>NC_086331.1:116389600-117673067 GCF_032445375.1 Bacillus rossius redtenbacheri
GCTGAGAATGGTGACAGAAAAGTGAGCACTTAAACACAGAGACCTAATTTTTGCCTCTAATGACCACATTTATAAGACCACAAACCTAATGCTTATTACCTTACCTTTACAGATTGTGAGCAGCAGGTAATGACCAGTATACTGAATGGAAGTCTTTGAGATTAAGAGCTTCTTATGTGTAGAAATGTTTGCAGTTTTTGAAACAGCCCTTTTCGGAATTTTATTATTCTACTACTGTTAAAAGTCTCTTCTCTACAAATTTGCTTTGTTCTCTGTTACTAATTGTTATTAATGTAGGGCATCCTCCATCCATTGCATACCTTTAGTGAACACATTAACATATTATATTTTAATTCTCCTCGCTGGTTCTGTATGTTCAACTACAGCTGATTCAGTTGTGTCTTTATATTTTTAATTATTTATTTGTTTATTTATTTCCATAGTTTTCCATGGCAAACAATGCAAAACTTCAATGGCGTTTATCCAAAAATTAGAAGTAAATCATATTTGGAAGGTTTGCTATGTAACAAATCATTATTTAAAAATTTATTGTAATGTTTAAATTCAAGAAAAGTTTTCTGATGTATGTTCTGAGAAAAAGAAACATTTACGGAAGCTTACTGTAACACCAAAAATGAAGTATGATGTTACTGATATCATTTGTGTTTGATATAATTATTAGTGTTAAATGTGCATTTGCAGTGCTAATATCTGATCCCGTTCACATACAAGCATAGGTAAGTGTAATAACTAAAATGAAGTATGACGATTTAAGAGTTAAATGTTATGTTTAATCTCTTTCCCTAACAGTTTGATGAATATTTTAAGTGCAAATGTGCAGTTTGTAGTTGTTATGTTAGATATAATTTTTATTTAACAGGCTAATGTGCATTGTTTTATGAAGAATAGTGTTGTAACAAACTGTCAGATTAAATTGTTTTGTTCCAAAATAGAGCAATGCTCTTTGGAACATTGCAGAAAATAAAATTTTAAGAATTACAGTCTAGCACAAATATTAATGTAAATCAGCTCCAAGACTTAGTTGTAAATGTGAAATTAGGCCTATGTTATTACAATCTTCTAGCATTAAAGGTCTAGTAAGCCTACCTACATTTGTATGTTAAATAATCCAAGTTCATGAACATTTAAACAAATTGCTGCAAATATTTGAGTTCAATGAACGGATTCAAATAATAAATTATAGGTTGAAAGATAATCTAGTAATGAAGCCAATAGTATTATTAATTAAAATCTTGTCTGTAATCTCAGAAGTCAGAGAAGTTGAACCCTCATGCAAAACCCAGAGCTGGTTGGCAATTTTTTTAATTTATTAATCTATTTTGGGATTTTTTTATTATCAAAGATTGATTAATTTACATTGATTGATACCAAACATATACAAGAACTTCAGAATACAGATTTTCCTTCATATCGAAATATTTTTATTTAAAAAAAATTATTTTCTTTTGTTGATAATACACTTGACGTCGTCCGGGCCTGCGGCCCCCTTTCGAATCCGAAATGCCACCGCCCAAACACCTCCATCCTCTGTTCATATTCAAACCTCCCGCCAGCGAGTGCGTGTGTGTAATGGTAGCCCGGCAAGAGGGCGCTTAGCTGCAGTGCGCCGCACCCCTGTTTATAATTAATATTATTGTAACCTTTTCTTTTCGCCCCTAAAATAGTGTCATGACGATTCAGTAAGTAAGTGCCTTTTGTTTTATTAATATGTTATATTATTGTAATAAAGTACGTGCAAGCACGGCAACGACGGAACCAACACATAACTTTATTCAAACTATATTTTATCACATAAGTAATTATTACAGACGGTCTGGTCATGGATGTGTATCTGGTAATTTTATAAAGAGTGCCATGTTTCCTGCCGCAAGCCTTGCCTCCCCCCGGTCTCCTTCTTCAGCCGGCCGAGAGCGGACGTCTCTGCAGACACCCCGAGGACATCACCATTGTCTCACCGATAAGTAGTTCAGTTCAGTTGATTAATTCAAATAGTTTTCTCTTCATCCCCGGGGTCTCTCTCGGTCGGAGAGACTGCTTAAGTAATAATTCTTATACTCTCCGGAGTTTTTAACCACCTGTGTTCTAAGTAAAGGCTTGAGGCAACCACGTGTGTGGTCTGCCTCCTCAACTAAACCGATTCGTGCCTCGGGCGTTTTTTTTAACAGTATCACGGAAGGATTGTATGAGGGTGTGTAACGTGTAAGTAAATAAAACCAACTTAATTGAATCATGTGTCTTTGTGTTCGTAGGGGGCCCTGTGGGTCCTTAACCCAGTCAGCGGCGTGTGGGACGCCCTAAGAGCCCACTACGGTTAAGTATAAGCGTGCCCGACGCTGAGAGCGGGCTCGGGTAGGGACAGGTGCTGAATTAGGTATCAGGAGGGCTAATATCTCACCGCACACGGGCCACGTAACGCCCTGAGTAAGAGCATATAGCCGGGTTCACGTGCCCACTCACGTGGTGGCGCCCACTATTTCCACCAATAATTCAAATCGTAACACCGGTACGCCCTCACACTTATTGGAATTGGCTCTAGAATATAATAGTGAATAATCTGTACTTGTCTATGATTTGTTTTTTTTATGTAAGTGTATATAGTGGTGTTTTTTTTATGGTTGTTGGCTAGTGTTATGTATGTATGTGCACTATATGCAAATGGTAGTTCTGATAGTATATGTTCATAATAACTAATATACTGATATCAGAATAGCTCAAAATTGGTCTGTATTGTACATATATTAATACTTTATAAGATATGTATTGAAATATTATTTGAGTTAAGGAAAATTGTTACTGTAGAGTGTAGATGATTGATTGATTATTGAAAAAAAAATTCCTTGTGACAACCATTAATAATTTTTACTGCTTTTTATTAATCCTTTATAAAAATTCACAAGTCACCATGGTTACCATCTTCCAGCCACAAAACAAATATTATCAGCGATTTTAAAATACACCAATAAATATTATCAGTGATTTTAAAATACATCAAATAAACTCTCTCGCTGCATTCATGAAATCATTGCTTATTTACATTGGCCAGCCAAAGAGTAGATAAAAAAAAGCTGTTCTCCACAAGCCTGAAACAAAAAAGAAATCAAAGTTAAATGATTTATATTGTACTAAAGAGAAATGAAACTGATAAATAAATGTATCAAAGAAAAAAGTTATGCGTACCAGAATGATAAATTACTTTCAAAACCATTTTAGTTAGAATTTTGATACATTCACAAATACTTATGGTAAATTCTCATTTCTGTACTACAATTAACATTTTTCTTTGTCCTTTCAAACAGATATTTTTTTCCAAATACTTTTTGACAAAAAACTCATTTATGTGAAAAAAAATTATATGCAAAACATAATTCTATTTGATGCTTCAGCAACATTGAGTTGTAAAATTAAGCTCTTGTGCCCATTATTGCAGAAAAACTAGGTATTTAACAATCCAAGTAACTACACAATTTTAGAAGTATGTTTCTCAGGGCCTCGAGTGATGTATTTGCTTGTTATCAGCTTAAGCAAATCTAGGCTTTGATTCAAGCAAAATGTTTACAAGTTGAATTCATTTCATGTAATGCATGTCACATAAGCAGTTCTTTTTTTTTAAAGTATCTAATCAAAGTCTTCGGGGAGAGTATTAGTAGGTAGGTTACCAAAATTTGTAAGATTCTATATGATGTATCCTATATGCTCATATTTTAGTCGTATCAACAAAATGCATACACGAGAATAGATGTCAGCATGTTATTTTGCAGTAGTCGATGGCATTACTTCATAGTACAGTTGTGAAATCACTACAAAATGTGTCAGATGTATATTGCAATGATTTACAATTATTATCGATAACCGCATAACTGCAGAGTTCAGAGGGAGTTAGAAAATTAAAACATACCACACATTGTATTTTTTGTTTCTAATAATATTAGTTTATATTCCTACAAAGATGGATTGAGAAATTTCCTAGAGTAACAACTTTTCCGCACAAACAAAATTTGATAAATAGTAATTCTTAGTACTACTTACCTAAAGAATTGCTTACACCATTTTTACAGTAGTTATGAAGAAGTTACCTTTCCCTAACCATTTTCGTGATTTAACAGCACTTATGTAACTAACCTAACCAAGTATTGCAACTGTGAACTACAGTAAAACCCTGTAATTGTTTTCAAATGAGCATGAGGAAAAACATAAGCAGTCAATGGAAATTTAGCCATTCCAGTGTTTTAACGTTTTACCAATGGACTCATTAAGTAAATATAATGTTAAAAACCATTGATCAGTACCCTTGATGCTTGAATTTGCTTAACCAATTCAACAATTATACAACTTTGTTGCGCATCAATAAAGTAAATCAATCATCAATACAGTAAACGTCTTCGATTACACTGCACTAATTCCCAAAGATATTTTAAAAAAATTAAATAAATGGTTTAACAGTAGTTTAATGTTCAAGCAGGTAAGTATAAACAATACAAAATCTGGAAAATCATGTGAATGGTTGGTTAGCTAAATTTAAAAATAAAAGTAATTTTCTTTTGTTGCTGCTTATCCATAAATTAAATTATAAAATTCTAAAAATATTTTTTCAGACACTAAAAACCTTCCTCTATTAAAACTGTAAACAGCTTTTCTTAATTCCTACTGGTTTTCAAGAAATCACATTTTGTAGGTCACACTAGATAGCCTATGCAGTGAAGCAGCTGACACCATTTTTTCCTCTAATTGCATTGCAGATTCTGTGGTTTTCCATATATATAAGAATGTATATATTTTTTATTTGAATATTATAACCCAATGAAACATAAATAATAGTTTTAAAAAAGTTACGAGTCCCTAATGTGTATCCAAACCAAAACGCCAACCTTGACGGGGATTTTTTTATATCAGTATGGAGGCACAAAGCGCAAATTAGTTACCTGCAATAGCACGTAACCTGACGTATAAAAGGAATCATTTGTTACAAAATGAAAATTTATTTTATATGTCAGGTTATGTGTTGTCTCACGTAAAAAATCAGAATTTTGCACCTATAAACTGCTAAAAAATATCGCTCTCAAGGACTGATGCCTTGGGTTTGGAATGCACAATAAGGAGTCACATAACTTTTTTTAATGTTATAATTTACGTTACTGCATTGCAATATCCAAATAAAAAATAGACAATTTGTGTATGAAAAACAACAAGATCTGCAACTCAATTAAAGAACAACATGGTGACAGGCCCTTTACTGCACAGGTAATGTAATGTAACCTATAAACAGTGATTTCTCAAAAACCAGTCTGAATTTAGAAAAACTTTTTTCAGAGTAAATACAGGTACATAATTATTTAGAGATAACAAAAAAATAAGAGTCCAAAGTTTATTTTGCATACAAAACGCAGCAACGTGAGATAATAACCTAAAAAATCACTGTAAAATGTATATTGGTTGGTTAAATTAGGTTAGTAACATCCAACCGTTCAATTGATTTACAGAATTTTTAATTGGCGCTATCGTAAGCTAACCAAATGTAAATTCCACTGTACTTAGAATCAATGTATGTATATTTTTCCTGCAATACCCCAAATTATATTGAGTGCACTCACCTGAATGTAATTCAGCTCTGGTAACAATTATTTCAAAATATTTTTACTTAAATGCGGTTAACTGCTACACACCACCAGAAAACATTTCTTATGATTTTATACGTTGTGCGCTCATGAACATATGATGATATCTCCACACGCTACCTAAAATTTTAAAAATTAAGCCTATAGTGTACAAAAAATTGTATAAGAAATGATTACTTGCCAAGAATAACACAAGCAATGTTAACTTGTAAACGGACAAAACTAATCTCCTAACAAATCAAACAGAAATAGCTCAATAACTTACCTGAAAATCTCATAATTAGTAACAAGGCAATATTAGTGTACATGTGTTTTACTCTTAAAAAATATAAAATAACATTAGTCTACAATTCTTTGATCAATGATGTAATGTTTGTTTTGAACGTACAGATAAAAAAAAATTTAAAAAAAACCCGAACATTACTGACCCAGCCCGAAGGGCATGTCGATCTGAGGGGGTGAATCTTCGGCTGTCCATAGTGGGCCTCTTAGTCGCACAGGCCGCGATGCCTCTCCGATGCCTCTCAAAGCCGTGTGCCACGAACATGCCCGCGCGTGCAACATGGTGCAACTAGTGTGAGTGCACCGAACGACCCGCAGCTAGCACCACTACCGGCCACCTCGGCGGAAGCACTCCGCCGGGTGTGGCAATGTGCTTCCGCCGGACTATAGCATTCAAGGGCACATTTTGACATCGTACGGCCGAAGGCCACACCAAAGCCCGACCTGCACCCGCCAGTACTCGGCTCCGCTAACGGAAAGCACCCCTAGCCATGGCCCACTTGAGTCAAGTGAGCGGACCGCAGCCCAAGGTAGAGAATAGCGAACCATTTTAATTACGCATGCAACGCACTTCCGGTGCCTACAAAATTCCCCACACAATAATAAAGTAATCAAAAACAAACAAAAGCCCCTAATTAATAGAGTGCGACGTAGGAGTGCCCGGGTCACTCACGTGTAGCTTTCTACTAAAACAGCTGTGAGTGCAACCCTTGCGGCCTTTAGCCTAAATTCAGTAGTGAAACGTGTGACGTAACGCAAACTGCCCCAAATTAGCATTATCATTCGCCACTGGAGTTGTTATCAAGAAACAGACAGTCTCCAGCTTGACTCATATATTCAAACTTATTTTTGACAAACTTATTAAATGTCAATTCTAAAACATATATAGATATTAAGTTAATCATGAAGTTTTATTGTATGAATTTAGAGCCACTTGCTTTTTATTATTAATGTAATTTTTTACGAATAACGGAACTTTAGAAACTCTGGCGCGACAGGGAGCTCACCCCTCCCCTCGCGCCAGGGCCAGACGCCAGTACAGCGCGACTCGCGAACCGGGACGGACGCACGTCCCACGGGGAGCCAGCATCTCTTTGTTTCACCGAACGTCCATCTGGTAATTATAGTCACAACCAAAACCTTTTTTTAAATACTTCCCGTGTGCGCCCGGTCCTTTTCCGGTGTAGGGCCTAACCCAGCCGCGTCAATTTAACACGCCCCACTCAAAGCATTACGTGGGGCCGTGCAGTATGCAGTATACGGTACGGGCCGTCTCCCGCCACCCCAGAACTTTAGTTAATCGCCCAGTGCACAGGCTACATCCGAGCTTAAACGTGTTTTTAATTTAGTAGCGAGCCGCGGTCCACACAGGTGGGCCCGCGCGTCGCAATTTACCGATTACGAGATTAGCCGATGGTAATCGAACGCTCTCCCTCAACTCCGACTGGCGTGAGGACTTAATAAGTAAACACACATAGAGGCACGCAGGTGTCCCTCTCAGATAACGTGTGCAGTGTAATCGTGTACGTAAAAGCACCACAGAGTGCCGTTTTGTCAAGTTTAATTGTAATAATAGTGTAATCAAAACTTCCACGTGTTCCGACGCCTCATTGGCAGTCATGTACCGCCGAGTAGACCTCGCGCCCAATGTAATGAACCAGTGTAAATCGTGAACAATAAAATGTCCACCCCGCACCTCCCGTGCGCGACGTGCGACCCGTAGAACAACCAGAACAGTGTATGTAAATTAACCTAAACAACCCAACCTAATCAGGAAACAAATTCCATCACCACCGACGGTTCTAGCGGACCACGCTGGGGCAACGAACCCACGACCATCACACGGTTAGACACCGAGCTAGCCTGGCACCCTCCCGGAACAGAAATCTCTAAGAAAGCCAGCCACCCCGCTAGGACCTGCGCCCGACCTCGAACACGAGACCGCGGCGGACGGCAATGTTTTCTCTCACAGACATAAACTATGTAATGTATATTTCATCAAATGTTTTTATTTGGTAATGCAATTGTTCAACGTGCGAATAGGTCCTAAACTTGGCCGCGTCTGTTTCCCGCGCGCTGCGCTTCTGGCGCGCAATTGGTAGGCCTGCTGTAGTGCTGTGCTACACGAGCGACTCAGTATCCACTGGGAGCTCGGAGAGGCTGGTCGTCTTCGCGCAACGTTGAGAGGCCACCTTCGCGCCAATTCCGCAACCTCATCTAGATCGTGAGTTACAACACCACTGGCCGTGCATCACCGCGCAGGTCTTAGCAGCAACGTCCGCCACGTACTGTTCTTTCAAAACTCCCCCTCTCTCCATATAAGCGGGGTCATCGCCGAACAGACGTACACGCGCAGAGCTCTCTAACCCCGAACAGTCGCGGCCAGGGGATGGATAGCACCATGTAGAGGTTGATGTGTAATAAAAACCACACTTCACGTAGCGGAGTGTATCATTTGTAGTGTAAGGCGTCTTGGGTGTCCTAAACAGCCCAAGGATCACCTCTACAGTCACGTCCCTGCCTCCCGCCACTTGGCCGAACCCAAACCCCGAGACTCATTCCGCAAAAACTTGATAGCTTTGACGGGGAGGCAGCCAGACCGGTGTCAAATGTATTTAATTATTCAAATTGTGACATCAAGTTGGCGACTGTAAATTTACTTTCATATTATCCCACTGCGAATTGTTTTAGAGGGATTTCTCCTATTCTGACTTGATCATAGTCACGGGCATTTTAATTAAGGCCAGTGGCCAAAGTGACTGTTAATGATGTTTGTTGTCTGCTCCGTGCGTGGTGTACTTGCCCGGAGTGGCCACGACGCACTTATTACATGTCGGGTAATTAGTAATTTCGTACTAATTGCTTTTCGCTTAACTGAATTATGGGTTCGAGCCTCCGGGGTTCCGTACCTTTAAGTTTCATTACGTCTATTGGGGTCACGCCCGAGGCGCTCGCCTGACTCATTCCGGCTGGGCAAAGGGGTGCTCTCCGAAAACGGGATACGGTACTGGCGGTGCGGAGCACGGGCTTAACGGCCATGGTCAGTACGACGTCACATTAAGCACATCCTTCTATTATATATAATATATTACACCCAACATTAGACCCTGAACACCTCTAGAAGGCCAAATCTTTTGGTCGATACACTTATTATTTCTTTTTTCGCATCCGATCCAGTTATAATTCTTCTCGTGCCCATTTTCCTAAAATACAAATGTTACAAAAACCAATATGTGACTGTGGAGCACAATCAGCTGATGTTAATCAATTTTTGTTATAATGTTCACAATTCGCTGATAGAACAAGTTTTTTTACGCGAGTTAACAGAGTTATGACTACTATTCCCAATAATATTCCCGGATATGTAATAGGTGCTCCATTTACTATTTTCTGTGCTATTTCTTCTTTCTCCACCGTCTCAATGTATCCATATAATTTCTAGTAATACCTACTTTTATCAGAGCTTTCCTAGAAAATTTTATCGCTCGTCCCCTATCCCAATAGAGCGCTTTAGATTTGTGCGAATACCTATCAAGAATTATTTCTGTGAATTTTTTAATTTTCTTATATTATTCAAGCCTTGGTCTTTGGCTTTCCGCTGGAGACCATAATTAAAAAAAAAAATTCAACTTCTTAACTCAATTATAGTGTAGGAAAAATGTGTTTTTGTCAAGTTATCACATGGCAATGTTTGTTTTTCTTGATGCTGAGAGGGTTTGGTTTTGTTTAAAATAATTGGGTAAAATTTTGCATAATAAAATGGGGTTTTACGAATTTTTAACATCAATGTCTTTCTTTTGTATAGTTGTTCATGCAGTTTATTGTCTGGAAAAAGATATGACCATAAGTATACAACCAAAAAAAGAAGAGTGCTTTTTTGAAAATGTTTCTGCCGGTCAGGTTATGGAATTAGAGTATCAGGTAATTTGGAACAATTAATTATCAAGAATTAGAGTTAGGATAATTGTGTACAATAGCGACTTAAAAAATAAAATACTTAAAATCAGGTAATTTTGGAGTTTTATGGGCTGTTCAGAAAAAAAAAGAAAAGTTTGAAAATGAAAGTTTTGTGTACTTCTATAGTTGCTTGATTATCTCGGTAAGTGGGAAGGAAGAAGTCCCGAACACAATGTGAGCCTTTCCCAAGCACAACACTGTAGCCATGATAAAACAAAATGTTAATAAGCAATATTTTTAGCGGTAAATATGTAGGGTAACGGTATATGTGAAAAAAATGCTAAAAATCCGAAAATACTTTTATTCTATGCTCTTTCACTTCCTCTTTTCAAATCAACCGGCGGAAATAAGAAATTCCAAATACTTTAGGAGATATCGAATTTTTAAATTTTCATCACACCTGTGAATTCAGGCGGCCACCATTGTTTCTTGTTTACGAGATGAGTATGATTTTTTTTTTCCGCGACGTAGGTGAACGACTACATTGTTGCTTGTTTGGGAGTATCTATTAAAATCTGAAAATACTTTTATTATAGTTATGTTATGTTAGGTTAGCTACATTGAAACACTTTAAAACACTATGGACGGTTAGTTAGGTTAGTATAGCTACATTAAAATAAACAGAGAAATATAAATATTAATAAATAAACCCGAGGTTGGCCGAATGTAAATTGTTCGGGTGTAATCGGGAATTGCAGAACTTTATGTGCATCTTGATTTACCGTTCGTGAATGTCTAATTAATTAAAATGGTCGATTAGGTCAGGTCAGTTACATTATCAATACTTTCAAACTAAGCAGACATTAAAAATAATATAAATTAATTTTAATGGTTGTTTAGTTTTAAAGTATTTATAATGTAGCTGACCTGACCTAACAAACCGGGACAAAGGATGAACGGTAGGAACTCACGTAATTTTTTTTTACTTATTACTTGCGCAACAAATAAAACATTAAAATTTGAAACTTTAAAAACTCACCTACGTTAGAGGCGGGTACAATTCCTTTGCCATCAGTAGAAAATGATGTAGTCGTTCTACCTACGTCGCGAAAATAAAAAAATCATAAACGTAAACAAGCAACAATGGTCGGTATTGTGATGGAAAATAAAAATTCAATATCTCCTAAAGTATTTGGAATTTCTTATCTCCGCTGGGTTAATTGAAAAGAGGAAGTGAAAGAGCATAGAATAAAAGTATTTTCGGATTTTTAGCATTTTTTTTTCGCATATACCGCGACTCTACATATTTACCTTTTTAGCAAATCAGAAGCCCAGAATGTCTTAGTGTACTATCATGTGAAAATTGTATTAAATAAGGAAATTTATTGTGTTGATTAGATTGTACTAAATATTTCCTTAGTTTATTATGTTTTCACATTTTTAAAATTTTTACAGCTACCTGATAAACATAACAATACACTTTTTATAGAGAAAAAGGTAATTCTGGAGCTAAGCAACTTTCACATAAAAAAATTCCCAGAATGCATTTTTCACTTTATATCATGTTTTCCAATAATATTGTAAGAGGGTTTTACGATATTTCAAATAGTTTATTTTTATAACTAGTTAGGTTAGGTACATTAAAAATGCTTTGAAATTGTTTTATTGTTGGTTTGCAATTACTTTTAATAAGTGTTAAAGCTATCCAATCATCAACATATATTTTGATAGTATTTAATGGAGCTAACTCAACCAAGCATTCATAATATTTCACAATATTTTTAATGTAGCTAACCATTCCTAACCAATTATTCTCATTATTTTAGATGTGGTTTATAAACAACCGAAGAAATCCAAGGGGTAAAAAGATGAATAACATATATTTTCAGATATTAGTTTATAAAGTACACAAGATTAAAAAATGCAATGCTAGCATCTGCCATTTTTCAATTTATTGCATTTCTGATTGCAATTCTGCCTTTCATATTTGAAGATCAAGTTTTCTGAGCTTTTCACATAGGTAGCAAAAAATTTAAATTTTACTAATCATTATGTTTTTATTTATTGAAATATCAGTGAAAGCAAATGACACTTTTAAATCAAGCTATTAATGATTTCAAATAACGTTTGATGTGAAACACAATATTTATTACAAAAAACCTGGTGAAGAATTATTTTTATACAATTTTACGGTTTACAAGATGTAGGGTTGTTGATGTCTTGAGATTTGTGTGTTTTATAAATGACAGGAGTACTTCTGTGTTTGTTGCGTGCTGTGTCTTTGCACTCTTGCATTTCTTGCAAAGTTTATAAACTCACCCTTGCACTATATATATAATGTAACTAACGTAACTTATAAACCATTAAAATTATAAATTAGTGTTAGAATATTTGTAGGACCATTTGAAGCCCGCAGGATGCAAACAGCACCACTGTTTTGACCCTGAACTTTCTCACATACCCGTTGATCAAGAAGTGGGAGCATTTGTTCTCCGCACCCTTGTTTTCCCTGCTCCTCAAATTAATCATTTATACCCTGTGTGCACATAGTTTTGTGCTTTGTTTTTAGCGGGTTCAAAGCACATTCTATCAGTTTGAGATAATTGTTTTTATGATCCGCTACATTGATAATACTTTAAAGAGAATGTTTGGAAAGAATGCATACATGTTTGAATTTTCTTTTACAGAAAAGTAACTGCTGGAGAATCACCAAGAAAAAAATTTCTGTTGGCTATTTCATTTCAAAATTTCTGCACTAATAGTGATGTTATTCTGTAAATACAAACTTGTCCATATGATGACATACCACCAACTAATATAGTATTAATTTCTCATTAATGAGAAAGCTAATAGCTAATTAGCTAAAAACCTCCTGAATAAATAAAGGAATGTGGTATGGTTTAGTTACATTATAATTAGGCCACTGTCCTTTTTTAGTGTTGTGTAAGTACTTATCGCTTGTTCTGGGTGACCTTGACATCTCAAAATGGGGCAATTCAAAACCCACAGAGATACAGTGGCACGTACCACACCATAAGGCATTCAAAATTAAATGAAATAGCAAGGGTAAACAAAAAAGGCTGACTAAGTCGACCATTCCTTTAAACTATGTATTTTGGATGATGCGACCCAACAGCGATTTAGAAAAAGCATGGTAAGAGCACACACCAGGAAAATGGCTCAAAGTGCCTTTGGCACACAAAGCAAAGGTATGTAGGTACTTATTACACACTTGCTCATGCAAACAAGAAACAACAGATCCTTACCCCAATCCACAGATACAGTCAGGTGGCAAGACAAATGATTAAATAGCATTAAATACCAAGCCAAACCAAATTTTCAAAGAGCAGTTCCGAAACAACAATTTAGAAAATAAAAGAGAAATTAAAAACTCAATAGACCTACATTATACACACAACCCTCATGAAACAGCTAAATAATCCAGAGTAACTTTGAAGAACCAACAAAGAAAAGGGTCAGGTCATTTGTTACAAGCATAATCTAACAAATTGAGCCACATACTGTGCAGGTGCGGAGGGGAGGGCATTACTTGGTAACCAATGAGGAGGGGTTTAAACTACGAGGAAGGGGAAAAGGAGAGGATATAGTCTCTCGGCCGGGAGATGCGTACTGTGACAAGGTGAATTAAAATCAGCATTCCGTGACCCGTGGCTCAAAATACTGAATGTTGAAATGTTTTTTGGTCAGTGTTCTTTTTTTGTATTACTAGGAAACTTCTTAACCACACAGTTACCAAAAACTATCAGTACATAACACCACATACCACATACACACTGATGAGAGAAATGAAAAATGTTTATTTTTCCACCATAACAATTTAAAAATCATCTGGTTGTAGAGTTGTGAGAGTTAAATTTTTTTTTTGTTATATGGCTATCAAAAAGTGGGCAAGAGTTTGCAGTAAGTGAAGTAGTTTCTCACTCACTCTCCTTTTCGCCATGCCCCCTCAAGTTTGAACAGTGAGATGGCACATACTCTGACGTCGCACGTGGACACTGCTTAAGAACACTTATCTCCTGGAATTTTTGGAATTGTCTGCCAGCCAATGTAGTGAATTGTAATGTTTGCAATCAGATTTGAAACATCTGCTATATAGACTCATGTTTGAAAATATTTTGACTAATTATAAAACCAAATAAACATTATTGCAAAATTTCAAAAACTACTAATGGTGTATTAGATAATCATGTCTAGAATCATAAAAGGATGTTCCAGAACTTTGTTTCTCAACAAAATGTGTTTCTCATGACATTACCTATTGCAGTAAGTAGGATGTAATGGTGGTCTGAAAAACTCAGTGCATGTTTGAATAAAATGTTTGTAATGTCTTGGACAACACCTGTGCAATATTAGTGATGTGTATGAGAGGCTTAGATGATAAACAATTTTTACAACCTTTTTTCTTTTGGTGCTGGTCAACATCTTGGCACCAATTTTTGGCAAGAATCAGCATAGGGATATGGGGAAGGATTGCTTTTAAGGAACTGCACCAGCATTCACCTGGAATTGTATGGAAAATAACTTTGGGGGAAAAAAGAAACCATTTGTCCAGTGCAAGTAGCCGGATTTGAATCCATGACTCCACCCAAATGTGAGCCGGACATGCTTCTATCTTCACACTTGGCAAATCTGTAAATAAACTGAATGAGCCATTTTAACCAACAATATTTCATAGGTGGTTTTATATTTGCAGGTAATAGATGGCGGGCAAGGTGATCTGGATATAAATTTTCGATTTATTTCACCATCCGGTAATGTTATTACATCAGATATCAAAAGAATGGAGAACGTTATCAGGTAATCATATATTATTACTCATATTTTAGATTGTACCTTTCTCATTTTTGTTTAATGAATTAAATAAATAAAATACCTTTAACTGTATAAAGGAACAAGGGACAAAGAAGCAGAGCAACTCCCAGTGACAGGAGGCAGTTATGCTACATATGCTGTAGATGTTCAGTCACATACAGTTTTTTTAGCAGTCTGAGTTACATGATAGGACTTCATTGATTGCTTGTGGTGTAGAAGTGTGTCCGGGGCTTCTGGTGTCACAGTAGATTAGTCTGTTACGTCAATGTAAAACTAGACACAAAAGATTGCTTACACAGAGTTCAAACATATTTCTATTAACAAAAACATTTTTGTAAATCTCTAAATAGTATAAAACAACTTCCTTGTCCGCATCTGTTTGTTTACCTACTTATTGTAAAGTATTCAATTGATTTTTATGTGATTTCACCATCATTTAGAGAGTTTCTTCTGGAAGGTTTATGGGTGTAATACATTTAGATTTAATTTAAAGATAGAGAAATCCCAATTTTTTGTAATCAAGTTGTAAAAAGATGCTTTTAGGGCACTTCGTGGCTTACGCTAACTTATACATGATTGATACATCATATTAATGTAATACAAAATTGTAGGTATTAAAAAACCCTACAGAAAATTCTGCAATAATAAATGTCTATTTTTTAAGGTTGACCCACAATAACCATTTTTATCTTTTAAAAGTGGTTAAAAAAATAAGTTGTTTGCAAAGCTATTTTGACCAACACGAGCCTAGCCCTGTGTCATGGATGTGTCTGAGGCCTGGGTGGTAGAAGGACATTTTCAAACACTACCATGTATGGAACAGTCCGTGCTGGGGGTATATATATAGCCCAAGGCACGACTGTTGTCACTACTTCGATCTTGAGTCAAGGAGTTACACCATGTTGGTATGAGTCGCGAACCAGTCTACATCATCATGTGTTACGTGGCGTCAGCCGGTGAAGAGTCATCACTGTAGAAGTCCGGGCATGACATCCAGGTTACCACAGGTTCAAGGAGGTGGCTGGTTTGAGTCCTGAACAGCTAGGCTGCTGAGCAAGTCGGCGGGTGGCAGAGTCCTCATTTGCTGGAACATTTACGCAGCTGAGGTGTACCAGTGGAGTGACCCACGGCCGGGCCAGTGACGGTGCCTGTGAGTAGCGACTGGAGAGAGTCGTACATCACGGTGTGACTGAGGCAGCGAGTAGCAGCTGGGGTGAATTGGACTTGACACACTCATCACAGCACAAGAGAGGCACAGAGTAGGAGCTGGAGTGAGTTGCATTCGTCACCCAGATTATAACATGAGCGAGACTACGAGTAGCAGCTGCTTGGATAATGCCGGGACACTCTGCGAGGACAGTCAGGTTCGATTCATAAGGCGAGTGACCCGATCCTTCCAGCGGGGCAGTACTTTTCATGAGCTGTGATTAGTTAAAATGAACAGAAATTTCATAATATTAATGGCAGTAACAGCTCTATATTGATGAACAAGTAGCCTACAGTTAGACTCACCTAGTGAGTAAATGTGTCAGTAAACATTCTAGCCTTGAGTTACAGTGAAACCTCGTTAATATTATCCCGCTTATTACGAACGACTCGTTAATATTACCTATTACTATTTCCCCGTGAAATATGCCCATTAAACACAATGAAGATTTGTTTGGTTAGTACGAAATTCTCGTTATTATGTATAGCGAACAATAACAATTCCCTTCCGTATAAACAAACAGTCGTGTTTACCGTTTAATACGAACCAAAGATTACCACAAAGATACGGCCCCGCCTGAGTGTCCGAAGTGTGTTTTTAACTCTTATGTTTTCAAAATCACTCGTTCGTGTGTTCGATATCTTCAGAAATCACTCGTGTTTGTACAATATTCGATATATCGAACTTCACGTGGGATTGTATTTACGTTCAATTTTTACTTCCTTTGTATACATGAATCTGTGCCGGACCAATAAAATCAAAATATATATTACGCCTTACCCGTTTAATATTTGTGTACGTTGTAATGAAAGTTTAAGTGAATTATCTCGTGAGAATTTTATTAAACTTTCGAATTTGTACGTACACACATAAAAATGGAGGCAAAACGTAAACGCAAGGAAATTGCATTGAAGACGAAAATTAAGATAATAAATTCAGTTCGTCAGGGTGAAAAAACGAAAACAGAACTTTCTGAAGAGTTTGGTATATCAAAATCAACCTTAAGTACAATTCTAAAGCAAGCAGATAAAATAGAAGAAGCGGTCAGGAAAGGTAGTAATCAAACTAAGAAAAGGATGCGCGTCGGTAAACATTCCGAATTAGAGGCCAAACTGCTGGAGTGGTTTCATCAGATGCGCGCCGCCAGAGTTCCAATTTCCGGGCCTATTATCCAAGAAAAGGCTGATCAGCTGGCACTGCAACTCAGAATTGATGATTTCCATTGCAGCAACGGATGGCTTCAACGCTTCAAAGATAGGCATAATTTGGCCACAAAAACCATTTGTGGCGAATCTGCAGCTGTCGACCAAACAGCAACGAGTGACTGGCTTCAGTCAGTACAGACCATCGTAAGTAAATTTGCACCACAAGATGTGTTTAATATGGATGAAACAGGGCTTTTTTACAATCTGTTGCCCAATAAAACTCTAACCGTAAAAGGTGAAAACTGCCATGGCGGTAAACACAGTAAAGTTCGTCTTACAGTTTTACTATGTTGTAATCAAGATGGCAGTACTAAACTTCGACCCTTGGTTATTGGCAAGTCTGCCAAGCCAAGATGTTTCAAAGATGTTGCAGCAAAAAACCTGCCAGTAGATTACGAGGCAAACAGTAAGGCTTGGGTCACCACAAAAATTTTCCAGTTGTGGTTGTTAAAATTGGACAGGAAAATGGAGACTCTAAATCGCAAAATTTTGTTATTGTTGGACAACTGTGCTGCACATACTGCTCATGGTATGAAGTTGGAAAACATTACCTTACTCTTCTTGCTACCAAATACAACAAGTGTGACACAACCACTCGACCAAGGTATAATACAGTGCTTCAAAAGAAACTACAGACAGCGCTTGGTGAAATACCTTATCAGGCAGTGTGAAAAAGGAAAGACTGAGCTTCCTAGATGGTCAGTTTTGGATGCTATCCGCAGTATAGCCATGTCGTGGGACAGCATCAGCCAAAAGACAATTGTGCATTGCTTTGCAAAAAGTGGTTTTGGCCAGAAAACTGTTGAAGAACCTGACTGTGATCAACCTTTAGAGGATTGGCAAGAGTTAAAAGAACATGTGCAAGTTGATAATGACTTCAATGAGTTTGTTCATATTGATGACAGTGTGTACACCAGTGCAAGATTAACTGCAGAAGATCTTGTTGGTTCACGAGGATTACAGGAAACACCAAGGGCTGACGCTGTACAGTCACTTTGTGAGGGTGGTACAAGTCAGGATAATGATGGTGATGACGACAATGGTGAGGTAGTGCATAAACTTCCAAGCAAAAGTGACACAATCAGTGCTTTGCGTACACTAGAAAATGTACTTGCTGCAAGTGATGTGCCAATTGACTTGATTGCAGGATTTGAGAAGATATGTTCTGCTGTAAATGATATTTACAGAGATAAGTGTGTCCAGAAAAAAATTAATGATTTTTTTAAACCTATGTAAATATATCTTGCATACTTTGCATAAGAATTGCGATACACTCAACAGCAATTAACTGTACGGTAAATGTTAATCATTTTTGTCAAAACTTTGGAAACATATTAAATAAGAATACATACATACGTATATGTATACTAATTATCAGTCTGTTATAGTATATTTTATTAAAACTATTAAAATTGCTTCTAAGTGTATTTTGTTAGTGTGCATGTCAATATCTGGCTTCTATTACATAATAATATTCCACATTTTTAGTGCTCTGACATGTAGGAATTCAATATTTCTTATCGAGTTCTTATTCTACCTATTGGCTCAAGGTACCTCATTAATATGAACCTCGTTATTACAAACTGAAATATTTTACTCCCCTTCAGGTTTGTATTAATGAGGTTTCACTGTATTTAATTGAGACGTTTATACTTGTTAAGTAAAACTAGCATCGTAAATGAGAACTGAAAGTGAGCTAGTTCGTAAAGTTACTAAGTCTTTATTAAAACAAACATAATAATATGCCATAATGCTTTGATGTCTATTAATCCCATTAGTCTTTTAATGTTTGTTATTAATTATATATGATTTGGTGATAGGCTAGCATCCCAAGGAAATGGTGGTTGAATAAATAAATAGTCATGGTCATAATCCATTTTATGCACTGTAACATAATATATTTGCATAGTAATAATTATTGTGATTGAAAAGGATTCTACTGTTGTGCACGTACTCACCTGTCTCCAAACACTTGTGGGCTAAGGTTAGCCAACATTCTTTTTCTCAAACCTTTTTTCATTGGCTCATAGTAATTAATTTTTTTATTTTGGATCCATCCTTTGGTTAGCAATTCATTTTTTAAAACTTTCTGTTGTTCAAAACTTATTTTCACCAATAATACTCCTAATTTATTTCTATATTCTCTTCTCGTTTAGTCCTAATGTTACTTCAATTCCTTCCAAAGATCACGCTTGTGATCTTATGTTACAGGGTGTCTACAGGTTGGGAAAGTCACAAGAAAGTCTTGAAATAAACAGTTAATGTGCTGGAAATGACGAAACTTTAATTCCCAGCTGCCTTTTACTAGCTTGCATTTTATTTTTTGATGCCTCACTTCAGGTTATAACTTCAAATTAAATATAAATAATTAGTAGGAGACTGTCCACTTAAATGATGTGAAAATTAATTTTGGAAAAGATTTTAGTTTTCTAGCATAAAAGTTAACTTGTTCCTGTGAATAGTAGATCTATTTCCTATTAAAATTTAATCTGTCTTATCTTTATATATATATTTCTTGTGTGCGTGTGTATGTCACTGAACTCCTCCTAAACGGCTGGACCGATTTTGATGAAATTTTTTGTGTGAGTTCACGGGGATTCGAGGATGGTTTAGATTAACAATTGGATATTTTATCTCGATTCTGAGTTAAGAAAAAACTAAAAAAACACACTTTAAAAGCAAAAAAACTAAGCATTGTTGATAATTAGCCTCCATGGCAACGGGCTTTTGCATTGTTGTTGCCTTCTGCGTAACCATGGGAAAGGTTTTTGGTAACGGCAGTGGCGTGCCCAAGAGGAGGGGTATGTATAATGAGAAGATACAAAATGTCCAGCGTAGAAATACTTACCGCCATATCCATATCTCACAAAAAGTAAATTTGGGCAGGACAATGTCTGTCGGGTCCGCTAGTTATAATATATAAATCTCCCTGTGATATAAGAAAGTTTAAAGAAAATGTTAGCAATCATTCCTGTAAAATTCCTAAAATTTGTTAATGCTGTATTAATTGACACCCGGTATTAGTTCTCATTCCATATTTAAATATTCTGTTTTCATGATTGCTGATGCTTCACACTCTTGTGGCAGTAATCATGTGTTTGAACTCAACCCCTGGCCATGACTGAAGTTTATAAGCAGTATGGAGCCCACTAAAATCTTGGCAGTTAAGCATAGAAGATTGAGTTCCACTGGAAAAAATTTCAGTCAGTGAAGAAAATTTTGATAACAAATCTTTAATAAACAGCTTTAGGGGTGTTATCTCAAAAAAATAAGTGAATTCCAAAAAGCTGGAAGGTTCATGATATAGTAGTTTGACAAAGCCTGTGTCCATGTTGTACATTATGTAAGTTCCTGCTGGCAATCATTCACATACAGAAATGGCTTCACTGTATTCATTGGAAATATTCAAAATGATTTATTGTGCATGCAAGCAAAGAGAAAGATTTTGTTCTTAGTGGTTTGCTTTTAGCTAATCAATTTAAAAATACATATCCATATTGAATATGAAATTGATCAACAAAATTGCATTGCTGCTTCTATAGTTGGATTCTGCGCAAGCTTGTGGTATATCACTCCTACTGTCTTGTTGAGGAAGGACAAAAACATAGAAGACTATTTGGTTCCTTCTTACTTTAAAACATAGCCTCATGATAACTGCCACGTAACAAACAAAAATCATGAATTATCAAAACTCTCATTTAATAATTTAAATAGTTGAGCACACAAAAACAGACAAAAGTATTCTTGAGAGGAAATGCTTCTAAAACATTGACTGCTCTTAGGCAATGTTACATGAACAATTAACAACAAAAATTATATTTGCATAACAAATGTCTCTGTAGATATCTTGCCAAGAAAACTCACAAAGCCTATGATGATTACCAAACATATCTGACACCAAAATATAGAAAAATTTAAACATCTAGTTGTTACAAAAAATGACTTTATAACATTAATTTGTTTTACAGTGACCTGACATAACCATAGTCATCTAGCACACACAGGCCTTATGTCTTTACTCTTTTAAATAAATGAACTTCAACTCTTATGAGCTGAAAACGTAATGTAACATTAAATCTGAGTCTGACAAATGTGAGCATCAGGAGACAGTTATGACTTGTTTCTACATGACCTTAACCAGAGTTTACTCATAAATGTTTCTTACAATAATAGAGGATTTTTATTTACAATAGAAATAACTATGCCTTGTAACATAACATTAAATATGAGGGCATCCACATACCTTATTCAATGGACAACATATTTACAGTCTCTCATATACAGACGTGTTTATATACTGTCACAAATATTTCTAAGGAAATGGTATGCTGAACTAAAATACCATCAACATATTTCTGAACAATAGCATGCTCCAAGAATAAGCTTTTGTTTACAATAACTTACTCTGATATGAACATGCATTCAGAGCTAGCCCCAACTTTACTTAAACAGCTTGGCTGTTTCAACTTAAGAATCATTCGTACAAAAATTGTTACATTAAAAAATATTGTGAGTGACAGCAAGTGCCCACATCGTGCAACATGGAGTTCCGTGCCCGTACGCCGACACAATTGTACCTTGCACGATTCTGAACTCTGCAGCACAATGCGGCATACTATATCACTAAACTTCGCAAGACTATGCAAGTACAGTTATATTCATGAAAAAAACCCACCTTGCAAACAACGATTAGGCCAAAACCACAAATTACGGTGGATTTGAATGCAAACTGAAAACCTCTTTTTATTAATTACTCCTCGCCGAACTACATTTGCATCATGGTAAATTATATCTGACATGAACTTCTTTCATGCAGGTATGACTCAAAACCAAATTGGCTGGAAGAGCCCAAAACCAGTAAGACATTTCCACAGACTGTCAAGCTTAGAAGAAGCAAACATTATTTATCAGAGCGAAACCAAAACATGAAATTACCTGAGTTTGCAAATTAACAGGTGGCCTAAACTTAGCATTGAGAAGTGAATTGGCTGGAGTAAGAGTGTGGAACTTTTAAGACTAAATTTTATCATTTGACAGAGTAATTCAGTTAGCCCAACGGTTTTATAAATTTCTGTAAGTTGGTATAAAAGGGAAAATGTGTTGTGCTTAAAAAAAAACACACTTATTTCTTCGGCATGCAGAAGTATAAATGTTTGCCAGTATAATAAAACTGTTTTTGAAAATGTGTAGTGCAGATTTTTTAAATTTATGTATTCTATACTGAACTATAAAAAGGTGTCTGCTTAGAATATGATTTTTTCAGGGTTGGTGCAACTGAAGAGGGCCATTACCAGATGTGCTGGGATAATTCTTTCAGTCATTTCAATAGCAAGACAGTATTTTTCGAAATTTTAATTGACGAAGATGATGATGAAGATGTTTGGGATCACTTTGACGGCTTGTCACCAGAAGAGTATTATGACATGAAAGTGCAAGATATACAGGTTAGATTCTGTTTCACACAAAGTTTTACAAGTAAGCAATAAAGTGTACTTGTTGACATTATTATTATATTTAGGGTCATAAAAAAAAAGAGAAATTTTGTGGTTTTTGTTGTTATACATTTTGTAATTATTTCAGACTGTACTCGATCAAGTTCGTACAAATTTAAATAAAATACAACATCTTCAAGATTTATTAAAAGCAACTGAAGCACGAGATCGAAGTATTGCAGAAGGAAATTTTGTTCGGGTCAACTACTGGTCTATGGTCCAAATAGCAGTGATGATTATGGTGGGCCTTATACAGGTATGTATTTTTGAAAATTTAAACCTATTAAGGTCCCTAAATAGATGTTCTAGATTTCTTGAATTGCAAAGGTATTTATTTGCCCTAGTTTATATACAGTTACATGGTCCCTTGAACATTAAAATTTCAGTTAAAAAATAATTTTAACAAAACTCAAACATAGTTACGGGTTTATAGCAAAGCAAATCAGTTAAATTAAACTTTGCAATGACAAATGTTCATGTGTGTCACTTCCTCTGACTTCTAACCCTGGGTTCATTGGTTCAAATATCAGCTTGAACACAAGAGTGGGGTGTGTTCTAGAGTGCACACCTACTGCTGTTAAAGGGCAACTAGATCTATGCCTGGCATATATTCTAGCAACAACGTGGCCGCCGCAACGTGAGACATGCCACGCGCGTCTGGTAGATTACAAGGATCGTCGCTTTCCCCCCTCTTTCCCTCCGCTCCCCGCGCGGCGCCGATAACCTGACACTTGACACCTGACAGCTGGGGAGTTCCGCGCGCCACCTGGCAGCTGCCGACGCGTGTCTAGAGATTTCTCGCGTCGGGTCGGCACGGAATGACGCGACTGGCCCCAACCGCGCTCGTGAATTCTAGAAATGGCGCCTGTGATATATAAGCCCGGGACGCCGGCCTCCGAGTCCGTTCAGCTGGGAGCTGGGAGTTTTCCCGCGGCGGAGTTTCCGGGGCGATAGTGCCACGGGTGAAGCAGAGTGGCGAAGTCCTTGGACGAAGGTTCCAGGGCGGGGAGTCAGTGAGTGAGGCAGTTGAGTTGGGAATTTTCCCACGGCGGAGTGGCGAAGTCCCTGGACGAAGGTACCAGGGCGGAGAGTTCAGGTCCGGGCGATAGTGTCGTGGGTGCGGCGGAGTTCCGGGATGAGAGAGTCTGCGCGAGAGTGCCGCGAGTGCAGCGAGAGTCCCGAGCGAAGTTCCGAGCGTAGCGTCGAGAGGATCCTCGGCGAAGGGAAGTGCGGCGGCGGAGTCCCGCGGCAGAGGTCCACGAGGAGTGCTGCGGCGAGAGTTGCGCCAGAGGTGCGGCCCAGCGAGGTGTGCGGTGTGTAAAACGAGTGACTGGGGAAGCAAAATTTTTAAGTGCAATTGATTATTTGGCATTTTTAGATTATTTGTTAGTGAAGTAAATATTGGCAATAAATAAAACTGTGAAGTAATAAAATCTTTAATTGGGCTATCCTTTTACGAACCCGGTAGTTTCCCACATGACGATTTATTTATTCATTTTAATAAATCGTAACAGTATAGCATGTTATGTGGATGGCTATTTTAGGGTTTTCTGTACATTTTGTTCCTCCAGTTTTTTATGTGTTGGATCACATGTCACTGTATGCTCTTGGTTTTAAAATTGTGTTGCATCGTTTGATGTCACTGCCTTGATCAGTATTAATATTGCCCTCTCTTTCTGCTGGCATCTCAAGGGGAATAAAAGACCTTTAAATTAAGGCTCGGAATTAACTTTACTGTCTGATTTAGATAACATTAAATACATGAGCCGAAGTCATCACCCGTCTAGTTACTGCCTAGCAGGTATACTTAAGAGAAATTAGCACCTCGCTGTCACACAGTTACCTTAGTTGTTCTCTTGCGGTCACGGCTGACCTCTCGATGAGGCAGAATGTGGGTGTGAGAGTAACCACAGCACGCTGGGGCTCCGTTGTTCCGGCCTTCCCAAAAAGCCCCTTTTTAGGCATGGCCGTTGTATTGTAAACCTCCAGTTTGCTGTAGTGTTGACAATCCTCGTTCCTACCCCCCCCTTCCGTAATGGTGACCAGCCTCATGACGAAGCGCTGTCCCACTGTTTTACGCTGATGACGCTGTTATTGCTGACGTCTCTGTTGACCCTGATGCCACAGCGAGGCCTGCTTCCCGTGCGCTGCGTGTGTGTCATAACAATCTGCAGTCCTTTATGTTGTGTGAAAACTGGAGGAAATAAAAAAATTGTTTGGCAGTTGGGGATATCTGTTCACATTCATTGTAAATGGTAAGATAGAAATAATAGTGGTTGAAAGTGACATAAGTGAAAAAAGTTGAAGTAAACAACAGTGGTCAAAAATAACAAAAATAACTGGCATTGACCCCTCTCGAATCTCAATACACTCAGAACTTACAGAATTGCGAGAATTGTGGAATTGACTTTGAATTACTATGTAGTTTTAATCTTTGCTACTCCGTATAAAATTGTAGGTAGTTATTTGTGTAAGCTGACAAATAGATACTTGTTTTACAATACCAGCTAACAATTTTTGGTTTATTATATATGACAAGTTTATAATGACACATTAGCATGCAAAATACAGAATACTGATATCTGTACACCAAACAGTTGCATGTGTAAGTACTTTCACATATCAATAACAACACTTACCAAAGCTATCACACTGGCAAAGAAATAGCAACCTTGAATATCATGTGTAAGTGAGAGAAATGTTTTCTCTAATTCATGAATTATCATCTTATTCTGTAGATATTCAAGATAGTTAAAATTTAAGTATCTGCAAAAATGAGTCATTTGGTTTAACATTTATTTTTCTTAAAAAGTTTCAAAGTTTTCAATTTTTTAGTAAAACATTCCTAAGACCACTGAACTTATTTTAACCAGATTTCTGCACAAAGATATGGCAAGACTTTTGATGTTAAAATTCAAATAAATCATTATTGAAACAAATAAATCATATATTCAACTGCAAAATGCCTAACCAGATCAAGATATATTAACTGTCTTACTATATGAGAAGAGTTATTTAGCAATATAATAGGTGGCTTTTGCTTGGAAGCTATCCTTCAGTAATGAACAATATGGTTAAATTCATCAAACAAATAAATATGATAATTATCACCCTCCATGCAGGCTTCATTCCATAAATATCAGCTGAACTGATATGCTTATAATAACTTGAATTTTTCTGCTTCACTAGCACCCATGTAAATAAGTCAGCAAACTGATTTATAATTGCAGCCAAAATTTTCACCTCTTGATGATTAGACCAGAAGCAGGAAAAGGCCTAGGATTCTGTTAGTTTGCACTGGAAGTGACTTCACATTGCTGACTTACTGATGTATGAATTCTTCATTACACTGACTGACATATAAAACCTATTTAAATATGTGAAGCACACTGAAATATCCTTGCACACAACATACATAAATGGTTCAAGGTTCTTTATTTACATTGCAAGTCCCAATTTTTTGCTTAAAGCACAGTCCAAAAGAGTTTCATGTTCATAAACAGTCTTAAAATATCCAAATATGACATAGAGGAATTTAAATCTGCCACCAAAGACGTATGACATGAAAAACATGGTACACTATCTCATACATACCAAATAAGACAAAGTGAAAATGATTCTTTTTGGAAAATATTATAAAAAAAATTTCCTTTAACTTAGATAAATAAATATAACACATGATCTAACAGTTTGAGGCCATACCTTGCCACCTTGGCCTTGCTAATAGATAATGTTATAGGAGATGCTCGATCACAAGACCTGACTGTTGAAGAAGTTTGTGTGCAATTGAAACAAGACTTCTTAGGTGGCCACCTGCATGTAAATTGTAATATAGCATTTCCCAGCTGCACTATCCCTGTAGAAATATGCAGTTAATGTATATTGGAATGGTTGACACCCACTCACCACCCTCCTTCACAACACAAGTGGTTCATGGCATTCTTAATGTTTGTAGCGAATAAATAGGAGCCTTAAGAACAGTGCCTATCGTAATTTTCAGTTTAATTAAAGTATAGAGTAGTCTCAAGAAATTCTTCAAAAGTTATCAAATTAGAATTCAAAATTTTATTTTAAGGTGTACTTCATTTTGCGCCACCCAAACAAGACTATTGTAATTTTAAAAAATAAAGGAGCAGATTGATTAAAAGTTTAAAATTTAATTGCAGTGTTTGCAGGATTGGTTTGAATTAATATTTTCCTGTTGATGTATTTTTTTTAGTTTATGCTTAAAATAAATTGTATCATAACTAGTTAAGAAAGAAATTTTTTTTTCATGATTATTTTAAGTTACTTATTTATAAATTGTATTAAAAAATTAGGAACTTTAGTTTGCAATTACATATCCATAGTTATATATTATTTCAAGTATGTTCTTGCATTTATTCAATTATTTTTTTTGTTTTTTGTAGGTTGTGATGGTGCGAAATTTGTTTGATGACAACTCTAAAGTTTCAAGACTTTTGAAAGGAAAACTGTCTTCTTGACAAACTCTGGTAAGAATTTGTGGGCATTACTGTAACAAAACTTTTTTTTTGATTCTAGCATCCAAATACATTTAAGCAACCACCATTTACACAAGTGTTTTATAATAGTAAAGCTTGAATGCTGTAAATATAATGTGTATATTTGCATTGTTATGAATACCAAATTGTTTTATAGAGTGTTATGTTGAAACTTTGTAGGTAAGGAAATGGTAAAATAGGTTTTCTCATATTACCATAATGTGCCTAGGACTAAGATGGAGGCAATGACATATTCAAAAATGTTAACAGATATAAATTTATTTTTTACCTGAAGGCTATTTTTTCTCAAAGTATGCTCTTTAATGTTCCTACTATTTAATAGACCCATAAGAGAGACCATGATGGTTGAGTGGTCATATTACTCACCTCCCACTAAGGCATTGTAACTGGCATGTTGGACCCGAATTCGCATAGAAGTGAAATGTGATGAACGTTGCTGTGTGTCAATGGGTTTTCTTGGGGTACTCCCATTCCCCCACCATTCATTCCTTCAAAGCTTCATTAAGCATCTTATAATTTGCAAAAGATAACAGATATTTTTGTATTTTAAATTATTTTTACATTAGAATTTATTGTCTTAAACTGGCACCAAATCAATGGTTCGTACTTGTAAAGTGTTCAAATTTAATTTCATTATCGTGGTGCTTTACTTTACCTATATTTTTTGAAAGGGTGATGTTTATAATGTTTTTATAAAACCAAGTAATTTTTCAGTGTGAAGATCTGTAGCACATATTATAAGTAGAGACAAGATTTTATGGTTTTATTTTAGATCAGTTTCACTTTTAAATTGAAAGAATTGATTTTATTGGTTTTGTTTTTATGAATGCTGATTATTTATATGGTGCAAATTAAATTTTCAAGATAATTAAATGTTTCCGTATGCTGTTTCTACCAAAACTGTGTCATTTTGATTGTGTTACAAGCTGAATTTTTCAAATAAAATATTGGGGACATATATGAATATCTTAGGCAGATTTATGCAACAAAAAAAACCAGCAAGCAATGTGTATTTTTGTAGTTAAAAGAATCTTTAAGGATAAAATAAGATACTAAGAAGTGGGTTATCAATGGGAAAATATAGTTTTCAGATTACACTTGGCTCATACATTTATTTTTTTTTTTATTTGAAAGCTATAGGATTCAAGTCATTTTTGACAATAAGTAATACAATTTTGGGGGTTTTGAGTAGTTTTTTTTAAATTCTGTTTTATTTAATGAATTACTTGTATTTCAGTGTTATATGTGTATTAACATGTAGATGAGTGTTACGTAGTGTAATGTATACATTTTTGTGTTATTTCTGTTTTATTGCTATTCACTATAAAATATGGTCCTTAATTATGAGATGTGTGTGTGCTTTCAGAATGTTGTTCTCGCATCAAGAATTTGGCATCCATTCATGAAAATGTTGGTCATCACATTATTGAGCTGGTGCTCAACAATAAAGACTGTCTTCCGTAGGTGTTAGATTTGTAGACTTACCAAGTCTGAACAAGGTACAGGTTATGGCTTGGTAACCATTAAATGCAGTGAGGCACGTTCAAAAGCCACATTTATTTTTTGAAGAACAAGTTATAGCTTATATGCAAAGCACTGACAGTACATTCATCTAGGTCATAATACTAAATCTTCTGTAATAATTCTCTTTATAGGGTCATTTAAGGGCTTCATACACTTTGAATCTAAAATAAAGTCAGTACTGATATAGGATTTAGGTGCTGCATTAATAAGTATTTTGACACAAGGAACCTGTGATCTGCAATGCTTCTATGGCATCATAGCATTCCACAATATTGAAATAATGTCTGCAGGTGTGCTAGTCACTTTGGGTGTCACCTATGTCAAAAGCAATGTAATGCAGGAAAATAGCAGAACATGGGTTTCTGATATCAATATATTTGTTCAAAACACTGCCTACTATTGTTAAAGGTTCATGGTACAAAGTAGGGTTTCGCCGTGGCACACTGCTGGAATATTTATAACCCACACTTTATAAATTACTGAAGCTGTTAAAATAAACCAGTTATTACTAACAGACCAGTGTCCCTTCATCCTTAAAAAAGAAAATAATATTGTGATAGTAGGTTTTTTTCTAATTTATTTAGTATGTAGTTAGTATAAATGATAGTTTTTCCATTTATAAAAATGCAATGCATCATCTGGGGTTAGTTGTCCACACCTTGATCTTGTTTAATGTTACACATAATATTTTACAGGCTCCAGGTGTGTATTGAAAATTATTTTTGATAATTTGTGGAATGTTCGGTCAGAATTACTATTTTAAACAAAGGCCAGGACTGACCTCACATGATAGCAAAGTTAAGTTGTCATTTTTGAAAAAAAATCTGTGTAAAGGTGGGATTCCTATGCAGTGTCTGACGCAAAGCACTGCTGCAAAGGAATTTTATGGAAATGTTGCGTCATCCGCTGCATAGAGATCCCACCGTAATGTGGTCACAAGTCAGTGTGTTCTTGATGTATTGTTGAAACTCATTGAACACAAGTGGAGAGTTAAAAAAAATATGTATTTATTTGAATGAAAGTGGAAATACTTGCTGCATATATATGTTTTACAAATACATTTTTTGTAACATAAATTTTTGTACACACAAATGTGTTAGTAAATCATAATTCAGCCAGTATACATAAATTGAATAGAGTGTAGTAAGTCAATTGTTACCAAAGTTGCCATTTTAATGCTGTGCTTTTGCTGTAAAGAATGCACAAAATAATCTACTATATTTGTGTTAAATTGTATAATAACGCTTGTTACTCATAGTATCAAGTAAATGTAAATTTGAAGTTTGGTTTGCTATTTTGTATTTAACTGATATAAAAAATGTTTAAATTGTTAAATGTTGCTTTTTATAATTTTTGTTAAATATTTATTATTTATTGTGATACATAAAATGCAGAAGCCATAAGGGAATTTTTCTCTCTCTAGATTAGTTAAAATACCTAGGAATTAGTCTGTAATTTATATTGTATCAAGTGTCATTGCATGTAAATAGCTGGCTAGAACAATCAAAACACTCTAAAGAATACTTTAAAACCTAACCAGATAAATTGCAAAGGCAAAAGTAAGTGAAGATAAGCATAAAACAAACATTAAATTGTTATAATGTATTATAGTGTGTGTCCTGGTGAGGAGATTCAGGTGGCCACTCAATCAGAGAAGGTAGTCACAGGGCCAGTGTATGGTTGCCTTCAATTGCACGGAATTTCTTCAAGTCAGGTCTCTTGATGAGCAGGTCCTATAACTTGATCTATTAGCAAGGCCAAGGGGATAAGGGATGGTCTCATTATAGTTTAGAGCCTGTTGTATTTTGGCCTCTGCGGTAGTTCTTGTTGTGAGGCTATGATAATTACATTTTCTATTAAAATTAATTAATTCTTCAAACAAAAAAAATTAAATTATTATTCTAGCTGGTAACATTATTAAAGATATTGTAGAATTCAGTAGAAAGTAACAATATAAAATATTAAATTTGTGTTTGTAGAGACTAAAGATTGAATATTCTATGTCAAAAACAAATAATAATACCATCCATGAGATGATAAGATTGTTTGTGTATGTAACTCAAAATGCAACCACTATTCCGTGGTACAAAAGCATATAAAAAATATTCAAGTTCACAAATATAAGTTCTATGCTACTCATGAGGCAGGCACTACATACAAGGTAGGTACTACATACAGGTAGGCGACTACATATTCTGTAGGTGGTACATGAATGTGTGTTATTGTACAGAATGTTCCACTAATTTTATCTTGCAGTGTAAGAATGGTTACAATTACTGCTGGACAAAGTAGTAAATGGGAAACTCTTTACTAATGAATTCTTTTGATTTATGCCGTAGGAATGGTGGAAAATTGGCCTGTAAATGAACCCAACATTAAAATGAAACATGTTGCTAGATACTAATGCTGCCTGGTGGTGTCATGCTTTGATATGACCATCCCCCCCCCCCCCCCCCCAACCAGGTTGAAGTGTGACTCATCTGAAAAAGTATGGTGTTGCCATTCTCGCACTGGTCCTGGCATACTGCATACTTGATGTATGATGGTTAGGGACCCCAGAAAACTGTAAATAAAATTGACCAATTCTGTGTACAAATAAGGCAAAAGGGGGTGTAAAAAATTTAAGTTGGTTATAAAATTTGGAATCAAATTTTCATTTTGACCTTTTACTCCCTTAAAATTTGTATTCTGTATCCTATGAATTGAAACTTAATAATTTTTGGTAATTCAGAATAAAAGCTCTCTTTTTCCATAAAAAAAAATTCCAATTTTTTTTTTTTTTTACTTCCTGACATTTTTTTACAATCATTCTCTAGGAAAGCGTTTTGATACTTTAAGCAGTTTACCGTTTTAATGAGTAGTTAGGATAGATACATTAAAAGTACTGTAAAATTGTGTGACCAGTTGGTTAAGTTGCTACATAAAGATTACTGTGAAATGGTGTGAATGTTTGGTTAGGTTAGTTGCATTAAAAATACTAAAAATTAGTAAGGATGGTTGGTTAGGTTAAGTTACCTAGGTACATTTAAAATTGGTAATTCATAATGATTTTACACTATTTTTATTATAGCTAATCAAATTTAACCCACCATCCACACAATTTTAATGTATTTTAAATGATGTTAATGTAACCTAACCGACAATCCACAATATTTTTAAGTATTTTCAATAGAGCTAACCAAACCCACCCAACCATTTTCACAATATCACAGTATTTGTAATATATATATATATATATATATATATATATATATATATATATATATATATATATATATATATATATATATATATCCTAACCGCTTCTTAAAGTGGTAAACTACTTAAAGTATCACAGCACCCTTTTAGAAATGTTTGGGGAAAATGTCAGGAAATTAAAAAAAAATAAAACCCTTTTAAATTTAATTTTTACCTTCAGAAAAGTGGCCGCTAAGACTGCTGGACATCGCTTCTAAAGTCAATTTGAGATAACCCTAATTCAAATTCATGCTGTTAACAATTTATGATTATTACAACATTAATTAACTTAAGCCTGCATAACACATAGTGAATTTATGTCTTAAGATTACTGTTAAAAATTATTAAATATTTAGGCGGTCTTATTTAGTTACTTACCTAGTTCGGGTCTGTTTCTGTAGAAGTATAACTTAAATAAAATAAACCCATAGAATGTTTAAGGGGCTCTGAAACTAACTTTTAACTTGGAGATAAAAGAAAGCAAGTTTACAATATTAATTAATGGTTAATAAGGGGATGAGACACTGACACTACTGCACCCTCTTGTGGTAGTTTGTTGGATTAGTGGCGCACTATTCCAAACACACATCACACGCAAGTCGCTGGCGGAAGGTTTTTAAACCATGAGGAAAATCTTACCAAGTGTTTTGCAAGTTGTTTAAATGCAGTAATACTTACCTTTGACTCCAGTCAGAACGTCACAACTGTGCAAGCACAGGTTTAGTATCATTAGCTTGCACAGTGAGGTAAAGAAATTTTAAACAAAAAAATTTGTATGTTAATCAAATGGAGTTATTACTTTCCTTTGCTAAAAGTCTCAACTGTACAAGTGGGCCCCGAGTCATTTGAACATCACTTTTTGATGATACCGTTAAAGTTTAATGGCATTGTAATTTGAATGGATGTTTTTATTGTCTAACGTGTATGAAAAAACAACAAACCAAAGGACAACACAAAATTACAGTACCTAGGAATCAACAGAGATCCAAGCAGTCAAATAAATGACATAAACACAGAACACATTAATTTGAAATTAAAAAACAGAATACAAAACATCAAAAACAGTCATTTGGTTGGTCTGTGCAGTCCTGTTAGGCAATATAAAATATCCATTAAGTTTTTTATGCTAATTTTTTTTAGGTGTTTGAGTTTTTCTGTCCAGCAGTTTATTTACATGGTAGTACTTTGAGCATTAGAAGTTGCACATTTTAATATTATGTCTCATTGATTTTAGTCATATAATATTTTTTTTATTGGCATATAATTTAACTGTAAGCACAGGTATATATTTTTTATTTACCCAAGTTGTTTTACTATTAAATGGTCACATTGTGTTTTCAATAATTATTTTGACTTTATGTATGCTAATTCATCACTATAATTTATGTCTGTTTAGTGGATAATAAGCTCACCAGACAAAAATTAGTCACCCCTGGTGAAAATATTACAAGTATAATTTAATACTGTGTAAATCCGCCTCTGAACTTGGTAACCTTTTGGATTCGGTTAGGAAGTGAGTCCACAAGGTTGAGCAGGTACGTCACATCCAGTTTAAGCCACTCGCTGAGGATTAGATTGTGCAATTCCACCAAACTGCAGGGATGCTGATGTTGGCATTTTGTCCGCTGTTGCAATATGTCTCACAGATTTTCATGGGGTGATTTTGCAGGCCAATCAAAATGTAATAGGGTGAGGGAGTGTTTATAAAATCAGTCACATATGTATCCAGCTTGTGAACTTGGCTGTTGTCATCTTGAAAAATCGGGGTGTACTCATCATGTATATGTTGACTGAAAGGCAACACCTGATCACCCAGAATGTTTAAATAAACATGCTGGTTCATGTTACTTGTCACTGCAGTGAGCGGGCCCAACACATGATACAAAAAACACCCCCAAAACATCACAGACTCACCTCCAGCTTGAACCTGACCCTGCACACATCCAGGATGAAATATTTCATTTGGCCTTCGGTACACCCGACGATGTGTGTCATTAGAATACAGGCGTGATTTGTCAGACTACATTATGTTCTGCCAGTCAACTGCTGTCCATGTTCAATGATTTCTAGCCCATTGAAGATATGCAGCTTTATGTGCCCTTGTGAGCAATGGCCTCTTGCGAGGTGACCGACTCCAAATGTTCATTGCATGCAGTTCCATTCACGATTTTCTCTCACTAACAGGTTGGGATGGACCTTCATTCACTGACTACAGCAATTCCTGTCGAGTTTGGAAGTGATTTTGATTCACAAGCCGTGAAACGCGTCTCCGGTCCCTCTCAGTCAGGATCTTTTTCCGACCACAATTCTGATGTCGTTTTTCATGGCCACGTGTAGTACACCACTGCTTGTAGACACGTTGAACGGACACCAACATATCCAGCAACTTCACGCTCCGTATGGCCATGGGTAGGGCCAAACACGATTGCCCCTTTTTGCCACTCTGTCACATCCTTTAATCTACCCATGTTGCTTGAAACATCAATGTCTCACTGATCGCTACTGCCTTATGCTCACCTAGAGGCAAAGCATGTGCGGCTGAGCATGGGATTTATTTGCTGCTCCATCTGTACAGGCTTAATGATCCATCTGTGCGTGCATACTAGGGTGACTAATTTTTTGTCCGGTGAGCTTAATTATTATGATAGAATTCTCACCAAATATTTAACTGAGTAGGTTAAGGCCTTAAAATGTATATTGCATGTGTGTTTTTAATGCTACACAAATATGGTTTATAATATTTGTAACATGTTTACATGTACAGTTTGCATCTGCAACAGTGTGATAGTTTTTTGAGCAATAAAAATACGAAATTTTTAGCGTATTAATTATCTTTCATTATTAATAAAAATACAATATTGTTTGTGTTTTCAGTTTTCAATTATAATTAATATACAGACTTGTTAGTGTTTTCATTAATAATAAAAATATATAGTTTGTCAGTGTTTTCATTTGCATATAAAATTAGAATGTTTATATTAGCGCTAGGCAGGATAAGGATTTTTGGTTCAGGAATGTTTTGGACGGGAAAAAAAATGTGGGAAATGGGACATAATCGGCAATTATTTGAGTTTACTAATTTCAAAAATTTTCATAATTTTTCAAAGGAAAAATGTCCTTTGTTTTGTGTCAGCCTGAATCTAATATTTATTCATTGATATAGGCAGGTCATTTTCAAGGACCGCAAAATACCACAGAATAAGGCTAACCTCACTTAATATTATGGTAACAGAGAAATTAAAACAAAAAGTCTAATATGTAAATTGGTGTCAAAATTTTATCCAATTTACACTTTTAATTATTATTATTATTCATTCTTTTTAGTTATTTACAACATCCACATACCCATTCTGCAATATTAGAACATTTTTAAAATGAATTTCCACTCAATTCTAGCATTTTTATTTACATTTACATTTATTTATGTTGCTTTCAAAGTGCAAGACAAACATCTATAGTATGTTGATGTCCATTATCAAAGCCAATTTTTTTCCTGATACATTTATTACGTGTTTAATGTTGTCACACTCTAGACCTACAGCCAGCTCAAAATTAGTCTAGAGTACATACATAAATACTTGCAGAAATTAGGAGGCGCTGGAAAAATATTTAATTTCCAAAACGAAGACGTAACTGTCGATGATTGATTACTTAAATAAAGTCTCTTGTACAAAAATTGATTTTAACTGTTTTTATTTATCCTTAATGAAAATTCGCAAGTCACCATGGCCACCATCTTTGTACAGGAACCTTTACATCAAGAGAAAAAAAAACAGCAGCACAAACTTCTAAAACAAATTGATTCATCACTTTGGCACAATATTTACTTGCAGTTCATTGAAGAAATCCCATAATACCAGCACACATAATCTACCAGGGTTGAACAAAGTCCCTTGACTAAACATGCCTACTGCGTAGCAACACATTTAAGGCCTCTTATGCTACGAACAACAACAAATATAGGCATACGAGCAACTGACCCGTGGCCATGCATAAAAACAAGTTAGGAAGGCAAAAATGACCATTGCTCATTACAAGTCCTATTTTACCCATGTTCCCGTCAAACTTGATGATTCTGTTACTGAAGTCATTATTCAAAAAAAAATCCTTATGCCAAAAGGAATTTTAACAGGTGGAGCCGAAAAGCAAATTTTGACAAGATTGAAGTTATAGCCAAGTGTTGTAATGACTTACATGTTGCACGTTGCCCTTGTGGTATGACCTAGCAAACCGAAAAATCAGTCGGGTAACAAACATGTTGCCAGCTCAGAGGCAAGACAGCGAAGAAGGATTGACACTCACCAATGCCTTAAGTTAAGCACACATGGACTACTGCGCAGGCTCAGAGGAAAGAAGGGAGGAGAGTATCTCGTCAGGAGCAGACTCCACAAGGCAAGGCGCGAAGTTCAAATCTCAGTCGCCGGCGACTCCAATGCCGTCTCACGTTCATTCATTCCCAAATTAACCCCACATAGAACTCCTCAATTTAAATGTTTGGTGTCTTGAACTAAATGTGCCAAGAGGTCTGAGTTGTTTGTCTGTTCCAGCAAGGAGAAGATGTCTGAAGCACTCAAAACTTTGACAACTTTCATTAAATAGAGGTTTGTTGTGACTTATTCCATGAAATCTATATTTGGATAGGACTTTTCGGATTAGCCAGCCTCGGGTGGGGTGGCTAGCGTATTTTACTTTGAATTTTGGGGTTATGGATTCCATTCTGGCCTTATATTTGTTTTTTTTAAAAACCTTGGTTGCAATATACCCTGTTTTATCTCATAATCGTTGCACCCATATTTTAGGGCGTCAAAATTTGGATAATAAAAATTCTAGTGTAAACGTCGCTTGATGTTTTTGGTCCCGCTATTAGATTTCGAGCGCTTTGTGTAGGTATCTTTTCCATATAAATGTATTTTAAAGTAAAAATATAATATTTATTCGAACCTTACCATTTACTTATTTAATAACCGAAATACGAAGTTGTCTGATGTGTAAATTTTCTTTTAAAAATGTTTTTAAACGTTATAACCTTTATTTGTTCGTCTGCGTTGCCACAGTGTACCTTTTATAACAAATGTAGCCAGCGCTAGTTGGCATCATTCATGTTTGGTAATTTGCTTCCCGTATAGAGCGCGCACACGTAGTCGAATATCGATATCTCGCTGATTCATGCAATGTGTGCTCTGTGTCGGGTGCCGAGTTAACTACATTTAATAGCCCGCACTCTTTCGTGGTGTGTACTACGACGATAGTTACGCGCTAGTTCATTTTACAGATTCAAGTGGCTCGCGTTCAGGTCACAGATTTTTTTTTCTATTTAAAGTTGAAGAAAGGTTTTTGTTGGATTACTTATTAATATAAATTGTTTGGCGTGCTCTTGTGTACTCCACTTTTTTAAAATAAATGTACTTTCCATGAATGGGTTTTGTTTTTATGAATAAGTTTACCAAACAAAAGTTTTTTTTACGGTACCGGCTACAACCAGCCTGTAGTGAGAGAGGGGTGTCGAGCAATTACAATAAAAGATTGCAAAGAGTTAGACTGGAAGATACAGACGTGGTATGGGAGTGACTGTGTGCTTGCGATTCAAGCATGTATCATTGAAACGTGTCACTTCAGAATGTAGTAGGTTCAGCAAACATGTATAATATTTTCAAACTGCTTACATTGCTTACACAGAATATTCACCCCTGCTAAGGTGATAGAGCCATTATTCAAATTATATATATGTATTACATTAGTGTAGGATTTATGTGTTTATTTAACTGTGAAATTATTATTTTTGAAACGGTTATTTAAATATATATTTGGAAAACTAAATATTTTCACAAATTTACTATACCAATATATTTTAGATGGTGCAACCATCTTTAAAATTCAATTACTGTTAAGGGTTCCTCCTGCCTATACATTTTTTTTTGTCTGTTTGTGCATATATAAGTTAGGAAATATTTATAATAGTACTGTCAGTTTCGAAACATATTTTTTCTTTTTGGTTTGTAGATTTGGCATGCAACTTCACGTATACCAATATGTATTAGTAATAAATATCACATATTCATATAATTTCATATGTTTATTAGTACATAACATTATAATATTTCTCTTTGTGTTTAATCTTAAGTTACAAGAAAATATTTATTAAATAAAATAACAGGTGGGTCAATACAAAAAGTAAATGGTTACAATTTATATAGTAATCAAAATAAATTTTTAAATTCCATTAACTAATTTGTTTTCTTGTTTGTTTGGCAAGTTTATTCTTAGCCCTGGTAGATTTCTTTTGATAGTGTATTAGCATAACTAGTTTAAATATAAAAGCTTATAATTACAGTAGCAGATGACTTGATAACCATAAACTTTAGTTTTATTTTATTTGTGCATATACTAAACATGATACTGGTGGTGTGATATTACCATTGTAATACAAATAAAAGTAATGAGTCACAATTCTATATTTTTACAAAGGCATCTTAATCCAGAAATGAAGATTATATCCACTGTTTCATTTGCCTTATGACTAACTTAAAAATACAAAAATCTTAAAAATTATTGTACATCAAAATGTGTTGTTAAAACCAAATCATAGGTTTGATCAGTTATATTTTTAACAGTACTTATTTTTTTCAGTTTGTAAGTGGAAAATCTACTTTATTTCAAACGACTATACACAGAAAACATTTTCAGTTTGAGAAAGTCATTAATGATTATTTGAAATCCAAATACAAACTGACATAAATTTATTTTTTATTACTCATTCACTAAAGTGTATAGAAAACTTTAAAATGGCTCATGAATGGGTTAGTATTATTATGGTAAATATTTTATGAACAATTAATTTTCTAATAAGAGCATAAATGAAAACACCCTAAGAAGTTAAATAACTAACACAACTACATTACAATATTTTATGACAAATTGCATATGGGTTTATCAAAGCCAAGGTGTGAAACACTTTAAAGACTATATTTAAGATATATCAGTAATGTCTAGTCAAGTGATGATGACAAACGTACAATACCATGAATCCTCATTAGCTGGATCTCTTTTCACCCAACGTGGATTTAACTGACTTCTTCTGAAAAAAAATGCCTTACAATTCATGTGATGACAACCTTACTTCAATGTTTTAAACATGAAGTAATATTGAACGAAACAATTTTTTTATGACGTAGAGAGAAACTTTTATAGGCGCTTTTATTTCCTCTGCAAAATAGCTGCATATTGAAAGCTTATTATTTCTTATTCGTTTAATTTAATGATAACAAGTCCCTACCCACTGTAAAAAGTTTTTTAGCTGGTGTGCTCAATGGATTTGCAAAGTTGAATTACATTTTGAGAAATGTGAAATCACATCACTTGAGATAGACTACACTGATTAGACTTGTGCAAACTGCCACTGGTGAATTTCACTATAATGCATGTGTTAATAGAGGCAAATCACATCACAATCACAGTAGAATGCAATTGTAGTATGGTAGCTGTTACTGGTGTATGTTATTTATATTATATATGTTATAAGCTTACATTTGAGCTTCTTTGGTACATAAAAAAATTCTTAACCATAATACTGCTGTCTGTGCTTGAGTTCACATAATTAACAAAATTAACACAAAATATTTACAAAAACATTTTTGTCAGTTTTTCTTTGACAATTGGCAAAAAAAGATTAAACATTCCCCATATAGTCCATTAAATTGAGGATTCTCTATATGCATATATAATTTTGATTGAATAGTATTTTAAAAGTTATAATAATATTTTTATTATATATTAATTTTGCTATATATATTAAATTCAATTTAAAGTTTTTCTTCATTTAAACCAAAAGCAAACATTCATAGTTTGCGGGTGCAATAAATAAAGGTGTTGATCTAAAGTTCACGAGGTCAGTAAAGTAATTCTGTTACTTTATGATGCAGGAAAAATTTATTGATCTAAAAGTGTATTATCTGATAGTGAAAAAAAAATTATTCATTCAAATTGTTTTACATGTGAAACAAACATACTGAACAATAGAAAGAGAAAGTTACAAGTTACTTGAAAAGGTTACACATATATAAATTATATGAAAAATTATTTGGTAAGGTAATATGAAATTGTATCTAATTTTAAACACAATATACTGGTCTATTTAGTTTATTGTTGCTGTGATTTATAATTCCAAGCAAGATATCTTAAACTATATCATAAAGGCACATGTTCTCGTAATCAGTCTCATATGTTTATTGCTGGAAGGAGAATGTTTTTAAACAATTCAAACAAATGTTTTATATAAATCAATAAATAATAAAAAATTTATGTAGGCCTGTAATGCAGTTAAGTACTGACATATGAGCAATTGTTATTATTTTAATGAGGACATGTTACAGTGCATATTGGATTATACTAGATAGCCTAGACAAAACATCTGGCAGATGTCATAGTAAAATAATGTTCTGTTTATTAATAATAACATGAAAATACAGTTTTGAAGTTCATTAATCATTATCATCGGTTAGATAACAACTAAATATGTAAAACCAATAAATATGTAAATGTGGCTACATTTGTATCTGTGTGTCAATTAGTTTTTTCTTTGTAAAATTATCTTAGAGGAATTACAATTATGTAAATATTGTATTTTCTCCGAGGAACAGAGATTACATAGGAATTAGCTACACACAAATTTTGAATCTGAAATTATTTTCACAAGCTCATATAGTAACAAATGTAATTTTTAAATAATTTAAGCAGCCATACTACCATTGGTGATATCCATCCATAAACCTGCAAGTGAAATTTATTGTAGTTTCCAAAATAAATTCAAAGGCTGTTTTGTAGCAATATTGTTATTTCCATAACTTCAAATTTTATATGCAGTTAAATGTCCAGGATAAAGTATACTTGGACATTATGTTAAACAAATTTGTAAACATTCATTAAATTATTGTAATTTTTTTAATGAGGTTAAGTAGTATATGCAAAAAAATTCCATTCTTCTTGACTATTAAAAAAAAACCTCTTTAAAAGTTAAACAATCACTATTTTTTGTTACCAATGTATGTACATGTGTTATATTTGTTGACAAGAATTAATATATTGATATAGTTTAGAAGATACAGTAGGCTCCTGATAAAGCGTGGCTGTTGGAGGATATGAAAGAGTATCCCAGTTTTGTTGGGTCAGTTAACCTAGCCAGTCACAAAATAATTATTCAGCCTTTAATGGAAAGTGGTAAATTGTCCAATGGAAGTGGAAGCACTGTCAACACACACACACACGCACTCACTCACGCACGCACACATTTTTCAAACTTGAGCCATCAATAAGTAGATACTATCTGCACCTTCCAATGACATGTAAAAGTAATGGTTAGTAAAAATTTCGAAACAGCGATACCCTACCGGCTGGCCCGCCCAGATGGAAATATTATGATGGGAACTGGAGGTAATATTGGGAAATTACACAAAAGAGGGATTTTTGTACAGTGCATTCCCTTGCCAACCATTTTTTTATACATTGTTTTACTATATACGGGGATTATCATTCCATCTAAAAATAGACCTGTGTATAAAATAACACAATCTCTATGCATTTCTGAAACTTATTTTAGAAATTAACTACCATAGTGTGGACTTTTATAGTTCTCAGGAACTACGGGTACTTGCTACCAATTTTGCAGCACTACATACATCACTTTGACTTGACCAACAAATCTTATGTGTACATTTCTCTTTAAACAGATCTCAAACTTTTAATTTTAGAGGTATGGCACTCACCCATGATATATGACTCGCACTCATACGTTCATTCTTTGACTATTACCTATTAAATAAACATTCTTTTTACATGACATTGTTAACGACTAATGAACAAAATAAAAAAGCAGGTGACTGGAATAAATAATGCTCAACATATGCTATTCCTATCACCAGTAAACAGACTAAGACTCTCTCTCTGTCTCTGTCTCTCTCTCTGTCTGTCTGTCTCGCACACCCATCCTAATGAGGGTACCAGACGTTGTAGGCATGTGCCTATAATGTTGCTGCAATACTTGAAACTTTTCCTCTGGTATTATTTTTTTCTGGTGGGACATATGCTTCTAGCCGTAGTATACTCAAACCTGTGGTATACCGAACCTCGCCATATTGTGCTTCCACTGTACCAGTACATTATTTTATTATCACTAATAATAGATCCTATATTTGTTGGTAACCCAGTCAAGTTATAATATTCTAGTACTGGCACATAGTTATATTTTATCTAATGTATTTACTAATCTGCCAATAAAACCTGTTTTGAACACATTTTACGAGCAATTTTCAGGAAATTAGTTCATCGGAAATAAGCTGTTTTTTGCTGTTGCTAAATAATATTTCTTACACTTGGGATATGGTACTGACAATAAGAAACCCATTTTTCACATTTAATGAAATGTTATCAAAAAAATCATGGTCTTTACAAGCTTATATCTTTTTACATACTGTATTAATATAATAGCACATAGCAACTACTCTTAAGGTTTCAATAATATTAACAAGTATTTTAACTTATATTGTAATGTTTCGTAAAAATCCATATTTATCTATTTGTTGTGGTAAATATTTAGTAGATTGTAGTGGGTTACATATTTATTTAAAATTTGCAGCAGGTGAACATGAATAAAATACCTCCTTCATTTCTGAAACATTCTTGTCAAATGTTTTTTGATTGCTTTGCAGTGGTGTTAAAACTTTTGAAAAATGTAATTAGGATTGATTACAATATTATCCACTTGAGTACAAGTAGAATATTACTTTTCATTGCTGTCACAGAAATTTAAAAAAAATTATGCAAATTGTTTTAAGAAATTTTGTAGAAATTTATTCAACTATATAAAATGTTTATCTGCACCTTTAGCATTAAAGCTATGGTCCTAACAGATTTCTTCAACAATATCTTACTATGGGTGCATTTCATATAAATGGTTGATTGCACATTCAGTTTGCCAGGATGTTTGGGAAATTAGAACAGTGATTTTGGTACTGGTTAGGGCATTTTCATGTGGATGTGTTATCTTTTGGTTTCAGATCCTTTCTTACTGTGATGATATACATAAAAACAAGTATGTTCAAATAATTTTTAGTTTTATTTTGTTTTAATTTGTTGAAACCAATTTTGTTTTATTTCAAGTTTTACAAAACTTTTGACAGTAATTGCCGTTTGTCCTAGTATCCACAAGGCCCTGCAAATCAACAGGTACTGAAACAGGCAACGTAGAAATTGTGGCTACTCTTTGATGTCTGCACCAGCTGCCTCAATCTACCTGTGACCATTGGTCCTGTGACTTCATGTGTCTAAACAAAAAGAAACCAAACTATATCAGATATGGGGTCCTTGACTGGCATGGAATTAGCTTATACATCTGAAACTGTAATTGGAGAAGTAAAGTGTAATTTGGTAAGTAAATTGTCCAACTACTTTGAGTTATTTCATGCACTTGTGCCGTGAGTAACATCGCACGCTCATGCAAGTGAGAAATAAGACCATAACCAGAAGTGCTAAAATCTATCAGTGCATGCATTCTTGCAACCAGGTCAGTGGCAATCTCTGTGAAATTTTTTTGCAAAATGCTGTATTTAATAGGTAGATAATAAATGTCTCTTAAAATGTAACTTTGTGAATTAAACCTTGCTTTATCCATATTTGTGTTATTGTTTAATACCTTAAAAAAGCATTAAAATCAAATGTTTGTCACATAAAACACTAGCAGAAATGCCACCCAATTACCAAAAAAAACCTGCACTAATTTTCCAGACATCTTTTCATCTTTTGGATAAGAGAGTTGGTTCTTTAAAATTATATCATCTGGTACAAACTTCAGCCATCAATGGTGGTTCATTTAGTGTATGGTTATTACCACTATAGGCTTCCTTAATTTTCACTTCCTCAATTGATGTATTATATTGCATTCACCTTGTAGCATTAGTTTTGAATTTTTTCTTTAGTATTTTTCTGAAGTCAAGTCTTGAACTAAATGCATTTAGTGTAAACATTTATAGTCACAAATATTCCAGTTTTCATATAAACAATTCTATCATAATTTTTTAATAAATAGTTATGATTTCACCCAATCACAAATGGCAAGACTCACATGCCTCTACCATAACAATGTTTGAAAAAAGTTCTTCCAGAGGTGAAAGGGCTTTCTTGATATACTGTTGACAATTTTTTTTCTAGTATTTGCTTTACATTGCTAGGTTTCCACAAGAAAATATTACAGTACAATTACGTTACAAGTATACTATTTTTTTTTTTTGTGAATCAAATAGCAATTTCGTAAATTATAGGAAGAAAAAAAAACTAACATATTTTTATTTCAACTACAAATATTAATCACGAATTCAGAATTTTTTTCATACAGCTTTTTATGCTCTCATGTAAGTTAAAGCTTTCACAATTTATTTTATTATACAGATTTTAACTGAGCATTAAACTAATAATTACATTATATTTCTTTAAAACCAATAAAAAAATCAATTTTTGTTGAAATTACTTCTTTAATTATTCACAATTAATGTACAACTCAAATCCCTACAATCCATACTCTTTAAATTAATGGAAATTCGTCTAACTGACATTGCTATAATGGGCAGTATATTTTTATGCCTTTAACTTGGTTAGCAGCTGCCAAACTCATTACTGTGGACATTTCCACATCACAACTTTCAAAAGGACAGGTTGGTACCTCTTCACTAGCCAGTATGTGCACTCGTATCCAAGCACTGCACTACATACACGCAAGTAAAATTCTTTCATGAATGCATTATTATTATTTAAGGATGATTCAACCTTTTTAAACAGTTTATGCGTATTTTTTTCGTGTGTCTGTAAAAAATTCGGAGGGTAAGACGTGGCACTAATATTTCCGATGCACGTGACAGAGTGAACAACAGCCAACTTACCCCTTCCATCAGTCCGTGAGTCTCAGTCGGACAAGGAAATCTGTGCAAGTCGTTCAGACTTGTTGGACGGTGATGTACACAAGTCAATCTATTACAAACAGTTTTGTAGCCAGCCATTAGTTCTTCAGTATACAGGCTCTGTGCGTTTGCAGTGATTTTACCAGAAATAAACTGATAGTTGTTGTGTACAGTGAAATTTTATTTTGTACACGTTCAAATTTGTGTAACTTATTGTTTTTTTTTAGATTTAGGCTTAGCTTAAATTTTGTGCGATAATGTCTACGCAACAGGCTGGTTCTGCTGCCCCTCTATGAAAGGCAAGTGAGGGGAAACAGCCACTTGTCACGAGCTCTCTCTCACTTCCTTGTGTTCCTATTTCTCTCACCCTCGCTCTTGACAAGGTCAATGGACTAATCTGATAAACTTCACGCATGCTTTAGCCAAGCTAACAAGGCTGCTGTTTTTGGCTGTGCTGCAACGTGCTATCCTGCCATGCCGCATGGCAAGTCAACTAGCCGGCAGTAAAGTTTTTGCGTCGCATACTGTATTAATAAGGTTTGCTGTGATTCATTACAGAGTGGGTTGCGTTTCTTAAACATCAGATATATAATCAGAATTTTATTATGTATTGATAGCTAGCCTAATAATAAAAGCAGACATTTTGTAAGGTCTAGGAACACTAACAAAGTTCCATATAGAGAAACTGATTTAATTAACGGACATTTTGCTTAACAGACATTTTGCTTAGCGGAAATTTTGCTTAACAGACATTTTGCTTAACGGACATTTTGCTTAATGGACAGTTTCCAGGAATGAAACCTGTATGTATGTATATATATATATATATATGTATATATATGTATGTATATATATATATATAAATTGACAACCCTGTTGGCAAGGCAAAAAGGAAAATTTTGGGCACCTACAACAACGGCTGTAAGTAATTGAATTACTTGATGATTAATATCACTGCTTTTTGATAGTATGCTAATCCAGACAAGGGGTTATAACTTAAATAAACCTAAAAGTACAACTTAATAAGCCACACCTACATACTCTAACATTAAGTGTAAAGTGAATTTCATGTAAGTGCTCTCTTTATTTGACAGTTCTTAAAAGGATTGCCAAAAACTTGTGTATTATTTTGCCACAGATTTTCTGTGATCAAAATCAACATGTTCGTAAATTAACGTAACTCAGAATGTCTCTCAGCCTCATTAGTGCACACTTAGATCGCAGAGACAGTTGAATAATGCCCACTTAAAAATACACATAAAAATATTTCTTAAGAAACAAAATACAGTTGAACCATTATAATACATTAACTACCAAATTATTTTTTTAACAGTTGTGCATGCATATCATGACTCCTAAAATTATATAGGAACATATACTGTCTGCAAATATTTCTATCTCTCTCGTTAAGTGATACCCACAGTTTTAATACATGCTCGAAATCGTACCTTAAACTTTGTATTCTCGCCCACAAGATGCAATACTATTCCAATTCCTTCCCTGTTTCTGCAGCGCGTGACTGTAACAGACTCCTTGCAGAGTTGTGAGGCTCAGAAACATTCTCCAAGTTTAAACATAAGGTTGTGAAATACATTGTTAAATGTTGCCAGTGATTCCACAACAACAGCCGCTTATGTGTATGTGTAATGTTAGTAACCTCATATATATCTGCTGTATTTGTGTTTTAAGTTCTTTTAATTTTTAATGTTGTTAACTTTTGTTTGTTTATGTTATTTTGTAATGCAAAATATCTGTATTTTTGTTCTTAAGCTATTAGTTTAGGTTATTTAAGTATTATAAGTTTATAAAGTATGATTTTTGTGTATTTGTGTAGTTCTGTGGTTAAGTGTAAGAGAAGGTTAAAAGCCTTAACTCAACAATTAATTGATAAATAAATAAAATAAATAATTGCCAATTTAACAATGTACAACCATCAATTACTCATTGCCTAATAAAATACTTTTAAAACTGTAGTAGTCCTGCTTGTTTTCACTCTGATTAATTTTTTGTGATATCTTTCAGAAAAGAAAACACATGAAATGCACTTTTTATAAAATTGTGTTGTAAACAGAAATGGAGACATTTGTAAGGATAGAATAGTATTATTATATTTTTTTACTTTAGTATGTGTGTGTGCATTACAAATGTTTTTGAACCAAATGCATTTAGTTTAATTATTGTATACTCACAAATATTCCAGTTTTCTTGTAAAAAATGCTATCATAATTTTTTAATAAATAGTTATGATTTCATCCAATCAAAAGGGCAAGACTCACATGCCTCTACTATAACAATGTTTGAAAGTTGAAAGGACTTTCTTGATATATGTAGTGTAAACAATTTTTTCCCAGTATTTGCTGTACATTGGTAAGATTTCACAAGAAAATCTGACAGTACAAGTATACAGAGGTTGTATAACATAAAAATGCTATTTGATTTCTTTTTTTTATTTTCGATCAAACAAATGGCCACTTTGCCAATAATAGAAGCCAAAAAAACTTATTTATATTTCAACTTTAAATATTAATCACTAATTCAGCATGTTTACATATAGTTTCTTATACTATTGTTTCTTATTCTTGCATGTAAGTTAACATTTTCACAATTTGTTTTACTGTACAGTTTTTGATTGAGCATCTAAATAAAATTTACAACACATTTCTTTCAAATCAATAAGAATAAATCATGTTGTATATAAATTACTTCTTAGTTATTCAAAATTAATGTACAACTCAGATTCCTACACTACTTCTGCTTTTCCATCTCAAAATATTTGTAGTACATCAATATTAAACATTGAAGTTAAATAAACTTTACAGAGATTCATTTATTGTTGTGTACTACCAAAATCATGTTTGGAGGTTTGGGTAGTACCTTAACTGATAAATATGTTTTTTAAATTAAATGCATAAAATTAATAAAAGATTATTCACAATTTTTATTTTAAAAATTACTACCTAGTATTCTTATGATATAATACTATGTAAGCTATTTTGTATATATAAAACAAACTGAAGTTAACACTGATATAAATTTTTTTAGAACTATTAAAGTAAGTATGATATAAATATATGTATCATGTATTTTGTGTGAGGCATATTTATAAATTGGATATTTTTAAATTAACTAACATTTTATTGTAAATTGTTAAATTTAAAATCCCTAAATTTTGTGATAACAGTTAACACTTTTCCCTGCATATTTTAGTTACATTTAGGTGTCTTTTAAAAACTAATCTTTTTTCATTAAAATTTCATGGCTTTTGAGCAATTACGGTTTTAAATAATATTTGACAAAATTTAGAGCATGTATACAATATTAGTTTTGTAAACCTTTCAATATTTTATTTTATAGTACCGGTACTGAATTTTATGGAATTTCTGTCAGTTAAAGTATTTGATGAAATCTGTTTAAAAATGTTTTCATGTTATATGAAGTTCTTAAATGCAGAACAAAATATGTGTTGAAAATTCATGATGACTCTAGCCTTTAAAGTTTATATAACGAGAAAAAAGCCCATAGTTTTTTGATGCAATGAGGTGAAGCATATAAAACTTTTTGAGTTGGTTTTGAATATTAAAATGTAAGCGTGTAGTTTCGTTTCATATCAAAACTTATAGTGAAGGAGAGATAAATATCCGGCTATGGATCAGATCCCAGTTTCCTGAAAGGAAAAAAAAGAGAAAGTTAGATGCATTTTAAGTTACAATTTTTATTACAACTGACATACAACGTATTTTAGTAAACTATGATAGATTTTGGGAATTTAATTCATCATTTTTGTATTGTTTATGAAAAAAAATCAACAGGTGGTTTCCTGCCTGTGGCAGGTTTCACGTGGATGGACAGGGGCTGGTGCTCCCAGGAGTCACCTCTCAGCTGGCTTTCCGACCAGCCTGAGAAATGCATGAGGTGGAATGAGGTGGAATGAGGTGGGTATGGAGCAGCAGTGGAATAAATTGGGGGAGTACCCTGTTAAACCCACTGGCTCACTGCAATGCCCACATTGTTTCGCCTCTTGCAAAATAATTCAGTGGTGAGCCCGCCGGGAATTTAACCAGGATCACCGCAGTAGGAAGCAAGTGATCTAACCACTCAACCAATGTGGCCTCTATTTATTTATTTTATTTATAAATACAACCTATTTTAGAAATATGTTTCTTTTAGCATAATAACAAAAAAAGGTTTCTTTTAAAACTAATAACTACATATGTACTAGCTTACGTTTCCCAACAAAATTATTTTCATGCCTAAACTCATATTTGTACCTGAAAAAAAGGAGGTAATTTATTTTTACAAGAAGTATTATTTTACACAAAAGAGCTAGGTTATTTTATATTCCCATTTGACAATATAGAATTTATGTAAAATTCAAATCATAACGTAATGCATATATCAACTTAGCAGAAATTATACTTTGTGAATGTTTTATATTACTGCATGTAATGCTAAAAGTGCAGAAAAATTCTATCAATGTTAAATTTAGTCATCAAAAGACAGAATAGTGTCCATTTCAACATTTGACTTCTTTCAGGTTATTCAGTATTTACCAGAGCTTTGCTCGTGCCACTACCAGCAGCAACATCAGTTATAAAAAAAAGTTAATTTTGTTGTTGCAGCAAATTAAATTTGTTGTAGTGTTCACTTGTTGTGATGGTCATACCTGATAGTGTAACTGTAACATATTCTCCCATACAGCACACTTTGTGCTAGCAACATTCTTATAACATTAAAATACGCAATACTCGTCACAGTATTTAACAACACGTTACATGCACGTCACCTCAAAGTCATAAGTGTGAAATTCTGTTTGTGTCACTCGCTATATTACATGCCCGTTAGTGTAATGTTACAAGTGTAATGTATTTTAATATGTCTTTCAGCATGTTACATACATGTTGCCTCAAAGTCATATGTGTGACATTCTGTTTGTGTCACTCGGCACATTACATGCCTGTTGCTGTAATGTTACGCAGTGCACATGTGTGGAATCTCATTATACTAGGTACCTCTGATAGGGTGCAATCATTGAAATTTCGTGTGTCACAGATAGAGCTCTTAATAGTTTTATATATTTGATGAGTTGTTATATATTTTGCACGTAGAATGTTGCAAGACAAATACCAGCCTCAAGATTAACTCGGGAAATCTAAATCTGGAGGCATCTTGAGCCTGCCAGATGGAACTAAGCTCTGACCAAATTTTAAAATCTGGGTATGAAGTGCTTCTTGTTGGGTATCAGTCATTCATGTACTTAAGTAACATTACAAGTGTGATGTAGTTGAATGTGTCTTTCAGAATGTTACATACATGTTGCCTCAAAGTTATAAATGTGTCATTCTGTTGGTATCACTTGGTACATTACATGCCCGTTGCTGTAATGTTGCTAGTGTGATGTAGTTGTATGTGTATTTCGTTTGAAAGTTATAAATGTATTTTTGTTGTGTAGTTTGGTACATTTTATATGCCTCTGCTGCTGCTTGGAATGTACGAGCAAATTGCTTGCTTGAATGTCAGGCAATGTGTTGCCTGGAATGTGTGAGCAAGTGCCTGGAATCTGCAGACAATGTGTTGCTTGGAACATGCATGGAACATACACCTGTGATGTTGCTGTCCTAGGACATTAAGCTAGTCCAGTAACTGTCTGTGCATGTTGCCTGCATATAGCAGCACATTGTAGCAATCAAGTGATTTTTCTGATGATTTTTAGAATTTTTCCAGAATTTCTAGGTCAATAATTATAGATTTTCAAAATGGCGGTCAATATCAAAAATGGTGGACAACATGGAAATAAATACTACTGCATTTTAGCGAGTAAAAATTAAACCTGTATGGTAGTGACACACACTAGCAGACAAAAACAATATGTTGGATACAATATGGCGTCCTCCAGCAGTGTGGTCAAAGGCGTAGGTTTTCCATCCCAGTGGTTCGAGCTGTCATGGTTCTAATCACCTCTCTTCCAATGTATTTTGTATAAAAAATTAATTTTAATAAGTTTTAAGGGCATACAACAGGTAGGAAATGTAACATCTATATAGCCTACATGCGTGAGACAGACCAATGCTGGCGCACTCTAGGAATAAACAGCCGTACAAATATAGCAAATATTATGTCATCCAAATTGATGACCTCCAGCAGACGAAAACCATATGGTGGCTGTGACATTGAATCAAATATGGTGAAAAGTTCTACCATAAAAAAAAGTGCAACTTATGTGAGTGGGGAACTCAATTGAAAGGTGGTAGCTGTGATGTAATTATTCAAGATGGCAGAATTAAAATGGCTATCAAGGTCAAAGGCCAAAGGTCAAGGTCAAAGTTAAAACTCAAAGTCAAATGCCAATTTCAATTTCAAAGGTCAAAATGTCAAAGGTCAATTGACCAAAATACTCAGTCCTCGCACTGGCACCAGTACCGTATTCAAAAAGGCAGTATTTTATAGAATACAAGATGATGGCCGAGTTCAAGGTCATCGAAAACGGCAGCCAGGTTTAAGTTCAGAGTCTTGGAAATTAAAGTCGCAAACAAGATGGTGGACCCTGGTACCATGCACTTTTTTCTGCACCCTGGGCTCAAACCAACATATGTATACTACTCTTATCTTTAATCATATAATCGATTCCAGGAGACATTTATTTGGCATTGTGTCTGAATGGCTGTACTCAGCACATATTTTCTGATTTTACATGTATTTTAAGATTTTATGACATTTATTAACAACAAAAAACAATAAGAAAAAAAATTATAGGATAAACTATATTTTGAGGAATGTTGGAATTACTATTACATACTGCTGAAAAGTAGACATAGTTAACACGAATGATTTATTTTTGTACTGCAAAGAGATTCATAGAGCTGTATTTTTATATACTTAGGTATATGAGGTAATTCCCTAACTGTTCCTTCGAGAGCCAACAAATCTAAGCACTGCATCACCTAATGTACCTCATATAGTCAAAAAGCCTGGTCCCCAACCGGTTATTTTTCATCCCTTCTGGTGGCACGCACCCTCGCATCGCATCCACGCGGGGCCACGACAGTAGGGATTGCCCAGTGATCCCCGCCCCCTTCCCCACCACACTTCGTAATCCAAAAAAGGAAGTGCAATGTAAAGATGTGTGTGGCCCCTTCAGGAAATTCGCGGGAAAAAGGGGATATGTCAAAATTACTTAAATTAAGATATTAAACATTTAAAGTTCTTCCAAGTATGCAAGATCAGTAATTAATCATTCCAAAAGTTCAGTGCCATAGAATAACACACAAGGGTGCTAGACTTAACCCATTTGGACCAATTTGTAGAGCTTATTCTCCTTTATTTCATACCGTAAAAATTCATTTTTGCCAATATTTGACTTATCCCCTTATTCCCGCACACCCGCGAATTATAGTAAATCAACATTCATTATTTGTGGGTGCCGTCTTTAGCACAATTTGATGGGGAAAGTTTAATTATGTAATATTAAATGGAATAGTCCAAGCAAGTGACGAACAATCTTCCGCTTGACTCTAGCAGTCAATAATTATTTATAACATAAATAATCATGTCAATCATGAAACATGTTGAATTAATGTTCAACGCCGTTTAATTATAAAGGAATGCTGTAAGACTCTTAGTCTGTAAGTCAACGTAAGAATAGTTAAGTTTTGTTAATGGAATTGGCGTGAAACGCAGGGACGTCGGAACAGGGGGGGCAGCAGGGGCGAGTCGCCCCCGTGCTGTTTTGCATGGGGGGGGGGGGAGAGTAGCATTTCGCCCCCCTCCTTTTCCCAGAATAAATGTTTGGTCCTAGTAGTATTTTTCTCTACCAGTAGTTACAAACGTTGCATTGGTGATCACATTGATTAGAAAATCAAATTTATGATTGTCAATATACTGTAAAATGATTGCAAATTCCTAGATGGTATTTTATTTCAACTGTACTACATCTACTGTCAGAGTATCAAGCCATACCAATGTTCACAGGTTAAGGAACCAAAAAAATATCTATTGACATTAAATTCCAAGACCAAAGCTAAGGGGTAGATCACATAGGTTAGGTTATTTGTCACCCACTACCCACGATATTTTAATCCATATTTAATACATACTACGTCATAAAATTCTTGAAATGGTATATTTAATATTTTGGTTCGGAAACTCATTAAATAGCACAATTTTGCATCTAAAATTCCAAATTTTTCCCTCTAGAACTGAGGTAAGTGTGATACATATTTTCGGCCCTCCCCCCCCCCCCCCCCCCCCCCCACTTGCTACAGCTCAGCCGCCGGGTGACCCTCCCGCGTGCTGTTTCCTTACGCACGGCACTGGCCGACTCTCGTCCGAGACCTGCGGGCAATTGTGTCGCGCACGCACACCTACCATCACACAGCTATTTGTGTGCAGGACCTGCTGAAAGGAACTGACCAGTTAATGGTATCTCGCGCACTGTCCGTGGGACGCGTGGTTAAAGAGACTGCCGCAGAATCAGGTCTCAAGTGTTCACAGTACATTGTTCTATAGTGTGTGATGTGCCAACGCGGCTATGTAGCGTCCCGACAAATGCGTTTGATTAGTCTAGTGACCAAAACAGTTTTAATTATGTATTTGTAGTGTTTTCGCCTGTCCATGCTAATTAGTAGAGACCTGTAAAATTCGCGATTTCAAATCCCTAAAGGATAGACTCCATGAACCTCTATGCACTCGTGCAAATTACATCTGCTGATTGGTTACCGACTCGTAACACCTGTTGACTGGAATGATCGTGATTCGCTAATTTTTCTGTTAAAGATTTTTCATTGGCCCAGAGTCCTTTAGATAAACTGTGGCTCAATCACTGAAGCAAAATAATGTCAAACGTTTTTGGACTCTATCCTATCGCGAAATGAATCCGCGAATTTTACAGGTCTCTACTAATTAGGCATTATTGTCTTAAGCTGAGCAGGGGAACGCCGCAATAATAGTTATAATAGGTCACGAACCTCGAAATGAGTGTACCACACAGGATCGACGACCCACCCCTCTGGAGACTAGCCTGGCGCCCTACGCGGAAATTCGCATCCGTCACAATGAGTTCACACCGAGGTTTTGGACACAGGATGCTGGTGAAAACACACCCCACAAGACATTTTTTTTTGACATGAATTACACTATAAATGAGCTCAATATATTTTTGTCTTGTGTAATATTTGTTTAATTGACAGTAAATTTTTTTAAAGTTTACTAAAATTTTCTTACAGATTGATATTTATTTACTTTTATCTCAAAGGAATTCAACATACCTGCCTTATGATGAAGTGCTTAGTTGGCAAATTGGGGGGGGGGGGGGGGGTGTGACTTACAAACTAGCTAATACTAAACACACTTTCACATGATAAGATTGCAACATAAAGTTATTCTTTACCATAAAAAGAGTGCGTGTGAAACTCACTTAAACGTTTCCTTGTTGACACGCACGGCGATATCATCATCCGAGTCACAGCAGTCAAGTTCTATGCAGTTCAGCCGACTTCCCCACTCACAGTGATGGACATCCTCTTGTTTGTACAACTTGCACTGCAGGCAAGTAGTCAACTCTCCCGATCCTTCAACCTGGTTATAAGCAACATCGTGCCAATTAGACAGCATAGGTTATTTATTCAAATTCCAATAGATACATACATATAATCTAACAGCATGATCCATTACATAAATGTTACGTTATCTTCACTCTACAGTAGTTATTCATGAAAGGGGTTTTCATTGCATTCCGCGGTATGAAATCAATCCAGCAGTACAACATTCAGATTTGTGTGTGGAATAAATATTTCAGCCTGAACTGGAATTCTTACTTGGTGCAAAACATTCTGAATGCTGAACTGACCGGAAAAATGATTAGGAATGGGAATAATGTGACACAATTGTTTGCAGTCAGCACAAACACTGATCACTCAGCAAAATACACATATTATGTGACTCTCAGAAAGCCAGCAAGTAGGTATTGAAAATTTTATTCAACTAACCAGATACTCCATTAACAAATTCATTTTGGTTTCATAGGAAAGTTTGTGTACATCTTAGTTCAGTGGGTTTTAGTTCACTTCTGTGATCTTTTATTTTCATCCTTTAATTTTCATTGAGCTTGCAAGTGTAAGTGAACCCTTAAACTAGCTCTCTAATCTGTATGTTTTTTTTAGTTTGTGGTCACGAATATGTTTCACATTGAATGAATTTAATTTTTTTGACACGTTATAGTGCGTGAAATCAGTGCTGCTGGGAGCAGTTTTGGTTCTAAACGCCGCAGAGGAATTCCCAAAACAAGCGCGGCTCCAGAAGGGGGGGCGGTGGGGGCGATAGCCCCTCCCGAGACCAATTTTATTGATTAGTGTATATTTAAGTTTACTTAAATATTTAATTTCATATGTTAAACTTTTATCTCATAAAAAGTTGCATGGAGCTACTAAGGTTCTGTATTTGAAACCTGTAATTTGTAAATAATATTCCAAGGCCAATATCTGACCACTTTCATTTTTTGCAACTACGACCTTTCTTTGTGCGATAGCCCCTCCCGAAAAGTCATCCTGAAGCCGCCATTGTCCCAGAAAGCAAAGGTTATAAGCTAAATTTTACACACACTGCCCATCGCTACAGCTCTATATTGTATGATCGAGTGCTGACTTCAGACCGAAAGGTGATGGCTTCTCGTGTGCCATTGATGTTGCTGAAAAGATGACCAAACTATGTAAATTAGAGAAAGTAAAAAATACAACACATTGTGTTGAATTGGGATGGTGATGTGGTTATGAACATGCATTGAAAAATTCTAGTACAATGCATGTTCATACAATGTCGCCAAGAAAAATGTGAAATACAAAATAAATCCTTATATTTACGTTCGAAACCTTCTGTTAAGCAAGTCTAAAAAGAAATTACTTCAAGCGTGGTGGGACTATTCACAGCATTAAATTCAGAAAACAACGATTACAGTTATTTACATGTTGAATTCCCAATAGTAAATATAACACCAGGTTTTGAAATTATGCAGTGTGACACTGAGGTCAAATGTGTCTTGCTTAAGTGCAAGCAAGGGATGGAAATTAATTGTGAGAGTTAATGGTGACAAGTAACGACAAGTATGATATATTATGTTTTGATAGATATTTGACAACAACCAGGCTGCACCCTATTTGGGTCGTAGGTCCGATGCGGCCGGGTACCCCTTACACATGAGTGAGCGTATGCGACGAGGTGTTTAAACTACACGCCACAACCCCGCAGTTAATGAGCATAACAGCCACAGACACAGAAACCACCACAAAGTAGTTGTTGAGGTTTGTCAACTTCTATTAGAACATTGAGAAAATTTTTAACAAGCAAACCATAATTCTTTTAAAACAAACGAAGGAAGTTGTAACCACATTAGAAATGAAAATATATTTACTCCAATACCTAGTCGTCTCCATGAAAATGTGAAAGATGGAGAACCACCTGAAGCTTACAAGGTCGAAGACTTTGATGAATCATCTGAAGCTGGCATGATTGAAGATTGTGGTGACACATATGAGGCTGACATGATTGAGTACTGTACTGAAGCACCTAAAGCAGGCAAGATCGAAGACTGTGATGGCGGTCTGAGACCAAAACGATGGAAACGACGTAATAAAATAAATTATCCTGATCATGTTTGTGATGCTGACATGATTGAAGACTGACATCAAAAGCTGGCATGAACGAAGACTGTGCTGACATATCTAAGGCTGACATGATTGAGTACTGTGCTGAAGCACCGAAAGCATGCAAGAGTGAGGACTGTGATGGTGGTTTGAGACTAAAACGATGGAAACGTCGTAATAAAATAAATTATCCTGATCAAGCTTGTGATAATCACTGGCACGATGACGAAAGTGACCTTGTGGTTGGTGTTAAAACGATAGACACCAGAGATAATAATATTTATTATAAACATGCAAGGATGATGAACGCAGCAGAAGAGATTGATTATACCTCATGGGAAGATCCTAACATATTGGTTGACAGGCTACGACTACTACATGGATCGCTTTGTGCAGGAAACTATTCGAACATTAAAGAAATATCCTTCATACTCAAAGAACTGAGGGAAGCTGGCTACATACAATAATGGCTTAAATTAAATGTATGCGTATAAACTTGAAGATAAATTAATATATTTTCTTTCCAAGTGGTATCTACCATTTATCGAAATCTGATTTCTAAATAAAACTTATAACTTAAAGGTGCAAAATACGTTACCACTGCCAGTCAAAATGTATACTAATAAAGACATGTTAGTAATCATGCCAAGTTCGATAAGAAAAGTAATTGGAATCAGTTGGAACCAATTGAAGCAATTGGAGCCTTTTGAAGCATTTGGAGCCTTTTGGAGCTGTTGGAGCCAGTTGGAGCATTTGGAGCCTTTGGAGCATTTGGAGGCTGTTGTAGCATTTGGAGCCTTTTGAAGCATTTGGAGCTGTTGGAGCCATTTGAAGCATTTGGAGGCTGTTGGAGCATTTGGAGGCTGTTGGAGCATTTGGAGCCTTTTTGGAGCTGTTGGAGCCATTTTGAGCTGTTGGAGCATTTGGAGCCTTTTGGAGTCATTTGGAGCTGTTGGAGCCATTTGGAGTTGTTGGAGGTGTTGGAGCCATTTGGAGAATTTGGAGCTGCTGGAGACATTTGGAGCTGTCAAGCATTTGGAGGCCGTTTGGAGCATTTTGAGCTATTTGGAGCTGTGTTAAGCATTTGGAGGCTGTTAGAGCTGTTGGAGCCATTTGGAGGCTGTTTGGAGCATGTTGAGCCATTTGGAGCTGTTGGAGCCATTTGGAGCATTTGGAGCTGTTGGAGCTAAGAAGTAGTCATTGCACGTCTATGCAGGGCTAAATTTTTATAAGATTGCTGGCTTTCGCAAGTGATTCTGTAGTAGGATAGAAATTGTGTAATAAATATGTTTGTAAAAGACTTTGTGGTGTTTTATTTCTCGAACCTTACTCTTTTCTGGTACTTAAATTAAAGTTGTTTTGTATCGGCCAGGGATCGAACCAAGGACCTTAGTCGATCTAATCAATCAGTATATAGATTACAAATTTATTTAATGAATTTTGAACTTTTTCCCGAATCTCTAGCATTACAATTACGAATTTCCAATATAGTGGTCTTGATGTCTGATGGGATGATGTTAGTAGAGGATTTAAAGTCTCTTTAAGAATGTTGAACATGGTTTATTGAAATTATTATTATTTTTTCATAAATTAAACATTATTGCATCGATCGAGGATCGAACCAAGGACTGGAGCGGATCGAATCAATATGTAAGTTAATGAGTGATTTTTTTGATGAATTTTGGATTTATTCCCGCTTTTCTAGCTACATTATTACATGATTTCAAGATGACAGCCGAATATCAAGATGGCAGGGGCACCTTCGTAATAAATAATTACTGCACTGTAGCGGGTTAGAATAAAACTATCCAGATGGAAATGTACTCTATAATACAAGTACACACACAAGATGGCGTACTCCAGCGGTGGTAGCTCCTGGTAGCATGTACTGAACATAAAATGTCGGATCCGTGATGGTCGACAAGGACAAAGTCAAATTTCATGGACAAAGTCCAATTTCAAGGTCAAGGTCAAATTTCAAGGTCAAGGTCAAATTTCAAGGTCAAGGTCAAAGGTGTGGTGACCAGATAATTATACTAACATGGTATCAGCACACTCTAGTGGACGAAAACAAGATGGTGATCTCCAGCGGGTGATTTCAAGATGGCGGCCGTCACGAAAAGTGCAACGGTGGTTTTAAGGATTGTTTTATTATTTAATTAGGTTGATTAATTTTTTTTAATGATTTTTAAATTTTTCCCGAATCTCTAGCATTAAAATTACGGATTTTCAAGATGGCGGACATGACGTCATGCTCACTGGCGATATATATGCTTTGACATAAGTGGTGGGAGTCAGTATGCCAGCAGCCACTGTGAAGGTTGGATCGGTCGTCATTTTTATTTTTTTGCACTCGTCGGGTTCGAACCGAGGACTCCGAACTTCGTGTCGTTAATGTATGATTTTTAAATATTTTTTATTAAAATTTTATTAAATGGATTTTTTTATAAATTTAAAAATTTTTTTCGTTAAAATCGGATAGTAAATAAAGATTTTAAAGATGGCGACCGTAACGAAATTTGCAACGGTGACGTCATCATCCAATATGGCGGAAAACACAATGCCAGAATGTTCGAGAAAACAAAATGACATCATCCAAAATGGCGAATCCAAGATGGCGGATCCAAAATGGCCGTCGGTTTCAAGGTCAAGTCCTGATAGCGGCTTAATGGTGGCTTGAGTTAAGGATGCTTAAGCCACTTTTAGGACTTTTCGATCCACAGGTATTTTCCTGGACTTAAACTGGAAATTTTTCCCACGAAACCGGAATTTTTCCCTCGAAAATGGGAAATTTTCCCTCAAAACGGGAATTTTTGAGTCAGTTTGAGTCATTTTTGAGTCAAAAATGCCCGCCATGATGTCACAATCCAAGATGGCGGTCGGCAATCACAATCCACACCCAGAACCCTGTCCCAGTACCGCCATTTACATACTACTGCTAAGTAATTGTTTTATGTTCCAGATTTGTGTTGTTGCTTAATATATGGTATTAAAGTTTGATTTGAAGGGACTGAAAATCAGAATCAAGCAAGGGTGCATGACAGTAATGGATGGTAATGCGGAAAATTTCAAGTAATAAGTAGTGATGAAAAATATGTGTACATTGTTGAGAGTGAAGAATATTCAGTTATGCTGGAGGAAGAAAATGCATCAGTAAGTACAACAGTAAACCTTTAAATATGGCACAGAAGATTTGGACATGTACGGGAACTGCCACAAATGAGTTCTCAAGTAATGTCTTCAGAGAAGTGTGATGTGTGCGTGGAAGGGAAAATAAAATGACAAAAATTTCCAAGAAGTAAGTATGGCATCGGAGCTGCTGGGTCTTTAACACTCTGATGCTGTTGGTAAATTTCCTCAGTTTCATTTGGAGGGACAGAATATTTTGTGACATTTATAAATTAATACTTCAGATATGCTCATGTTGCAGCAATGAATAAGAAAAGAGAAACGTTTAAATAATTTAAAATGCTCCAAAATAGTGCTGAGGTACTCCAAGGAAGGAAACTGAAAGAACTGCTGGCAGACAATGGACGAGAGTTTACTAGTAAGTACATATTTAAAAGCGCATTCGGATAATTAAGGTGTTTTACAAATGCTAACAACAAACTTTACACCGCAAAAAAATGACAAAGCAGAAAAATTTTTCTATACCATAATGAGTATGATTAAGTTTATGTTGCTAAAGTCTGGATTTCCGTAAAAGTCTTGGGCAGAAGCTGTGTCAACAGGATGCTATCTGAAAATCAGGTCTCTTTCAAAAGGAATTTCAGGACAGATTAATATGAAAATTAGTTTTCAGTGAAGCTAACTACAAATGAAGTGGAGAACCTTCGAGTGTTTTGACTGCCAAGCTTAAGCAGAAACTCTTGAAAGGGACAAGTTACAAAATAAGGCAGAAGAGAGGGTATTTTTAGGTTTTCAGGATGGGTTGAAGACGTATCGTTTCTGGTATTAAATGCAAGTGTATATGTTTCACTTAAAAACATTCCATGGACAAAATATGGATGATATCCTGAAGGTTAAGGTCAAGGTTAAGAATAAAACATTATTCCTAAGGGGAGATGCAGAAGATGAATTTGATGTATGAAATACAGACGACCTTACAGTACTAGCATAGAAGGCGACATCCTATGGTGTATTATTGGTGGTGTGGAAGTGTGTAAATGGGGGGTGAGAGGTTTTCGAGAGGCAGTCTGGGTACTAGCATAAGACCGCCCCAGACTCCAGCCGGTAAAGCAATGAGCCGGAGGTGAAAGGTGTGTGGTTGGGATCAGGTCACGTGGCATGTGGTGTGGTTGGACATAATAGGGATCTAACTTATAAACCCCGAGCTGTTGGCTACAGAGGTCACTGCAGCCATCTTTTTTCAATACTCGATACAAGGAGCGCTAGTACATACACCGTCTGTTAGAGTGCGCTGCTGCCAGAGGTCACTGCCATTATATGAGTTTAATTTTTACCTGCCAGATTTCAGTACTATTTATTACCTTGACATCCTTCATCTTGTCGGCAGTCTTAGCAGCCATCTTGAAAATCTGTAATTTGTTAGCTAGAAATTTGTAAGTAATTCCAAAAATCATCAAAAAATAACTTGTTAAATAATGATTAATTCGATCATTTACAGTCCTCTGTTCAATCATTTATCAATAAAAAAAGGTAATTTAAATAAATATCACTTCAATTTACGGAAAACAATTACAGGTTCGAGAAATAAAACAACAAAATTACAAATAAAACATTCATTACATAAATTCTAAATACACAAAAACAAACAAATCCATAGCATTTCTAAAATTCTGCAGCCTTCTTATGGTGCGAAGCAAGTCCTTTACATGTCTTGACATGTCTTTTCAGGGCAGTTACTTACATCATTTAATTACCACATTTTCCACACAGCACAGACTTCTCGAATTCGTTGAAAGGACAGTGATGTATTTCATGATGCCTTGAATGTTTTATGCATGCAAATGCCTTGCCTCAGAATATACAGTGTGATTCTTATGAAAATGCAACCAGTCCATCACAATGCTTGATGTGTTTTATAATCTTCTATAGTGTATAAACTGACAACACCTGCTGCACTGATATTAAATGTGTTCAGAGTTATTATAACAATTGTGTATTACATAATCACAAATTTTCAAGTTTTTGATATTTTCACAGTACATGCAGTTGGATGATGGCACACCATTAGTTGCAGCAGCCTTTATCGATGTCACTGGCACTGTTGACATCTACTGTCCTGCTGCTAAAGACACTGCACGCTTTAAAATCTCCGAGGTTCTGACAACACTGGAAACTTCAACTGAGAAAGGCTGAGCTAACTGTCGCCTGGATATCACATAAATACTCGCAGTAACTGTTATAATGCGCAAATGGTTACAAGGCTCCAACTGCTCCAGGTGCTCCAATGCTAATAAATATACCCCACACATTAAAATAAAATAAAATCTGGGCTTGGGAGGGGTTATCACCTCTAGACTCACCTCTTCTTACTCAAATGGAGCCCCACTTGTAGCAGTCATCAGTGCCGTGGCCAGGATTTTGTGAAGGGGAGGTCCAGTATAGTCATTATATAATTTTTATGAATAATTGTTCATTAAAATTCATCTCGATTATTTTAATTAATTAATTTTATACGCGTATTTATATTAATATTGAATACTGAATATTTTATTGGTACGAACGTGAGCAAAGCCGCGACACGCGCAGGTGCAGCGCTAGCTGGGCTGACATCACATGCCGCCGTAACATGAGATGTGCCATGCGCACCTGGGTCGCCGCTTCCCCTCTCTCCAGCCCTCCACTACCCGCGCGGCGCTGATAGCTAGACATCTGACACCTCGCAGCTGGCAGCCGCCGACACGTGTTTCGAGAGATTTCTGCCGTCGGGTCGGCGCGGAATGACGCAACAGGCCCCAGCCGCGCTCGGAAGTTCTGGAAGGCGTCTGGGCCTATATATGTGTCCGGGACGCCGGCCTAGGGGAGAGTTCAGAGGAGTTCAGAGAGAGTTCAGGCGGGAGCTTTCCCGCGGCGGAATTTCCGGGGCGATAGTGCCGCGGGTGCGGCAGAGTGGCGAAGTCCTTGGACGAAGGTTCCAGGTCAGGAGTTCAGTGGAGTCGGGAGTTTTCCCGCGGCGGAGTTTCCGGGCCATAAAGCGGCGAAGTCCCTGGACGAAGGTTCCAGGGCGAATTGTTCAGTTCCGGGCGACAGTGTCGCGGGCGCGCCGGAGTTCCGAGCGAGGCGTCGAGTGGATCCTCGGCGAAGGGAAGTCGATGGCGGCGGCGGAGTGCGGCGACGGAGTCCCGCGGCGGAGACCCACGAGGGGCGCTGCGGCGAGAGTTGCGCCAGAGGTGCGGCCCAGCGAGGTGTGTGGATTGTAAGAAACGAGTGACTGGGGAAGCAACATTTTTTTAAAGTGCAATTGATTATTTGCTATTTTAGAAGATTATTTGTAAGTGACATAAGTAGTGGCCATCAATAAAACTGTGTAGTGTAATAACATCTTTAATTGGGCTATCCTTTACGAACCATGTAAATCGTAACATTATTTTTTATTGGATTTATTTTATACTCTACCGTCCGTATTTATAATACCACTCCATTCATTTTATTTAGATTAATTATTTGCATGCAAAATTAAATTTAGTTTTTTATTATGCCAAGTAAGTATAATTTCTAACGCGTACATATGTACACGCACCCATTTTTTTTCTTCATATCTTGGAAGGGAGAGGTTCCCCTATCCGGCTACGTCCCTGCAGTCATGATGATACAGGCTTTCCATGGTTTACCTTCATCATTCTGAGTTGTTCCTTATCACAGTCCAAGGCTGATTCCTCCACCAATATTCCTGATTTGTGTTGTGTATCTGTTTGTTAAGAAAGTGCTGTCAACAAGACAAACTCATTACATTAAAATTTGTTTTCATGGGATAGGAGCAGCTTTTTATGGTATACTAGAAGTTAAAAAATATATATTGTTTAGTAAAAAAATTCTCGTAACTGTCAATTACAATATATATAATTTTCAGTATCTGAAGTTAAATTCTCAACTGACTGTTGAAAAAAAAAAATATTTACAGTTGCCTCACATGCGAAAATGCTGAAGAAAAGAACTAACACATGCAGAAAAAATGTCGGTGTCATTCACCTTTGGATGTGAAGTAAAATGCAAAAACTTACCTTTACATACTATTTACTTTATATTTATGCATATTACATGCTTAGCAGTTTTGAAAAACAAAAAAAAGTGGGAAGATAGATGGGCATGGGCTTGAAAAATAAGCCAAGGATTTTGTATTAATTATGATAAAACTTGAAAGTAGGAGGAGGTAAGGAGTACTGGGACAATGTAAACAATGAAATGTAAACACCGCGCCAGTACCCCCCACCTGGGAGCCGCCATCTTGTTTCATGGGGGCCGCCATCTTGTTTCACGGAGGCCGCCATTGTTGTTGGCATTAGATACCAGGGCGCGCCACCGTCTGCTGGAGGCCGCCATCTTAGTTCAGCCTTTAGTTACCGGAGCGCGCCACCGTCGCTCCGAAGGCGGGAATTGTATACAAAAAATCCCGGGCGGCAGGTGGATTCGATCCCTGGGACGCACCAATGTCGTGGTAAGGAGGCGGACGCCTTGACCACTATACCACGGGACCAGGTAAAGTATGGGGAATTAAATAACGCACATATGCTTTAAAGAAGCTATGCTTAAAAGAAGCTATGTTTAAATTTCGAAAAACAATACTAGCTATGCTTAAATTTCGAAAAAATAAATATATGTCTATAAACCCACAACCACCCCCTAAAAGAAGCAACCACCATATTTAAATTTGGAAAAGAAAAAAAATATGCTTAAAGGCCTTGCCATACTAGCTATGCCTAAATTTCTAAAAGCAAACCCCCACCACTCCACAACCGTCATGTCTTTAAAATTCAAAAAATATATGCTTAAAAGAAGCAACCGCCATGTTTTAAATTTCGAGAAAAAAAATATATGTCTATAAACCCACACCCACCCCAAGTATGCCTAAAACCCCCACCATTATGCTTAACCGCCATGTCTTTAAAAAAAAATATGCTTAAAGACCCCGCTATACTAGCTATGCTTAAATTTCGAAAAACAAAAATGCTAAAATCAACTACCGCCATATTAGCTATGACTAAACCCCTCCACGCCGAGTATGCTTAATCGCAATGTTTAATTTCCAACCACCATATTAGCTATGACTAAAGAAACATAACCTCAAAATCCCGCACAGAGAGAGCAAGATGTTGTCCGCTGGAGCGTCACTCATAAACTGCGCAATTATAATCCCCACATCATATTATAAGCATAATAATGTCTTTAAAAACAACACTGTGTGTGTGTGCAACACGCCAAGTAATAAGCATAGTTAAAATATATAATATTGTGCAAACAGTGTGTTAAGCATAGTTATAATTACTTTTCGTCGAGTAAAAATAAATATTATAAATATAGAAAATAAGCATAGTTAAATTTTTATAATAATGTATAAACAATGTGTTAAGCATATTTAAAATTCATAATATTGTAAAGATAGTTAAGTATTAAGCATAGTTAAAATTTATAATATTAAGCATAGTTAAATTTTATAATATTGTACAAACACTGTGTAGTAATTGGCTCTCGGCCAATGTGTTAAGCATAGTGACTATTACTTTACGTCGAGTTACAAACGCCGTGCTGGAAACCTCGCTCGTGCGACCAGGAATGTATTAAGCATAGTTAGGACCCCTGCATGTAACACGAAGCGTTAAGTAATTAAAAATAAAATGTAGATGCGGCACGATCGACATAAGTTACCGAGGTAATAATAAAAAATAGCAAATAAGCATACATAAAATAAAAACTCACCGAAACGCACCCCCACCCACCCCGGCGACATGTAACAAAATAAATATAAATTAAATGTTGTGTAGGGAGCTGCAAGCATTATCTCACACCGGTGACCGCGCTGCGTCTGCGGGGACCTGTTGACGAAACCCCTGACGCTAGTGAAAGTGTTTACCGATGCGGCACGTGGCCGGAAGGGGAAGGTGAAAGCTCAAGTACCGGACTCGTCCGCGAACGCCGGAGGGGGCAGGACGGGAAAGTTGTTATGTCGGACACTGGCGGCGAGGCCGAAAAACAAAGCCGGAAGGGGAAATGATGGGCGACCCACAAACCTACCAGCGAAAGTCACGGTAAGTAATCCAGGTCTTTACGGAAACGGGAAAACCTCTCCACGACACTAGGAAACGTTCGCCACACTTTTTATGAATTTTATTCACTAAATAAGTATCGGGATATGCAGTTACTTGAATCTCAGGACCATAAAATCCGCCTTTAATTTCATTACCGTCCAAATCACTCAAATGAAACACATGTGGAAAATTATTCATAACTTTGACCACTCTGAAAACCTCGTGCGACCACCTCGGTTTGAATCCCTTCTCAAACATCGTCTTATGTTTTGATATACGTACGAACCCACGCGAGCCTTTAACCGTCTAGAATCTATTTTCTTAACATATCTGTAAACTGTTTGTAGCAAAGAGTTATCCCTCACAGCATTCGGAGCCATGCCTATAGTGCGGTGGAACCTATTATTGTAGACAGAAAGTAATTTCGGTAAAAGTGTAAGCCATTTATAATTTCCTTGTGCCGAGAACTCACAGTAAAGCATATCCTTTAAAGTCCTATTAAAATGTTCTACAACAGACTCCTTGACTTCGCTATGACTAGAGTAATGATTAATTGCGTACTTTTGCATTAAGGCTTGAAAATGTTTATTGTAAAATTCCGCTCCAGCGTCGCTTTGAATATTCTTAAAACTTCCCGCCTCATTTAAAATACTCTTCATGGCCGCGGTGACTAATATTCCCGTCTTTCGTTTAACTGGAACCGCATAAGCACGTTTGCTATAAACATCTATAGCAGTAAGGATGTACTTGAAACCGCTATTTATCCTGCTGTACGGAATCATCTCCACCAAATCAATCTGTAATAAATCGCGAAGCCCATAGGTCAACACAGGTCTACGAGGAAAAATTCTGCGAACTCTGCGATGCAGTTCATTAGAAATCCCACATTGTGCAACGCTCATTTCGCGATATATCCAGCTTCCTTCAACTCTTCAAGAATAGATATCACCTCGTTGCTATGTCCGGTATGGCCAGCAGCCTGCGAGGCCATTAGTAATCTGAGGCGAGCAATAAGCTGGTTCGGGTTGTCCCAATAGATAAATTGCTTTATGCATTGCAAATCCAATGTTTTTTGTAACAAGCCACTTCCTCGCTGAGATGAGTCAATATTCGGAAACAATCCCCTAATGATATCAAACTTTGCATGCGTTTCGCTTTTATAACGTTTTGTTGTAGGATCATTTCTTTTATAATAAGCATTTGTAATATCTAGTGAATGTCCGTATTGTTTTAAGGCAGACTCGGAATAGGTGTGCGGCACTCGGCGGAACAATAATTCGAATAAGCCGGGAGCAGGCTGTATCAATTCTTCGTTGACGCGAATTAAATTATCATCGTGAAAAAATTCTTCCGTATCCCCTAAGAACCAATGGTTGTTGCGTTTATAGAGACCGTAGGTCCCATCACCCGAGCGAAGTTGTAGCTCCATAAGTAAGACTGTAATTCACCCAATGAATCATTCATAACATTGAGACGTATACTAGTGTCAGAATCATAACCATCACTCATTACCGGTTCTGGCTTCACCTCCGAAGACTCTTGTTTCGGAACAATATCACATTGCGGGATAGACTGCACGAACGACTGTCCAAGCTTATCCAAATGCGAATTAACAGACTTGAACATTTCCTGATTAATCGCATCCCTCTCCATTCGCGCTCGCTTAGCCAAAATATATTTGGCATGTATGTTACGTACGACATGATCTAAAGCATTTGCCTCGGCAGACTTGACTGAAGATAACCATACAGCATAAAGCCTTTTTATATACAAAATGTCTAAGTTTTAGGAGGCGGTCTCTGAGGTGTGAACAGCTTAGCAACAGTCCTCGCAGTCGATGCAGAAACCAGTCCATCAGCACCATTCTTAACAACACCAATAGTACGAGCCAATTGAGACACATGTTGCGAAATGTCAGTGCCACTAGCGGTAAGTTTCAATATCAGTTCCGCCAAGATACTGTTTACCTTTTCTATAATCGTATTCTCAAATAGATCAAGTTTATTCTCCAACAAAGTAACATACAACTCACCCAACTTTGTTGGCAGTACCGACAGACGGGAATTGATTTGGTCCACAGACCGCTGCTCCTTCACCTCCATATTACGTAAAAACTCGATAATACCAACCTGCACATCCCGTACATTGACTAACGACGAATTGAGCTCCGTAAACCGATGCACCCGCTCCTCCGTCACCGTGCGAGTGATTACACTCGTGACCGAGTCGATATAATGTTTACTCGCGCCATCCCCAGCATCCTTTGGCATACCCACACGCTTTAAAAGTTTTCCGCCCAAATCGCAATTCCCATCAAGATCGAGAGATATACATGAGTCAAGCTGACGTTTCAGAGGACCACCTCCAAACTTTGAATGCTGTAGGACATCCTTCAATGACTCGCAACAATAAAATGATCAAAACCACAACAATGCCTGCCATGAAGTAAAGGATAATCCTTTACGATAACAAGAAAACCTTGTTTATTTTTTCAACACAAGCACATATCCTTAAACGTGCGAAACTCCATATCACTGTTTACATGATCATCGTAGGCATGTCGCTAATTAAGCATATCCATGCGGAAAAGCACGATAACATTCGCATTATCACGAAGCAAATGTTTAGGTATTCTGCCATAAGTTTGACCTAGGTAAAAACAATCAACATGTGCGTGTCGACCCCTAGAAAAATATTGCTGTATGATTCATTGTTTCTCACACATTATATCGTCAAACACAAACACTGAATTGGCCCTGGCCTCGCTAGGAGGTACCACATCAGCATTTTCCGTATACGGGAAAAATCCCAAACCTTCCACCGCTCTAAGAACCGTAGCCAGCCGTTTATACTTTGGTTGGTGCAGCGATTTTGAATATAGATACACATTCTCGAACCGAAGACCGTTCGGTTCCTCGAGTAAACTAAGTAGGACACACGTTTTTCCGCATTCGGACGGACCGACAATCAAACATCTTATTGTTGAAGGTAATAAAGAACCATACCGCGACTCACGAGCACTGGCTTCATCAGCCTGTGTAATCCGCACAGGCAGCGACTTGCGCTGTCGCACTACTTCCATTACGCAACTAAACAGAAAACTATAAAAACAGCGTACTTATACCAACTCGAATCAGTATAGAGTTATGTGTTGTACACAAAAGAAGGTACAAAGAGGTGGAGGAATAATAAACTCTGTTATTAACAAGCTGCCAGTAGAAGTACATCTGCCAGGATATTATTTCTGTGGTCCGGGAACGAAACTCGCCAATAGGCTAGCACGCGGTGATACAGGAGTCAATTCCCTTGACGAGGCGTGTTGTCTCCACGATATTAGCTATTCTAAAAGTAATAACCTAAGTGACAGACATATAGCCGACGGTATATTAGCGAACCAAGCCGCACAAATAGCAAAGAATCCCGCAACGAAATTCGGTGAAAAGATTGCAGCGTGGGGAGTCAATAAGATAATGAGGGTAAAATGTAAGATTGGCGGCGGTGTCTCAACAAAGAAAAACCGCGCGAAAAAAGGCGGGCTACTACCTTTCATTTTCCCAGCGCTGGCAGCGCTAGGCAGTCTTATTGGCGGAGCGGCGGGTATAGCCAAGACCGTAAACATTGCACAGCACAATAGTAAAATGCGGGCGCTTGCAAAAAACGGTTCGGGCCTACACCTGCATCCCTACCCAAAGTCAGGGGGAGGGGTCAAGCGGAGAAGAAGGAAGAGGGGCGGGAAAAAAAATGAGGATACTGAGTAACCTGCCAAAGCGAGCCCTTACCACCACAGACTTAAAGACAGCAATTAGGAAATTAAAAATTCCACATTTTAGAAATGTGTTTATGATGGATAAATTACCCACAAAATCATATCACAACGAGAGCGGTATTATTAATTTAGATACGAGTAAGGGGCCCGGAACGCATTGGGTAGCGTATGCCAAGGCCGGTCGTACGGCTTGGTATTACGATAGTTTTGGAGACCTGCCGCCCCCTTTAGAAATGCAGCGATACCTGAGAGGCTGCAAAATAACATATAATTACGATAGACAGCAAAAGTTAAACGCATTCAACTGCGGACACTTGTGCATAAAGTTTCTCATCTCGGTATATAAGAGAACCGGCTTCGAAAGAACATGTCCATCACGCTAATACTAAGTGGAAACATATCGGAACTGTGTTCAACACACTTCCCACCGATCGACGTAAGTGACGGGTTATGGCAGCTCGCTCTCGTGGATTTTACCGTATACAATTCCATCCTGAACGTGGACGAAAAGAACCGGATGTTTAGGTACAAGCTGAAGAACGAAGAGATGATGCGAGAAATTTAATTACCTATAGGTTCCTACGAAGTCTTAGACATTGAAACGTATATTAAACAATACCTACCCACAGACGTAATGTTTTCGTTGAAAGGTAATCCAAACACTCTACAATGCGTATTGCATAGCAATGCACAAATCGACTGCACCGGCGACTGTTCCCTAGCCCCGATGCTTGGATTCGAACCGGATGTCTACGAGGCGATAAAAATTCACAAGTCGACCCAGCCCGTAAACGTGATGCCGGTAAATGTGATTAGAATCACGGAGAATATTATTTGCCACAGCTTCCTTAATGGAAAACCAAACAGTACGATACACAAATTTTCTCAGAATGTTCCTCCAGGATATAAGCTCAGTGATACGCCTCAAACACTCATTTACAGTCCGGTTACCGTGCAACAAATACGAGAGTTGGTTATTAGAGTGGTAGACCAGAACGGTAAATTAATTAACTTTAGAAACGAGGTGATTACACTACGCTTACATTTAAAAAAATGTCATCCTCGAGACGCCCTGCAAGCTGTCAGACTGTGTCGTACACCATATACGGCCAGATACTACTTTCCCCACAACGCTAGAAGAACTTAAGGCAGCAGCCGACACTGAAACTATAAGTTCAGTCCCCGATTATTCCTCCGTAACGTGTGAACTGACACGCATCACGATGCCAGAGACTATCGTTCGTTGGGTAGAGAGGTGCGGTGGATTTATTCACTATACCATATATGGTAATCGTAGATGGTACACATCGTGCAGATTCCTACAGTGTAGACTCTTCCACTTCAAACCCCTCGTGTAACAATGTTACTTAACCGCAAACCAAGGACTCTGAACGAAGCGATCGAAGCAAGACATAATGTTGGGTCCTGGGATGAAGGCTATATACCTGACGCTATAGACATACACGATGATACTGTATTCTACCCGCTGTGGAATCTACCGCCGGACCCAACACATTGTGAAAGGCAGGCATGCACTATGTTTGACCCTACTGAAAAAAGATACATGCTTACCCATGCGGGTTTGCATAGTATAGAATACAGAATACGCATCTTTGATAAAAACAATCCAAACATTATCAAAGCCTTCACATACCTCGAGTACTGCAGAGACAACACGCATTTCCGATTGAGGTGGGATCCGAAACGGCCATATAATACTGTGCGACGTGTGAGCATGTTTCAGTGTGAGGATAAAGACTGTATTGTCCATTTGAGCCATTCGCATGCACAATTCCCATGAACGAACACGACCTCGAAACATCCAGAATACCTGCTGAAGAATCCGGTTACGTCGTAGTACGAAAGTAGTATCACCGTATATGGTGTACGACACAGTCTGACAGCTTGCAGGGCGTCTCGAGGATGTCTGGGTTCTCCTCGTCGCAGTCACTCACCCAATGATGATCAAAGTTGCATACGTGTAGCTGAAAATGACAGTCCGGGGTGACACACTGCACGCGGCAGAAGCCCGGCTTTACCTCAACGTAGTGTGCTGTTGGGCTGAACGTCATTCCCAACGGGTGTGGGCTACCATTTACTGGTTAGCTCTGGACCACCGAGCTATATTTATACCGACATCTCGTTTTTGTTTTTTGTGTTCTCGCCGCTTGCTGCGACCTTGGAGCCTACCCCTCCTCCTCTGACATTACCGCTTTCTCATCGCTCTCGGCAATGTTTTCAATCATCCATGCTCTAAGCAGCACTGCGTTGTGGCGCGACGATACCGGTCTTGTACCTCTGTGGTTGTTGCTGTACGTTTTATCTAATATCTTTAATGATGGGCAGCCATATTCACTTTGAACGTCCACTTTGCGCACATGTTTGCGACAATGTTTAGCTAGCCAACGTTTCTGTTCGGCCCCGGCGACCATTATAGTTCCACTCAGGTGTGCCGCCAATATGTTTGGCAGACTTGTGTAGGGAAATATTCCGTCTTCCCATTTCAGATTGTGGAAGTTGTTGGTGAGCCACGTGTTTGTTTGTTGATGTTTTCTAATTAAATGTTCCCACGCAAATGGTGGTCGAAACGAGCGCGTAATCACGTTTCCTTCAGAGTCTGCAATGCTAACTTCCTTAACGATAAACCCGTGCTGTGAGAAGAAGCCTTGGAGGTTAACACACTTCGCCATGGCAGCTGAGACACGACTGAACATACATTGCGTTTAGCTCATTATTTTAATACTTTGATCCCTCGGGTTGTACGATACTAATCTATTGTGTAGAATAATTGCGTATGCCTGTGTTAGCGGCGGTATATTGTTTGCTGCGGTAATGTCTATTTTACAATCTTTGACGGTTGAGGTTAGTTTTTCGATTTGACGTGACACGTCGAATACAAAGAGAGGGGCCTTATCTTTAAATCCCTCCGGGACAAGTAGAGGCGTATTTAGTCTACCGTAGTAGCTCGCTTGAAAGTCCGAGTACATATTATATGCAAGTAGGTAGTAACCATTCGTAAAGTTTATTGCTAGGTCCGAATATGGATACACCTCGGAATTAAGATAGACCTTGATATTTTGTAAATTACAATGATCGAATTTAGATTTGTTTGCGGATAGAACATTATGCCTGCCGGTTTGAAATGCCACTATTATATAACGAGGGCGTTCGCTGGAGAAGCTAGATTTTACAGCCTAACTGACGCTCTGTGATGGTGGTAAACTCGGGTAAACTTCTACTCCCTACGATCTGAAAGCCATATCTATATCGCGGCCTTTTTCAACCATTTTCAACAGCCGTGTGCGCTGGGCGGGGCTTACCGTTACATGCGAAACAAGCCAGTCGATAAATTGCAAACTTAATGTCACTTGCTGTGGCTGATCGCTTGTGTCCATTATAGTGTTAATATAACTGTTTGCGGTGATTATAACGAGCGCTTGTTTACAATTTATTAATATTTGTTTATAGTCTTCTGCAAAGCCTAGCAACTGGTTCAACGGAACGCATATTTCAAACTCGCCTTGCGCTGTAAGTGGTAAACTGTAATCGCCGTCTGGACACCATCCCGCCATCTTACTTACGGATTTTTCATCACGCGTGCGCGATAAATAGTTTTTCACAGTTGTCACAATTCCAACTTCGCGTACCTCGTCGATTGTCACGCCGTTAAGTTCAAATGATATTCGATTTATCATATGTAGTATACCATTGTTTACGATTTTTGCATTGTCTGGTTTCTGCCCGTTTGGTTTCGTGAATGCACCGCGAATTCGCAGAAACGATTTAGCAATGTGCGTATACACATCAGAGTTTTGTATTGCTATAATTATCTCGGAGCTTGGCTCGTACGGTCCCGCAATGTATGGTTTGTACGTGTGCATTTCAGATTTTGAGACTACATCGTCAAACTGCGGTGATTGTTGCACAGCGAGTATACTATATTCCATTTGGAAATACTTTGAAACCTAATTTTTCTAGGAACCTCTCATTGGCAGGTGTTAACCGCTTGATGTTTGCTTTCATACAGGCTCTATGCTTGCTCACCCCCGCCCCTTTATGCAAACCAAAGTATCTTACCCCCATAATTTTTTCAAATGTAAGCATAGTGTAATCACCTCGTTTCTAAAGTTGATTAATTTACCGTTCTGGTCTACCACTCTAATAACCAACTCTCGTATTTGTTGCACGGTAACCGGACTGTAAATGAGTGTTTGAGGCGTATCACTGAGCTTATATCCTGGAGGAACGTTCGGGGAAAATTCGTGTATCGTACTGTTTGGTTTTCCATTAAGGAAGCTGTGGCAAATAATATTCGCCGTGATTCTAATCACATTTACCGGCATCACGTTTACGGGCTGGGTCGACTCGTGAATTTTATTCGCCTCGTAGACTTCCAGTTCGAATCCAAGCATCGGGGCTAGGGAACAGTCGCCGGTGCAGTCGATTTGTGCATTGCTATGCAATACGCATTGTAGAGTGTTTGGATTACCTTTCAACGAAAACATTACGTCTGTGGGTAGGTGTTGTTTAATATACGTTTCAATGTCTAAGACTTCGTAGGAACCTATAGGTAATTAAATTTATCGCATCATCTCTTCGTTCTTCAGCTTGTACCTAAACATCCGGTTGTTTTCGTCCACGTTCGGGATGGAATTGTATACGGTAAAATCCACGAGAGCGAGCTGCCATAACCCGTCACTTACGTCGATCGGTGGGAAGTGTGTTGAACACAGTTCCGCTGTGTTTCCACTTAGTATTAGCGTGATGAACATGTTCTTTCGAAGCCGGTTCTCTTATATACCGAGATGAGAAACTTTATGCACAAGTGTCCGCAGTTGAATGCGTTTAACTTTTGCTGTCTATCATAATTATATGTTATTTTGCATCCTCTCAGGTATCGCTGCATTTCTAAAGGGGGCGGCAGGTCTCCAAAACTATCGTAATACCGAGCCGTACGACCGGCCTTGGCATACGCTACCCAATGCGTTCCGGGCCCCTTACTCATATATAAATTAATAATACCGCTCTCGTTGTGATATGATTTTGTGGGTAATTTATCCTTCATAAACACATTTCTAAAATGTGGAATTTTTAATTTCCTAATTGCTGTCTTTAAGTCTGTGGTGGTAAGGGCTCGCTTTGGCAGGTTACTCAGTATCCTCATTTCCTTTTCCCGCCCCTCTTCCTTCTTCACCGCTTGACCCCTCCCCCTGACTTTGGATAGGGACGCAGGTGTAGGCCCGAACCGTTTTTTGCAAGCGCCCACATTTTACTATTGTGCTGTGCAATGTTTACGGTCTTGGCTATACCCGTAGCTCTGCCAATAAGACTGCCTAGCGCTGCCAGCGCTGGGAAAATGAAAGGTAGTAGCTCGCCTTTTTTCGGGCGGTTTTTCTTTATTGAGACACCGCAGCCAATCTTACGTTTTACCCTCATTATCTTATTGACTCCCCACGCTGCAATCTTTTCACCGAATTTCGTTGCGGGATTCTTTGCTATTTGTGCGGCTTGGTTCGCTAATATACCGTCGGCTATATGTCTGTCACTTAGGTTATTACTTTTAGAATAGCTAATATCGTGGAGACGACACGCCTCGTCAAGGGAATTGACTCCTGTATCACCGCGTGCTAGCCTATTGGCGAGTTTCGTTCCCGGACCGCAGCAATTATATCCTGGCAGATGTACTTCTACTGGCAGCATGTTAATAACAGAGTTTATTATTCCTCCACCTCTTTGTACCTTCTTTTGTGTACAACGCATAACTCTATACTGATTCGAGTTGGTATAAGTACGCTGTTTTTATAGTTTTCTGTTTAGTTGCGTAATGGAAGTAGTGCCACAGCTCGAGTCGCTGCCTGTGCGGATTACACAGGTTGATGAAGCCAGTGCTCGCGAGTCGCGGCATGGTTCTTTATTACCTTCGACAATAAGATGTTTGATTTTCGGTCCGTCCGAATGCGGAAAAATGTGTGTCCTACTTAGTTTACTCGAGGAACCGAACGGTCTTCGGTTCGAGAATGTGTATCTATATTCAAAATCGCTGCACCAACCAAAGTATAAACGGCTGGCTACGGTTCTTAGAGCGGTGGAAGGTTTGGGATTTATCCCGTATACGGAAAATGCTGATGTGGTACCTCCTAGCGAGGCCAGGGCCAATTCAGTGTTTGTGTTTGACGATATAATGTGTGAGAAACAATGAATCAAACAGCAATATTTTTCTATGGGTCGACACGCACATTTTGATTGTTTTTACCTAGGTCAAACTTATGGCAGAATACCTAAACATTTGCTTCGTGATAATGCGAATGTTATCGTGCTTTTCCGCATGGATATGCTTAATTTGCGACATGCCTACGATGATCATGTAAACAGTGATATGGAGTTTCGCACGTTTAAGGATATGTGCTTCTTGTGTTGGAAAAATGAACATGGTTTTCTTGTTATCGTAAAGGATTATCCTTTACTTCATGGCAGGTATCGTTGTGGTTTTGATCATTTTATTGTTGCGAGTCATTGAAGGATGTCCTACAGCATTCAAAGTTTGGAGGTGGTCCTCTGAAACGTCAGCTTGACTCATGTATATCTCTCGATCTTGATGGGAATTGCGATTTGGGCGGAAAACTTTTAAAGCATGTGGGTATGCCAAAGGATGCTGGGGATGGCGCGAGTCAACATTATATCGACTCGGTCACGGGTGTAATCACTCGCACGGTGACGGAGGAGCTGTTGCATCGGTTTACGGAGCTCAATTCGTCGTTAGTCAATGTACGGGATGTGCAGGTTGGTATTATCGAGTTTTTACGTAATATGGAGGTGAAGGAGCAGCGGTCTGTGGACCAAATCAATTCACGTCTGTCGGTACTGCCAACAAAGTTGGGTGATATGTATGTTACTTTGTTGGAGAATAAACTCGATCTATTTGAGAATACGATTATAGAAAAGGTAAACAGTATCTTGGCGGAACTGATATTGAAACTTACCGCTAGTGGCACTGACATTTCACAACGTGTGTCTCAATTGGTTCGTACTATTGGTGTTGTTAAGAATGGTGTTGATGGACTGGTTTCTGCATCGACTGCGAGGACTGTTGCTAAGCTGTTCACACCTCAGAGACCGCCTCCTAAAACTTAGACATTTTGTATATAAAAAGGCTTTATGCTGTATAGTTATCTTTAGTCAAGTCTGCCGAGGCAAATGCTTTAGATCATGTCGTACGTAACATACGTGCCAAATATATTTTGGCTAAGTGAGCGCGAATGGAGAGGGATGCGATTAATCAGGAAATGTTTAAGTCTGTTAATTCGCGTTTGGATAAGCTTGGACAGTCGTTCGTGCAGTCTATCCCGCAACGTGATATTGTTCCGAAACAAGAGTCTTCGGAGGTGAAGCCAGAACCGGTAATGAGTGATGGTTTATGATTCTGACACTAGTATACGTCTCAATGTTATGAATGATTCATTGGGTGAATTACAGTCTTACTTACGGAGCTACAAATTCGCTCGGGTGATGGGACCTACGGTCTCTATAAACGCAACAACCATTGGTTCTTAGGGGATACGGAAGAATTTTTTCACGATGATAATTTAATTCGCGTCAACGAAGAATTGATACAGCCTGCTCCCGGCTTATTCGAATTATTGTTCCGCCGAGTGCCGCACACCTATTCCGAGTCTGCCTTAAAACAATACGGACATTCACTAGATATTACAAATGCTTATTATAAAAGAAATGATCCTACAACAAAACGTTATAAAAGCGAAACGCATGCAAAGTTTGATATCATTAGGGGATTGTTTCCGAATATTGACTCATCTCAGCGAGGAAGTGGCTTGTTACAAAAAACATTGGATTTGCAATGCATAAAGCAATTTATCTATTGGGACAACCCGAACCAGCTTATTGCTCGCCTCAGATTACTAATGGCCTCGCAGGCTGCTGGCCATACCGGACATAGCAACGAGGTGATATCTATTCTTGAAGAGTTGAAGGAAGCTGGATATATCGCGAAATGAGGGTTGCACAATGTGGGATTTCTAATGAACTGCATCGCAGAGTTCGCAGAATTTTTCCTCGTAGACCTGTGTTGACCTATGGGCTTCGCGATTTATTACAGTTTGATTTGGTGGAGATGATTCCGTACAGCAGGATAAATAGCGGTTTCAAGTACATCCTTACTGCTATAGATGTTTATAGCAAACGTGCTTATGCGGTTCCAGTTAAACGAAAGACGGGAATATTAGTCACCGCGGCCATGAAGAGTATTTTAAATGAGGCAGGAAGTTTTAAGAATATTCAAAGCGATGCTGGAGCGGAATTTTACAATAAACATTTTCAAGCCTTAATGCAAAAGTACGCAATTAATCATTACTCTAGTCATAGCGAAGTCAAGGCGTCTGTTGTAGAACATTTTAATAGGACTTTAAAGGATATGCTTTACCGTGAGTTCTCGGCACAAGTAAATTATAAATGGCTTACACTTTTACCGAAATTACTTTCTGTCTACAATAATAGGTTCCACCGCACTATAGGCATGGCTCCGAATGCTGTGAGGGATAACTCTTTGCTACAAACAGTTTACAGATATGTTAAGAAAATAGATTCTAGACGGTTAAAGGCTCGCGTGGGTTCGTACGTATATCAAAACACAAGACGATGTTTGAGAAGGGATTCAAACCGAGGTGGTCGCACGAGGTTTTCAGAGTGGTCAAAGTTATGAATAATTTTCCACATGTGTTTCATTTGAGTGATTTGGACGGTAATGAAATTAAAGGCGGATTTTATGGTCCTGAGATTCAAGTAACTGCATACCCCGATACTTATTTAGTGAATAAAATTCATAAAAAGTGTGGCGAACGTTTCCTAGTGTCGTGGAGAGGTTTTCCCGTTTCCGTAAAGACCTGGATTACTTACCGTGACTTTCGCCGGTAGGTTTGTGGGTCGCCCATCATTTCCCCCTCCGGCTTTGTTTTTCGGCCTCGCCGCCAGTGTCCGACATAACAACTTTCCCGTCCTGCCCCCTCCAGCGTTCGCGGACGAGTCCGGGACTTGAGCTTTCACCTTCCCCCTCCGGCCACATGCCCCATCGGTAAACACTTTCACTAGCGTCAGGGGTTTCGTCAACAGGTCCCCGCAGACGCAGCGCGGTCACCGGTGTGAGACCATGCTTACAGCTCCCTACACAACATTTAATTTATATTTATTTTGTTACATGTCGCCGGGGTGGGTGGGGGTGTGTTCCGGTGAGTTTTTATTTTATGTATGCTTATTTGCTATTTTTTATTATTACCTCGGTAACTTATGTCGATCGTGCCGCATCTACATTTTATTTTTAATTACTTAAAGCTTCGTGTTACATGCAGGGGTCCTAACTATGCTTAATACATTCCTGGTCGCACGAGCGAGGTTTCCAGCACGGCGTTTGTAACTCGACGTAAAGTAATAGTCACTATGCTTAACACATTGGCCGAGAGCCAATTACTACACAGTGTTTGTACAATATTATAAAATTTAACTATGCTTAATATTATAAATTTTAACTATGCTTAATACTTAACTATCTTTACAATATTATGAATTTTAAATATGCTTAACACATTGTTTGTACATTACTATAAAAATTTAAATATGCTTATTTTCTATATTTATAATATTTATTTTTACTCGACATACAGTAATAGTAACTATGCTTATCACATTGTTTGCACAATATTATATATTTTAACTATGCTTATTACTTGGTGTGTTGCACACACACACAGTGTTGTTTTTAAAGACATTATTATTCTTATAATATGATGTGGGGATTATAATTGCGCAGTTTATGAGTGACGCTCCAGCGGACAACATCTTGCTCTCTCTGCGCGGGATTTTGAGGTTATGTTTCTTTAGTCATAGCTAATATGGCTTTTGGAAATTAAACATTGCGATTAAGCATACTCGGCGTGGAGGGGTTTAGTCATAGCTAATATGGCGGTAGTTGATTTTAGCATTTTTTTTTCGAAATTAAAGCATATTTTTTTTAAAGACATGGCGGTTAAGCATAATGGCGGGGGTTTTAGGCATACTTGGGGTGGGTGTGGGTTTATAGACATATTTTTTTCCTCGAAATTTAAAACATGGCGGTTGCTTCTTTTAAGCATATATTTTTTTGAAATTTATAGACATGACGGTTGTGGAGTGGTGGCGGTTTGATTTTCGAAATTTAGGCATAGCTAGTATCCGGGGCCTTTAAGAATTTTTTTTTTCGAAATTTAAAACATGATGATAGCTTCTTTTAAGCATATTTTTTTTCTTTTCCAAATTTAAATATGGTGGTTGCTTCTTTTAGTGGGTGGGGGTGGGTTTATAGACATATATTTATTTTTCCGAAATTTAGGCATAGCTATAGTATTGCTTTTCGAAATTTAAACATAGCTTCTTTTAAGCATAACTTCTTTAAAGCATATGTGCATTATTTAATTCCCCATAATTGATCTGGTCCCGTGGTCTAGTGGTCAAGGCGTCCGCCTCCTAACCACGACGTTGGTGCGTCTCAGGGATCGAATTCACCTGCCGCCTGGGATTTTTTGTATACAATTCCCGCCTTCGGAGCGACGGTGGCGCGCTCCGGTAACTAAAGGCTGAAATAAGATGGCGGCCTCCAGCAGACGGTGGCGCGCCCTGGTATCCAATGTCAACAGCAATGGCGGCCTCCGTGAAACAAGATGGCGGCCCCCATGAAACAAGATGGCGGCTCCCAGGTGGGGGGGGTACTGGTGCGGTGTTTATATTTCATTGTTTACATCGTCCCAGTACTCCTTACCTCCTCCTACTCTTGAAACCTACCAATTGCAACCTAATCAAATTACCATCTTGCTAAACATTGTTGTCTAGTGTTATTATTTTCTGAATAGGCGCTTCTTTGTTTGTATGGCACGTTGCTCCAAAAAGTTTTTTTTAATACGATAGCTTAAATAGCAAGATTTCAAAGTATTAATTTGCAAGCAGTGTATATTTGCCGTGTATTGAACCAAAAATATAAAGATTTTTTTAAAGAAGAATGAAAATATTTCCGTCTCATTCTGAGAGCTTAGTGGTAGACCAAATACAGACAACTAATCCTGAATTCACAAGTGCCTGAAAAGGGGCTCAAACCCACTATTATAATTCTATAAGGGATTAGATTGTTCATTACGTCACCGTGCCTGCTTTGCATTTATGAACATATTGTATGTGTACTCTTCTAAGAAAAATAAAGTTTTCCTCGGATACATTATGTCTAAAACAGAGGGCACATTTTAAGTGGTGAGGCTAAACTGGTTACGATCCATTGTGAATGAATAACTGAACAATCTGTAATAAATTATATATATATATTTATATGTATAAATTAATAGTTTTAATTTTAAAATCGTTTTAACGAAGAAGTGGGATGGAAAATAAAGGAAAGCGATTCAAACAACACTCACCGCAGCAAAGATGGAATAAATAAACATGCAAAAATGCAATCAAAAAAGACTTAAATGCTGCTTTGCTATCAAAATATAAAGCCACTTACAAAAAATAACATTGTCACAATTCTACAATAAATTGTTTTTTTTTAAAAAAATCAGATGTTGATAGTCTTATTTTTTTCTTAATATGGGATGCTGGTCTGCTCGCAACTGTTTGATTATCAGAAAAAAGTTAAAAAATAAAAAAGAAATTAGGCAAGAAAAATAAAAATTTATATAAATAGAATTTAAAAACCCCAAATAATAACTTAAAATAAATATTTTATGAATTTTCAAGGCATATACATAGATATTCGATCTTACTTCTAGCGAAATTCCCAATTGGGGCTTTGATATTACAGGGGAATCTGCATAAGTTAGTGTACATTTAAAACTTTACTTGCAAACGAAAAAAAAAAAAAAGAAAAAGTTAAAAACTTAGTAGGCCTATGTAGCCTTTATGTGTACATCCTGTGAAACGTTCGAAAGAGAATGCTCAAGCCAATAAAACCAAGAAAGGATTGTTTGTAAACAATATGTTTTAAATTATTTAGCCCTACACGATAACGAGACGAATTTAAAAAGATAAAAATTGCTACGCATTTTGCGAGTCACTCTTAATTCACGTACGTGGTACAATTATAAACAAAAATAGTTTTACAAATTTAGCTTACAGAAGAGAGTTCTAATTCTTTGTAATGAAATCATTCAAAATCAAATCAACTGTTTCCTTTGGTTACTGCTTTGCGTTAAAAATTTAAAGGTGCATAAAAAAAACTCAAAATAATATAATATCACATGCGCTGCTTTTGGCAAAGGGTTGTGCCGAATTCAATCTGGAGCGTGATCTATCGCTCAAGCCACTTTGCAATGAACCAAAATGTGCGTAAGCGTTGGCAAACGGAAAATTACTTTGAACAGCAAGTTTGAAAGTTTGGCAGTGCTGCAGGCCTGTGAGTCGACTCTCAGTGAACTCACTTTCATGATGATCACGAGGTCTTCACGCTGCCCCTTCTTGCTTGGACTCATTCTGAAAGTGTTGTAATACGAAGAATAGGCACAAGCTGTGCCGTCCCTCGACCGTTCACACGGTTCCATTTCTTGGCCTGCAATCACCAGACTCCTGGCAACAAATGGGCATGGTTGTATTTCCTGAGGCGTAAACAAAGTTCCGTGTGTGCGCACATGTGATTTGGCTGGCTTGTGGCAGGGGGCTGGCTGTCATCCAGACGACAGACGGAATAAATGTACTACTCATAGGAAATATAACTCTACTGGGTGCCGAACAGCATTATATTCATCTAAATTTAGTATCTAACGTTGATCACCCTTTTAATTGCACCTGATATAAAAAAAACTCTGTTGAAAATAAACTAAATGTATTCAGCGTAAAATACAAATTATACTATTTAGATTAAATACATAAATATCATCAATACACATGAAACACCTTCAGTTTATTGCTCTAACAGCTGTGCTATATTTTATAAAAAAAACACCTTCAAATAGTTACAAAGTTAAAATTAATGTGTCAAATAATTTTATTCAAAAGGCAAATACAATTAAATGATAAACGATCCAATATCATGCGCCGGCGTGGATTTGTAAAATTTTTATATATTAATAATTTAGAAAGAGGACTTACTGAAACATATAAGTCTATACCAATTTATAACTGTGCTGTCTACTAAATTCAATCTGCAGGATTACTTCACAAATTTTCTACATGTTTTCTGTTGACTCTAAAGAACCATGAAAAAGAATTACTCTCGTCACTCAAATCAATATACAAAGAAATAATAATTCCGTAATACTCAAGATCGCAGGCTTTTGCGGCCATTGTCTGAAGTTGCTTGGCTTCTGGGCTGTAAGCCGGGTCGAAGTCGAAGATTTCACCGACGTTTCAGTCGACAATACAGTCACCATCATCAGGGTAGAAGTAACCTACTGATGATACCCAGAAGCAAAGCAATACAAATTCCGTGATCCTTGGCTTATAATGTGAATTATCAGGATTTAAAAAAATTAATTTAATTTTATGTTTTTTGGTATCCAGATTCAAGATGTATGTTCCGAAGTATTTTATTCGAATATGAACTATCTACCTGAGTTTCTGACATGATTTATACTGAATAGGCACTGGTTGATAAAACAATCCATAAAGATAATTTCACTTTATAAATGTTATTTACGCCGTTTTTAGTCAAGTGAAGGAGTGTTGACTACTGAGTAATATTTTTGTATCAAAAATATATGAGCACCAACATACATGATGTTTCCAGATAATTACGAGAAATTTGTATGGATGATAAATATTTTTGAAAAAAAAATTGTTTTATGAAATTCGTTTTTTAAAGATGTCGTGTAGCGATGCTAGGTGGCAGGGTAAAACAGTCCCTCATGCCTACTGGTAGACAGTCCGTGATTCAAATATGTCACTTAAGCCGGCATGCATAGTCGGTGACGAGTCAAAGAAAGTATTTTTCTTTATTTGATTAACGTGCGAAGTTGTTGCAAGTGGTTCTTAGAAATGAAAAAGGTTTGGGGAAGAAAATTGGGAACTAAAAGTATTATTATAAATTTTTAAACATTATTTAACACATTTTTACACATGATATTTCAACAGATGGTAAAAAAAACATTGCAGCATCGATGTATTCTAGATAATACTAGGGTATTTAGGTGGAATTTACATATATTTTAGACTTAAAAAACATATGTAGTATACAAAAGGGGCTCCTGGAACCTGGAAGGGGTTTGGGCGAAGAGTCGAGGAGTCTTCCGTCATCTGGGATTTGTAACGTCATAACCGCCATTTTGGTGACCTTGACTTTAAATACTGACTCAAAATTCCTCAAAAACTTTCAAAACTCCTTAAATTTACAAAACATTTCTTAAATAAAATCTAAAACAAAAAAAAAATGTTATAAATAGGCTTAGTTTTCCGCAAGGATGCATAATTTTCCGGAAAAATACTTAATTTTCCGCAAAGAGGCTTACTGTTCTCAAAAATTAAAAATTCAAGCCTCCATGACCTTTAACCCTGCACATAAAACTTTAGTAAAACTAAAAACAAAATAAAATATTTTAAAAATGCGCTTATGTTTTTGAGTTTGGAGTCCCCATTTCCTGTCTTGGCGAGAGCAAACATGTATTTAAAAATACAAAAATATGAAAATATTAGTAAAAAAAATGTCTTTATTTAGAACTAGTTTACGTCATAGAATTTGCTGCCCAGATTTGAGCTCGACACGTTCAAATAAAATGTTAAACCTATACAAATATTTTTAAAAAATTAACTAATTTAAACGTGTTACAAACAAACGCCTGCATTTTCTTAAGATACGTCTTCTCTTTACACCCAACAAGGTAAAAAAAACATACCTCCCTTCAATTAGAAGAACATGGGACATGCTATAAGGTATATACTATGTAGACATTGTTTGTTAGTAGTATGTAAATGTTCGAACGGAAATAGGTTCCAAGCGCGTGGATTGGATTGTCGGGATGTCATCTTGGATTGTGACGTCACAACCGCCATCTTAGATGGCCTTTACCTGCAAAAGTTCTCGAAAATGACTAAAAAAATCACCAAAATTAATAAAAAATTTCCCAATTTCTACAAAAAAAAATACCCGTTCGAGGGAGGGAAATGTATTTTTATGGTCCTAAAAAAAATCCGGTGGGGGCCATTTTCCTCAAAGAGGAACCATTTTATTCGAAGATAAGATATTTTCTTAAAAGAGGCTTAAGTTTCCTTAAAACATTTAATTCAAACTGATGACCTTGACCTTGACAGTCAACTTGAAAAAATTCTGAAAAAATTATGCAAAAATGTATTTATTCTCAATATTTATTTACGTAATTTATTGCATAATGTATTCCCAATATGTAATTACATTATCTTAGATCTGATAGTCGGCGATGGTAAACATGTAATTTGTTTATAAAAATCCTGACATTTAAAAAATTATGAAAAATTAATACAAATTTTAATAATACTGTAACAAAAATGACGTGATCAGGTCCGTAATCCTCGGTTTAAACCTGGGGACGGCAATTGATTAAAATATTATTTAAAAATTTCGGAAAAGCTTTTAATGGAATATTGATAAAAAAGTTTTAGTTAAAACACTTAATAATTGAGATCTGAGGTAATAGTTTCGATGCCCGGTGTATACCCTTGTGAAACAATTTCAAAACATCCTCTCTCCGCATTATATTTACCTGCCGACTGACCCACTCCACTTATATCAAGAAATATATGTTACGCCAACCAGTATGACGTCATGGTGGCCATCTTGGATCTGCCATCTTAGATTCTCTTTTCGTATGCTAGAATACACTACCGCCATATTGGTTTAGTTTTAACCGACTAGAGAAACATCAAATTCTGGCAGTTGATTGTTGCAAGTTTTAGGGAAGTACATGGAATTTCAACTTAGGATGAGTTTTCTTTGTTAGAACAGCTATCAAGAATATATATATATTAAGTGTTATTTGTGACTTAAAAATCAAGAGATAAATTTCTAAAACATCTCATGACATGTGAATTATCTTCATCATCATGTAGTTCTAAAACACTTCGCACTTTATTATAACCATTCCATATAGCTTGTAACAATTATAACCGAACATTGAGTCAGTTTTTATCAGATCCTCTTCCAAACAGGTTAAACTGGTCTTGACTTATAACACTTTTCTGCAATAACAATTTATTAATCTCTGTATCCATGTCGTAGCCAATTATGGATCAGTAACATTAGAAACACAATAAAAAATTTGAATGACTGGGCCGACCTTACCTTGTGTTGCTGATGTCTACGATGGATATTGACCGGAGCCATTTCAGTAATAAAGGAGTGTACAGGGAAGTACACGACTGTTCTTTAATTCATGTTGCAATATCATGCAGGTTGACCTTCTGACCTTTACGCGGAGTTCTCAAAACTATCCGACCTGGAGGATCACGCTTTTACCTTACACAGTTTATGTAATGGAAACACTCCTAACAAAGTTCCACATTCCCACTCTGCGGTCAACAAACGGAGTGTTATGGTGACAATTAAAACTTACTTCGCAATGCTTCTAAGATGGTTAGTGTCCTCCAAACCACACAAAACAGTGTTGAAGAACACGCAACATGGCACACCAAGACAATAGTCGATGGGCGCACACCATGTCCGGGCATGTAACTGCAGGAAACGGGCTTTTCTTGGGTAAGAGAAGACTACACAAAGGGGTGGTGTTTGTCGCCAAACAACAACAGCCGGGGATTAGGATCACAGCTTAGTAATACAACAACCTACCGCAACACTTTGTATTTGGTCTTAACATCTCGTCGACATCGAGGACATTATAGACGACAAGGAGTTATGAGAGGATAATAGAGCAATAATGGACGGTACAAGAACTTTCCGCAACAGCTTGAATTAAGGCTTAATATCGTGCCGACATCGAGGTTATTATAGAAGATGATGGGGGATTAAATGAGAATAGAGCAATAATGAAAGATACAACAACTATGCACAAAACCTTCAATTAAAGCTTAACATCTTGCCGACATCTAGGTTATTAAAGACGATGAGGGGTGATGAAATGCGAATAGAGCGACAATAGAAAAAGCAACAACCTTTCGCAATACCTTATATTAGGGCTTAAAACCATGTCGACATCGAGGTCGTTATAGGCGATGAAGTGTGATGCGAGAATAGAGCAATTGTGGAATGAATGGTGGAAAAACAGTTGTAACCCAAGAAAACCAACCGGCTCGCAACTATGTCAGCCACGTTTCCCACTTGCCTAAAGTCCGGCATCGACCTCTCAGGCACCTGAACGCAGATCACCTCAGTGGGAAGCTAGTAACTTGGTTCCTGGGCTACCGTGGCTTCTCAGGAGACATAAACGTAATGCGCTGGCGCATACAACATTGCTATTACTAATTTTAAATGGTCTTAGCGAACAACGCACACATCGATTAACCGCAGCATTGACATCGCTCATATGCTGTGTGCAGTGGCGTGTATCCGCTGGACGGGATCATAAGACTCAACAGGCTACGCATATGCTGCGGATTTATTTTTTCTCAGAATCAAAAAAAAGTCAAGGACTGTCCAATCAGGTGATATTTCCAGGCCATGGCACAGGACCACTGTGACTAAACCACCGAGCGCTAGATGTATCTCAAATATTCTCGCATAGTGTGTGGTTGCAACATCACCCGGAGCTCCATGCATGAGGAATATTCAGTGGAAAGTCGTCTAACAATTTATGTAGTCCTGTTGAGAAATTCTTTGTGTATGTATGCATTCTCTGTAGTAAGAAACGTGACTTAAAAATATATCACTAATCACACTGCACCACACATTGGTGTTAAATAGTATTATTTGTTATTCTCAAAATTTCATAACATGTGAATTTTCACCATCCCAGCCGTGTTTTCTGTGAACATTGAAAAACATTTAGCCATAAAAAGGCTTAATTGGTGTTCCTTGCAACTATTTTCAATTTTACTCATTTTCTATGGTACAATCTTGTAATTAACTATAGTATGAAGTGTACTATGTGTAGTGCATGCTGCCTACCTGCAAGACAATTAAAATTTACCGTCTGGAATTTACATTATATCTAAAAAGGCATATTAAATGTACCATATACGTAAGTATGGTAAATTTATAAATTAGTTGTAAATGTTAAGACTTTCATTGCATGTTTGAAAATATTACAATTTCGTGCAAAGGACTAACCTGAAAGAGTTCTGACAAAAACATCCATTTTGTTCATTTCGTTGTACTTGCTAATAGTTTTTAAATTAAAATAGATTACAGCTCAGTGTTACCATATTAACATGGCAAAATAATGTGGCCACTCCCTTTATATTAATGAACGTGTCAGTCATGTTTTAACACGTGTGAGATACGTATTTGTTACAAAATAAATTCGCCAATTTGTTACTTAGCTGCAAGTAGTTTCCGACACATATTTCTTAAAAAGAAAAGTTGGTATTAAAGTTTATTTTAAGGAAATAAGTGATAGATAATGTTTTCGTGTTATTTTCTCGCATGGAATCACATGCCGGGTGTTGGTGTTTTTTGGAAACATATTGTATAAGTTTGTATGGAGCGTTGGGAAGTAGTTATGTAGAAGTAATTCACTTACTAGTTACAACATTATTTTGCGAGTAATTGAAAAATAAATAATATAGATTTAATGGTTAAAAATTCTTTCATGTAATTTAGTTATATATTTTAAAAATTATCCAAACATTTCAGTAACTGTTACAATTTTATTGATATTTGTATTATTATATGCTACAGTAATGTGCAATAACCTGTCTTGCTTAGTTTTTGTATGAGAATGTATGAAAAGTCAACACATTTATATTGTATTTTCCTGCCTTCAAGCGAAAAATGCATTTTCTGTTTTGGGAGATAATGGTTTGTTCTTATGTTAGCTGTAAATAACGTAATTGCACAATCTATGTCTAATCATGTATTATAAATAAATTAGCAGAATAATTAAATGACTACACCAATGAAAAATTACGTTTTCCTTTTCCATTTCTGAGTAAATATTTTGAGTTGTTTTAAAAAACATACATAATAAGTGAGTGAAATCTACATTGTGTGGCAAAAAAGATGTTTGTTGTTTTTCTAAAAAGTAAAAACCCTAAACATATTTTAATACTTTTAAGTAGATTAAATTTTCAGCAAACAATCTGGTGGATATTTTCCCGATTATTCTTGTCTAATTATAATAAAGTAAGTTTCAAATATTAAATTAACACTTGTTTTAGTTGCATTTCTACGAAGATAATTGTTATCTAGTTTAATTCCTATTTATCAGTACATTTTCCAATATTTGTTATGTGTTGGTGCAAAGTTGGGAACCTAGAGGTTGGTTTCTGTACTTATTTTTAAATTCATGGCTGGCCTTGTCTGTATATTGCTTAGCTTACTTCTAGATTTGACGTCGTTGATTAAATTCCCCTCTGGACATGTGCGCTTTTAAATTTTTTTTTCAATCTATTCCTACCAACCTCCTTGCTCCATCTAGTGGCGTTTATTTGAAGCAATCTTATATTTCTAATATTTTTTTCACACCTTTGGTCATGATTTTCATGTACATTAATGCTCCTGTTTCACGCCCTTTCTTTATTGTCGCCATTTCAGCTTTCAGCCTTAAGTTGGAAATTCAGATAAAGTGTTTTACTGCCTCTTTACCTGGAAATTTCCGTACGATACTTTAGATTTTCATAGACCATTTGGTAGAAAATGGCAGTGATAAAAATAAACTTCATCTGGCCATATAATGGAATATTGTTTTTTTTAAAATAAAGTCTTAGCTGAGTCAGTGGTTTATATTGTTGTTTGTTACTTCACCTTCTAAAATATTGTTATTAGATTACTTTTTTGATTGTTTTTTATTATTCTTTTATTTTATACCCTACCAGAGTCTCCGTTGACTTGTTGACCTTATTGTAACCGTATTCTACAGTGTGACCCTAAAAGAATGTCCCAGTTTCAATGGTATATAATAACAGTATAAGTTAGACTATTTACAACAAAACATAAATCAAATTGAAGGTAAACTAACCTAGTTTTTTCTTACAAATGTTAAATATGTGCACATTTACTTATACGGCATACATCCAACCTAAAGTCCAATTCTTCCCACTCTTAGATTAACAAGTCCGTAGTAATGGAAGCAATAACCTATTCGATTTTGTCTCTCAACTCTGGAAAAATATTAGGTAGCGGTGGAACGTAGACACGATCTTTTATAAAGCCCCAAAGTAAAAAAAAAATCGTATGGCGTTATGTCAGGTGAACGTGGAGTTAAGCGAAAAAGAGTTCTGTCGTCTCAACCATTACGACCAATCCAACGGTCAGAGACTTCGACGTTCAACCACTCTCGTACAAAGAAATTCCAATGGGGAGGGGCTCCACCCTGTTGCCAAATAAATTTTATAGGTTCACCCTCTACTAACTGGGGAAAGAAACATTCTTTCAACGTAAATGGCGTTGCAATCGAGAAAACAACAAAGCAGTATTAGCGCAAGCGCTTATCTAAAACTGTTTGAGTTACTCTTTAATAGTGACCTCGAACCATTACTCCACAATGCTTACAGTTGATACTGTTAAAATTTATAACTGGAACATTCTTTTATAAACATTTTATGTATCATGTCTTCATACTCATCATACTTTGCTTATAATTCATGACTTCCCGAATTGGCAAGAAAGACCTGAACATCAGCTTCAGCGAGTGAGTAATAGTCTTTAATTTCAACTGAGCTCTTTAACACTCCAAGTTTAATATCAATAAAATTAGACACGCAATTAAAATAACTACTATATTTATCGATATAATACCCAGGAATTTCGCAAACATGAAGAAATATATTTTTATTTAGATAAAACGTTCAAGTTGAATGCAATTTGCATATTAATTGAAGTTTAGAAATTGTAAATTTTCTTTAAAATTGTTTTAATACTTTTAAATTTTTATCAATATTATGTTACTCGAGTCGTGTTATTATTCTTTATGGTCTGGATACCACACTGTAATGTGTAAACTTGTCCGGTTAAATGCAGGAAGTTAGTACACAAAGTCAAACAATTTGTATGGTCTAATTAGTTTCTTTAAAATATTACTTCTAATATATGTATATAATAAAACCATCAATAAATATTTAATATTAAAAAATATTTTTTTCAGATTTTGTCTTGCTTATTTAAGTTATCCTGGACAGGACTGTCCGCGTTGTGAAATTTTAGTATTGTCTATTTGACTTATTTTGTCTGAATTATTATTTTTTACCTTGTCACTTTCAAAGCCCAGTAACATAGTAACAACAGGGATAACACCATATTGTGTTTTAAATACCCAGTCGCCTTAATGTGCAAGACAACTTTATACCTAAGTATTTATGACTCTCAGAGTTGACCCTATAATTGTATTGCACACGAGCTGATGTACCCATGCTTCGATACGGAAGACTACAGGCAGAACACTCTCACGCTGCTCACTATACATGAAGGTCGTGAAATATATTTCTAAGTGCTACTTTATGGCCTTCGATAAACCTATGCACGTAAGTTAACTATGAAACCCTTTTATACTTAGATACACAGTTATCAATCATTGAGTACTTGTATTTTCAATTTGATGATGAACCTATATAATTTTATCCGGCACTTATTGTTAACATTATTTCAAAACATTCTTGTATACCAAATTCCATTTATTGGATCACCAAAAAAATTCGAAAATCAGAGATTACTGTGTTTTGGTCTTAACCCAAATGTAACAGTTTTAGAGCTGGAGTTAAAAATCCTTTCTTAGTGCAACTCAAGAGCCTAAGATAAACATTTATTCACAACGTCTCAGCTCCCTATGCCTTTTGGATCCGGAAGTAAGGGTAAAAAAGGTTTTAGCTAATTTCATGTGATTAAAGAAATATATATTAATAGAAAGCAAACTCTGTGTAATGACACTGTGTTGACGTAACAAGGTTTTTCGTTGCAAAGAAAAAGTGATTATTTTTAATTTTTACCGTTATTGTTTTAAATGAACGACAGATGTAACGTATACATTCTGTAAACGTGTCAAGACGTTCTGATTGTAAGATTTCCGGATGCGTTATAAACTAGAAAAAAAAACGGTTTAAAAAAATAGGTTTAAAATTCACGAAAAATCTGTGAATTGAGAAGGAAAGTTAAAACCCGTGTCACTTCACGTACGCCGTCAAGTTCGCCATAATCCCATAAAGATCGTAACTTTTAGATAGTTGAAAGTGGAGACGAGATTATTGGGAAAAAATGTTGTAGAAAAACTCTAAAACATTTAACTAAAAAACACTAAATCGAATTTAAAAAAAACCGCTTTGAGGGGGACGCGCTCCCCCCCCCCCCCCCCCCTTTTTTTTTCCTTTACCTGCCTGGCTCATCCTTTACATGAAAATCAATATCTTACATTTTACTGCTGTATGCCTTTTCGTCTCCGCACTACGCAAACTACAGACAGGGTCTCTACTTTATTGTTGCAAAAGAGCTCTAAGAAAATTTTAATCTACATACATATTATATATTATCTTTGAAAGATTTGTGCAATGGGAGTGCATGACTTGATGTAAGCTTTTGGACATACGCCATTGCTAAACACATGTATGTCTGTAGAAGAAAACTAAAAAAAAAGACAAAAAACACAAATTAAGCAAAAAATTGCTGTTGTCAACAGGATATATACACCACATAATATTCCATAACAGGAATATGATCAACAAACAAAGAAAAAACAAAGAAAATTGGACTAAGAGAACGAAAAAAACGAAAAAAAAACCACAAATGATGAATTGAACCCCAAAAAATTCAGCACAACAGTTGAAACGAGACAAAAACACAACAACAAAACGAAAAGACGAAACAAACACAATAGTTTTAAAACAGAAACAAGCCAGCACAACAGTTGAAACGAGACAAAAACACAACAAAACGAAAAGACGAAACAAACACAATAGTTTTCCAAAACAGAACAAGTGACGTTTCAGGAACTGCTATTTGTTCCCGTCCTCAGGCAGAGTCGCACATGGTACGGGAACAGATAGCAGTTCCCGAAACGTCGCTTGTTTCTGTTTTGGAAAACTATTGTGTTTGTTTCGTCTTTTCGTTTTGTTGTGTTTTTGTCTCGTTCCAACTGTTGTGCTGGCTTGTTTCTGTCTTAAAACTATTGTGTTTGTTTCGTCTTTTCGTGTTTTGTTGTGTTTTTGTCTCGTTTCAACTGTTGTGCTGAATTTTTTGGGGTTTAATTCATCATTTGTGGGAGGCTTTTCGTTTTTTCGTTCTCTTAGTCCAATTTTCTTTGTTTTTCTTTGTTTGTTGACCATATTCCTGTTATGGAATATTATGTGGTGTATATATCCTGTTGACAACATACATATTTTTCTTAATTTGTGTTTTTGTCTTTTTGTTTTTTGTAGTTTTCTTCTACAGACATACATGTGTTTAGCAATGGCGTATGTCTAAAAGCTTACATCAAGTCATACATATTATAGTGTAACTTTCAAAAACCTTCAAAAATAACCACTTTAATCATTGTAACTCTCTCCAAAAAAATCCCGTTATCGGAAATAAACTGACACAAGTATAGGTACCTGCTTATATCTGTTTATCGTGCTTTTCGAAGCAAGACAATTACGAAAAATGTTTAGTTGTTTTAAAATAACAGAACTTATAAAGTTCTGCATGCTTCTTTTTTTTCTATAGATAAGCAGACCCTTTAGGGAAGAGTACAAAACAACAAGTTTAGTAGTAAGAACTGTGATAAATGTCACTAAGGCAAAATAATAAGCTCTTTTTGACAACAGCAGTACATCTGTTCTTGTAACTACAAATGAACTATGTTTCACAGTAAAAAAAACCTGTACCATCCTGTTGTTAGAGCAAGCCATTGCTATCAGTATCATTTCATATTTTTCGATATTTTGGTTTTGATTTTAATTGAAAATTATTATTTGAAAACATTTTTATTGAGTAGAGGGGTAAAAATTGTCTAAGCAAACTTTTATTCAGCGTGCCTAATTTTCAAACAGGGTGTATTTTAAAATAATTGTTTTTTTTTTACTCTGTCCTCTGTATCAGTAGTTATAAAAGTATTTACAAGATGATTCTAAATGGCATGACGTAACATGTCTATGAGAAATTTCAAATCATTCAAAATCGTTTACAATATTGAATGTAAGTGGAAACTCACTCCAACGATCTTGGCGGCTTGAAGCTGATGTCAATGCGGTAAGTGGTGTCTGTGTGCAGTTTCACCGTCTTAAGCTGTTTGAAGCGATTGCTTGTCTCCATCTTGCAGAAGACAGGACCACCATCTGGCTCCTTCTTCATAGACAGTGTCACGCGGAATGCGCCTTGTTGATGCATAGAAAGCCGTGGAGACCTCTTCTCATTCTGAACTTAGCCACTTCTCGCACCTGAGACAAAATAAAATCATTCTTAGTACATAGAAATTAAATATACAAAACAAAAAAAAATCAAGATTCGGAATTTATATGATCAACAAACAAAACTACGAAAGTGCATTCACTTACCTCATTTATAATTATTAACTTAACTTTTACGAGAATCAAATCTACAAATCCACAAACTTAAATTTTGTCATCATAAAAGAATACTTAAGAAGTATAACTGAAAATTTTTTATTGAAGTAAAAGCATGCCTACATAAAGTTTCCCAAATTGATAGCTAATTGATTGACTAATCTAGCGGTAAAAAATTACTTATTGCTCTTAATCGTTTGGAAAATAATCAGTAACTCATAAAAACTTGTATGCGAACGTATCTTCACTTCTAATTTCCAGAAATATAGCAAAGGTCAAAAGCGAAAGCAAAGGTTGAAAGAAAATCATAGTTCTTATGAGTAAAATTTATTTAATAATTACAGCTGTCAAATATAAACGAGGGATCTCCGTAAAGTAAGTACAGTTTATCATTAAAATAATAAACTAGTGAGAAAAAGGTTTTATTGATAGTTTTAGTTTACTACATATCTACTTCACATTTGCACATGGTCACCACTCAGTTCCAATTACTTTTCCTTAACCCCTCCGCATAGTTATTCGCCACCGGGAAATTAAACCATTTGAAAAACGTTATTTTATAATTTTTGGCGTATTTCATGAAATGGTTTCCTGAAATCAAACAAAATGAAGGCATCTTATTCTCAATAAACGGCAGCCATAGGAGATGTTTACTAGGCGCCTGTACTTAGGCTACACGCATTGCGTATTTGAAGTCCATGATGCCTATGGCCGAGGCGTCCTTCCATTCGCAGGCTGCGAACTGCTATGCAGAGGGATTAAGGAAACTGGTGCAGCGTTACGAAAAGTGATTGGAACTGAGTGGTGACTATGTGAAAATGTGAAGTAGATATGCAGTAAACTAAAACTGTTAATAAAAACATTTTCTCACTAGTTTATTTTTTAATGACCAAACAGTAATTACTTATGGACATCCCTACATATCTACTAACTCGATAAAAATATAATTATCATAATCATATTTTAAAACATAAATATGCATATTAAAAAAAAAGTCTCAACTTTCTTAACATATTAACATTTCCTATGTTTCCTTCATAAAATAATTTCGTTTTACCTTGATCATTGTTCGCATTGATGCAAGCAGGGGATCTAATTTAAAATTTGAATTATTTAAAATTTAATATTATAATTTAATTAGAAATACCTGTGTTATATTCTACCCTATTACATTTACGTGCGAAATTTTTCTTGTATGAAAGATGTTTATTATTGGCTTCTGCCACTTCTTCAGACAATTGTCCTATTGGCAAAAGGGCATTCTGTATTATTGTAGAACCATGTATTAAAATTGTATGCATGTAAGGCATCATATTATGCCTACCATACAGTGCAACATCAAGTTCTGCAGTCTCTCTGGTAAATTTCTGAAATTTTTGTACATCTATTTGGTACCCGCTTGAAATGCATTCAAAAATCACTTCGATTATTTTCTATAAAAGTAACATCCAAGCCTGTTATTTCAGTTGCCAAATCAGGAGCTTCAAAAAATCTTCGGCTTGTATTTCCGTCATTAGCGTTCACGAATTCAGCTTAGGAAAAATCTACACGGAGACCTAGCTTGCTTTTTAAATTCGTCTTGAATTCTTTCTTTGTTTCTTTGTATTAAAAGTTTATCTGCTTCAAATTTACCTAGAAATTTTATTTATGTTACTTTGGTCATCTTGCAAAATAACGACATAAAAATCGTCGTGGTGTAATTATGTGTATTGCACATTGCAGCCACCAGCATTTAAGTTGGGGAAACAATGGGCTCTTAGTTTGAAAAAATTCTGAATACCATTGAACTTGAGGATAGCACGTAACTGTCAAATTAGTTCGTTAATATACATTGGCAGTGATGATATTATCACAGGGTCGAGAAAATTTGAAGGGAGAAAGGAGGAGATAACAGTGGTGCATAAGCTTTGAGTTTCGTGTTGTGTGTCAGTCAGCCAGAGAATGTCGGTAATGTTCACAGAGAAGTTCGACATGATCGTTTCAGCGTTTGCTCTCCGCCTAGAATATAACCGAGGAACTTGACTTTGGTGATGCAAGTCCTTTTAAGAAGTAGGTTGTTATTTTATAAAACAAATGTATATATTTCAAATTTTAAATCTAAGTTATAACATTGCTCTGGAGAAAGCTTTGAAAAAAAAATAGTTGACAGTTCTTTTACTGTTCGTTTAAAAATTATTTTTATACTTTTTTCTACTAAAATTACATGTTTGATTTCATGCAATTAAAATTTAGACATTTTACCGATTGAGAAATTTCATTGAATAGTTTTTATTTTTAAAATTAGCATCCCTGTTATTTTTAATTAGTTTTTTTATTTATAGTTTAATTCGTTATCAGGTAATGCATATGATTTGAAATTTCATGTTAAACGGTCAAAGGTCAATGCCACTGGTCACAATCAAGGATGTTTTCCAGGCAATCTGAAAATAGGCACATAATAGATTCCATTGGACTTGTACTTAGGCTAAATCCTCTTTTATTAAGACGAACGAATATGTGCTTCACATAGGGCTCAAGAATGCAGAAGGGTTTGTTTGATGAAGTGATAGAAGTTTGGACATGTATCCCCACTCCTTGCCATAGCGCCGGGCAGGGACGCAACCCGCGCAGCACCAATGCCGAGACTTTAGCCGCCCACGCAGGACGCATTGCAAGAGCACAATTGCGCAGTTCTACCCACAGCACTACTCGGTTCCGCGAACGTAGTAAGTCTCGCACTCGTACGCGTATGGCATCATGATGAAATTACAACAGGGCAACGGACGCAACGCGAAGGACGCAATGCGACAGAAAAATTTCGCGACAATATAAACATGGGGATTATACCCGCACGTCAAACTTAACTAAAAAATTATACATGAAATTTGTCTGGCCATCACATATGTCCCACACATACGACAGCCATAATTTTTTTTTAAATAGTTTTTAATCGACATGTTTGAGAGAAAAATGTCTAACCGCAATTCAAAGTTCATTCGGGAAATCACTGTGCGTAAACACTTTTCAAAACTTTAGCTCGGATGTAAATTAAGTAAGCAAAATCAAAAAATAAATATATGATAATAATACATATTACTAATTATCTATTCTAACAAACATTCGAGAACCATATTCTAATATGCATTTCATTAACTTCTTGCCCAAGAATTTTTTTTTCTCTCACAGACGTCCCGCTGTCGAACGCGATTGATTGACTAGGAAATTGATTTTTTTTTCCGTCACTTCCCCCCACCACTCCTCCACAAACATTTCTTCTTTAACCTACTGTGATTCTAGTATTACTTTTAAAATGACTGGTTTGGAGTCAAATCCGTCAAAGAAGGATCAGCGAGAAGTAACTATGTTTTTTTAATGTCTGAAGAATTCAAGCCAACCGAGATACATTGGGTTCGTCGTTCATTTCCGTATTCCAATACACAGATATAACTGCCGTCTAAAAAAGAGTGTTTAACCTAATGTTATTGTAAATCATCTGTTTTATTATTCCATTATGTTCCACCGTGAATTAATGTTAATAGGACAGAAGTCAGTTAAATTTGTACACAAAATTTCCTCTATTTAACGCCCTGAAAAGTACATATCATTTCGTTCGTACTTATTACAAGTTCCCGTTGGTGAAAATGCAGCAAGAATTGTTAAGACTGTGTTTACAAGAAATTTATGCAAAATGTTTCTTTATTAAACTTAAGTTCACGTTTAACAGTGTTGTATATTAATCAACATAAAACAAATTAGAATAAAACCACTATGTCCAAATGTTTATTAAAGATGAAATATTTTATTTCTCATACTGAGGTAATGGTGACTCTTTTTAGAAGGATTTCAAAAGTAAATTCGAAGCAAATATGATCACAATTTTGCTCAGAATAAATTTTGATACTTTAGATATAGTACGAAATTAAGCGTTCAATGAGCAAATGCTCTCAAATTGGACTTACATGTTTCGTAATAGGTTTATAATTTATAACATTATAACTGCAATTCGACCGCCGTTTTTTATTTTCTTTCCAAGTTACTCATGGAGTTCAATTCAGCCTAAAATTTGAAAATACCGTTTTCTTTTTATGAACCACAGTGCATTAATATTTACGAACGGACACTATTTCAGAAAAAAAATACATAAAAATTAATTTTCTTCAACTCACGCGTAAATTAACACTTTTTCTGAAAACGTTAGACATGTTTACGAGGACTTATACGACTGTACTCGTAGGGTTTCTTTGTTCAGGGAAAAAATAAATTAAAATACCTCTTTCATTGTACAAAATACCAACCTTTAAATTTTGGTAGCGTCAGGAAACCAAACACGGATGCAAGGTGTGGTTAGCATTGAAATGACGCTAATTTAAAATGAACAATGTAAAAACCGCATTACGTGCAGCAGTGGCCTATGACTACTTTAGTCATGTCAGCAGTTGAGCGCTGTTTTTTAAAGGGATTTTCAGTAAAAAGAAAAAAATTATGTGAATGCACATCATTTTAAGCTTTCGGAATTGTTTTTTTTTTTTTTTTAATAAAATATGTCCTCTCTAGAATGTTTTCCGTAAAAATATATAGTAATTGGCAGCGCTTGCACGATGGTTTGTAGTTTTAAGAGCAATGATACGAAAAGTGGAAGCACTGCCGACATGCATACATACGTGAGGTCGGCTGCGAGGAGCAGACTTGCTACAAGGGCGGCTGGTTGCGTGTATCATCCATGTGGAACCAGCGAGGCTCGTGCCGTGACGGGGAAGTTGTTGCGACCACTGCACACCGCACACTGCACCCTGCAGGCTTCACAACGTGACGTCGCCGACACGAGTTGGCGTAGGCTCGACCGCGCGGCAGCAGCCAGGTGCTGGCGCTAGCTCCTATTGATCGGTTGCTAGGATACAGCAACTGCGTTGCGTCGCAGGCGCCCTGCACGCGGACACGCAGTCTCGTGGCGATCGATATCGATACATCGCAAACTTCCCGATTCCTTGTATCGATATATATACGTTATAAATTACCGAACATGTCAAATAGCTATTTCTTAACAGTTAAGTGACCAAGTATAAAAGAGGCACGTTAAAATTAAAGTAAAACTGTGGGTAACAATGTACGTACTATAAAATAGTTCCTGTTAATCTCAGCTCAGTGCCATTTTAGTGCTACTTCACTTTCCTCCCTCAAAGACAGTTTGGATTCAATTATTCCGTTCAAGGTCAAACCCGGAACTCTCTGAAATCGGGAACGAATTGAACATTCCGCCCATGCTTAGTTCTAATCTCATCACCTCTCTACGTCACTAATGACTGCAATGCTAAAGAGTATGGGCCACGGTGGTTGAGTGGTCAGATCAGTCGCCTCCCGACAAGATGTTCTGGGTTGGATTCCCGAAGGTGTCAAACTCAGATTTTTGACAAGTGGGAAACTTAATATATCGTGGACGTTTCCGATATATAATAAGTTTTCTCCTGGTTATTTCAGTTTCCCCCACAGTAGTATAATTATGGCGATTAGAAGAGAGGTTTCAGAGTGGGAAGCAAGGATAAGGTTAGTTACTGGCCGCCGTTTTGGATTTCGGTAACCAATGACCTAAAAAAGTCCCTTAAAATGACTCAAAATTCCACACACACACAATTTCCCACCCCCTTTTTTTACGAGGGGGGGGGGGGATTTCCATTTTGAGAGGAAATATTTAAAAAAAATTTTTCCCTCACAGTGGCCAGCATTTTCCTCAAATCGGCTAGATTTTTTCACAAAAGCTGTTACACCCCTCGTGCCTCAAAATTGAATTATTTTGAATTAATTAAAAAGAGCCTTGGAAACTTGCGGGATAAAAAAAATAAGTTAAATAAATTGATTTACCAGAGGCGGCACGAGGTGGGGAACAAACAAAATTTAGGAACTTCCTGTAACAAGCAAGGAGGAAGTTGGTGGATCGTTAAAATCAATAAATAAAAACTACACGATTAACTTGATCTATAGTTTCCCTGTTTTATTTGCCCTGATGAATTATTTTGTTTCCATTACTTTACATACAAAAGGTTTTACAAGTTTCAAAGATTTAAAAAAAAAAAAAAAAGAAAAACGAAAAGGGGCCGGCCCGCGATTATTTAAAACAAAGTACATTGTATTGATACATTATTACAACTTGCAATGTTCTACTACATTAAATTTGTCGCTGATTAGTTTACCATATCAGTGGATTAAGAGGATAGTCACTTATCGCTGGTTTGTCTTTAAAAAAGGGGGGGGAATAGAAATAGAAACCATATCACCCGAGTCTTCCAGGTGTGGAGTTAAAAATGCCGAACTGTAGAATGGAAGAAAGCTGCTTCTTCTAATGGATGGATCTCGGACTGCCGAAAAACATACTGGTGGACAATTCGTCCACCAGTAGTTGCTGGATCTCGAATCTAGCTGAATATGTGCATCGCTGGGAGGTCGAACCCCTGACAAAACAGGGGAGTTGCCTTCAAGCTGCCATCGCGGAGTCAGCCATGGTCCATAGCTCGCGATTTGCGCGGCTGGGCGCGGATGATTTCTTCATAGTTAAAAAAATTAAAAGGGAAAATTTCAAAACAAAAAAATTACTAACACTATGCAGACAGACTAATCTACTTGAATTTAGTTGAGGGATAGCATCCCTTATTTAGGACGATTACATAGTCGCTAGTGGTCGGATGAAGTCTTCCAGAGTCTTCTGAGCTCGCCGGAGATCTGTCTGCAAACGTGACGCACGCGGATCTGTGTCGCGGCAAACCGCGTCTCGTAATTAAAAAGGGGCGCCGGCTCTTACAGGTGGAGGGGGTCTGGGGCGCCGAAATATTCCGAACTTGCCCGAATGCGGGCGGAAAAAAAAAACTCTGGCAGGAGTTTTCAAGTTGGCATCACTAGGCGACAGTAGAGAACTCTGTCGGAGGGGTCTGAGTTGAAAACAATCGACTCGCCCACGGCGTCCATATAACTCAAGGGAAAGCAGGTGCTGCTCTCTGGCGCCCTAAAGGGTAGGCTAGCGGAGAAGTTCGCGACTTGGTCGCTAGGTAGCGCTTGCGATCAGTTTTGGCGCACTCGTTTTTGCGAGACCTTGAGGACGGTCACGGTTGCCCAGGGGGTTACGACCGGTCATTGGTCTTACTTGGAACTGCGAAGGGGGGGGGGGGGGGTGAGGGTAAAATGCAACGCTGCTGGGAATCTACGTCCCGTCGTGCCTGCAGAGGAGCGAACTTAACACTAATACGTGATGAAAAAGGCCAATCTCAGCTCGTCTCTGAGAACTGGTCGCCTGCAAGCTACAGGCTTGTCTATGCAGTTTGGGTCTCGAAGAGAAATGATATTACAGGCTTGAGGCGTGACTGAAGGCGGGGGAAATGGTAAGCTGTCTGCCAGTCAGGGATTAGGCCAGCAAAATATCCGATACGCCGATGGGAAAGGGGCTTCAGAGCACTGAGACAAAGTTTAACTCAGAGGAGTACACCAGACTAACAAAGTAAAATCACACTATAGTAGAGCAAATAAAATTTCCACATAAAAAAATTTAAAATCATAATAAAAATTTAAAATATATCGTGTCGAAAATACTAATTAATGGCACATACTTCCCCCCTGAAAGACGGAGTCAGGGAGGCCCACTTGAGCCACCAAAAACCTGGGTTCCAGAAACTTACCCTGTACCAGGATCTACTGTAGTAAACTACTTACAATGGCTAACAATTCTTACGTGTTTAAATAAAGGCTAAAACTTACAGATAACTTATTGAATTAGGGGCGCCCCTTTAAACTAGACAACTTAGTGTAACACTTCTTAACTTAAATTTCTTATAAACTAGTACCATGGAGTTTTTTATTTTACTTATGATTATGACCTAGGTTTTTTTTTTTTTTTATATATCAACACGTTGGTTGAGTATGGCATGCCGTAGTAGGAACGCTGTTCCTTGTATAAAGAAACACAGTGAAGAGTGCCCTTACTTTAGGTTCGGGTGCATTTTCTTCAGCTGAGATATGTGCGCGCGCGCGCGATATTCGCCGGAGGTGGGGTCGGCTAAAGCGACCGTGACTGGCGTGAGGTATCGCTGGATCTGCCAGGGGCCATTCCAACGATATGAAAGCTTGGCTGACCTCTTGTCGATCGCCTTGCTGAGTGTGTGTGCTCTGCACAACACTAAATCTCCTACTCTGTAGGGATTGGGATAGCGTTTTTGTTATATTTTTGCCTGCTTGCCTCGTGGGCCAAGTTCAGGTTTTTACGAGCTCTACTCCAGACTTCCTTAATGTTCCTGGGGTCGTCTGGCAGTAACTCTTTTAACGTCCATTGGTTAGAGAGTGGGGTGTTGGGCTGGTATGTAAACATGAGTTCGAACGGTGTTGTTTTGTGACTTTCATGTCTGGCAAAATTGAAAGCCATTTGCAACCACACGAGATTGGAATCCCACCTATCCTGCGAGTTCGCATGGAATGCTATTAAGGCAGACCGGAGGTTTCGGTTGAAACGCTCCGCATGTGAAGGCTGGGGGTAGTAGGGAGTCGTGGTCACATGCTGAATCCCGTGTGAAAAACACATGTTTTTGAACTGAGTCGATTTAAAGTTTGTGGCATTATCGGAAACAATAATGGAAGGTACCCCGGATATTTTGAAAATATAATTTTGGAGGGCTCGAATGGTGATTTCGGCCGTGGCTCTTCTAACAGGGATTAGCCACACAAATTTTGAGAATGCATCTACGCATACTAGAAGCATCGAATTTCCGTCTTTTGACCTTGGGAAGGGTCCCACAAAATCAATGAAAAGTTTTTGCATGGGCCTTTCGGCCACATCGGAACTCAAAAATCCGAATTGTGTTTTCTGGGCAGGTTTGCTCAAATTGCACAACTTGCATAATTTGACCCTCTGGGTTATGTCTTTATGCATTCCGTCCCAGATGAAATGCTTGCGGATGTTTTCAATAGTTTTGAAAATGCCTAAATGTGCGCCTAAAGGTGATGAGTGATAATATTGAAAAATCATGTCCCTGAGATTTTGAGGTAAGGCTATTTTAAAATTCTTACATTGCTGAGTTCTTCGATAAAGAATTCCCTTAGATAGTTTGTGGTATTTTGGGGGTGAACCTGAGTTTATTTGCGCAATTATGTCAGACAGTTGCGGGTCCGAATTTTGGTGGGATCGTAAATCCGAAAAGGCTAGCGGAAAATCTGTGAGCAATGCGTGGCAGGCCATAGGATTGTTTTCCTGAATCTCGGAGTTGGAAGGATTCTCGAACATTCGAGAAAGAGTATCTGCCACGATGTTCTGTGAACCACGAATATGTTGGATGCTGAATTTGAGAGAAGCAATTTTTACAATCCACCGACCTAATTTACCTAGTTGCTTCGGATGGGCTAGAAGCCAAGCAAGGGCCTGGTTGTCGGTTTCTAGTAGGAATTCTTTGTGTTCCAAATAGGGCCGGAACTTATCTATGCCGAAAACTACGGCAAGGCACTCAAGTTCGTATACCGAGGAGGCTTTCCTCTCCTGGTGTGTTAGGGTGCGGGAGGCGAAAGCTATAGGTTGCCTGCAGCCATCGAATTCTTGTGACAACATGGCTCCAATGGCCACACTGGATGCATCGGTTTGCAAAATGAAAGGTTTACTGAAATCGGCCATTCTAAGTACTGGAGGGCTAGCTATTGCATGTTTTAGAAAATCAAAAGCTTTGTCCTGTTCTGGACCCCAATTGAAAACGGAATTTTTCTTACGTAGAGCATTCAGTGGTGCTGCATGCTCAGCAAAATTAGGTATGAATTTGGCGTAAAAATTTGCCATGCCAATAAACCTGGAAATGCCCTTAGCATCTTTAGGGGGTTGGAAATCCTTTATCGCTTGTGTGCGATTAGGGTCAATGGTTACTCCTCGACTTGAAATCAGGTGTCCGAGGAAAGAAATTTCCTGCACTGCAAATTTCACCTTCTTTGTATTAACAGTGAGGCCGGATTTACGTAGTCGCTTAAGGACTTCTTGCAAATGAGCCATATGCTCTTCAAAGGATTCTGAATAAACGACAACATCATCAAGATAATTAAAAACAAATTTGAATTTCAGGTCGCCGAAAATTTGGTCTAAAAGGCGTGTTAACACTTGGGCGCCTGTGTGGTACAGATTCCACGGAACGCAGAAACTTGTGACGTGTTTTGACTCTGGTGTTAGTGGTATTTGATGATAGGCCGAATTTAGGTCAAACACACTGAAAAATTTGGCTTTACTAAACCAGTGACATGTCGAATTTAGGTCTGGTAATGGCGTCATCTCTACTTCAATTTGCCGATTTACGCGGCGGAAATCGACCACCATGCGGTGACCTTGGCCTTGGTCCTTGGGTACTAAAAATGCCGGGGAGGCGAAACTGGAAGTGGAAGGTTCGATAACATCTTTGTCCAATAAATTTTGTATGTGATCCCACATTATCTGCATTTTAGGTCCTAATAATTGGTAAGGGTGACACCTAACTGGGGTTTTGTCCAAAAGCTTAATTTCATATTGGGTGAGATGGGTGCGCCCTAATTTTTCACTCAAAACGTCGGGAAAGTTACGGCATAACTTCTCTATTTCTTGTTTCTGTTCAAAGTTAAGATGGGTTAGTGAAATGTTATTATAACCTTTAGCCTCTGTGTGAATGGCATTTACTTTGCTCTGACATTTTGCGTCAGGTGACACAAAAGAAACAAAAACTTGGTTGTTAAATTTAAAGTGAACTCTCCGTGCTTTCAAATCAATTATCATGCCTGTTTTTGCGATAAAATCGGAACCAAAAATTAAATCTGTGGCCAAATCATCTGCTACTAAGAATGGGAAAGACCAAGAAAACAAATCGATTTTTACTTTAACAAAAACAATACGATTTACCTTCAAAGGCTGTTCAGTAGCTGTAAAACACTTTATTTTTATTGGCTCTACCTTTTGAGTCAAACGGTCTTGTTGTAATTTCCTGAATAGCTGGCCTGACACGAATGATCGCACGAATCCAGTATCTATTAGGCCTGGAACTTCTTGTTTTCCAATTATTGTGTTGGCGTAGGGCAAAACTGTGGGTATATTAGCTAGAATATTATGACATGTTCTTTTGTCCGTGGTTCGCGGACAATTACATTGTCTGCACATAGGCCTAGACGTGTTACAGTTTTCCATTTGCTTGTCTTGGCGGGCTTTGTTTTTCTTAGCTCGCCTTTGTTTCTGTTTTCTTCTTTTGTTTTTTCCTCTGTGTGGGGAAGCGGTGTTTTGTTGAAGTTTTTGTTCGTAATTTTTATTAGGGCCTTGGTGAAGGGAAAAATTCCTAATGGTTGTTTGGGTGGCTGGCACAGAAAAAATTCTTTCTGGCCAGCGGTTTACATGTTTTTTGGATTCTGAGAATAGTTAGAATTTGGCCGATAGTTTCTTGCACGACACTGCTTAATGTAGTGCCCAGACTTTTTGCAGTACCTACAAACCGGTATGCTCTCATCTTTGTACTGGGACCTAGCGACGTGTTCTGATTTGTGCTTTTGTTGCGAAAAATGTTTATTGGGAAATTGTTGTTTGTTTTCTGTTTCCGCCCGTGCGTTGTTGTGGGTGTAGGAATTTGATTCTCGATTTCGCTGGTGGTCAGCATATTCCACGTTCGTGTTCGAGATACACAGGCGGTCTAGCTCGGCAAAGTTTTGCGGTCTAGACTGGAAAACTGCCCTCGATCGTTCCTGCGGATTAATTCCATCAAGGATGTTTGAGACTATCTCACTCTCAGGTACTCGCAACCGAAGAATTTGCGCAGCTAGTTTGATGTCTGCTATGAAGTTAGGTAGGGCCTCATTCCTTTGCTGTAGCCTATTGTACCACTCCAGTCTGATGTTGGTCATCAAACGGGCTGGAATAAAATAATTTAGAACGTCCTCATGAAATTGGTAAAACAATAATTTTGCTCAATGGCGAGCGTCACTCGCTCGCTCAAGGGTGGTTGTGTAAAGGGGAAAATAACTTCTAGGAGTTCCCTGTCTGGAAGGTTTGCCTTTTGTTTGATTTTGAACAAATTCTTTAGGAAGTCGATTAGGCTCCTGGGCTCCAACCCTGTGGTTTCCTTCAAATTAGCCAGCAGTCTTTCAACTGGATTTGGTATCTTAGCGTAAAAACTACCTCCAGTTGTCTGATTGAAGGTAGGAACCACAGGTACTGGGTTCGGAGCTAGATTAGAGGCTTGAGGTGTGACTGGTGGAGGTTGAGTTTGGTTTTGAAGTTGGTATACCTGCGGGCCCAATGGCAGGTATGTGGTGGCGGGGCTGGGGTAAGGAAGTTGTGATTCTATCCTGCCACCAGTGTGCACAGGGGCTGGTTGTGGTAGCGTAGCTGCCAGGGTGGAAGGAAAGGCTATCAGTGGCGAAACTGACCTTTCAATGGCCGAGGAGGTGGGAAGGGCTTCCGGAGAGGTATGGAGGGATGAGAAGGCTGACCGGAATTCATGATAGGGGTTGAAAATGGCGGGTGAGGTGGAGGGTAGGTATATGGGTTGGGGCATGTAAACAGGATGAGCTGAGAGCGAATGCATAGGATAGGCGAAGGTGACATTGGTGCTCGGGTGAGTACCAGTCGCCATGACAGTCGCAGATGGAAAATGAGATGGTGTGAATGTCGAAGTCAATGCCCGGCGACGTGATGTCACGGGGGGTGAGGGCGGTGGGGAGGGTAAAAGAGGTGGGGTAGGGACTGGGCTGCCTCCAGTTTGCATTTGTTTTGGGGGTTCCTGTACTTGACTGTCAGTTACTCCTCCTGCCACTGCCTCTACGGGTTCAAGTATTCTTTGGTCGATTGCGGCTAGTTTGCTCCGCAATTGGAAATTTAGACCAGGAATCTGTTGCCTACATTTCTCGATCTCCTTTTGGTAGATCCCATTTAATTTGTTGGTGGCTACTATTGTGAGGTTGGTAAATCTCGTGCCAATATGACTCAAGCGAGTTAGCGAACGTAAGATGTTGTTTCTATTTGTCTCGTCTCGTACAGAATTAGTGTAACTGTGGAGTTCCTGAAATTTACTACAAACACAGTTAAATTCCTCCAAAGTGTCCAAGTCAGCGAGATTAGTGACTTGTGGTTGAATTTCCTCGGCACACGCAGCTCGGAATCTTTTCCGGAGCGTGGCCACGTCACCGAGGCCTGACAAACCTCGAAATCGGAGTTCGTACTCCAGCTCGTCACGGAGGAGATACTCCGGCGTGAGCATTGTGTCCCTTTTGTAGGTGGACCTTGGTCCAGTCTTACGAGGCCAGCAAAACAATACAAAAATTTACGTTGATTGTTCAAAAGAAAATTACCAACAAAGACTTAAAACTATGGTTGAAACAGTACCTTAAATTCTACACAAGACTCTCTTAATTTAACATAGCTTAATAATATCGTAGTTGCTCCGACGGGTCGGAAGTATGTGCCCAGAATACAATTTTTTTTTTTTTTTAAATATTTAACTTCTAAACACACAATTAGCTAATAAAAAAGACTAACTATTGCTGCCGGCAGACGAATGAGTTGGTACGGCTGTTGGCGTCTCACTCAGAGGTAAGCGACCTCCGGGACTTGCGGGAACAAGGGGTGTGTGTGTGTGTGTGTGTGTCCGCGCGAGCCTCAGACACGAACGAGATATGATAACACCGCCGGTCGCCCGGGGTGCAGGGGAGGAGGGGATGTCTACGGCCTTGTCCACAGCACGTCCGGGGACGCGCGATGGAGAGAGGACAGCTGGCTGGCTGAAGGACGTCTCGCGCGCTACGCGCTAGCCTAAGTCCACATGGAAATTTAACTCAAGATAAATTTTAAAATTTTAACTCAGTATAACTACAGGGTGTACCAGCGATGAGTTTACAATATTATTACAAAATTGCTATCATCAAAAAAAAATTAATTTAATTTTTTTTTTCTTTGTATTATTCAGGTATGCATATAAAACCGGAAACCATGCTCTGCTACCAAGTTGTTACACCCCTCGTGCCTCAAAATTGAATTATTTTGAATTAATTAAAAAGAGCCTTGGAAACTTACGGGATAAAAAAAATAAGTTAAATAAATTGATTTACCAGAGGCGGCACGAGGTGGGGAACAAACAAAATTTAGGAACTTCCTGTAACAAGCAAGGAGGAAGTTGGTGGATCGTTAAAATCAATAAATAAAAACTACACGATTAACTTGATCTATAGTTTCCCTGTTTTATTTGCCCTGATGAATTATTTTGTTTCCATTACTTTACATACAAAAGGTTTTAACAAGTTTCAAAGATTTAAAAAAAAAAAAAAAAAAGAAAAACGAAAAGGGGCCGGCCCGCGATTATTTAAAACAAAGTACATTGTATTGATACATTATTACAACTTGCAATGTTCTACTACATTAAATTTGTCGCTGATTAGTTTACCATATCAGTGGATTAAGTGGATAGTCACGTATCGCTGGTTTGTCTTTAAAAAAGGGGGGGAATAGAAATAGAAACCATATCACCCGAGTCTTCCAGGTGTGGAGTTAAAAATGCCGAACTGTAGAATGGAAGAAAGCTGCTTCTTCTAATGGATGGATCTCGGACTGCCGAAAAACATACTGGTGGACAATTCGTCCACCAGTAGTTGCTGGATCTCGAATCTAGCTGAATATGTGCATCGCTGGGAGGTCGAACCCCTGACAAAACAGGGGAGTTGCCTTCAAGCTGCCATCGCGGAGTCAGCCATGGTCCGTAGCTCGCGATTTGCGCGGCTGGGCGCGGATGATTTCTTCATAGTTAAAAAAATTAAAAGGGAAAATTTCAAAACAAAAAAATTACTAACACTATGCAGACAGACTAATCTACTTGAATTTAGTTGAGGGATAGCATCCCTTATTTAGGACGATTACATAGTCGCTAGCGGTCGGATGAAGTCTTCCAGAGTCTTCTGAGCTCGCCGGAGATCTGTCTGCAAACGTGACGCACGCGGATCTGTGTCGCGGCAAACTGCGTCTCGTAATTAAAAAGGGGCGCCGGCTCTTACAGGTGGAGGGGGTCTGGGCCACCGAAATATTCCGAACTTGCCCGAATGCGGGCGGAAAAAAAAACTCTGGCAGGAGTTTTGAAGTTGGCATCACTAGGCGACAGTAGAGAACTCTGTCGGAGGGGTCTGAGTTGAAAACAATCGACTCGCCCACGGCGTCCATATAACTCAAGGGAAAGCAGGTGCTGCTCTCTGGCGCCCTAGAGGGTAGGCTAGCGGAGAAGTTCGCGACTTGGTCGCTAGGTAGCGCTTGCGATCAGTTTTGGCGCACTCGTTTTTGCGAGGAGACCTTGAGGACGGTCACGGTTGCCCAGGGGGTTACGACCGGTCATTGGTCTTACTTGGAACTGCGAAGGGGGGGGGGGGTGAGGGTAAAATGCAACGCTGCTGGGAATCTACGTCCCGTCGTGCCTGCAGAGGAGCGAACTTAACACTAATACGTGATGAAAAAGGCCAATCTCAGCTCGTCTCTGAGAACTGGTCGCCTGCAAGCTACAGGCTTGTCTATGCAGTTTGGGTCTCGAAGAGAAATGATATTACAGGCTTGAGGCGTGACTGAAGGCGGGGGAAATGGTAAGCTGTCTGCCAGTCAGGGATTAGGCCAGCAAAATATCCGATACGCCGATGGGAAAGGGGCTTCAGAGCACTGAGACAAAGTTTAACTCAGAGGAGTACACCAGACTAACAAAGTAAAATCACACTATAGTAGAGCAAATACAATTTCCACACAAAAAAAATTTAAAATCATAATAAAAATTTAAAATATATCGTGTCGAAAATACTAATTAACGGCACAAAGCTAACTTTCCTCAAACAGCTTCATCTCAGTTAATTATATCAACCTTGGCCCCTGACAGCAAATTGTATAGGCAATTACAAAATAAAATTACATAGTAATTTCTAAAGAAATAAAAAAAAATAAAATAAGCACTTACATAAAAAAAAACTTCGAAGTACTTGGTTTAAAACCGACGAGTGGAAAAAATTAATTTAATACAACATTAAAAAATTATTAAATACAAATCACATCACAGAATTCAAAAATCCTCAGTTTGGTTACCAATGCTCTTATAAAACATGTCACAGGGCAGCCTTACAAAATCTATAACACATAGTGCACCGGCTCCCACAATCAGGGGCGCAACAACAGGGGGGGCAAAGGTATTTTGCCCCCCCCCCCTCTGAAACCTTGAAGTGGGGGCAAACGGGGCAAAGAAAGTACTGTGTAATCAATTTTTAGATAATAAAACTGCTTAAATAGCACCATTTTCCACCTTGAAAAACAAATTTTCCCGGGGGAGGACCCCCGGACCCCCCGCTTCAATAGGGGGGATCGATGATTCTTTATAAAAAGGTATATTGCCCCCCCCCCTTTGGAAATTTAGTTGTTGCGCCCCTGCCCACAACTACCACCAAATGCCATTGCGACATCTTGGCAGTCATATTTGTCTCCATATTGAATTCTCTTGACGTTCGCTAGAGTATACTGGTGTAAGTTGCCATATTGTTCAGCTTGCTCTTGAAAAGAGAGAGATTGTGTCATTTACCAGATCATCAGCCAACTTGGCGTCCACCTCAGCCGTGATCTTTAAAATCTAAAACTTAAATATAAAAATAAAAAAATGTAAATATTATTCAAATCATATATCAATAAATTTTTATTTTTATAAGTTAGGTCTTTTTTATGCCTAGTCAGTGAAAAAAGTAACTTATTATAAAAAAACTATTTTATTTAAAGGTATCAATTAAATTCTGTCACTCCTGTAACCTGCTTCGTATAATAACAAATAAGCACTTATATAATTTTCTACTACCCCATAGCCATGCATATATATATCAACTACACAACGAACAAGTCCTTTATACAACGTAACTGCCCAACTAATTATAATGTCACAATTAGGCCTGCCATAGCCACATAAATTATGTGCCTTACGACCACATCAAGGCCAATTACAAGATTGTGGGTAAAGAGTCACCAATACACGTGGGCTTCAATGATCATTATACTGCCGCCGTCTGGGTTCTCGTGTTCGAGACCGGGCGTGTTAACTAGCGGGAAACTGGTTCTTATTGAAATTGTGTTCCGGGAGGGCGCCAGGCTAGCTCACCAGCCGAGGTTAGGGGGAGAGTTGATTGGAGACGGCCAATCCCGAAAGTTGCTAATTTGGCGGCGTCCGTGTTCACCTGTGTGAGTCGCGGCCCGCAGTTAAATTAGATGAAAAGTTTTTTACACGTAGCTGTCGTCGGCGCCCGTACACTCGACATTTAGTAAAAGTTCGTTGATAGCGGGAGTCGGCCCGTGCCGTAAGGTGAACTACCCCGCGTAATGGGTCGTGCGGGGAGTTTAAAGTTAAGCGGCTGGGTTAGGCCCTACACCGTAAAAGAACCGGGGATGCACTGGGAGTTTACGTAAAAAGAATAAAACAGGTTTAGGTTGATGACTATAATTACAAGAAATACTGCTCAGTGTAGAACAAAGGATGATGGCTCCCCGTGGAACACACGTTCGCCCCAATCCGCGAGTCGCTCGGTACTGGCGTCTGGCCTTGGTACGAGGGAAGCTCTTTGCGTTCTCTCGCGCAAAAGTTGCTAAAGTTTCGTTATTCGGAATTTATTTTAATAATAATAAGCTAGAGCAGCACTAAATTCATATATTTATTATTCTTAATTAATCTGATTGGCAGATGGCCTTTAATAATTACGGTTAATTAATTTGTGTAAATTAAGTTTCAATGTTCAGAGTCACACCAGAGACTGTTCGTCGCTTGCTGACCGCTCCAGTGGCTAGTTACACATAAAAAATGGGGAGGTAATATTTAGGTTAACACAACACTATATTTAATTAAGGCTGAAGGCCGCAAGGGAGACACTCACAAACTTATTATGGCAAGTTCACACGTGAGTGACTCGGGCACTCCTGCATCGCACTTTCCCTGGGCGGGGGTTTTAATTAATATTGAAGTTACCCTTAAATTATGTTAGATTGTTAATGAACGGGGGTCGAGGTGTTTAATTAATTAGACACGGCGCTTGGTTCTACCTTGGTATCGGAGTCTCGCCTGACTCGGGTGGGCCATGGCTAGGGGTGCGTTCTGTTAGCGGGGTCGAATATTGGCGGGTGCAGGTCGGGCTTTAGGTGGCCTTCGGCTGGACGACATCAATACGATACACATTACCCAATTTTTGGCCACAATCTGTATGCCTAATTCCACCAATCCAAGCACTAACAAGATATTTGCCAAACAACAGTTTGAACTAACGATTAATAATAATATTATACTGGCATCATAATGTTATGTACAGGTAACAATGTCTGCATTAGAATAAAGGAAATCCACTAGCAATTCAGTACCAAACGCAATACTTCTTAAAACAGCTTTAGTGGATGTATGTGATGCAGCTAGTAACTTCCAGTCTGTTAGAATATTATTAGATGGGGCATCTCTAACCTCTTTCATCATGGAGACATGTTTCAAGTGGTTAGGTCTCCACGATATCAGTCATTAAGCCTTGTGTCTGGAGTTGGTAAATTCCATGTTCCTGACAATAAGGGTCAAACACAATGTGAAATCAAGCCAGTAGGTCAAGATGATGTATTGTTTATCATTGATGATATCATCCTAACCACCATTACACATACACATCCATCAGTACCAGTTTATACTACCCGGTTAAATCATTTTCAAGGCCTCAGTCTTGCAGATCAAGGATTTGCCTTACCAGGACCTATTGGCATGTTGCTAGCAGCTGACTTTGTGGCAGAAGTGATGACTGGCTCTCAAATACCAGGTATCCCTAGTGCCTTTCACTCTCTGTTTGGATGGGTCATCACTGGAAATGTCAGCTGCGAGAGCAGTTCAGGTGATTTGTCATCTTGTCTAGTCAGAGCTGAATCATCTTTGGATGCCTCACTTAAACAGTTCTGGGAGATTGGATAAGTTCCCAACAAGTGTCTTGTCTCTGCAGAAGATTTGATAAGCGAAGATATTTTTCATCAGCATGCTCGAACTAAAGACTGTCGCTATATGCTTAGACTTCCCTTTCGCAACCCTCTAGTACCATTAGGGGATTCTCAGAATTATGCCTCGGACTCGCCTTAAAGCATTGGAATCAAAACAACAAAAGATACAATCTTACAATATCAGTACAGATCCTTTATGACTGTACTGGGACACGTGACTTTCTTGCTATCAAATCTTGATGATCATAACATGGTGTAAACAAAGTATGTAATTCTTCATCATGCCATGATAAAGGAAGCGATTACCACAACTAAGGTATAAGTTGTGTTTAATGCATCAGCCAAAACCAACGGAGGTAACTCGCTCAATCATGCTCTCCTGTTAGGCCCTAAATGGCAAAAGGATATTCTTGATATCATTCTGGAATTTAGGCTCTTCAATATCGTACTGACTGCTGACATTCTAAAAATGTAGAGGCAGATTTTAGTTCACCATGATGCCAGACCATACCAGTAAATTTTATGGCGATCAACCTAGTGACCCTCCTCAGATCTAACAACTGAGCACATTTACTTATGGTGTGACATCATCTCCTTACCAGGCACTACATGTGTTACAACAGTTGGCAGTGGATGAGGGCAATGACTTTCCATTGGCAGATAATGCTATTATGCATGATATCTATATTTATGATATTGTAAAAGGTGCATCAACACTTCAAGAAGCAACACAGTTAAAATAAGAGGTGATTTCTTCACTGAACAAAAGGGGATTTAGCTTGCACATTTCGGCTTCTAATCATTAATTCATATTAACTCATATTATAGACTTACCTGACCCCACCATAGAAGTTTTAGTAATGGAGTATCTCCCTCAGTGAAAATACTGGGTCTTCAGTGGTGCCACAACACAGACTCCTTGAGCTACAACATCACCATGACTACGACACATAGACCTCCTACAAAGTGAAACATGTTGTCAGCTATTGCTAGCATCTACGAACCTACAGGCTGGCTGGCCCCTGTCATAATATTGGCCAAAATGACCTTGCATCAATTGTGGACAGCAGGGTTATCGTGGAGTGACCCTGTCACGGCTGACATAACAGAACAATGGCAGCAATACATCACCGAACTGCTATGTGTCACTCAAGTAAGACTTCCTCGCTGTCTTCAGGTTAGTTCTGCATTAAACATTCAATTGAATTGATTCTGTGATGCTTCCTTAACGGCCTACGCTGCTGTCATTTATTTCCGCTGCACTGGGCCAGATAACACAGTTATTATTCAACTGCTTGTTGCTAAAAAAAAACGTTTCACTGCTCAAGATGGTGTCCATTCCAAGACTGGAATTGTGTACTGTCTTGCCTCTGACAATATGTTCACAAGCTCTTCCAAGAGCCACTTGCTCCATGTTCTATGTTTGCTTGGTCTGACTCAACCATTGTTTATAACTGGCTTTATTACGCCCCCTTACAAATTGAAAACATTTGTGGCAAATAGTCTTGGCAATTCAAAGAGTGATTCTTCCAAACACGTGGTACCATGTCTCATCTGACTCCAATCCTGCTTACCTAATGTAAAGGGGAGTCAGTCCGCAAGCCTTGTTAACCAACCAGGTGTGGTTTTCGGACCCTGTTTGGTTATCAGCACCACAAGCTGACTGGCCAGTAAAAGCACCCATGGTCATTGCTCAGGATACAATAGAGATTATGATAATACAACTAGCATGTTTGAAGGTGCAGCAGGTACAAGAGGACGGAGCAATACAACTGGGGCAATATTCCCCACTGTCATTGTTGAAATGAGTCACAGCCTGGTTGTTGCGAGCCAAACTTGATGGCTAAATCAGACTGTTGTACTGGCTCATTGACAAGTGGAGAACTCTGTTATTTTTGGTCAAACACATTCAGAAAGTACACTTTCAGGATGATCTCGACAATTTTCGTAAGGGTGTGTTATGCTCCAAGTCTCTTCGAATTCTAGCACCATGTTTTGACTCCGAATGTCTGTTCAGGGTGGGCGGATGGTTACATTATCCTCCTGTTTCATCATAGGCTAAGAACCCCATCCTGTACCAAGAAAATGTCATTTACCAACCACTCCACCTATTTGCACATAGGTCCCCTAACTACTCACAGTATGAGAATTTTGGATATTGAGAGCTCGGAACTTGATGCAGCAGCGACTTCACCAGTAAATTTTGTGTTTCAAGACTCAACCCTCCACAATGCAACTGATGATAAACACCTTGCCACCATCTCGTCTTGCCAGTATTCGTGCATTTCTCCATGCGCATGCATTGATTTTGTTGGACCCTTCCTGGTCATGCCCATGCGACTAAGCAAAAGTCAAGCCTAATATATATATATATATATATATATATATATATCTTTTTTTCTACATGTCGACTCGAGCAGTGCATTTGGAGTTGGTAACCGAAGTGATTGCTAGTGCCTTCCTAGCTCCATTCAAGAGTTTTATTGCACTACGAGTATTGCCATCACCAGTCTACAGAGACAATATTACAAATTTTTTTGTGGCTCAATGTCTGAATCAAGATAGGCCATTAAGCCCGGCCTCGACCCGCCAGTATTGGCTCCCGCTGGTGGAATGCACCCCTCGCAAACTCAACCCGGGTCAAATGCGGAGTAGATACAGAAGAACTCCCAGTGTATAAATTTTGTCACGGAACTACACCTGATGCAAACAACCGATAATAATTCACGGAGTAAGCTCATCATGCCATCCCCTTAAATTAACACGTGATAATAAATGTGCGTCGTAGAGCACGAGTGTTAGCCCCCTCTGGGCAGAGTTTAATGAACGCCAATAATTCTCATCGCAGCCTAGAGCCTTAATTTAAGTAAGAAACAATCCAGAACAAACCCACAAACATAAATATAACCAGTGGTTTTTACCAACTAGTCAGTAGTCTTTAAGTTGACTTATCTTTTTAAATAATATTTGTTCAATTTCTTAAACTAAAGCTTTAATCAATATTTCATAATACATCTAATGTCAGCATTAATATTCAAACAAGGGTCATGTACAATTAACAAGTTAGTTTTCAATTAAAAACCGAATAACTGTAATTTCTTTTCTTCACTCGTGGTTCGGCGCACGGCGGAACTGTTCCCCCCCCCCCCCCCCCACGCACGACAGCCCCCTCCGGTAGTCCAGATCAGCTCGCGGCCCGGGGTGGATGTGTTCGTATGTTCGTTCCGTGGGGAACCTTCAATTTAGTAACTCACCGATTCTTCACTCTGGTAAATATAGTCATGAACCAAATCCTTTGTAATGTCAATTCCTCACGCGACCCCGGGTCGGTTTTTACGGTGCAGGGCTTAACCCGGCCGTCGTAATTCCTGCCTTAAGGCCACGGGCCACAGGGCCGCCTTAAGGTCAGTCACTTCACGGGCGTGGCCGACTCCAGGGCAACCAACGAACTCCCCCCTCCAACGGACTGCCTTAGGGAGTGACAATCATAATTAATCAAGAGTAGTGTCGTGTAATATCGTGTATCAATTATGTCCAAATTATCAACCAAGAGTAGTGTCGTGCAATATCGTGTACCCAAATATGTCCGTTAATACATACGTGTACCACACGTTTTCAGTTCCAGTGCGTGTATTTCATATGTAGTTAGGCACCAGCCACCTTATGCTGAACAGGGAGTGTCACCATTGTCTACTAGCAGTTAACACCACCCTTAAGATACAGCCACCGAGTCTAGGGAAGCACGCTGGGGCCGATCGACCCACCCCATTGGTTAGAAGTATGAGCTTGCCATCGCCCGGGTTCTCGTGTTCGAGACTCGGCAGTTTCCCTAGCGGGAAGGCTGTTTTCTTGCGGGGAAACGTGTCCGGGAGGGCGCCAGGCTAATGCGGTGGTTAGCCACGAGGTGGGTCGTGAGGTCCAAAAGCCCCTGTGTGGCCCACTAGGAACGGTGGTGGTGGTGATGATGTTAGGGATCCCTAATACTTGTTGCCCCACTGGCCCTGCACAGCATAGGACGCTGATCCCTAACTGGGTTGGTGAGGCTCAGAAATAACGTACACGGTTTTGCACTGTCGTTTACACGTCGCGCACGGAGTGTGCGGAGTGGACGTTTAATTATGCTGGCAAATTACACTGCAATTACAGTCACACGATTTCCCTACATAAAGTACACTGTCAATTATACACTAGGCGCTCTGACGCGCCGTCACTAACGTTACATCCTCACGCCAGTCGCGGTTGAGGGAGAGAGTTTGATTAGAGTCGGCTTATCCCGTAATTCGTGAACGGCGATGCGTAATGCATTGTGCGGGGCGTGTTAAGTTTACGCGGCTGGGATAGGCCCTCACCGGAAAAGGACCGGGCACACACGGGGAGTAGTTAAAAAAAGGTTTCGGGGTTTGAATATAGTTACCAGATGGAAGTTCGGTGAAGACAAATAGATGATGGCTCCCCGTGGGACGTGCGTCCGTCCCGGTCCGCGAGTCGCGCTGTACTGGCGTCTGGCCCTGGCGCGAGGGGAGGGGTAAGCTCCCTGTCGCGCCAGAGTTTCTAAAGTTCCGTTATTCGTAAAAAATTATATTTATAACAAAATGTAAGTGGCTCTAAATTTACACAATAAAACTTAATGATTAACTTAATATATATATATGTTTTAGAAATGACATGTAATAAGTTTGTATAAAATAAGTTTGAATTATCAGAGTCACACTGGAGATTGTTGTTGCTTGATAACTGCTCCAGTGGCGAATGATAAATGCTAATTTGGGCGGTTTTAGTTAAGTCACATATTACACTATTGAATTCAGGCTGAAGGCCGCAAGGGGAGCACTCACAGCTGTTTTAGTAAAAAACTACAACTAAGTGACCCGGGCACTCTTACGTCGCACTTGTGTTGCACGGTGTTGTTCATACAAAGTGGCGTATTCATTAAAGTGTAGTGATTTTACCGTGTACATGACTCGGTTTGTCTTGCCGATTAAGGGCCGGTTTCACCAGTCGAGTTGAAAATCCCGATGATGTTATCGAGATAAAAAGTTAATCTTCCATTTCTATCTCGATAAAGTTATATGTGTTTCACCACATATTATCTTTCTCTGAGAAAATCGAGATAAGTTTAACTCGATCTTCTGAAATTATCGCGATTTTCTGTTTGTAAACACCTTTCGTTATCAAAGTTTGGCTAGAAATTTCGTAGGCTACTATGGCGAGCCAAGGCTGTAATTTGTCAAAGAAGCAGAGAAATAAAAATACATCGCAGCAGGAGAAATACATTCTTTTAGATTTAGTAACTGAACATTTCAATATCATTGAAAATAAAAAAACAGATGGTGTTTCACAGCAACAAAAAATTAAGCAGTGGCAAATACTTGCAGATACTTTCAATTTTATGTCTGGAGAACATCACAGGACTGCAGAAAATTTAAAAGCGGTGTGGGAGAATCTCAAAAAGCACACGCGAAAGACTTCTGCTGATCAACGAGTTCAAGTATTAACTGGAACAGGTAATATATTTTTTGTCTGTATATCCTGGTACATTATATTTAGGTACAGCAATAAATATTGTATGCATTTTTATCCATAATGCAATTTTACGAATTGTAAACATGTGCAATAACAATTTTTTTAGTTACTTGAATTAATTGTAATATATTAAAGAGGTATCTTGGGTGGAGTTGGAATCAGAACTATAACCTTTGCACTGTCAAGAAGACACTTCGCACTATACCACCAGTGGATATGAAATATACACCACATAACTAAATTAATTCTGTATTTTTTCAGGTGGAGGTCCTTCAAAAACAGTTAGTAAGGATCCCATTTGTGAGAGAGTGCAGAGCCTAATCAAACCGACTATCGATGGTGCCAAGAATCCCTTCGATTCAGATTCAGATGCAATAATATTACCATTTGATGCATCAAATAGGCCTACTGATGAGGATGACAGCATTCAACTGGATGTCGGAGCAGAAGTGGATGTTTCTTTCGTGGAGACGGCAGAGACAGTTAGTAGGCCTACACTTTATTTTGAGAAAACCTAATGGATGTGTCACTGTGCATAGTTATGCTTATTAATCATGTATAGCTATAGCCTATGCACTGTGTTAACTTTATTTCTCTCACATAATGTTCAAATTTAATTTTTCCACAGGTAACTCTTCCAAATGGCGACTGGACGCATTATACTCCAGCCATGCTCAGCAGTCCTGTGTGTTCTGCCCTTCGACACTCCAATAACAACTCGGCTATCACAAACACAGTGCAGACCAATACTACTGATTCATGCAGTGCAAGTAGTGGGAAGGCAATGCCTCCTAGCAGTAGGGGAAATGCTTCAGTGCAATCTCCCTTTACTAGCAAGCGGCGACCAACCCCGGCCACCAAAGTGAAAGAAGTAAGTGCTGTCAATGCAGCAAAAATCGAACTAATTGAACTTGCAAAAAAACATGCAATCGAGGAAAAAGAAGTTATGAAAGAAATCTGGGAACTGCGGTTACAACAAGAACGAGAAAAAGTAAAGCAGGAAAAGCTGCAAACTGAACTTTTATCTTTACAAATCTTGAAAATAAAGAAAGAACTAGAACATTTACAGTAATTTAATTGTTCTTATGTATTAAACATTTGCTCAACTATCATGACATAATTGTTATATATTACATGTATATTTACAAAGTGATATTCATTGTGCCTATTAACAAACAGTTTCAAGTACAAATGTTAAGAATTATATAAAAGATAATACATGTTCGCTTATGTCACATTATTTTGTATGATCTAAGCAGTTGTACAATGCAAATGTATTAAAATATTCCATACATCTTGCTATATGTAGTTATTTTCACCAGCAAATCTTCAAGTTGATGGCATCTCTGTGTGACATATAGATCAGTATGACCTACAACAAACTGAAAATACACAGAGTGATAAATAATCGTATCTTAAATAAGTATTACAACACACACACATATATAGGTATTTAATTATAGGTATATGTAAATTTCATTTACCTCCTGAAATAGTTTTCAATCAGTAAATGCCTGACACTGTCATATCTGGGCCTTCTGTTTGCATTTTCGTTGTTCTGCTGTACATTTCCTTCCTCAAGCAACTGTTGCCAAGGGAGGTGGAGATTGAGGTTAGGGTCGTCTGGAGGGAGTTCTTCCCCAGTTTGTCGCAGGATATTATGCAGCACCCCAGTCGCTACAATGATGGCAAACGAATGTTCTAATGACACTCTCAATCCTAAAGATAAGACTGGGAAACGTCGCTTCCAGCAACCGAATGTTCGCTCTACAGGATTTCTTGACCTAATTTGCGACTCATTAAATAGGTGTTCCTGTGGACTTCTGGGATTATCTAATGGAGGCATTAGATATGACCTACAAGCATAGCCCGCATCAACAAGTAGTACAGAATCACCATACTCCCCTCTCTCAAAACATGCCCTTCTGTTGCTATTGTTGAATATGGTACTATCATGTGAGGAACCAGACCATCGTGCAACAATATCTGTAATTTCCAATTTTGTATTACAAATTACTTGCACATTCACAGAGAAGTAACCTTTTCTGTTACGGTAGAATTCTGCATTGTTTCCACCTGCAACAAACATAAAACAAGCTTGTATGTGGATTGCAATGTTTAATAAAAAGGTAGCATAAAATCAGTGTTTAAACCAACCTGGTGACTGGATTTTTACATGAGTGCAATCCATAGCACCAATAGCCCTGGGAAATTTAGCAATTGCATAGAAATCCCTTTGTGCTAAATTCAGTTCTTCCATCGTCTCTGGGAATTTAATGAACTGCGGTCGAAGAGATGCAATTGCGGAGCTAACCCTATGTATTATTCGGTGAGCTGTGGGTTTACTAAAGCCAGCATAATCCCCAATGGTTAGCTGGTTACAGCCTGTAGCATAAAATCGAAGTGTAGCCAGCAGTTGGTTCATTGGCGACACTGACATATTCCTGTGAAAGACGAAAAAAGTATGTTGAAGGTTGTAATGTAATGTTCGTATAAATGAGTTTTATTTTACTTGTCTATGATTTCATATACATATTTATTATTCTACAGAAACAATTAACATTAGGAAATAATATTAATATAAACTTACTTTTCGGGAAACTGTAGTTGATTTTCTATAAGTTCCAAAACAAACATAGTCGACTGTTTTGAAAGGCGAAAATGTATTTTAAAGTCTTCTTCATCATACATTTCAAAATAATCGCTTCTATCTCGCATCCATCGTGGCCGACGAACAATGGCATCTTCTTCATCACTTTCATCTTCAAAAATCAAATTGTACATGCCTCGAGCCATTACAATTTTTAAAATCTCCTCTCGTCACTTCGTTTTACAATATTATCTCGATAATAAGACTTTAACCACGAAAATCGGTGGTTAAAATATTTTATCTCGATAACACTAAAAGATCGAGATATTCGGTGTGGTGAAATGGGATATTCAGTTAATCTGGATAATTCATTACTTTATCGAGATAATTTCGCTTGGTGAAACCGGCCCTTAGACTCGCCGTGGGACTCGAGCCCAAGACCCCGGCCGACGGCAATACCTACAGAAAGCTGTTCCAGGTCGAAAATAATTTCAAGTTCAGGCCCATAATGGCAGTCATTAACATATTGTGGCATTTCAATACCATTCTTAGGGCTGTATTCCAAGACACAACAATAAGGGTTTAGGTGTTGAATATGCAATACCTGTACCAGGGCCGCGTCTGGGGGGGGGGGGGGGGGGGGCAAAAGGGACATTTGCCCCGGGCCTCACATTCAAGGGGTCTCAAATTTTATCAAAAAAATATATCATTATTTAAAGTGAATTCCCATTTTATATCTGGCGGAATAATAACTTGTCTTTAAATTTAGATATTTATTTAGTTTTGTTAAGCATGATTCCACAATAAAACCACACCGTGCTGTAACTTGTATGGTGTTATTTATAACTACTGAGTTAGTCACCGACATCGACGCCGGTCCATTAACCTCCTCAAACACTAGAACCATGTGATTGTGATGGTAAGTTGCCTTTGACTTTACCACTTTCAAGCTCTGATAAAGTTAAAGAAAACACAGAAGTAACTAAAATAGATAATTGTAATCTCATTAACACAACTCCAAAAATTCCCATAACTTCTAGAAACTGTGCTAGGACTGAAAGAAGTGTAGAGTTTGATAGTGCAGTGTTAATAGAAGAAATCCAGCAAGATCATGCGGCATGGCCTGGCAATATCACTGACGAAATGATTAGTTATTGTGTTGATAAGGGGCCGGACTTTTTTTTGTAATAATGATGGAGACTACACAGCTTCTGCTAGGCAATATCCAAAATGTACTCGTCAACTAACATCATCTGCATTTGTGAGAGTTCTTGAAAATGGAGAGCGACAGGAGAGAAAATGGTTATTGTACTCTAAATGTGCGGGAAATGTGTTTTGCTTTGCGTGAAAACTTTTCAGTAATTTTAAACTATCAAAATTTGTAAATGATTTTTCTAATTGGAAGAAAACAGAAGAAAAATTGAGGGAGCATGAAAACAGTATTGAACACAAAGCATGTTCTTTAAAATGGGTTTCAAGAAAAAATAAGAAAATTTCAATTTCATCACATTTAGATGCACATGTGACTGAGACAAATTACTGGAAGAATGTTCTTGTTAGAGTAGTGGCAGTTGTAAAATTTTTGTGCAGTCGTGGTCTTCCTTTTCGTGGTGATAATCAGATGCTTGGATCACCTCGTAATGGTAATGACCTAGGAATTTCGGAACTCCTTGCTCAGTTTGATCCTTTTTTACAAGAACATTTAAGGATACATGGAAACAAAGGAAAAGGTCATGTATCGTATATTTCTTCTGATATATGTGAAGAATTCATTGAGCTAATGGGCAATGAAGTTCGGAAACACATGCTAAATGAGATTAGACAGGCCAAATATTATTCACTGATAGTTGATTCTACACCTGATGTTTCCCATACAGATCAGTTATCGTTTGTGTTTAGATACTGCCTTAACGGTAACATTTAGGAAAGGTTTTTGTGTTCCATTCCAATTTACAGACACACAGGAAGAAATTTAAGTGAAGTTGTACCCTGTACTCTAAAAGACAACACCAATGATATCCAGGATTGCCGAGGTCAGAGCTATGATAATGCAGCCAACATGTCAGGAAAATATGAGGGCCTACAAGCGCACATTAAATCAATAAACAGCTCTGTGCTGTATGTTCCATGTGCAGCACATTCAGTAAACTTAGTAGGAAAAAACAGCGTTGGTGAATGTGCCGTCGTTCGGGGTCTCGGGCTCGAGTCCCGGTGCGGTTCCTAGCGGGAGTGGCTGTTGCGAATGTAATGAGTCCGGGTGGGCGCCAGACTAGTTCTGGTGCTAGTCGGTAGTTGGGTCGTGGGGTCGATTGCCCTGCGTGGCCCACTAGGACCGTCGGCGGTGTTACGTGGGTCTGAGAGATTCCCTACTCGGCGGTGGTTGGGGATAGCAGGTTTAAAGAAGCGTACGCTGGAGTGAGTTAATAAATGACGTGTGTCATTTATTCAGTCGACAGTGGCTCTGGTGTAACGTTGTCGGTTACACGCCACGTCGCACAATAGGTGACGTTACAAGATACAAATTACACAATTACACTCAACTGAGTCTGAGAGTTACTGAATTACCGTAGCACAAGTTTACAAAAGGAATGTTACACGAGGTTGCGCTATATAAGCTCACGAATGTTACGTGGAGAGGTGCGTCGCACAAGTTTACAAAAGAAATGTTACACGAGGTGCGTTGCACAAGTTTACAAAAGAAATGTTACACGAGGTTGCGTTGCACAAGTTTACAAAAGAATGTTACACGAGGTTGCGTTGCACAAGTTTACAAAAGAATGTTACAGTGTCAGTAGTTATTCCGTATTATCGTGTCCCTAGGCGTTTCTGAGCCTGGCTGCTCAACGAGGGATGAGGGTGATTGGAGGCGGCCAATCCCGTAAATCTGCGTATTGAGGCGGTGCTCGCGTCCACGGCAGTGGAGCGCGGACCGCAGCTAAATTCGCTCAAGAGTTCCCTTACGGGGAGTGTCAGCGCCGGAGCGACTGAGATTAACAAAAGTTCTGTCCTCGGGAGTCGGCCCGTACCGGATAATGCACCTACCCCGCGGACCAAGTGTGGTGCAGGGGGGGGGGGGTGTGATATTTATGCGGCCGGATTAGGTCCTAGACCGAAAAGCTGGACCGGGTACACACGGAGAGATTATTAAAAAGGTTTTGAAGAATGACTATAGTTACCAGAAGTGAACTCGGTGTGGACAAAGGATGATGTCTCTCCGTGGGACGTGCGTCCGCCCCGGTCCACGAGTCGCGCTGTACTGGCGTCATGTCATGGCGTCCGGCCGAGACTCGGTGGCCCTCGCGCCAGGGTTGACCTCATTACGTTAATTTCTGATCTGATAAGTTAATAAGAGAATTTAATGATGTTAAATTCTTATATAAATTATAAAGGCTGAATTAAGGTCATTTGTCCCTTCTATGAATTGAAAGTTATTATATTTAAGAATTATTGTGTTTGAATTTTTTACGTCACACCAGCGACTGTTCGTTTCTCGTCAGATTGTTCTGGTGTGGTTAATGACGCAACACAAGGTTTGAATAATTATGTCATAAGGTCTGATTGATTGATTCAGGCAGAAGGCCGCCAGGGGAACACTCACACGCGTATTTATGTAGTTGCACATGTGAGTGCCCGGGCACTCCTACGTCGCACTTCTGTCAATCGACTTTAAATTACTACGTAATATAGTTTAATAATTAGTGTTTGTTTTTATACGTGGTTGATTGAAGTGACGGTCTGTTTATTTGGGGGAGGCCGGGTTCTACCTTAGTTGTTGGTGGCTCGCCTGACTCGGGTGGGCCATGGCTAGGGGCGCGTTCCGTTAGCGGGGTGAATACTGGCGGTTGCAGGTCGGGCTTTAGGGTGGCCTTCGGTCGGACGACGTCAAATGTATTCATGCAACAAAACTGTTTCTGTTTTTAGAAAAGCTGTACTCATTTTTCACTGCTTCCACTCACACGTGGTCAGTTTTGAAGGAGTTATTTCGTAAAGCACAGGAAATAGTGGAAAGCCAAAAATCACTGTCAAGAGCTTGTCTGAAACAAGGTGGTCAAGCAGAGAAGATGCATTGAAAACTCTCGTCATTCATTATGATGAGATTTTCTGTGCATTTAATGATATGTTCAACGACAAAAATGAAACGCAAGTCACAAGGATGGAAGTGAACTCCCTCATGAAGAAAATGCAATATTTAGAATTTGCTTTTATGGCCGTTTTTTGATACGACATTATGGAAGATTCGGTGCAGTAACCAAGCATCTACAGAAGCCTGGACTCGATGGTCATCAACTGATGAATTCTTTGAAAGATTTTGTTTCCAATTTGCAAAATAATTTTTATGAAATTGAAGTTAAAGCAACACAACTATGCAACCATGTGTTACAAACTTTTGTAGATACTAGATCTACCAAAAATAAAAAGTTTTTGGATGGAAAAGACGAACTTTCAACTGTTGTAACATCCCGTGAGAATTTCAGAATTTCCACATTTCTATGCATTGCTGAGAAGCTCCGCATGGAACTGGAGAAGAGAGCTGCTTCCTACAAAGATATTGCCTCAACATTTGGGTTTCTTTGTAACTTAACTACAGCAAGTGAAGATGAACTCAAATCTAGTGCTACTGAGTTGGTCAGAAAATACAGAAAGAATCTGCAGCCTGTTATTACAAATGAATTATTACACTTATCATCATTTCTCAGAGAGCAACAAGTTGAAGACAGCATTACATCATTCACTCCACAAAAGGTTTTGCAGCACTTATATAACAGTGATATAATTGATGTATTTCCAAATGTAGCAATAGCACTGCGCTTGTATTTGACACTACCAATCACAAACTGTGAAAGTGAAAGATCATTTTCAAAACTGTCAGTTCTGAAGAATCAATTCCGATCTACTATGTCACAAGAGAGATTAAACTCGTTAGCGGTGATTTCTACAGAACATGATCTTGTGAACAGCATTTCATTTGATGGACTCATTAACTTGTTTGTTGCTAAAAAGGCAAGGAAGAAGTTTATTGCAAAGTGATTTAATAAATATGTAATTTTGATTGGTCGGGATCTGCAACTCATAAAATTGTGTAAATATTTGAGAACGATTTAAGACTTTCGTAAATGAAGCAGAGAAATATTGGGGGTGGGTGTTGGCTATGAAATATTACTACATTTCAACTAGAAAATTTGTTGTTATACATTATTTTGTTTTCCCTGCATAAATATGTTAAATATGAGTTTTTCATATCTGAAAATTATCACTACAATAAAAAAAGGAGGGGGCCTCGGAAAATTGTTCCCCCAGGCCTCCCATTCTCATAAAACGGCCCTGACCTGTACCCTAACCATATTCCAAGTGCACGATAGGACACGGCCAGTCCCTTATTTTTAGGGCACTGATTTTTGGTGTCCTATCTGTTGCCGATTTGATCCATAACTGTATATATATTTTTTCCTTTTTAATGAACTTTAACGGAACTTTTACGATTATTATTTCCCCCCCAAATATCCTAAAAAACAGCAAACATAAATACGGCCAAAAATTCATTGTTTATTCTTGTACAACCAAAATTAAATATTTTATTTCACATTATAATTCCATAGTTTAAAAAAAATAAGCTAAAATTACGATGGATTCCACAAAGTACAACTGTTTATAGCCTCGCACAAGTCCTCGTTTATTAAAACGGCTGTCGATCTGATACCATACAGGGGTTCAGTTAGGACACGTTTTGGAATATTACCCGAGAGTTAGGGTACGGCAGTTGCCCAACAAGGAAGTGCATATTCGCTACCTTACTGAAATGTCTTGGAATACCACCCTTAGTCCCAACTTTGATGGGCTGTGGGAAGCCAGCATCAAGTCTGTGAAACAACATCTGAGGCAAGTCGTGTGTGAAACAACCCTTACTTTGTGGTAAAATGCTGAGAAACTTACAGTTACTTACTTACAGTTAAGCCGTTTTAAAATGTTTTTGTTTCACCGAATATCTATTTTCCGAGATGGGGTCATGTCCCAAGAATCTATTTCGGCTCTGTTTGGTGGGAAGATGCTTGTTGAAATGTTTTTTACTTACTTTTTCTATGCTGCTGAATACAAGGCAGATTATTAAGTCCAAAATCAGTCTTGGTTTAAAAGTGTGTGAGTTATATGGCAGGAGATTGTGTTTTTGAGAGTGTTCTAAAAATAAACTTTAATTTAAACCAACAAAAATTTAAATATTTCAACATTTTCATGTAGAGTCTGACGCCACTCCCGCTGCTTGTTTATGTTTTTAATTAAATATTAGCGTTGGAAAAGATCTCAGGGGTTTTAACGGGGGTTCGGCCTCGTGGCTGCAGGCAGGAGCGCGTCGTGGTTCGGAACCTACCTGGGCTGTTCAGGCCACCCAGGACGCCTTGTAAATGATTGGTAAACGAGTTACAGGACACTGCACTTTATTCAGTATTGATACACTTATTGGTCCCGGTACTGGCCGCGTCCGTTGTCGGACCGCTGTGACACGCGTATCTCTGAACGTAAATGACGCACGCGACCACGATAGGTTGCAAAGTAATATCGACAAGCTGAAACGGTGGGTACACGTCCCTATGAAGGATTTGGCGGATAGTCGCGGAACTTATGTTGCTACGACTTAGGCTGACACGGAAACACGAAGAGAAATCCCTATGTTCAGGATTGTTTGCAATCTAGCCTGCGACGAAATATTACTGTCTCTAAAATTACGTAGATACGCCAGCTGGAGACGTACACGCAAATCTCTTGAAATTGAAAGTTATTCAGTTAAATCACACGTTACAAATTACACATTTAAGATGGTGAAAATTAAAAGGCGAAAGTTAGTCAGTAGCATTCAACACTCGTTACAACGAGCCTACGGTAATAACAATTAGCTGGCTGTGAAGCCGAAACTGCGTACCACTATACGCTGTCCTTAAACTGGACATGGAATTACGTAGAATATGAGAAAACTCCCTGTCGGGTTAAAAATTAATAAGTTACGAGTCGCACGAAATATCGTGCGACTGGGGTGGGGTCGGCGCCGAGCTAGTTAAAGGATTTTAAAAGACTTACACTATTGCTGATATGGAGATGAAGCACGAAAGTTGATGGCCCGACGTTCGCGGAGCGCCCGACCCCTTCGAGCTCCCGATGGTAACTGAGCGCGAGACCGCCCTGCGGCCTCGCGCCTAACCACGTAGAACGCGGGAAAACCGACCCGGCCAGTTCTGGACTTAAAGACAAGTTATACAATATATGCTTTTAAGACAATTAGTCATAATTTCCCTTACATGAATTCTCTTTTAAATTGTTATTAATTTAGTTGTTTCAATTTGACAAATTAATTATACAATTAATTAGGCGCATTGCCACACCCGGCCGGGCGCTGACGTCGCTTTGGTGTTCGTCGCGGCGCACTTTCACACATTCCGCGGTCATCACGCTCGGGCGTGTTCGATGCACTTAGGAGCAAGTGTTGTGGCATAACGACCTTTGCGGACCAGAGGGAGCACCGGCGGTTGGCGTCAAGTCGATGATTCTAAAAAGAAAATACAAATTGGTAAAATGCTGAGGACTTCATAGTTTTGCCGTAAATTACAATAATTTAATATGTACTGGTTAAAAAAAAAAATTGCTTCAACACTCAAACAATACACTTTGCCATAAGTGGAGAAACTTATAACATATTAACAGGAAGATACATTTCTTATATAATAAATTTCAAACCTAATTGAAAGTACATACTATTTGTAGTATTACTTCAAATGCACATAATATCAGAAATATAAAATTGTTTGAATATTTAATTCATTACATACACTGGAGGGTTTACTAAACAGCTGATTAAAAAGGTAAGTATTCTCTTCTAACCTCAAATATTGCAGAGATTGGAGTAATTTGGAATGTAGGTGAGATGGCACAAGTAGTTGAGTGTGTTCGTTTATCCTCTGCCAGGTAAGCCAGCAGGATCCTGGTGCAGTGGTGACACACACCGCTATCGACATGCTGCTGCATATGAGGCCATCACCTCCAAGTGTTGAGAAGGTTACTGGCGGGTGTGGCGTCGCGAACACCCGGTTTCTCCACACTTTCTGTTTGCCCAACAGGCCACTGATGTAGTGATAGCCCACCTGCCTATTAATGCCACTCCTAGTGCTGCCACCCTCAGCTGTCCTGCATGTTGTTGGTGTGACATCGGACCGCATCACATTTAACCTGTCTACTTTACGGATGTCCACTAGGCTGCTGATCTAGTGATGGCACACACCTGCCCAAAAATGCTGCCCCAGATGCCGCCACCCCCAGCCACTCCTTGGGTTGCTGGTGTAAATTTATGCAATTTCGCCATCAACCTGCCACACTTTCAAGTGTCTCACAAGGCCGCTGACATAGTGATGGCTCGCACCTATCAAGACATGCCGCCCCCAATGCTGCTGCCTCCAGCTGCTCTGCAGGTTGCTGATGCGACATCGGGCTCCACCACCATCGCTCCACCGCATTTTCAGACTGGCCAGTTGGCCGCCAACTCAGTGTCGGCATGTACTACCTCCAACATGCTGCCATTGATGACATCGCTGCTCGCAGCTTCAGAGAAGGCTAATGGCATGGTAAGTTGTGCAACCACATGGTTTCACCGCACTTTCTGGCGGCCCACTAGGCCACCGATGTAGTGATGGTCCGCACTCGCCCTGACATGCTACCCCCGACACAACCACCCCCAACTACCCCGCAGGTTGCTGTAGCAATGTCAGGCCGCGCCATCATCAACGAGCTCTACCTGTGCTCTATCTGTAGACTAAATGTTTATAAATGAAGTTAGTTGATACCCTTAGAACCATCATCAGCTTCAGTCAGCACGACTGAAGGTGGCAGGGCATTTGTTTCATTAGCTTGTGCACCAATATATTTAATCTAAAATGGGGAAAAATTAATTAATATTTGGTGATTTCAAACTTAAAATGCTGAATTAATGTAGAATTGAAAATACAGTATCAGTGTGTAGTAAAAATTCAGAAGTCCAAATTGTTTATCAACCACAAGTTAAGAAACAAAAACTATAGATTTGTATCACTCAAATTATGCAATTTCGAAATCCAATTAAAATTTGTTTTGGAAATATGGAATATTTGGAACTGTGTATTTTTTTTCGACTTGCAATGTGCTGTAATTTTAAATACAATGAAAGTTGCAAGGAAGTCCCAAATGATTCCAAAAGAACTGAATCTGGGTTATATTTATTTTACAACGGTTGCCTAGCAAGCAGATATTATTTCGCTGCCTTATTGAATTTAGTTTTATTTCCCAGGCACCGTGAGTGCTGCGTTCGCTTTCAACGTTTTATATACGTGAGATTTTGTTCTATACCAATCTTTTAGTTTACGTTATATCTAAGAAGTTAACCAAACGCGGTTTTGTTAGTGTCGAGAGATTTGGAATTAGTTTTTAAAAAGGGGTCTATAATGCTGTACTTAGAAGATTATTTAGAAAGTAAGTGTTAGGTTAAGACTTTATTTGCTGTGCATTTAAATGCATGTTCTAAAATTGCTTACGCCAATGAAACTTGTTTAACTCTCCTCTACACTTTTGACTCTAAACGATAAACGCTAATCTAATGCTAAACTAATCAATTGGAGATATTTTTCTGGTGTAAGTGCTCGTCTGAAAAAATTAAAATCTGAAAATTGTTTTTTGATTTCTCATTCTTTTTGATAATCGAATACTACTACACGGCATTGCACTGTTGCAAGTGGTTCACCCGGTAATACCAGAAAATTGCGGTTTTGCACTAAAAAAAATTCTAAAAATGTGAAAATGGTATTGCTGATGTATCCTGTAACTACCTTTCTAAGGTTTTCCTAATTATTTTTTAACGTAAAGCCCCGTTTTTTTTTTTTTTTTTTTTTTTTTTTTTTTTTTTTTTTTTTTTTTTTTTTTTTTTTTTTTTTTTTTTTTGGTATTTCAGATTACAATTGGAGATGGGGAACTTCAGTGTTTCAGTTTTTAGATTTTGGAAGGGACAGAAACTGAAAGAAGAAAGTGTGGAGGCTACATGCAATGGGCAGGAAGCTAGGGGGGAGGGGCATAAAAGCAGAAAATGGTATTCGTGCAGGAAGGACTCATTGAAAAGTTTGCATGGGTGGGGGAAAAGGTGGAAGTAATAGGAGTTTCGGATACGAGGATGGGATAGACAAATAAGGCTACTGGCGGTATGTAGACATGTAGGGTGAGGAGATGAAGCCATCCAGGTGGTATAGAATAGGTTGGCTATGTTGGGGGAAGATAGATGGGTAATAGTGGCTGGAAATCTAAACATGCCAGGGGTGGTGGTGGAGTAGAGGTTGGAGGGAATGGGGGAAAGGGAGCAGAGATGGACAACCCAATTGGTGAGTGCAGGACTGAAGCAAGTGGTGGGAGAGCCTACCATGAAGAGATGGGGTAAATGAGAGGAGACTTACAATCTGTTAAATGTGGTGCTGGTGAGATCGGTTGAGGTAGTGTTGTATGGCAATGGAGGGCATCAGCGACCACAGGATCCTATGTTTGATATATGTTATAACAGTTCCTTTGTTACGTCAAGTTGCGTGCTATTGCATGTAACAATTCGGCGCTTTGTGCCTCTATACTATTTAACTTAAAACGTCATTGTTGAGGGTTGATGCTTGCGTTTAGATATACAGTAGGGTCTTGCATATTTTTCAAATTTTTATTTAACTTGCACTGCATTACAAAATCCAAGTACAATATATACACGTTCTTATGTATGGAGAACTATAGAATCAGAAATGCAATCAAAGATCAAAGTGACGGCGGCCGCGTCAATGCGCAGGCTTTCTTATGTAACCTATAAATGTAATTTATTAAAAACCAACTATTTAAAAACACTGTATTCAGGGTAAAACAAGGAATGTCTGTAGTACTGAAAAAAAAACACCATTTCGGTATGTTATTATATCATACATGGAAAATTTACAATGTTAGAACTTGACCAGTTAGCAAAATATTTTATTATGGTAGGTCAGCTAATGAAAAAAATTATGTGTGTTTTAATACATCGCGATATGGTAGGGATATTTGATGAAGTCTTCAACAATACTGTGCTGAAGTTATTACGACCTGTACTTTTTTATGGTATAAGCACGGAATTAGGCATTTTTGATGGGAAAGGTTAACATCCTTATTTTACACTACAATTTTGTTGAGAAAATTAAATTAGAGTAGGTATGAATATATTTTCGGTATCTTGTTTTATAGGAAGGTAGGGCTGAAGAATACTTTACAATACCGTATGTTAGAAGAATACTTTATAATATGTTAGAAGTTTAATAAAACATTGTGAAAAACAATAAATAATAAACATTTAAAATGTGGTATCGCAAAATATCCTAAACCAGGTGGGACTTTATATTAGAATACAATACCACAAAATATTACATGAACGGTATCTTGTGTACTAGAATAGGTAGGGCTATAAGTATGCTTTACGATACCCAAAATGTTAAAATCAATTTGAAAATTATTAATTAAATGGGTAATACTCTGACAGAGCGGCTTTTTAGAATGAAAAGAAAAAAATTGGAAAACGTGGTTTCCACACAGTTTACATTTCTCTAAATTTACTCTGAAGGGATGGTATCGTAGTTCCTACTAGTTTGTGATAAAATTATATCTTTATATCTTACATTACATTAAGTAGCTACATATGCTTTTACGCCGCAGTCATTCATTGTTATTCGCAAAAAAATAGGAATATATGTTTTCCATATATTTCAGAATTCCTGTTCCTGAATTAACCCTGAAAGGAATGTTTCTTAATTCCTCCTGGTTTGTGAAAAAAATAACTGTTTACAGCTTACATTACAATGTGTATGTATTCCTGCAATCGCCGAAATTCATTGTTTACCTGTGTTTTTTTTAATTTTTTGTTTAGAGAACTTTAGTCAATGTAGGTAGTGTTGTAATAATGCAATTCAGATAAATAATAACTATTGAATTTTGCAGTCTTCCTAAGAAATCTTTGATTACAGCCGTCATATGTTCTGTGTTTGACATGACTGGTGTTTTAAGTATCCCAGTTTATCTCTGGATCCTGATGGCATGATCCTGTTGTCTTTATCCTGTGGTACATGGTGCTTGCTGTTTTAATTCAGTACATTGAAAGATCCTGTTGGCTTGATCCTGTGTGTTTTAGTTCATTATGTCAGAAAAATCTCCACATGAAAGAAATTGCAAAATAATTAAGAATTATTATTGTAAGTTGAAAAAATTTATTTTTATTCAACTTACAATCATAATTCATTATATGACAATATTTTTTTATGCACAGGATCTTCCGATGTATTAAATTAAAACAGCAAGCATCAACAGGATCAGTCCAACAGAACCAAGACATCAGGATCTTTTAATATAATGAACTAAAAGAGCAAGCATTATGTACCAAAGGATAAAGCCTTCAGGATCCAGGGATAAGCTTCAGTACTGAATATGAAACGAAAGAAAGTGCATTGTTTATTCTCCATAGTTGGCAATAAATGTGCTAAACAAAGAGATACACGATTGCCGGTAAGTGTGAAAACACAGGTATTGTAATGTAAGCTTTAAACTTTTATTTTTCATGGACCAGTAGGAATTAAAAAACCATGTTTCGAGTATAAATTTAGGAACGTCTCTAGTACTTCAAAAACATATTTTACGTTTTTATTTCCTTTTTGGTTCCATGAAGCAGCTACGTCCGATGTTGGTATAGTAAGGTAAGCTATAAACAATTATTTTTCACAAACTATTAGGAATTAATGAACTATCCCTTCAGGGTAAATTTATCGACTTGTGTAATATGTGAAAACCATGTTTTCAGATATTTCTTTCCATCCTAAGAAGCTGCTCTGTCCGAGTATTACCATTAAATTATAAAACATGGTATCGCAAAATATCATAAACCAGGTAGGATTATAGTGTAAAATATGATACCGGAGGTATCTTCAGTATTGAGTTCTGTACTTGAATAGGTAGTATAGAATACAATACCCAAAAGTTAGCTAAGTAAAGAAACGTATTTTGTCCAAAATAAGCATGTGAATGCTCCCCACCCAAACCTCCATATTATTCCCGCTCTTGTCCCATAAAAATGTAGGGGTGTTAATGATGTCAGTGCAGCCATTTTGGTGCTGTCAATATTGTTATGGTATCTAGATCTGTAAAAAAAAAAATAGAATCCAGAAAATTGTGTTTTTAAACACTCCAGACAATCCTTTATTTTACTGTGAAAATTCCTACTGGATTCTGAGTAACTACAATTTATAGGTTAAGTTAGGTAGCCTATGCAGTGATGCTGTCATCTACATGTGGTTAATAATAGCAGAGACAGTTTTCAACAAAAGATATTACTGATCCTGTTGTCGTTGCCGTACTGTTTTCTTGATACTAGCAGCAACTTGATCCTTTGGTTCTCCAGAGATAGGAATCTATCATAGAGCCAGAACTGTTTTAAAAAAGACAAGGTTTATTAATATCGGAACATTACCTCCGGGGCCAATCCTTTTTTCCACCCAGATTGGTTTTCCATTCCATGTGAATATTGATTAATATTCGTCTATATTTGTCAAATACTTCTTGTCAAATTATTCCAGTAATGAAAAAAAAAAATGTGTGTGTGTGTATGTGTGTGTATATATATATATATATATATATATATATATATATATATATATATATATATATATATATATATATATATACATACACATACATACATATATATACTTATATACTTATATATAACAAAATAAGCATTACAAAAGAGTATTTTCATTCAGTTGCATTAATTTATTAGCGAAATAGTACACTTGCCAATTAATACTTTCTCACAAAATAACTGCAGCTGTTATGTTATTCAGGTAATTTTAGATCTTATAGACTCTTCTGAATAACAGGTTTAAAAAAATCCAATAATAATGGGGTTTTAGGTCTAATTAATGTTGGTTTTTAATTAATCTTAGTTTATTTCCTCATTTTAATCCTAAATCCACATCACTGTGCTTCCCAGAGTATGAGTGGAGCAGATACGGAGGGCACACCAATCCACGTGCAGCATTTTATGTATTTTTAATAATTAACTTAATAACAAACACTGCTGGTGATTTGACTTCTTTGGGAGTTTTTCTTTCCAGCAGAAATGTTATTTGGAAAGTACCTTTTTGCAAACATAATACTAAGTACATATTTGATTAATTCAGCTCTGGCTACACAGAATTTTAAATAGTCTGATGTGAATGCAGTCAACTTTTACCACTCCACTAGGAAATTTCAGATGATTCTGCAAGCTGTGCTCTTGTGAACATTTGCCAGTTCTTTAACAGTCTGCACAAAATAATTGTGCCTAACAAATGCAGCATGATTTAAAAAAAAGAAGTGTGCATAGCTAGTAAAAGAGAGGGAAAAACAGTAAAGAGATAAACTAAACCAAAGGCATATGAAAAAGGCCAGAAATATATAATCTAAACCATTAATACTCAAGTCGTAAGCTATGCCAGATTGTACAGGCTGTTGTGCATTTGTTTATCACTGCTGTTTCAATAAACACCAAATCATTTATGTACAAATTTGATAATAAACTACATTAATGTTTATTGCACATCACAGAAGTATTATCCTTTTATTACTTAACATAAGAAAACTATTAGCAACATTTAACTTTTGACCAAAAATAGCATAAAGCCTTGCTTGAAAATGTTTGTGTAAAAATTTAGGACAGTAAGGATTCTTTCTAAAAAATATATGTAATTCTAGCTGGTTTCATTAAAAACATTACCTTGTGTATTACTGTGATGAAAAATTTTACTTCTGTGCACACTTCAGTTTACATTTTATTGCATGTTAAATATATGTAACATTTTTTAACCCTGCTGTAAACATTGAAAATAACTCTGTTGGCTGCCAAATTTTTGACATAGGACTCCGTGATTTTGTTTTAGAGTAAAATGTTAGTGTCAGGATATATTGCTTGCTGTTAAATGATTATAAGCTGTAAAAACAAATTGTCTATGAATCTTATGTAAAAAGAAATCTTTGGGAATGTGCTTTCTTGTAAATACACATACGTAGTGTGTTCTTCTTTTCTTGGAAGTGTCTTCTGCCTCTACATTCCTGCATCCGTTGAGCACTTTTCTTTCCCATAGTTTACCTACAAACAAAATACATCACTTATAAGTTATAGAAATGTAAGTTAAAGCCAGTTTTCATTGTTTAAAGAATGTGTAACTGTAAATTATCACAGAATTGCAAGCATATAACATAACCTCATTTTAAAATTATATATGTTAAAAAATTATAAATACAAGTGGTGTACTTATTAGTTTTTTTATATAAATAGTATATTCTTTAAAATGTGAAGGTACAGTTAAATAAACTTTCCACATTTAACAAATTTGCTTCATTAAAAGTATCTTGAAATTGTCATGGAATAATATTTTAATTTTTAGGGGGGTCATGTTATCTTGTAACATTAATTTATAGTTGTGTTTTTTCTCTTGTTTATTCATACAATGCAAAATAGGCCTATGATGAAATATTTGACGAAAAGGAAATTGGAATTTAATAAATTATAAAAAACTTGTCCTTCTGTCACCACCAAAGATTTTTATGATTTTTAATTTTGAGCATGAGCATTAAACATTAAACCACCAAGTGTTCTTAAAACCTATCAATGCATAAGCATTAATACAATGGACTTGTATTCCAAATGACCCAATCAAGATCTGGTCATCCTGATTCCAGTTTTTATATGGTTAGATTTTGGGCCAGTTATCATATACTATTTGCTAATGAGATATAAGCTACGCTATAAGCAAAGAATTTTTTCTGTGATAATTTTATAATCGTTTTAATACATTTTTGTCCTTTTTGCAGTGATTGAACATTTGCCACAAGAATTGCGGGACCGGTTCACCGAGATGCGAGAAATGGACCTCTCAGTACAGAGTAAGATGTCTTTTTTTGTACTGTATAGTATTTATACTTGCAAATATACTAGCATAGGTAACCTTCTTATATGGTGTAGAAAGTTTATTTACAAGATATTACCATACTTCATGTCAGTTTGGTGCATAGCATGTTTTGAACTCTTGTACTTCTCCTAAATTACTTAATTGTCTCAAAATAAATGTATATTTTATAATTTAGTATTTACTATCTGCTACTAGAGTTCAAAGAAGGGACAACCTATAAATATAATTTTGTATTACTCAACTACATGTAGTATTTATATGTATGTATTAATTTATTTATGTACAATTATCACATGCACACTAACACTCCTTGAAGAGATTGTAAGGGTGTGTACGAAACATACAAGGATCAAAACACTGTTAAATTTAAATAATTACACAAAGGACACAACAAACAATGGACACGGACACAAACATTCATTAAATCAAACTTATAAAGATTCATAAATAAAAAAACTACAAAATTGATGATGAATAGATTAGAATTATAGATTTTATATTAACACATGGAGAGTAAATTATATCAACTGAGAATACACTAATTATGGGAATACCTGTGTGTACTAGCTAATTAGTTTTATTTCCAAGTTGATTGAATCTATTATAGTTATTGATTAGTCTAAAAATATTTTTCCTGTAAAGTGTACATAAAGTAGATGTTTTGTAACTCAAACATTGAGGAACTCTAATACCAGTGGTATCCAAGACATATTTACAATGAATTTAATGACTTTAACAGTTTGTGATAAAGAGAAAATCAAGATAGGTACGCCGGTCAAAGAGAGAAGTTAATTTAGAAAGAAGGAAAGTTTTTTGAACAATAGGATAGACATATTTTTTTGAATAGGTATGTTCAATTTTATCATTGTCTGAAGAGTTAATATTGTTCCATATTACTAAACAATATTCAAGTTTTGACCTAATAAGTGCTAAGAAAAGAGATAAAATGTAATCAGAATTTGTAGCATAATTAAAGATGTATTTAATGAGGGCATGTGTTATTCTGGAACTAGAAGTTAGATAATCAACATGATAAAATAATTTGGAATCTATAATAATTCCAAGATCTTTTAATGTAGTAGTTTTTGGAATTAATTTTATATTCCAATTTATAATCATATTTGATAGGAAGATATTTCCTGCTAAAGGATTTTATTTTAGTTTTGTCACTGATAAGACAAACCAAATTTGACTTGCACCAAAAATTAATTACAATAATGTCAGATTGAAATAATAGACAAATCATTTAAAGTGGTGATTTTTCTTCAAATTTTTAAGTCAATTGAAAACAATACACAATTAGAATGTGAAATAACATGAGTAATGTCATCAATGAATATATTTTACAGTAAAGGTTGAGGGCTGATCGCGCATTGCCGGTGATTTCGAGATGTTAACTATGGGCGCCACCACGTGGAAGGGCACGTGGACCCGGCGGAGTCTCTCACTCAGGGCGTGACGTAGCCCAAGTGGGGACGAGTTACCAGCCCTTTCTATCCTAGCTACCCAGACCTGGCCCGCTCTAGGCGTCGGGCACGCCACACTCCTAGACTCACTCACCACGTGATTAAATAAGTACTCACTTTATATTTATTCTCCAGATTTAATTTCACTAACACGTCTCTCTACACGCCCGTTACACGTTACACATTACACGGTTAAAAAGCCTGAGGCACGAATCGGTTTAGGTGAGGGCATGGTCCACACACGTGGCCATGCTGCAAAGTATACTTATTACACGGTGATGAAAAAACTCGACTGAGACAATTAATTAATTAAACAGCCCGCTGGCCGAGAGCTGCCCCGAGGATGACGAGCGAAAGAGATTCAGAAATACTTAACGAGACAGAATTACTTGGTCAGTGCAGAACAAAGGTTGAAGTCCCCGGGGTGCTGGCGCGTCTGCTCTCGGTCAGTGATGAAGATCGACTGGGCTGAGCTCATCGCTCGCAGGTGGCAACATGGCGCCCTTCGCGCCAACACAATTACCGTTACTGTATTCTACGACTCCGTGCCCCGGCGAAAGTTGAGTAAATTACAGATAAACATTAAAAATATATAAAAATTACTGACAATGGAAAGTTTGTTACTATTTACTTATTTAATGATAATTCATATAAAAGCATTCCTATCCTCGTCCAAGTCCGTGCCTGTTCGGGTCCGCCCGGGCAACGTCTATAGTTATTTAAGGTAACTTATTTAAATTAAAGAAACACAAGTAAACTACACAGCACTGTGGCGAAGATGGATGAAAACAACAAAAAGGCTTACAATTAATATTAACATAGCAATTTTAGGGATCGCCGCACTGCTTCTAAGCGCCCTCTTGTGGTAGTTCGTGGCGCGCAATTCAAACACACGACTACGTACATGGCGGTACAAATGCCGGGGAAGGGGAGAGGAATGTTGAGGAAACGGAGACTGACTAGGCTCATGGGGCGTAGCCCCGGCTGACGTCAAGGTGATAATGTACCACTCTGTGGGACACCAGAACTAGCTTCAAAATTTATGGAGTTACTGTTATTAATAGAGACAAAAAAATCTTCTGTTTGTGAGGTATTTGATAGACCAATTTAAAAAAATTATCCCAAAAACTTAAAAATTAGATAATTTCCTTAAATAATAATGAATGACTAACAAGAGTCAAAAGTTTTGGCTAAATCAATATAGCAGGCATCAACCTGACCGCTGTTGATGACTTCGTTGTATTGGATTGAAGAATGTAATTAAATTTGTAGTTGTGGACATATCAGATCTTAAACCATTTTGATTATCAGACAATCTCTTTTGAATGAGATATTTATAATTTTTAAAATAATTTTCTCAAAAATTTTTGAAAAACCTTTTAGAAGATATATATGGGTCTGTAGTTGGAGACATTTAATTTAGAACCACTTTTATGAAGTGGAATAACTTTTGTAATTTTCCATTCATTTGGAAAGACTTGAGTTTTTAAACTCATTATAAATAAATGTGTTAGAATAGATACTAATCGGTGAGAACAGCCTTTTATTATAAAGTGTGGTATCCCATCAGGACCAGTAGACATTATATACTTAGCCCGTTTCTGGAAGAATGAGAATTGAGTAATAAAACATGTTTTTGTTTCTTCTATAGAGTTAATGAAAGTGTTTCTTTGATTTTAAGGATTGACTGGGATCTTTTAAAGATCCAGTTTGGGTAATTAAAGATTTTTTTGTAAAAGCAGGGTTAAAGGCATTAATATTGTTACAGATACAAGCATTTCATTCATTCGTTACATTGCAGAATTCCTGCCCCCTAATATTTTTCTCATTTGAATAAGACTATTTTATGTTTAGTGTTTTGTGAATATTTTTATAATTATTTTTATTTTCAATATTTTGTTGGTGTTTTAATAATAATTATTAATTTAGGTTATGTTGTAGGGTTTTATTATTTTATTACTTCATAATTTAAAATTAACATGTGTATTATTTACGTTTTTTATATATTTTAAAGCATAGTATGGATAGTTGGACGATAACTTTCGAGAACAATCTAGTAAGATTGAAAAGAAAGGAACACAGGCGCGACAAACTGTCACCAACAAGTTATCACGCCTCAAGTTAGTGCGTCGTTGGAAAATCCCAGCACGTGGACGTGTTACTACGCAGCAATAAACTGGAACTGTCGCTGGGCGCAGTCTCACCAGCCAATCAGGGCGAACGTTTGAGATGGCGTGATATGTCTCCCCATGCCAGTATTTTTCAGGAAATAATGTAATTGGTTGGTTGGCCCACGGGGTTGCCTCCCTTTTTTTTTTTTTGTTCTTGTAAAGGGACGGTAACTGCGTGGTGCGTGTTCAGTTGTTGTGTCGTCGAACCAGTGTGACGTTCGGCTGCGGCAACTCACAATAAAAAATGTAATTTGTAACAAGAAATTTTTTTAAAAATATAAACAAAACTATAACAGTATTCAATTATATTTATTCCGGGTTGTGTTGTCGGGCCAACTTTGGAATGCAACACATTTACTAGGTGATTAACATCAAATGATGTATAAAAATTTGACTAATCATGACTTCCAATAGCTTTGTAAGGACCTAGATAATCACCATTTTTCTAAAATTCAGTAAATGCAAAAAAAAAATAGTTTTAAAAACCCAATTATTCCAATGATTATCCCATCTGTGAAGTTTAACATTTTTAAAAGTTTTACTTTATGTCACTTATGTACTTTTTTGTTTACAGTCACTGTTATACCATAGATGTAGATTGTTCAAATAGGATTCTATACTGAAACAAAATGTAATTGTGCCAGTACACTAATACTACATGTTAGTGCTGGCTACGCTGTGTATTCAGTGTATAAAAGGTACATAATGTTTGCAGTTACATGGCTTTTGGCACCCTTGTCTTGGAAAAAAAAATCCTTTAGTTCCTTGCTATTCTAGTGTTTTTTCAGATATACATGCGTAGTGGATTGACTAAGCAAATTCGAGCATTGAGTGTAACCATCAGTGGTTTTAACATTATATTTTTTTACATTGCTTGTTGATTCCATTGGTAAAAAGTTCAAAAACTGAGAAGTGCTAAATTTATATTTCCTGCTTATAATTTTTTTTCTTACGTACCCTTGAAAAAGTTATAACAGGGTTCTACTGGGTTTACCAAAATCACTTCAGGAAAATGCTGTGATGGTTCCTTCCCCAATTACCCTGAATTTAGTTTGTTGTGTGTGCATATCTAATGACTTCACTGTCAACAAGATGTAAAGCTCAGCTTAAATAAATTTTAAAAATTTTATTTATTTTCTTACAGATTCAATGGACAGTTTAGAGAAACGTGTCAAAGTGTTATTCTCTGATGCAAAAGCTATGAAACAAAATGATAGAGATGTGGAATATGATAAAATTCGAAAAGATTATTACAAGACTTTGGAGGATGCAGGTATGTACAGTTTTGATTAATTTTTTGTTAGTGTTTGTTGATATGTATATCTGTGTACAAAAACCACATCATGCCAACCGTAAATATTTAATATGTTTTGAACAAAATTAACTGTAGGCATATTTTATGTTTTTTCTAATTGTATCTTAAGCTAAACTGGAATTACTTGCTACACTGAAAGATGCCATACTTGGAATCCTAGTCCATTTGGTTACAGGGAGGGTGTTATTCAATCCTCCATTGGAGTAGAAATTTCATAGCTTATCTCCATCTCTTTAAGCCTCTTTTTTTTTGTTCATAAGTTTTGTATGTAAACCGCTGTCTTGTTAATTTTACTTCTTGACAACAGTCACACATTTATTTATGACCAATTTCAAAAATGATTTTCCAAAAGAGTCCTGGGCTCTTTGAAAAAGAGTTTGCAAAGATTCATATTCCTGAAATTATCATTCTGATTGATTTATCACAAATAGCTTTACCTTTCCTTACATATTGATATTATGAATGCATTTTATTTTTTGTTGATAGATGAGAAAGTGCAGCTAGCCAACCAAATGCACGACTTGGTTGAACGATACTTGCGCCGGCTTGATCAAGATTTGCACAAGTTCAAGATGGAACTGGAGGCTGATCATATGGGAATCACAGAGGTCTTGGAAAAAAGTAATTATGATTTTATTTTTGGTGATATAAATCTAAGTTGGTACCATTGCCAGTGTATTGTTTAAACTGCATGTTTTATTTCAAATGTTACAGCTCTCAAAAGCAGGAATTTTTAATTAAATGGTGTATGATCACACTTTTTAAAAAAATTTAAATTGTGATATTCCCAAAACCCTTCAACAATGGCATTTTCTTATGATAGATTTTCGTGGGTAGTTTTCAAAATAAACTCTGGATATGAAGGCTGGTTTTTTTTTTCAAACCTCCGATGGGCTATTAAAAAAAAAGACAAATTCACATAACATAATAATTTTACTACCAAAAATTCAGCATGGTGTTACTTATTTTTCTACATAATCACCAAAACGATTGAGGTATTTGTCATATCGTAAATCAAGCTTCTCGATGCCTTCTTCAAAGAAGTTAGCCGCCAGGGAATAGAGATACAGGGTCAAGTGCTGGGCTCTCCCTCTCAATGCCACTGTGAGGCAGATGAACTAATTGCGCGGCAAATTGTGCTGTACTATTTGTACTCTGGTGATAAGTCTTGACGTGGGAGCCAGTGCGCCGTCTTTTTAAGGCGTTTCAACAATATAATTTCACTGCTAGATTCCATGAAAGTTGTACAAATTTCTGTGGATGGCCCAAATGTGAATGTAAAGTTTTTAAGAGTCCATGAAAGATGATGAAAATGATTCAGTGCTAATCATTATTGGAACCTGTGGCCTCCCTAAAATGAATTTACTTTTAAAGCTGGTGTTAGTGGTACAGGCTGGAATGTAGTCCTTTTTTTAAGGGTACTTTACAGTATTTTCGAGAATGTTCCATCTCTGCATGATCAGTCCACATTAATGATATTGGTTGTAAATTATTTCATCTGAAGTTCTGTGCTGAACACTGGCTGGAGAACACAAGTGTTGATCAAAGAGCTAATGATATTTGGCCTTGTGTGATTTTTTGTGTTGAAATATTTCAGAAAGAAAAGTTGGAACCATATAGTACTTACTAGTTACAGAATTTTTCAAACTGAAATAAAAGACTGTATGCTTGGCCCTAAATTAGCATTTTTCATAATTATAGCTTCAGATTATGAAGACATTTTGAGTGATTTTCTGTCAGACTGACTTCTTGTACCATTTCTCCATAGTGTGTTGAGTTCTATGGTCCAAACCGATGCACATACTTTACTGAAGCCCAGCGGGAATGCAGAACAGCAGTGTCAGTACAGTTAGATGAAGCTCGTCATCGCAAGCTAAGTGATTTGGCTGTGAAGGAACTGGAAGCCAAAAAGCATAAAATTTTAATCCTCGTTCTGAAGTTAGACAAATTTACGATGAACTCGCATTAAAAAAAAACTGAGAACTTATGAAAAAAAATTATTATCCTTGCTGAATGACAGGCTAGCTCGAATATTTAGCCTGAAGTGTACATTCATAAATTCTTGCATAAATCATTTGGGCACCAAAAAAAAATCATGTTAGTTCCGAAGAAATGTTACTGTCGACAATTGGATGCTGGAATAACGCCTCTCGGACACTGATTTTTTATCTTTTTTATTATTTCATGAAAACTCTCAAGTCATGTTGGTTGCCATTTCCAGACCATGAGAAACAAATACCGTATTTACCCATGTACCACCCGCACATTTTTTCTGAAAAACAACATTCAAAAGTTGGGGTGTGGGTCATACACGAAATTTGAGGTTTTGGACAACAATGAAGACTGAAAAAATTGGATTTATAGTACATTACCGAATGCTGGAAGCATTTATTACAATGAAAATACAGCGAAACCCCTTATTTACGTTACCGTTATTTACTTTTTCCCGATATTTGCACCATTTTATTTCGGTCCCGTTTTAACCTCATATGATGCAATGCAATAAATTGCCGTTGTTTACAACGCGCGTATAAACTGCTTCCCGCAATTTACGCGGTTTATTCTGAGATTAACGCTTTCTAATTTAAATAATCGTAATACGACGTATTCTGATGTGTTTTCAAGACGTTTTTAAAAGTATTAAACTTTATCCGTAACGTGTCGGGAGTCGCTGTAATCCACCTATAAAACGTAAACAGCGCCAGTTGGCATCATTCGGTATAGAGCGTGCGCGCGTAGTCGAAGATCGATAGCGATAGCTCGCAAACTTCTTGCTACGCGCGCGCTCTGTTTACAACCAAGTTAACTATAACTGGCAACCCGCGCCATTTTATGCGTATCAATACAACTCACGTTTTTGCTACGGGTTTTTTTACGTTCAGGGTGTCTACTGACCCTGGAAAACCTGGAAATATCAGGGAATTTTGTAATCAGGGAATAATCAGGGAAAAATCAGGGAATTTTTTTAAAAATCAGGGAATTTTTGTTTGGTAGGTTGTAGTTGGCAATATGTTTTTTGTTTATTGATCAGCTTGCATTGGCGTGGCATCATGTGTATCCCCTCCCATTTTTATTTTTGAATGGCAAATAACGAACAATTCCCACGTCCAAATTCTTTTATTTACCATCGGATTCGGAAGTGGCATCAAATCACGTGATACAAACTGGTTCAAGATGGTCTGTTATCCTGCTGACGTGACGTGCTGCAGCATGTGCTTCCTACGTTCAGATTATACCGACAGGTGCATTTAATTTTAAGTATCTATGGATGCCCTCAACGTAAACTGGACATTTTTGTTAGCGTTGAAAATACATATTACAGACACTTTTGGTGAAGATTCACCATCTTTGCTAGAAATTGGTAGCTGTGGGCTTCATACGGTCCATGGTGCTTTCAAAACTGGAATTTCTGTTACACAATGGGACGTTTTTAGTTTTTTGAGGCACAGTTACTATTTGTTTAAGCACATATCTGCAAGGAGGGCAGATTACATTAGAATAACTGGATCAGAGCTTTTTCCCAAGAAATTTTGTGCAATCATATGGAATACTGCAGTTGCTGAGCGTGCCATGAAAATGTTACCCCACCTAAAGAAATTGGTTAGTGAAGTTTCTATTTCATCTCTCTCTTTCAGTGTAGTGAAATGTGCTCTTTAAGATAATCTTCTAAAAGTAAAATTGACATTCTTCCTTTTTTTGGCATCAGAGCTGGAATTGTTTCTCACAATGTTCCAAAGTGAAGCACCCATGGCACCTTTTCTCTATGATTCACTGGTTTTATTAGCTTTGGCAGGAAAATTTTGAAACCAGTAGTACTGAAGAGCTTTAGGGAGAAATGCAATGTATCTCTATTGGATGTAGATAACCAGGAATCTATTGACTGCTAACAATATCAAGTTGGGTTATGCAGTACGCCATGCCATCAGGAAAGAGAAAGTACCAGAAAAGTCTGTCCTGTTACAGAAAAATTATAGGACTTGTCTAAAGGTTATGGTAAAAAAACTTCAAGACAAAAGTCCCCTGAAGTACAATCTTACCAAGGGAATTTCCTGCTTATGTCCGTCTGTGGCTTTAAATTCGGGTGTGAGGAAACAGCGTGTGAAGTACAGTTTAGAATGTTGTCTTCAAAACAGGTGGCTATCAGGACAAGAAGCTGATAACATTGAGTGATCATATCAGTTGGTATGTTCCTTGCAAGATTCTGCAGCACTGTTCTCGTCTTTTTCTCGAGAAGACGGGCGCCTTGATCACTTGTGGATGCTCATTCTTAAGGCTTATACAGTAGCTTCCAAAACAGGCCTTCTAAAGTTTGTGAGGATGGTGTTGGTACTTTCCCATGGAAATTCATCATTGGAAAGAGGATTTTCAGTGAATTCTAATCAGCTGACTGAAAACTTGCAGGAAGAAATACTGATTGCACAAAGACAGATGTATGACTTTGTTCAACGTTCTGGAGGTGTAGAGCAGTATGTAAGAAATGCTAGTTGTAGGCGTAAGGAAGCCCTGCAAACAAAACAAAAAGAAAAGGAAGCTACAGACAAGAAGAAGGCAGAAAAAAGAAGAGTTGAAGAGGAGATCAAGGCATTGCAGTTGAAGAAGGCTCGAATGTTGGATTTGGCTCGTTCTGAAGTAAGTGCAATAGACGCAAAAGTTGAGTCACTGCGAAATTGATGGGAGCTTCCTTTTACTAATTTTTTTTTGCAAAAGGAAGTGTGTGAAATATTTGTAGCAGCATCTTTTATTTGCCATCAATTGAGTCACTTTGGCCACGTTTGGAAGAAGGTAATTTTTTTACTAATTTAAGTAAGTTGAAATACTTTGAAACCCGTCATTGTAATATTATGCAATTTTTTTTTCAGTTTCTTGGAATGTCGTAATTGTGTTAAAGAAAACCTGGAAAAATTCAGTTTTAGACCTGGAAAACCTGGAAAAATCAGGGAATTTAATTTACTTGATCTGGTAGACACCCTGTACGTTGAATAAAATGGTTTTATGGCATCACTCATTATTTTTAATTATTTGGCACTACGAGCTTTATTTTTATTTGCAGGATGTTGCAACGGACTGAACAGTTGACGATTGTGGTTATTGCATACAAACATTTTAAAATTTATTTCACCAAATTTACGTCTGTTGTTTGGAAAAATTGATCTACTATTTTGACAATGAATATTACTGGGTTTTTTTTCTTAATATTTCATGCATTTGTGTTAGTAAAATTCTGTGCTGCAGTTATAAAGAGTTTTCTTTGTTGTTACAATGACAGACTCTTTTTCCCTATTTATGCAGGCACATGTAAATAGACATTACAGTGAAAAAAATTTTTTTCCAGAGAGTATGTTGAAAATTTGGGGTGCGGGTCATACATGGGGGCGGGTGGTACATGGGTAAATACGGTACATGTGGAATTTACAAGCAATTCGCGCATAGCCTCTTCACTGACTCCAAAAACAAATGTGTCGACTGTTCGCAGGTACCAAAAGGATGAATATTAAAAAATATTTATCAGTTATGTCCCGTGGTTTTACATGAACTCATGGTACAAGCTGGAAGACTCAGTCCTTGAAACAGACAAATTTCACTTTATCCTCTCTATGGGTGAAATACCTGTGACTTTGGTCAAAAAAATTCTAGTTACAGTTTGAAACGATGAAAAAGAAGGTTGATTATATAAGCTAGCGCATGGACCACAGCCGCGAAATTCTCTATAACTCACATTAATATGTTTTTGTGAATCACCGCCCGACACACGACCTACCGGTACCTCGTTCGGACACTGACTAAAAAGGCTACGTGAAAATGTGTACCACCCAAATGAAGTGGCAGGTGCATGACCTTTTCCAGCCAATCACAGCATATCCCTTACAAAAACATAGCAGTATACAAGTTTCCTAACTCTCGCAACGAGGATTTTCTGGCAAAAATGAGAACAAAATCACAAAGTTCGGCGACATCATTTTTACCCAGTCAAAATAATACATGGAAAAATTACCACCCAATAATGGTGCATGGCAAAAACAGCCCGACAAACTCCAGAGTCCTTACTCACTGCTACCAAACTCTCTGTCGCTCTCTAACTATTACGCAACTGGAAAACCACCTCACCTGCTTGCCGTCAGACAAAGGACCATGGCAAAAAGTAAAATTATTTTAAAATGCAATTACAAATAAAAACCAACAAGCAACACTTAAAAAATATGTTAAACACATGAAAAAACACTATGCAAATAAGCCAACAGGTAAATATAACATCTAGAAGCTTGTTCACTATAAAGCAAACAAATCATGTAAATTATGATTATAAAACATTTGGCAGACACAGGAAATACTTCTTAAAAAGAATAAAATGTTGGTGTTAAAATAATGCCTGAATACCTAACTATAGTACTGGACATGATGAGAGACCATAATAAATCATTAATAAACTGTGTAGCAATTGGGGAGGGCAGTAACTTGGGTCGCTACTAGACATTTAAACTCTCCAGATCTGTGCGCAGGTGTTTTCAAGTGTAACATACTGTTACAAAGAACATATGGAAATTGGGTAGTGAATGAGTTAAACAGTCTGGAAAACTGGAATTTAAATTCAGGAAAACCTGGAAATACCCAGGACTTTTATTGAAAGTTTTTATACTTAAACTAACACAATTCATTGCTCAGTCACGTAAGAGAGGGTTGGCAGCAGGATGAGGGTGGGAATGTCATCCAAGGTGCAATTATTGGCTTTGAGCTGCGGGTTCGTGCACACTAGTACACTCATTTCATATTACAATAAGAGTCAGTGTGTAGTTTAATTTCTTCACCCGATTATCAGAATCTTTAGTGATTTTGTGCTAGTGAAAGTATTATAAGCTATGTTACAGAATACCTTACCTGAACTGATCTTGGGCCCAGTTAGTTCGGGTTAGAAACATGAATGTTGCCAACTAGCACAGGCTTCATTTTTATACGTACTACACAGCGGCAATGAACAGATAAACGTAATTACGCTTGAAAACATCTTTAAAAGAAAATTTACTCATCAGACAACTTCGTATTTCTGTTAGTTAAATAAGTACAAGTTAAGTGGTAATATCCTAACGAATAATGGATTTCAACTTAAAAATACATCTTTTATTTGGGAAAATAAGTTCATGGGCAACATCTTGCATGGCAAAATATAACCTACATCTTTGGAGGAAAGGCAGGACCAAAATATTTTACCATATTGGATGGGAAATCGTATTGTGCCGGTACATCTCAAATTAGTTTTTGTAATTGTAATTACTATATTTTCCCACATTGCGTGACAGCAACTTGAAAACCAATTGCTGTTGCACGGTGCTTTGTCATATGATCTTTGGCAAGGTCATGTTTATTACCAACACAGAGCGCTCGGAATCTAACAGCGGGACTGAAAACATCTTGCCATATTTATGCCAGAATTTTTTTCCACAAATTTTGACGCCCTTAAAATAACAATGTGACGATTATGCAATAAAACACTGTATGTCTCTGTCACAAATTATATGGGTGTCTTATTTTTCCCCCATGGTAAAACTGCTCGTACACACTATTTACATGTAATTTTTTCTGGTTATATTCACATTTAAATTAAAAAGATTATTCTTTGAATCCTTGGCTACTTTTTTTATTCTTTGCATTATATTTGTTATACATTATTTATTTATTTTATTTATTTATAATTTGGAACATGCACACCAATGATCTGAAAAGAGATTACAGGGGTGTGCACGGTGCAAAAAAACAAACATAATACACAAGACACACCACAGACAAAGGACACAAAACAAAAAAAATTAAAAACAAAAAATTAATTAATTCAAAACTACAGAAAATAAGTGAATTTAGAATAATAGTAAATTTAGATTGCCAACAAACAAAAATACACTTAATTGAGTTGACTGCAAGTGCTACTAAAATAATTTACTAATTGGTTAAGCTTGTTACTATTAGGTCCAATCTATTATAATTGCTTATTAATCTAAAAATATCATTTTTCTCTTGATTGTACAGTAAGTAGACGTAAGTCGACTATGATACTGGGGAACTCTTAAACCAATATTATCTACGATGTATTTACAATTGATTTTAGATGACTAACAATTGGAAATAAAAAATTGGTCAAGGAGGGCACGCCGATCAAAAAGTGATGTTAATTGAGGAGAGGGAAATGATTTTTGAGTAATAAGTTTAATACATTTGTTTTGAATATTTTCAATTTTATCAATACAGAGAATTAATTTTGTTCCATATTACTGAACAATATTCTAATTTTGACCTAATAAGTTCTGAGAAAAGAGAAATAATGGAATCTGAATTAATGGCATGGTAAGTAATATATTTAATTAGGGCAAGTGTTCTTCGAGAACTAGAAATTAAAAAATCTACATGGTAACAAAATTAAAGAAAAATTTTAAGTAACAGTGGTTGATGGCTATTTTCAGGGTCCCTGGAACTTGACCAGCCCCAGAAAAACAACAGTCAGAAAGAAAATATATATAGCTTCACCTCAGTACGCTGTTCACCCTATGGTAAGTTAGTCTGGTTTACAAATAACTTTCCCAGAATAAACCGTACAGCAAAAATATCTTGAGGTACAAATGTTCAGATTTCTTTTAATATTGTTTTTTTTAATTTCTTCCTATAGGGAGGTTTCGTCAAAAGACAAAACATAACTACTTAACAATCGCTAATACAGTAAAATTAACAATATACAGTTAAACTTATGTCGTTTTACAAAACTAAGTACTTAACTCACAAAATATACACATTTAAACAATATATATACATAGTATAAACACATAACAAAGCATTCATTGATTATTTTGAAACTATTAGTTTTTAAGACTGTAGACTACCATCGTGCAGTAATATTGATTTTTTAAGGTTGCCATAAAGTGTGGAATGTGTAACTTTGCTGGTTCTTTATCTGGTTACAGCCTATATAAAAAATTAAAATTTATTTATCTACAGTTGTTAAATACAAATACATTTTACCAAATCAATTTTGCAATTAAATTTATTTAAATGATTTGCTAAATACAAACTGGTAGGTCTGTGCGAATATCAGTTTTTTGGTTCGCATCAAATACGAATACAAATATCAAATTATTCGCGAATATGAATATCAAAACAGAATAGTAAGAATGAGAATTAAAAATCTCACTGAAAATTTTTTTTTGCATAATGCAACAACTTTGGAAAATTAGACAAATATTACTGAAGTGAAAGGTTGGTTAAATTAATTAAGCTACAAAATTACATGGAAAATGTTTGTTAAAATATTTAAATTATAAAATAACTGTTTTTTAATGATGTAGCCAAACTAACTTAACCTAACCAACCAAACTTTCATTTCAGTTCCTGTTCGTCTTATTTTCCACAACCTGCTACTCTACATTTTGATCTAGAAAAAGTTTCACAAACCACAAAATACCGTGAAATCAATTGCAATCTATTTTACGAAAAACATTAATCTTTTTTTTAAATTTTGTTTGCCCAAATTAGTTATTGAATTAGCTCATATTTACATATTTAAACCATAGTTATTCAGATTTTTTATTGTTTACGGCAACCAGGTAAATTGTAATTTAGTTCAGCGGTATTATAAACACAATTTTTGCTAATTTCATCTTGCATCTTAAAACAATTATTTACATTTATTTATATACTTTTGAGTCGCAACATCTGTTTCATCGTACAGTAAGTAAGCTGGTTCGGTATCTCATGATGTTAGAGATTGTGGCTATCAATTTATACGCCATTGAAATTTACGATTACTTCTTTTAGTACTCATCTCATTGGAGTAGTGTCTGTGTTTTGTGGCGTTTAGTCCATGGTTGTTGACTTTTGGTTATTTTTTCTATGCCTGTGCGAATGTATCAGTTTTTTTTTGGTTTGAATCAAATATGTATTTAAAATTATTCTCGAATACAAATACAGAATTCGAACAGTATTAATTAGAATCCCACTAAAATTTCTTTCCACATATAACAAATACAAATAGAAAGAAAAAGTAAATGTGTTGTGTATTGGCTTCTGGTTAATTAAATAAATAATACTAAAGTGAAAGGTTGGTTAGGGTAAGTCAGTTACAATTACTACAGGTAAAATTTTGTTGAAATATTTAAATTTTGAAGGAAAAATATAAATAATTATTTTTCATTGTAATCAAAAAGGATCGGGAAAAAATAAAAAAAAATTGGATAATTAGTGCAAAGTGAATATGTTTGGTACCTAATTGCAGTATGTATGAAGAAACTTCAAGAGGGTGGATTTTAAAAATGTACAGTAATCAGTTATAATCTACAGTTAAATATTATGTAGGTCTAAAATAAAATTCTAAACTTATTTGTTTATATTTTTCACTATGTGAAAATAAATCATTATTTATCATATGAGGGACCCAAAAAAAAATTCAGATTTTTGTCATGGAAAATTTATTTATTACCATTTTTACAAAATTCCTTCAGTCACCTTCAAAGTACTCTCCATTAGATGCAATGTACTTGTCAAGTCTTGTTTCCCACTGTTTGAAGCACCTCAGGAACTCTTCAACTTTGATATCGTCCAGTGCCCTTTGCGAATCTGTTTTTACGGCCTCCACATCATCAAAACACTTCCCTTTTAAATTTTTCTTTATTCTCGGGAACAGAAAAAAGTTGCACAGGGCTAGGTTTGATGAATACAGAGGGTGGGGAATGACAGACAACCCCTGAGAGGCGAAATAGCGGTTCACTCGCAAGGCCGTGTGTGCGGGGTGTTGTCGTGATGAAGGAACCAGTCACCTGACCGCCAAAATTCCAAGAGGTTCCTGCGCACATCCTCTCGCAAAAGTCTTAAAACTTCCAAATAAAAGTGCTGGTTAACAATCTGGCCAGGGGGAACAAATTCCCCGTGCACAATGCCACGAACATCAAAAAGACAATGATCATCGTCTTAACATTCGACTTCGCTTGCCTTTCTTTTTTTTGGTCTGGGGGAGTCTTCCACTGGCTTGACGCTTGCTTGGTTTGTGAGTCATACCCCTAACACCATTTCTAATCACCTGTAATGACTTTGGTCAAAAAGTTTGGATCACTTTCAATGTCTTTTTTCAAGTCCTGGCTCAAATTCAATCAAATGTTGTTTTTTTTATCCAGTTTGAGAAGGCAAGGAACAAATTTACAACATGTCTCATTTGCAAATCCTCAGTCAAAATCAGCTGGCATGAGCTCCATCTCGCTCCTGTCTCTCCTTATAATGAAACGATGATCTCGTTGATTTTTTGGCAGATTTTTTCACATTTTCATCGTTTTGAGATGTTGAAGGGTGCCCAGAACAAGCATGGTCTTCAACACTCGTCTCACCACGTTTAAAGCCCCCAAACCACTCGAAAACTAGTGTGCGGCTCATATCATCCTCCTTGAAAGCTTGTTAAAGCTTTTAATAAGCTTCCGTTCCTGATTTTTCAAGCAGGAAACCGAATTTCAAACACGCTCTTTCTTCTTTTAAATCTGCCATAACGACTTTGCAGGGGGAACATGAGAACAGTAAGAGAAAAACAATGTTACGATAGAATGTTAACTTACAAACTTATGCCATCTGGGCAGTTGTTTAGTAAAGTTATCTACTGACACCATCTAGCGGGAGAACTCACTACTAAGTCTACGAATGGCAGCACGATCTCAGTCCTTTTTTTTTTGGGTCCCCTCTCATATATTAAAATTTATGAATTATATTTTTTTGCTTGTTTTAACTAAAATGTAGGAACACAGTAGCTGCTAAGAATGTTCCTCTTTTTTACTGTCCAGTGTATTTGTGAGCTTGGTAAAAAAAGGCAAAGTTCCTCCCCCCCCCCCCCCCCCCCCCCCATTCATAGTGTGACCTTATCTTTGGACCATGCAGGAGCAAATGATTGCCTCAGCTGTCACTGTGGTAGGAGTGTGTGTGTGTGTGTGTGGTGGGGGGGGCTGTATCCGGTTGTCCGGTTGTGTATTATCCACTTAAAAAACATCGTTGGTATTTGGCTTTATAAGTCTTTGCTGTGAGTATGCGACCAGATGTTTTCCCAGGAGATCTATACAGGTTTTTTCTCTTCGCCACCCCGTTCTGAATGAAACTAATCACAGAGCTGGAATGCTGTGTTTCTACCCTCTGATCAGAAAACTGTCAACATTAACACCTGCGCAGTGTTTTGATTTTTACAAACATGTATTTATCATTATCAGTATGCTGTCAGTTCTAATCTATTTTTAATGACCTGCCCGACTCTCTTCTCTGTAAAATACTTTAGCTGATGATTTTGTGGGTGTTATTAATTGTTTCGAATTACTGTGTTAAATCCGGCCGTACTATATTAGTCTTCTCAAAATTTATATGGCCAGATTAAGCAAAAACTCCACATAAATAACCCTAAAACATGATGTAAAGACTGTGGAAATTTTGTCCCCGCCCGATGAGAAAACTTCTGTGATTCCAAAGTTTTTCCAGACATTCGAGATCCCACAAACCCCAAATTTGTAAATGACTGAATATTCATTTTTTCGAAGTGTTAAGCTACGGCCACACAGGGCGCTATGCTCGTTAAGTTCACGATGTTCGGTATGAAAGTAAAATAGAGCCAGCTGCATCTCAGTTGTCACTGGCCACACAAAGCTGTGTCCACTATGTTCGCTATGTTTTCGACGTCACCAGGTGTTTGGTTATCGCTATTTTTCTAAAAGTTGCTGATTTTGCGCATGTGCAGATAAACAAAATCATCTTTTTTCACGCAAAATTATACTTTATGTCTGTGTTTGGTTTAAATTAGAATTATGTTGATGGAAACGTTCATTGAAGAAATACGAAAATATCCATATTTATGGAATAAATCAATAGAAGAATATAGAAAACAAGATATGCAAGATAATGCCTGGAATTTGAAATCATAGGAGGTTAAAAGAACAATAATTATTGGTATGAATTCCCCTTGTTCTTGAATTTCCATTTATTTCGTTGAAGATTAATAGCTAATGAAGTATATCGTCATGAAATAATTGTTTACTGACCTCAAGCAAATAGTCAATTGTTCTTCTAAAATGCTTTCCTTGTCATTTAGATTTTTTTTCTCAATTTTATTCTTTATGAGAAATAAAATGCTATCAAACTGAGTTGTAATTATTTTGAAATAATCTACAAATTTAGCTTTGTCCTCATGCACCTATCAAATGATGTAACTCTTCAAATTATTTTCTATTTGAATTGACTTCATGAACCCATTTCTTTTTTATGTTTACATACTAAGAAAGCCAGCAGAATATTATCATCGTCTGAATCATCACTTGAATCCCACAGCAGTCGTCTCTCCAACATCACGAACTAGTCTATCCTGTGTGGCCACCTGGTGCAGTGAACACAGCGAACAATGTGTAGCGTTCTGTGTGGCCTCGCCTTAAGTATTTAAAATTGAATTGAATACAAATAGCAACCTATTTGTTTTGATATTTAAAAATTTGAATATTCGCACAGGCATAATTTTTTCCCACTTGTGGTGCGTGTGTTAAAAATAATACAAATAATAATTTGTTTTCAAGTTTGAAATGACAAATGTGTCGTGTTTTGAATTGTTTACATGATTTATTCCATTACTTTTAAGTGAGACATTAGCGAAAAAACTTTTAATACTTGTTGCTTGTTTAAAAGTCTCTTATTATTCATGTTTTTGATTATGAAGTCCTATTTAAACATCAAAAGAAGGGTATGTATATCGCACAAAGGACTTAATCTCACCAGTGAACGTTGGTATATGACAAACTCATGAGGTATTATTCTATGTAAAATATTTGTAAGCAAAGGAAAATTTGTTATTTCGAAGTGTTAGTATTGGAGGTAGAATCAAACACAAATAGTTTATTATTCATATCCGAAAATTTGAATATTCGCACAGGCCTACAAACTGGAGGTGTTTTATAGACCTTGCTTTATTCAATGAAAGAACTTTAAAAAAAGGTACATCATTTTTTTTATTTAAGATTATTATTTATTTCTACAATTTTTGAATATTTAGTGTGATACCGCCTGAACAATTTCTGGATATTGGAAGAAAGTTATTTTATGTGCATGCTACTTACTGAATGTTCAGAGTACATGATGCACAACGAAAGTTTTCAATTTCTTCAGGGTAATACCTGCTAAAAGGTTTGTCTGGTGTTACTGTGTAGAAGTTTCATGTGGTTGTGAAGGCTGGACCTATTGTTTTTGAAACGTTCCTTTAATCTTTTCTATTTTTCACAATCTGGTAATAGAATACTGTTTCATTCAGTCATTTGTCCATTTATCCTCCGATTTATGTTTTTGCTGTAAAAAAATCTGATTATATAAAAAAATATATCAGAGAGAGACAATAACTGTATTCTTCTATTGTTATCAGGGACATAATTGTTTTATTTGATAATTCCTAATTCTGTCCGAAAATCACATCACCAGTTGGATCAAACGTTCTGTTCTAAAACCCTCATAAATTATGTCAGTTTCCATACTTAAGTATCCTCCCTGCATAGAAGATCTGCAGGACGTGTTTCCTGGGGTGTCTGGGCATGGCCAGCCGTGCATAGTGGTGCTCGTGGGATAGGGGATGGCCAGTGTACTCGGTATCAACTGCCTCTTCAGACCACGAGCCGGCAGGAGGCAAAGGGAGAGAACGCAGATGTCTTGCGCATGGGCCCCTTCTAGAGTTTGAGCAGTTTTGGGCACTATGTGCATCCTTTCCATCATGTACCAAGTTTCCCTTCACCAGCTGCTGTACTTTAGTTAACTATACTTTGGCATTGTCGTCTTGGACGTTTACGCCAACAGCGCCAAAAGGCTTGATATAAAACAGATTAAATGCAAGGTGTATCAAAAAATTAGGTGAATAATTTTATTATTATAAAGAAAGAAATAAGCTTATATCAAATTTGAACTAATCTCCTTCAAAGTACTCTCCTTGGCTATCAATGCACTTATGTCAACGTTAATTCCATGGTTGGAAGCATTTTGGAATACGTCTTTCAGCGGCTTCATGATGGCCCTCTCCTTTTAGCAATGTTATTATTTTTGGGAAGAGCCAGAAGTCACATGGTGCCAAATTAGAGAGTAAGGAAGATGTGGACCGACAGGAAATGTTTGGTTGGCAAAAACTCTCAAATCAATAATTAGGTGTGGCACTACTCCTTTTCACGATGAAGGAGGAAGCTATTGGCCCATTTTTCTGATCTCTTTCTGTGTACATCATTCCGCAGACATTGCAGTACGACCTTGTATTATTCAGAATTTACAGTTGTTCCCATAGGAATGAACTCTGATTGTACTATGGCCTTACTATCGAAAAAAAAAAGAGCATTTACGTGCATTTTTAGGGTGAGGAGAGCCAATCATTTTCCATTGGGAACTCTGACTTTTCATCTTAGGATCATAGCCGTATACTCTGTAGCATTGCAGTATACATGCCTTTTCTACTAATAAAATTGTTACTAAGAACAGGTTAGGTTGCCAGTATATTTTATTCTGAATTTATAATTATTTAATAATCATGTTTTTCCTGTCATCCTTTCAACTTTGTTTTGCTACTTATATTTACCTAATATTATGTGTAATGAGTTTTTTTTCTATTATTTATTTAAATTTGAATATTGTATTATAATTATATATTACGTTTTTATTAGAATGCAGATGTTGCATAATGATTCTAGAACAAGGGACTGTGTCTAGGGTGATGTGTAGAGAGAGGCATAAGAGGCCTGTAAGTGCAAGTGAGAAAGAAATAGTGATTCCCCAGTAAGAGAGAGACTGTAACGATATCTTGTCACTGCGTGGGAACTGGAGGAGAACTACTCTCCCACGGTGTTGGAGAGAGGAGAAAGTGAATCCCCTGTTTCTATGTGTGAAAATGGTTTTCAGTGTATATGTTCTGTGTTCTGATTGGCTTGTAATTGTTAGTGTGAATGAAGAGTGTATGTGATTGGTCGGTGAGGTCATGTGACTGTCCTTCCTGCGTGGAGGAACCAGTGCCATGATCTCGTCAGTCGTCTGTCGATCGCTGCTCAACGAGGGCGCGTTCGGTGGCTTCTCGCCAAATATGTTATGTCGGAGAATTGTGGGATAGGAAATTTAATGATGGTGGTCAGAGCCATGCCAAGTTTTAAGTTACCTAACATTTTTATTTTCATTCGGCCATTTAATTAGAAATTGTGACCATCTTTGTCGGCATTTAGGCTCGTGGCGACTGTGTTTCGCCAGGTGCGGCCAGGTTTAGGGCCTCACTAGTTGTGTACTTCAAGTAACTTTTTACTGAAGGACTTAATCTACGTTTGTTTTTTTTTCTGCTTAATTTTCATCGCCTGAGCAAGAAAGATGCAATTATCGACAATTGGATAGATGAGCTGAACGCGTGAGAAAAATATTGATAGTGATGGGATTTGGTTGTTTCGTCTTTCAGACAATGAAAACTCTCAAATTAAAAGGAAATAAAATCTTTTTATTTTATTAAGTGAAATGTAATAACTCAAATTTCATTTTTTACTTCAAAAAAGGAGGAGGTTCTCAATTCGTCTGTGTTATTAAAAAAAAATTTTTATTTGTTACCTCAGAACTTTCGACTGGGTGAACCGATTTTGATGATTCTTTTTTTATTTGAAAGCTAGTGCTTTCCGTGTGGTCCCATTTCAGTTTGGTCCAGTTCTGACAATGGATCCATTAGAAAACCATATAAGTCTTAAATTTGAATTAAGTTTGTGCGTGAAAAATGGCCGAATAACTCAATATCACGCCAACCTATTTCGATGATTCTTTTTTTTTATTAGAATTGATGTACTTCAAGGTAGTTTGATGAAAATTTGGTTAGGTTCTGATTATGGGATCCGTGACAAAGTAACGCAAATCTTCAATTCTTAGGAGCAAATTAACGATACTAGGCCGAATCTTTTATTGTCTACCCGGATATTTTTGTCACCTACCGTAACGTGGATCAAGCTGAGACGGTTTGCACGTTGCTCTTCTGTCTCTTTGGATAGACGATCGTGTATCACGCTGAGTTGGTGGGCACGTTGCTCCTCCATCTCATTTGATAGACGATCGTTGATCAAGCCGAGACGGTGACTACGTTTTTTGATATTTTCCCTGTTCAAAACTTTTTCATGTAAAGCCGCATTTTCGAAAGTCTGTTTTTGCGCTCTTCGCAAGTCTCTTTTGAAATTGTCCTCGAGGTCAATTTCCTCTGTTGAGATAGGCGTTTCTCCCTGACTCGTTTGTTTCATTTAAACGGCGCTGTCTCATATGAGCAGCACGTGTAGTAGGTCTACCCATATTCAGACAAATTAGTTAGTGTACTTCAGATTCACTAAAAATCAAAAAATAAACAAAAATTTTAACAAAAAAAAAGACTTAGAAAATGACTTAGAAAAACTATTCCAAAACAAATTAATATGCGCTAAAAAGTTAAAAATTAATTGCGTATTCTTCTACAACTTAATAATAACTTACTTTTTCTACTTATCAATATGTAGGTACGATCTATGTGTTTACCACGCAAGAAGGTAGGTATAATGTAGTTACAATTATTGTTATTTTTGGAGTCTGTGTCAGCAAGGAAACACTACAATATTCCAAGCAATAATAATACGAGAATACTTTAAGAAATATTTTTTTACAAATTAACTTTTATACGAACGACAATATACTGTGAGTACTATGACAGAATACCAATACCTAATTAAACCCAATTACAAATTAACTTTTATATGACAATATACTGTGACAATATCTGCGACCTTGAAACGACATAAATAATTCTTAAACGAAACAAACAAACTTTAATACGACACTATGCTGAGACATAATGTAGCAAACGGTGATACGAAAATATAGCCAATATTAAACGCAAACTTACCTTAAGAAGGACGGTGTGGGTATGTGTTGAGTTAGATTTGAAGTGTGACACCGACTCCAAAAATAACAATAATTGTAACTACATTATACCTACCTTCTTGCATGGTAAACACATTAATTGTACCTACATATTAATGAGGATAAAAAGTAAGTTGATTATTAAGTTGTAGAAGAATATGGAATTATTATTTGTTTACTTTTTAGTGCATATTAATTTGTTTTGGAATAGTTTTTTTTAAAGTTGGTTTTTTTTTTGTTAAAATTTGTGTTTTCAGTTATAATTTTTGCCATGAAGTCCGTATCTGCATGAAGATGATCCTGTTCGTCAGTCAAAAGTCTGGCAACAAATTTTGCACTTGTCTCTTTTGTAAATTATCAGCTAACATGCTTTGTACGGACCCGTGTGAGATATTTAGTTCTATGGTAAGCTTTTGAATAGTAAATAGCCTTTTTGAAGGAACCATTTTTGCCACTTTTTCACGTTTTTTGAGGTCAAAGGAAGTCACAACCATTGCTTGTCTTCAACGGACTCATTTCTGCTTTTAAATCAACAAAACTTCATGTTTACAGGTTGTTCAAAATCCATGATGCAAGACAGATCCAGTAAACACGGCCTCACTCTTCTGGCTCTGAAGACTGAAAAGTCACAACTTGTTCAAACGTAACACTTACTATCTCAATGTATCAGGCTGTTGGGTTTATTACTTCAAGTAGATGTACATGGTGTCTACCAACCGTGAAAAATAGTTAATTGGCGGGGATTTGACATGACCGAAAACTAACTGGGAAAACACCATGAATTTTTAGATAATTCCAGGAATGTTGTGTTAGTTTCATATTGACAGCAGGAAAGACAGCTTGACATGATCAGGTTTTACAGTTTACCTCTCTCTCCCCCTCCCTCCCTCCCTCCCTCCCTCCCTCCCATCCTTATTCCCACTCCACCCTCCCTTCTCCCCCTGCAATCGATCGTCACTTCAGTTAGTGACTGACTGCTGTTAACACAGTTGCTTCGGTATGTAGCAAATTTAATCACTGCAATCAAATTCTGGGATGGTTCCTTTCTATAGGCTGTGTCCCATTCTTTCCCCAGTTTATTTTTACTTTTGTCATTGAAATTACCATTGTTAAAAATAGAAGAAAGGTTTTGGCGTGCTACATGCATCTATGAGACTTTAAGCGATGACATATGATTCTTTTGTTTAAAAGAGAGTAACCCAGTGCAGTCCATACATCTTAAGTAGTTTCCAAGATACTCATTTACAAGAGTTTGAGATAAAGCAGTGTGAAATTGCTAAATTTTGGCTATGTTGAAGGGCTTTGAGTAAAAAAAAATTTTATTGCCAACTGTCTTGAAGTAAGTTAACCATGTAGGCTGAATATTTTTTTTTATGCAGAAACAGATTGTGAATACATTCAGTGGCTTCATATTAAAAAATATTTTTTAATCATCTTACAGCAAAATTACATACCAGGTAGCTTGACCTCTTAATAGTCGCTGCAGGCCTTGTCAGTTTTCACAAGTAAGAACCATTTGTCGTCCGTTGCAATAAAAGTTACCTCTTGAAACTCCAGTATCACACATCAATTACATGGTTGATACAGGACTAAAAACCTGGAAAAGTTAGGAAATTTAAAACTGTCAGGTAATTCCGGGAAACCACAACATATTTCTGGAATTTCATCTAGTGCTAACAAAATTATATGGAAAACACAGCTTTCGTTGACGTTTAGGCGCCTCAAAAAATCTGGAAACATTTAATATCCTGAAATTCGGTTGTATTTCCTTCTTTTTGTGAATTCCAACGGTTTTTTCTGTAAACACAAAGTTTAACCAGGAAAAAAGTATTTACGCCTGTTTACATACAAGTTGGAGCCATTACTCAATAGTTTGAGGTGGGTGAATCAATAGTAAGTGTTTGCAAACATGTATTTTGATTTTAAACTGTTTAAATTTTACCTGCTGCCATTTATTTTGATGGGCATGTATCGTCAATAAATAATCCAACACGGAATTAATTTGCAATAATTCTGGAGATTACCGGCTTATATCGATTATTAGAGTTAAAGTTACAAAGAGTTATTTAAAAATAGAATAATTTTATCACTTGTGATAAAATTGAAATTAATTTTTGTCTTGATAAGGAGATTAAGCACATAATGTTTTCAAGGAGAATATATTTGTGATTTTTGCTTTGTTCGTACAGACTGGATGCGTAGGAAACGAAAAACCAGACCGCACATGTTTTGATGCCGGTGGGGGGAAAAATGGCACCGGGAATCATGTAGAAATTCAAAAATAAAAACAAATTTGAGAAAAAACACTATGTGCAATGAAGTGTGGCATAATCATCATCAGCAGCAAATCTGCAAGGGCTGTATGAAGTGAATGACTCATAAAACTCGCTTTCAAAATCAGGTAACTTCAACTTGTGAAACTGGCAACCCCATGCAAACACAAAATAAATCATTATTGCTTATTTTATTTGTAATTTAAAATACATTAAAAATTTGGTTGTACTCGTTATTCTATCAAGTGGTTCCTACTTCAGTACTATTGATTTTTCATTTTGACATCAAATTTTAAGGTTTAAATCTTTTTGATTTATGTCGAATTTGTAAGTAATGTTTTGGCCGGAATTTCAGTTAGTAATAACAAAAAGTCGGGAGAAAACCTTTCTGTCCAAAATAAAGCTCCAAATCATATATTTATTTATTTATTTATTTATTTTTTCAGAAAAGAAGCGGGAGACCAGCTTACCATTGCTATGCATGGAGAAGCGCATTATAGCAGAGAAGCAGCCAGTAGCTGCTTTACCTGAACCAAAATCAGTCCCTGTCATCTCGGTTCCAGTCTCACAGGCCACCGCTCTCCCATCCAGTTCTTCAAACGTTGGCTACAATCTAGGCCACATTGGAGCAGGTGGGAACGCCATTGCAGCAGCTGCCTCCCAGGCTATAGCAGCCACACAGCAGGTATACTCTTCTCTTGTTCTGTCACAGTCTTTTATAGTGCAGTGTAGTCTGTACCTTAGCCTCCCATGTTCCTTCATTAATAATATTTAGTATCCTTAAAGGACACAGGAACCTCTTAGAGCTAAGTCAGTTGGTAGCAGGCATTTAGTAAGACATCTAATAAATTATTGTGTAAGAAATAGTGAATTGCCTGTAATTGCTCTCAAAATGTATGCAGAAAACTAGTACTGATTATTTTGGTAAATGTTAAAAGTAGTTTCTCATTGGTACTAAGTCAAATAAGTTAACAAAATATATTTTACTGGCATATAGGTTTAATACTATGTTTTTTGCCTTATTTTGGAAAATAAAATTTGTTGGTAACCATGCAGAAGAGTGACTTTTGACAAATCAGTGGAATGATAACTAAATATAAATGTTGGTTAATGTTATGTAAGTTACAGGAAGTTTTAATACATAATTGTTATGCATTTAATAATGTATTAAGTATGTGTTTTTAATGTATTTATACCAACCTAACAAACCTTACAGTTTGGTTTTTACTTCCCCCGAGTTTGTAATGTTTTCACTATTTAAATAACCTAATAAACTTGTTTTAACATAATTTAATGGACATGTTAAAGAACTGTGCTTAAACTATGAAATTACTAAAACGAAAAGTGTAAACACAACCGGGAGAAAGGTTAACTAAAGCCGTAACAACATTTTGAATAGATAAAGACATAAAGATACGAAACAAGACTTATTGCTTTTGGTTTTCCTACGGGCATACCGAACATTGATTGCTCCTGTAGTAGAAAAAGGACGCGTGAGACATTTAAGATAAAATATGGCATAGACTAGCTATGCCAACTTTGTAAATTATTTTACCTGTTACTCTGTTGCACTTTTATAATATTTGTAATTAATTTGGTTTGTAAGTTTTTCCATTTTATTTTTTATCCTTTAATAATTTTTGGTAATATACCTGGTGGAAGTCTGCAACAGTTGGTATGAACTTTAAAAACCATCCAGAATATACTAGAAGCGAGGAGTTATGTAAGTTGTATTTTTTAATTTTACGCAGTATTTATTTAAATATGTAAATTTTAGTAATGTATAAAATGCATTATTAAGTTATCATGAATATTCAGGATGTCGTAGAAATAGATAGCACTTATTTAATTTTGTAATCTCAAGTTTTTGGTGTTACTGGATTGCGCGGCACAATACTTTAAGAAAACCATGTAAATTCTGGCTAAACGTAAACAGTAGGAACGTAAAAATTAAGAAGTTTGCTTTTAAAATAATTCCATAAAAGTGGTACATGATTTTAAGTTTATTGCACATGTCAAACATGTATCGCGTCTCGTGTTGAATGCAATAAACTTATCTAGCCGATTTATGCTCTAGCTACTCGCTTGATTTGGAACTTTTTTCGAGCTTTTGGCCCATCTTTATTCTCAGTATTTTGTAGGGGTTAGCTATTAATGAAATAAAAATATTGTTGACAATGTACCATTTTTTTAATGAAAAACTGACCAAAGCCAGAGAGAAATTATTACATACTTACAAGTAAGGAAGCTGCTGAAAAATTTGGCCCAGTTTTTTTAACAAGAAACATAAGGTTTAATCAACTAAATAGTCGCCAAAGATGTTCAGATACCTTGAAAGAAACACCAATTAGTAGGGTTCCATAGGTAACAAGAGCGTACACTCAAGTTCTAAGGTCATGAATAGTATATAAATGGGATAGGAAATTTTACAATCATAGCACAGGGTGTCTACTAGGTCACGAAAGTTACGAAAAAGTCACGAATGTTGTAAAAGGTCACGAAAGTCCCGAAAAAGTCACCATTTTTAAGTATATTTTGGTAAAAGTCACGAAAATATTAATTACAAGGCTAATGTGTATTTCTTGTGCACTGATCTTGTAAATACCATATTTTTTGTGCTTTTGGCAGCTTGCATTTTCAGGAAAATCATTACATAAGATATTCCCACACAATACATTTTCCCGTGTTTAACTAGGCCAGTCCCGCCATTTTCGCCATAAGACGTTTGCTTTAAAATCCCATTCAAAATGTTGCTTACAGCTTCTATAGGCAACGTCATAATTTTCACATATAATGCAGAGAAAATTTAAATAATAGGGATTAGCTCTTCTTTATTTAAAAAAAAAGTCCATTAGAATGCTGTGAAAACGTAATTTATTCAATTCTCGTACCTTACACGCTTAAAAAAAAAGTGGTATTCGTTCCGTGGCGGCCACGGCGTAGTCAGTTTCATTCTTACTCTACAGAGCGCACAACGATCGCACATAATCGATTGTAGCTGTCAAGGCGTCAATGTGTGCGTCCCGCGTCCATATCGATAAATTGTTAGCCAAATGGCTAGCGTTCATAATCGAAATTATAGCGTTGAGTTCGTTTGTTTACTGCTTGCTTGTGTGTATGGAACGTAAATTTATGTTTGGCTAGGATAAAAGAAAGCCAAAAATTTGTGCACATAATGTGTGATGTATTTTCATGTTTTGGTTTTGTTAACGACTATGTTTACAAATTACAAAAAAATCCGTAAATTGCCGCCACATTTTATTTTCCAACTGAAATCATTGTCGAAGAGGTTAAAGTGCTACGGAATGGAATTGTAATATTTTCTAATGTGTGGAAAGCAGAAATATTGTGGTCACTTAATAAGGTAATGACACACACATCTGACAGAGGTTCCTGCGCTACTAGTATTTTTGTCCCCCATAATGTTCCCAGACAGTGTTGTGTAGCACAAAAATTCAAAATGCAGAAGGATAAAATTGGTTATGTGACAACCTTTGGCCTTGGCCCTTTTTTTCAAGATTAATTTTATAACATTTAAAAATTATACCGTTTTGACAAGTTTCGTGGTCACACTTTAGTAGAAATTGTCATGAAAAAGTCAAGAAAAAGTCACTAATTTTTATTTTTGTAACTCAGTAGACATCCTGTAGCATAACTATCACAGATTTTAAAAGGTTTTGTGGCCAAGACAAAAATCAATATACTAATGAACCTGCTCAGTAAGAAATATAGTCCTTACCACAATAATTCTATGTTATCACTATTTATGAGGTTACATCAAAACTTTTACTTTATTCTTAAAATAATTACAATGTTACCAAGCAATCAAAGTATTTTGAAATGAAAACAGTTTTTAGTTTTTCATGGTTAAACAAGTTGGTAGGCTGCAATCATAAAGTGCTATAAAACTCTCAAAAACAAAGCAATTGAAAGGCTATTTAACCAGCGTAAAGTGGAAGATATACCCACACAAAACACTAGCTGGCTTGTCAACTTGTAATGGCCTTGAAGAAAATTTTCTCGCAATGCACTACAGTACAGAAGCAAACCAACTGGGGAACAGATACATCCCAGTGGGAAAGGAAAGGCTGTGCACAACATAGAAACAAATATTTTAGCGTATTGTTTACTTTTAGCAGTGTTTGCTAAATCTATATCCTGAATGTCAAAGAAATTCAAAGCTACATACGAAAAGACATATTCATTGAAGTCTCCTTCCATAATGTAATAGAGAAAAGGTGCTACATACATGTACGTGCTTGTTACCTCTTGTAGGTGCGATTTTATATCTTTCATGGTATTGTGATATTGTCAAGAACATGCAAAATGCGAAGAAAGATAGAAAATACTGAATGCTTTAAAACAAATTGTAAACTTCATTTTTTTTTGTTAATACCCTCTTTTATCGCACAATTGTCGCACGTGCATAATCGTCGCACCTATATTTTAGGGCGTCAAAATTTGAATTAATAAACCTCTCCCGTAAACGTCCCATGATTTTAGTTCCGCTATTAGATTCCGAGCACTTTGTGTGGGTATTTTTTCGGTATCAAACTATGTATTTAAAGTATAAAACTAATATTTATTCGGACATTACGACCTACTTATTTAATTAACGGAAATATAAAGTTGTCTGATGTGTAAATTTTCTTTTAAAGACTTTTTTAAACGTTATAACCTTTATCTGTTTGTGTACCACTTACAAAAATGTAGCCAGTGCTAGTTGGCATAATTCATGTTTGGTTATGTTGCTTCCCGTATAGAGTGTGCACACGTATTCAAAAAATTTGTATCTCGCCGATTGCATGCAAAGCGCGCTCTCTGACGAGTGCCGAGTTAACTACAACCTCGACTTACACTATTCCTTCTTCATGAATTCAGGGTTACGTGATTTTTCAATCTTCATGTTGATTTGTTCTTCTTTTGTTTTAATGCCTTTTGATTCTACACTCCATCTACACTATTTGTTAGCATGCTACTAGTAAATTTTGTGTGAGAAGAATAAAGCTTTGACCCGTCAGACGACTTTGTTAGATTTTATGAAGCCTTGTACGTCAAAATAACATCGGTTTACATTTTTGCAATTCATAATAATATAATTTGTTGTATTATTAAGATTTTATTTAAGCAATTATTAATAGTTTGAATGATATGAAAAATGAAATATTTGTCAATGTTTCCTGAACTTCAACATTGTTGTTTTCCATAGTAATTCTGAAATATACCCTGTTATGCAGAAATATCAAAGAAAGTAGAAATTTGCTTGCTATGTGCGCCCATGTTGTAGGATGTGATGTGTTTTAAACATGAAAAGTTAAATCTTTTATGTTAATATTTTTATATGAAATTACGTATGACATGTGTGTGCTTATGCACTAGTTTAAATCATGAAAGTCTTTTAAAAAATACATTAAAATTTGAAAGCCCTCAATTTCTAAGAGTTCAAATATTTCGTATTAGCATGCTTTTTTTTTTTTTTTTTTTTTTTTTTACCTAAAAGGTATTAATTTTTTGTAAATATTTATTTCATAAGTAAAACATGTGGATAGTATTTGTATCGGTTTGCACCAGGAAATTCGTAAACCGTAGAGGTTTTTTGTGTTCAGATGCAACAAGGTCGTAGAACTGCAAGTCTGAAAGCCTCATATGAAGCAATCAATACAGGAATTCATGCTCATGAGTTCAGCATAGGAAAAGAGCTGGCAGGTGCTGCCCAGACTGCAATTGCAGCTATACAGGAGACTACAAAGAAGCAAAAAAAATATGGGTAAAATCATAATTTTTTATGGTCTATTAACAAAGTAGCTGTAGGGTCTATGTAAGAACACTTTACTTAAAATTTTACTACTGTTTTTAGCTTTGACTCTCACAAAGGCAGTCATGAGTTAAATTCTGACAGTCAAAGCTGGATTTATTTGCAGTTGGAAACATGGTATAAACCTTGCACTTAGAATAGGTTTTTTGGGGTTTTGGGGTTTTTCTTGTCATTGTATTCCAATACTACTCAAATCTCATAGTTTCACCTCTCAAACATTCATTCATTCATTCATTCATTCATTCATTCATTCATTCATTCAGTCATTCAATCATTCCTTTGATTGATGCTGTTTATACAATGTTATATTATATTATAATATATTATGAAACAATCGCACAAATCTATGTATTTGGATTATTGCATGTGTGAAAGTGTGAGTTTTATAATTATTTACTTTCATGACAACCATGCAGTGGAAAAATTTCTTTGAAACTGGATAAGTAGTTTCTCCGTTCCTTTTTAGTGTAGTGTAAGCTTGGTCATCCATTCTGCCAGCTGGCTGCGTAGCTTCCTCTCCTCTTTCTTTGCTGAACCTGTCTGAGGGTTGAGGTGCTCAAAAGAAAACAAAAACTTTTTTTTATGTTATTGTCTTGAGTTTACCCCGACCTTGAATAGGTGCAAGGATTATGCCAGCAGATACCCTAGTACACATGCATGCAGACACATGTGTTCACACACAGTTCATTAACACATACACAGTAGCCATCACTACTTTACACACAAGTCATTTCCACAGTAAAGTATTTTTTAATTTTTGCATTAAAAGGGTGGTGCTATTTCCATGCGCAAGACCAAGTGGCCGTACGTGTTACATGAAGGTGTGAATTTATTTTCCAGTTTTCATTTATAAAAAGCTTACCTTAGCTTATATGCTGTCATGTTTGCTAGAAAATATTAGAACATTTAGGTTTGGTATATGTAGTTATGTAGCAAAGAGTAGAAGCTTAGTAAAAACTGTAGAGGTAGAGGTATTTGGTTCAAAAAGGAGAAAAAATATGTGTGTCCCATTATAGTGTCGTTAACGCAGACTGTATTATTTCATTGTAGTTGCATTTTCCTAATCCATTTAGGTAACGTGTGAAAGCCTTTCATATGGTGGAGGCAGTGGCGTAGCCAGGATTTGTGTATGGGGGGTGTTAAGAAGCATGGCCCCCCGTATTAAAGCAGGGGGTCCGGGGATCCTCCCCCGGGAAAATTTGGATTTTAAGGTGTTAAATAGTGCTATTTTAGCAGTTTTCGGTACTAAAATTTAAATATTGTAATGGTAAAAATTTTATTAATTTTAATATGAAATTTGTTTGAGTGATGAATAAGAAATTAATTAAAGATTTGGTGCTAAGGGGTGGGGGGGGGGGGGTTTGAACCCCTAACCCCCCCCCCCCCCCTCCTGGCTACGCCCCTGGGTGGAGGTAGAGAAAGGATAAAATAAGGATTATTTTTCTGCTGGCCCACCATTAACAAACTGGTTCTCTGTGTGCAGGAAGTCATTGGCAGTGGCAAATGTTGGTGCCTCAGTCCAGGTGCTACAAGCCCAAACTCCTGTGGTCACATCTACACAGATGTCCCAAGAACCCACTCCTTTCAGTTACACTGGTGGAGTTGCTGTCTCCACTGCTGTCGCAGCAACTGCTCCTGCTACCTCGACAACAGCGGACTTGGCTGTGGACCTGAATGCAGACAACCCTGATTGGTCTTTCGACCCCAACGAGCCACGTTACTGCATCTGCAATCAAGTGTCGTATGGCGACATGGTGGCATGTGACAACAAGGATGTGAGTGTCTTTTTCAATATTTATTAAACACATGATTTTAGTTACAGCTACAGGCAGGCGGCAGATGCAGCATAACGGTGCAGTTCTTGATGCTTTACACATACTGTTGACCAATGCAGGCTATTTATTTGAGCACATATTCAACCTCACAGTGCAATGTTAAAATTTTATTTTTTTTACCCAGTGTGAAAAACTCGCATAAGGATCACACTACATGTTGTTAAACAAAAAATCTTTATAAAATGTGCAACCCATATGCGGGTAAATACTTTTTTTTCCCGGTGTTACTATGTATCTAGCTTGAATTTGTCAGTAAACAAAATATATTGTGGCATTTGATTTGCATCCTTGTTTGGCACATTTCTTCTGATTGTGTTTTTCAGTGTCCATTCGAGTGGTTCCACTATAATTGTGTGGGAGTAATGGCACCACCAAAGGGCAGATGGTACTGTCCTCAGTGCACTTCCTCCATGAAGCGCCGTGGATCAAGGAAAGCAAATGCTGTGTAATTGAAATTTTTTTTTCAACGTGCCTGTGTCCAGTGTTAACGTTAAGACTCCTATTGTCTCTTTATTTTTTTTATACCTAATGGTTTCATTGATTGTAATTTCCAAATTACTTTCTACTTAATGATATCTAGATAGTCGCTTGACTTATAGTTTTATGTAATGGTTTCTCATGATTTTTTAAAAAATCATTTTCCTGGAAAACTTATTTATGATTAAAATGTATGTTTTTTCTTGAAAGTTATGAAGATTGTACAAGTGCTTTTATATATATATATATATATATATATATATATATATATATATATATATATTCTTTCTGGCAAACTTGTGCTGACTATACGGTGTAATTCATTTCAATTACTATTCTTTGACGTAAATGAAGGATAAGTAATTTGTTGATAAAGCCCACCCTACACAATGCCCAATTTCTGCTATACATTCTGTTATACCCATGTGTATAAAAGTGCGCATAAAAGTTAGTTTAGCAGAAGAGAAGAAATAATTTGTTATTCCATACACACGATACCTAAAACGCTAACAGAAAACCAGCCAAGGCAGTTGCCGACCAACGCAAGCATATTAGGGTAAGATAAACATGTTGCCGACCATTTTACCAAAAACTGAAAGTATATAAAAATTGCAGCCGTGTGTTTTAAAAATTGTGTAACTTGATAAATGATTTTTGATACATTATCTTCTACACTTCACATGCAAAAAAATATATATCAAAGTTGGTTTATTATTTTAAAAAAATAAAGAGCAATTTTAAAATTAATGAGATTGGATTTTCCTAAGTAAGTAAGTTTCAAATTTAAGTAATATAAAATTAAAAAGATTTAAGGGAATTTAAATTTTCTTTAATTAGTTTATGATATATTTATATTATTACATTTATCAGACAGCTCATTCAGCAAATGAATGGTGTTAATTGTGCTCATTTCATTTTAATAATTCAGAATTCTACCAGTTCACATATTTGTGTATGTTAATTGATTACTAACTTTTTAAACTACTTTAAGAAATTGTATAAGATAGTAGTAGTGCCAATAATTAATTTAAATCTGAAATGAAAGAAAACCATCTTGCATTTTCATTTAGGCTAACAAATGTGGAGTTTCTATGAAGCATTATTAATGAATAAACTAATTTATGGACATTCATTTCCTGATGAATACAGTACAACCCGGTTATAACATTCCCGTTTTTAACATTTTCCCGCCTATAACACCATAATTTCATGGTCCCGTCATTTCTCCATTTATCACAATGCTTTAATTTCCCGCCTATAACAATATTAAAACTTCTACATTCCCGCCTTTAACGTTCAAATTTACTTTGATAACTGCCACAATTTGCGGTATCCCTTCCTTCAAAGTCATAATTTAGAGCGAAACCATAGCTAGAAAATACAGCACGCATATACAAACATCAGATGTTTACATTTGAGTAGTTCACCATAGACATGGTACACACGCACTCCACAACTTGCACCGGATCGACTATCAATATGGCGTCCTGTTCGCGCTTGTTAGCCTATGACTTGTTCCTTTATACTTATGATGCACATTTTGTGCACTGATACATGGTCGGAAACAGTGCTACTATACTCTATGGTGCTGGTTTTTGTTTCAAAGGTTTAACACCTTGAGATGGTTAACTGTTCTATGGATATATTCACGGCTTTTGTTTGTGGTTAACCTTTACCGTAATTATTATTATTTTTTTACTTATTGTAGTCACGGTCGTATTTAATTAAAATACGCCGTATTGAAATTTTATTCAGGTTTTTGTACGGTTATGATGGCCGATAAATATAAGCGAAAATATATTCTGTAGCTGAAAAAATTCAGTTTATTAACCAAGTGGACAGGAACCCCAACAAAACGTGTGTTGTGATTGCAAAAGAGTTGAATATTTCTGTTTCGACTCTGAACTGTATTGTACAAAACATTTTTTTTTCTTTAGCATATTATTAGGTATTATCTATAAATAAAATTAACCAATTTTCCACTCTATTGCTGTACTTAGTGTAATACTCCTGTATTTTGTGTTGTTTTACCTATACTTTTTAATTTAATCAATCCACGTGTAATTTTTACAAAGTGAAGATGATTTCCTGCTTATAACATTTTCCTGCTTATGACATTTTTTTATGTTGGTCCCTTGGAGAATGTTATAACAGGGTTGTACTGTATTGGTATTTTAATTAGTGAATAAATTTTTGGTTTAATTTACTTTTGTGAACATATAATTTTATTTTAAGAAAAAGTAAAAGATTTAGGTGTATGTAGTATAAAATAATAAACAATGGAATGAGCTATGTCTTTAATAATATTATAGCAATCATATAAATAAAATGTTCTAATGCATATATGTTAAAAGCACAATTCATATAATCCAGTAATGTGTTATTTTAAAAAAAGTAAAACTTTTTCAAGTCTTGAGGTTTGAACCATGTCAAAAATTCTCCTTGGATCTTTTCAACCGTGCGCTCTAGCACTATGCTATCGAAACTTTTGAGGCTTCAGAAGGAAAATATATATTTTTATTATTGTAATGCCATTTTTCTTATTTATTTTAAAACTTGTGATTTTAAAACTTGTGATTACTTATTTTTATGACTATTTAAGTTTACTAAGTATACTCCAGGGTAGTTAAGCTATTATAAAGTTTCATTTGAGACATTATTTTTGGTGTGTCCACTAATGTTTACGAAAGTAAATATATAAGGGTTTATGTTGCAACACGTGGGTCCGCCATCTTGATGACTTCGGCTCGTGGGTATAGCAGTAAAATAGAACACATTTGATTACGGTTTTGGCTAAGACTTCGGGTATGAAAACATTTTTACCCAGAGCCAGACCCCGTGAAAGGGTGCTGAAATGTTAAATACATGGGAGCAGGCGTGCTAACAGAAAATGGATAGAAAACTGTTAAGGAAATGGGTTTTGTGTGGTGCTGGCTTAGTTGTATTTACTTGTATAAAAACCACACTTAGCAAAAAAAAAAAATGAAAGCTAAAAAAATTTCTGGCAGCTGACTCACTTAAGAAGCTAGGAAGCTACCGTGACTGGGAGCCACGTGCAGTTTCCATGAGAAAATACAGCCTGATATCTGTGCTGGACAGAGAGTGGTTTTTTGCTGTGCTTTCAGCATTCGTAAATTCAAAAAGGAAAAGCAGCAGAGCCAGCATGCAATCTTCTCTAAGCACACATAAGGTCTAAACAATTTCAAATTATAATAACAGCCAGCAAATCTTTGCTTTTGCGGTGAGGAGAGTCTAAACTTATAGTTAATTTGGTGGACATAACATACGAGTAAGTCACAAATTTTATGATAGTAATGTTATCGTTAAATTATAAGTTTAAAGCAGTGGTGCAAACATTATGCAATAACCAAGGTATGATAGTAATATGGATTATTTTCTTGAAGTGTGCAAGTATTGTGCTCCTGCTGCTGATGTGTAGTGTATTATGTATTTTGATTGGTACAGTGAATGTGTATATGTGTAAGTTTTTTTTGTCATTCTGGAATTTTGTCAATTTATGTTAAATAATTTCTTTATGCAGAAAAAATTATTTGAATCTATCTGGGTTACATTTTAAATTTTAATGTGAGTTGAAAATGTTAGGAAAAAACTGTGTTTGGTATTTTAAAAATATAAATTTGTACTATATTTCTGCAAAATAAAAATTTATGTTCAAAATATTTTGTGGACACTATTTAATTTGAAGCATACAGTGACTGACCATTTCTCCATCATTGGAAGCTCCAACCTGCTACTGAGAAAACACTTGATTTGAAACGATCAATATGTGAAACGTGTTGCCCCTGTACGGAATATCTTGTCTTATTAGTGATTCGTGTGAAGTGGTAATGTACAATATATACAATAAATTTTTATTCAAGCTTCATAAATCTATGAATATATACAATAGATTATCTGATAAATGCTAGGCGCACACAAGAGTGGGTTTAAATTATAACCGGATATCAAAATCGTGCAAACACAATTTATCATAAAGAAAAACTGTAAACATGAAATGCCAATAAAAGTTAAATATGCACTCCTATATAATTAAAATACCAGATAATAAATGTGTGCAAAACAATATGTTTGCTATAAGTAAATTGATTAAAAATATTTCTTAGATTAATAATCAATTAGAATAAATACGTTCAATAAGAACCAGTGTAATCATCATGCCTGTGTGCATACTCCAACAAACCTTCAAATTCCATACATTGTGTCTGAATAGACAACAAAACATTTACGTAATCATTAATCATTATTTTAAAAATCGTGTGATTATTAGGATTGGCGTGCTAGTGAAATGCGAAGGCTTTAAACGTGTGCTGAGGTACATGCCATAACCAAACCTGGTCATAGGCATGAATAAACATACACCCAGATATTACGAGACAAACTAAAACAAATTCTAGGTATAAATTTATAACGTGGCATACAAACGAGAACTAAGCAAGGAAAAAACAATTGAAGCTACTTTATAAGTCACTCACTTAAATATAAAACGTAATCTCCAACAAGTATCATACATGCTAATGACCGGGTGCACGGCACCACCTATCGGTGTACTGATAGACTGTCAGTAAGCAAGCTCAACAGACAAAACACAACTAGGAGTGTGTAAGGGGTGAGGGGAGGAGGAAGGTAATGTACCGAAGACGCCCGGAAAAAGCTGACGTACAACACAATGGATGAAAAGGAGACACATTCGTTATAAAAAATTTTAAATTGCATATACCATGTGGAAATAATTTTCAGATTGTCTTCCCCCCCCCCCCCCCCCCCCCCCCCCCCCCCTTAAAATCAGAATTTATGTAGGTTTATGTTCACTTTGGCATTCGTTAACAAAAAATCTTAAGTTAACATGTAAAATAAAGGTGATTACTAGGTCGGTGCAGTTCTCCGATTTTTCAGTTCCAGGTATTTTTTTTTGTACAATTCTGTTACTTCAAATGTAATGTAAATGAAATGTTTATCCTCTGGAAAACTAGAGAGGTAAACAAACAAATTCTTTCTGTGTCACCAATTGCTTGCGATGTAATAATGTAAAAAAAAAATGTATGTCCTAGAGTATAGTTTATCCATCATGAATTTGGGGAGGGATATGAAATAAAAGTTGCTATCTTGCTTTCTAGAATTTTTAAGCCTGTATTACATCTGATTAATTTTGTCTTCATTAAAGCAAAATGTATTAGAATATAATTCCTGAAGTATTTATAGTGACTGTAAAAGCAGAGATAGTAGGGGAGACGGGGGATACTATGACCAACGTAAACAAAGCAACAGGTTGTGCCAGAGGTGGGTGTGGCACCTTGTGTTTGGAGGTGGTTGTGGCTGCCCAGTCACGTGGCGTCTCCTCAGGTGGCTGTGGTGCGGAGCTGTCTGGTGTTGGCTCAGCCGAGCGCTGGGCGAAGTTTACCTGCCACTGTTTTGGGTCGCTCTTCGGCAAAATCGTGGTGATGCACCCACGTGCACGGGTAAGTGTGGCTCACTCAGCTGGCGTGGGCTGTGGTGGTGCAATTTGGGTGAAGCATCCATCACGGAATCATCCTGGAAGGGTGGGCGGTGGGTTTTAGAGCCAGTGAAGCAGCACTGAATCGTCCTGGAAGGGTGGGCGGTGGGTTTTAGAGCCAGTGAAGCAGCACTGAATCGTCCTGGAAGGGTGGGCGGTGGGTTTTAGAGCCGGTGAAGCAGCACTGAATCATCCTGGAAGGGTGGGCGGTGGGTTTTAGAGCCGGTGAAGCAGCACTGAATCATCCTGGAAGGGTGGGCGGTGGGTTTTAGAGCCGGTGAAGCAGCACTGAATCGTCCTGGAAGGGTGGGCGGTGGGTTTTAGAGCCGGTGAAGCAGCACTGAATCGTCCTGGAAGGGTGGGCGGTGGGTTTTAGAGCCGGTGAAGCAGCACTGAATCGTCCTGGAAGGGTGGGTGGTGGGTTTTAGAGCCGGTGAAGCAGCACTGAATCGTCCTGGAAGGGTGGGCGGTGGGTTTTAGAGCCGGTGAAGCAACACTGAATCGTCCTGGAAGGGTGGGCGGTGGGTTTTTAGAGCCGGTGAAGCAGCACTGAATCGTCCTGGAAGGGTGGGCGGTGGGTTTTAGAGCCGGTGAAGCAGCACTGAATCGTCCTGGAAGGGTGGGCGGTGGGTTTTAGAGCCGGTGAAGCAGCACTGAATCGTCCTGGAAGGGTGGGCGGTGGGTTTTAGAGCCAGTGATGTCCATTTGTCAGGGCTCACTCAGCAGGGAGTTCCTAAAGATAACACGTTCCCATTTCAGGTTGCAGAGTTTGAGAAGAAAAAAGTTTAAGTTAGGATCACTTGTATCAGGAGAGACCTGAGGTAACGATTGGCTAGGTATGAATCTGGAAAATTTTGTCGGGCTACTGTTAAAGTCCTTGAAGTTCAAGTGAGTTAAAATCTAAATTAGGATTTCTTGGGGCATGGTAATGTCTCGTGAAATAGTATTATTCATCAAGTTGAAGTTCGGTTGAGTAAATTTGTAAGTTAAGCCACTCTGGCAGGGAAGTATGTGGGAACGAAAACGTTATTCCAGATGTATATGGTGCAGTCAAAATGTAACTATAAGTTACGTCCCTCAAGGGAGACTAACATTGTACATTAAGTTTTTATTTTTTAAGTTGAGAGTCCTTAATAAATAGGCCTGTGCAAATATTCAAATAAAAATACTAAACTATTTGATTCAATCTCGAATACTAACACTTCGAAATAATGAATATTCATTTGTTTACAAATACTTTGCATAGAATACCTTGTGAGTTTATCATATACCAAAGTTCACTGCTGAGAACAAGTCATTTGTGTGATATAAATATTTTTTTTTTTTATATTTAATGGGACTTCATAATCAAAAACATGAACAATAAGCATTTTAAACATACAAGTAGTAAAAAAAAAAATTTTGCTACTGTCTCGCTAAGTAGTAATGGAAAAAATTGCATAAACAATTCAAAACACTGCGTATTTGTCATTTCAAACTTGAAAACAAAATATTAGTTGTATTCTTTTTGTCACTTGCACCAAAAGTGGGGGGAAAAAATGTTAACAACCATGGAGCTAAAACACCACACTATACGGATACTCCATTGAGATGGGGATTAAAAGACGTAATCATCATAGTTTCAACGGCATATAAAATTGTTACAATCAATCTAACACCATGTGATACAGTAGCAGCTTACTTCCTGTATATATCTATGACAAAACAGACGTTGCAACTCAAAAATAAATTTTAAAAAAGTAAATGATGGTTTAAAATTCCAGTTGAAATGAGCAAAAATTGTGTTAATATTTCTGAACCAAAATAATATTTACCTGGCTTCCATTAACATATAAAACTCACGAATAACTAAGGTTTAAATATGATAATATTAGCTCAGTCAGTCTCTGCTAATTTGGGAATACAGCATATTAAAAAATATTCGCTTTTCCGGGAAATAGACTGCAATGGATTTCAGGCATTTTGCCGTTCATGAATATTTTCTGGATTAATGTGTAGAGTTAAAGGTTGTGGAAAATAAGGCGAATAAAAAGAAAAGTTGGTTAGGTTAAGTTAGGTTATTTTAAGGTCGGTTAGCTGCATAATCAAAAAACAATTATTTATTTGATAATTTAAATATTTTAACATTTTCCCTATAATTATTGTAGTTAACTAAACTTAACCAACCTTTCATTTTAGTATTATCTGTCTAGTTTTCCACAAGTTGTTACATGACTTAAAAAAAAATTTTGCAGTATTCTAATTCATTTTTACTAGTCAAATTAGATATACAATTTCACGAATAATTTGCTATTCATATTTGATTCAAACAAAAAACTGATTTTCGCACAGGCCTACTAATAACTAATAAGATAGCTGGTGAAATGGTAAATGAATGAGTCCTTTAGTTACAACATAAAGATTGGATTAATGGTAATTTAAAATACTGGCAGTCCTTAAATGGTGATTAAATAATTGAGATTACCTCTCACCGTTTACCCCAAACAGAAGTCATAAGTTGTTACTTAAAGCATTCTTGTTACTTCTTTAATTAATCCTCTCTGCAAGCATATTTTTGAACCACCATTATTACATATGGCAGGAGTTGCAGATAATTATTTTGTAATTAATTGTACTTGTGTTAACATCTCACCATGTAACAATATACTCAAAATTGAGTGAGTAAAGTGAAATGATTATATTATCCCTCTTCAGGGGAAGTAAAGTTCCTAATAATGAGCTAAACTATGAGTTGTTCCAATTTTACACCTTTCACAGGCAAAATAATAAAAATTGTGTAGGAGCAGGCGAAGTGTAAATTGAAAAAGAAAAAAATGAATATTTTTCAACAGTTTCTATTGAAAGTATTTAATGCAAACTAATACAATATTTTAAACAATGACTTTGTCAAACAGTAACAAGCATCAAAATATAAAATCTTTTATAATGTAGTGTGTTTCTTTCACAGACAATATGTTTCATTTTATGTTAGTCTTAGGCTTATCTTTTACAGCTTCAAATAAGATGTACATCAAATTCTGTCCCATCCCGAACATGCCCAAATATTCACCTTCGGCCAACCTCGGTATTTGTTTTATTTTTGCACAGGAAAAATGAATTCAAATATTAAAAGTGGTCGGTTAGGTTAGCTACATTAAAACACTTTAAAACACTATGGACGGTTAGTTAGGTTAGTATAGCTACATTAAAATAAACAGAGAAATATAAATATATATAAATAAACCCGAGGCTGGCCGAAGGTGAATATTCGGGTGTGTTCGGGCAGGGACAGAACTTGATGTACATCTTAGGCTTCCTGCTGTAAAACATACAAAACTGTCATGGGCACAAGACCAAAAGGCGGCACATTCTTAGACAAATAAATGAAAAATGGATGAAACTACATACATTTTGATAGGGTTTTACATTGTACAACTATGCACAGTGGCTTGTGGCAACAGAACCCCTGAGATTATAGTGGACTCTAAACCACTTGGGTACCGACTCTGTGCTCATAAAGTGTGCTGGAAACAAACCCACAACCCTCACCACATCAATATTAGCGTTAGCAATTCTGGCCACAAAGGACACTGTAAATACATAAAATTCAACTAAATGTAGTAGTGGGTGTGGGACTCCATAGAAGCTGGCTAGCATGAATATAATTTGCTATCAGATAGTGTGTGCATACTGCAGGTGTCACAGCAATTTGACTTCTGGCCCAACAAGTAATCAATTTTGGAGCTTAGCTGAGAAAGCAAACCTCTGTACGATCATTTGAAACACATGATGCCAGCTACCACTGCCACACACACTGTACATGACAACATGCCATAACAGCAAATAATAGCTTATAGCTAGGCCTGTGCAAATATTAAAAATTTTGAACATCAAAACAAATAATTTGTTATTCATATTCAATCTCAAACACACAATTGTAAAAACAAATTGTGCGCGTGGAATTTATGCACGACAGAAGTGAAACTTATTGCTTTTTATGTATAGATAGAGAAGAATTATTTTCATTTTCGATCAAATTATCCACGTAAAAATGAATGATAATTATTAACTCAATTGCACAAATAAATAACTTTTCCACAAGAATTAATAAATTTTAGGGAGAGTCTTTAAATAAAATAAAAGAAATATGGCAGCATCAATCGTCAGCTGTTAAGAAAATTGATAAGTAGAAAAACACAAGTAGCTTTATGAGAATTCTGTAGCATCACTGCTGCGTCATTTCTACCTCTACCCTTTCAGCTATTACTACTAGCATATAGCATGCGTTGGATAAACTCTCCTGCTCTACCGGTTCCCCACCAGAATTTTCATAATGCTCGAAAATGGTTGTCCCCTCAGTAAAGAAGTTTCACTTCAAAATCCACAAAATAAGTAAGTTCAAATGGCAGTACTATCTAAAATCTGAAATTTTGTGATAAGAAACCAAGCGATTAATAATCAGTTTGGAAAAAAAGAATCATAAAAATTAGAAAATAAAACTTATTTTATATTTTTTGTTGTAACATAAATAGCAATAGATATTTCACAAAATTGTTATATAAGAAAATATTAGTAAAAATCTGACTTTTAAACTATCATAGATTATTAAAAAGCAATCCCCACTCTTGCTATAGGTATTTGTATTAAAATTCAATTGGAACTAAAACTCTGATACTTGCTCAGGCCTACTTATAACAAAAGCAATAATCTGTAACATACATTTATACATCACGCAACTTAAATATCAGTAATTTGTACTGTATACTTCCTGACATCAGTGATGTTGACGAAACTGAAAAATACACTATTTTTCATGATAAAATGGTGCATGTAACTTGAATCTTTGCAATTTATTACACAATTTAAAGACATTTTCAATGACAATTTACAAACACATTTCGGAGTAAAAATGGCGGGACCAAACTAAAACAGTTTATTTCGAACAAAATTATTAACAAAAACACACAATCAGAGTTTAAAAATTTGTACTATTTATAAAGAATAAGTTTGTCCTTACATTTAAAAAACATTTTGTATTATATTCTTGTTTTATTGCAAACCTACATAAAAACTTTATTTGCAATGGTCTATATATTAAATGTTTATTTTTATTAACATTTGTCAGCACTGCATTAGGTTAATTTTCTGCAAAACTTTTATTAATTTAAAACTCATATAAAAATTCTTAGAATGAAAATACAAGCATTGTAAAAATGTTAACAGTACCCTCAGTCACAAAACTGAGAACTCACAAATTATCACAAACTAAATGAAAACACATCATTAAAAAGGTAACTTCAATCAGTAAAGAACAAGTTATAGGTGCTTTAGATTCTAAAACAAATCTAGTGCCAAATTCTAGGAGTTTATACAATTGCTAAAAAAAATCTATCACCTATTCAAAGTGAAATGCTAATAAAAATTTCTATAAGCTTTTATGTGCTTTAATATCAATCCTTTGAATCAAAAGTGTAAAGAAGACCAAATATCTTCTTTTATAATAGCATATAATATCATACAAATGTAAAAATAATCACTCAACAATATTGTCGAACATTTTTGACAGTTAAAACTTTGTGCAGTACATAGCTTACAATCCACAGTTAAAATTTTATGCTGGATGAGGCTTGCCATTCACAGTTATGTAACTTTTGACACCTGTAAAAAAAAAATATATATATATTTTAATTTTTAAATACATATATTAAATACTTATAGCCTATATTTTAGCACATAAATAGCCAGCACTTTTCCTTCAACTGTCATGAACAATCATTTCTCACTATAAACAATGTTTTTACGCTCACAACATTCTATTACTCTTTAGCAGGTGGATGATGATTCATAAAGCAGTATACGTAGTTTTAAACAATTATTATTAATTCTTCCCTATATTTTTGTTTAGTGCTTTGAAAGAATAGACTAGTAATGATATTTTGTGGGTAGCTCCAACATTAGCTTACCATTTTATAATATAACTGTCAAAATTAGTTAATTTGAAAATTGCATGTGTTTGTTTACAAATGGTAATCCAAAGGAGACTTGTTTTTGTTGAAATAATTAAATGTAATCTATTGTAATGTATTACATGTATTGAAGCACGTCACAAAATATAAAACATTTACTACATTGAAACATGTATATATAAAGTGAAACAAATTTTTTTTATATAAATTTATTTGTGTTAAATTAGGCCTGCCACCAAGAACTGTTTCCAAATCCTGTTCATAGCATTTAAAAATCCTGTAATGTTCAAAACATAAATTCACATTAGGTTTCACTTAATTTTAAATGTACAAAGTAAAATAACAAAAGTAAATTTTGAAAGTACAGGCTCATTGACACTAAGTGAGATAAATTAATGAAATAAATTTTCTTGTGTCCAGGCTTGAGTAAACCCCCCTCCCCCCCCCCCCCGCTTTTTTTTTTTTTTGCCAAAAGGGTGTTAAAAATATTGCAAGTACAGTATTTATTTTACTTGAAGGTGGTTGATTTTCGGCTTCCGGAAATGAAGGTGAATAGTAACTATGGTGAAAGGTTGGTTAGGTTAGGTAAGCTACATTAATAATACATAAATTACAATTTTAACAAAAGTGACATTTTATTACCATAGCTTACCTAACTTAACCAAGCTTTAACTTAGTTACTACAGTACACTCCCTATTTAACGCGGTTGTCGGGGGACATAACTTTTACCCGCGTTGTTGCATAACCGCGATGTTTCGATGTGACCAAGGTCAAAAGGCATAAAACACCGCCTGTGTTCTAATAGATCGGCAAGCACGCACAGTATAGACGGCCCGCCTTTGTGCGGACTTTGCATCCGCAGTTTTCACTAAACACGGGTGAAAAAATAAAAAATAATAAATTTTAAAGATAAATATTAAATGTTGAATTGTTTTTATTTTTCCGCGTGCCGCGCAGTTTGTCGCACGGCCTACGAGCGCGCCACACGCCGCCATACACACGTGCGGCACACAAGCTGCTGCCAGTCTCGTGGTGTCAGCCACAGTATCTGCTTCGTCTAAGTGTCCGTAACAAAGTAAGTGCAGTGCGTGCGGTTACACACGATTCTGTGGTCAAAGTCTTCTAAAAAGAAAGGCCGTAGTGATACTTCAAACCGAATATGAATCGCAAAGTACCGAGTTTGATTGACAAAATAAAAGTTCTAGATTTACTTACAGATAGCTTGTCTTTTGTAGAAGCAGGACGCAGATACAGGAAAAAAACGATTCTAGCATTCGTACAATAAAAAATAAAGAATCGTCTATCGTGTCAAGTGGTTAAACTTTATTATCCATGCTTACAGTAAATTATAAATGGTCACATGTGGGAAACAAAAATTGCGCCAATTTAATTTTAGCGCAATCAGTGACGCCGTATTAAAAACCGTGTTAAACTTTGTCTTTACTTATTTCACCAAACGCTGTGTCGAGTTGCTGAGTGTGTGTGGCTCGGATCGGCAAGTGTTATATTCCCCAGCCTCTGTTTAAAGGTCGGGAGACCGCTACACATAAACATTTCCGGGACTTGTTTACTACCTCACGGCAAAAGTGGTACAGTATGGTTCACGTAAATATTGGACCACTGGGAATTCCTGGGCAAAGATTAAAAATACGCTAGCCGATTTACTTTACTATTTAATGTTAAAATATTATACCAAAGTAAAAAGATGAACTTGTATAATACAATGAATTACCCAATAATATTACGTCTGTAGGTTTAAGTTGTAACAAAACATTTATATACAGATGTCCAGTAAAGTACCAATTAAGATTCTGGAGTGGAATTTTAAACACCGGACTACCTGATTTTGCCTTGTACGCAGCGACGCTGCTCAGTCAAGTGACTCATGCTCTGCCTGTGTGCTGCGTGAACACATTCCCTCCCCCACTCCCCCTCGTGTTTCTGCCCGCTCTAATCTCTACCTCTCTCCATATTCTCGGCTCGCCTCTCCCTAACCCGCGCTTGCCGAAAAACAAGCCTATCCAACATCAATCCCCAGCCGAGTCACGCTGGATGTCGCTGGACGGTGGGCTTTATCAGGTCCCCTGTCCAATGCTTCATTTGTGAGATAAAGCGACGTTAAGAACTAGTGTTTCAGAAAATATCACTGGGCTGGATTGGACCATAATTTGAAAACCCTACAAGATAGAGGAATAATGTACGGAGATATCTTGTTTAGAATTTTACTGCGGACATTTTCTACGCCTAGGCTTTTTTCTGCCCGATGCTTAGTTTGTTAGTTACAACGCAAAATTATCCTAATCGGCTGTCAACCATTTATTCCATTATTATTATTCATTTCTGACTGGGGGACATGGTTTGACCCGCGATATACCCGATTCCGCGATCAATCGAGGCGCGATATACCGGGAGTTTACTGTATTTGACTTATTTCCCCCAATCTGTGACTAACAAGTTCAAAAGAAAAATATATATTGTCATCATGCTTTAGATTTTAGCTTTCTACAATGCACAAGGCAATCATCATTGGCAAGTCCTTCTATTTTTCGTGCACACAAAGTTTTCCTGTAACAGGTTTTTTTGCATCAGTCATTTTGCTGTCCGGTTTTAAGGCAAAAAAAAGTATCAAAAAACTTTGCTACGCAGATTGTGGATTGCCATATGAACAACATGTACATATTTTCATGCCGCTGAAGATCTTTCAACACACCGTCAAGTTTGTTCAGAATTTCAGGAAAACAAGATGGTTGAACATTTTGTTTTGATAAGCCTCAACCATTTAAACAACTGCTAAGAATTTTAACAATTACTTTATTTTTACAAACATTCATTTGGTGATGACTGTAGTTTTTTCACCATCATAACACATCTAAAAGGCATATAAACAAGTTGAAACAACATGGTGTCAAAAACTCTGAATCAGCAAATAATTAAAATACAGAGTATAGCCATGACATTTCTAATCTTTCAACATACCAAAAACATTTACCTCACAACCATAGGTATTGCTGTACTTCAGTGCTTGGGTGAAATGGTGCCATTGGGTAAATGTTTTTCATCTGCTGATATAAAGCTTGGAAGTGTCATGGCGCCACACGTAATGGTAGTTGTACACTGTCAGACATCTACTTGTTAATTAATAGCGAAGTAAAATGTAATATACAGGAACATAATTTTAATGCGAAAATACCGGCCCAAACATGGTAAATAACAGTGAATGTTGCTGTTTTTCTGCCAATCTGTTTTACTCTTCAAATATCCAGGAAAATGGATAAAATCCATAAAAACGACATGCTTGGGCTGAACATATTTTTTCAAATGCAAGGTAATTTACAGACAATAGCACACAACTAAATAAAAATGGGTTATTGGAGAAGGAATCATCTATGTACTCTTGTAAGGAACCACCACTCCAGCAATTGTCAGAAGTGATGGCCAGACCAGGATTCAAACTGAAGTCCTCTGGAATGCAAGTCCAGTGTCTTAGCACTGCGCGTGTGTTTAATATAAAAAGTGGAAAAAATATTAGTCTTGTCATGGACACACAGCAGTTCATTTTTTAAATTTATATAGCTGGGTAATACTGTATTTACCCGCAGAAGGGTCACCTCTTCGTATTGGTCGCACTCTTAATTTTGGGCAAAAAAATCAAACATTTTCACCATAAGGGTCGCCCTCGAATATCAATCGTGCCATGTAACTGTCGCCAAAAGAATACAAGTGAAGTCTTCATGGTCCGTAGCTTATTGCCACGAAAGAAACGGCACCCATGTCCTTAATCTTTCCCCTGTTCATCTTTTATGGCCCTTCCTCGCCCTCCCCCTCCATCTTCACTCTAGTACTATCTAACAAAAATTACAAAGGAAAATAATGCTATTTTTCATACATACCTATGTTTCCCTTCCCGTCTTCCCCAAGACCGCAGGCTATTGCCTTGTCAATTTTTTATCAGTTTCTTCAACAAAAACAAGTACGCCCTTTACAGCAGTTTTTTTCATGAATGAAATGTTGCGGTAGAAAGCTAGGAAATATCACGCAAAAACATTGTTGGGACACGGTTGCGTCACAAAAACCTGTCGAGGTAGACATGATAATTGTGTACGGAGCCAGTTCACGAAGAGGAGAGGGGGAGGAAGAACCATAAACACTGCTGCGTGGAAACATGCACTCCCTTCCCCTCGTTCTCTCTCGCTCTCTGGCTGGTTTATTTTTAGATTCCCCCTCTTGCCGTGTGCCGCACGACAGGCAGCAGATGTAGCTTAAACCGCACAATTCATGATGCTTTACACTCACTGCCGAGATATTTTATTGAACAATTTATATTGACTCATGACATATTTATTAAAAACCAACACAGGCTAGTTATTTAAGCATATAGTCAACCACAACAGTGCAATGTTCATTTTTTTTAAACCCAAAATGGAAATTTTCACATATGGGTCATAGTACATTTTTTTAAACAAAAAAAAAACGCATAAAATCTATGATCCACATGCGGGTAAATACAGTACATACAAATAAATTAATATAGTCTTATTTCCACAATATTTCTTCATAAAATCTGAAATTGATGATTGGGATCGAGTTAACCTTCTGAGCACATAAACTTTCAGCAGAGAAATAAAATATTTTTATGTTAGCTAACAATTCAAGACTTTATACTAACCTTTGCTGCTGCTTTTTTCTGCCATTCCAAGGAAATGAAGCTCTTCTAACAGGTCTTTTAAGTTTCCATCAATATTATGTCCTATCTTGATTGTCGGTACTGGTTTCTTTGCAGTTTGTGTGTGCCATACTAATATCTGCCACATATAAACAATAATATATGCAATACAACTTTCTAATTCAATTTTGTTTAAACAAAATTATGGAAAATAATTTAATGATGACATAAATTTTTAAAACTACACAAAGTGAACTCATTTTGATTTTAAACCTACCCTAAAAATACTGAACACATATGTTTTGCTTCTGTTAACAAACCATATTTATCCAAACACAGGTTGACCTCTATGTCGATCCCCAAGTTTTAGTACACATCAAAATGTATAAACTGTAACAAAACTAAAGTTTAAGCAATTCAAATATCATTTTATCAAACACCAAAAAATGTATGAAAGTGAACTGTTCCATTGAAGACAGTACATAGAATCATTTGACATCCATTAGGTGTAAATAAAATAAATTACAATTAAACTAAAAAAATTATGTTTAATTTGCATCATTTTTGTATTGTATTGAAGATTGAACATTTGGCAAGCTATTTGTACCAAATATTAATATATTTGAAACAATTTATGGTATGAACCAATTGCACCATTCATGAAACATGAACTATTTGTTTACCTGCACCGATTTAAATATCATGGTAGACTGTTTCAAACTTTAGGTCTCCAAAATAAGTTCACTTCCAAAAAATTCATACAAGAAACTAGCAAACAATATTGACTTATATTCAGATAATATGGTTACTACACGGAAATAATAAATATACAGCCTGCGAAAATCATGTCTATTTTTGTCATGTAGAATTAGACACTATAGTGCAAATTTAACTTGTGAACATTACTAATTTCCTTGACTCCTCAATTATGACTTAAACACCATTATTTAAATACATATTATTTTCAAAATACTGAGTATTTTATTCTCTACAAACAGCATTCAGTTAATTATTTAAGATGAAATGAAGTAAAAAAACATTAATACTTTCATAAATCATAATGCCATTAAAAAGGATTAAGGAGACATGTAGTACACAGTATATATATATATAAATATAAAAACACGCACACACACACACACACACATATATATTTAAATAATACCTTTGTGCAAAAATTTCCTTTTGGCTCTATGTCTTCTAGATTTACTTCCAAACTTTTCAAGAACTCATCTTCTTCATAACCAGCTTTGAATGGCATTGTTGCATTTGGATGCTCCAACAATAGTTTCACACTAACAGCAAACCCTGCCATGTCAACAGGAAACATACGTTTTGATGGCCATGAATCAAAGAATCCTACAACTTTTCCCTGTAAGCAAAAATAAAACAAAAATTCTTCTACTGTCATGCTACACTTCAAAATTTTACTTTTACTTATGCCTACCAAATTTCCATTAAAAACTAAAAATGACTTGAAAATATGTGTAACTCTTAATAAACTTCAAAACTTTTATAATTGTTTATTTATGTCTGTAACATGCCCACTGGCAGTTGGAGAACTTTTGAGATGGGTATGACATATTATGGACTGTCAACAAAATACATAGACATAGTGTGGCCATTGTGCACTGGCAACTTTGTTACATTGTATTTTGTTTTGCAATCTTTAATAGTTAATTTTTTTGTAATAGTTTTTATAGTTTACTTTTTTCAATTTTATTTTTAAATTAAAATTACTTTTTTGTTTTATAATTGATTTAATTTACTCATAAAAACATTGATGTGTCCCGGCAACAGCGTCGGGTGATGGAGTGGCGTGAGGTGGGGCGAAAGGCCCACTGGTAGGCTGGCAGCTGCTCCTTGACTCACAGATATTGGCACTAACCTGCCCTTTTGCTGGGCCAGGGGTAGAGGAGGGGTGTGGTCAGGTACAGTGCGAGGAAGGGGCGTTAGTTGGTGCCTTAGAGAGAGCACCCGAAGGCCGCTCCAGGGGAGGAGATCTAGAGCGAGCACCCAAGGGCCGCTCCAGAGGGAGGTGGGGTTCTAGAGCGAGCACCCAAGGGCCGCTCCAGAGGAAGGAAGAGGAGAGGTGAGCAGAAAGCAATAACCCAATTTCCAACTATCTGCTTTATTTCCCCCAGATTTCTCTGGGGGTAGGGATCACTGGCTAGGTACATTTCGACCTAGCTTAGGTACATTTCGACCTAGCTTAAATACAGCTCCTTCAGACATTGGTCACTGATATGAGTGACATATTTTCCCCACACAGGTCATCCTGTGCCCTCCCCAGTAATTCGCACACCAGGACACTATTTACTTATTACATACATAGCACTGACACACATTTTATATTATACAGTCATTAATAAATCCATATGCACTGTTATAAACGTCCAAAAGTGCTTGCTGCCATCTATGGTATGTTTGCGGCACCTCTCGTAGCCTATATCCCACGGCTGGTGTAGAGAAGCCTTTTGGGATACGGCTTTCTTTGCGAGGCGGCCATGTTGGATGCAGAGAGAGGAGGCCGAGGGCAAACGCAGGACACGACAACATGTATAGAACGTTTAAAGTTTTAGTAACCTTTTATTTCAAAGTTTCATTTCTTTACCTGAGAGTAGTATTAATAAGCTATGTAAGTCATCCCCAAGCCTGTGAGACTTTGACATTGTGACATAAAATAAGTGACTTTGGTACAATTTCTTCACCCAGTAGGCCCCACCGATAAAGATGTTAAATTTTGCTTCAATTTGGCCACTTAACTTTACGACTGTGATGACCAGCGAAAGCGAATGCTGGTTAGGTAACCCCAGCTGTGAATAAAGAAACAATTCCGCCCAAAGTAGTTTAATTACTGCTACTACTCAGAGAAAGTAGTCTTTGTTTATAGTGTGTTCATGCTGGAAATGAACATTGGCCTATCTTTAAAAAACAATAAATTTGTTGGAATAACCGTAATAGTTGTTAGCATAGAGGTTTTATTGAACTTTCAAAAATGTGGCATAGAAATGTTTTTTTTAGTGTGGGCGTGGCCCGATTATGCGTAATTTACAGTGATTTTGCTTTCACATATTTTTGAGCTCAAAGGAAAGACATTTGAGTGGATATGTAGTATTTTATAAAGATTTTAATAAGCCCTCTTGAAGCATATTTTTAAATTTAATATTATGTATACTATGCATGTAATAAGCCTATTTATTTTAGTAGCTATTTTAGTGTTTCAGCTTTTAGGTGTATTATAGTGCTAACAGAGGTGTAAAGAGGTTTTTTTTTGCATGTTTTCAGCTCAATGCCTAGGATCAGTATTGTGAAACTTACTTTCTCTTTTCTGCAAAATATATACATTAGCAAATAGATAATTTTTTCTTGGTGTAGCCCAGTTCCTCTTCGTAATTTATATTTAGTTTTGTTACTTAATTTGTTCTTGTTTTCAACATCAGGCCTGGGGGGAAGATAAGGTTTAAAGTTTTAGGGCAATGGTAAACTGGATAAATTTTGTAAGTTTGCAAGGTCTGGAAAGTTTGCAAAAAAAAAGAGAATTTAAAGGCAAAAAAATTATTATGTATATTAGTTGTGGGTTGAGAGATTTAAGTAAAAGTGGATGATGCCAGACTTTAATTATGGTTTGTACGCGGAGCTGGGTTGTGTTTCGAGGGAACGCTGTGTGGTGGCACCTATGTGAGCGCACCGAAAGGGCTACACGACAAACCTCATGGCAATCACGAGAGAGTTAGGGAGTTGTCCATGAGTCGTTAGTGAGACGTCAGCCAAGTGCAGGCATGGACAGTGGTGTGAAGAAATTGAATAGTGGTGTAGGGAAAAAAAAATCATGCATTTTTGTTTTAATTCAGTTCTAATGTTGATGACTGCAATAGTAGATTCAATTCTATGACAAATTTTTACCTTTTTCTTTGACAAAAGTAATGTGTTTTATAACAACAGTAGAGACATTAAAAAAGACAGAATATTAAACTGAAACCAGAAAAAAATCAAGATTAAGTTTCTTTAACAATCTAAACATATTTTTATTATTAGTATGTAATTAATGTAATAGTTATAAGGTAATTCAGAAAATCTTATTTAAAATGATAATTCCAGTGTCTTTACTGAACAATCACTGCATCGTTATCAAAAATAAATTATTACCTCCTTCAAAACTGGTGAGCTGACTGAATAATCACCAATCAGTCCAACAGGAAACATGGATACTTTTTTTGTGTACCGAATTTCATCAAATAATCTTAGGTCAAAAGTGTTGTCATCATCACCAAAATAGATAACTCCAGAATTAGCACTTCTTCGGATCCATGATAGTGCTGCTCTTCTGTTGGCAACACCTCTAGGAACCACACTTTTTTTCCGATATATTTCAGGCATAGGACTTGCAAGATGTGTGAATGGAATACCTAAAAAATAATAAACATGGTATGAAATTTTAAAAATGGAAAATAATATACTGGTTTCTTGACAGAAAACAATAAGTTTAAATACATGAACAAATCAGCATACATGGGTACTTAACAAGAAAGACAAACCAGTGCATGAATAATCTAATATAATCACAAGTACATTCATTCATGCTGGTTACACAATTATCACACAAAAACATACACAATAAAAATTTTACACTTGGATACAATTAGTTACCATAAACTTAACGATAAATATTATAACAATGAAAACTCTCTGCCCCTTGAAAATTTAAACAGAATATTTGGTTACTATTTGTTTTTTAATAAATTTATAAAAGTAATCTAGGTTATTGTTTTAGATATTGCAAGGTTATAATAATTACCTTTGGATCATCAGTTTCACGGTGTGCATAAGTATTTATGATTTATTAAAGTTAATTTTGTGTGTAATAAATAAATCTTAAGCATTAAGTGGTTAGATTTACATGCTTATTTTTACGTTTATATATTTTAATTGTAATGTATTTAAGGCTATATTTCAGTTTTTTTTTTTTTCGACAATGGTATTGTATTAGGCTTCTTGAATAGTTTTAAAAAAATCTCTGGTGCAGCAGAAACATTAGAAGTGGCGCAGTTATGAAATTGCCAAAGTTATTTCTCGTAAGTTGCTCACGACTCTTGGAAATTCCACGTGGTATGCGCACTGTGGTGCAGATAGGTTATACTTCTTATTAACCATCACTGTCAGCAAGAGAAGATAAATTTCTTAGTCACTACTTTCCTCTTCAAAACATTAGATTATACACAGCCCAAAACACTTGCAACTTTATTCCAATAAACTGAATTTACCGATTTAACTCAATAAGCTGAGAAAATCGTGACAAGGTTCGTGGTGACTGAAACTCAAATGTTAAACATTCTAAATTATTTGTTACTTTAACCAGATGGAATTTTCTAATCTTTGTTGGTGAGACCATCCCTAAGAGGCCCCAGAAAGGTAAATACTATACATTACGAGCTCCCCCTACAGGGGCACACATACGGTGTGCAGAGCTTTACAAAACTGCACACGATATAAGAGTGGAGTCAGTTTACGAAAAGCATTGAAGGATACGGTGAGGTCAGATTAGTAGTTCCATTACTGGATTTTGTTTTTAAGTTGTATTTTTAGTAGTAAGAAAATGATTAAAACATGTGTTTTCAGAACAATATTTAGGCATGAAACTCTTGGTAAAGATTTTTAAAAGCACTTAAGCTACATACATTACACCTTCATCTTCATTTATACACCATAAAATGTTATGGTGACCACTCAAACCTTGTATTTACCCTATGCACAATGAAAATTTGCACGTCAGTCCTCAGCTTTTTGCTTAGAGGCGATACCATACTAGATACACCAGCGAGCATCGCTCTTATCATCCACCTTACTAACACAACTACACTCTTGGCTTCGCAGGCCCCTTAATACAGATGGCATCAATACAACAAAACTTAACATAATATAAATTATGATATATCACAGTATATACCATGCACGTAACATGCAAAATAAATTGCCAGTCACCAAATTTCTGTTATTCCTGAGAAAGAAGGTTGGTGAAGTAGGTAAGTAAAGTCCAGTTACAATTACTCAGAAATAAGTGTACACACATGGTTTGAATAGCAAAAAAAAAAAAAACATACATACCAAACCTTAGCAAAAGATGAGTCAACATAGAATTACAAATTCGGCTGTCATCTGCAACAATCCAATGAAGATTGGCTACATGCATTAATGTTTGACCTAGTCTCGTCAATTCTGCTGCTTGCTCTCGTCTTGGGTAAGTTGGTGTCACAAAGTAAATTATAGGTGAATCCACACGTTTCAAGTATCTTGTATCCTACAGGAAAAAAAAATCCCAATACACAATTTTTTCTAAATTATAGAATTAAAATCCTACCTCAGTCAGAACTACTTAAACTAGCAAATAAAAAAGTAGCTGATTTTAATTTGCATGTAAACTGAGTAAATGGAGTTAAGAAGGAGAGTTATGAAACAAAGATACCATGCTGGTTTCAACTGTTTCTGTGCCATAACTACTTTTTTGATGTTTAATATTGAAAACTTGCAAGGCAGATATCACAAAATAAGATATATTGAAAGATCATAACAAAGTGTAGATTGTCACTTCCCAGGAATATTCGTGTCGCCGAACTTAAATTTTTGGTGTTCCATGATCTGTGCTCTGTGTGGGTGCCATAGCCGCGTGGTGGCACAATATGGTTATGTGAGTATTCTGCGAACACAGGCATCAGCAGTACAAGCACAACACATTCCTGAAGGTGGTGTTTGCACAGCTGTGCGTGCTGGTGCAAATGTTGCTGACAAACCAGAGAGCACCACTCGAGTGTGGCGTTGGTGGAATAGGCCTCACCCAGCTAGCTTGAGCCCTAATCATGACATTTGGGTGCGGCAACACAGGACAGTTCTGGGAAAGACAGGCACAGGCACGGGTTTTTAAGCGGGTCTTAGCTATTGCGCGAGGCTTACTTGGGTCATCTTGACCCAAGAAAAAGTCAGAAATGTAACATTAGTGATAGGCTCACTCACTCAGGCGTGGCCCCCCGCATATCGCCTAGTTAGGCTGGGGTCCAAGATGAGATAAAGTTTAAGTCTGTAAGTTAAGGCTTACTCAGAGGGCTTAGAGAAATGTTCTAGGAGAGAATTCATAGTTCAACAGGTTAATCATAAGTCAAACTCCCTAAAGGAGGTGTTAGTTATTATCAATAAGTCTGTGTCTAAGTTAAGTTTTACAAAATGTCTACAGTTCTGACACTCTTTATAAGTACCATCAAAGTTGGTTAAAAGCAGGTTTCTTTTAAATAAGTAATCTAATTTGAAATAATTATTACTGTAAATGAAATGTGAAGACTGAAATGTAATTATAAATATTTATTTGGTTTATTTTTAAAACAAGCTATAATTTTTTTTTAAAGAAACCTCTATTTTCTCCTCTCCTCAAACACCCTGGAAAAGTATGTGGAATTTAGTCCAAGGATCCTGGTTCATCATTATTTCCTTTAGTTTGAAAGATGTGTTCGCTTACTTCTCGCAGGCCAAGTATTTAAGTATTTGTTGAGTCTTTGCAAATAGAATTTAGAGAGTGTTCTATATAATATCATCCAACATAAGGAGTTCAAGATTTATTATTGACCTGTTTATTTATTTATTCAGTTTATGTTTACTTAAATAGTTATTGAGAATTTTGTTCACATTTTTAAACCCTCTCATAGCAATACTGACAATAGTCTCATTAGAGTTGAGGGGTTTAAACCAGGCTAAAAATCATGGGCAGGCAATATCTTATTTTTATAGTCTAAAACTTTTAATAAACCACATAATTTAACACTATAAGATTAAAACAATGCAAATGATTTACTTATTTTTATTAACAACAGTAAAACATCACATTAAAAATTTGTACTAGGTATTGATAAACTTTTAAAAGTTCACACATAAACTATAGCTTATTTTAATGGTTTCAGAGATCTGTTAACAATCCCAACATGCTGACAATGCCTGAATTCAGGTTTGCAGAAGAATAAGTTAATGATGCGACACTTCTCGCCGGCATATTTTTAAGTGTTCTCTAACGCTATGGACTCAAATACCTTCAGTTCTGCACAGTTCCTGGTATACTAGCTGACAATACTAAGCACACAAAAATATTAGGTAGTGGGAGTGGCTTAGTGGCCATTTGACAACTTATTCATTTAGTCAATTAGACTTGTGTATCTCTTCTTGCACTACCATGCCACAAACTGGGGTGAAATTTGCACAAACATACTGATAAAATACTAATAGAAAAAATCTGTTACAGTACTACAGTGTGTATAACAGAATAAACTCACAAAAACCTAGAGGTCATAAATGGTAAACAAAATTTTTTTCTCTTCAATCTCGTTGATTATCATTATTAAAATTAAAATATCAAAATCAACCAGCTAAAAAAAATTTTTGGCTCGTTCTTTCCTGTTTGTATTGCAGGTCACATCACATCATGTTGGTTGTGTTTGTAAAATGCTTGTTCTTGAATGTTTGTTGAAATCTGTTTAAAACAGAAATTCAAATTTGGATGCTTTCTCCATGCTTAACTTATTACGTTCTTTAGAATGCACAAATCCAAATGATGAGAAGACCATCTCTATACTCGTTAAAGAAGCTTGTGCTTGTAACTGCTAAACAAAAAGAGAAACTTGGTCATTAAATTTCTCAATATCATTCTTCTGACTACTCTTCATAGGTTGTAACCTGTTATGTTGCTTCATTTTCAAAAAGCAATTCTTGAAAGGGTAAGCTTTTTGATTGAAACTTAACAATTAATGGAAGAAGAGAACTAATCAAATACCTCAATTTTGCCAAATCAAATTCTATGTTTTTTTTTTCTTCACACAAATCAACATCAAGTGATGATTTTTTTTCTTTTGAATCCAGCATTGTGGCTTCCATTTACATTTGAAGATTCTCCCACATGAACAATGACTCAGAACTAGTGCATTTATTTTTCTGACCACCATCAAGGGTTATGGCAATAGGCTTCAAAATATTAATTCAGTACTCTACATTCTGTTTCAATGTCATGTTCCAAATTTGTTTCTGTAATACTTTATCAATAGTGTCACAGTGTTCCTCACAAATTGTAACAGAGTTCCCAACCTTTAACATGTGTCTCAAGGTAATCTACCAGTGTATTCCAGTGTACTTCACTTCGGAGGACTCATTTTTAACAACATATTGTCTGTAACATGCATTAGCAAAGTGGTTGTTTCTCTAATATTTTATTATGTGTAACACATCACACTATGAATATTTAAGTCATTTGCTAACAAATTTAATATGTGAGCTGAACATCTATAAGTGATGATATTCAAATCTTCATTATTATCCATGGCCACAATGCTGTGCTTTATAAAGATTTTGATGACATACTTATACTTAGCATCAAGTAACTAAAATATCATTATGTGATAAAATAAAACATGCTTACAAGTTGCTGAAGAACTTACATATTTGCTAAATCATTTTCCTAAACTTACCTCAAGCAATAGATGGCAAATTAAACCATTCTCTTCGTGAAAAAATTTTCTGTTTACTAATTTTCCTTGCGATGACCAAACAAAATATATCACAAGAAGCATAAAGGCCACTGTTAAGAAAAACATGTTCTTCACAAGAGTCATTATTCCGTAAGTTGAAAATTGCCATTATCTAAAACAGTCAAAACATAATAAATCATATTAAAATAACTGACAGTTGTATGCTTCTTATTAGAAGGGTTAACATGATTATTCTGTATCGTCAATAAACCATAAAAGTTATGTATCATCAATAAACCATAAAATGTTACATATGGTACGTCATGACTCAGTGACTAACATTTGCTTCAACAGTCTTTGGAAGGACTTTGGAAGGACTAGAACTTTCAACAATAAAATCAAAAAGTTATACACAGTTAATATTTTTCTACATAAACAACTATACTAGCATCACCACCACCACATTCATAGTTTTAACTGCTTCCTACTCATGTTTGTGCTTAAAAGGTCTTAAAATATGTATTCCTATGCTGCTTTGATATATGACTCCACGACATTACTCTGACGTCGTCCGGGCCTGCGGCCCCTTTGAGCCCGATACGACACCGCCCAACCACCGTCTCATTTCAAACCTCCCGCTCGTGCGTGCGTGTGTGCGTGTGTGTCTAGCCCGGCAAGAGGGCGCCTAGCTGCAGTGCGCCGCACCCCTAATTTGCTACGTTTTAATATTATTTGTAAATCCTTTTTGTTTTCATTCGTCTTTGCCCCACGTTGGGCGCCAATTGACAAGGTCGGGGGATTCGGTAGTATTTATAACGTACTTTTAGTGGGCGCCACCGTGTCTAGGGGGCACGGACCCGGCGAGAAGACTCTGTCTCAGGCGTGACGTAGCCCGTGTGGCGGCGTGACGTAGCCCGTGTGGCGGCGTGACTCGTTTCCCCCTTTCGCAATTACCTTAACCACGCAGTGGGATCTCAGGGCGCCCCACACGCCGACAAACAACACTCGAAGCACGCAAACACAATGTCTCTATGAAAACGCCTTCCTCGGAGAGCCGGAACGGAGCGTCTCTCTTCAGCTGGCGACGGGAAGCGACTGCGCGAGCAATGGCCGCAGAGGTAGCGTGGTGAAGGGGGGGGGGGGGGGGGGGGGTGTTTGGCGCCAAGCGCCCTGAACAGTTACCCTGTCTCCCGTCGTGCCGCGGACGTGGTTAAAATGCATAAAAATTACAATAAATTTTAATATAAAAACATATGGCACTTGGGGAACAAAACAAAAGATTGCACAGTATTATTATATCTTGGGGAGCGAAGCACTGATTCTACAGCGCCCTCTTGCGGCGGCGCGCTATTTAAAACACGTCAGCCGGGAGGATTAACAGGAAGGGAGGGAGGTGGTGGCACATCGGGCTCAGATGGGCGTAGCCCTGGACGACGTCAACTCTTAATTTTATTACGATTATAATTGAGTTTATTTTGCATTTTGTGACCAAATTTCATTTTATCAATAAACTTAAATAGAAAAAATTTCACCTCAAAATCCTCACTCATTATTTAAATATATATTTTAGAAATAATAAACTTATCAATAACACCACCAATATTATTTAATTTTCAAGCCATTTTAAAAAGTAATATAATAAACTGTTTATCTTACCTTTTTTTAAACATATAATGGAGTAAGGACTTTCTCCTTAAGATTAAAAAAAAAATAGCAGAAAAATATTCACAATACTCCTGATTGAGGATTTTAAGCTTCAGTTTTTCTTGAAACTGCAAGAAAAGTTCAAATATGACAAATTAAAATTAATACAAATAAATTCTGTAGGTACTGTGACACTCATAAAGATAAATGTAATAAATGAAATTAGAGTAAACACACTAAATTTGCAGTTCGGGTATACAGCATATTCTGGTTTGCTGCTGGTGGAATTGTGTTTACCCGCAGGGAAAAAAAAAAACAAGAACACTGGAAAAGTATATAATAAAAGTAGCAGCAATCAAGATGCAACCTACTTCCTGCACATCATCTGGATGGCTGAGAGCGAGAGAGGGGGCACGAGAGTAAGGAAGCACGAGAGAATGCATGAGAGGAAGGGTGAAAGCACTCTTGAGAGAGGATGTGCAAGAGAGGGTATGCAATAGAGGGCTTGAGAGAGAGGGTGTGCAAGAGAGTATATGCAAGAGAGGGTATGCAATAGAGATCTTGAGAGAGGGTTAGAAAAGAGTATATGCAAGTGAAGGTATGCAATAGAGGTCTTGAGAGAGAGGGTGTGCAAGTGAGGGTATGCAAGAGAGAGGGCATAAGAGAGGGGGCCAGAAAGAGAGAGAGTGCAAGAGAGAGAGAGAATAGTCTTTGTGTCTCAATGGCATTGATATTTACCATGGTTTATTCCAGTCTGCTCAACCTGTATTTAGTTTGTTAGTGTTGAGGAATGTAATTTGTTTTATTTATACAGGATAATTATAAAGTCTGTGAAACAATTCATAAAATTGGTACAGCGAAATGGAAAAGAAAAACGTAACAAATTATATACCGCGTGAAAGAACAACTCTCAAAGTTTTTTTGAATGTAGCGCCAAAAAGCTATTTTAAAAAACAACCGACAGGGGCGCTAGTGCATGTTGTTGCTGAAAATGGCTGCGAACCAGGCAAAGAAAGCCTTTTGTGTGCTTGAATACACCCGTAGCGAATCGGTAGTGAGTGTCCAAAGAGCTTTCCGTGGCAAGTTTAACAAAACACCACCAGTTTACAATAGCATAATGAAGTGGTACAAGAAATTCGAGGAAGACGGCTGTTTGTGCGACGCAAAATGGTCGAGTCAGCCAGGCGTGTCACAACAGACAGTGGATTGTGTACAGGACGTGATGGTGCGGAGTCCCAAGAAGTCAACTTATCGGGCTAGTGCAGAATTGAACATCCCTCAGCCAACAGTGTGGAAAATTCTTCGTAAGCAATTAAGAGTGAAGCCGTACAAATTGCAGCTTCTGCAAGCCATCAGCCACGATGACAAATTGCTCTGACTGCAGTTCTGCATTGCCATGCAGAACGGTCTTGAAGACGATGACTTTGCAAGCAAATTAATCTTCAGTGACGAAGCCACTTTTCATCACTTAGGAAGAGTCAACCGACAAAACACACGCATATGGGGGACAGAGAATCCACATGCAACTCTCGAACACGTCCGAGATTCGCCAAAAGTTAATGTGTTCTGTACCATGTCAAACAAGACAGTTTATGGCCCCTTCCGCTGAGAGAACTGTCACTGGTATCACCTACCTCGACATGATGCAATTGTGGCTTATGCCATAACTTGAAGCTGATAGCAGGGACTTCATCTTCCCATAAGATGGTGCTCCACCTCATTACCACAATGTGGTATGAGATTATCTGAATGAGACGTTGCCACATCGCTGGATGGGCCGTGGGGCGGCCGCTGACCAAGTGCTACTCCCGTGGCCACCACGATCACCGGACTTGACACCTTGCGATTTTTTCTTTTGGGGATACATCAAGGATAGTGTTTATGTTCCACCTCTACCACAGAACCTTGACGAATTGAGACACCGCATCGTAGCAGCTGCTCTTATCATCACTCCTGATATTCTGGGTCGGGTATGGGCAGAATTGGACTATCGATTAGATGTGTGTCGTGTGACGCAAGGTGGACACACAGAACATTTATAACTAGTGAAAAAAAAAATTTGAGAGTTTTTCTTTCACGTGGTATATAATTTGTTACATAATTCTTAGCCATTTCACTGTACCGATTTTTTTTAAATGTTTCACGGACTTTATAATTACCCTGTATTTGTGACATACCCACAGACAGCTGAGGAACTTTAATGGTGGACACTAAGATACAAAATACACAAAGGCACAAGAGATGCAGTCACTGCATGTGGCCAGGCAACGCAAGCATTTCGGCACTATGCAAAGGCAGACACCACCTACAAGAAAAAAAAATCTGCGCAGGTAGACCCCACCCGCAAGTAGTCGCATCAAAATAAGCAAGCACTGCACACCTGCAGGGGTCGCATAACAAAAAAAGAGATACAAATTAATAAACACAAACAAGTAACACATATATAAAAAATAACATAGCAAAAAAAAAGGAAATACATAACTTGATTACACTACACAAAAAGTCAACTTAGAATACAAAACACATTTTATTACATTTATTTTATTATGTGAAAAAGGGAAATAACTTCCATACTTATTGAACTTTGTGAGAGGCATAAATATAAGATATTTTTTACTAGGGATAAATATTAAGGGATAGTAATGTTTTTGAAGTGAAACTTCTTTGGGCACGATAGAAATAAAATATTAAGGCCGAATTTTAATGCAATGTTTTCATGAAACATTGTTGTGAAAAGTTGCTGATGCTGAAAGGATGAAGAATAGGTTTCGGACGGAGCAGAGAACCGTCGGGCCCTGATGTCTTGAGCGGACTCCACATGGTGGCGTGCGGCTCAGGTTAAACCCTACCATGCTGCAGGGATAGGCGGGTCACAGCAGTAAGGACCCACCGGCGCCTGACGTCACCCCGACTTTAGGGAGTATTTGGACAGAGGGCAAAACAACGGGGTTTGAGCTTATTGTTGTGCACCGTGCCACGGCCCATATTTGCAAGAAAATGGTGTTCTTTCAAGTATGCATTATTTTAATTACTTGTGTAAATCAATATTGTTAAACTGTTATGAGTACTGTGTTAGCTGTGTAACTTGATATTGTTTTTGCTCATATAATCTTTTCAGCTTTAGTTTCACTGGGTAATTATGTTTCATAAATTATTAATTCATTAATTAAATCACACACAGTATTGTAATTATAAGCCCATGAGCATGTAACTACTAAGAATATGCTAGTTCAAAAAAAGTTTAAATAGAACTCGTGCATGGAATAGTTTTTATTGAAGGGAAACTTCTTTAGGTGTGATGAGAGTAAAATTTCAATTACAATTTCGAGGCCAAATTTTAATGCCACTAAACTAGACTTGGTGGAATCACAACAATCTAACTCAACTTATCGTCATCAATAGATTATCACTAGTGAGAGGATTTAAATATTAAAATATATATATATATAATATATATATATATATATATATATATATATATATATATATATATATATATATATATATAGTATCACAGGACTAAGTTTCTGTCCTAATCAGGACACTTGTGGTGAGAGACTAATCAACAATATATTTTAAATTTAATTTTAAAATAAACACTAAATCATAAAAATAAATAGTTATTATTAATATAAAAAACTAAAATAAGCCTTTACATTCGGAAAAAAATGTATTCAGTTATTTTTCACGTTAAACCTTTACTACATTCTTACAAATTTCAGAACTAGTCTTTTAAGTTGTGACTCAAATTATCTTAGCAAAACAATTAGCTATACTTAATCTGTTACTATTCCTTAAGGCTTGCTCTCATGATAGACATCTAACTTAATTTCACTGACAACACAAAAAATTACAGCATCTACTTCTTAAACCGCAAACTTGTTATAACGGACCACTCCGCCCGAGTGAGCTAACCTTAACTTTAACTTTTGACATCATAAACTCTGCAGCCAGAAACACGAATTTAATACCAAGGGGACCGTGCCAACCAAGTGAGCTTAAACGTATTTAACGACTTAATCCACTGTCAACTCCACGAAGCACCCATAACCGACATGTTACCACGGGGCCTCACCCGCCGAGTGAGCCACGAACAATCACAATCACCCACTTGAAAACACTTCACCCAACCTTCCAGGAGGATACATTCTGCCCAGCCCAAAATTCACAACCATGATTCAGCTAAGTGGGCCATACATGGGAGTAACGCCCAGATTTCACCACGGCGCGACCCAAAAACAGCAGCAGGCAACAGCAACCGGCGCGGTCTGCTGATCGAACACCAGACATTGGTATGTTAAGTATTCACACAACAGCGCCTCGCGCTCGCCACTGTGCCCCCATTACTGATGTTGCATCACTACACTAGGAATGAACTGAGGCAGCCCCACAGTCTGAATATGGAGTACCTCAAATTTCAATTAGGAGACACTGTAAAATTCTGACACTGATAAAATTATAAAAGCTTATGAATAAATAAAAAAAATTAAATAGAAACATACATCTAGGCTCCCAATTTAAAAAGATTCAACTCTAAAAATCTTTCAAAAAAATTATTGTGCTACACATTGGCTTTAAAGGTTTTGTTAACACCTACCTTCGCAAGTTCTCCGTAGAGAATTAAAACGTTCCAACATTTTTCTTTCGAGTACCTGTGGACTCATGTCTGGTTTTCTTGTGTTGGAACCATATTTTATATTACTGTATTTTCTGCAAAAATCAAATCCTGCAAAAAATTTTTACAGTAATCATTCACTACAGTGCTGAACCACTTGGTATGGATTGACCCTCATGCATTAAAATATATATATTATATATATATATATATATATATTTATATATATATCTTAATATATATAAATCTCGTGTCACAATGTTTGTCCTCAATGGACTCCTAAACCACTTAACCGATTATAATAAAATTTGCACACCATGTGCAGTTCGATCCAACTTGAGAGATAGGATAGTTTAAATCTCAAATTATAGTCGCAATTTTAATTTATTGCGATTTATAAAAGCGAAATACCACTCACTGACTCACTCATCACGAGATCTCTAAAACTATAAACCCAATTGACTTGAAATTTAGCATAATTATTCATTTTGTGATGTAGACGCTCAATAAGAATGGATTCTGCGGAAATCCGATCCCAAGGGGCGTTTCGGAGGGGGGGGGGGGGGGGGGGGTAATATATCAAAATTTCCATTTTTTGGTAGGAAATCACCATGGCAACGGCTGTTGCTTTGTTGATGCTTCATTCGTCTCTATGACAACGACTATTTCATTGTTAGTGCAGTCCTCATCACCGTTGAAATTTAGCTGGTATCTAAATATCAAAAATTACCCTTTTTTTTCAAGTATTATATTTTACAGACTTGAAACTTCACAGTAATGTTCCTTATGTTACGCAGGATGACATTTTCCGAAAATTAGATCCCATGGGTGGTTAAAACAAGGCAACAGGATTTTGCATTGTTCATGCCTTCTGCGTCTCCATGGCAACGGGCATCGCGCGGCAGTGGCGTACCCACAAGGAGGGGCAAGTATAATGAGCGGCGCAAGCGTGATCTGCCTGTAGACTGCCGTAGCGAAGTACGGGTACATCAGTTGTACGTTGCGTGCACGAGTCGGGAAACCATCGGTGCTATTCATTTTCTCTCCGGTACATTATACAGCATTGTAATAAATTTTCACTGATTTTTTTATTATTTACCATTACTGTAAATGGGTTATGTGGCTTAATTTTTTTCCATTAGTATAGCCGTGCGAAGCCGGGTCGGGCAGCTAGTATATATATATTTTTTGATGGGTTTTTAAGAAATTATGTTATTTTTGGCTATAAGAAGACATAAAGTCAATCCTCTTCAACAGTATTAACTACCCAAACAGCTAAACAGACTAGAGGCAAAATACAATGAGAAAATGTGAATGGAAGCAGAAATCAAACAAATGTGCAAGAAATTCAGATGGAAGTTATAAATCAATATCTGGATACTAACTTATGCAAAGAAATTTGCTCATATAAACAAGTGTTGCTCCCAATGATATGGCATAATAATACTTGTGACAAAACATCAAAAAACTTTTAGATAACATTTGGCATTGCTGTAGCACAGGCATTTTAAAATGTATATGTCTGGAAGTATAACAGTAAAAATTATATTATTAGGTATAGGAAACATAATTCTCTTTGGCTGAGATAGCAGATAAAAAAATACTTGTGAGTGCTAAATTATGCAATTTAACAAGTATGCAAGTGCAAAAGTATGCATGGGTGCAAGTGGGCAAGCATGCAAGTGTGCAAATGTGCAAGTATACTGTGTCATTTCTACCTCTCCCCTGCTGTCTCCTCCTCTACCAGTTCCCCCACCACATACCTAACTATTCCCCTCATGCAATCAGAATTTTCATAATGCTCGAAAACTGTAGCCCCCTCAGCAAAGAAGTATCACTGCAAAAAAATTACATTAAAAGGAAAGAGAAGAAAGCATGTAAAGAGACCTATAAAATTAGATGGTTTGGTGTGGGATATCTTGCTTTTAACATATGAAAAGCATACCACATAAGAAAATCAGATTTATTTTACTTTGATGCTCCCACCCTGAAGTCAATATTTTATATAAAATATTCTCACAATACTTCAAGGGGAAAGACCAGAAAGCAGCTTATCACGAAGTACCTACAAGACGTATTCAACACACTTCTAGTCAATGATTTTATCATACCAAAATTGAATGTAACCTGCCAGTTCTCGATCTGTAAGAGATTCTATAAGAAATTTAATGTCCATATTCATAATGACCACTTATTCTTCCTGTACATTTTTATGAAAACTGAATTTAAAAAGATGGAAGTTCTGTTTCTTCATTTGTATATAACTGTCTGCAAAAAAAAGATTAAAGAGCATCCTGAAGGCACATAAATTGTATTCTATCAGATGCAGCATACTGACAATGTTGGCATTCTCATGGTGTTTCACAAAGACATTTAATGTAAATACTACACAATTGTTCACAGTACTAAGGCATTTATTTTCTCAATGTGATCGTAACTTTGGTTTGTACACAGCTTTTGTTAAGAATACAATTTGTCACTACTGCTAAACCATATCCAGAGGCTACAGTTACGTGTGAAACAGACACCTTCTTTTCCTGTAATATATAACAGCTTGCTGAAAAACTGAAACAGGACATGTGAACCATTTTTTTTATCACCAGATTCTGGGTGAAAATTTAAAAAGTCATATGTGAAACTGTACCATAAGTGGTCATTGAGGGAGGCAGCGTCAAGTTGGCACCCGAATAGACTGACTGACTGACTAACCTGTGGTTACATGTATTAACTTTATTCCCCACCTCCATTAACAGTAATGTGTGGCAGTGGTGTTGGGCTAGTTTTCACGCTCAAAGAAAATGTTTCTCCCATCTTTTATCAGCCAGGAGTTATAAAGTGCTAATTATCATGGGAAAAAAATCGCACTGCAACACAAGGGAAGGATGTAACTAACCTAAATGTTTCACCTACGTCGGATTTTGCCGTACCAGCCTTGTGGGATGCTTGAAAAAGAAGATTTACGCGGTATGTATATGTTGCTGGACATGGTGAAAAGTCACAGCAAGAGCAGATAGACATTCTTCAATATATCATGGGTGATCACACAGAAGAAGTTTGAGCACAATTTCAAACAGAACCTACAACGTTTGCAACAGCCATCCAAGCTTTTGATGATTACTTCACCCCCAGAACAAAAAAAAACATATTTTAAAGTTTCAGATTTAATTCACGTTCTCAACTGCCAGGCGAGTCGTCGCAGATTTTATCACAGCTCTCCAAGCTTTAGCAGAAAATTGTGACTATGGCATACCTTAAACAGGAATTTATACGTATCAGGATTGTGGTGGGCTTGGCATATATTAAAATCAGCTAACAACTACCATAAATTACTTCCTGAACTTTCACTGGAACAGGCAACCCAGGTGGCTAAACAATCAGAACTGCAAAACAGCCAGTCAGCAGTACTCCACCAGGACCACACATCATAGGTATTTTGAGTGCAGAGCAAGAGAAAATCGCAGTAACCAACTTACTTTCAGCACAACTCAATGCCTCAATCAGATGCCAGTTCAGCAATATGGTGACAATTTTGTGGTCAAGGTTTGCACGAGCACTCACAGTGCCCTGCAAGAAGTGCCAAGTGCTTTGGATGTGGTAAATTAGGGCATTGGGCTTCAGTGTTTATAGCTAGTAAAAGTCATGAGCCTAATAAATTGCACACTGTTTTGGAAGAGGTACAACAAGAAGTAACAATGGAATCTTCTTGGGTAACTTATTTGTCAAATTCATTATGTTCAATTAAATCAGTAAATTACTTCAGTTTATATTAAGGATTTACAAACTCATTTAGAGTTTTTGATAGACACTGGTGCTGATATTACCTGTTTAACTCCTGAGGTTTTACCAAACAAGTTTTTACCAATCAACTGAAAAGTTGTCATAAAAGAGTATCTGGGCCAGATGGCAAAGATCTGCCCATTGGATATTGTTTAGAACAAGAACTTCAGGCCAAATGTAGGTTAAGGGTAGCGGAAGAGTACCAGATATTAGGTCTGAAAACACCCATATTAGGAAGAGAGCAATTGTAAATGCTACGTATAGTTTCCAGGGTGATTAACACTTATTTTTATAAGCAGACATCTCACACACATAGCTAGGGAGTTTAAAGGCAAAATCACAAGTACAAGTACAAATACCCTTAGAGTTTCCTGGGCTAATGAAAGGGCAAATTAAAATTGTATAGAAAGAAAACACCCAAACCTTATCTGTGATCAGTTCCAATATTTGTACCCATTCCGCTACTTAAAAATCTTCAAAAGGAATTGGTCAGCTTAATTCAGTTAGACACAATTGAACAAAACACTGAACAAACAGAATGGGTGGTGCCTATTGTGGTAGTCCCTAAGAGGTGACTCAGGTCATATTTGTGGAGATTACATAGAGTTAAATCACAATGTTAATCATCCTCATTTTCCTATCACAAGCATTTAACCTATATGTGCTCAGCTGAAAGGTACAAAGTATTTGATCAAGATTGATGTGAACTTCGCTTTCCCTATAAAGTTCAATTTTGTAAAAACCTAATTACTTATCACATTCATTACTCCGTTCAGAAGATTTGTGCTCAAACGGTTACTGTTTGGATTAAACGTGTACCTACTCGTAAATATTTTTCTAACAAATATTGGAGGTCTTTGTGGGTATCTCAAACGTCATTTTTCATGTTCATGACATTTTAATTTTTGCCTTTATCAATACAGAACATACTTCCAAAAGTGTTAAGTAGATTTATATCTGAGGGATTACACCCAATGCTAACAGGTTTTTGGAGTGACAAAGGTAAAATATTTAGGGTTTGTGTTATCATCTAAGGGCAATTCCATATCCAGAGAGAATGGAAGATCTTAAAAAATTCCCCCAACCATCTTCTACAAAAGAGATTCAGCAGTTTCTGGGGTTGGTAAATTTTTCATTAAAGTTTATTCCGGGAAAGACAATATTAATGGTCAGTTAGGTTAACTGAATTCAAAATACTGTTAAAAACATGTGAAGGGTTGATTTGGATAGCTATACATTAATCATATGTTATGTATGCATTACATAGTAAATAAGTTTTATTAATGTAGCTGACCTAACCCAATAAAACTTTATTTTTATCATGAATCACCAACACATGCGAAAAACTAACCTCTGAAACACATATTTATAAAATCAACCACCAATTCTACAAAATACAAAGAATCTTTAAGTGATTTACAAACACCCACAATATGCAAAAATCTTGTTCAAAATATTCAACATGAAAGAAATAATTTCCTTCTATGAACATACTACCCATGAACAATATGCGTTGTTTTAAACATCCGAGTATTCAGAGTTTTTTTCACAACTATTTTTCAAAACAGTAACAGAAAAATCGCTTAAATTATCAAAAAAATATCGGTGTACTAGAAAATAATTCATTTATAGCTTTGCCATTTTACATTTATGTTAAGAAAATGTCAGCAAGTTAAAAAAAATTAATTTCCAGATTTTTTTAAGAGCACCCACTTTTTCAGGATCTACGATAATGCCCTCAGATGATAACACAAACCCTAAATATTTGACCTTTGTCACTCTAAAAACACTTCTATCAGCATTGCGTGTAATCCCTAAGCTATCAATCTACTGAGCACTTTTAGAAGAATGTTATGTTGTGTAATGGTGATGTAAAGATTATAATTTGGTTGAATGGGTGAGAGACAACATAGTTTTAGGAGTAGGTAGTTGCTCTTGAAACAAATGGCTGAGCTACTGAATGACCTAGTAGAATTGGTGGATGTTGGGAAACTGATGGATGCCATTTTTATTAATTTTGAAAAGGCATTTGATAGGGTGCAGCACAGAAGGCTGATGGATAAGAGGATAGATTAGTCAGGGGCAGTAGGCTGCTCATGTTTCTGCTGCACGTTGGCAAGTGCTTAGCTGCACATGCAGCCAACTTTATTATGTTTGTGGGTGCTGATAAGTCGAGAACTTCTGCAGTGCACACAGTCACATTCTGACAGTGGCAACTGCAAGCTATATTTACATCTGAAAAAAATAATTTGTCTTTCCGAGTGGTATTCTACTGTGCAGCAGAAATCCAGTTAAAATCTCATCGATAGAAAACCTAACAGGGTAATATTTGTGCTTGCTGTGTGCAGATTTGAGCAGTAGTTGAACAGAAATTTCTTTTGGAAGATAAATTTTATTTATCTTGTAAATGAGTGTTGGCAGTCGTGCAAAAAGCACTTGTAATTAAACTATTTTAATTATCTGAGACTATTTGAAATGCTCGAACAACAGAAATAGTAAGGGACTAAGATCTATATTTTATGGATCAGCATTTATGTTGTTTTTGTCATACATGAGCAGTCTTGTTTTGTGAATAAACTGAAAAAGACATTCATTTTAGTTCAAACTATCTTCATCAATGAGCCTGTACAAGGATTCTGACATCTTTCACCTTTGGTCCAGTAAGTGAAGCTTTGGCTGCAGGAACAAGATTCTGTTTTAGTGTGCAGAAAATGCTAGTATCCGCATTGTTTCTCCCAATTTTAAATATATGAAATGTTTCAATGAATGTGGTGAAAACTAAACCACCACATAACTTGTATATAAGTTTCTGTACCATAAGTAGATGTTGCGGGAGGCAGCGGCAAGATGGAATCTGAGTTTATTGACTTTACCTGAAGAAACTGCAATGAAAAGTTTACCAACCTTAGAAACTACTGAATCTCTTTAGTAGAAGATGGTTGGGGGAATTCTTTAAGAGCTTCCACTCTCTCAGGATCTATGGTAATGCCCTCAGATGACAAAACACACCATAAATATTTTACCTTTGTCACTCTAAAAACACTTTTATCAGCATTGCGTGTAATCCCTTAAGCTATCAATCTACTGAGCACTTTTAGAAGAATGTTATGTTGTGTAATGGTGATGTAAAGATTAAAATTTGGTTGGATGGGTGAGAGGCAACATAGTTTTAGGAGTATTTGCTATTTAAACAAATGGCTGAGCTACTGGATGACCTAGTACAATTGGTGCATGTTGGTAAACTGATGGATTCCATCTTTATTTACCCTCATTTGATAGGGTGCAGCACAGAAGGCTGATGGAGAAGATGGAGTGATTAGTCAGGGGCAGTAGGGTTGTAAATTGGATGGGACACTTCCTCAGGGATAGGAAACAACGGATGAGAGAGGGAAAAGAAAGCGGTGGAGTTGAAAGTGGTGTTAGGTGTACTGCAAGGGAGTGTTATGGGACTTCTTCTATTCATTATTAAGATGAACGATATTGGAGAGAAAATGGGAGGTAAGCTGATGTTAGTAGATGACTTTGAGACGTATGAATTATTGGGTGAGGGGGAAAAACCGGCAATGTGATTTGAACTGGCTAAAGCACTAGTCAATTAAGAATGGGATGGCATTAAAAGAAAAAAAGATGAAGGGGGTTGGTTTACAAAAAGGATGACAGTATTAAAGGAAGTTTATTGCTGGAAGCGGCAGGATGCAGAACAACCTGAGATGGAGAAAGCAGGTACAACAAATGTTAAAGAAGGGTAGGAAGGGGCTAGGGTTTATTGGCAGGACATTGAAGGGAACACGAAGGAAGGTACATAAAAGCACAGGCATACTCCATGTTGGTGAGGGTGATGATGGAGTACGTGGCAATGATGTGACCTGTACATTATGACATCAATAAGATAGTTGGAGAAGGTACAGTGCAGTGCAGCGAGATGGGTAATGAGTACATTAAAAAGAAGGGAAGGGGAAGAATGCACATATGCCTTCAGTGATGATGGAGCTGGGGTTAGAAACACTACAGAGGAGGAGGTGGATATAAATACTGGTGAGACTGTTCAAGGTGATCAATGAGAAGGGGTATGGGGGAAGCTGTTAAAAGGGTTGCACAGTTCCATATCACGTATTCAAGTAGCCCTAGATCCTTTGATCCTGATAACATGATCATGTTTAACTGATGCTGTGGAACATGATACGTGCTATTATAATATAGTATGTCGAAATATCCTGAACATGACAAAAACTTGTGACATAACAATGAATTATAAGTAGAATACAAAAAGAAAAATTTGCACAAGACCTGACATAATTTGTTTGTATTGTGATATTTTTGTTTGGCTATCATCTTTCGACGTACTAAATTAAAACAGGATCATGCCTTCACGATCAAAGGATAAACTTAGATACATGATATGGAACAATTACCAACATGAATTCCTGGTGAGGCAAAGTCATGAGTAAAATGGGTTTAAGGAGAAAGATAAAAGCAATAAATGAGTGAAGTAAAGAAGGAATCCTTGCCACCAATAAAATGTCTAGTTGCAGTTGTATATAATTAATCAAAATGTAGCTAACCTAATACAACAAACCAATAAAACAGTGAATTACTGTTAAACTACTCAAAATATCGCATTGCCGCTTCACAAAATGATTAGAAAAATATTAGGAAGTTAAAAAAAAAAAAAACATTTTAAATTTTTTTTTTTCGCTTTTTTTTTCGAATGCGCCCCTCAGCCAGATAATTTTAAAAAAATAAAAAAAAGACGGGACTCTGGAAATTTACCTAGAATTCGAACTTGGGTCAACTAAATCCGATCCCACTGTCCGTTTACTTTGCCACCTAGTCCAGTTAATTAATTAAAATTTAAATATTTTGTCACTACCTACAGCTACGTTAAACGTTTGGATTACAATAGCAATTCAATAAACAAGCCCCTAAAATCTCAATGTTAAAGCATTTAACTCAAAATTAGTCAAAATACAAACATCAGGTCTTTTGTTTGTGAACAGAAATTTCAGCACAAGTTAGACAATCAAACAGAAAACAAAAAAAAAAACCAGGTCATAGATACAGCAAACAGCCAAAAGGAAAAACAAAAATAAACAAATCTATCACCACAAGTGACGTAAAGAAGAGAACTGAATAATTAAAATTTTATTGCAGGGAGATAATTAAATCTAATGGCCGGTTTCACCAATAAAACCTAAATTTTAAGATCAGCTTAAGGCTTGTGTAAGGGCTACCCAGCACATTAAATCGTTTCATCAATGTTTCAGAGAAACTCCTAGCGATCTTAAAAAGAACATAATTTAGGCAACCGAAATCGGGCCTCTAAGTTCTTTAGAAGTCCTTGCCGATCCCAAACAAGTTGAGGTCGTAGCTCCTGCGGCAGTTATGTCCGGTCTGCAACCGCCAGTACCAGTTCCCGCTGGGAGAGTGCGCCATTCCAGCCATCTCTCATGAGTAGGGCCAGGCATTTTTCGCGAATAAATCTTAACGCCTATTAGACTGCAACAAGGTATATCCGCACCAGTGGTTTCTCCCTTGTGATTGGCGGCCGTCTGCGGGAGAAGTCATTTCCTTATTTGACCGGGGCTCTCAAGACGTGTTTGCTTCCGCACTGAACCACTGCGATTGGTGTTGTATCAATCGACATGCGCCTGAAAGAAATTCACCCAATCACGAAACACAGACGATGCTACAGTGTTTTAAATTATAACTAATCTCGGAATCTTTTCGCGAAATAGGGTAAAGTCTCCTTATCCCAGCCACCCCCCATTAGTCAGCCATTTCCTAATTAATTTGCTTAAAATAAGTATATCTGTGGTAGTATATACTCCATGCACTGGCCGAATGCTCGGACCAGTTTATTTTGTCTATGGGAGAAGCACCATAACACCACCTGAAAAGATATGTTATCTAGGTATGATTTTTTTTTTTAAACACAGTTGTCATTGTCTTTGCAAGATGGAATCCATTGAAGTTTTTTGTTAGTGTACTCCTCCAGCTTTCAAAGGTAACTCAGATGGTAATATTATGTTAATGTGTTTTGGAAGTAGTTTATTTGCATAGTAATGTTTTTACTAAATTATTAGAAGAGTAAATTTTAACAAATATTTCGTGAATCTTTTAATTATAACGTGGCTGTGTATAGGGCTCGTTTTGCGAAGATATCTCCAGTAGTCAGCCACAGCGGCCGACTATTGGTGAATTATACCATACACAATATTTTTGGTATTTTTATGGTCTATGGATGCAGAAAAGTTTCTTATTATTTGGTGCACCGTGATATATAGTTTTGTTCCAAATCACCAGTAGTCAGCCACCTAATAGTTTGTCAACTTGTTAATGGCTGAGTAATGGTGTTTATGTCTCCTTAGTTCAGCCACCAGAATGATTTTTAATAAATGTGCAGTTAAAGTGTTTTTGTCTATGTAAGAATAAGAAGTTTTGTACTAAATTTATTTGTTATATTATCATAGCCCACTTAAATAATAATGTGCTTCGTTACAATTTAATATGGTAAATATTGGCTACCTGTTGGACTAACTGAATAGGAATAGTAGCCTACATGACAAGAGGCAGAATAGCCTATCACCGTATGCCTGATGTCCTGCTCTTAGCTAATAGCCTATTTACTGTAGGTAGTCCTATCATTTTATTAAAATATATACAAAATAACGTGATTATTTTATACTTTAAAATTCTATTTTGCAGTGGTTTTGCGACTACCCTACTGTTGCAAAACAACAAAGGACAAGATGGCATTAGGAAAAAGAGTCATTTACAATTACAGCGAGGATGCCCTGGCAGATGCTTTGCGTGCAATCAGGGAACAGAGCATGGGAATTCGACAAGCAAGTCGTGAATTTGGAGTACCAAGAGGTTCATTACAAGATCGTCTTCATGGAAGGGTAAAAGAAGGCCCAAGAAAAATGGGTCCTTCAACTGTGTTGAGTGAAGAAGAAGAAAGAAAATTAGTGCAGTGGTTAGTAAATCTTGCAAAAAGTGGTTTTCCAAGGAAAAAAGAACTGTTAAATTCTGTACAACAAATTATAAAATCAACAAAAAGGGAAACTCCATTTAATGATGACCGCCCTGGGAAGAAATGGTATGCTTCTTTCATGAAGAGACATCCAGAGTTAGTACAGAGAACGCCTGAAAGTTTAACCAAAGGACGTGCAATTATTACAGAGGAATCCATACGAAAGTGGTTTAAAGACTTGGAGCAATACCTAGAAGAGATCAATGCCAAAGACATCTTACAGGATCCAAATAGAATTCTGAATGGTGATGAGACCAGCTTTAGTTTATGTCCTAAGACTGGAAAAGTGATTGCCCCTAAAGGTTGGAAAGATGTCTATGAAGTGAAATTGGCAAATGAAAAAGAGACTATTACTGTCCTTCTAGTTTTTACAGCCAGTGGTAAAACTCTCTTCCCAATGGTGGTGTTCCCTTATGTCAGACCACCACGCGAAGTAATTGACAGTATTCCTGAAAACTGGTTTTTGGGGAGGAGTGAAAGTGGTTGGATGAAAAGTGAAATATTTTTTGAGTATGTGGCAAATGGTGTAAATAAGTGGCTTGAAGATGAAGAAGTGCCCAAACCTGTTATATTGTTTGTTGATGGTCACAAGTCGCATTTAACATTAGAACTGAGCGAGTTTTGTAGTAATAATGGAATAATACTTTATGCTTTACCACCAAACACCACACATCTAATGCAACCAGCCGATGTGAGTGTTTTCAAGCCTCTTAAATCGGAGTGGAAAAAGACAGTGAGAGAATGGCAGTACAAACCAGAAAATGTGAACACTGTCTTAACCAAGTCAACATTTTGCCCATTGTTGGCCACAGTACTTGATAACCCTTCTTTACAGGAGATAATTCAGAATGGCTTTCGTAAATGTGGACTTTACCCCTTTCAGCCAGATTCAGTGGATTATAGTAAATGTGTTCAAAACAAACTTGAAACTCTTAGCAGCAATAACATGGATGCTCCAGTTTCTTTAAACAGAGAACAAGTACATACTGCAGAAATTGTCATTTCATTTTTAAGACCACAACTTTTACAGAAGGGAATAAACACTGATGACATATTAGAAGAGCTCAAAAAAACCAAAAATCTCATTTGCACCACACCAACATGTTCAAGGCCTTTCACCGATGTAATTGACGAGTCAGTGACATCTGATAACTCCCTTTATTTACACACCTTAGATATTGCTGACATGGAAATTATGATGGAGTCAGAACTGCCATTAACGATGGGCGAATCAGCCCATATTGATACTGAAAATGGCAGAGCATTGTGTTCAGCTTCTTCTACAATGGGAGGTATTGAGCAGAGGTATACAGAGGAGAATTAAGTGACTCCAGTGAAAACTTGTGAAGATGAGCATATGCTAGTGGGAAATGAAGTCTCTCCAACCGCACCTCTTGAACACAATGAGCAGACTTTGGCAGAAAATTATGTTGTTCCATTAGTAAATACTGAAGATATTGAGCCCATCTCAGAAGAATTTAAAATTCATCAGATTACGTGTGCTGAATATGCTAGGCACATTCCCGAAATACCTGTCGTTATTTCCGTTGAAAAGGATGGTAGGACAACCCCATCACCTTTCAAGAAACACCTGTTTTACCCAAAACCAATAACGAATATTAAGAAGAAAGTGCCCAAAGAAAAAGCACCGAGTGCTATTTCATCCCAGAAATGGCGAGCATTCATGAAAAGTAAGGAACAAGCCAAGCTAGAAGAAACTGAATCTAAAAGGAAAAGGAAGGCCGAGAGAGAACAAAAAAATTAAAACAAAGGAAAAAAGAAGAAAAAAGTTCCACTTTCCATGGAAAATGATGAAGAGATCAATGTTGATGAACCTGAAAGTGAAAACCAGTGTGTCAATGAGGAACCAAGAGTGCCCCGAATATGGAAATTTGGCAAGTTATTTCCCCATGTACGGCCAATTGGAAAGACTGAAGAGGTAAGACAGAAAGTAGGCTATTATATTAAATATTTATGATAGGCCTATATATTAATTATTAAATTTAAAAATATTATTTAATATTTTATTAAATAATATAATACCTATTAACTTTAAAAATTACACTTTTATGTCAGCTTTGGCTTCTTGTTGCTTCCTACTGTAATCTCATGCCATACTACTGATTGATATTAATAATATAATTTAATTTTTGATTTTAATATTCAAATTAATTACAGGTACACATTGATGACTGGTTGCTGATTTCCTTCAATGATGACAAACCTAATGCCAGAAGATTCTTCATTGGAAAAGTGATTCGTGTGAACAGTGAAGGGTATGAAGGGACATTTCTTCGACCGAAGATGACAAGAGATCACTCTGGTTATGTGTATGGCTTCCCAACTGTCATCGATGAATACCCTTTTAAAAAAGGGGACATTGTTGGAAGATTAGAAAACCCTACGGCTTATGGAAGAGGACTGTACAAATTCAACATTAATCACAAAGATATACAAACTGTCACATAGGTTAGCTAGTTTTAGCTTTTGCATTGTTCATAAGCTAATATGTATAATGTTTTACTCATTAAATAGTTTAATTGGCCTATACTGGAACAAGTTATCACAAGAATGGCTTGTTTTAGTCTCTACACCCTGGTGGCTGACCTCAGGATACATACTGGTTGAATACTGGTGATAAGTGGCTGAGTATTGGTGAAATGGCTAATTTAGAAGTTTTTCTTTTTTATAAAATACTCTATTAAAATTATTTTCAAAAAGAATTTTTTATGTTTTAATATTAACTTAGTAATAAGTAATGCTGTCTACTTAAATGTAAAACTATGTATTTTTGATATTAAAAACATTATCTGAATGCATTACTTCCTCTAACTGGCTGACTACTGGTGCACCTACCCTACGTATTGCCCTACTCATGAGTCAAAGGTGCAAGATTGTGGTGACAAATTCAAATAAGTGCCTTAGTGGTGAAAACAACAGAGGGTACCTATTCATAAATAATTATCATTCAATATGTAATCAATATTAATCTCATCCCAGTATTCCAACAAAAGAGGGTGCGACACAAAGCTGGTGTGTGTTGGTCTCCTCAGGGCATTATTATTAGCAAATTCCCTTTATGCTCTTTGCGGCCTAGGACCTAAATTAATTCATATTGACAACTGAATGCATTACCTAATTTTAAGACAACCTCTTAGTATTTAAATGGAGTAGTCGAAACCAGAAAGTCTGAATTTTGTCTTACTATTGGTAACCCCCCAACCACCCTAAAAAACATCACACGAAGGCATTTCATTGGGAATGTCAGTGGGGCGAGGGTTATCCGGCCGTTTTAAACAACACCTAGCTGCGTGATAAATCTGCTGCGATGTTAATATATGGGACTAGAGAACTTGAGCTAATCAGAATTGTATACACCTGGTGACCACAACTTAAATATTTTGTGCTACCAAACTGTCATCCTGCCAATAGTATAAAATATGACAATATTCCTAATTCCATCTCAATTTTTGAATGTTTTTTTCCAAATTATTATTTTTTCATTGGTTTGAGTGATGGGAAATTCCTAATCTGTACCAATACCTTAAAATATTTCTGAATTTGTTAGTTAGGTTGATTTGATGTTTCAGAAATATGTTTTAAAGTGTTGTTAAGTCAGGGGCATGGTGCAGTGATCAAGCAATTTGCCTGCCAATCTTCTGGCTTGGGTTCGGTACCGTCTCTGTTACTTTTTTTTACATTTTCATTTTTATTATTTCTCACAAAATTAAACTATTATGTTTGAACAATTACATTTCATAATTATGTCAGGTTTTGAATAAAATCACAAACAACGCTCTACAGTGAATAAAAATAAAAAGTTGATGCCACTCCCGCTGCCTGTCTAAGTTTTTTGAAGTAGTTATTAATTGGAAAAGTGATCTCAGGGATTTTAACGGGGGTTCGGCCTCGTGGCTGCAGGCAGGAGCGCGTCGTCGTTCGAAACCTACCCGGGCTGTTCAGGCCACCCAGGATGCCTTATGAATAAATAATAAACTGGTTGACACGACACTGCACTTTATAGAGAACCGTTACACACACTGGTCCAAGTACTGGTCGCGTCTGTTGTCTGACCGTCGCGGCACGCGAGTCCCTATGCGTAGATGATACGCGCGGCCAGGATAGATGGTATGAGCGGACTTATACAAAGGCCGATTATCAACATGAAAGACGCGGCGGATAGTCGCGGAGTTGCAATGCTACCGCAGCTTATGCTGAGATTGATGATATTATGTACGACAGCACGTACGAATGAATGTTCTATAGGTAGTTGCAATCTAGCCTGTTGCGAAATATTAAAAGTCCCGAAAAGTACGTGGGTTTGGTTAGATAAGACATACAAGTTACAGTCACTAATTAAACAGTTATGACGTGGTTAGAATGCACATTACAAGTTACACCTTTAAATACGATGAAAGTTAGATACGTAGATTAACGAGTAAGAACTCGACACACGTGTCTGGTTGAGAGCCTTCGACGATAACGATTACTTGGCTTTGGAAGCCGGAAAACTGCGTAACTCAATTACGCTGTCCTTAAACTCTGGACATGTAAATTACGTAATAATTGCAAAATTCCCTGTTGGGATAAAATGATTAGTTAACGAGTCGCACGAAATAACGTGCGACTGAGTGGGGTCGGTGCAGAGCTGGTAAAAGGATTTGAAGAACTTACACTATTGCTGAGACTTGGATGAGGCGCAAAATCTGAAGGCTCTGCGTTCGCGGAGCGACCGACCCCTGCTAGTCCCCGACGGCAACTCCGCACAAGGGCGCCCTGCGACCACGCGCCAAGACACGTAAGCACGGGAAAACAACTCCGACGAGTTTTGTACTTAAATGACATATTTCACAATATATGATTATAGAACAATTGAACATAATTTCCCTTGAATTAATTATCTTTTAATTGTTATTAATTTGGTTGTTTTTGAGTTAAAAGAATAATTTACTGATTTAGTTTAGCACATTGCCACACCCGGCCAGGCGCTGTAATCGATTTGGCGTTCGTCGCGGTGCACTTACACTCACTCGGCGGACATCACGCTCGGGCCTGTTCGATGCACTTAAGAGTAAGTGTTGTTGTGACATAACGGTCTTAGCGGACCAGAGGGAGCATCGGCGGTTGGCGTCAAAGTCTAGCATTTAAAACCAATCCTGTTAAATTATATTAACTAACTAATGTATAATAAACTTAACTATATTGAATATTTTCATTTTAAATGTATTGGCACCAGTCCGGCTGCCTCCCCGTCAAAGCTATCAAATATTTTTGAGGAATGGGTCTCGGGGTTTGGATTCGGCCAAGTGGCGGGAGGCAGGGACGTGTCTGTAGAGGTGATCCTTGGGCTGTTTAGGCCACCCAAGACGCCTTACACTAAAAATGATGTACTCCGCTACGTGAAGTGTGTTTTTTTTATACTTATCAAATTTTACATGGTGCTATCCATCCCCTGGCCGCGACTGTTCGGGATTAGTGAGCTCTGCGTGTGTACGGCTGTTCGGTGACGACCCTGCTTATAATGGTGAGAGGGGGAGTTTGAAGAGAACAGAACATGGCGGATGTTGCTGCTGTTATGGCGCTAGGCGCGCGACGGCTGTCAAGACCTGCGCTGTGACGCACGGCCAGTGGGGTTGTAACTCACGCTCTAGATGATGTTGCGGAATTGGCGCGAAGGTGGCCTCTCAACGTTGCGCGAAGACGACCAGCCTCTTCGAGCTCCCGGTGGATACTGACTATCTCGTGACCTATTGTGCTCTTGAAATACTGTTAGAGTACAGGTGTAGCATATTCAACACCTAAGCCCTTTTTTTAATTTTGTTTTGGAATTCCTGCCTAAGCTCCGCCTATAACGATTTTGTAAGTGCTAACAGTATTACAATTTTTAGTGATATTCATTTAATTCTGGAGAACAGCTTATAAACCTAGTAAATATTAGTTTATGTTAGCTAATTTGAGAATACTTTATAATAGTGTGGATGGGTGATTAGGTTAACTAAGTGAAAAATACCATGGAGTAATTTTGGTAGAATTCTCGCATCAAAGCTTTTCCGTGAATAAAATAATAAAATTAGGAAATATTTTTTTCGAACATTTATGACACTGACTTTTACTTGAAATGAAAATATATTTTTCTGAAATTGGTTTTAATGCCTGAGTCCCTCTTGTAATTAATTATCGCAATAATATGTTAATGTTATAATCTGTCACCATAGCTTTCTAAACAACATTATTATGAGGTTTTTAAAAAAAACTGTAAGTGTTTTAGATGCATATTTCAATATTTTTTTGGTTAAAGGGTCTGATAAGGAGCTATTAGTTTATCCCTATATTGTTTAATGTAGTTATCTTGAATTGTAGAGCTTGACGTCGTCCGACCGAAGGCCACCCTAAAGCCCGACCTGCAACCGCCAGTATCCGACCCCGCTAACAGAACGCACCCCTAGCCATGGCCCACCCGAGTCAGGCTAGCACCGGAAAAACAGGTAGAATGAAAGACCATACCCTAATTAATTAGCCACTAGCATTATAAATTAAACATAATTTAATGGTAACATCACTTTTAATTAAAATCCCAATTCAAGGGAAGTGCGACGTAGGAGTGCCCGGGTCACTTACGTGTGAATTTATGTTAATACATTTGTAAGTGCTCCCCTTGTGGCCTTCAGCCTAAATTAATTTGAGTATTGTGTATCGTAATTATGACCTTCCAATTTTTTGTGTATAACTCGCCACTGGAGCAGTCAACAAGTGACGAACAGTCTCATGTGTGACTCGTATTATTCAAACTTAATTAATGTAAACTTGTTAAATCCAATTCCTAGAGAGTATCTGTGTATTAGGTTAATTGTTATTATTTAATGTATGAATTTAGAGCCACTTTCAATTTCTTATTAATTAATAATTTCCGAATAACGGGACTTTAGAAACTTTGGCGCGACAGGACGCTGAGGCCTCCCCTCGCGCCAAGGGAAAACGCCAGTACCGAGCGACTCGCGGACCGGGGTGGATGTGTCTCCCACGGGGAGTCCTCAACCTTTGTTTTCACTGAATTCACTACTGGTAATTATAGTCACTCTTCAAATCCTTTTTGTATTTAACTCTCCGTGTGCACCCGGTCCTTTTTTCGGTGTAAGGCCTAACCGAGCTGCTTAAACATAAACTCCCCTCACAAAGCATAACGCGCGGCAGTGCAGCATACGGCACGGGCCGACTCCCACCACCAAAGACTTTTGGATAATCGCCGAGTACACAGGCACCGGCAACAATAACGTAATGACTTGTAATAAGTTTAATAGCTACGCGGCCCACGCAGGTGGACCCGGGCGTCGCCGGTTACAATTTTCGGGATTGGCCGCCTCCAATCGACCTCCCCGCTCAACCTCGACTGGCGAGGGGATTTAATATTAGTGACGGCGCGTCAGAGCGCCCAGTGTCAACTTAGTGTAATTTTTGTAGGGAAATTCAATGTGCATCGTGTAACTGTAACTGTAAGTGTAACTGTTCGATTTCAATAAAACATCCACTCCGCACACTCCGTGCGAGACGTGTATACGACAGTGCAAAACCAAACCAGTGTATGTTAATGTGTGAACTTCCCTAACCTAGTCAAGAATCAGCGTGTTATGCTGTGCAGGGCCCATAACCTATCAATAGCCAGGGACCCCTCAAACCACGACCACCGCCGACGGTCCTAGCGGGCCACACAGGGGCACTCGCACCCAACGACCCAACTCTTGGTTAGCCACAGAGCTAGCCGGGCGCCCTCCCGGAATTAAAAAGCCAGCCTTCCCGCTAGGAACCACGCTGGACCTCGAAACACGAGAACCCGGACGACGGCAAGCTCTTTATTTATTTAACCTAAATTTTCCTTCTTAATTGCAATTTGATTATAAGTATACTAATAGTGTTATTGTAGTGTTTGTAATTGCAAGAATTTTATATTTAATGCCTAATGTCTTGGATATTAAAAACCTAAGGACTACCTTCCACAGCATAATAGAATTAGTAGCAAGGTTTTGCACAGCACTTTAACCTTCCGATGCCACAACCCATAGTTCAACTAAAAATTGGTTCATCTCACATAAATTAAAGAAAAAGTCTGGCTGTATTATTAAAGAACTTGATGGCGTCCCCGCTGCCTGTCTTAAAATTATTATATTTAAATTACGTGAATGGGAATTTTGACTCGAGGGCGGGGTTCTTTGCCTCGTGGCTGCAGGCAGGGACGCGTCTACAAAGGGCCCCCGGGCTATTTTGGCCACCCAGGATGCCGTAACTATTGAAAAACACACGTAAACATAACTGGTTTTATTGCTGCGTCACACGATACAGTACTTCACCTTGTACAGTACATATTCACGTGACTGGCCGTATCATCGTCTACCTTCTCATCTTCGCTCACACGGCCCTCGATTGGCGGTACTGATTCGTGTCTGGCGGAATTCCAGAAGACTACCACACCGAGGGACGCAGGCTATCCTGAGAGTGACGGTGACGACGATTTAAGGCACGTAGCGAATTTAGTTGTTAGGGAGTGGTAGCCCGGACGCTGAGTTATGAAGATAGTTCATTAGTCACTGATTAAGGAATTAGACAAAACACTGTAACTAACTTTTACACATAGCTGATGGCGAAAACTAACACTAACACTTAATCTGGTAATAAAGTTTACCCTAAGAATGCCTCGGAGCTCGGGATGATACTGCCCTCTCCCGTTCAGGGAAATTACGTGAAAAACGAGGCTCGTGCTCGTGGTGGCGTGGGCCACGTTAAGCTGGGTACGGGCTCGTTGGTACCTGACGTGGTAACTCACCCGCGACCGCGGCACGTCCCAGGAACTGATGCGTTATAAAGTCAATGTTCGCTTTTGATTTTTAATCCCTAATGAAAAAAACAACATGGTAAAAATGACAAAAAATCATACAAAGAAATATAATATTTACATTTACTAAAAAAAATAGAAGTGACAATTCTCTGATAAAAATTATACAGAAGCATCACAAAAAAAAATATAAGGGTGTCAGTCAAGGTCAGGGTTACAGTTATGTAAAAATAGCTGTGAAAATTCTCTAGCAACATTAATATAAAATATAAATGTGCCCATCTGTCTTTAAAAAAAAAAAAGCATTTATATCATAAAATGAATGTTCAGAAAATAGTTTCAATAAATACCTTTTTATATTAAAACAATCACCAATCTAAAACAAAAAGTACCTTCAACAACCATGGCCGATAAATAAATTTTAAAGTCTTTAAAAAATATGCACTTCGTGTGTACACACAAAAAAAATAGTTCAGGAGTTTCTTGCATATTACACATAAATATTTAAATTTTACTATTCTCACACATATTATATTAAATAAAATATTATAAGAATAAATATACAATAACAATTGGTAAAACTTAAACTAAAATATAACATAGACAATACATGAAACTTCTGTAAACATCTAGATACAAGGCTACTTACTAACCTTAACAAAAACTTCCTACACATACCAATGTCTGATACGAAACTCATTAAAAAATATGTAAATTATTACAATTCATTAAATAAAGATAGCCATTTAACTATAAAAAAAAATATATTCATTTTAAGTCCAGAGTATATGGCACCTCGGGATTACAATAAGTAGGTAGTACCTATAACTTTATGATAGCTAATGCAATAATGTAAGTAGTGTGATCAGAGATATTTTTAAATGCAATGTATTAGCTATCTTACATCACCAGATTAAGAAACTAAATATAACAAATCTTTAAATGAAAATTATTTTTATAACCGAACTATTTATTTCTTAAAATCAAAAATTTTGAAATAGAATTTAGGAACAGTAGTTTAGATAAATTAGGCCCTAGGAGTCTATTTCTTTCCTGGGTGATGGTTGCACCAGCCTCCGAGAACAAGCGCTCGCTTGGCACAGATGTGGCGACGATGGGGAGGTATAACATTGCAATATTTGAAAGTTTTGGGAAAATAGACTTAATGTCCTGCCAGATTTCAATAGCGTCTCTTTTCATATGTGTAACAGGAGACGAAAGGTACGTCTGAACCTCTGTTTCGTTGATAGTTCCAGCAGATGTTGATGCCTTATTTTCATGTTTTTGTGTGTCAACTGCTTATGGTATTTCCAGATGTCAAATTCTTCCGAATCTTCTTGTTCCGACTCATCAGATGTGTCTTTCTGGGTGGTATGTACGTTCGATTCCCTTATATATTTATTTAAGTAACTAATTACTTTTGATTTAGCGACGGGATCTTTGAAGTGCATGAACTTAAATCTTGGGTCAAGAGTTGTTGAAATTGCCAGAATGGCGGAATGTTCTATGTTATAAAACCTTCTAGCCAGCTGTTTTTTTATTTCGTTTTTAAAATGTGCAATGATTTAATTCCTAGGTTTTATATTTTCGACTGCATCCCGGACACAGCTGACTAACGGGATTACTTTGCTTACAGTAACGTAACTGTCTCCTGAAATTTCTTTTGTTACTTTTTCAAATGGTCGTAGCAATCCGACCATTTCTTTGACACACTCTAACTCGCTGCTAGAAACCGTTGGGGGAGCCTCGGGTCTAGTTAAAAGTATCGCTCCTACAATTGACACTAACTCCAAGAATCTTTCTAGCATATACAAACATGAATTCCATCTAGTGCGAACATCAAGTATCATTCTTTTAACTTGACCTTTTGATCCCGTTTCCATCTGTCTTTTCCGTAATTCGTCACTTGCATTGACACTCTTTTTAATGTATTTGACTATATCTCGAACCTTACTTATCAATTCAGTACAGTTATTAGCATCATCAATGGATTTAGTTACGACCAAGTTAATTGTATGGGCAAAGCAAGGAATAATTTTTTTTTCACCAAACATGTCACGATTGACCTTCATAACAGTGCTGTCATTATCTGTAATGACAGCTGAAACTTTTTCAATTGAAATATTCCACTAAAAAAAATATCTGTCAGTTTTTCAGTGATGTACAGCGATGTATGGTGTTCTGTCAACTCAAAAACACCTAATGTCCCACTGAGTAGTTGAGACTTGTCCAGAAAGTGAATAGTGATACCCACAAATGATTTAGTTTGCATTGTTTCAGTCCAAATGTCATAAGTAATGCAATAGTTATCAGCATTCTTTATGTATGTTTTAAAAAGATCACTCATCGCCTCATACTTTTCGTCAATCCGGTTTTTTTATTGTTTCTCGACATGGTACCTTGTACAATGGACACACCTCTTTCATTAATTGTAAAAAACCTTTACCTTCTACAGTAGAAAATGGTTTGTTATCCATGATTACAAAAATCACGATGGCTTCAGTGATTTTTCCCCATCCTGTGCTGTTATGTTTTTTATGTTGTTTATGAAATCATCAACAGTTGGCTGCGTAGTTTTATTAGAACCACGAACCAGAATGCTTGACGATGTACTGGCAACTGTTTTTTCTTGTGAAAGTGACACTGGTACTGGCATACCATCATATGTGCTGCACGATTTTGTCAAAGAGCAGACATTTACATCGTTGTTTGATGTTGCTGTAAGATTATCATTCCTTAAGTCACTGGTACCAGATGTTGAGGCAGCTACTTCTAAATAACCAGTAATGGTATTACCTCTTGACTTTTTGTTAGGTGGTTCTGTATATTGCAATTGCAGTTCCGAATGTACTTTTTCTAAATGACCACGAAGATTTGTCGTGTTGCCTGAAGTTTTTAGGTTCTTATTACATATTTTGCACACAGCTTCTTTGTCACCAGTTTTGGTAAAATAGAGCCAAATCTTACTTTTTAATTTGTTGGGTGGCATTGTAATCTGTAATGAAACAAACAAGCAATTTTAAAATTTTGGTTATATAATATACGTAGGGACACTTGTATTTCGCGAATACATTTCGCGTCAAGGTATTTCACAACATACTGTAGCTTTTTAGTATAGTTATTGGCTGTGGTCGGTGAGGGATGTTCTCCTCCACTTGACGGGGTCACTGAGAATGTGGGTACCGTTCTGCTGCGCGCCCACAATTCGTCACAACTCTGAGAAAGAGATACAGTCTTATGTGAAATATGTTGACAGGAAATGTATTCGCGAAATACAGATGTCTCTAAATATAAGTAATGTACATAATGGTAATAAGTTGTAAAAAAACGAGATAATACTTTTTATATTTCTTAAAGTGTAAACAGTGTTGGCACATATTTTACACGAAAAAAGCATTAAAAATACTAAGTTATTTAAAAAGCATTTTTTAACAAGTAGTGACTAAAATTGTATATAATATTGGTTTTTGTTTTCAATTCAAGTAGGTAAGAGAAATCGGGGCATACATATATGTACTTAATAAATGAATATTTTTATAAAATTTAATGTTAAAAAATTAAAAAATCATGTTTTAAGATGATTAAAGACAACAATATAATAAATAAATAAAAATAAAGATTACATTCCCTCCAACATTAACCTGTAACCTATAAATACAATATATTCATATAAAATTTAATAAAGCTAAACTTTTTATTAGTGAAATTCAAAACATTAAAACTTTTTTCCTTAATTATACTACTATGCACAAGTTTCCACGTATTGCGTTCGTAAAATCGCTACTTTCGAAAACTCGGAGGTGGAATTTTTAACCCCCCCCCCCCCCCCCAAACTTTTTTTTTTCTTCCAGGCGAAGAAAACTATTATTTTACTTTTTGAACCTATATATCTATCTGGTATGATTTTTGTATATTTGAACTTATTAAATTAAGTGCCATTAAATAATAAATATTTTTAATGCAACGACCAAAATAACCTCCGGCCGCAGCATGTCAACATGGAATGTTTGCTGGCCCTCCTCTCCTCGCCAATCCCTGCCTGCCCTCTGCGCTGTGGCCTATCATGGATGTTTGGACTTGTTAACAACCGCATTAATACCGGCTTACTTAATTTTACCGAGAATAGAGTAAAAACATTTTACAACTGTCAGCAAACTGATAAAAGCTGTATACTAAATCCACAAAACAGGGCAAAAAAACTGGCCTGCTCGGCCAGTGTTTAATTTCGTTCAAAAGTGACAAAAAAAATTGTACCTATGTATCAGGTAGAAAACATATGGCTGTAAACGTAAGACATTAGGACTCTAGTTATCCTGAAATGCTATGACATGTTTTTCGAGTAGATATACACAGCGATCGACCAGATGTACACCACTTTTTGTTTTTACTGCCACCGGCGATGTTTATTTTGACAGCTCAAGCAATTATCTTTTCCCATGGGATGACAAACAAAGTCACTTCACAGAGTAAAAAAATAATTACGCCACTTTTCCCCCAAACATTATGCCTTCTGTCCACCCCTGTATTCCCATCCCATACTTTTTAACATTCCAAGTCTCACTTGCGCCAGTATCTAATTTTTATGGGAGAGATAAAGGCAGAGTGAAAAAAGCAACCGAAGTATTACTGGTGTCGACAAGTAATACTGGTGGATAAGCTATAAGAATTTCCTACCTTGCATTTCTACACCCTTCCTCTTATCAGCTGTATAAGTTAATCTTTAACAGCTAACGCGTTAAAAATGCTAATGAACGCACATTGATTACCAGAATAAAGGGTAACAAGCACTTGTTTAGTTGAAAAAACTGCTCAAGTCGTCATGCCTATTAACTGCGTTACTTATAACATTTTTGAACCGTGTTTACAGGCGAACATCCGCCAAGGATATGAGGAATGTGTCAACACAACGACGACAGAATCGACGAACACATTCAAAATTAAAATATCAGACAACACAAGAATTTCATGGAAGAAATTTAGTCACAAAAAAAAAACACAGACGAACACAGTGGCCTAATAATGATGGGAGAGTTTCAACAATATCAGGAAAAGCAGACAGTCAACAGCATTGGCAACGCAGCAAACATACTAACACAACAATGAAAATAAACAGGTATTATGTTCAAAATACCTATTAAGCTTCATTGTTAGGTCAAATTGTTCGACATCGGCTGATCTAGGCTTGTTATCTGTGCAATTGTGTGTTTTTAAAGTTTTCTTCCATAACAAACAGCGCTAAACTGAAATTACATACGTCTAAATAATTGTATTATATTAAATTTTCTGGTTTTGCATGAATCATTTAAATAACACACACATGGATGTATAATAAACTATAGTATGCATATCATCAAAATACTCGATGACTGTGTGCGTTTCAAATAAATTTAATTAAGACTAATGATTGTATTATAATTTATAAACATAATAATTTACTTACCTACTTATCCAAAAGTACACAAATCATGAAGAGAGCAATATCCAGTAGCACTGCACAACCCGAAATACACGCGAACGCGACTCCACGTATCGTCGGCCGAGTATCCACGAACGAAATGAAATGAATGAAAGGGGCGCACCGGTTGCTCGCACGCCATTGGTTGGTAGTGAGTGACGTCACTGGGGGGACACATGTGGAAGTAATGCCACAAGCGATGTATGCATTGGTCCAAACTATACAATAATTTTACTTTCAGAAGCAGAAACAATAGGAAACACAATGATTCACAACACACATTTTTAACATTTCGTATGTAGATATTTATCTAGAAAGTTACTTCAGTGTTGATTAATGTTTTAATAAAAATTTTAAATGTAAATGTATAGTTTTTTTTACGTGGAAAAGGGGATGTCCGTAATTTAAATGTATGTAAAGCTGGCCGTCTGTTCGGGGTTTATGTGTGTCAGTGAGGCGGGATGATAAGCGCGACGCTCGCTAGTGCTTCTAGCGCGGTGTCGCCTCTCAACTGGCGCGCAGTCTTCTCGTCGTGCGTATGAGCGGTGACCGTAACATTATATGGCCGAGAAATGAAGATAAAGGTGTACTGCGCTGCCCTTAAGTGGTTTTAAGATTCTGTATCGGTTGTTTTATGACTAAAAATTACTCCGAAAACAAGCCATTTTCACTCTACTAAAAACACAGTTTAAAAACTTAATCCGAATTCAAAAGTACCTTTCGGCATTCAGCGAACACTTGAATGCTTTTCGTAAACAGACCCCACTCGGATATCTTGAGTAGTTTTCAAATCACGTTTTTCCTGAAGCTCTGCGCACTGTGTGTGTGCCCGAACGCTTACTTAAAATAAAATTACCCTTGTTTTTTGTTTTTATTTATCATTTCATGAATATATTGTAAATAGTACAGATCATGAGAGATCTATCCATCCAAAAACCTTTGCGATAAGACATTTAGATTTCAAGAAACTTTTTTTTTAATCTTCGATACTTATAAAACTTATATTTTTAAGTATAAATAAATGTTGTATATGCTAAACCATTTTGGTTGGTATCCTTATCATTTTCCCCCCAGTATTTTAAGAAGTCTAAAATCATTTTAAAAATAACTATTTTTTGACGTGACGTTTAATAAATCGATGAACGCCGGCTGCACGCATGAAAAAGTTACCCGTTACGCACATTGTCCTGTTACGCTGTGTCCCGTTACGCTCATTGTACGCTTGCGCCGCATCTATCTCTCTTCCACTCGATTGGAAAAACCATCGATTTGACTTTTTCGAGGCACATTAAACTTGAAACTCCCATTCATTTCCTACTTTTCCTATCATCTTCCTATCCTTAACAGAATAACACAGATTTAAAGAAGTTTAATAGTAAACATGTATAAAAGTTATAGTTATAATAATCTTTTCGTTAAAGTATTAAACATATTTGAATTAATGAGTGCAAATAAAAGACAATTTATCAATTAAATTGTAGATTTAATTTCACTCCTTTGTATCCATACAAAATAGTGATAATTCAATAAAAGTTACCTATTCAATTTTATTAATAAAAGTATGCAATAATTTCATCAATGTTTTTTTGTTATGACGTTGTCACGTTAAACTATCGTCCGTAAACCGACTTTACAGACAAACAATTTTTTTATGAAATGTTATAAATTTTAATATACATTGGAAGCGAATTTCCTAATTGTAGCTATTGTAATTTACTGACCAGACTCAAAAAAAGAAAGGTCAAAATTTGCCAATGTTTAGTTATTATAACTGTAGTAAAAAAAATACTTCTTTAAAATAAATATGTTTTTTTTTACACAATTTATTTTTAATTGAAAAAAAAAATAGGGAAAAAGCATGAAGAGTATGTGCAGGTTTAAAATGTAACATTAATTTTCTCGATAGAGCTAGCGAGATCGTATCGGTATCAATCAATAGCTTGTATGTACAACAAGCTATGAAATTGTCCATGTAGTCTCGCTGCTTTTTCCCTATATTTTTCAAAATTTAAAAGAAAATTTTTATGTAAACAAATTTTTTTAACGGTATTTATTTTTTCCAAATGATTTTACACATCTTAAAGTACTGGGAAAAAATTGATACTGAAATCAACCAAATAGTTCAGTATTTACAACATTTTTGATACCTACTTAAAAATGTAGGTTTTTATAGTAAGTATAGACAGTTAAAAAATTGTATCTTAAAAACTAAATGTATCATAATTTTTTTTATATATTCAATAAATATTCATGAAATGATAGCCAAAATATTATAAAAAAACTAGGGTAAATTTATGATGAACAATGTCGATGTTTTTGCACTTTTTCGTCGATGCATCGGCGATATATCGCTCTTCAAAACATCGATGCTAACATCGATGTTTTATGAACGATACATCGATGTTTTGAAAACATTGATGTATCGTTTGCATCCCTAATTCCAAGAGGGCAAGGAGCAGCTGTTCGGCAGCAGCGACGGAGGACATCAAGCTAGAGGTGGGTTGTTACAGCAATTTTCGGTATCTGTTCCAACCTGAAATTGATACAGTAATGTACCTAGTTACAAGTCTCTGATACTTTTGTATCAGAGCAGTAGCGGTCCCAGGAAGCGACATGGTATCAGCATTCTCGTTACAGGGTACACATCCTCCGTGCCGTCATCACTAGCGTCAAAAGGTATCGGTGTCTCTGATACATTATTTATCACGCCCGGTAATTCTCTACCTCTGTTACTCTCATGCCCGCCTGATACAGCCAGTATCAGTCAGTTCAACATTCACTGCAGTTCGTCCTGGCCGTGTATTAATTACCACCATGTACATTGTTGCGGGCTGTCATGCTTTGTAGTTAGTATCTTTATAGTGAAATAAGGAATGGATAAGTGCAGGAAAAAGACTTCATTTGTGTGGAATTTTTTTACGTAAAATAATGAGTTTGCTAATTGTAATTTGTGTAAACAAAAACTGAGTTATAAATCATCATCGACTAATCTGAAGAAACATTTGAAACGTAAACATTGATATAGTATGCTCACTAATGTACGTATCTGTTTTTTTTTTTTTATTTTTAATTTTTGATAAAATCGTAATCTTTTAATGTATGAAAACACTAGTTACTAATTGTTTTCGGAAAAAAAAAGTCCATATGTTGATTACATCTGTTATTAGTGTCAACTGAGAATTTATTTGCATTTTCATAGCTGTTAGGTGCACAAATTGCCGTCACCCGCGGTCTTGGCTTCAAGACCTGGGCGGGGCCTAGTGGGAAGTGGTGGTGTGTGGGTATGTTCCGGTGTGCGCCAGGCTAGCACAGTCGCTAACCAATGGTTTTGGGCGTGGATACTTTCTGCCCCGGCGTGGCCCACTAGGCCTTCGGCTGTGATTGAATTTAAGAGGGGGGTTTTCATAGAGCAAGTTATCCAGTACTGACGTGTCCCAGGGTTGAAAACCCCCGAGGTGTAGCGGGTTCAGGCGCTACCGAAGAGTTCCTTCTTGTCCGGCTGGTGATTGCCCTGCCTGGAAAGTCGTCTGCCTGCCCTCTTGCTGGGCATGAGCGAAGATAGGGGAGAGGGGGGGGGGGAAACAGGAGCCTAGAGCGAAATCCCCGAAGGGCCGCTCCAAGGGGGGGGAGGGAGTCTAGAGCGTAATCCCAGAGGCCGCACCAGCAAAGGATTCCAGAGCGTAATCCCGAAGGCCGCTCCGGAGAGGGAGAGGGAGAGGGAGAGGGAGAGGGAGAGGGAGAGGGAGAGGGAGAGGGAGAGGGAGAGGGAGAGGGAGAGGGAGAGGGAGAGGGAGAGGGAGAGGGAGAGGGAGAGGGAGAGGGAGAGGGAGAGGGAGAGGGAGAGGGAGAGGGAGAGGGAGAGGGAGAGGGAGAGGGAGAGGGAGAGGGAGAGGGAGAGGGAGAGGAGAGGGAGAGGAGAGGGAGAGGAGAGGGAGAGGAGAGGGAGAGGAGAGGGAGAGGAGAGGGAGAGGAGAGGGAGAGGAGAGGGAGAGGAGAGGGAGAGGAGAGGGAGAGGAGAGGGAGAGGAGAGGGAGAGGAGAGGGAGAGGAGAGGGAGAGGAGAGGGAGAGGAGAGGGAGAGGAGAGGGAGAGGAGAGGGAGAGGAGAGGGAGAGGAGAGGGAGAGGGAGAGGGAGAGGGAGAGGGAGAGGGAGAGGGAGAGGGAGAGGGAGAGGGAGAGGGAGAGGAGAGGAGAGGAGAGGAGAGGAGAGGAGAGGAGAGGAGAGGAGAGGAGAGGAGAGGAGAGGAGAGGAGAGGAGAGGAGAGGAGAGGTGAGGAGAGGAGTAATAAAACACCAATCCAATGTTACTGCTGTATTTCCCCAGATTTCTGTGGAGTAAGGATCTCGTCAGGTCAACATTGCTGGAGTAATATATCCCCCAGCCTGGTACAATGGTCAGTGGCATACAGTGGAAAAATACAGTTACCCATAAGATCTCGGCACACTTCCCTAATTTAACAAATACTTTACAACATTACTATATTACACATGAATGCTAATTGGTGCCACAGTTTAATAGAGGCCAAGACACATCATTGTTTAGTCTGTATGTGTATAAATTATAGTTGCCATCTATGGGCGCTGGCTGAACTAACATTCCATAGAAGCACCAGGTCGGAGACATGTACAATGTCTTTCAGACAAGGGTCTGTTCCAGAAAGAGGTGGGTTTACTGGCGGGCGGTTGCAAGTCGGGCTTGAATCGGCCTCCGGCCGGACGACGTCAAAATATAAATATTATATCTTGTATTAATGTACTTTTAAATATTAAAATTTCATTAGTTTTATTATTGAACGAGACTGTGCACGCACTGCGCACTGAGCGTACTTTGATGTGGGACAATAACCAAACGACTCGTAACAATTTCGCTTTGCGCCTCTCCTTCAACGCCTTCCCCTGCGCTTCCTCCCCTACATTATTTCCCTTCTTTATCCCTTATTCGTCGTTCCTGCTCCCTCCCCTTTCACAAGCTCCGCCCAAGTGACCGTCATCTGCGATCGGGTTCTGCGCAAATTGGCCGTGGTGTTGTTCCAGGCGAATTCTGAACTGATACTAAAGTACTTGATACTTTTCAAGTGTACTCGTTTGCCGTTCCTGATACAGGCGCGTATCAGTGCCAAAGTATCAGGTTGATACTTTTCGACCCACCTCTACATCAAGCCCAGGGGGGGCTTTCACCCCCCCCCCTCAAGCCCCTCCAGCAATGGACACTGTGCCGGGACACGTCATAATTACGTAGGACACTAAAACAACTCGTAGTCGAGTCACACATATTTACTGACAAACTGTACGACACGTCATACAGTCGATTTAGGGCCGGCCGTGGAGCAGATGAAAACGAATTTGGAAATATTACCTATTGAAGCTACATTCTGTTTCTGGCGCGAGAAGTGAAGGCTCCACATGCGCGGAGCTGCTGGCCTTGGTGAGTGCTGGAAGGCAACCCGGCCAGGGAGGGGAAGAAATTCTGCGGGAAGTTACGGAGCGCGGGAAGATGATGCCGGCCTGTTTTGTGAACCGAAAGCATTTACAATTACATTAATTAATTATTAAGGAATATTTGTTTTTCAAAAGTTTTAATTAATGTTTGTAATTTAAATTGCTTATGCACTATGTCCCCTTTTGTGCATTGCCACACCCGGTCGGGCGCTTCTTACACACAGCCGGCCGTGACTTACGTCACGCCGTTTGAGGCACTGCTCCCCCCTATTCTATATTGCACGCGCGGGCGTGTTCGTAGCACTGGCCCTAATTCAGGTGTTGAGGACACATAACGGCCTGTGCTCTCAAAGGGAGCACCGACGGCGGCGTCAAACTTATATGGATAAATAACTGCAAACCGCATAGTACTGAACTTAAGAATAAACATTATCATATCACTATTCCAAAGTTTCTGCTAATAATTAATCCCAGAGTATAGGGGCGGTATTCATAGACGTTTGAGTAAGGTAGCGAATATGCACTGCCTTGTTGGGCAACTGCCATACCCTAACTCTCGGGTCATATTCCAAAACGTGTCCTAACTGAACCCCTGTAAGGTATCAGATCGTCAGCCGTTTTAATAAACGAGGACTTGTGCGATGCTATAAACAGTTGTACTTCGTGGAATCCATCGTAATTTTAGCTTATTTTTTTTAAACTATGGAATTATAATGTGAAATAAAATATTTAATTTTGGTTGTACAAGAATAAACAATGAAATTTTGGCCGTATTTATGTTTGCTGTTTTTTAAGATATATTCGGTTTGGGGGGGGGGGGGGAATTGTAATCGCAAAAGTTCCGTTAAAGTTCATTAAAAAGGAATATATATATATATATATATATATATATATATATATATATATATATATATATAGTTATGGATCAAATCGGCAACAGATAGGACACTAAAAATCAGTGCCCTAAAAATAAGGTACTGGCTGTGTCCTATCGTGCACTTGGAATATGGTTAGGGTACGGTACAGGTATTGCATATTCATCACCTAAACCCTTATTTTTTGTCTTGGAATACGGCCCTAAAACACTTAGGCCCGAATTCAGAGTTGACCTTCGAAAGCGCATCCAACTCTCATTCATCTGGCAGACTCTCCACCTCTCATACTTCAAAAACGCCTTTCGAATGACTGCCAGCTGAAAGCTTGTTCCCACCCACTTTCAGTGAAGATCTGGCAACATGGCACAAAAATTTTCTTAGATCAAGTACTTGGAGTGTGTGTGGAAAAGCGCCCTATTTCATTTCGAATGTCTTTTGTTTGCTCTCCCGCTGAAAATAATATTTTGTTTGGATTGGACACGAGGTTAGGGTTACCAGACACTGATAATAAAAAAGGACGACATTCATCTCGCAAAAGGAGGACATTTCACTAAAAAGGAGGACAATATATATATTTTTAAAAAAGCCATGAATTAATTACAATGGAGTACGATATTTTACAATGTTTTGGCATTTAATACAGTTTCAGTATAAAGAATCAAACAAACTACGCATATACAGCATATTAAAAACCAGGGACTGGAAGTAACGCGCTACTAGTAACGACGTTATTTGTAACAGTTACTTTTTATGGTAACGATCGTGGTAACGCTATATATTAAGTTTTCAGTAACTGTAACTGTAACTGAATTACATTTTTCTGCCTTAAAGTAACGATAATTGTCGTTACTTCTTGCGTTACATTTTTTAAATGTATTTATTATTGAACGAACAACGATTTGTTGATTTTTTTCAATCCCACAACGAAAATCCCGACAAGCAAATTATTTGCGATGGTATTGCTTGTACTTGTAAAACTGCTGTGTGGCTAGCCGGCGCTCGTATTTTGTTTTGATTGCCATTTATTTAATATTTGCGACATGCGGGTTTACTGCTGTGCTGTTTAATTAATTAACCTACCTGTGCAGATGCGCGAAAGCAATGACAATCTAATGAAGCGAGAAGCCGAGAAAGCAGTCCAGAATTTTCGTTGCCGTGGCCTTCATATTCTAATTTTTTCGAAGTTCGGTCGAGTGATAAAAATAACCTTATTGTGAAGTGCTTGTTGTGTGGTTCTGCGAACAATTTTGTAGTGTGAACTAATTACTCAATGTAATTTAAGACCTATTTAAATTTTTTCAGTTTAAATAAACATATATATTTACTAAACACAATATGTTTTATTAGCTTTTAATTATAACAATATTACGTATCACATTTTTAGTTTTTCACAAAGTAACTGTTAAAGTAACTTACAGTTCCTTTTCTCAGAACTGTAACTGTAACTGGATCATTTTCAGTAGCGTAACTTGTAGTTGTAACAGGGTTACATTTCCAATGGAGTATTTGTAACTGTAACTGAGTTACTTTTTAAAAGTAACTTTCCGGTCCCTGTTAAAAACACGTGCTTCTGCATGTGCTGCTACCTGTCAAGCTGTCATAGTACTACTTACTAGTGGGATGACTCTGCGGACAGCGCGCGCTTTGTCCAGAGTGTAACTGCAGGAATTATCTCACTTTATAAAAAAGCCGGACATTTTGGAGCATTAAGGAAAATCCGGCCGGACGCAAAAAAATACATAAAAAGGAGGACATGTCCTCCTTTTGCCGGACGTCTGGTAACCCTACACAAGGTTGAGAAATTTTCTTAAGATGAATACGTTGCCTAAAATTATAGTGTTTTCTCGAGATGAAAAAGCGATTATTTTTGATCTCGTGAGAAAGCACAAAACCGTAATCGAAAACAAAACAAAAAAAAAACAGATGCAGTTTCTTACAGAGAAAAAAAATTTGTGTTTCGAACTCTTGATCCCGACAAAAATCAAACGGATCTGCTAAATTTCTTATATACCTTCGCGGAACTGGATTTTCATTTTTAAGATCATCAAAAAATTCAAAAACCTCGTCAATGTGATTTGGAAATTCATCCAAATCTTCTGCCATCGCTACAAAACACGTGTCTGATGCACACTTTGCGGGCGAAACGATTTCTTTAAAAACGCATATTTAATCAAAACATATTTTACATATCTGCCATATGACAAAAATGTTTTAAACAATTACAAACATACATGAACACGTTTTTATGTGGGAATTATATATTAAAACCATCAACTGCTCCGCCGATTTTCAACTGAACAGGCATTCGAATGAGCTTCAGACCACATTCACTTTCAAGTGGTTGGCTCTCCTTATCCAGCAGTCAACCAACCACTAAAAAGCGTCTCTGCCGAGCAGCTTCAATGGAAAAGCCTTTCGGTGTGTGGATAACCGTCGAAAGAGCTCTCTGAATTCGGCCCTTAATTAAATAATGTATTGTTTAAAATTAATTAAAATGTTTTGATAGTTAACATTTAAATTAAACAATACTAAATAATGTAATGAATTTACTATAAAGGTTAATAATGTGTTTAAACGAAGTTCATAACATTATTTGTAATTTTGTCACTTTGAACATTTAATATTTCAAAAATTTTAAGTTTAATTTTTAATATCCCGCCTGAATGAAACTTTAGTAGTTCTAAACGCCACCTTGAGCAGCACTTTGCCTTTTGACAGTGATGCCAAGAGTAAAATATTTATTTTGGGAGATTTTTGTTTTACCTTTGTTGGTGTTTGTAGTGAGAGCCCAAATAAATAAGCGACAACATATTAACATAGTTTTACCACTCTTCGCATATTTAGTCTATGATTACATCTGTGTATGTTATGTATATATTAGATAATGACATGAATAAGTTATTATTGAAGGGTCTATCTTAATCATGCTTAAGGTTGTTACAAAGCTACTATTGATTAAGGTAAATTATATTTTGTTTCAAGTAACCATTTTACTGTTTTGAGGGTTCTTGATGTATTAAGTGTTTTGGTTAAGGGTTTATTTTAGTTGCAGTGCATCGGTTCTAATGGGTGGGTAATATTAGAATTTTAAAGACGTGTCAAACAAAACAATACCAAAACAGAACCTCTTATGCTTAATTTGATAATTTTTCATTTAGCTTTTTTTTTTTTTAAGCTTAAAAAAGGGGAAGGAACTTGTGAGAGTAGAAATAATAAATCGTGCAATGTACAGAATTGTATCTAAAACCCTGTGCTTTTGTAAATAATGAGTTACAACAAGACATGAAACCAAAAACACTGGTCAATAATTTGACGAAAGCTACATAGTCAAATAATTCATCAGATTAAATATCTTACGTCACACCTTTTCTGCAAAGTAAAAATAAAATTAAAAAAATACAATTTTGCAATACTAGGACGTTGTACTTACCCCGAAAACTGTGTTAGTAAATTCGTACTAGTTTCTGAGAAATCACAGTTTTTAGCTCACATTTCAGTACCTGTGCATCGCAGCTGTCATCGCCCTGGCTTGTGTGTTTGTTTGGATGAACTTTATTCAAATATTGTGAATGGTCGATTAGGTAAGGTTAGCTACAGTAAAAATACTTTCTAACATTGTGGATGGTGGTTGGGTTAGTAAGTATAGCTACAGTAAAAATACTATTTGTATTAAATGACTTGTTCTATATTCCAGAGTCCTTACCTCCATATGGGATCTACAGTACAAAAATTAAATAAATAAATAAAAAAAATATAAAATATTTCTTATGGTTATTTAGAAATTACACCAATTTAAGATGTAGCTATCCTGACCTAACCTACCATTCACATGATTTCACAGTATTTGTAATGTAGCTATACTTACCCAACCAACTGTTCACAATATTTTTAAATATTTTTAACATAGCTAACCTAAAGTAACACAATTTTACAGTATTATTAATGTAGCTATACCAACCCAATCAACTGTCCAGAATATTTTTAAGTAATATTTGCATCCCTAACGTTATCTTAACGTACTAATTGTTTGTTAATATGGGATTCAAATGACTACTTTAAATGAAATACTTTCTTGATTAGAGACATTTGGACAAACAATGAACAAAGAAAAAAAATATATATTAATATTTCCCGACAACTGTAATATGCCGCCATTTTAACTTTTATTATAAAACTATACCTCCGTTGAATAAAGATCTCCAAAAATAAACACAGAAATGATTAAACAAAAAAATCGTGGCAGCACCGTCCATCCACAAGTATTGTAATACAATTTGAAAGTGTGATTTGAAATGAACTGTTACATATTTATTAATGCTGTTTTCAGGGTAAATACAGGAACATCTCTAGTGTTGGAAGAAGGAATTTTTGTAATTTTATTTTTACTTTGCAGGACTTAAAATGTTAGTTTATAAAGTTAATGCGGTAATACTGAAGGAAAACCACTTTTCTACAAAAAATCATCCGAAATAATTGTTTTTAAATTCCTGACATGTTTTACAATCATTCTATAAGCGGGCCTTGTGATACATCAAGTAGTTTACCAATAGTCTAGTTTACTATTTTAACAAGTGGTTAGTGTAGATTACATATTACAAATACTGTTATATTGTCAGAGTGGTTGATTAGGTTAAGTTAGGAGCATTAATAAGACTGAAGAATAGTGTGGATGGTTGGCTAGGTTAGGTTAACATGGATGAGCTTTGAGAACATGCTGAACCGTTGACAGCAGGAGAGAATTCTTTGGGCTCAATGGGAAAGGGCTGGGTTAGGGTAAGAGGGTAGCGAGGTGCCACTACTGATAAAATTAGGCGAGTAGCGGTAATAGGGAATGAGCAATACATGCATCGCATCTCACTTGCAGGCAGGCACGCGGGTTGACTGTCTAGCATCGTCGCTAGAGTCCTTGCAATAATATTATGGAGTCATTTAAATTAACCTTTTTCTGTGTTGTTATAAATATTTGGCATTGCTCATGCAGACATTACTTGAACATGTGTTGTACCATTAATTTGTTGAAATAATAAAATAAACATGCAATATCACACATATTCACACAAACTGCTCTGTAAAATCATTATTAAACGTGCCACTGCCATCCAAAACCTATCTCACAACCTTCAAAAGAAAAAAATAATCATTTTCATGCCTACAACAATATCTGTTTGGTGGTCTAATTCAAACAGGTAGTGACCTAGCACTACCCCACCTTTCAAACTTTTCATAAGTATTTACTGTTACATGTTTCAGATTATTATATTTTGTAAGTATGGTAAATCAGCTGAGTATAAAGTTTCGAGGTTATAGTGGCCCAATTGATTATATATATATTCAGGGTGTCTACTGACCGGGAAATTCGGGAATTTCGGGAATTGTACATGAGTTTCACAACCCGGGAAAAAAAACGGGAATTGTACATGATTTTTGCTTAGTGTACGGGAATTTTTTTTTTCTCGTGCAATTTTCAAAGTGTTTTCACTTTTAAATATATCTCAATACAGAAGCCTTCGCACAGACCAATAAGATTTATGTCAGTTGCTGGATCAGAAGTCCGAGAACGGACTGATAATTTTAGCTAAAACATACTAGAGTCTCGTAATTGCTTTAGCTTCTAATGCACGTCAATCCGTACTTCGGTTCAGAGATGTAAGGGGAATATTAAAAAGAATTTGTTGGCGACACTGTATTTTCTCTCGCTCTGTTTTTCGTTTCGTCAGTAGTTTCAACGTCTCAAGTAATTCACTTTGTTGTTTACCTACCTAATCAGGGCTTATTGCGTAATAATTTACTTTTTTTTCTCTTTAATGATTCCTTAGTTTTATGTTGCGTGTGTTGTTTACCTAATCAGTGCTTACTGCGTTATAATTTACGTTTTTTTTTTTCTCTTTAAGGATGCCTTAGTTTTATGTTGCGTGTGATGTTTACCTAATCAGTGCTTACTGCGTAATAATGTACGTTTTTTTTCTTTAAGGATGCCTTAGTTTTATATTGCGTGTTTTTTGAAGCGGATTTGAAACGTGAGTACTATCATGATTATTTATTGATCTCGTTTACACCCGCTCCTTGAGTAACGTTATTCAATTTCTGCGGTTTTTAAGTAACGACGTCTGTTATTTACAGCATAATTTGAAGTTGCGCACTTTTGTCTTCTTTCATTTATATGAAATTTTATTGTATCCGTTTAATGGCAATGTTATTCGTGTAAGATTAATTAAATGCAACGAATTAATAGTGTGACGAAAAACAAACGCTATTTTGCTTTCCTTAATAACTTTTCGCGTCTTTCAGAGTTTATGGACTTAAGCATATTTCAGATATTTTTCAATAGTTTGCATTATGTAGAAATATCTCCGATGACCGAGTTTTCAGCCACTGTTTGTATTACATTTGCCATGTCAGCAGCTGCTCTGGTGAGCAAAGCCAGAATCTTCCAGGGCTAGTTTAACTTCAGTCATTAGGATTCTCTAGTGGCTAGTTACAAACAAATTGTTTTAGTAAACAACAGTCGGGAATTACGTTAACTGATTAAATAATCTAAATAATAATATAAAGTGTTTAGTTTATGCTTTGTTAAAACATACTGGAGGTTAAATGTATTTCCTCCATTATAACATACGCGATAGTATCTTGATTAAAATGGTGTTAGGCAAGCATGATTGGAAAACAAATTATTTTCATTGACTAACACACTTATGGAAAAAAAAATATTTGACTAGCGCTCTGTTTTTCACTAACCAATTATGAAATTACTATAGGGGCGGGTGTACTTTAAATATTAGTGTCTTACAAAGTATTATATGGCCTGTATAAATTCTTATATCCTATTTTACTTGCTTTTATAAATACTCCTAATGTTAACTGTCTTCAAAATTTACCCTTTTTTCATTTTTATGTTTTTGTAGATACGTGATTCCTTTCTACTTGCCTCAATGGCTAGGCGTATTCGAGGAAGAAATTCATTTCAACCACAATGGAAGGAAGAATTTCCATGGCTGCAAGAAGTCGATGGAAGCAATCATTCTGCCAGGTGTTCAGTCTGTAGAACTATTTTCTCGGTTGAGTCCATGGGAAGAACAGCTGTTGTCAGTCACTCAAGTGGTAACAAACACAAACTTAGATTAAGTAGCCCTGAGAAGTCCACCTCTCTTGACACGTGGACTACAAAAGCCGGTTCAGTTCATGTGGCAACTGCAGTAGCAAATGCTGTAGCTGAAGCTTCCTCTGTGTCTTCACTATCGAAGCTCCCTTCATTAGGTTTGGGCTCTACTGTTGCTAGCAGTTGTGAAGTTTCACAGGTAGGACACCAAGTAAAACAGCATACTGTATCAACCAACCGTGGTTTAAGTAGTTATCTTAAAAGAGATGAAGTCACACGTGCTGAAACATTGTGGTGCCTCCAAACAGTCATGAACCACGATTCCCTCAGAGGAGCTGCTAGTAGTGTTAGCCTCTTCAAAAGAATGTTTCCGGACGATTATATTGCTAACAGCATGCAACTTCAAAAAGATAAGATTTCCTATGTTATAGTATATGGTCTATCTCCTTACTTCCATAGTGAACTTAAAACTCGCATTAACAGTTGTGACTTTTTTAGCTTGGGTTTTGACGAAAGCATGAATAAAGTAGCACAAAAGCAACAAATGGATTTGTCTGCAAGATTCTGGGACATTTCACAAAACAGAGTATGTTCTCGTTATGTAACATCAGTGTTCCTGCATCACACCACTGCTGAAGATCTTCTGAAAGCTATAAAAGCAGGCCTAGAAGATTTGGATTTTTTGAAGATCATTCAATTGTCGATGGATGGTCCTAATGTAAATGTCAAATTATTGAAACTTTTGGCTGAAGATACCCAATCTTTTCCAGATGCTCCACAATTTCTTGACATTGGATCTTGTGGACTGCACACTGTTCATAATGCATTTAAGACTGGTATCAAGAAGACTTGTTGGGACATAATGGAGTTCTTCAGAGCTTTATACTATTTGTTTAAAGAGGCTCCGGGTCGACGAGGCGACTATACACAGGCCTCTGGATCTAATGTGTTTCCTCTGAAGGTATGCTCAATCCGCTGGGTTGAGAATGGAAGAGTAGCAAAAAGAGCTAGGGAAATGTTGCCACATGTTGACAAATACATAAGTTCAGTTAAAGGCACAGCCAAGGAACCAACATGCCGTAGTTTTTCAACAGTTTCAAAGGCAATTAAAGATAATCTTCTTACAGCTAAAATAGCTTTTTTTGAGGGACTGGCTGAAAATGTGGAGGAATTCTTAAAGGAATTCCAATGTGATGCTCCAATGGCACCATTCCTCTATGATGCTTTAACAGTTTTAGTGAAGCATGCTATGACTAAAATTGTCAAGAAGAATGTTCTTGAGAGTACGTCTCTTCAAAAAATAGACGTTTTGAAGCAAAATGAGAGCAATTCATTTATCTGTCTTAAAGACATTAAAAATGTTGACCTTGGTTATGGGACAAGGTTAGCTTTGGGAAAGTGCAAGAACGTCTCCGAAAAAGATATTTTACTCTTTCGTAAAGATTGTCGCACTGCTCTACAGCATTTTGTAGTAAAACTAATGCAGAAGTCTCCTCTGAAATATCCTTTGACCAAAGCATTAAATTGTCTGAACCCATGCCACATGTCTACAAATGCTGATGCTTACAAACAACTTACATCTGCTCTTGAAATTGTTCTTAAAGCAAATCTTTTTTCTGCTACCACAATAGAAAGGGCTGACCGTGAGTACAAGGTTCTGTGTTCACAACCACTTGTAATGGAAGAGCTGAAGACATATTCACGATCCGAGACTCGACTGGACGCGTTCTGGATGAAGTTGATAGATGGTAAAAAGGAGTATGAAAACCTTGTTCCAGTAGTTAAACTTCTCTTAACCGTATCACATGGGAATGCACCCTTAGAGCGTGGATTTTCTATAAACAAAGAGATTTTAGTTGAAAATATGAAAGAAACGTCTGTCGTTGCGCAGCGTCGTATTTTTGACCATGTAACCTATGAGGGTGGATTGATGAAACTTGAACTTACAAAACCCATGATTCATTCAGTAAGAAATGCGCATTGCAGGTATACAGAAGCACTCAATGAACAACGGCAAGCGAACACAGAAGCTTTGAAACTTTCGGAGGCAAATAAACGTGCTGCTGCTGAGCTTCGAGAGCTTAAGGAGAAGAAAAGGAAGTTGATTGAGGATGCTGAACGAGAAGTGTCCATCATCAACGAACGTGTTAAGGAGCTGCAGAAATAAGTACCATAACTTCCTTAGAATTGAAATCGAGTTTTCGGACTATTGTGGACCTTTTACATAATTTAGTCATTTACAAAACATTGAAGGCTAGAATTTAACTTTTCATAAAAATTGTATTTTTGTGTTATCAATGGTGTAATGTATAAAATATTACAAGGTCACTATGTTTTTATCATAATTTGTTTTGAAAATGGTGTCGTGTAGTGTGTTTATATTGTTTGTATAAATGTCACAGTGTTGAGGCAGAAGTGTTATAAGGTATACAGCTGAACTTTATCAGGATACGTTACAAAAAGGGTTGTTACCACGGACAGGTTTTCAAATAAACCTTTTAAGACCAAGTGTTCAGGCATGTGTATGAATGCCTGTATATGTTTGTAAATTTTGTTTAACCATCTTTATTTTTGTAAATCCTCTGAATATCTTTGCAAATTAAATTTTTTAAACTTAGAAATTACTATAATTTAGTTTCTGTTATGACACTAAAGATCAAAACTTTTGTACAGGAATTTTCTCAGAAGTGTACAGGAATGTACAGAAATTGTACAGGAATTTTGTTAGCTCAGTTTGGTAGACACCCTGTATATTTCATTTGTGAATGTTTTAAATAGTTTATAAGGTTATATTACCTGTTTTTATCTTTTTATTTTTATAAAGCCGTTCAAGTTCTTTATTATTTACATGTTTTAATTCTTTTATCAAGTGACTAGGTGTTTTTCAGTTTCTTTTTTAATACAAATATTTGTTGCTTGGGTAATTTTCTCATTTAGAATCATTTGTAAGCTCTAGTATTGTTTGAGGAACATGGCTGGTTTTTTTTATTTTAAGTTAAGGTAAGAAAGAAAAAGTCAGGTGTGCGACTTCGTGGCAACGAAACTTGTAGATAATTTTTGATAACACACACTCTGGCATGCTCTGCATGTATATATATGATAGGGAAAAACAACAGGTGTGAGCATGTCATCACAGTGTGTGAGCATGATGTCACAGTATGTAAATAATATGGTGTAGAATATTCTGTGGAGGTTTTTGTTTTGGCTAGTCGGAAGAAACCATGTAGTACAGTAAGGTATTGTAAGTTTTATATTCAAAGAAGGGCTTTGGTATGCTAGTTTGTAAGAGTGTGATGTGATTGGTCTACGAGACTACATAACTGCATTATTCCTGTGTGGAAACACCTGGTGTCGTCGTTTCTATCAGTCTTTGCTCCAATTTTGACAGGACAGGTTGCGTCTGTCAGTAGTTCAATAAAACAATAAAATGATGTAGGTAGTTTTAGAGCAAATTTAACATCTACGGTCCAGATTGTGCCTATTTTTGACCTTTGTTTTGGAATTTTATTAGAATGTTTTGATAGTAAACATTGGCAGTAGCCTATGACAGGGCAGTACTGAATTTTTTCTTCGTCCCAGGTTCTTTTCGTTTCCTTGGCGGTATCATGGACATGAATCAACCATAGAATTTAATCATCAGTAATTACATCTTAATAAATTTTTCCAATTATTCGGCTTAGTCAAATAATATATTGTATTTTGATTGGGAAAATTACATGTTACTGTCTCTGAACTTCTTGTGAAACTGTGTCCAATTTATTCAGTGTGAACATTGTGTTTTTTCTTTAAAAATCAAAAATAATTTTCCAAGATTATTTTTGGAATCTTTTATTCAATAAACCAGTCATATGAAATTTTTGTGTGGAGTCTTACCTCAAAATTTATGAACTTTACAGAGACTTATACAACTCAAAAATTATTAAAGAGCCTTTTGTATTGGTTGAATAGCCAAGTCAAACTGATTCGTAACATGGTTCTGATTCAAATGTATCACTTTGCACAAACCAACTACCTTAAGAAAACAAACTACATGAAGTAAACAATTTTTAGAAATATTTTAAAAACTTAAAATATTTTACATCAAATCATATAGCCTAATAAACACATTTCAATCATAAACAAGCATTCTTTTATTAATCCCAAACACACATAAATATTTCTAACAAATTGGTACAGCCTGCAACAATTTTTTTTATCTTATGATACTATTATATTAATGTATATGCCATTTACCGTATTTTATGGTGGCACTTGTATACTAATGTAAACAAACAACTCAAAAATAAAATCCTCCCTAAGTAAAACACTTCACGCAATATTGCAATGCGCCTCTGCAGAACTATCAAGCATATTTAACACTACCAAAAATACTGTTTTCTGAATTTTATTTACATAATTTTATATATTGAGGACATAGCTGTTTACCCGAGGCTGTTTGAAGTGGGCACGTGGACCCGGCTGAGACTCCCGGTCAGGGCGTTACTTGGCCCGTGTGATGCGAGATACTGGTTCTCTAACTACTCGAGCTAATTTATTAAGATCCGGCCCGCTCTAGGCGACTAACACACACACATACCGCGGGGTTGGAGACACGTGGCCACACATCTGGTCTCAGCCGATGACGAAGAGAACTGGGGCGAGCAGCAGGCAGCTTCCCGCCGTAACAAAACCGTTATTCTACTCTGTGACCCTGTGCCAAGGGTTAGTTTTAAAGAAGAGACAAAACACTCTTATAATTTATACAGACTCGGAATATTAAACACCCGCTACGTTTTATAATCACATATAATAATAATTGTTGTTCTTGGTTTCTGGGTGACGTCGCACTGCGGTAGTCCGTGGCGCGCAATTTGAACACACGCACGTTCACATACGTCGGCGGTACAAATGCCGGGAAGGAGGGGAACTGGACAGTGGAGTCAGACCAGGCTTACGAGGCGAAGCCCCGGCTGACGTCAATATAAATACTGTATTATATATGCTTGTAATTTTTTTTTCAAGAATTACTGTCTAACTTAACCTAGGGTAAATTGTGGGAACCAACTGGTAACTATGTTTTCATTATTAATATGGTGCCACCTACATCATCAAAATGTGCTACCTAAAAATTCTGACTTGATGTAAGTTTTTGGACATACGCCATTGCTAAGAACTTTTTCTGTTGAAGAAAAACTAATAAATAAAATAAATAAAAATACACAAGAAAGACAAAAAACACACAAAATTTTTTTGTTTTTTGTCTTTCTTGTGTATTTTTATTTATTTTATTTATTAGTTTTTCTTCAACAGAAAAAGTTCTTAGCAATGGCGTATGTCCAAAAACTACATCAAGTCATGCACTCCCATTGCAAAAATCTTTTAAAGATAACTAAAAATTCTGATTTTTTTTTCCAGAATAACCTTCAATTCTCAAGGATGAGCAAAGAGGATAGCATTTGTTGGTATCATGGAAAACTTTCACGTGAAGCAGCAGAAGAAATTCTAAGAGGTGAATGTATATTTTTTTACTTATTTTTTAAGTCGGTTTAGATTTATGATAGGCCTATTGTGTTAAATGCAAGTAGGACGCCCTGCGTTTTACGTGTGCCCAATCTTCCGCTCGAGAACACACTAACATTAACTTTAAATTCTTTTATTGAAATTGGCAGCCTCCATCATGAGTCTGTTCTGAGTTTCACGGAAAATGATGGCGATTTGTTTCCAGTTATATTTATCAAAAATAAATGACAATAAATACATTGCATTTAGCAGAAACAACACAATGTCAGTCAGCTTGTAGGTAGATAATAAAAAAAGTTTCACATTTGTGGGTTAAGTACAGACCATGATAACTAATACAGTTACAAAATACAAAAATAATGCTTATTGGAAAACTTTACAAATTCTTACAATAAAGGTCATCTGCATGTCAGCATGGGCAGAAATTAATATGCACCAACTAATAGACTAATATGCATCATTAGACTGAGAAATGCACGACTCGGCTCATGCCATGCCTTCTCAGTGTGTTTCGGATGTCGCCTTACAAGGATTAACATATTGCTTAACAAATTGTTTAACTCCGAATTCAAGGGACAGGCTAATTGGTCGTAAGTGACCATATGCTGTTTTAGACCACGAGGAAGACTAGTTGTATGTGAGATGGCAAGAGTGAAACCAACATGGGGGGCTAGCGATCAAGGCCTATTAGGCCTGAAGGGGTGATGCAGTGCAACATACGCAGGTACCTGGGGGCGTTCACAGAGTAAAATCAAAATCTCGGCAAAATATTCTAAGAATCCTATGAGCCATGTAGTCATACTACATCAAAATATTAATTATAAAGTAAGGATTGAAATGAAATTCAGAATCATTCGCACAGGAAAAATTTACAATGCAGTGCTGCCCACATCAGACACCTACAAAACAAGGAACATACTTATGGGCTCTTGGATGTTTGACCATCTTGCCGCCCCGAAGCCCCAAGTGAGGAAGCGCGGCCAGCAGAACAAAAATGAGCACACTGCCCCATCCCATTAATGTTGCGGAAGTTTAAGCATGTGCGACCCTTGTCCAACGAGCCGTGAGGGAGGGAGGCCACTAAATGTACGAGTGGGACAATAAGGAAAGAAACAACACGTTCCTAGAGGGGGGGGGGGGGGGTGGAAGCTATTGATCGCAGGGTGCTACCATCAAAGCTAAGGTCCAGCGACTCGGTTCATTGTCAAACACATTTTTTAAAATAATGTATTAATTTTTTTATGCAACACTAAGTTACTGATGATAATACTATGCTCTGCCTACTACCCTTGAGCCCAGGGGTGCCAACCCATTCAACCAACTCATGGGTTTTCATTTTAGGTTCAGATTGTTTACTAAAACCCAGTTGAGAATTCAAATTTTATCGCTAGCCGGGTTTCTTAAGTTACTTCAAAAATAAAGTTGTGTTAACTTTTTATGTGAAAAAGGGTCACAACTTAAATACCCACCTAAAAAGTACTCCATTATAGGTGATACTTAGGCTCTAGCCAGGCAGTCACCAATCCAATGGTCATCCACCTAATTATAGACTTTAAAAGTTTGTGAACTTTCTCTACATCCACATTGTTTTTTGATTAAGGCATACATAACCAAAAATTAAAAAAAAAAGTTAGTTTAACTAAGGAATAACATTCTGTGTAGCCAAACTTGTTTGTATTTGTTTGTGTAGCACAGAAAGAAAGAAGAGAGAGAGGAGGGCACGCATTTACAGTATTTGGTATGTACTGTTAATTTACAGACAAAAAGTTTGACACATTTCTGTAATGTTGCAGAAACAGTACATAATACAGCAAGGTAATATGTTCATTCCAGAAAGTTATCAGAAACATTATTTGCTGTACAGGTTGACAGCTTCATGAAAGTTTTCATTAAAACAAAGGATAAGGTGATTTATGCATGACTCATTACCACTTACAGCCTGTATCTTGTTCTTGGTGTTGTTTTCAAGTTTAATAAGAACCAGCCCAAATTATTTACAAAAATAATCATGCACAAAACCATAAACAATAATTTTTGAGTTTAGGGTTTTTCCTATAGAAAAATTACTACCAACCTATATGTTGGTCAACACTTGCAACTAATGTTGCTTGATTGTCCAGCAAAAATGTGTTTTTCAATTATAACTGTATTCTGAGAACTTAATAATGGGGAGGAAATTTTAGGGTAAAAATCATTATAAATGTGAAAATATATTTTTAAAAGTACTTGAAATCACTACAGGGTCATTCCAAATCAAATTATCCAGAAAAAACAAAATTTTGCACCCCACCCTCTCCGATTTTTATGAAATTTTTTATACAGCATCTATGAACAAATATAACAACGCATGTTTTTTATTTTGGCCAAATTCGCTTTAGTTTTTATTTTATAATTTTTTTAGAAAATGGTGCATTTTAACCAATCTGTTATTTGAGGTGCAAGATGAAAAAGGCACTTTTCAGTAAAAATTTAATTGTGAAGTTATTATTTAATAATAACTAATGAATTTTACAATTCTTACTTGAAATTTTATCAGGGTTCCAAAAATCAGGTTAAAAATAACATTAGACTCATATTAAACCCTGTTTTCACTCTTTAAAGTTGGCACTCTGTAATTTTTTTCATCTGTACAGCTATTTCTGTAAATGTTCATAACTTTTTTCTGGCTGATCCAATGAGGCTGAGAAATGTCTCATTTGAAAGAGGATAAAAAGTACTATAATAAAATAAAATTCATGGGTATTTGATGTTATTTATCATTTGATAAAAAGGGAAAAAATTATTATATTGCTGAAAATATGCAGGTTAGCTCTAAATCATTATGAAATCAATAGTTAGAACAATCATATTCATTTTATTTATTTATTATTACACATAACACATAGTTTGTGTACACTTTAAAATTAGTTAACCTTCTTTTACTTGAGATTTACATTTACAGTAAACTCTCGATTATCCATGTTAATTAGAACCCACCAATGTAAAAACCCTGGATAATCCTTTTCATGCTAAGAGTCCTCGAATTTGGATTGCACCATATATTTTCCTTCAGTAGAATTCTGAGCACAAGAGAAGTCTTTGTATTTTTTTCTCAGCTATTGGAATGTAAACCTTACAGCACTGCCCCCCGTCCCCTGCTCCGCACACATGTATTTCTCCATCTGCTGGAGAGGCCCCCTTCTCCTTCCTTCCTTGTATTTAATTTTTTTTTCCTTGGTGGAAAGTTATTATTTCTTCTCAGTCCCTTGCCAGTTAGTCACATGACCATAGAAAAAAAATGGTAGGTGGGAAGGGGGGGGGGTTTCCAGTCAGACAGGGGCAGGCTGAAACAAAACAGGCGGCTGTGAAGCAGCTTTCAGGCCCCCCACCCCCCTCTGTAATCTTGAGGAACTGTACTCAGCTTTTAAATAAATGTACCCTAATGCCAAAATTGGACTATTAAAGTTTTGTGAACTTAGGCCCAAGTGGTGTGTAACAGTTAATCAAAGAGGAGTTCATTCAGTATGTGTTTGTTGCATTCATCAAAATCCTGTACTACTAATAAGTCCAATGAATCTGGATAAAATAAAATTGAAGGAATTAACTAAAATGTTAATGTGTGAAGATGTAAAAAGAGAATGCATGTTAAGAATGTGTGATAAATGTCCTAATTCTGACAAATTGAATGATTTAGTTAAAACAACACTGGAAGGTTATGATGATAAAGACCAAATAATATTCAAGCTGAGGGCGTACCGGTGTTGTGAGAATATCGGTGGAAATTAATGGGCGCCACCACGTGAGTGGGCACGTGGACCCGGCTGAAAGACTCTAACTCAGGGCGTTACGTGGCCCGTGTGCGGTGAGATATTAGCCCTCAAAATGTTATACGCAGCTCCTGTCCCTAACTAAGCTCGCTCTCAGCGTCGGGCACGCTTCTAATTACCGCAGTGGGCTCTCAGGGCGTCCCACACGCCGCTGACCAGGTTAGGGACCCACGTGGCCCCCCGAACACAAAACACGTAACACAGTTAATTGGCTTTTATTCTACTCACGGTACACGTCCTTACACGATCCTCCACTGATACAACTGTAAAACGCCCGAGGCACGAATCAGATTAGGTGAGGAGGCGAACCACGCACGTGGCCGTCTCAAGCCGTTACTTAATACACCGATGAGATAAAAACTCCGAAGAGTGAATAATTATTACTTAAGCAGTCTCTCCGACCGAGAGAGGCCCCGAGGATGAAAAGAAAGCGATTTGAATAAATTAAGTTACAGAATTACTACTCGGTGAACCAACGGTGATGTCCTCGGGGTGTCTGCAGAGACGTCCGCTCTCGGCCGGCTGTAGAAGGAGACTGGGGTGAGCTCATGGCTTGCGGGTGGCAACATGGCGTCCTTCGCGCCGAACACAACTACCGTTACAACTTTGCTGTAGCGTGCCCCGGGTTACTATTATAAAATACATAAATCCTTTTACAATAATTATTAGATTACTTCCATGTCCAGGCCGTCTGTAATAATTACTTATAAACATAAAACAGGGTTCAAATGAGTTTCATGCTAGTTCCTCCGTCGCCCGCTAGGGAGCGTCCTTGTTTGTGCTTGGACTTATAAAAATAACAAAAGATCATGAAGTTATTAATTAAAAGACACTCACATGCATAACCGTCGTTACACTGTTTTGGGGCGGAAAGAAAAAGGATTACAATATTAATTAACATCTTTAGGGGTGCGGCGCACTGCAGCTAAGCGCCCTCTTGCTGTATTTCGTGGCGCGCAGTTTGAATCGCACACGGCTACGTACGTCACGACACAAATGCCGGGTAGGAAAGGTGGTGGGAAAGGGAACGGAGGATGATCAGGCTCGTGGGGCGAAGCCCCGGCTGACGTCAAAGCAATGGACAAATACTGACCGGAGCCAGCTTCAAACAATGGTCCTACGATTGTCCGAGTATATTACACCATTAAATGAAAAACTTGAAACCTTGATACCTCATTCTTATATTTCAAAGCAACAATCTGAATACCTACATAAAAAAGAGGAAAGAAAATGTATCCCAAAACTAAGTGCTTTGCTTTATGGATTTTTCTGAAAATTACGGATTTATCCTTCAAGATGAGATTCAAAGTTATCATCGGTCCCATGCATCTTGCACACTACATCCATTAGTAGTTTATTACAGAGACAATGATAGCTCCTCTGTTTCACAGCAATCATTTTTCCTTTTTATCAGATTACATGAAACATGATGTAAACTTTGTTTATGAAGTAGCTACAAAGCAGAATTTGCAGTTACATGAAAGCAAAAAAACCAAAAGTAACAACAGTATAATACATCACAGATGGCTGTTCTGCACTATACAAAAATTTCAAGAGTTTAGTCAATCTTTGTTTTCATGAAGCAGATTTTAGTCTAAAAGCTTCCTGGACTTTTCATGCCATGTTACAAGAGCCAACCTCCAAAGACCATATAAAGACCAAATTTGCACACCAGAAGAAATGTTTAAGTTTTGTAGTAAACACTTTTCAAAAATAATATTTCAATTCATTAATATAGATAGTGTAGAAAATGTAGAACCAAAGTTGCCTCAGCGTTTTAGTGAACATAAAACTGTACCTGGCACAAGATCTTTCCATTTTTTCCAACCACTATCTAATACTGTAATAGCAGCAAAACGGATAAGCAGTGACAAATTTTTTTCATCGAGGTATAGTTTATCACAAAAACTAGAACTTCCAAATTTCCAACCAAATACCTAAATAGGCTGTGTGTATGAAGATAAGTGCTTCATTGGACTCATTTTGGAGCTTGATGATGACAATAAAGATGATTATATCAATTTTATGCACCCTCACTGGCCATCACAGACATTTTTTTGGCCAGAAAACTGAAATGTTGGAAGAGAGGATAAGTGCTGGGTCCCTTTTACAAACATAATTTGCTCCATAGATGTTCCACAATTAAGTGCTCAAGTTGGACGAATGATGTTCAGTCTTTCTAAAAAAAAGTGTTTAAAACATTAATGCTGCCTGGCCAAGGAAATATTAAGTTTCATATCAACAAAAAAGGTAAGCCAAAAAATTAAAAAACTTTATTAATACCTATAATTTTTAACACACTTTAACTACCTACTCGACACTTGAATGTTATCCAAAAATCCTAAGTAGTATCCTTTACAAAATTAAAACTATATGATTAGTTTCATTAGCCTATTAGAGTGTAAAAGCTATTTGTTATGTGTAATAATAAAATTAATATAATTGTTCCAACCATTGATTTGATAACGATTTACAGCTAATATGCATCTTTTCAGCAATATAATATGTTTTTCCCTTTTTATCGAATGATAACATCAAATACCCATGAATTTTATTTTATATTATTATATTACTTTTCATCCTCTTTCAAATGAGACATTTCTCAGCCTCATTGGATCAGCCAGAAAAAAGTTATGAACATTTATGGAAATAGCCGTACAGATGAAAAAAATTACAGAGCGCCAACTTTAAAGAGTGAAAACAGGGTTTAATATGAGTCTAATGTTATTTTTAACCTTATTTTTGGAACCCTGATGAAATTTCAAGTAAGAATTGTAAAATTCATTAGTTATTATTAAATAATAACTTCACAATTAGATATTTCTTGAAAAGTGCCTTTTTCATCTTGCACCTCAAACAACAGATCAGTTAAAATGCACCATTTTCTAAAAAAACTTATAAAATAAAAACTAAAGCGAATTTGTCCAAAATAAAAAATACACGTTATATTTGTTCATAGGTGCTGTAAAAAAAATTTCAAGAAAATCTGAGGGGGTGGGGTGTAGACCCCTGGATGATTTGAGATGGATTGGCCCTACAATTAAAACTTTCCAAACAATCTAATAAGTTAAGAACAGAAAACAAATGAAAAAATTACAATGGAAAGTAAAGCATTCTAATCGCAATGTTAACTTGTTGTTCATAGGGTTACATTTCCTTATGGAAAGAAGTTAAGAGGGCACCACTATGTTAAGGGCACACAGACTGGATTACTACATAAATAAAATAGCAAGATTTTTTTTAAAATCTGGAAGAAATAATCTGAAATAAATACACTCAGTATGAAATAATGGTCATGTGTATCTTATGTATGAATTCAAAAATACATACTTAATCAGTGCTCCCTTTCTGCTAGCAATGCCACCAATATGTTATCCACCAGTTAACCATTGGCATTATTGACCATATTATTTTAGCAATTGTGGACTAAACTTAGCAAAAAGATAATGCAACAACTACAGCTCAGGTGGGATATATAAAAATCTACAAGCAAAACCGCTAATAATACCAGAAAGTGCCTCAAGGAAATAACAAATGATACTTCCTACTCGCAAAGGCAATTCCGTGGTATGCAACCAGTGTTTGGCTGACTGTTCCCACTAGCCACAACTGAAACGTGCCGTGAGTGAGCATCTCTAGTTTCAATTGGAAGGAATTTACAGACATGGAGTAGGCCGCATTGACTTGAGTGCTTGCCACATGCATCAATCAAAGTACGAAACCAATGTGACACTTAACAAAAGAGCTACAAGAGAGAATAACATATCAGACAGTGTGCGATTCCATACCATAAATATTTTTTTTTGTGCAGGAAGTATGGCCTACTTTCTGGCATTAATCACGCTGAAACTTTTGCATGCATCATGCACTGAATTTGTGCATCTTAGGCAGTTTGTGTTCATTATATCATACATCTCAATGAATTGGCATCAAATATTCAAGCCATCTGAAAGGCACAAATTTTGTTTGCAATAAGTGTGTGCTACCACCCCCTATTATTTTGATGAAGTGGAAGTACTATTGTAGTTTAATTTTAAATAATTTTCAATATTTTGTACAAATACAGTTTCTAAAACAGATTTTAAGGACAGATTTTACCCTTAGGAAGTGCGCTGCATATACAATAAAACTCCTATTTTAAGTTTTCAAAACAACAGAGGAAAAAATGGTCTAAATGAAGGAATAATTTATATAAATGAAATCCCGCAAACATTAAAAATGCCTATTTTAACTTTTATCCGCATTTAGTATCTTTGAAAACCGATAAATTTTGTAGAAAAGACAGTATTTGATCCTAAATAATAAATAAATAAGTTATGAGTGGAATTTTTTATTGGTATTAATATTTATATCAGCATCAAAAGTTTTTCATTAATAAAATTGCTGCTGTCACTGACATCAATAAGCTATAAGTCAATTATAAAACATGGCTGCAGTATAATAATTTTAATGTAACTGCACAGTTACTTTTTAAAGTATTGTTTTAGCACATCGTAGATAATTGTTCAAGGTGTTAATTAATTATGCAATAAATTTCTAGGCAATGAGACAGAAAAATTTTTTCTCAGCACTGGCAAAAGGAAATTTTCTTAGCACTAGGAATAAAAACCATATTTTCTAGTGCTGTAAATAACAGGAATGGAATACATTGCAAATATAGGGTGCTAGTTGGGAAACCAAAATATCAATGTAATTGTGGGGAGAGAGTAATTGAGATGAATAAAAAAAAAAATGTTGTACTTATATATATGTGCTACCTCAATTTCCATTAGGAATCACCTTCCAAATTTTTTTGTTATTTTGGGTGAGTTTGTGAACAATCTGTGTACATTGAGGTATGTGTAAATTATATTGTCTTTGACAACTGAAAAAAATGATAGGAGTGTTTTTTTTGTTTGTTATGCAAGCTATGTTTTAAACATAATTTTTTTTTCTGATACAAACACTTTGTTTTCTTTTATAGATGAAAATTATGGAAATGGCTCATTTCTTGTCCGTGAAAGTAACACAGCTGCAGGGGATTATGTTTTATCAGTTCTTTATGAAGGAGAAATTATTCACTACCAAATTAGAAGACATGGGGAAGATGCATTTTTTTCAATAGGTGAGTTTGTTAAATGGGAATTTGTATTGAGGTAGGTACCTAAATAATTCTTCATGTGTTTAATGTATTCTGTTAGATAAAAACACCATTTATTGGTAAAGAAAAAATAATAGGTGGCAGGCTCATGCCAAGTTTAGTTGTTTTCTTTTATTGTTTTACTTAATAGTTTGTTTCAGTGTATATTTCAGTCTATTTATGTTTTATAATATTGGTATGTAATGTATGTGTAGAATGTTATGAATCAAAAATTCTTCATGGTCCATACTATTAATAATTAAAAAAAGTCTAGCATCGTAAATTGTGATCCAAAAGAAAGAAAAAAAAACTCTGAAATAATAGCTTGTATCCCTACTTATGGGAAAAAAGTACTAAGAACTCTAAATGCAAACTTTGCCTACAGCAGTAGTGTACACCTTTTAAAATAACAGAACAATGTACCTGTAAAATGTAATTTCACTTTATTTACTAAAAGAAAAATTATAAGTTTTTAGAAGGGATGACATCCCAAAATGTTAATTCTAGAGAGGATGAGACTGAAGGTAATCTTGTGTCAGAGGCATAACTAGGAGGGGATTGATAGCTTATAACATTTACCTTTCCTAATTTTGTTTCTATACACTCATCTAGAGACAGAAGAATTTTGCGAATCAATTTGACCTGCTGGTGGACTGAATTGCACCTATAAAACACTTTGAAAATAATCAATCACTATAAGACGTAGGTTAAAACAGTTCATAAAAGATTAAAGTGGCAAATTTTATTGATAAATTTGGGATGACATTCTGTTTCAAATAAGAGTTAATAGCCTAAAAGTTGTAGTTTTTTTATATTTTTACAGAAACTTGTCACATATTTTACTTTTGAATACTTTGCACAGTTTTTGTAGGGCAGGGCATTGCAAGTCTCTGCCCTCTCTCAAATTTTATTTACGTCCGGAAAAGTAATGGCAGAAAGTTACGAACGTAACATAGTCCTTGCATGAAATTTAAATTACAGTGAAATGTATTTAATCTGGCATGTTTGGGACCACACTCATGCTCGATTAGGGAATTAGCTTGATTATCAAACATTAGTATAGGTTTAATGGAAATACAAAATCTGAAATGTAACCTGCTAGGAAACAGGAAATGAAAACTGACTATGGATGAACTCTGAGCAAAGTATAATTGTTGGCAGCAAGAATCCACCTGAAAAAATCTGAATGGGAACAGCTGTATTGGTGCCAGATTACAGAATGTGCAGAATCATGGAATACCAGATTAAAGGCCTTTCACTGTACTGATGCTGACATATCCCGGCAGTTTTATGTATTATTGTTTGTTGCAATTATATCTTAATATATTTCTTAATAAACACATCTTTTTTTTGCATATGTAACCTAAATGTTTTTAATGTCTACAGTAATTTACAAACATGTTATTTTAACAGATGAACAGACAATCACGCACGGTCTGGAAACGCTTATTGAATATTACCAAGAAGAAGCACATGGTCTAGTGTCAAAACTTTCTTATATTTGCAAGAAAGACCCTCCACCTCATGATTCAAGACGCCATGGTAGAACAAACTTGCTCCATAGAGCTACCAAAGAAGGTTAGTAAAATTTGTTGTGTGGCCTTTTTTGGAATGATCTGCAGTGTTATGTATTTGTTTTTGTTTGAGTTTTATTGATGTTTCGAGATGATAACATGGAATTCCTTGCGAAAAATTTTAATTTTTAAAAATGGAAAATGTAGTGTAAACCATGCAAAATTCCAAATGTTTTGTTTTAAACTTTGTTATAAGGAGGGTGAAATTTTTGACAGGTGCTGTAAGGAACATTCAGATTTTGATAGCAAAAAATTATTATGAAATTAATAAAATTGTTATTGATACATATAACAGACATTTACCCTCAAAGATATTTTCAGTCTTTAAATTAGTCATTGGTATAGGTGTGTGTATTGGCATTTTAAAATTAATTTTCTTTTACATTTATTCTTTTCAAATTTAGCATTTTGTATGATTTTGGATTTAAAAAATTATCATTTTACAGCACATGTTGTGGTCAAGGCCAAGGCCACAAAAAATTCTGGTTCATATTTTTTATACTATTTTAGTTTGTGTGACTATTTACTTTAGTTTTTATTAAGTTTTATTATAAGTTTTAATATTTATTCACGGCAGCACAAATATGCAGGTAAATGTAAGCTATTTTATGTATGCGGCAGTCTAATAATTTTGTAAATTTTTAATTATTGTGTTTGTAACTTTCAATTGGTGAGTTATTTGCGATTAATTGAACTGCTATGGTGAACGCTAGGTAAACTAATTAGTGTGAGCTTGGGACAGGCCGATAGTTCAGTGATAATTTCGGATTGGGGTCAAGTAAGTGCAGCAGTGACCCAACAGATGGTGTTAGTGTGGCCGAAGAATAGAATTTAAAAAAAAATGGCATGTGGCATGGATGAGCGTGTCTGTGCGTAGCATCGAGAGAAGTTGGATTTGGGGCGGGCAGCTATGAACATGCAGGTGGCGAGGCCTGCACGTGCGAACAAGTATTGTGGGCGAATTTATAACGGTCGCCAGGAGTGTGCAGGTACGTCTTCAGTCATGGCCATATCGTGGATGGTTGTGGCATTTCCAGTTTATCAACATCTTGGCGATGTTTGCAGGACTTCATTTTACATGTTTTAGAAAATAAACAGTAAGTCACAATATTTCAATTTTATATTGCTTGCCTCAACCTTACCTAGGAGCCGATGGAGAGCAGTGCATCAGGTGGGATGTCAAACTTTTCCCAATTTAAATTCATGGCCTAGCAGAAGAAACGCCATGAGAAAAATTACATCAACTGTCTGAATTTAAAATTGCTGTGCAATTTAGGGGATTGCAATTTATAACAAACTGGTGTCTTGTTGCTGCCTGTAGGAGCCCCTTTTGATTGTAGAACCTTTAGGTGAAATTTTCTCTACATTTACAAATTTGGAAAGATGTTAAGCTCACTGAAGATTTACTATTTAATGTGTTTGAAAACCTCATTTGGTACCAAAGACAATGCCATTTACAATATAAAGTATATTTTTAATGGCCTTGGCAAAGACTAAAAGTACAATTGTATGTCCTATGGTTGCAGCCATTTGGAGATGAACTATTTGTATGATATTCCGAGTTATTTTGAATAGACTAGACCTGTGCATGTTATAAAAGAATTTAATATTTGTTTTGTGGTTTGTTAGTAAAAGTTTAATTTACTTAGTGTCCTGGTTCTACGCAACTCTGCTAATTTTTTGTTTTCATTTAGGACCATTGTTTAGGGGAGTTGCAACATTTTGGTTTTGATCTTAGTTCGCGAGTTTAGCAACTTGTTTTGTGTATGCGACTTCTGACAGAGAGCGACGAAGTTGTGCTCCACTGCAGATCAAATGGTGATTTGACCGGCAGGAGAGGCCACATTGTTAGCACACATCTTTCTCAGAAGTTTGAATTCTTTTGCAATGTGTGTGGTAGATTTTTACCTTTACACGAGCTTTTTAGCTACACGTTGACGTCGACCAGGGCTACGCCCTCCCTAAGCCCGATGGGCCTCACGCCCTCAACACCCCTCTCCTCCCACCACCACCCTCTATTTCAAACCTCCCGCCCCGTGTGCAGGTGTGTGTGTGTGCATGTGAGGCGCCAACAAGAGGCGGGAGTAAAGTCTGTGCCACGACCCCTTTTATTTTATTATTCAATTTTTATGTTTACCTACCTGTCTTTTCTTTAAATAATATTCTCTAAGTGTTTATGTTTTAAGTGCTAATTGTAAGGACGGCGCAGCGCCCCACGCGGCAGGCAATGGAACTACCCGCAACTAGTTTGAACCATAATCATAATTAAAATAATCAATACTCAACTTAAATAATTAACGAAACCTTGGTATGATTTTATTATAGAATTTTTAGTGTATTTCGTTTTAGTTAAAATATGTATTAATAAATAACAGGAGAGACTAACGGTAAAACCAGTGCTTTCCGGCCGCCATGCTGCCCTGGCCACTTCAGTCACTTCCGTTCGTCACCCGGGGTAAGATGCTTGGTGAGCACCGCGCAACTTCACATTTTTCTTAATCAACTGATCTTTTAACATCCTTCGGACTTTTTATCATTCTTAAACCTTTTTTGTATCTGCGAGGCCTACCCCGGGTGGCCGACTCGTTTTAATAAATATTTAAGTTCAATTCAAACATTTAATCACGAACCGCGTCCAAACTTCACGAGGCCAGGCCACGAGGTGACCTGGTCAGTCTGTAAACTTATTCTCTCCCGCCGTTGGCGTTAATAACAGTTTCATAGTGTATGTAGGTGTAGCGCGATTGGAGACGTGTTGTAACGTTGCTGAAATAAAAGGAGTACGTCGAACTAGTGATTTTTAGTCGAGTGACCACGTGTCCCTGCTCCTGAACCTCGAGGCGTGTGGGACGCCTGAAGAGCCCACTGTAACGATATCACGTGCTAAGGGAACCGAGCCTAGCCCTACACGGGTCACGTCACGCCCTGAAGAGAGTCTCCGCCGGGTCCACGTGCCCACATCACGTGGTGGCGCCCACTCCGACATTTAAATTGTTCGTTCCCTTACATCCCTAGTCACGACAACGTGATACAAAATACGACTTTGGACCAATGCTTTGGAATGCACACTGCATAAAAACATCTTTGATGGTTTTGTTTTTGCTGTAGCTTAAACAATGCTGGTGAAGTACATGTACAGAACAAGAAAATAGCTCTGCCCCAAAAAAGCTTTAGTAAAGAAACATAATAGTTGCTATCTGGTTTGGTATGGCTATTCAATACTTCTTCATCATTTGTTGGGAATGGCTTTATCTAAAAGTTACTGTTACTCACCTTTTGTTAGCATTGAAAAGATTTTGAATACACCTAACTTTAACTCTTCGTCCTGTTTCATTACAATACCAAATTCATGATGGATAATGCATAATGGTAAATACACAAAAAAGTTCAAGTAAATATACATCCATGGAACAAAAATTACATTTAATGTTAACCAAGCCATAAAAGTTTATTGGTACATACTAATGAGTTTATGGAAATTATTTTTCTTTATAAACTAACATTAAATTTCTAACAACATGTAAATTTAGTTTCTGACAAATTTTTCAAATGCATGGTTGTGTCAGGCTAACCCTGATGCCAGGGAAATAAACTTTGCGTTGCTTGGTGCAGGGAGACTGTTTTCAAGTGTTTCGTTGCAACTTGTGTAACTAGTGGCAGACCGAGCTTCAAATTTTTTTTTGGGAGGAAGGAGGGTGGTATGGATTGCCTCTTAGTTAAAAGGCGAGTCCGAAATCTTAAAGACTAATAAATAACCTATTAAAAGGCTATTTTATTATATTTTTTATGTCTTGATAAGTCATTATCAAAACTATGGAGTAGATTATTTTTTGTTAGCCCTCCAGTTTTATTTTTAGTTTTAAAGGTTTGTGAAAGGGTGGGGGGATAACTAACTTCCCCTACCACTGCAACTGCTTCTAAATAAACATGCTCAAAACATAAGAAGTTCCTTAGCAATTTGAATGGTTTGATTGTTCTTGGCAAAATAAATAGTATCAATTCTAATTAGTATTAAAATGTGGTTAGTAATTAAAGTTTACAAATTGTAAAGTGTATTAGCAATTTGTTTTTCAGGAAATTACATGGTAGTATCAGAACTGCTCAAATGTGGATACCGCAGTCTTGAAGCAAAAAACCAAGATGGCCAAACTGCTGTTCACTTAGCTAGTCGACTGGGAAAAGATGATATTTTAAAGAAGTTGATCCAAAGCGATGCAAATGTAAACTGCAGAGACACAGCAGGCTATGCACCACTTCATGTAAGCTGGATTTTTTTTTTTTTGTAATATAGGATTTCTACATCTTTGAAACATAGCAGCTTGTTGATGCAAACTAAAGTTTAGCTTGAAATTAAATAGTTCTTAATAAACTAAAGGATTTGAGTGGACCTGATTTTAGTGGACCTTGAACCACTTGATTTACAGCTCTGTGCTCATTTGTGATGGGGTCATTCCACATAATCTTACTAAATTCTGAAAATAGCTCCAGTTTAAACTTTGACATAATGCTATCAGATGTCTTAAAGGAAGCTGTGCAAAATTTAAACATGGCCTAACTGAAACGGTTATGGCACCAGAGCCCAGTGTATGGATAGGTGTGGGCAAAACAGTAGTAATTCATGTAAATTCTGTCAAGTTTGATGTTCTACGGCTATGCACGTAAGCAAGTCAACATGCTTAGTGTTGGTATTATAGATCATCTTTTTGTGGAGAATACAGAAATGCCTTATTTGGAAAGTTGGCTGTGGTATAGTTTTTAGAATTGGCTTCTGAAGTTACCACCAAATTTCTTAAACACAATTTTTAGTCATAATTTGACCACCTATTTCTTAGTGAAACATTGCTTTTCAGGAATTGACAATTTGGGGGTTTATACATGGCTTAAACCATGATTTAGTAGCAAGGCTCTGGAATGCTTTATTTTTTTCAATGCTGACTTATATTTGGTACTAAAATATTGAAAATGTTAAAGTGTTACTAATTTTCGTAAGTAAATACTGTGGCAACCCAGACTACTTCACTCCCCACTTGTCATTTATTGTGTTTGAGTATATTCATTACTATGGTTAAGTTTTGTGATATTATTTAAATACCAGCTGTTTATTAGTTTGAGAATTTGTGGGTTTGCCACATGTATGATCATAATTTATGTTATTTCATGCTTTCTAAGTGTCATGATGATTTGCTGATTTTACGGTGAATAAGCCACTTGTAGTTATTTTTACCTGTTTTTGTATTTGTGCGGTTACATTTTTATGGGCTATCACAAATTTTTTTAAGTATGACCTCTTTTTTTATTTGTAAATTTGGGTTCACATAATTTTCTTTTGTATTTATTTTTTTTTTGCTTTGGTCCTTTGTTTGAAAACTGGCTGATGCTATAGTTTGCCAAGCATGTAAGAATTACAGACAGATGTTGCTTGAGAGTGAGAAACTCTCTGGATGTTATTAAGTGTTGTTGCCATGGGCCAGCATTGGCTGATATTTTTCTGTGTAACTTTGTGACTGGGTGGAGATCACATCACTTGAGCGTCCTTAGTCTTGCCTTTGAAAGAAGGGTGAACATGAGGTTAGTCAGCGTCTGTACGAGTTACCGAGGTGGCTCACAAGTAATAGATTAATGGCGTGAGAGAGAAATTCACATTCTCCTCAACCTAGTTTAGCTTCCCTTTCTGAATGCATAGCATATTTAGATTCACTGTTCATTTATAATTGTTTTAATTCTTAAATAAATTGTAAATATTTTCTTGATAATTCTGGACTTAAACTACCCCAATTCAGTAGCCAATTATTGTCCTCATAATGTAAAGTGCATAACAAAAATTACATTGTTTATAGATTAATCTCCAATTTTAATAAACTTTATAATTATTTTATCTTTAATTCAGTTATATTTTGTAAGTAACTATCAATATATTGATTTTAAGTGACAAAACATTTATATAAATTATCATAACTTTATCTCTATGTAATACTAGCTTAAAACCTATGGCTTCGCTCATGTAATTTCAGAGTATTGCTAAACTCTTACCATTTAAAGAAAAGTATGTGATTAATTCCAAACATTTTTAATAAATAAATAGACACAATAAATTTGTTAGGTGCATTAAAGATTTATTTCATAACAAAACAGTTTAAGAATGATAATTTTTAAAGTGGATATGCGAAGGCCTTTTTAATTTTTAGTATAGATCAAGTGTCTGATTTTAAAACTTTGGTTTTAGAATGTTCGTGTATGTATTTTATCCTGATGAAATCACACCTTTTTCAATTAATGAAGTAAACCATTTACAAAATTTTTAAACATGCGCCTATTTCGTTTTAACTATGTGTATGCCACACACTTTAATTACTATGGTTAAAGCTATGCTTAGAAAAATTAAATAATTTAACATTATTTCAAATATCTCCCATTATTTAAGGATACTTGATACAATGACATCTTTATTAAAAATAGAGAGTACAAATATCAAATTTTTTATCCAACATATTAGTTGATTCTTAGTTTGCTTAGTATTACTTAAATAGAATCCCCAAATTTTTTTACTCCTCTCTTCTTTTCCCACACAAATGCCAATGTAAAAATTCAGAATCAAGTAAGTATAGCAATATCCATTAATCAAACAAAAACTAAATTAATCACATTGAGCTCAGTGCAAAGAGCAATCGTCATGTTGGTGTCATACATTGATATTATGGATTAGCACTACAGTAAAAAAAAATCTACATTCAAGATATCAAAGTACTGTAATATTAAATGGGAAAATCATTAATATCACAAAGGAAGAACCTTGACAAAACACTTTTATGATAAGAATCAAATAAAGAATAAGCTTTGTGTGAAAGTGATTTATGTGCATTAATTTTCTTTTAAAGTTTGTTTTATTTTTATGATTTATGTAATTAAATTATGCCTATATATTTTTGTGAAATAAAAGTTATGTTCAAATTTCATTTTTTTGTTCAAGTATGCATGCCAGAGTAACTTACCAAACACTGTGCGAGTGCTGGTACAAATTGGTTTTGCAAATATCCAGGCCAGGAATTCGGAAACAGGTTAGTGAAAATTTTCTCTTATCAGTCTCATTATCCTGTAACTCTGCAAATTATTTTCATTTAAAAATAAATTTGTTCATGAATTTCTAAAATCTTGATTAAAAATCATAGGTTCTATTTTAAAGCTCTTATGAAACTATTAACTTTTTTATTTGTGAATTTTTAGTGTGTAAAATGTTTCTGTTTGAAATTTTTGGTTATTTTTGTATTAATATTTATTTGTTTAATGTGTTTGATTAAATTAATTTATTTGAATTATAATTTGATTTAATGTTTTTAATGCAATAAGGTTTTAGGTGATATATGAAAATATTTATTACTTATAAATGGTTTGCAGATAAATTTGTACCATATTTACGAAATCACCAGATTATGGAAAAAAAGTAATTTGTAAAACTTAGAATTATATGGTCACTTGCTAGTAAACTCTACATTTCATTTAGTTTCAAGCTCCATTTTGAAGAACTAATGTTAGGCATTTCACTTCAAATTTCTTTCCATACTTAACCAATTTGGTTAACATTTCACTTTGGAAATTTTTTTTCCCTTCAATTTAACTTAGAAAAATTGAGTAAATAAATGCATTTAATGTGCACTTTTGCGACGGTGAGGGAAACCTACAGACTGAGAATACTCCAGTGAAGCATGAAACCATGAAACAAAAAAACAAAAAAACAACTAAGATCTGTAGTTTTTGTCTGGGCTGTAATTTTATAATTTTTTTTAATGCAGTAATATATTGTTAATATGGTCAAAGACTTTGTAGGGTATATTAGGAAAGTGTAGCCATTTAAATTTTAGTTACATGTTAATTTAAATAATCATGAAATCATGTTTACAGAAATGATGACATTATCTGAAATTATATCACCGATTATACTTGGAAGAAAATTTGAATCACAATTAAAGATCATGCTTTGAATATTTAACTATGGTGATACATTTCTATCAATTAAATATTTCTGGAATGAGCTTTAACTTCCAAGAAAACTGTCTTTGCTGAATGCCTTGTCATGGAGGATATTCTTTAACACAATTTACAGTACAGGTGTGCTCTTGAGATTTTTGAGGTAGATTTGAAAGAAAGACTACCTATTGCAGTGGTTACCATGGTGTGACTACAGAAAATTTCTGTCTAGTTTTTCATTTCCTGGTCCCTAGACTGAAACCATCATCAATTAAAAAAGTATATATATGTGTATATAATTTTGTATGTCTATTTTTTGACATAACTGACGTTCGTTATATGCTTAAATTACTTCCAGAATTACATATAAAATGTAGAGAGGGAAAAATCTCAGTTAATGAATGGGCAAAATCGAACCAAGGGTGTAGAAATAGGATAGATTTTTGAAAAACTGAAAAATCACTGTAACTCCCTTAGTATGAAATATATTGCATATGTTTGAAGTTATCATACATCCTAAGAGTATTACCAAAAACTTTTATTTGATAGGAATTTCGATAATAGCTTTGATAATACTTAACACATGATAATAGTCTATGCATGTGCGTATAGATTATAAACGTTAATCTAAACATTATGTACCTTTTTTGAAACTTACCGGTAATTATCGTATGCCAGAATACTATTTTTCTTTAATGCTGCTCTCAAACGAGTCGCCAACTATCGACATTGTGCGTTTTCCTTTATGGTGCAGGGAATGTCTCGCTGGAGGATATTCTTCTTCAGCTACGAGATTCGACAATTACTTGTCCACTGCAGTTATTTTACTACCATGTCGATGACTGCTCCTCGTCATGGTCAGGTCTGCCTGAAGCTCGGTCTTCCAGCACCTTGCGCTCACAGACCTCACTTGCTATTCCCCGCCACCCCATTTAACTGTACGTGCGTGCATGCATGAACTCTCACGTTAATTTAATATAATTATGGTCTTCAGAGCCAAAAGGAAATTTTTACTGTGTATATCTTTGTATCTACTAACAATACATATTAAGTAATAATTCTCTCTTTAGCTTGTATGCAATGATGATTTTATAGTATTCCTAGTTGTCACTAATTGAGAGACTTTACATGTCAGTTAATAGCCTCTCACATAAAATATTACTCTCTTAAACAGCAATGTCAGTGAGGGTCTCAACAAATTTATTTATGAATCTACGTTATGTTGATTAGCTATTTACGAGGCAATCTCTTTTGCGTCGGGGTGTTTTTGAAACGGCCTGTGCGTGTGACATGCCGGAGGAGATTTAATTTATAGTTTTGTTTCACAGAAGTACATTTAAAGCTAAATTATTAAGCTAAAAGCTAAACTTATTAAGCCCCAAAAATCTTCTTGACTCTGTATTTATGTTAAAATTGATAGCTGGCTGATAAAATACTTTTTTTTTTTTAATTTTTATTCCTTTTCTTATGTTTCAATCATTTACTGAATGAGGCTAGATAGATTTGTCCATTGTTTTTTGTTGCAAAAATTCTGTTTTCTAGGTTTTTGTAAAAACTCACTGAAAATATCATCAGTTCATCTGGAAAGTGTGATTTGTGATATATTGTGATATTTTTAGGTTGGGTGCCACTGCATGAAGCTGCCAGTAGGGGCCACAAAGATGTTGTGAATGTACTGCTCTCCTTGAATGCACCTGCGAACCCCAGAACATCGGCAAATGAGATTCCTGCTGATTTGGCATTGAGAAATGGCCATTTTGAATGTGCTCAGATACTTCGTAAGTACTGTTCTTAAAAAATACAAAATTTTCACTCCTCTTGTAGACTATTAGGTAGAAAAAATATAGTTTACTGGGTTTCAAATTATTGCTAGAAAAGTCAACACAATTTTTATTATGTCTTTGTCTATGCATATAAAAACAGTTGATTTCTAATAAATATAATTTGTACTGTAAAAATTGTTCTTTATCTTACTAGTGTTCTTCAGCGTATTAGCAGATTTTGACAATTTATATTGTACTATGGCAATTATTCATAGTTGTATATAAAACACCAACTGTTTAAAGTTTTGATATCAGTTTTAATTTACATTTTATACATTTAGTTAATGCAAGTCTCAAGCAGTTGTTGACAAAATTGTTTCTGTAAATTCCATGGTGTTACTGTAAGCTTTGAAATTGAATGGAATATTTTTCTTGAGTTTACATTGCTTGAGAATACAGTCTCGGAGACAGGATACAGTAAGGTAGCATGTTTACTGTTGTGTTCTAAAAAGTATATACTGGAATGGTTAACCTATTTTATTCTGTAGTGAAAAATTGAATTTTTTCTTCCCTTTGTCCTTCACTAGCAAATTCTTATTCTTTATTTTAAAATAAGTGTATGGTGGTTGTGCATGGCATGTCAGTAATTGCTTTTCGGTGGCTAACTTACAAAGGGAGGGCACAACCCGGGAAATTCACTTCGGGATGAGACTTTTGATATTTACTTATTAAAAATACATATTTTAAAATATTTGTAGACAAAAATCATTTCAATAAAATAAACGCACAAAGTTATCACGACCGAGATTCGAACCCTGAGCGGCTTGGCGGTAGCCAAGAACGCTACCAAGCTGCTCAGCTGCTACCGACGAAGTGATACTTATTAATTCATAAGCTTCGCTAAAATGTTTGAAGGCTTTTTTTTTTTAAATGGGCTGGCTATTGAGCTTTATTGCAACTACCTCTATCTCAGGTCTCGTCCCAAAGTGAATTTCCCAGGTCGTTCAATCCCCTTGTTAGCTGCAGTTAATTCTGGTTATTTTGGCTTTTTTTTTTGTGAGTTGCGGATGCTAAGAATTTTACAAATCACTGTTCATCAGCCGGAAAATTATTTTACTTTTATCTTTTGAAAATATATAGAATGTTCTTAGGTTTTCGATACGTAAGTTTTAATTACTTAAATGCTTTAAGGATTGAACTAGAAGCTTCTATAATATTTGGTGTTAAAAATGTTAAAGCATTTTGTCTTTTACCATTGCTTCAGGTGCAGTTGTTTCCGTAAAATGCAGGTGTTTGGCGAGACAGTCAAATGGTTGAGTCATCCATTCATACAAGTGTTTTTTCACTTGACTTTATTTCTGGGATAAATGTGCGAAAATACTCTTAAACTTGCAGGTTTTTTATTCATATAAATTTTCTGTTAATACAATCAACAAACTACTTAACAAAACCTCCTCTAAGGTCCTTTCTTTCTACAAAATATTCAGGGGATAATCTGAATTAGTATTTCTTAAATTTATTCTCAGTAAACTTGATGTTAATTATTCTGATTCAAGCCTCAATTAGTTGTCATAAGTTTTATAATTGAAAAATGATTTTAAAAATTGGTTTAAGAATGTTGTGTCTGTTTTGATATAATTTTTTTCGCTCAGAGAACTATAAATCTCCTACCCCTAAAACATTCAAGAAAGACTGGTATCATGGAACTTTGGACAGAAATGAAGCTGTGATGTTATTGAAGCCACACGAAGACAAAGACGGGGCATTTTTAGTGCGATACAGTGATCGGCGTGGAGGGATGTATGTTTTGACTACTGTACATGCTCGCCAGTATTACCATTTCCACATAAACACCAAGGTTTGTTTACATGTTACAAATATTTATGAATTGCTTCTGTTGTGATACAGTTTAATGAATATTTCATTGAGATTCCTAACTATATTCTTATGTTTGAAATAAAGAAAATATAATCTTATATTTTTGTGACTGGTTTTCTGTGAATGTGTAAAATACAGATTAATTTTAACATTAGGTTTGATGAACATATGTTTTGTAAATAATATATTTTGAGTATGATGCATGTAGTACTATTTGTTTGCAGTAAACCATAGTTTCCAATATTCTTAACTATTAGATGGTTAAATTAGAATGGAATTTTTATTATTTTAAAGTTTGAATATTATTTGATTTGAGTAGTGTTGTACTGTATGTTTTAGTAATTATAAACTTCAGACTCCATTAAAATATTATTTAACACTTTGCTTTTAATGGATCATTAACCTTGTAACAGCTGAAACTTGGAGTCAATAGTTATTTACGTGTAGTTAGCTGTATGTCGTAACGTGTTATCCCAGAATCATGGGCGGCCCTGATCTGAAGTACCTTGACATGTTGGATTTGCTTACACTAGTTACCAAAGTAGTAATTACAGGTTCTACAGGGGTCCCATTGTCTCACTAATAAGTGTTGTGTGCTGTGACTGTAATTACCCTTGTGCCATGCTGCTGGTCCACAGTCATGTTCTGTGTGGCTCAGCAATTTCTTGGTAATGGGCACCCTTTTCCTGTTTTACCACTTCTCACCTCACCTCCACCGTGGCGTAGGTTTGAAAGGGATTTAGCAGTGCTTAACCACTTCTGCACACTATGTAGTTTCCTGTATAAAGCAGTGTGTGTAAAGTCTTCCTGGCTCACCTCACTATCAGTTTCTCTCTCTCCACCACCAGGTGCGTAGGAACCGGGGGGGGGGGGGGGGGGGGGGCGACCCAGGCGACTGCCCGGCCATAACATTTCATGGCCGGGCAAAGTGATGGTTTTGCCCGGCCATTGCATCAGATGAACAAGCAACAAGAGGCATTGTCTTCATTGCAATGCTAAGTGGTTTTGTGGGATTTTCTTGTCTGTGCGCTACTTTATTCTTAAAATAAATTAAGACTTTTTGATAAGTGTACAGGCACAATAAATACGGCTCGGCAATTGTTCTTGTTTTCTTCTAAATATTCACGTTTCACAGTGCTGATAGCGGAAATATTATTGTGGGATATAATCCGCTCGTTGCATTTTTATGTACGAAAGATGCTTAAATAGCACCATTTTGTTCCTTGGAATACAATTTTTTTTTCTACCGGGGGAGAGCCCCCGGACACCCCCTTTGTTAAATCCACCACTTATAATGATACTCTCCTTTGCCCCCCCATTAAATATTTGCTTCCTACGTGCCTGTCCACCACCCTCTTTCCACAGGCAGGTGTTGTTTGGGCAGGCCAATCGACCATCGGGGACTTTTATTTACTTATTTATTTATTTATTTATTTATTTGTTATAGTTTTTAACATTTCCCACCAACAGCCTAGGGCTTCAGTGGTGGGTACAACACATATAGACAGGTTCAAAACAGAAAATAAAAGAATACACAAAATCAAACAAAATAAAAATAGGAAAAAAAAAAGTCACTGCAAGTACCTGGGCACACCCTCACGTCAGCACCAAAGTAGGCAAGCTCTACCTGAGCTGAAACCACAGCAGGTAGGCTCATCCACAGTTGGCCAACATACATAAACAAGCTTACCAGATACTTACAGTGACCAAAAAAAAAGTACAGTAAACTCTCGATTATCCGGGCCTGGATTATCCGGTTTTCGGGTTATCCGTGCTTGATTTTTTTTATGAAGTTGTAAAAGAAATGACTGGGTGTAGCTACGCCGTGACTGCGCTGCACTTTTTTTTTTTTTTACTGCTTTGTCAGAAAGCTATTTACCTGACCCTTCAGACCCTCGTTCCCCGCCATCTTCACCCGTCAATTTGTCACACTTTAAACCAAAAAGGAATGCCTTGACTGCTGCTTCCGGCTCAACTCGCTTAAACCCCCCCCCCCCCCCCCCCCCCCTTCTCAACCTTTTTCATTTTCTTTTCAAGCGTTCTTTTCACAGCACCCCGCCACGTTAAAAAAAAAGTCCCTCTACCTCTTTTACCTTCCAACACTCCTGAAGGCTGGTGGAAGAGGCATTTTTCACGCAGTTATTTACATCAGTTCTCCAAGGCAAATTTGTATGCTAAGATAACACCCGACCTGGCTTAACTGCTGGTGGTCATGCCGCATATAAGTTTATTGTGGGGTATTTTTATTTATCTTCAAACCAAACGCATACGTAAATTTGACACACAAATGTGTTTTACATTATCACAGTAATGTTCACAACTTTAATGATATTATATTAATAAAAGTGAATTCTTTGTGTGGCGCATCTCAACATAGCGGCGGTATCCCTGGTTCCTCCACACAACTAGACAAGGGAAATTTTGTGAGAAAGCTCAGACGCTATTGGAATATTGCATCATTAAAACCTGTAAAGCTACACAAGAAGAGTGCTTGTGTTTTTTTTTTTTTGGCACGCACACGCACGCAACGAGGTCTCACACACGTACAAAAGGAACGGGGCTCTCGTACACACGTACACACAAGGGGGGGGGCAGAGAGGGGGGTGGTTTAGGAATTTCCCCTCTACCGGCAGAAGCAGCCAGTAACACAATGGGAGGGGGAGGGCCTCTTGAAACGGCCGAGCGAGAGAGAGAGAGACAGAGTGAGAAAGGGAGCATGTTGTTCGCCACCGGACACCCCTTCCTCCCCGGCGCCAGCATAGCCACGGCCCTCTCTCGCTTTGCAGCCTTTGTTTACTGCGTGAACCTTTTTTTCCTGCACTCGTAATAACCAGATTAGTTTAGGATTACTATTTACGTAGTCAAACTGACGGTGCATTTCAAAACTCGTAACTTCGAAGGTCTCGTAGTATCCCATACTCGTAATTATGACTGTAAAGTGCATCCTAATTTTAATAGGCGGAATTAACAAGAAACAATATCTTGCCGCGCGAGGTAGAAAAATAAAATGCAATAGCTGGAAGGGGGAAAAAAAGGTGTATAATATTGTGCTGTGGTTTAGACACTTATTTTGTAGTGACCCCGGATAATAGGTCGTTAAAAGGGTGGAGGGAGATGCTGAGTTGGGACTGCCGCCGCTCTTCCTCCCGTAGCAATAAAGGGGACAGGAGAAGGATGGCGGCAACACAGTGCCAGTATTGTTTACGGTCCAATAAGCTGGGACACGGTATACAAAGCCTTTGCTTGTACTCATAGAATTCTACTGAAGAGACACTCTTTTGCCAGTAAATACACCATTTTTAAGTGGTGAAACGGATTATCCGTTTTTTTTTATGGGCATTCAATTATCCGGGCATCGGAAGGTCCCAATTAACACGGATAATCGAGAGTTTACTGTACATCAAAAAGACAACATGTACACACAATGGAATACAATTCTTCTCTTCAAAACCTTCCCAGATCTTTTCATCAGACATCTCTCCTCTCCTATGAGTGAGATGGCAAATGGTAAGACACTTGTCTCATATTTTGGCATGCCTGTGCTCGAATTTCTGTACAGGTATTCAAATTTTCATTTTTCCCTTATTTCCTGAAGTCACTCCAGGAAAGTGCTAGATGGTTCAATATGGATTAATAAAAATTTTTTCATTTATATTCCTGATTGTTTTGTTCTATGTTTTTGTTTCTAATGATCTGACATTTGGTAACTATTCCATATCACGTATCCATGTTTATCCCTTGATATTGATGGCATCCTGAATATATTGATCCGGTGGTACATGATGCTTGCTGTTTTAATTTAGTATGTCGAAAGATCCTGAACATAAAAAAACCTGAAATATCACAATACAAACCAATTATGTCACAGGTCTTGTGAAAAATTTTTTTTCGTATATATATTTTTAGATCATAATTTATTGTTATATCACAAGTTTTTTTGTTATGTCCAAGATCTTTCGACATACTACATTGTGTACTACCACTGGATCAATGTATACACAATCATGCCATCAGGATTGAGGGATAAACTTGGATACATGATACGGAGCTTATACCCTGTAAATGAGACATTAAAATAGTTAGGAATAAAACCTCTCCTTACTAGCTTTTATTTCCCACTTTGCAAAATTTTTCTCCTTACTAGCATTACCAATTTCTAAATTGTTTCTCCTTATTGTCATCTTTCCTTTTACTTCTTCATATTTGCCATTTCCTATTTCTTAACCGTACCTTCAGTGAGCCACCATACCCAGATTGACAAGCTGCCAATAATCACCCACTTCGAAACTATTTGTAATTCTCAGGGCTAGGGTTAGGAGTTTTCCGCGATTCCGCAATCGTGGAATATTTCGCAGAATTACAAGAGTCCCGCATAATCACAGAATCATAGCAGAATCACAGATTTTGCTGTACCTTTTTTGTCCATTTTGAGTGCAGTAATAATGCGTGCAAGGGTTATGTTCTCCCAAATAATATCTTATTTATTATGGGCAGAGTGAATAATTTCCAAACATTGTAAATGCGGCAATGCCGTTAAAAAATACAAGTTTGAATTACCAAAATATTATCACTTACGTACGGCAAAATAAATTTCATTTGCAGAGAATCCAAAGATAAGATTATAAGATGAGCAGCACATTGAGCGAGCGATCCTACCGGCATTTATGAAACAACTGTAGTCACAGTTGATGGAAATATGTGTGCATCAATCGACTAATCGATCAATACAAGGCTTCGAATACGAAAGAATGACCTTATGGCCGTTGGCGCAAGCTGTAGGCCACACAGCATATTAAAAAAAATATATATATATAGTGATTCACTAAAGTAAATGAAAATGTCTTTGAGTAAATACGTTTTTAAAGAAGCCAGCGGGGGAAAATCGCATGTTGGAAACAAGTCTGCGGCAGATAGAGCTAAGGAATTTCCAGGTGTGTTACACAGTGATGGTGGTAAACTTTTTTGCTCCATTTGCAATGTGTTATAATTGGACCATAAATGGCTCTCCACGATTAAGGATCATTTAAATTCTCAAAAACATAAAGCCAGGTCGGTGCAACATACCTCACGTTTGGCAGGAACCTCCAAGCAAACAACAATTGGTACTTCCTTCAAAATAGAAAGTTTGTCTGCTGAAAGAAAAATTGTGTCCCAACATCTCATGAAAGCATGCATCAGTGCTAACATACCACTGACAAAACTTGACAACAGTGAGTTTCGTTCATTTTTGAACAAGCATGTTGTAAATGGTGGCTCTATATAAGTCATTTCTGGAGGAAGATCTGCAACATACAAGTGTTCCATCTAATGCTTGGTCATATGTTGTTGATGTTGTGCAAAATGATGTCAACCAGAAGAAACTATCAGCTTGTTTGAAGTTCATTGCTGAAATGTGTCAGAAAATTGTTTAACTTCTGACAGAGTTTGAAAGTCAGAGAGTCCCAAGGCAACAGAAGTGTATGGCACCCTAGTAGATTTGAAGGCTTACCTTGTTCAGTCGAAAACAGACCACTCATATTACTTGAACGAAGTGCCTCCTGAAAGTTCAGTTTCTGTAAAACAGCTATTCAAAATTGTCTTTGTTAGCTCGTTGGAAAAACTGGCTAAATATCAGTCAGCACAGGGTCAAACAGGTTGGAATTTTTTGAAATATGTGAGAATATTTTCTCCTAATAAAGCTATTCTGCTGTCACACAATTTTAACAATTATGTTGGTGTATTGTCACTTCTAGCATCTTGTGGTGAAGTAGAGTTTGCTACTTACATTGAAATCTTAAAAGACTCAGATTGTTTAGATGTAGACCCATTCCAGTTTTGGGACAGCATAAAGGGCAGGTGTCAAGTTCTGGCAGGTATAGTAAGGGCTTATTTATGCATGCCTACCAACTGTTGACTGTGAAAGAAGTTTTTCATTTTATAAGGACATTCTTTCAGACAACCGACGTAATCTGTTACCAGAAAATATTAAGATGCTCAACATGTTGCATTTCAATACCAGTCTTTATAAAGAATAGATAGTTCACAAATGCTCAGTTGTTTGAACTTTTGAACACAAGAATATGATTAATGCTGTATTTCAACATTTGTATAGTGCCTTACATTAGGTAAGAATTTCACATGTATAGAAATTATATAATTCCATTTAGTTAGACTTCTTTAGGTTGTATATACATGTTTCAAACGTGATCAACTATTTTTACTAAATTGCAGAACTTTACATTTCTTATCGCAGAATTTGTGTTTCACTATCGCAGAATTTTGGCCTTTGGTGTGCAGAAAACTCCTAACACTACTTAGGGCTGCCCACTTTTGCCAACTATCCCTACTGTTGCTGAGCATTTTTACCACACTGAGAGTTTCTTTCCTCTAAAAACTGACTCAGTTCAGGAGGACCAGCATCATTCCTTGGAGGTCAGGGAAAACAACCAAACAACCCTGGAAGAAAAAAATTTCTAGCACATCGCTTCCTGTCAGAATCGTGCATAATACGTCTATGATTTATCAAAATCACATCAGTCTGAGACCTTGACTTACTACCCAATCCCACTTGATCCCACTTCACTGCACTGCTATGCCACTTGTCTCACATTTGCTTCATGCTCCTGGCTACTTCTAGTGCTAGGGCTGATGTGACTGTTCCTGAGTTTTCTTTCTGACAGTCTGATTCACCAATGCCACTTTCGAGACTCAGTAAGCAAACTTGTTGCTGCTAAAGTCCTGCTGCCTGGTGAGTGTATCTCATATGCCCTAAACTCCGAGAAGAGACTGCCATAGGGCAGGCACAGCAAATAAACCTTTTTCGTTCCTGGGAAAAGTTGTGTTCGTGTCTTCTCAAATTTATCATTTCAGTCAGACATTCAATTCTATGGAAATAGCAGATTCAGAGTGAACCGGTTTAGATAAACATCCATGTTAAAGGCTCTACCAACAACTATATTATGGGACAAATGCTGCCGAGTTAGTGGTGCTCCTTAACTCTGCTTATTGTTACTATAGAAGAGATATTCATAATTTAATGTGTTAAAACTACCCATATTTTCTTAGCACAACTTATCCAGATGATTACATATTTTTTGTATGGTAACTTAAAGTTATTCAGACTAAAAATTTTAAGAATGTAATTAAATTTCTAAATTTTATAATCAAAAATTTATTCCACTAAAACTGCTAACATCATTTGCTGCTAAGATACTTAAGCATGCTTTGTGAGATGGCACTGATGTAAACTTTCTTTGTTTCAGGATGAATTTTATTTCATTGATAATGGTCCATATTTGGATTCTTTGGAACATGTTATTGAGCACTACAGTTCAATGGCAGATGGATTGCCAACCTTACTGCAAGTACCAGTGAAGCCCCAACCAAAACCACCTGTTCCAGAAATGCCGCCATCATTATTAAATGGGGTGTGTAATGTTGTTCGTTTGTTGTGCTTAGATTTTTTGTTTTTCTTTAAAATAATTTGCTGACATGCTTTTATTGCTGACTTTTCAGCAGTGTAATTACACAGGTCAACAAATTTAAACTTTTTTGAAGTAACATTGATGAAAATAGGTGTATGTGAAGTATTTTGTAGTTCTGCCACCGCCCTGCTGCTTAAATGCCGCAACAGTGCGATTAGCAACCTTTCCCCACACTCATGCCCCAAGGCCAACCAAAGGTAAATGGCTACCTCTCCGCTTATTCCCCGGGCAATGTGTGAGTTCCATTAACAAATAAAAATAAAACATTTAAGTGCAGTCATTATTTACTTTCATGGCTATTACTCATTACCAAGGATTACAACCCCCCATGTATACATTAAATACATAGTTATCCTACCCTAAAGGTATACAAATATATATATATATTTATATATATATATCTTTATATATATATTTCTTGTGTGCGTGTGTATGTCACTGAACTCCTAGACGGCTGGACCGATTTTGATGAAATTTTTTGTGTGAGTTCACGGGGATTCGAGGATGGTTTAGATTCACAATTGGATATTTTATCTCGATTCTGAGTTAAGAAAAAACTAAAAAATGTAATGTGTGTCATAGATATACAAACTGTTAGTGTCATTCCTCTATGTCTGCCGAGCAATAGCTTTCAAGCCATTACGTTACGTTTTGCTATTGTAAGGAACTAAGTAGAGAGTAAGAAAAAAAAAGCTCTTGACAGTTTGTAGTGTCGCCATATTTGTTTCAATTTTCAATACCGTTTTTGTATATTACAATTTAAATTGCAGAAAAAAATCATGTTTCATAGACACATAAATAGTGAGTGTGTCATTTCTCTATGTCCACGAGGTCTCGCCGCGTTATTTTCTCCTTGGGGCGAACCCGTCCGCTTAATTAAATAAACAGGTTTTATCGTTGAATGATTTCATGATATATTTCATGAAAATCTGCTCTCATAAAAAAGTTAGTTTTATAGACATTGAATAGTGTCCTCTCTCTCTCTCTCTCTCTCTCTCTCTCTCTCTCTCTCTCTCTCTCTCTCTCTCTCTCTCTCTCTCTCTCTCTGAAGATCAATCTATGAATCGTTACAAATTTATTTCCTTTATTTTTTTAGTTTGATTTGATACAATATGATTTCACTAAAAATCAATTTCTACCCCTTCCTATTTTCATTTCCACATAACGAAGTTTCACTTCTTCCACGCAATATTTTTGCATGCAATTAAAAACTATTTTTTAATGATGCCAAAGAAGTATAACTTGCGCGTACCTAAGTACACGCACCCATTTTTTAAATTTAATTTCTTCTATATATATTTTTCCTCCCTACCTAGGGCACTCATAATTCTTTTAAATTTCACGTGTATGTTTTCAATGTCATTCGAGTTGTACAATTTTTTTTTTGTCAAATTGGTCATTATTTATACTTTGTTTCATTTTGGAAACATACGTATTTTAGGTATTATGACAAATAAAAAAAATTAGTTTCACTAACATTCTTAGGTTTTTATTGTGTGGATAGTTTCAAGTTTAATATTATGTAGGTACATAAATTCTTAAACTTATAAATTTCTTCGAAATTTATTCATAGGTAGGTAGGGCCTACTAATATTTTCTATTTGTCAATATTGTTATTTTTTTACATTACCTACTTATTTGCAAGGAGTTTGGTTTAGTGTTTATAATTTATCTGCTGAGCGTCAAGAGTCTTAGGGCTGCTGAGACCGAAGACCAGAAATATTTATCAATTATGTAATATATTGTTGAAAAATATGAATTCAACTATTTCAGGAAAGTTGATTTTTTTTGTATTAATTAGAATAGTTACGTGTAATTGCCATCTTCCTTTATTTCATATTAAACATTATGTTTGGTTGAGTGTGAGATAATTTTATTTATGTATGTTTTAATTTCATTTAATTTCTTATATATATATTATTACCTACCTACTTCTATTAAATTTCAGGCGGATGTTAACATTGTCATTCCAGTTGTATAATTTTTTTGTCAAATTAGTTGTTATTTATACTTTTTGTTTCATTTTGGACTATGTTTTTTTATACTTAATTCAAAGATTTGTGGTGTGTACAGGGAGTGATGTCTCTATTAATTTCTATACTCCTTTGGATAAGCGGAATATTGCCACCACAGTTTTACATATAAAGAAATCCTACAAATGTTTTAAACATTATGACAAATAAATATAGTTTCACAAACATCCTTAGTTTTTTTTTGGTGTGTATAGTTTGAAGTTTAATATTATGTATGTACGTAAATTCTTAAACACAGAGTTATTTATTAATTTATTAAGATAATTATTAATAGGTAGGTAATAAGCTTTCTATTTGTCAATATTGTTATTATGGTAGATAGGAGTACAATAAATGCCTACATTCTTATATTCCTTTATATCTCTTTCGATTTGGAGTGTTTCCGAGCCATTCGGGGTCCTCAACGTCAACCCCCCCCCCTCCCCCAGGTGTTTAAAGCCCCAAAATTTCGAAAGTTTAAAAAATTTGAAAAATCTATTTCTTTCGATTTTAAGTGTTTTCGAGCCATTCAGGGTCCTCGTACCCCCCGCCCCCCTCTGGGAACAAAGCCCCAAAATTTCGACAATTTCAGGAATTTCAAATATCTATTCTTTCGAGATGGAGTGTTCCAAACCATTCGAGGTCCTGAACATCCACTTTCCGCAAAAGTGAAAGCCCCAGAATTTCGAAATATAAGAATATATATAAATTGGATGTTGGCATGTATGTCGTCGATAAACTCTTACACAGTTTGACCGATCGCCATGAAAGTTGGCACATCGAAGTGTTTTTATCATGGAGAAGGTTTTTATGCTAACAATTTTTTTTGTAACTCGCCGCTAGATGGCGCTGTAGCGCATCAACTTCTAAACCTTTCAACCGATCGCCATGGGTAAACAGAAAACCATAGGTCACAGATACACAAACAGTAATTATGTGTCATTTCTTAATGTCCACCACACTGGACATATCGCTATCCATTTTGCTGTAACTCGCGGACAATATATCACGCGGTGTTCAGCCCGGGCAAAGCCGGGTACTGCAGCTAGTATATATATATATATATACAAATCTGAAAGATACTATAAAGAGATAAAGTTTCTATCAGTCCTGTGCGCGCACTATCCCTAAACTCGTTTGCTTGTGGGTGATACTGCAGTCCTCGTAATATTCAAACAAAAGTACGTGACATGTCTCCATGCACTCCATCAAAATTAGTACCATGCGGGCCCTACTGTAATAACAAGTACATTAATGTTCATCCACCAAAAATGTATTGACCGGGCCTGAGTAAAGTCAAATTACGTTGCTAGTCACCGTCTACTTCAGCAAAACATATTTCACAGCCCTGAGCTTCGGCTATTCTGGCCATAACAAGTATGAGCGTCGACTCCTTACTTTGAGCATGTTGCCTGGGGCCCCAGCTGGTGGTCAACGCGCCTCTCCGCCGCTGCCACACCGCGGGCCGTACGGTCACACCGAACCATCCTGCTGCTGTCGTCTCCGGCTCGCAAGTCCCGTACCGCACACTCGCGCGCCACCGCTGAGCGCGTCACTCGGCTACGTCACCATCGAGCTTCTTCGGCCGTCCTCGGGTACACTCGTAACAACCAAACCCACACATCACTAGGCAGCCGTTGAGCAAACGGTTTCATTTTCTTTGTGTCCTCCTAATGCAATTTAATAATAAAAAAAAGGAAAACCTAATAAGCAAAACTATGAATTATTAAATAACAACAACCAAAAATATAAATAAATAAATAAATTATTAATTACAAAAAAAAAATTAAATAATTAAATGCAAAACTAAACAAACGCTTCTAAAAAGAAAGCAAGCAACAGCCAACTAAATCGCAAAGAAAGTTACCGAAAACTGTAACAGTTCTAAATTAGAAAATTATAAGCAAATTACTGTAACATGTACAGTTTTTTGTTACAGGGGGTGGGTGGTGGGTGACTGAAGGAGAAGACTTTTTTTTACAATCTAATATTTATTTATTAATTATTATTTAATTTGGTATAAACATGTAAAATGTGTTAAATCTATTCAAAGACATTTCTGAGGATTATGTGAATAAAGAATTTATTAAATCAGATGTCATTCAGCGACAAAAACGTTCACTTTTTCCTCTTTTGTTCTGTAGGATCATCTCTTTTGGAAAAAAACCAGCAGTAGTCTCCCAAGATTGATGGGTTACAGCATCCCTGGTATCTTGTTTCCATCGTCCTAATGTCCTGTTGAAACCTCTCCCCTTGTTCATCGCTTATTGCACACAAATTTTCTTGGAAAAAATCCAAATGTGAGCATAAAAAATGCATTTTGAAGGACATGTGACACCCTAATATTTCATAGGATTTCAAGAGTTCATCTATGAGAGGTTTTTTTAGTTTTCATCTTTCTTGTTGCCCATGCATCCTTTCACTACACTTACAAAACACTTCCAAGCTGCCAATTCCTTTTCATTTAATTTTTCTTGTAAACTGAAATCACCTTGAAGCTTCCTTATTTCAGGTCCAATAAATATGCCTTCTTTTATTTTTGCATCACTTATTTTAGGAAAAATGTATTTTAGGTACCTTCTTGGTCCATGGCTTTAACAAAGTTTTTCATTAGTCCAAGCTTAATATAGAGAGAGGGAAGAAACACTTTTTTTGGGTTTTCATGCATCCACTGCAATAAATTAACGAGACAATTCACGCAGCAAACATGAGGAGCCTAACTTTTATATTGATCTCCAATTTGGCACTTAAAATATGTATGGTAGTCTTTTTTGACTTCCACGAACATAGATGCAGCTTGTGACTCTAAAATAAATTGTCTGCATCTATAACAAAACTTATCCGGTGGATTTTTGCTACATAGACTAGAACTTGCCATTTTATATAAAATCGGCTTAAAACCCTTTAACTCCAGTCGACTTGTGTAGCAGTCGAGTAGCAGTCGAGACCTGGCTGGTCCCGCTGACTGGTGGACTGCCGTAGCAGTCTGTGCTCGCCCGGTCCTGTCAGATGGTGGACTGCTGTAGCAGTCCGGTCACTATCTGTTTTTTCTGCTTTGCTACAGCAAGCTTAATCTTGGTACCTTCTAGTGGATGTCTCGTGAGTCTTTAGCAACTACTGGAGCCGCTAGATAACTGATTCACTAGAACCTTTTCTGAGCATATTTTACGAGCTGGCGCATTACCAGGAGGAGCAGTGTTTCTTTCCAAAATGTCGAGATTTATCGGTTAATCAATCTTTCAAAATTTTCCTGCTTAAAATCTGCCCTTAAAGGTTTGTAGAATACTGTAGAAATACTCCCTTTACGATCATGTGGAAATTCCTACATTGTCCAGTCCAAAGTCAGGTACAAATAATGTCAGTGACCCTTTGATATAAAGAAGAAGCAGATGCTTGAAAATGGGACGTGCAAGGCTTTTTCTGTGGAAAAGTGTTTTCATTAACTACCTAAAGGAACTCAAAAATAGCATTCTCATCAGTGTTAACAAAAAGCTTGACCAGTGTAATCATTGCATAGCTTTGCTCATAGCCATAAATCCTAACTAATAATTATGATTAACAATATTCCACTGTTTTCTTTCTAATGTGCACTGCTGTGCAGTTTAGTTACTCTCCATTGATTGTCTACAGCATCCTACACATTGTCCATGGAGCCGAAAATCGTTTCCTATTCGGTGATGTTTTCAATGTAAATATTGCACTTTTTTTATTCTGAGTATTACTCTAGGAGCAAATGTAATTACTATAGTTACAAAGATACCTACATGTATTGCTCCACAAGAAAATTGGGTCACAGTAGTACAGAGTGGCAACAGACCAGGAAAACCTGTAAAAGTCAAGGAATTTAAAACAAGTCAGAGAAAACCTTGAAAAGTCGGATTTTTTTATGGGTCAGAGAAATTTTTGAGATAAGCTTGATTCTGCATTGTAATGATTTCTTTAATGGCCCTTTCATTATAAAAATTTGAATTAGCTGAATCATTTTAAAACTTGTGTCTGCACATATTTACCCAATAATCCACGAAAAATTTTCATAAAATGTGTGTTGGAAAATATGGTGCGCAGCTTATTCAAAACTTGACAATGCTGCAAGGCAATGCTGCATAGCATGAGTTCCTTCAAGATCTAACATTGGTTAACCTGCTGTTGCTTAATTGACACTAGACATCTTGCATATTTTTGTGATAAAGATGTTGCAATGATTACCAAAGGTTTGCAGTTGCGATTACCTACGGTAGCTGAAAAACCCTAAAATGATTAAAATTGATGAGGAAATGGAAATCATGCAATGGGAAGAAAGTCGTATACATGACTGGAGGGAATAAATAAGATTGTGTCAAAATTGTAATGGCGCTTCACTGCCTAAAAACGATACTCATTTTTCATTCATGACCATTTTTTCCTTGCTTTAAGGTAAACATTATATCATTCATAGTTAATCTGTAATGAAAATATTTACTGCCTAATATCTGTAGAGGCGTATATTTACAATTTACATTAAGAATTCAATTGTATTGAAACAGTATTCTTGTGGCAAGAATATAATGCTGAAAAAAATTACTGGTAGACGGACATCTACAATGGTATCGAGAATGCTATATTATTTTTACATAAAACCTTTAAACCAATTTGTAATTTTGAATGATTATGCAAGTCAAAAAAATGTGTGTGTGTGTATATATATGTGTATGTATGTATGTATGTATATATATATATATATATATATATATATATATATATATATATATATATATATATATATATATATATATATATATATATATATATATATATATATATATATATATATAAAAGAAGTTGAAGTATGGTCTGTTTTTAAGTTTTGGTGCGAGTCTTATTCTAATAAAATATTTTTGGTTATGGTCTAAATATCACGGGTGTGAGGCTTATTCGATAGCACAGCTTAGGTTAATCTAAATAATAGCCGCTTTTCTGTAAAAAATTAATTAAAATCTCCAAATACCATTTTTTTACTTTGTGACACATTTTACAATCATTCTCTGCGAGAGTGTTGTGATATAAGTGGTGAGGTTAGGTTACATATTACAAGTACTGTAATATTTTGATAATGGTCAGTTAAGTTATATTAGCCACATCAAAAATCCTGAAATATTGTTTGAACAGTTGGTTAGGAATTACCAATATAATGTACTAACTTAAACTAACCAAACATTCCTACTATTTTATAGTATTTTTAATGAAGCTAACCAACAGTTAACCCAGTTTATTAGTAAATCTAATTTAGTTAACCTAACCTAAACAACCATCCACATTATTAATAATTTTTAACCTAACCAACAATTTTTACAATTTTACTCTTGTTTAATATACCTAACCTAACATAGTACCACAATGCCCTCTTACATAATAACTGCAAAACATGTCAGGAAGTAAAAAAAGGAGCATTTTCAAATTTTTATTATAATTTTTATGGAAAAGTGGCTTTCCTTTAGAATAACTGCTGCTTATTTTGGTAACTTAATAGTCTGCTACAATTCATTTGGGTTACATACATAGTCTCATAATGTTTTTATTCTTAATAAGTTTTGTATGTGGGTAATAAACAACTAGAGATACATATTATCACATTTATATTGCCCTACCTTGAATAAAATTGAGATCAATCTTTGTTTACTCATTTGTCTGTTTGAATACTTGCAGTTTTAAAAAAAAGAAAGCTGATTAGTTTTTAAAAGTGAAGTAGTGTAACAGTGCAAAATCAGGGTTTCACATACTTCTTTTTTCAAAGTGATATTATTTTTTATGGTGTCATAATAAAAAAATTCTAATGACAATATCATGTAATTGATGTATTTAAAAATGCATTTAATAATTTTAGGAAACACGATTCACTAATGTTTTTTGAGCCAAAATATAAAAAAAATTCAACAGTAACTATAACATCTTCCCTCTCCCAGCTCTCTTAGCACTATTATTTAAAATTAACACTAAAAAGAAGTTTTGGTAAAAGCTTATTCAGTATATATGAAATTGTAAAAGTAAGATTTTCATTAATGTACATATTTATCACAGCCATTTTTGAACAATTTCACTTACAAGGTGGCCAATCTGAGATGTGTAAACCAGTCGAATTCCATTATGAATGCAGATTTGGTTTCAGCATACCAAAACCACGTTCTGTTTGGAATAATACCAAGTGACTTACAACTCATACATGCAACTAAAAACTCCAGCATAGGGCCCTAATATCACTTAATCTCTTTCTGTTAGCAGCTTGTGGTTTATAATAAGGGTTCTCTTCACGAAATAAGTCACAGTATTTAACAATCACAGTCACTGCCAAAGTTAATGATTTTCCAAACTAAACTGTGGTCATATACAAACATTTTCTTTTTCCAGACTCGACAAAATCAAGAACATTGTATTATATTTCACTACCAATTCCATGGTATCTAAACAGTAACCTAAATAGACACAACACTTTTGTCTCCCTTATAATTACCAAAAAAAAAATATTAATCTTATGTGCAACTAGTCATATGAATCTGGCAGGACTGAGTGAACTACATAGTATGTGCATCAATATTTTTGTCATTTTGATGTCACTGCCATGTATTAGCCCTGGATAGATTTTCAGGTGTTTAATTTTTAATGTATGTATTTTAGATATTAGATTTTTATTGCAACTTAATCACCTTTGTACATTTAAAAGACAGAGATCTATTGCCTCGATCAACATACTTAATTATATTTTTTTCTTTTATAACTGTAAAAAAATAGCTGGATGTTTACTATTAATGCCTATGATTCTGATGGTAAAATAATATTTTGTGCACTTAAAAAAAAAACTTTAAAAAATTGAATATTTGTTTGAATTTATTCTTTTGTTTGTGAGCTAAAGTATGAATCTGTTGCACAGCTATCAGCAACACTTCCTTATAAGAGAGCAAAGCACTCACCACGTAGAAGCCTGCAAGTATCACCTTCGTCTAGTACTGGAGGTTCACCTGTACTTTGCAAGAAAAGTTCACTTGTAGCAGATGATGGTGGTGGTGGTGGTGTTGATGTTAGTGATGATGGTGATGGTTGCATTGATGAGTCTGATGACTTTAATGACAACCGTGGTAAAAACATTAGTGCGGGAGTAAATCACATTTGCCATGAGCCAAGGCCACCTGTTCCTACCCGTCATCCAGTGATAAGAGACCCAACACTTCACTACGGTAAGTTATTGCACTTATTAGTTTATTTTTGAACTAATGACCAGGAGAAGTCACTTCAAGTATATTTTGCTGTTTATTCTTCTAAGTACTAGAGAAACTCTCCTGAGCAAATGTAAATAAAACTTTAGTGAATGTTTGAATTTTCATGTTGTATATACTTGGGCATGTGTGTTCATGCATGTGTGTTTGTGTGTCCCAGTACTCTAGGTATCCTTCAACTTCAGCTGTTTAATCCATGAACCCAAAAATGTTTGCAAACAAAAACCAGCAATATGTTAGATTAGTCTCAATTTATAATTAAAACCAGAAATATTGTAAATAATGTTTAAGATTTAAGTTTGAGTTTAGGACACAATGTATTTTTGCACTCCTTGCTAATGCAACTACATGCAATCTGTGATAACAAAACACCTGATAACCATGCTTTTAAAATGGACGGTAGAGGTGGTGAATATGTTTGAAAAAGAGACGAGGCTTATTTAAACGTATTCAGAGTAGAACTTACTGTGAAAGTGGAAAGAGTCTAGAATTTGTAAAAGCAGATCATAGCAGATTTAGAATGTACTAGTTACATAGAGATAAATAAATAATTAGTGTAGTTTAGGAGAGCATGGAGAAATGTGTTTATTTTTTACCCCTGGATTGAGTTTGTTTTGTTTTTGATGTGTGTAGTTCTGTGTGTTTATTGTATGTTTTATTAACTTTTTTTTTTAGTATTTCATCTTGTTATTTTTATAATGATTGTGATTGTTTTAATTGTTGGTTTATGCTGCTAAAACATTATTTTCTCATTTTTCCTTATGTTTTAAATCATATTAAAAATAAATTATGTTTTAGAATTTATACCTGCAGACAGTGTAAGACTTGATGAAGTTATTGGGGAAGGTGAATTTGGCTCGGTGTACAAGGGTGCATTTCACTCACCTGATGGAAAGCAGGTAAGCTAAGCTTTGTGATCTTAAACTTATTGTAATTTAATTTGACTGGTGGTCATATTTTGTAATATATATTTAATTGAGCTGAAATAGTGTTTCTTACGAACATTAATGATGCATGGTAAAAAAATGTTATTAGATATGTAGCTATTTTTAGGTGCATTGCTTTTGGGAAAAAAAATATAAAATACTTTGTAAATGATACCTTTGGGATAGTAGGCACTCTTTAATTAGGCACATGCATGACTAACCTTGCTGGATTATTGATTTTGCCATATTATTGAACTTCAAAATAGTTTAAACTAGAATATCAAAGGAATATTAATTTGTACACTGTAATGTTGTAAAAAGGTGCTCTAGTAAGATAAAATGCAAATGAACATTAAATACTAATTAAAAGTAGTCTATGATATCTAGACCTGTGCAAATATAAGTTTTTTTGTTCAAATCGAATACGAATATCAAATTTGAACAGTTAGAATAGAATTAAAATCCCACTAAAAAATTTCTTTCAAGTCATGTAACAACTTCTGGAAAGTTAGACAAATAATACTAAAGTGAAAGGTTAGTTAAGTTAAGTCAGCTACAATAATTATATGGAAAATGTTTGTTCAAATATTTAAATTTCAAAATATTGTTTTTTGTTTTTAATTATGCAGCAAACCTAACTTAACCTAACCCAACCCCAACCCCAACACCAACACCAACACCAACACCAACACCAACCACCAACACCAACCACCAACCACCAAACCAACACCAAACCAACACCAAACCAACACCAAACCAACACCAAACCAACACCAAACCAACACCAAACCAACACCAAACCAACACCAAACCAACACCAAACCAACACCAAACCAACACCAAACCAACACCAAACCACCACCAAACCACCACCAAACCACCACCAACCAACACCAAACCACCACCAACCAACACCAAACCACCACCAACCAACACCAAACCACCACCAACCAACACCAAACCACCACCAACCAACACCAAACCACCACCAACCAACACCAAACCACCACCAACCAACACCAAACCACCACCAACCAACACCAAACCACCACCAACCAACACCAAACCACCACCAACCAACACCAAACCACCACCAACCAACACCAAACCACCACCAACCAACACCAAACCACCACCAACCAACACCAAACCACCACCAACCAACACCAAACCACCACCAACCAACACCAAACCACCACCAACCAACACCAAACCACCACCAACCAACACCAAACCACCACCAACCAACACCAAACCACCACCAACCAACACCAAACCACCACCAACCAACACCAAACCACCACCAACCAACACCAAACCAACACCAACCAACACCAACCAACACCAACCAAACACCAAACCAACACCAAACCAACACCAAACCAACACCAAACCAACACCAAACCAACACCAACCAACACCAACCAACACCAAACCAACACCAACCAACACCAAACCAACACCAACCAACACCAAACCAACACCAACCAACACCAAACCAACACCAACCAACACCAAACCAACACCAAACCAACACCAAACCAACACCAAACCAACACCAACCAACACCAAACCAACACCAAACCAACACCAACCAACACCAAACCAACACCAACCAACACCAAACCAACACCAAACCAACACCAACCAACACCAAACCAACACCAACCAACACCAAACCAACACCAACCAACACCAAACCAACACCAACCAACACCAAACCAACACCAACCAACACCAAACCAACACCAAACCAACACCAACCAACACCAAACCAACACCAACCAACACCAAACCAACACCAACCAACACCAAACCAACACCAACCAACACCAAACCAACACCAACCAACACCAAACCAACACCAACCAACACCAAACCAACACCAACCAACACCAAACCAACACCAAACCAACACCAACCAACACCAAACCAACACCAACCAACACCAAACCAACACCAACCAACACCAAACCAACACCAACCAACACCAACCAACACCAACCCACACCAACCCACACCAACCCACACCAACCAACACCAACCAACACCAACCAACACCAACCCACACCAACCAACACCAACCCACACCAACCAACACCAACCCACACCAACCAACACCAACCAACACCAAACCACACCAACCAACACCAAACCACACCAACCAACACCAAACCACACCAACCCACCAAACCACCAAACCACCAACCCACCAACCCACCAACCCACCACCAAACCAAACCACCACCAACCCACCACCAACCACCAACCACCAACCACCAAAAAAGGGTATTTATATCACATATGACAAATTTATTAAGTATGCTATGTCAAGTATTTGAAAGGAAACACATATTCGTTATAAGGAAACACGTATTCGTTATTTCGAAGTGTTAGGATTCGAGGTTAAATCAAATACAAATAGTTCAATATTCATATTCGAAAATTTGAATATTCTTACAGACCTACTAATATCCCAAAAGATTGAAGTATAAAAGAATAATCATACAAAATTTACTAAATGTCAATTATCATGCTGCTGCTTCAAATCAAACATATTTTTTTAGAAGTTAAAATTTTATTTTCGTTGAAGAAATTTTGTCTATATTGATATAATATATATTTTATATACCTCAATAGCTTATCCTGTAGGCCCCTAGAGTGTTATTTTAATAGCCAAAAAAATAATAATGAGTAATGATCAGATTTGATTTTGAGAGGCATGTGTTGAATTGTCCTTGTTTGTGTTCTGTGTGTTATATATGTTTTTTTCTGAACTGTTAACTTTGTTATGATGCATTCTTTATATTGTGTTTATACTTTGTTCTAATGTAGGTTAGTAGTCATATAAATTAGTTGTAAATATACAATATACCACATCATATAATTTATACTGATTGACAAATTTTAAGTACCTAGAAATAATGATCCAAGCCAGATGTAATTTGGTACACGTGCATACCATTGTCCATTGAATGATGTGTAAATGATTAGAGCTGTAATCATTATCAACATCTATAACAGACATCAAAGTGCATTTAGTGGCATCACCAAGATTACCGAGATACTGTTGCCAGGAATGTGTGGAGCATCATACAGTCAACACAGTGAGCAAATGACATGAACACAAAATATACTTTGTAGACACCATAAAAAGCATCACCAGCACTTGACATAGTTTTATAGGGGTTACATCATGAGCTTACATTATGTAAGGTGGTCATACTGTGCAATTTTCTGGCATGTGGGGCATTGAAGTGTGCCACAGTTCCCCAAATTTGGAACTAATGAGTACGTGAGGGCTTCCACATGTGTCATGAAGAATTTTTCGGGTCAACCCAGACAACTCCCTTCCTCAGTGGCCACACATTTTTAAATGTGTCAACTGAGGATCTACAGAAAAACAGAGCCGATCTAGCACGAAAATATTTGAATGACTTGAATGCAGTCGATTTTTTTGCCAGGAATTCGCCGTATTCAAAAAGCTAGTAACCAAAATTAATGAAAAATCAAGTGCATTCGATAACTGTGCAAGCATGATTTGCAAGCATTGTTTTCTAATGTTAGTATAGCTTTAAGGATATACTGCACATTACCGACAATATCTGCAAGCTGTGAGCGAAGCTTCAGCAAACTGAAAATTAAAAGTTATCTGTGTTTAACAATGAGTCAGGATCGTCTATCTGGCCTCGTGATCCTAGCCATTGAAAATAAAACTGCCTATGAGACAAACTTTGATGAGCTAACAGATTCTTTCGCAGAAAGGAAAGCACGCTGTGTAAAGCTGTAGCAAGTTTAGAGAGTAAAAATTCTGGGACCTAAAGATTGAAGAAATGGGTACTGTCTTGCTTGTCTGTTGTCTTTACTGTTTGTATGTTTCCTATTTTTAATTTTATGTCACACAGAAGAGAAAGTTATGAGCTAATAGGTAATAAAGAGTGCAAATTTATTGAAGGGTTCTTATTCTCCCAGTCACAAAAAATCCCACCCAGTATATATTTGTTTATCTCAAACATTGGAGGAAAAAGGCACCACTATCAAGTTTCTGCCCCAGTTCAGAAATCGTAGATCCGGGGCTGGCTATAGCTTGTATTTGCATGTGTTGTGATGTCATCACTGTTAAACAAGAGACTGCACTTAGTTTTTTCACCTGGTCTAATTCAGTCCTGTGTTGCCTGAGATTATATTTCTTAAGTTCACATGGCCTTTAATTTTTTTTTTGTTCTGTACTGCATTTTTTGTTGTTATTTTACTTAATCTTGTAGAGGTTTGTACATGCATTCGTATTTGTATTCTTTATACTATATAATATCTGTACACTTATCTTAGTGTAGAAAGCAAAGTGTGGCAATGATAAGATCCTGAACTTGCATTTGGAAGGACATGAGTTAAAATCACTGTTTTCCAAGATTACCTGAAATAAGCCAGGTAAATGATGTGGTGATTCCTAAATATAGACAATTGCCAATTTATTCCCAGATATTCATGATTTATGTTGTGCATGTCTATCTCTAGTAACCCCAATGTGGATGAGATGTACAGCCTAGTAAAAAAAAAATTGTGAAATATTATTCCTTATGCAATAATGTTTCATATTTGTCTTCTATGGTTTTCAACTAAGATGGGTTTTGTGTCCTCTGATCCCATTAAATATCTTGTTTAGAAAGTTTTAATTTTTTGTCTATACAAGTGATGATTTGAATGGTCTTTATTACAGGTTAACGTTGCCATTAAAACTCTTCACAAAGATCATGTTGATACAAATCGCGATGAGTTTCTGAGGGAAGCCAGAGTTATGATGGGCCTTAACCACTGTTGTATTGTGAAGCTTATTGGCTTATGCAGGGGTCCTCCATTACTCATGGTAAGTCACTGTTTATCATAGTTCTCTGTAATTTAAAGTTTTGTTTTATAATCCAAGGTACATGTTAAAACTTATATCACAAGCCATTCATATGTGACTTACACATATTAATATAATTTAAAATATAAACTTTTTCCTAATTAATCATTCAGAATAAATATAAGGGTATTCTTAAAGAGCTTGTACATAAACCAAAACTGCTTGAATGTAATCTGAAAAAGTAAAATTTTCTTATTTAAACAGTTTTCGCAAATATAACTCCCCTATTTTGGGTGCTCATAAAAACAAAATCAACAAAGATACAAGAGATATTGTTTTCTTGAAAATTATACTAAATACATTTTTAAATCATGTTTTTCAGAAAAAATTCCTCAAATTGTATTGTTTAAATTTATATACAGATTATTATCAATTAATTTTTATATTACTTTTAAAACTAAAGAAGATTGCTTTTTTATGTGTCTATGTGTAATTGGTTTATGTTTGTGCATGCTCCCCGCCATACTTCATGGATTTAGACTCTTTTCTTGCCGATAAAATTAAATTATAATTTTTAGAGTTTTGTGTAACTTAAGTTATAAATTAAAAGCTTGCATGAAAATTGTTTGACAGACCTTAGCACTGTCTCAGAACCCAAAATGAGTTTTAAAAATATGCATTGATTAAAAAAATCAATCAAAGTGTCTATTTATTACTATCCGCAGGTTATCATGTGTATTATTATTGACCAATTCAAATCTAAACCCATTTCTTTGTTAAAACCTGTATTGAACCAATTTTACCTAAAATTTTTGCTTGTAGAAAAATGTTTTCTGTCTAAAATATTAGTTATACACTAGGACATTGGGGGCTGACCCATGGCTCGTGGTCCATTTTGGGCACCCCACAACTTGGGCAGTGGCCTGCCACGCTAGTAGGAAATCACTACTCAACTACTGAATAAATTAAAAGTAAAGAAAATAATACAGTCTTTAGTAATTGCAATTTGTAAATTATTCTTTTAAGTTGCTGCAGTAGATATCTGTGATTTTTTAGATGTTAGGCTCAGTTGCTTGTTCTTATTTTATTTCACAAACCATTTGACATATCATCAGGGCAAAAAAAGAAGACAGGGGGTTTCTTGATACTAAAAAGACCATACAAGGTACAGAGTTCAGAGTTAGCTTTTTGAATTTTTTTAAATTCTAGTAATTTGTTCTTATTATTTAAATGTTGGCCACCCCTTCTAAAGCTCTTAAAAGGCTCAGACTGCTGTAACTACCAAGACATGCAATTAAACAAATAATTTGGTTCTGAAAATTTTTCATATTACTTTAATTTACATACTAAATTGATGATGTGTTTCATACATTTATTATCTAAACCCACAAAACCACAGAAAAACAAAATTATGAATTCACCTTGTAGGTTATAACCCTATCAAAATTAAAACTACCTGTGGTGGATTTTGTAAGTTGCATTTTAACATTTGAGGGAAAGTATTTAATCAAATAGCATAATAAATTTAACTAAAGATTTTTAAATAAATTTTTTTGTGTTTAGCATTACCATCAATTTGTGCTGTGAGTGTGAAATAAGTAACCAATGAATGCATTGAAATTGAAACCAGCCAAATCATAAATTACATAATTATGAATTGACTTATTCAAACATGGCCTAAAAAAAAGTTTGTTTAGCAAAAAAATTTTTTTTAAGTTCATTCATAGGTGCTAACATTCTTAGTAACATAGCAGATCCTCAGGATATTTGTAGGAGATCATTTTGTAGAGGGCAGTGCCAAACATCATGGAATTACCTTGCTTGATAGCTTCAGAAGCATAGCTGTTTCAATTTCCTCCACTGGTTTACCTGGTAATTATTCTCAGCATTGAGCAAAGGAATAGCAACTTATTTATTTTAATAATAATAACAACAATAAGAATCATCATCATCATCATCATCAATGGGAATATAGTCACTATTTTAAAGGTAAATTATGTTTTGGGGAAACTGAAAGCATTTACTAATTATTTGAACCATTCATCCACTTTGATATTAAATAGCTAATCTTTTCAACATGCAGTACCTATTAATTTGTTTACCTACTTTTGAACCTTATTGGGAAATTACTGAAATATAAGAAACACTGTTAATCACATCTTCATTAAAATATGGTGAATGCTTGTACCATCCTTTTGGAATATCATCATATTTTACATATAAAATGTGCATATTTCCTGAAAAGTTGAACACTTCTTCCCTTTTTTCAAAGTCAGTGTACGGCCTAGATGCCACAGCTTGAGTTTTTATTCATAAGGACGGTCATTTAAATGTTTTTTATACCACACAATTTATCTTTGTCATCCTTCTGCATTATTTTCTGTAGTTATACTATTGTTTAATCTTTATTAAAGGGATTTTTGTAAAAACTGTTTCCTAATTTAAATTTTAATGTCTTAAAAATATCACTTTTGTTGCGTTGAAATAATTCTTTAGTTTAGTATGCTGTTGTATTTTATTAATGGAAACAGTTTCATCAGGGGTTATGAACTTTTTTCATAGGTACAAGAATTAATTTCTTTAGGATCGATGCTTGCATATCTTCTGGAATTTCCTGATAGAGTAAGCCCAAGATATGAATTAAAGTTGTGGGCATCACAAATAGCATGCGGTAAGTTTTTATTTTATAGTTTTTTTTTTAATAAATTATTTTCCAGTTACTTGATAAAAGTGTGAATTAAAGGTGGTTTATAGTCTACAGTTTATGACTGTAGCCAGGAGGTTTACTTTTTGTAGCTGAGAAAGAGACTTTAGAGACAAGGAAATGTGAGCTGAAACAGCGCTGGATAAGCCACTAGCCATACAACTGAAAGGAAGTGTGCCACCAACAAGTGGTGTTGGCACAATTTTAAATTTGAATTTTTTTAAAATAATGTTTCCAATCATTCCTCTGCTGCATGAACTTAAACTTGTTCCTCCTCCTGTACACTCCCATCCAACCTTTGTCAAACTTGTGTCCCCAAGTTTTCCCAGCCTTTACCATTCAATGACCCAGCAGGGCGATCCCATTATTCCCGCCTTGGCGCACGGACGTCTCCTGTAATTTGTCCCCGATTCGTGACGAGTTCTGCTATGATCTGTGAACTCTCAAGACCGGGCAGTTCCTAGACCTCGCCTGACGCGAGCGCTCCTTGGCATGATCGCGAATCATCTTCGCCAAAGTATAGTCATGTCTACGGGTCCTGTAGACCACCTTTCCCACTGGCATCACAGTTTTAACCCCTCCCCCCTCTCCAGGTTTTCCTGAGAACACCGCCCCGGGTCTTTGACCGGCCACCAACGCCGGCCAGGCGCCCTCCCCAAGGCCATGACTGTAGTACATGAAGTACATACTCATGCCATCTAGCGGCAGTTTTGCGAATCCCTTCCCCTGGGAGTTGCAACGCCTGCCCTCTGGCGTCTCCCGCAGGAACCAGTTCAAGTTACCCTTCAAGCCACCAGAGCGCTGGATTAGTCCGTCCCATAAGCCTCAATGCTGCTACCAGCTGACCCGCGCAAGTCGATCTCTACTCAGTTCAGCCACACCTCAGTAGGTCGCGCTGACATCGGGCAGTACCATCAACTTCGAGGTATCAAAGTCTACCTTTCCTCGACAAGCACCTCAGTAATGTTCAAAACCTTTCTTCCTTTAACATCGCTTTTAATTACGAGTCTCGGCCATCCCTAACTTACTGCACTGCGCGCCGCGATTCAGGACTGACTGCATAGAACCAGACATCATCGGGACGCCTCGCCGTGTTGTTCTCTTAAGATGTGTTCAGATTAGACAAAGGATGTTTCCCAACATAGTGTTTAGGCGTTAGTCAGTCCACGTAAATCTAGCTAAAGTAGTAATGTATTAGTCATCGTAGAGAATATTTTTTTTGAGAATCATGGATCATCCGCATCGCACTCATCTGCTCACAGCGGGCAGGCCCTGTAAGACATCACCCTGTTTGACAGGGACCAAGTAACACAGTACAAGTGCTGGACCAAGGCACCGAGTACCGAACCCGGGTACTTTTCCAAGGACCAGATCAGCCTCCATCGGGGCAGATGACCCAGGCCCTCTGACATCTCGTCAGCTGTCCCACTTCATCCAACAATCTCCAAAACGCCAGCTTTTCAATTTTTTTAAAACCTTTTTCGGACTAGCATCTAACCACGACGTTTCTTCGATCTGAAATCAAGAACCTCACTACGATAATTTAATGTGTTTTCTTATTCTGAACTGTAATTAAAAAATTGTTAAATTTACGTATGTTAATTCTTTAATAAGGTCCGGCCCATTCTTATGACCATTCTTGTACCCATTCTTATGACCATTCTTATACCCATGCTTGTACCCATTCTTGTATTAATGCAATCTCAATTCCATGTTGTATATGCTTTCTGTTAATTATATCACAGGTTGTAACTCTATATTATGACAAATAACTAAAAGTAAAATAAAAACAAAGAAACCAACGCCTAGACGAAATCATTGTTTTACCTTCTGGAACTAAAAGATCCACTTGTTCCCCTCAGTCATCAGGTGAGAGTGACGAGGCGGAGCAGAAGGGAAAGATAATGATAATAGCTATATATTTGGGGATCCCTCACCTCACCTTGCTTGTAATCAATTTGAAATAGGTATGGGCATTACTTGGTTTTAGTACGTTTGTGTTTTAGTACATATGCACCAATCCCTCACTTAGCATGAATAATATGTTCCTAAAAATGTTTGTGTTATTAAAAATAGTGTATTCTCAAGCATTAGTCTCCATAAATAGCAGGCTAATTTATTTAATATGTTTCAAAATGTGTATGGAAATGTCTTTTACATAATATAAACGCGTAGAATAACACTTGACTATAAACATGTCGCACCATTTATCTTTTTAAATCTACCACTAAATACTTTATATTACGCAGTGACACTGTGTAATGGGATATAAGTAGTTACGTACTTACCGTCAGATGGTTTGCTTGCCCACCCAGGCGTGACCTTCAACACTTGACGCGTGCATCTGCCTGCTGTCACAAGCAGCTTTAGTAACTAGTTGTTATTACATAACTCGAGAAAGTAAAACCACGTTTATGAAACTGCGAAACTTGATTCATCCAACTTTAGATTACAAGCGAACACACGGAATACTGTAAACATTCAACTTATAACTTTTTAAAAAGTTGCTAAACAAATCCAAGGTAAGCAGATTTAGGTTTCCCTAACAGCACAAACAAACATGATAGCACATATGTACGGTAAACAAAACATGAAAGTGCGTAGAGATTTTATTGAGTAATATTAATAGTACCATCTTGCCCTTTCTTGAAAAACGTGTGTAATTTCATCTGTTTTGGTTTCTGTTCTGCCTAAAAAGTTCTATAAACTTCAAATTCTTGATTTAGTCCTTTAATCACAGCACTTTTTCATTCTTCATTTGGATAATTTTCATCGAGGACCAAGCATGCTTAGTTTATCAACATCTTTCTTGTTTAGTTCTCTCTTGTGTTCGGCATTTTTTTCTTTATCTGGTGCAGTATACTGTTCCTTGTCAGGTTTATTTTTCAGCTGTGAGTTCTTGAGGATGTAAGTCCAGCAGTTGGTTCACATCGTGCAACTCAAGTTGGTCTCTGAAAAAATTAGCCAACAAAATGTTAAAATCTAAATAAATTCAGAGTAAAGTAATACAAATGATGAAAGGAGGAGTGTAATTTTATACTGTTGATTTGGCAGCAGGGTGATTTGCTGTAGTTTATTTTTGTGTTTCATAGACTTCACTGTATTTCATAAATTTTTGATCCTTGCATTTTGTTATATTTTGTGTTAGAAATAAAGGAAAATTGATAGGTATGTTAAATTTAGAGTAAATTTTCACAAAATCTCTTAATTTATATGTATATAGTGTGTGTATGGTTGTCAGTTTCTGCTGTTGTGATTATGATGTATTTTTTGATGAGATCAATTTAGTAATTTTGTTTCTAAAAATAAGTAAAATATATTTATTTGAGAGCAGTCATAATTCTTCCTTTACCAGCCAAATAATCATGAACACTTGCAAAAAAGACATTTTAGAGATTTTCAAACAATTAATTCTTAGTTTTTCACTTTCAAAAACAAATGGAAAATATTTTTTCAACCATAAACGTGTTACACGAGTAGGTATTCTGGTTCTTTGAAGCAGGTGAAAAATGCCATGTTTGAAAGATATGCATATACAACTTCCTTTGTTGATCATAAAAAGCATAAACATAGAATGGCTCGTGATCAACATTGTCCAAAATGTCAGGAAAATTGCCTTTTCATGTCTAGGATATCTGGAAAAGTCAGAATATATCTGAATCATAAATTTGTAGTGATACTGATATATAATAATATATTTATTTGCATCTGTGCACTTGGTGCTCTGTTTTTTATCCATGGTTCAGTGTAAGATGTTAAGGGTGTATGTTGTAACTGTCCCCAGTAGAATAATGCATCAGCTCACAATAAGTATGAAAAAACAAAGTGGGCAAATAAATGTTTTTTTTTCCTATACATACAATATTTTCTGGAATGGAAGAAAGCAGTTAAACTTGTACACACTAACCAAAATTTCAAATTTTGGTTTTAGGTATGATGTATTTAGAACAACAGAGATTTGTGCATAGAGATCTAGCGGCTCGAAACATTCTCTTGGCATCAAGGCATCAAGCCAAGATTAGTGATTTTGGCCTTTCAAGAGCATTAGGTAGTGGCAGTGAATACTACAAAGCTTCACAAGGAGGCAGATGGCCTATCAAATGGTGAGTAATGCTAATGCTTAGAATAATTTGAAATGACTTAATGATTAAGTGGAGGAACAAAAAAATTTTTAGTTTTGTAACAAGTGGCAACTTAAACAGTATTTTTAACTGTGCTTCTCAAGCTTACTGAATGGCACAATAATGGTCAGGAAAGTGAATTGTGACAGTTACTGCTCAAAATTTTACTTCGCATATGGTCATGTTTTGATCATTGAAGGCAACCAAAAGTATAGTTAATCTAGAAAGGTCATGGAAAACAAAAATAATGAGGGAGTGCTGTTAAATTTTTGTAAACTACAAAAAAAAATTATGTTAACAAATAATATGTAACTTTATATGCCACACAAGCCATTAATGTATGCCACTTAAAGTCCTTTTGTGCATTTAAATATCACCCTTGTCATTTCCTTCATGATTTCCCACAATTTAATTATTTCTATTCTCACTGACTGTTCCAATAATATCAACATCTCTTTCTGGTCTTTCAGCCTTATCCTTCCATGGTCTTCAAATAAAATGTCAGTGCCGACTCACAAATAAAATTTTTAGCAAACAGCTTGCCGAATATCTGTTTTCATTGGGTTTTTGTGGTAAAACCAAAAACTTATATTGAAATATTAATTTTATTGAATTAATTAATTTCAGTATTTTTTTAAGGGTATATACAAGTCTCATATTTTATAGTGAGATAAGTGGCATTGTCCATTCCCACTAGTTTCTAGTAAAAAAATCAACACTATTTTTAATACAGTATTAATTATTTTTAACATCTAAAAGTCTTAAAAAAACAATTGTAGTAAAAAGGAATATTTCACCCTTAATTGACGTCAAAAAAATGTGACCATTGAGAGCTGTGTGCTACCATATGGTGTTGAGCGGTCAGGAAATATTTTAATTAAAAAAAATGGGAATAATGGAATTCAGGGAATTTCAGAATCACAAAGTAGTAGCAACAATGTTCTTGATTCTTGCAAAAGAAGTAGAATACTCATTTCCTCCCTGAAGCAAACAGAATAGAAAAAATATTATGTTTAGTAATATACCGTAATAATTTATATATTTTTTTAATATCACTTTAAAATATTTTATACTATGTGTTCAAAAGGCATGTTTTAATTTATTTAAATACATATTTTGTTTAAAATGTATTGTTTATTTTTTACATTAAAAAATGTTGTGTTAATTTTTATGACAGCAATTAAATGTTTTAAGGTATGCTCCAGAATCGTTTAATTTTGGAACATTCTCTCATGCAAGTGATGTCTGGAGTTTTGGAGTGACTCTATGGGAGATGTTTTCATACGGTCAGCAGCCATATGGAGACATGAGAGGTGTCGAGGTATGATCAAGTATTTTGTTTTCTTTTGTGATTTTGATATGCTTTCAAATTGTGCATTTAAAAATAAATCTTTAACATTTAACTATCACAGTCACTGCTAAAATTAATAATGATAAATACTTTTACCCCAAAAAAATTACTCATTTGCTGCAGTTTTAGCTATAAAAATAATTGTTTTTACAAATGTGATATGTCTAATCAAAACCTTAGCCAACTAAATGGTAAATGAAAAGGAAAAGGGCAATATAATATAATGTTTGGAGTATTGAGGTTACGAGGTGTGATCAAAAAATATGGTGAATGAATTATTATAGCAGCAACAACTGCTGACGCTACATATATTTGAAGTAATAAAACCGATAACCTGATCCGTTAAGATAATCCGTGTCAAGTTTGAACAAGTTGTGACTTGTCAGTTGGCTTCCAGAGCCGGAAGAGTGAGGTTGTGTTTGCCTTGTCTGTTGCACATCATGGATTTTCAACAACGTGTTAACTTTATTAACTTTTGTTTTAAGTTGCAAAAAAGTGCCAAAGAAGCATATGTAAATGTTAAAATCAGAGTGTGATCATAAGGTGGTGACTTTGAAGATGCTTTACAAGTAGTATGAGCAATTTAAAAGTGGAAATTAGTTTATTAAAGGCAAACAACGGTTGGGACATCCTTCAACCTCAAAAACAGACGAAAACGTGCAATAAGTGTCACAAATGGTTTGTTCAAATAGGCAATTAACTATTCGAGAGCTTACCGAAGAACTATTATCTAGTACGGGTCTGTGCAAGGAATTTAAAATTGATTATTTGCAAATGAGACTAGTTGAATGTTAGATTTTATTCCCAGACCTTTGACTGACGAACAAAAGGAAAATTTTGCGTTAGTTTGCACGGAATCGAAGGATCGTCTTGATGCAGATGTGGATTTCATTGCCAAAATTATAACTGAAGATGAAAGTTAAATGTATAACTATGATCCTCAAAAAAATGCAGAGTTCCCTTATGGAAAACAAGTGGCTCTCCTTGTCATAAGAGGAAAAGTCAGTCAAAGTTGAATGTTAAGGTTATGCTCATTTTTTTTTTTTTTGGTAGCGAGGACATTGTGTGATCAGATTAAATTCCAAGGGGAACAACTGTAAACTTCGAATATTACAAGGTTGCACTGCAACGTTTGCGAAATGATGTACGGAGAAAGAGACCAGAAAAATGGGCCAATGGCTTCCTCCATCACAACAACGCACATCACCACTTCTTGCTTCTGATCCAAAATTTTTTGACTGAACAAAAGGTTCCTGTCTGTTCGCATCCGCCTTACTCTCCGGATTTAGCATCATGTGACTTCTAGCTCTTTCACATAAGTATAAACTGTGCTAAAACATGGTTGCTACAGTACTAGAAAACCGGGAAATGTCAGGGAAATTAAAATTGTCAGGGAATTCCGGGAAATGTCAGGGAAAATTCTACGAATTCTGGAAATTTTAAAGTTTCGTATAATTCAAACAAAGCTTTGTTTTGATGCGCTCGTACCGCTACCGAACGACTCCGCTAAAAGGCTGCTGCTTACGGCACACGGCAACTGCAACTTTTTTTTTACTTGGTCTACGATTGTCCGTTGCAATAGGCTGTTACAACCACCCACCATAACTTCTGGCCAATCCAGGCACTCGTTAGTTCACTAGCGAACCCAGGCCTTCATTTGTTCGTGTTTTGCTCCTTCTCTGTTTTTAATTTGCCCTTGAGACTTTGTATTATGTTCCATTCCATGCAGTGAATTACAGAACGGGCATGGCGTCGTTTATCTTTTGAAGGCTATTTTCACGTGGAATAAGATGAGTACAAAGCTTATTACGTGAATTTAAAGGCGTTGTTTCAGGTGAAGTTAGTTTTTGATGCCAATATAAGAAAATAAAGTGTTTTTGATAAAGAGGCAATACCAATTCTCATTTTGAAAACTACCAAGCTGATACGAAAACACGTGGCTTTTGTGTACGGTTATGTTTTTGTATTTTTTTTACCTATTTTTATTATTACTTTTTTTTCAATCGTTATAATCCGTGAGTTCTGTTGTGTGACACTTACATTGTGTATAAAAAAAAATATGCATAACTGAACATGTTTTTCCCCAGAATCGTTAGTTAACATTGTAAAATTGTAAGAGTATTGCATGTTGTAATGCTGCTATTGTAATTCTCTAAGTAGGCCCGTTATATTGCTAGGTGTGAATTTGTAAGAGTTTTTGTATTTGTGTAGTTATATTTTTTTTAAGAATTCATAAACAATGTTTTTACCTAACCTGAAAATATTAATAGGCTATGTACTTTTTTTTAGCTTAGAGATGTCGAAGAAAACTACTTTTAAGGAGAATTGGCTCAAGGAGCCACAGTTTCAGCATATAAAACCCTCTGCTAAAAGCATAAATTCTGCATACTGCACTTTGTGCTACAAAAGTATTCAACTCAGCAATATGGGTCGAAGAGCTCTCACCAGCCATGTCGAAATAAAAAAACACATTCGCAATTCTGCCGTCAAAATAACACAAAAAAAACTTATTTTACCTCATGTTGAAATTTTTATATTACATTTAATCATATGCATGTTAATATTTATGTTATGTACTTCAAAAGAAAGTCAGGGAATTTTTCTCTTAAATTTCTGGAAAACAGGGAAAAGTCAGGGAATTCTAAGATTCTATTTCTGTAGCAACCATGTAAAAGGAACACATTTTGTCACCATTCTCGACGTTGAGGGGCCACGACAGAGCAGATGAAAGCACTTCCAAAAGAAGCTTTCCAGAAATGCTTTGAATCTTGGAATTAACGTTGGGATAAGTGCATCACTAGCCAAGGAGAGTATTTTTAAGGAGATTAGTTCAAATTTGACGTAAACATTTATTACTTTGTAATAAAATTATTCACAGTATTTTTTGATCACATCCCGTGTATGGCTATAAGTTTTTTGTTGTGAAGGTTTACTGGCACTCAGATTTTGCATGTTCTAGTTTTGCACTATTTTACTTAGTAGATTGGATTAATTTTTATCATAAAGGAAAGATATATTTTTGTGTCAGTTTGTTGTACATTATAATGTTTTAATGTGCTCGTACATGAATAGCTTTATATCAAGCTAAATTTCCTCGTTGTTTATTACAGGTAATTCAACTGGTTGAAAATGGCGAAAGGCTGAGCCAGTCACCAAGGTGTCCGGATGAAGTGTACAGGATCATCGAGCAGTGTTGGGCGTACCTTCCACGTGATCGTCCTACATTTAGCCAGCTTTATCAGACATTCTCTTCTGACCCAGAGTATATTAATATGAAAGAGCTCATTCCATTTGAAACCATCAGTTGATATTTTGTAGGTGTGGGATTTTGCGCTAGCTTCCCAAAACATTTGCATCAAAGAGCTCTCTGTAAAAGGGTTTATTGTTTATAAATACGTAATCATGTTTGGAACCTTGTGTGTGTGTCTATATATATATATATATATATATATATATATATATATATATATATATATATATATATATATATATATATATATATATATATAGACCAGAAAGATTATATATATATATATATAGATAGAGAGAGAGAGAGAGAGAGAGAGAGAGAGAAAGAGAGAGATAGAGAGAGGGGCCATATTTATGTTACAGCAGAATATCAATGGATGGATGTCTTTCTGGTCATTAGAATTTAATATAAGCAACTGCCACAACATTATGAATAAAAAATTGTGTTCTAATAAAGCATTGAAAAAGATTTTATCATTAAAAGGTAAGATAGTTTTAAGTACATAAAATGAGCAATCAAGAGCATGCTGTAGTTATGATAAAATTTATTTGTGTTGCTTGCAACCTAACATTATATACATCTGAAAACAGTTCTACAATCAACTACCAGATTTTATTGAACTTTAGGTACAAACTCTGGGGTAGTTTTTTTTGTTGTAAAAATTAGAAAATAATAATTGGCTATAAGTTCCTTTGATAGTCAAAAATTTTAATGAATTAATTTTTAAATTAAGTAAAAATAACTTAAACTCAAATAAATGCTTAATTAGTGTTCTTTGGAACTGAGATTTCAATTTGGTAAAAATTTGATAGATAGTATCTCCATGCTTTATTGCAATCATGAACCATATTAAAATGCACAAAACTTGATTTTATAACAATGGTTTGATATCAGATTGTTGATGATGGATATGAATTATCTATTAAGTTTAAATTAGTGAAAAAGACTATCATAGTGTAACACTGGCTACAGTTTCTTGAGACAAATTTTGAAAGGTTAGGGCTGTAAATTTGTCAGCCATGGCACCTGCAAAGCATTATATTTACAGAAACACCTAATTCATTACACAAATTACAAAACACTACTTATTGTCCTGATTTGCTAAGTTGTGAGGATGTTTAGAATAATGACACATGCGTTGGTATTCTGGAGCCTACTGTAATCTTATAAGTCCCACTTTCTTAAGCTTCTTTGCATATCTATAGAATGCAAAACCCTAACTTTCCTTTGAACAGCTTTTGTACATCCTTGTGCCATGCAATATTTTTCCATAAAAACGTTTGGAGTAAATGGGGATCTTAAGGCGATTGGTGCATGGAAAATATTATGACAAAACTAATTTAACTGTACATATTTATTTTTGATGCTTCTTTTTAAGACATAATATACCTAGGATATTTTTAATAAACTTTTTTTTACTGAGTTATGTCATTTTAAATGCATTTATTTTTATTCCAAGCCAGAATTATTTAGAAAACACATAATTATGTTAAACTTAAGTATAGTTCAAGAAACGAGTGTACGAATAGGTTTCTGCACATATAAAAGTAAGAAGAAAAAATTTTCATTGTCAAAATTACAGTTTAATATTGACAATTTCCATTGATCACTGCTGGACTACTTCAGGAGCGATTTAAAGAATAAATTTAAATGAAAATGAAAACATAATTGGCAGAACACTATTGAGTTATGTATATATTTTCATATCCTTTTGTTTTTGATACGATCCGACTCAAAACATGCCCTCTGGAGTGACAGTTCTAGTGCTGCGTGTAAAACTCTCGCCGCCGGGAAGAATGTCCCCGCGACGTGGCGCTGAGGGCGGCGCTTGTCGGAACCAGGTAGTCCGGCGGAGCTCGGCCGGCGGGCCGCAGCCTGCGGGTGGGGAGAGGGAAGAATGGGGTGTAGAGGGATGACGAGAGAGGAGACCGAAGAAACGAAGGGTCTGTCAAGGTCGCGCTCATGGAGCTAATATACAGTAATACATCTGGAGAGGACAAGGGAAGACCAGCAGAGGATGCGAGGTGAAGCCGGGTATCGGCTTCCTACGCTGGAAGAAAATGAAAAAGAGCCAAACTCGCCTCGCGCGGCCGAAGAATCCTCTAAACTAAACTCGCAACAGCTCCGAAACTATCAAAACAATCAAACTGAAAATTTTACTGGAGTATCTATAAACATTTTTCCCCACATCGCTTTAATATTTTTTTCAAAACATGAATGCTTTCATTTTTAAAAATTAAATACTTATTTACTGCCAAAAATTTTTGTGATTACGCAGAGTAAATTACAACATTGAGGAAAAAATTTTGTTTGCAATTGTAAGTGGGGGACACTAGCGTATGAAATAAGGAAGAAGCCTCAAATTTTATTTATATACCCCTTTTGACGCATTCAATCCCATACTTTTATTTTTACAGAGAGTTGAAGTGGGAATAATGTTTCAGTGGGTAACACTACCGACATATGTCTTCGGAACGCACTTCTTTTTGTTATTATACATCTCAAAATTTATAATTTCATACACAATGTTTATAAAAACGAATTCTTACTTACCCCATTTAATCTATTACAAACCTCTTGTAATATACGTGTATTAGTAGAAGAACCAACGTAACATGCAAACCTTAGGTAAACACTGGTAGAGAATTGTTTGGAATCACTGTAATGCTATGCATATACTGACAATGTAAGAAACTTCCAATTTTATTAATTGTTTGCATAAGAATTAATAATTTAAAAAAAATCATAGAATAGGCCTTTATAGACTGAAAACCTTTCACGAAGTTTCAAGTCGCGTACATAAAAGTTTTTTAATATATATAATTACCAAATATTGTTGATTATATTTAACATTTTTATACATGTTACAACACACATATAATAACAAACCTATATAGTATATAAAAAGACAAACGCCAAATTTTAACATTTTGTATTTCTTTTCTCTGTGTGAATAAAATAAGAGTTCTTAACGTAGTTGCTAATACTGTACTATATTTCTAAAAAAAAATTACGAAAACCCCTGACATCGTCACCATAACAATGATAAATTTGCAAAATAATTAAGGCACATTTTTTAATGCTACGAAGCACACTCTTAAGAGAAATGTTTTAAACTTACGTTGGGATGTAACTAAAATCTTAAAAGCATTCTGAAACCGTTACTTTGAGGGAAACCTTAATATACCGAACACCATACCATCCTTTAATCGAGTACGATTTTCGCTTCTTAAGACCCATTTGTCTTCAAAATGCACTTTACTGTGTAAGTAATAAATCAGTCTTAAAATCAGTTAATTATTTTATCTTCCTATTTCGTATTCTAATTGAAATAAATATCAGATAAGCATGTGTTACTTTTATCACGACATCAAGGTATTATTTATCAGTAATTAATATTTCATTTTATTTTTTTGTTAACTAATGTGCATAGGGCAGTGCACTAGACATCACTACCTGTGTGTAGTGTTGCGTTACACTTTTTAACGCATTAGAGTTTACATAAAATGATAAATTCAAAATTTTGTTTAAAAGTATAAATATCAGCGATCAATTTAATTAATGTCCAGTATAACTCAGTCAGTAAAACATTCGGAAATATGTATAGGACCTGTTAACCTAAATATTTGTTAACAGTTAAACTGAACTAAGATGTGTTAGAGTGGTTTTTTCTCTGTCCGTATATTAGAGGTATGGAACATCAATAAATATAGTTTAAAAAACTAAAGAAACATGCTTTTAAAGATTATCAAACTAAAAAGTTAAAAATAATTTTAAAATTTAATTTATGACAATAGTATATAAGCAATACTAGTATAAATGAGAAAAAAAGCTTGAGGCGCTTTGTGCCATATTTTTTGTATATTAAGCGCCCCATGCTTTTTTCTCATTTGTACTAGTATTGCTTATATACTATTGTCATAAATTAAATTTTAAAATTATTTTTAACTTTTTAGTTTGATAATCTTTAAAAGCATGTTTCTTTAGTTTTTTAAACTATATTTATTTTTAACTTTTTAGTTTGATATTCTTTAAAAGCATGTTTTTTTAGTTTTTTAAACTATATTTATGTATAATTATCATAGGGAAATGAGTTACCGACACTACCTATTACCATCTGAGATAACTATTTGGAGTTGCAACGTCACAAAGAAATGGTAAAGTCTCTCCGAGTCATTTACAGTTAGATGTATGGACATAATCTTAGAATTTACCAGAAAAAAAAAAAATTTTTTTTTTCTGGCGTGGCCGGGAGTAGAACCCACGATCGCTGAATCCGAAAGCTGACGTCTCAGAAGTCGCGCGCCTTAGACCGCTCGGCTAACGAACGTAATGAAATTGGTGGGACATTTTACAGTGATGAGCCTCTCACTCTTAGTCGAAAGAGTTACAGACGGACAGACAAACAAACATACAGGTGAAGCTAATATAAAGCATGTAATAAAATACGCATCTGTTGCCCATTTACTTTAAATACAGAATTATAAACTACATATTGTGAAAACATTCTGCAGCAGTTTTTGCTGAACGGAAAAACACGGATGAGAAGACAGACGAAATGTGTTTGGTAAGTGATTTTTCGTCAAATGAAATGGAACAGGACAGTGCTTATCAGAATGAAATTACAGAACTACTTTTGTGCAAGGAAATGTATTTTACAAAGACATTTCAAGAGAAATCACCTTTAAATGAAATAGATCTTGCTGACATGGAAGAAATAGACTTAGATTTAGAGGCCAGGCCCCTTTCAAGTGACGAAATTTCTCTTGAAGGGCTGAAATATGTTTCTGGCTATATAGCTCACCGTTTCAGAAATAAATATCCTGACCTTGGCACTACGGATTTCAATTCGGTGGACGATAGCTGGATACATGTACAATCAAAGGGTAACTTAAAATGTCCCACTAATGAATTTTTTGAATTAATAAAGATCGCTGAAATGTGTTTTGATAATATTCATGGCAACAATTTGTGCAAAAAAGAGCGGATTTTTGAATCACTGACTAAAATTATTTGCGGAACTACTGAAAATAAATATCCAGAAGAAGTTATATACTGTTTTGTCAGGACAAGAACGTATATGCGTATCAAGTATTTGAACATGAAATATTTTAACGAACAAGACCAAAAACGCAAAGAAAGAAATAAGATGAGGAAAACTACCCTCTAAGATTTTTCAGTGCGATAGTGTCCACTTTCCTTCACCATAATATGTATGTTCATAATTTATTTACGATGTTTTTTAATTACTATATTTAAGAAAAGCATTTATTGTGAATATCGCAGCAATTATGTAGGGCTTAAGGTATTTATTGTATTCCAAATATTGAGTATGTCATTTTTATTGCCTTTATTAGAAATAATATATATATTAACAATGTAACAAAATTGCGATATTTTTGTATTGCTATTGCAATTTTGTTTCTTGTAAACATTATTGTAGACTTTTTCATATTGAAATTAAATTTGCTATAGGGTTGTTTGTATTTTAATTTTACAGTTATAAGATTTTTTATATGTTGATTACTGTTTACATCCATTTGAAAAATATTTCCTTAACCATATTTCCATTTCCATGGCAATAGTCTTGTTAGCTTTTCGGGTAACTCTTCTACATGGATGATAAGATGGTGCGACATCTAAAACATATCACACCACCTTTACATAACTATAAAACTAAGAGGTGTTTTCTTTACATAATATTAAAGCACAATGTTTCCTTGTGGCGTAGGTGATTTAGAATTTCCATTTATCTAGAAAAATGGGCTTTCAGAATGTTTTTTAACACACAGTGTTTGGGAAGGTTTTTGAAGAAAAAAATTGACTACGCGTTTTATTTTTTTGCAGCTGAATTCGGGCACTTGCATGAAATATAATTAATCCGTAGGAAGCGCAATGGTTTAAAGTATTGATGTTGAAGATTTGAAAAGATTTATTGAAATAGTGTGAGAGAATGAGCGAGTTGAGTGAGAAGAGTGCGGGAGTGGCCACATGACGTCTGCACAGTTGCGGACAAAAAATAATCCATTCCGCCTCCCCATGGCGAAGGATGAGTGAAAGAGAAAACCTGCTAAACCTTCCCCTCCTCCGGGCACGATAGAACCGTATCGGCTGTGTATTAGAGGGAGAGGGAGATAAAACCTTCGAGGTTCTGTTAATTCCTCCTAGATGGCAGGCCGCAGAGCGACCGCCAGCAACACCCTTCCTGTATGAAGGCCATCTCGCCACTGACGAGCTGGAACTAAGCTCCTGACCTCCCTACATAGTAACGGTCACCCACATAGGCATCTAGACTCTTTAGTGGTCATATGATACAAAATTCATTGTTTTCGGGCCTGTGACCGTTTTTTACCGTGCACCAATCGCCTTAAGTGCCATTGTCAACATTTTGCAGGGCTTGCATTTTTTCTTTGGTTAGTACTTACTTTTAAATTTCTAATTCAAAATAGGTTTATAAATTGAATTTAAGAATTATTTCACTGTGCTCAATCATTAAAAATATTTAAATTAACCAAGATCAGTTCAAGAAAAAAATAAAAAGTCAAAACCTGCGGTCAGTTCTACAGCCTCAGTATTTTTCCTAAAATAAGCTGTAAGTGCCTGAGGCACTTCCATCCCTTTTTACAAATGTTTCATTGGATAATATCTAAACATAATAATATTACCTAATCTTGCCTGTGATGATAATAGAAATAAACCGGTAATACAAACACCGAAACATTTGTAAGCAATATTCAATTTCATTAATACAACATTATTGAAATACATTAATAAAATCACATTGGAATAATAAAAAAATTCTGGACATGGCTTTAGTTTTAAGATTTTATGCATTCATAAAACAGTTTGTCTTCAGGTTTTATGAAAAACTCAATAATAGTTTTTAAATTGGCTTTCTTATCGTCTTTAATGTGGGATTTGCACAACAAACTAGGTAATGCTGCCTCTGATACTGTCTTTTTGGTTACACCTTGCTTGAAAACATTAATTTCAGTCCATTTTTCGAGTTAATTGAAGGTCTTTTTAACCAGGATTTTACCTGGTTAATTAGAAGTAACTTTTATCCATGAAAGTTTTGTAATGTTAACTTTTGCTGTATTAATAAAAGTATATTTTGAAGTCGAAAAAATTAGCAGTGCTTAGCATTTTTACTTGAAACATATTTGTCAATTTAACATTTTCTATCATGGATTTTAAGCCTTCGGGAACATTGGATTTAGTAAGTCTTTTTCGCTTTTCAATAGCAGCAAAATCACGGTTGCAGTTGAGGAAGGAGTGTCCCCCGACTAAGAACTAATGGTTTATTTCTGGGTACATTTCAATGAAAGGTAAGTGTATCTACAAAAGTATCATTATTTTATTTTTATTCTGCCCATAGTAGTTACCTCTCTACACTGTGAGTTTGTCCTTTGATTCATTTTCTTGAGGGCTTGAAAGACACAGGATGCAACTTCATTCCCTCCCCTCCCCTACCTGATATGCCGTCATGCCACATATTCATCATACTGGTGTTATTGTGAATATGAAATTTGAAGGTTGCCTTAGTTAGTACATGTTAGTATGAGTTAAGGCCGGTAAAGATAGAACATTATTCTAAATCAATTCCAAATGTCGCACTACAACAACTAGGAATTGGAGACTCATTAAAATCTTTTTTCATCTTGTCTTGCTTTTTCATCATTCAAATGATTAAGTTTTGGTTTATTTCTGAACTCTGTTTTAGCTGTACCAGAAGATGTTGCGATTTGACTAGCTGACAAATCACATGTACACATGTCTGTTCTAGGTTGCTTGAAGGAAGTTTACTTTAGAAATGCTTATTAAATACCAGATAATAAAAACTGTACGACATATTGCTGTCAGGATGTTGTTTCTTAAAAGCCTCGTAAAACCTGGATATGTTCAAATCCTGTGAAAGATGTTCCTTCCCTGAATCCTGCCTCCCATAGTGGCTTATATCCCTTGGAAATGATATTGTATGTGCTCACAACAGGAGCCTTGTCACCATGAGTAAATTTTTTATCAATTTTCTTACTACCCGTTTTTTCAACATACACTGGGTTATTAGTCTGCTTGATTACTACTATTATTACTTTTATAAGATACAGCAAAAATATTACAGAAAGTATTCTTACAAACTTGCTTCAATTTTCCCTTCGCCATTTGGTACAGTGTGCAACATGGTTGTTTGATGCGTACTTTCTGCAGCATCTCCATATGTACCATGTGTACTTCTTGCAACATGCTTAACTTGCATTAGGCCTAGAAGATAGTTTTGTTGTTTACAATTGTCTAACATATAAAACTCATCAAAGAGGAAACATTTTTGGTTGTAGGGTATACATTTGCAATTGTATTTGCACTTACATACAGTTTGTTTGAATGGGGCATCCGATTTCACTACAGTATTAGAAGCTGTAAATATGTCTTGCTAGCATTTCTCAATTTCTTATTTTCTTCCAATAAATCTTCCTTTTCCTTACTTCCTTCGCTTCTTACCACCCTCATCTGCCATAGTTTACTCTGAACAGCACTGATAAGCCTTCTAATGATAGGCCTGGTCAAATGGTCACTCACGACACTCTAGAAAGACAACAGGTTGCAACAAAGACTGACAAACATCAGGAGTGAGATCCCTTTATATGTTTGACTGCCTGGCACGTACACCCAGCACATTCTGTTACCAAACACTGTAAATAATAGGAATCGTCTTGTCACTTAAATCTCCTTTTACCTTGTTGACGTTAGCCCATAGATCACATTTTCGACAAAACTATATTTTTCAACAAAATGTCACTTGGATCCCTATTTATTTCAAGCCTTCATTTGAGGCAGTGAAAAAAAAAGTGGTGTAAGTCAATTAGACTTCATTTTGAGATATGATAGGTTTTATTAGAAGTAATATAAAAAAATAAGGAATGCAATATTTAATATATTTTGTATTAATACTGTATTTTCCTAAGTTCTTTTAATTTTTCCCAAGATTTGGTGCGCACACAAATATTATATGGGTGGCTATAAGGGGTGAAATAGATATACAGTAGAATCTCAGTACTAAGTACTTACAGGGACCTCCAGTTTTTATACTTAGTACTGAAAGTACTTAGTACTGAAAAATACATACATATAATCACTTCAAATAAAAAATTACAAAATGAATCAAAAATAGCATTATTATAACACACTGCATTAATATTGATGACTTAGTACAGAAAAATACATACATATTATCACTTTTAAAGAAAAAAAAACATAATTATAACACATGGCATTAACATTTATGACTAAGTACTGATAAATACATACATATTATCACTTCAAAGAAAAAAAATCATAAAATTAATCAAAAATAGTTATAACAACACATGGCATTAACATTGGCGAATACATTACATCAGTTTCTGCAAAACAAAAGTTAATTTATTTTTTAAAAATTTTGTTATTTCAGTTTGTTTTTGATTTTTAATGATGCTCTGTTGAACAAAATGTTCTATGTTGTGCAAAGATTTCCTGGTCTCTTCTGGGACCTTTTCATGTTTAGAGATAAATTTGTTTAGTTTTTCTACACTCAGAACAGCTTCCGTTGCAGTCACAGGTAGCTCTTCACAGTCAGAATCATCATCTGATTCAGCTTTTGATGACTGTGATTGAATGACTTCACTGATGATATCACTGTCGGTCAACCCTGGTGTTGTTTCTATTTCGTTATCAGCAGAGGCATAGTCTGTGAATGATACAGCATCAAACTGCATGGAGGCTGATACTTCCTGCCATACTTGGGGGTCAATATCATTGGTTTCACATGTTTGTGCTGCAGCTGCAGTCTGGCTTGCATCCTGGTCTGATGATGTTGCAGTGATCTCATCAGCATTACAGTTTACAATGCCAGACTTCCTCCAGCAGTTAGCAATTGTCTCTTTCTGGACATTCCACCAGCCACCGGTGATCATCTCAATAGCCTGACGAACATTGATGTTGGTGGGCAATTTCAATCTCAAATTGATGAGCAGCCTTTCGACCAGGCGTTTTCGAAAATTGACCTTGGCATTTTGAATAATGCCTTGGTCAAGTGGCTGCAACTGAGAAGTGCAGTTTGGAGGCAAAAACATAATTTTGATGTTTTCCAATCTAACATCAACACTGTGTGCTGCGCAGTTGTCAATCAACAAAAGAATTTTTCTTCCTTCTTTTTGCATCTCTTTATCGGTTTTAACCAACCAATTGGAGAAAAGTTCTCTTGTCATCCATGCACGAGTGTTATTTGCATAATCTGCAGGAAGACAAGAAACTCCCTTGAAGCACCTGGGATTCTTGTGTTTGCCAATGATTAGGGGCCGCAGTTTTTTTGTGCCAGTGGCATTGCAACAGAACAAGACAGACAACCTTTCCTTTGCTTTTTTTCCTCCAGTGCACTTCTCACCTTTATACGCCATTGTTCTGTTTGGCAAAAGCTTGTAAAAAAAAGCAGTTTCATCAGCGTTGAAAATATCATCCATTGAGTAAGACTTAAAAATTATTTCCAGCTTTTCTTCCTTCCACTGGTTTGCCGCCTCTGTGTCTGCATCCTTATCCTCCCCACACACAACTTTCCATGATATGCCATGTCGTTCCCGGAAGCGATGCAACCACCCTGAACTGGCTTGGAAGTCCGTTATGTCCATAAGCAAAGCAAATTGCTTTGCTTTTGCTTGTAGCATGGGACCATTTACTGGAACATTTTTTGAACGAGTTTCTTTCAACCATTTGTTCAAAGCTTCTTCTAGACCTTGGTGATCTCCGGAACGAAGCCTTTTGCGGTCACAATCAAACAAAGATTCGTCGTACATTTTTTCAATTTTTGCACGGTCTTTCACAATTGTACTTACAGTCGTCGCCGCAACGCCGTATGACTTCGCAACTTCAACCTGCTTTTTACCTTTATCCAGTTCTTTAAGCATTTCCACTTTTTCTTTAAGCGTGAATTGTTTTCTTTTTCTTTTATTTCCAGATTCACTCATTGTAGCACTAACACGTGGCGTCTAAAAACAGTAACATGAAAATGAATTCCAAACAACACTCAACAGTAATCACGGCACGGATTTAACCATACGTACATTAGCGGGACACTTTCCACTGAATTAAATACACTTCTACCTCGCGCTTTGTGTTTCGATGTATCGAATGCCGATGTGTTGTATACATTACGTGTTGCGTACGTATGTATATTCATCTATGGTACAGGCGCACAAACGTTTGTTTTGATTATTTTTAGAGGTTATATTTTACGGTGCGGTGGTGTAAGTGGTTTCTGTTTATTCTTTCGATCACATTCGCTATTTAGCTCGACGTTTGTTTACTATTTTATGTAAGTTTTGTGGCAGCAGTGCCAAGCTGCCAGTGAAAATTATACGTTATAGTGAACATTAAGATACTTTAAACTGAAACAATTTTGCATTGTAAACATACACTTTTTGGCGGGGATTTGAAAAAAATACGTTAAAGTGAAAAATACGTTAAAGTGAGGTACGTTGTACCGGTATTCCACTGTACACCACTTTTCCTTTAAGACTGTTATAGATCCTTAGATATTTACTTATCAGAGAAAGTTAAAATTAAACAGATTCAGGAATACAGATCACAACACTTACAGTATTTTATCTTGTTTTTATTAATTTATGTATTTACAAATTTGTACTTGGGTAAAATGTTATTGAAAAAGCATAAACAGCCGTGTTTCTCCTTCACTCGTCCTTCTGATTCTCGTCTCCCTCCTCTTCATCCTCAATGTCAGTCATTGGTCCAGGGCCACAAGCATGCTCATGAGCTGATGTAACTAGATATATAAGGTAGTCTTGGTGGACTGGTGGAATGAAGGGCAGGTCAGACATGTCTTGTTTTTCATTGATGTTACTGATCTAGGTCCATTGTAAAGATAAGCTTGTTGGATATTTTTTAATAACTTTGGTCTTCCTTTCTTTGCAGTTGGAGTTATGTTTAGAACTGAGGAAGACACTGTTTCATCAAGTGTTTCCTTATAAAACAAAGTAAAGGGTCCATCAATAAAATCAAAGGATTAGAAAATTATAATTAAGTTAAAGTCAAGAATCTTAATAATATAACATTTATAGTCAGGAATTTCAAATTACAGGTCTAAATGACCCTAGGTATTTTTTATGTGTCTATTTCTCCTTAATAATGAAACCTCTAAGTAAATTTTCCACAATATTGTGCCTTGTTAAAAAACTATACTTAAAATAATAATTTTTTCTATAGCCAAAACACATTCATGTTAACTAAGTATGAATATGTATGTATATAGAATTGAAATTTTACTCTGAAGATGAGGGCATTATGGTTATGACTCACCATGCCTTTATTTTATACTTGATTGAAGCCAGTTTGTTGCCGTTGTGTTGAGATTATTCTTTCATAGCATGAGTAAAGGGTAGAGTTTACAACTAAAGGTGGGGTGTGGTTGCATTTATATTTTTAGTTAGTATCACTGCTGTCGATAGAAATTATAAGTGCATATGAAGTAAAATATAAAGTTACTAATTCAACCATGTACATGTCCAAAATTTTTGCCTGGGTCTGAGCAACTAAATCTGACCTCTGCAGTTTATATTTACTTGCTAATTGCTAGGCTTGTGTGCATATTCATATTTTTTAATACAAATAGTTTATTATCCATATTCAATTCAACTTCAAATATTAACACTTTGAAAAAACAAATATTCAATTGGTTACAAATATTTTACGTATCATACCTTGTGAGTTTGTCAATACCAACTTTCGTTGTAGAGGCTATGTCATATGTGCAATATAAATACCCAGTTAAGGTGTTTTTACGAAAACTGATATTTGCACCGGCCTACTAATTTCAGTCATGTAAATTGAGGACTATTAAATACATTTGTTTACTAATTGTTTATTTTTTTACAGCAATTAAAGGAATCTTACCTAATGAGGTTGCAGTTTTTTATGTATATTTGATTGTTGTGTTAAACAATTTGATAAAAAACACAAACATATTCACACAAGTTGTGACACTGTCAGTATTTGTTTTTTATAGTATGTATTTAGATATTTGAGGCCATAAAAGAACTGGACTTGAAAACTATTTAAAAAGTATTCTTTATCAACGTGTGAAAGTTTTGATTCAATAATGTTCTTTGGAGTGTTGAATTTTAATTTTTAAGTTTTTCTCTTGGTTGATGCATTTCCTCCTTTTGTATTTGTGTTGTTATGTAGTGTCAAAAGCAATTGTAAATGTAACAAATTGTTTACACTTTCTAAAGGACCGTGAATTACTGTTACAAAATTCATGAGCAAGTAAGTAAAACAAAAATCTATTAGTAGAGAAGTTAAATTAGTTGACTATTTTAAAGAACCACAGCAAACTGATAAGGGTGTTGTGGAGACTTTACCATGCTTATATCAAATAAAACACCATCCACAATCTTGCAAGCCAGTGCTAATGATTTTTCTCAGTGTTTTAATGTATTTTTGCAGAATTTTGTCAAATAAAACTAAGATAAAGAAAAATTCTTTATTTGGCATTAGTAACTGAGAAAATATCTATAATATTTTAAAAATATCCTATAGTCTGTTTGCAGATGAAAAAAAAAAGATCTCTCTGGTATTTTCAGGTTATTAATGAAAACATATGACAACTATGTTAGTGGCATTTATCAGATGTTTGACAATTACAAAATAAAATGTTTAAGTTATTTTATTGTTACTTGTCTGACTCTTGGAGTACCTGCATTTTTTTTTAACTTTTGATGTTTTAAATTGTTTTATGGATGATGATGCCTATCTAGGGTACACACTAGAGGTGGGTTGTTACAGCAATTTTCGGTATCTGTTCCAACCAGTTACTGATACAGTAATGTACTGGTTACAAGTAGCTGATACTTCTGTATCAGCTACAGCAGTAGCGGTCCCAGGAAGCAACAAGGTATGAGCATTCTCGTTACAGGTTACACATCCTCCGTGCCGTCATCACCAGCGTAAAAAGGTATCAGTTTTCTCTTTCCACATTCTTCGTAAAAAGGTATCAGTTTTCTCATTCTACATTCTTCGTAGTCGTAAAAAGGTATCAGTTTTCTCATTCTACATTCTTCGTAGTCATAAAAAGGTATCAGTTTTCTCATTCTACATTCTTTGTAGTCGAAAAAAGGTATCGGTGTTCTCTTTCCACGCCTTTCGTACTCGGAGTCTTCAATCTTTGCAAGGAGCACGCACTGCGCACTGAGCGTACTTTGATGAGAAGCCTAAGATGTACATCAAGCTCTGTCCCTGCCCGAACACGCCCGAATATTCACCTTCGGCCAACCTCTGGATTTGTTTTATTTTTGCACAGGAAAAATGAATTCAAATATTAAAAGTGGTCGGTTAGGTTAGCTACATTAAAACACTTTAGAACACTATGGACGGTTAGTTAGGTTAGTATAGCTACATTAAAATAAACAGAGAAATATAAATATATATAAATAAACCCGAGGTTGGCCGAAGGTGAATATTCGGGCGTGTTCGGGCAGGGACAGAACTTGATGTGCATCTTAGGCTTCCCCCTCCCCTACATTCTTTCCCTTCTTTATCCCTTATTCGTCGTGCCGCTCCCTCCCCTTTCACAAGCTCCGCCCAAGTGACCGTCATCTGCGATCAGGTTCTGCGCACATTGGCCGTGGTGGTGTTCCAGGTGAATTCTAAACTGATACTAAAGTACTTGATACTTGAATAGTGTACTCGTTTGCAGTACTTGATACAGGCGTGTATCAGTTATAAAGTAGCAGATTGATACTCTGCAACCCACCTCTAGTACACACTAATAACACCAGATTCCTAAAGTATATGTGTTAGTTCTAAAGTTTGGTGTATTGTATTGGTAAAGAATTTAAAAAAAAAAAAGTTTTTTTCTTTCAAGCATTAAAAACAGGTTTGTGATCTGTTTTTGAGTGTATGTTAAAGAGGCTACAAATATATGTGTTGTTTTTCCTTCAACTTTATAATCTTTAATTACAGAATATTTACAATCCAATTTCAATGTGAATTAGGGTGGAGGAATCCTGCTATATGGTGGATAGTAATTATTAACTAGCTTATTAAATTGTATGAATTTAAGTCCATTAAGTAGAATTTACATGTTATCTCAAAATAGTTATGAATGCCATTTCAGTTAAGAAATGGTCTGTCCATTCACCATGTAAGTGCATTTTAGTTATTGTGTTTCACTTTTGTGACTTGCTTAGTCTGGTTAGGAACTATACCATGCACCCATTGACAAAGTTTGTGATACATCTTGTATTTTACTTATTACGTGTAGATAATGCTTTAAAAGACTGTTTAGATGATATTACGATGGATTGTAGGAAATAAGTAACGAAAGATTATTTTTTGTAGTGATAGACAACATAGGAAAACTGTGCAGTAAGTCCTGCTACAAAGTTGTCTGTCTAAAGTTGCTTGATTTTAAAGTTGTTAAAATTCTTGTGTATTGCCGGCCATGTTTAGCAATAGTTTTATCTTTTCTTGTTGAAAAGTTGATTTCTCTGATGTATTATTCCTACCAAAGAATTATTTTACTTGTCATAACTAGGGAGGACAATATCAGAAAATATACCACCCTCACCCGGCAAAAAATTCTGCAGTAGAAATAATTTCTGGCTTTTGTAGTTACACTTAAAGTAATTTTTCTTGTAGTTTGTAGTGTTTTTCTTAGATCATAGATAAAATAGCTCTATGATAGACTGCCAGTTCAAAAACAATTGGTATAACAAACAAAAATATGCTATCATAGATAACATAGCTCTTTTATAGACTTTCAATTTAAAAACAATTGGTATATAAAAAAGTCAATTTTTGGCTGGAAATGCCAAAAATGTCACCCTGTGAAATTCAATTTGAACAACCCAACAGATACAAAGACATAATATGGTACCTTGTGCTCAGATTATCTGTCCCGATCAAAGATTTTGTACAGCACAGTTATTTTTTGTCACAAACTCTTTTTGGTTCTTTAGACAGTATAATGATGTATAGGTACCCCAAAAAATGGTGACGGGAGAGTTGTTGTAACATAGGAAGTGAATTACAATAACAAAGTATTTTGACATCTCGAACGCAGTATATTTTTCTACAACAGCGCCTTCAATATTATTTATGAATGCCTCAAATGAAAATCTTTTGTTTCCCAGAAAACTTCTGAACAAATGTGAAAATGATTTGGAAATAACCTATCTTCTTGTTTTACACTCTATGTTTTCAAAATTTTATAGTTTAGGCCAATAAATAAGTGTTAATGTTCTGAGAAAACATGTTTCAACTTGTTTTATGTACGTGTAGCTCCGTCCCTTTGTTTACATGTAATTTAGTTGTTAACTTGGGTGAAAATTTGTAGTATTCCCAGAGGGGGCCCCACGGGATAACTTTTATCATACCCATTTACAGTTATGATTTTGCAAGTACAAGCAGGCCCCCTCAGTGAGGGGCTCTTTGGATTCCAAGGGAGGGAGGGGGCACCCTGGGGATCTACATCCATTGTTGGTTAGTATAAATATAAATGTACAAATTGTGTTGTGGGAGTTGATGTACTGCTTTGCTTAGCACCTTAAAAATATACCATGATTCTCAATGATTTAGCCATAAGTTATTTTAGTTTTTTGGTTGAATTTTATAAATTTTATGTATATTAAAACAAAAATAGAACAAAAATAATAAAACTTATTGATTTTATTTTTCCATTACTTGTTTTTCAAAAATTCTCTAAAAAAGCTGTGTGATACTTATAGTTCCTAATTTACCATTTTAACAAGTGGTTATGATTGGTGTGTCCATATGTGTGTGTGTATATTACAAATGCTGATATATCGTGAAAGTGTTTGGTTAGTTTTGGTTAGCTTTATTCAGAATACTTAAAAATAGTGTAGATGGTTGGTAGGTTAGGTTAGCTACATTAAAAATACTGTAAAATCACAATGAATTACCAATCTAAAATCAATGCAAGTAACTGAACCTATTTTATATTATTTTTAATATAGCTAACCAAACCAATTTTTCATACCATTTCACAGTATTTTTTATGTACCTAACCTAACCTAACCTAACCACAAGTTAAAATGGTAAACTACTCTATGTATCAATACACCCTGTTAGAGAATGATTGGAAAATATTTCAGGAGGTAAATAAAGAATTTTAGAATTTTTAATTTTTTTCTGGGAAAAAGGCTGCTTCTTAAAAATTACCAAAAAATTTTAAGTTTCAATTCATAGCATAGACAATACAAATTTTAAGGGACTGAAAGGCAAAAATGAACTTTTGTCAACAAATTTTATAACAAAATTTTTTTACATAGGTTTTTTTTGCACCGCTTTGTGTTTTAGTACAATTTTGTGCACTGCTTTTACCTTATTTTAACACAGCTTATGGTCATTTTTATTTAAATTTTTTTGGGGTCTATACTGATGTAAGGCTTTATTTACTTTAATACACTGAATGAGACTCGAAACTCCATTATGAACATTGGATACCTTCCTCATCGTACTGTGAATTATTCTAAAAGCCACGTCATTTCATAGCCATTATAAATATTATTTTAACTAAATAACACTTTCCTATGTTGTATAATATTTGGCAAATTAGCTGATTGAGTCACAATTTTTGTTGAATAGATAATGAATTTTTATTTATAGGATTTTAAATCACACTGTTGTACACAGATTCTCAAAGTGATGGGACATATGAGATCGTAGTGGGCTCCAAATAACTTGGCCACAAACTCTGTGTCCATAAATATGAGTCATGCTGGGGTTTGGGATCAAACTCATGACCCTCAACAAATAAGCATGACACTTTAGCGAGCACCGCCACTGAGGACCTCTAATATAGATAAGGAAATCTAAACTACTTACACAACTGAAGCAAAATATGGTTTTAAACTCTTTTTGAAAAGTTATTTACTTTTCATCATGGGTGGAACATGGAAGAATTTTACATCTTTGTTACTCGCCTATTGATATGTAATTTATTAATATTTAGTGCCAGTTGCACAATGATGTTTACGTTTACAGTCTTGCTTATCTGACGTCATGATAAATTTAAACAGTACTTAAGTCCAGGAGAGCAGTGTTGGTTATGTTAGAACATGTTGGCTATGCTGATGCATCCAAAAACAATATTATGAACTTAATGGTACACTGAAATGGAGCAATGTTGAAAATTTTTTGGTGGGAAAAACAGGTATTTCTCTAGAAAAATGTCCAGCAATATCTGTCATGTTTTAGCGTTAAAAAAATGTAGGGTTTGATTTTGCCTGTATTTGTAGGCAAATCTATTGAACTTCAGGAAAAAAAATTTGCTTCTACAAAATGGTTTTTATTGTGTACTAGTGCTCAGGGATGTTATCCAATAATATAGCAGGACCTACTGCAGTGCTACAAGGCTGCATTTAAGTAATAATTGCATGTATTTTTGTATCATAAATTTTTAACATGAATTAATTTATTTTCATAATTTAACTACATATAACCAAATTTGTGTCACTTGTGGAACTATAGTATATGCCTCAAATCTGATGTGCACACAAAAAACTTTCCATCATTTCAAATTTTTTTTAAAAATTATTATTCCTGGAATAATCTTTTCTGAAAGTATCATATCAGTAACATATTTTGTGTAACTTGCTTTTTTTTTTTTTTTTTTTTTTTTTTGTGATTTTATGTCTTTATATGTGACTACTAGTAAAATTATGTAGCAAGATATTGTCTATACCTATGTATATGTATATTATTTTAATGTTGATTCATTATGATATTTTATGACCATTTTAATGGCCAGAACTTGTTTTAGATGTGTAACGATAAGTTAAGAATTAATCTCTTATTGCAGTTGTTGAGAGAGAGATTTAGTGTGATTTATGTATTTGTAATTACATTTTGTAAACATTTTAAACCTTTTTAGAATGGGGAAAGCATTGTTAAGATTTTCCTACCTAAAACCTTTTTTGTATTTTGGCAAAGTCAATTATGGACATATTTGTATTTGTGAAAATGAATAGGAATTTATTCACAAAAATTATTTTCTATGTATATGAATATTGATATATTAATGTTTGTATGTTTCAAAAAAAATAAATTTGTATATATTCATATTTTGCATAAATATTTGTATTTGCCTATTAGTGAATAATATTTAAACTTTTCCTAAGTTTATGACCACAAATTTGGGTACTTCTCAATGTCCTGGAGAAAATGTATGGTCCACACTCCACCAGTCCTTACCTCTCCCTAAATTAAAGTCTTCAAGAATTCAAAACCAATAAAATACTTCATTCTAATGATAATATAATATATTGTTATCTCTTTAGCAAAAGTAAATTTCACACAAATGTGATAAAACAATTTTTAGCATAAACAAAAATAATTGCATATCAAATTTGAATTGTAGCAGTGATATCTGTCTCAATAAAATAAAACTTTTCAATAAATGGTACAAGGGCTAGAAAACATCATTTAGTGATTTTAATCTAAATAATATATAAATACTTAAAAAAAAAAAAAAAAAAAAAAAACATGACAATAGTTTGTACCTAATTTAGCACCAATAGAATACCAAAACAAAATATCAATGAGTGATTACATCAGTGCTTTGTGTAGAAAGAATTGGTTTCAATTGCTTTTGTGATATTAGGAAATACAAATAACAGGACTTTTTAAGAATAATTGCAATTTACTTCACAGTGTCAATAAGATAAAAGTTACCAACATAAGTTTTTTTTATAAGATTTTATTCATAAATATTTTTTATAATAAAACTAGTAGTTTAATGTAATATTATAAAATTATAATATATAAAAGCTTTCCTTGAATAGATAACTTTATAATAAATTTGCTCGCAATACAATCCTTTTCTTGAATTTTATATTATTAAGTCAATTCGATTTTGGCAAGTCATTTTTGCATAGGTGAAAAGCCTTTCCATCTGAGAACGTGATGGCAGTGGTGTGTTAAACTACCTGAAGATGTGTAGTATAGTTGGTAATGTTGGAGCATTTTGCTGCCTGTGTGAGAATCATTGAAATACTGGTCCATAATCAATGTAGCTTGGTTTTTGAGATTGTTTTGAAAAGTAGCACAAGAATGAATTTGAGGATCCTATCCAGATCAAAAATTTAATTTTAAGTAGGTTGTGTTTCCATCAAAATGCTCTCACGGTCTTGGTCAATCAATATGTCCACTAGATTTTCATATTCCGGGTGAGTCTAAATTAGGCTGCGATTTCATCACGACAAAATAAGTTGAAATATGACTAAAGTGTTTCCCAAGGTTAGTTTATGTCTTTGAAATTGGGGCTGAAAAATATTCTTATTGTAAATAATAGAGAAAGTATTTAAGAAAGAACCCTGAGCTGGATTATGTTTAATTGAATGAGGTTCTACAACCACTTAAAATTTTGTCGCTGTAGCAAAATTATTTTTTTGAAGTAATTGGGGGTAGAAATAGCAGCAAAATTATTTCATTGAAAAATTGGGGGTAGTAACACGCCACAAAAATAATTGGAAAATAATGGTGTTACCCCCAAATATTTCAGAGAAATAGTTTTGCTACAGCGACAGAATACTTTCTCTATTATTTACAGTAAAATTGTTGTTCAGCTCCTACTTCAAACACGTGTACCACCCTTGGGAAACACTTTCACATAATTGGTTATATGTTTTCAACTTACCGTGTTTTATCTCATAATCGTCACACCATTATTTTAGTGTGTCAAAATTTGGAGGAAAATAATTCTCGCATAAACGTCACATTATGTTTTTGGTCCCTCTGTTAGATTCCGAGCGCTTTGTGTAGATAGTTTTCCTTTTTAAAACGATGTATTTTAAAGTTTAAATATATTCATTTGGATATTACAGCTTACTTATTTAATTAACAGAAATACGAAGTGGTCTGATGTATAAATTTTTTTTGAAGACGTTTTCAAACTTTATAACCTTATCCGTTCGTCTTCATCACCACTGTGTACTGCGTATAAAAATGTAGCCAGTGCTAGTTGGCATCATTCATGTTTGGTTATGTTGATCCCCATATATAGCGCGTGCACGTCATCAAATATTGATATTGATAGCCTGCTGATTGCATGTAACATGCCTGCTCTGTCTAGTGCTGAGTTAACTAGTTTTGATAGCTCACATTCTTTTGTGGTAAGTGTGTACTACAATCATAGTTATGTGTCAGTTCCGGCTCACATTTGGGTCACGGTTTTGGTTTTTCTTTTTAAAGTTGAACAAAATGTTTTTATTGCATGACGTTAATTTAAATTGTTTGGCATGCTTTTGTAAACTCTACTTTTTAAATAAACGTACTTTCTATGAATAGGTTTTGTGTTTATGAATAACTTTACGTAACAAAAAATCTTTTTTTTTTTTTTTTTTTTTTCATAAAAATCTCTCCCCTACTTTTCAAACACTATTTTAGTATAAAATGTGCGACGATTATGCAATAAAACATGGTATTTTGTCATGATTAACCTGCAGCTGAAGTTTTTCAGTCAAATTCAGACTTAACCTGTATAATGTTCCTCAATGCTAAGTTTTACTAACTCTTGAGCCCAAATTTCAACACATGGGAAGCTTTTTTTTAATGTAGGAAATTAAAGGGCTGCAATTGTAGCATTTTCCCCCTAAGAAGTGTTGGAATCGAAAACATGGATAAACTGTTGCTCAACACTATTCAAGAAGCCTTCTACAATTTTTTTTTTTCATATGGCCACAAAGTGGGTATCAATAAAGAATATTATGCCTTACTCTCTCCCTGTATTATATCAATTACCTCAGTCATTTCTGGAGGATGATGCCATCTCAAATGAGATATCAATTTTGATTGTTCAGAATATTAGCTATTACTTCTTTTTCCTAGCTTGTAATATTGGGAGCATATTTTAAATATAAATCTTTAATGAGTTATTCAAACATATTTCTTCACAAATTGCTTGTTCTTCAGTACTTGAAATTTCAAGTGTAGATGGCTTACCTACTATTTAATGTCATTTGAATATAGAATCTTAGTTTCCTTAAAGGGACACTGTTGATTTGGAAAGACTCTCTTGAATCCTTGGGATCTTGAAGAATATCACGTTGCTATACCAACGGATCCCGTCTTACCACCTGTGTCACTCATTTTATAATGTTTGTACCACCTTACCCTCCAATTGGTAAGAATTCACGAACAAGACTGAACTTTACAAAAGTAATTGGACATGATAGCAGCGGTGGTAGAGTGTGAACAACATGGAGCTGCAACCTAAAGTGTTTGTCTCTGTGAGCATGGAGTGCACATGCATGCACATTGTTAAACGTCTACCGGAACTGCAGGATCTGCATGGTCATCACGCTGGGGTTGGATCAGCTCTCGGACAGCAGGAACTTCTCATCGCGGGCCATCGCCTCAGCAGCTGTTCACAGGCTTCTTTACGGTAGTGCCTGTATTCATAAATATGTGCATCCGTTTCCTGACTGTTTATAATAAAGGTGGTAAGTTCTCATGTTCACTGATAGGCAAGTACAAATACTGAAATACAAATGTGCAAATTTAAATACATATTTGTACACATTTGCAAATACAAATATGTGAATGCTAATATTTGGTGTATTTCTACTCTCTAATGTGCAAATATTAAATTAGGAATACCATGTTTTATCTCATAATAGTCACATTGTTATTTTAGAATGTCAAAATTTAGAGAGAAAAAAATTTCTTGCATAAAGTGGCATGATTTTTTGGTTCTGCTCTTAGATTCCAAGTGCTTTGTGTATGTAGTAAACATGACTTTGCCAAAGGTCACATGATAAAGCACCGTGCAACAGCAATTGGTTTTCAAGTTGCTGTCGGGCAGTGTGATAGTTATAATAGGAAAATACAGTAGTAATTAAAGACTGCTTAAGATGTACCAGCACAATACGATTTCCCATCCAATACAGTCAAATGTTAGGTCCCGCTATTTTCTCCATAAAATGTACGTTATTTTTTTACATGTAAGATGTTGTGCATAAAATTCTTTTCCCGTATAAAATTATGTATTTTAAAATGGAAATCCATTATTTGCTAGGATTTTACTTCTTGCTTATTTAATTAACGGAAATATGATTGTCGCCGTTGTGTAGCGTGTATAAATATGTAGCCAGTGTCAGTTGGCATCATTTATGTTTGGTTAAGTTGCTGCCCGTATAGTGTGCGCACATGTAGTCAAATATCAATAATTTTGCCAATTGCATGCAACACATGTGCTCTGTCTCGTGCAGAGTAAACTAGATTTGATAGCCCACTCTTTTTCATTAGTGTGTACTACAATTATAGTTATGGGTACGCTACGTTAGTTCTGGCTCACAGTTTTTGTTTTTCTATTTCATGTTGAACAAAATGTATTTTTTTTTTTACATTACTAATTATTGTAAATTGTTTGGCATGCTTTTCTATACTCAGCTTTTTAATTTAACGTATTTTTCATGCAACATGTTTTGTTTTTATGAAAAAACTTAACCTCAACAAAAATGTTTTACTCGCAGAAAAATTGCACCCCTATTTTTCAAACTTGAATTTAGCATATAATGTGCAATACTTATATATAAAAAACAGTGCAATCATATTCGTATTCACACCTGCAAATACAAATTTCTTCCTGTTCACACCTATAAATACTTTACAGATGGATGCATTTAACAGTGGTTGGTGCAAGTGAACATATTTTCAATTTAGATCTACGTTAGCTCAGTAATGGTGCTGAAGGCATTGCTGCTGATGCCATCTCTGTTTTCATCAAGTTATGTGATAGATATGGTGCGTGAATATGCAATTAGAGGTACTTTTAGTGTTGATGCTAGTACAGGTTTACATAGTGCAGGTACATAATTACAGGTTATGTGTAAGTTGTTATCTAGAATAATTTCTAATGTGCAATTGATGAATCCACAGCCACAAGGCCTCTCCACACCTGATTGCTCAGTGTCGCCAGAAGTTCAAGTGGAACCAATATGGTGCCAAATAATGATGCAGTTACACCATACTCTTCCTAATCATTACAATTTTCATTTAGAATAGTTCCTGCTGCATTACAGAGCACACTAGAATCTTACTTTTACAAATCAACTGGACAAGTATGCCCAGCAGGTAGGCTGAGCAGGCCCGGGCCTACCAAACATTTTCAAACTTGAAAATAAGACTTTTTATAAAAGGACACAATTCATATTAAACATTATGTTTATTTTGAAAAGGGCACTTGGCAATGAAATGAAACTATAATGATAATTTGTAACATTTTACATAAATATACGAGTTGTGTTGTAATATGCACCTTATATTAACACAAGTTTAATCCTAACAATTAATTTGGTGACCTTTATAGGCATTAAAGTGTATTTTGTTGACATACAATTGTACATTTATAATCATTCTTATTATTAATATACTATACATATTGGACTTCAGAGAGGAATAAATTACCCTCAGAAAGCCACAAAACTTAACATTTTGCATCTGAATTTTAAAAATTCCCCAGTTCACCCTCTCATTGGTATGGGGCAGATTCCCCAGTAGAGCCCGGACCCCCAAAACTGCACATACGCCCCTGCGGTACAGTCCGAACCTACCCAAATATTAATCCTGGAGCCGCACCTGCTTATGCCAAATTGTTTTTACTATCTTTTGTTTTCTATTTGAGTCAAGAGCTGTACAGTGTAATCAACACATGGGATACATAATCTAACAGAGTCTTTAGTACACATGACTCAGAATTACTCTAAAACATTGAAGTTGGATTTACAACACCGTGTCCTTCAACAAGATTACCTGCTTTTTGCCAAAAAAATTTTCACCTTCAATAAACTTTTATGTTATAAAATATGTTGTTAGAACTTGCAAACACATTCACATGATTACAAACAAGGTAATGTTCGTCAAGGAGTATATACTTAAAGGATACAATTAATGTTGTAGGGCCTTGCACGTGCTACACATGCATGTCGATAATGCCTGGGCGCCACTATATGTTTAGTGACCACACGGACCTGGCTGAGACTCCTTATCAGGTTCTTGTTGCTCATGTGTGGCCGAAACTCACTATGTCCTACTACATCCTTCTCAAACCTTACCGATATGGTCAGCTCTGAGTGCCGGACACGCTGTTAAGATGTTAAAATGTTGGCTCTAAGTGAGCTCTCCAGGCATCCCACATACATCGATCCCTGTATAGGCATACATGTGGTCGAGCAGAAGCCAGCTCAGTTATCCTCCACCCGGCACAGAGGCCGGCTCAGTCATCATCCACCCGGCGCAGAGGCCGGCTCAGTCGTGGTCCACCCGGAGCAGAGGCCGGCTCAGTCGTCCACCCGGCGCAGAGGCCGGCTCAGTCGTGGTCCACCCAGCGCAGAGGCCGGCTCAGTCGTCCACCCGGCGCAGAGGCCGGCTCATTCGTGGTGCACCCGGCGCAGAGGCCGGCTCAGTCGTGGTCCACCCGGCGCAGAGGCCGGCTCATTCGTGGTGCACCCGGCGCAGAGGCCGGCTCAGTCGTGGTCCACCCGGCGCAGAGGCCGGCTCAGTCGTGGTCCACCCGGCGCAGAGGCCGGCTCAGTCGTGGTCCACCCGGCGCAGAGGCCGGCTCATTCGTGGTCCACCCGGCGCAGAGGCCGGCTCAGTCGTGGTCCACCCGGCGCAGAGGCCGGCTCAGTCGTGGTCCACCCGGCGCAGAGGCCGGCTCAGTCGAGGTCCACCCGGCGCAAAGGCCGGCTCATTCGTGGTGCACCCGGCGCAGAGGCCGGCTCAGTCGTGGTCCACCCGGCGCAGAGGCCGGCTCAGTCGTGGTCCACCCGGTGCAGAGGCCGGCTCATTCGTGGTCCACCCGGCGCAGAGGCCGGCTCAGTCGTCGTCCACCCGGTGCAGAGGCCGGCTCATTCGTGGTCCACCCGGTGCAGAGGCCGGCTCAGTCGTGGTCCACCCGACGCAGAGGCCGGCTCAGTCATCGTCCACCCGGTGCAGAGGCCGGCTCAGTCGTGGTCCACCCGGCGCAGAGGGCAGCTCAGTCGTGGTCCACCCGGCGCAGAGGCCGGCTCAGTCGTGGTCCACCCGGCGCAGAGGCCGGCTCAGTCATGATTCCACCCGGCGCAGAGGCCGGCTCAGTTGTCATCCACACGGCGCAGAGGCCGGCTCAGTTGTCATCCACCCGGCGCAGAGGCCGGCTCAGTCGTCATCCACCCGGCGCAGAGGCCGGCTCAGTCGTGGTCCACCCGGCGCAGAGGCCGGCTTAGTCATAGTCAACCCGGCACAGAGGCCGGCTCAGTCGTGGTCCACCCGGCGCAGAGGCCGGCTCGGTCGTGGTCCACCCGGCGCAGAGGCCGCGGAGCATTCAACACCTTTCCTTCTGTAGCTGCCTATTGAGCCAAATTGTTCACAATTTCATTATTTTGAACGTCTGTGTGACTTGGTATCTACGTGAAGGTAGTGTTCATGCCTTTTTTATAGCCAAGGAATAAAAAAAATATATTTATATTTATAATGACATCAGGTGCTTCATATTCTAGGTTGTTGCTGTGTAAATCATTATACTTTTTTTTTGTTTTTGCCTGTCTCGCAGGTTTCTAGGGCTTCATATATTGCATAGGCCTCTAAATAATATATTGATGTTTCAGTAGGTAGTTTAAATATACCAGAATTGTTTGAGTGGAAGGATATAGTAAGCAAAGTCAGTTACATTTTTGTATTTTTATCCATCTTTATATATTTCAGAATTCCTGGATGGGTTCTTAAGATACCCTGGTGAATTTTCGGTAGTTTGTGTGAAAGCAGAATTTTTTTTATTTGGATTGAATGGTTTTAATGTCTTTCCATTAAAAAATATTCTGTGTATTCCATTGTAAAATATTTATGTCAGTCTTCCAATGGTAATAGTGTGACATTATATGCCTCATTCCATGTTTTTAATAGTATTGCAGAAAAGGTGAAATCATTATTTCGAGGTCCTTATACAGTAATGGTTTTTAATAAATTTTTTTATTGAAGTTGAGTGGGAATGTATTGGTTTCTACATGAAGAGCTGCAATTGGTGATTATTTTATTGCTCTCAAACACCATCTTAGGCAGTTATTTTGTATATTTTGTAATGCAGTCAAATATGTGGTACATTTAATACACACAAGTGTAAACGTGCAATTTATTACATGCAATAGTTAAATCCATTTTGTGACCATATAATTCCGTGGGATGGCTTCCCAGGCAGTGGGAAAATGGATACGCTGTTATATCATGACTGGAGGTGTTTGAGGAAGTCCTGCAGCGAAAGGCTGAAACAATCTATCCCTGCATTGCCGCGACTCATTTCCCTCAACCAGTTCGGCTTACCTGTGGTTGGCTCAAATGATACCCACTCCTAAGAGAACCATAATTTGCTTATACAGTCTATAACATCTCTGGGACCTCTCAGAAAACCCAGAGAGACCATGATCCGGCCAAAGCCTCTCCAATTTCTACTAACTGTCCTGGCTATTACAGCAGCTGTATCGCCGCTCACCGCATCCACCCATCAATGGAGTGGGGACTCCTTAGGACGTGCGCTAAACGATTAGAGCCACAAACTGAAACTGCCAGTGCGAAACCAACTCCGTGCGTCCCAGGGGTGGTAGAGGGAACCTCAGCGGGGAATCGTGTTATCAACACTGGGTCACCCAGCGCTACTGCCGGAAGTTTCATGGCACTTGCGGACTGTTAGCCCTTCAGCTAGAATGGTAACCACAGGGTCACCAAGAAGACTGGAGGCTTGAAGGAGCAGCTCCTCAGATACCCCACTGTGCCCAGCTCCTTGTGTCTTACGTGTGATTCAGATGTTGGCTATGAGTATGCATCCCTAAACATGTTTCGAGAGGATGCAAGCTTTGTAAAATAGCAGAAGTTTTTTTTCCGGTCACTGCCCCAGGCATTAAGACTGAGAATTTTTATAATGTTGACAGCTTGGTAAGTTTGGTGGTCATGTGTTGAACTTTAAATTGCGATGTTACTTTCCCATATAGATAAAAATTCCCTGATAGCAGGGAGATGGTTCGATTTTAAGTTTCTGTTTTTTCTAGAGACAAAGCAAGACTATTTTTAACAAGCCCGACCTCCAGTGATGTTAGATCATCATTTATTATATCTTCTGTAGTTGTATTGTACAGGGCAAGATGATATAGCACTATGTCATCTACATAAGTTATGGACAATACATATGATACAATGTTAAAAATTAAGTCTTGAATGTGCCAGATAAAATGTAATAGACTTAGACTTAGTACCACACCTTGAGGAGTGCCAGAAAACACTTCTTTTCTGGAACTATAGGTTTTTCCAGTCTTTAAGTGAAGAAAGCATTGTGACAACATGGAATGAGAACATTTATTATAAATTAGAAAAACCAAGGTTTGTGTTTTTAAAAAAAAATGTTGGAAAATTTACAGATGAAAAAACAGTTACTAGATCAACATACCAAGCAGTAACTTTTAGTTGAATGCCACAATTAACAGAGTTTAGTGTTGAGCTTATATTAAACTGAATTTTTCCTTGGTAGCAGTGATCTCTGCGGCATCACACTTATTCGAAGAGGTATGACCACTTAGGAACACTGAGTCAGTTATCAGACGTGGTTTGTAATCCACATAGATCACGGATAAATCGCTTGTGTATATTTAACTGTGCGGTCCAGAACATCATCATACCATTAAAAACATTCATAAATATATATATAAATTGCTTTTAGTGCTGTGCGGCTGGCCGGAGTTTCGGCGGCGACATACGTAGGCAAGTACACATCGCACGTTTAAACTTATTCCTTTGCTGTTAGTGCTATGACTAGCCCTTAATGCACGACTTCATCTCTTCCTTCTGGCCTAAAGGTTTAAGGAAGTAAAAACTTGTTATCAATATTAACGTGTGTGAGCATTTACAGCACATATTTCGGTCATTTACTGTTACCCAATTTAGGGTGTGGCTAAATAAATAAAAACCTTTTTTGGGTAAATTATTAAGGGGAAGAAAATTAAATATATAACCATCCCCCTTGTGGTGGTGCCCTTGATACTGTTACGAACGCAGACAGGACCGCGACACGTGCCAGATTCGGAGCTGGCTGGCGGCCCTGCGAGGCCACTAGCATCATGCGCCGTGTCACGTGGCGTTCACTGACGTAAGTCATGCCACGCCTGCCTAGCCGGGTTACAAGGGTTGTCGCTACCCCCCTCCCCCTCCGCACTCCGCGGGTCTCCCTACCTCGGCGCTGTTATCTACCGCTGAGCGGCCTTGTGAATTCCACGAGCAAGCGACGCTATTCTCGACGCTTCGGGCGTCGGGTCGGCTCGGGATGACGCGACTCGTCACGGCTGCTCTCGTCGCTTCGAGAAGGGCGCCACAGACTACTTAAGCAGCGTCGCCGGCCTCGGCGAGAGAGTTTTTGGCGACAGAGTTCCGCAACGGGTGCCGCGTGAGTCCCGCGACAGTTCCGAGCGGATTATTCCGAGTGAAGAGAAGTGCGACATCGGCGAAGAGTGTGAGAGACTCCCCTCTCCTGAGAGTGGCACTGAGTGGAGTTCGACTGGATCGTGAGAGTGTGGCGACTGAGTGGCGCAAGACTGTGTGTGTGGACAGGTGCGAGGTAAGGGGCTAACCACAATTGAGCCTAGCTCCAGTGAGGAGTGTGATCTGTGGAACTTTACAGACATTGAGTGACTTGAGAATAAACATTTTTAAGTGCCAGTGACTTGTGATCGGATATTTTTTAAGTACAATTATTTATTATTAATGTAGATATTAGTAATCAATAAAACTGTAATAAAACTAACTGGGCTATCCCTTGCGAATCCAATTCTCTCCATATTATTAAATTGTAACAATACTATAAAAGAAAAAAATAACTATCACAAGTTAAAAATTCGCTAGTATTTTTTAATACCAAGACAACTGCATTAAATTTTTTAGCCAGATTAATTAAGACAATCAATATCATAAACACATTTCTGGGGCTTTGTATCAAGGTTTTAAATGGGTTAATTTACCCCAAAGAGTTTTACCATAGGCATATTTCATACAAATGACAACAATGTGGGTGACATGATTATATGACAGTTGACCCTTTAACACCACTTTAGCTTTAAATCTGCAATGTAGAAAACTATACATGATTAAAAATTGTGTAAAGTTTTCTGTAACTATGTTTTAAAAACTTGCATTTACATTAAACAAAACCTGCTTAGTATGTTTTGGGAAATCTTTTAAGGATAAGGAGTAATTAATTTTATAAGGAAGAAAAAATGATTAGGAAGTCCTTAATAACAGTTATATACAAGGTTTTAATAGCACATTTGTCAACATTTTACACATTCTTTGAGGACTAAAACTACATGAATTCTTTTTTTTTTTTTGTGATTTGATTAATCTTTAAGTTGTAATGACCATTTGGCTAATTTCCAGATACAATCATGCTACAAACCATTATTTGTTAACCTTTTGCTATCTTATATAATAGTGTCACACAGGTTAAGAAATAGCTAGAAATTAATACTTTTTATTGTCATAGCAATATTATTGTCAATGAGAAAGTGTATAGTAAACTGCAGTTCAGCTCTGACATCAAAAAACACAAAACCGTAAGTATAGCCGGCTATAAAATAAAACATAAAATCATGAATGTATCTAAAAATGCACCATCCAAGATCAGTTAGGTTTCAGCTTTGAAAAAAGCTGCAACATGAAAGGAAAACACTTGGCTGACATACATCTCAAATATTACACTTGTTCACATGATACAATAGCGCATTATAGTACTTCCGGACTGATATAACAGTTGGCACTTAACATTTTTAACATTTGTATTGTCTGTGGGTTTACCCCATAACCAATTTGTTTACAAATTTGATTAACACTATTTTTATAATTGACTACTCATACCTGTGGTTTATACCTCCTATAAATTAACTACATATGTATCTCAGCAGCTACCTTGGTATACAGAAAATTTATTCAGAATCCTCAAGTTTGCTACCATGTAGACTAACTTACGAGATTTTAGTGTAAGTACAAGCATTTTATACACGGTTGTGTATCCTACGACAAATTAATTTAAAGCACCGTATTCGTTTAAATGGGGTACAAAAATGACTTTATATTTTAGTACCTATCTAATCAACTACTTGAAACACTGATTCTTCAGCATTTGCTTACAAAAATCTTTGACATTAAAGTTTCTTTCTAAGAGCTTATATTAAGCTAACATATTGTACAGTTATCACCATTTAATTTTTATCTTATGATACACACAACCTTAAATATTTAATTAATTTTTTTACAACTTTAGAGTATATAAATGTATGTCCGGCGGCAGGGTTAAGGGTATGGTGTCAGTGTCGGGGACGACCATCTTGGATTGTGATGTCACGGTGGCCATATTGGATGACTTTGACCTTGACCTTCAAAATGGCAGAAATTTGCCTAAAGATTACTCTATATTTGCCGAAAAGAGCCAAAAATTCAAGAAGTAAAAAAAAGTAATTACATATTTAAAGGGGAAATTACCATTTTAAGTGAAATTTTCCCATTTTAGTTCTCAAAAATGCCAATGGCTTGAAAATTCATAAAAGCGACTTAAGACCCCTAAGCTGCGGAGGTCATGACTTTAACCATAAAGATAATGTTATGACCACCATTTTTAATTGTGACGTCACCGTTGTAATTATCGTTACGGTCGCCATATTGCAAATCCGTAGTTAAGCTAGAAATTAAGAAAATTAAAATTTATAAAAATATTAAAATAAAATTTAAATTTTCAACACACCTATATCGTTGAGTCCTCGGTTAGAATATGGTGAGGGCAAAAAAAAAAAAAGATATCCTTCTTCCACGGAGGCCACCGACAGAGACACATCCCACCACTAAGCGTAAAACATGCTTAATTATTTGGCCTACTTTCTTGTAATAAGGTTATATTCATACTGTAGTTCTGACAGTTCAGAGACTCTTGTCTTGTTTTCTTAAAATATGCCATGGCCTGTTTTAAATCTATAAGAATCATCGATGAAGAAGGGCCCCGTGGTTCGGATTCGTTTGGTCGATACGCCTGACATTTAACATGTTCTGTTTGAAATTTATGCCAAGTATCGAAAAATACCTCCTTGGTTGGCATAGTGATACCGAGAAAAATATTTATTCAGCCGGCAGGAGTCCTTGTTTGCAGTGAGGATGATAATTGAAATAAATATTTAGTAGCATAAGTTATTTTTCCTTCAACCAAAGATCAAATAAAGGACTGAAATGAATTGAATAAATCATTCCAATAGTAAATGATATTTTATGAGTTTTAGAATTTTTTTTTTCGTTTTTCTAGGTAAATAATTACGAATTTTCAAGATAGCATCCGAGATGGTCGACAAGATGGTGACGGATATCACAGTAATAAATACTACTGCACGCTTACGGATATAAATCAAACCAATATTATGCCAGCGCTCTCTAGCAGACAGAAAAAAAGATAGTGGATCCAAGATGGCCGTCATGACGTCATACAGGTTGACGTAATATCTTCCTTGATATTATTGGTGGGAGTTCATTCTGTCGGTGGCCTCCGTGGAAAAATGATCTGTCACCATTTTTTTTACCCTCATCGCGTTCAAACCAAAGACTCTATGATGTTTTTTTTATTATTTTTTAATATTGTATTTAAATATTATCTAGATATTTTAATTTATCTAATTTGCTAGCCTAATTTGCGGATTTTCAAGATTGCTGTCGTAACGATGTTTCGGTGGTTACGTTTTAATTCAAATTGTCGTATAGCATTATCCTAATGATCAAGGCCATGACCTCAGCGACTAAGTTCGGCTTGTTTTTAGGAGTCTTAAACCGCTTTTAGGAATTTTTAATCTATCATCATATTTTTGAGGACTAAAACGCAAAATTTTCTGTCAAAACTGTGATTTTTCTCTCAAAATAGATAAACTTTAATTTTTTTTATTTTTTAAAATGTTTAGGTGGAATTTTTTTAAAACGGGTAATTTGGGCAAATTTTGGCAAAATTTCGGAAAATTTTTGGCAAATTTGGATTCATTCTGGCCAATTGCTGCAAATTTTTTATGGTCAAGGTCAAAGGTTAAGGTCTTTCAGGATGGTCGCCTTGACGCCACAATCCGAAATGGTGGACACCAACACCACACCCTGGACCCTGCTGCCGGACATGCATTTATAGACTACTTACTTAGATTACAAACTGGTCACTTTGTGAATGCATGCAATAACCCCACTCTATGTCCTTGCTCTCACTGTTATGTTTTCTTTCAGTGTATCAAAAATATCATAATTTTCTTGTAAAATACCATGCCTGTGAAATTAATTTCATAGTTTCTTTTATCCAGAATTTTTTTAGTGCATTTTATCCAGTTCACAACACTAATGGAAATACTCTAAAAGCAGTAGGAACTAGATTAAGTTAACTTATGTTAGATTACTCACATAATAGGCAACATGCATATATGATGAATTTGTCTGAACTTCATAAAAATATCTTTTTGATACATATTTGAAAGTAGACATGCATAGTTCAATGCATGAAAATCTTTGATGACAAAGTTATTTACAGTTAAAATTGTTATTAATGATGCCACTATCACGTAACACGCGATGCAACCTCATTGCTTTGACGTGAAGACTGGGATATGGTCGCTACAGTACATTAGAATTAATATATCACATTTTGCCGGAATGGAAGACAGACAAGTTCGTGGAAGATCAATACAGCAAAATACCACTTGCAGATAAATAAAATTGATTTTTTTTTAATTCCATTAAAATTAAATGAAAGTAATCAGACTACCAAAGTAGCAGTACATATTTAGCTTTCACCTTGTCTTGCACTTATATCAAAACGAGGGTACATGACAGAAATAATTATTGTTATTCCTTATCAGCTTTAAATGCATGTAAGTGGTAAAATCTGCAAAGGATTCGCCAACATAAAATCAACTTGACATACTATTTACTTATACAGCAATTACTACTGAGATTTACAACAATATCAGTACAGGAGGTACATGATATTGTAGCTCAATAATTGCTTCAATATTGTTTGTAATAATGTCCAGCGTTGATTCTTTTTGCATATTTGTTAACATTTAGGTTATATAAAAATGGAAAGCCTTTATTCGAAGGAAATTTTAAAAAAAAAGTACATGTTGCCTATTCTGGAGCTAAAAATAATTGAACACAAATGGAGATTTGTCAAAGTTATGCATTACTGCACTAAACAGCCGTTAACATGCATACACTAAAACTTTTAAATGTGCCATTATCACGACAATTTGTGACTACATTTTAGAACTCCACAATTATGTTCATGCTAGAGCCTAGAGGCAGTCAAATACTAAATGTTCCCTGCCCTTGCACGAGATCACTAAAATCATGGCATGAGTGTGTAAACATCAGCTACATAAGTGATAAACTTTGTACAGCATGTCACGTAAATAAATTAAACCTAAAATTATAAATATTGAAGAAGTTGTAGTGAGTTTAGCAACAATAATGTTTCTGGAAAAATGTTCTCAGAAATATAGTTCTCTAAATTGACATCATACAGCATGTTACATTACACTTTAAAATTAAACAAAAAATTTAATTCATTTTGTTCATACCAATGACTTATGAAATTGACTTGTCACACAGTCTTAAGTTTTAGTTTGAGGAAGAATTTTATTCTGGATTATTTATTACTGTATAAAAATACAAACAACAGAGTAAAATATATTTTGAAAAAGGAAAAATGATTAAACGTTATTAAAGATAGTGAATATTAAAAGTAAACTACATCAGCGCATGAGGCTGTAGGTATGTGTGACAGATACCATGAAATGTACAGCCTCTTCATAACATTTTAACTCTATGACTTAACCGTTGCAAGGTTATGTTTACTTTTACAAAGTTATAAAATAACACTGAAACACTCAAATTTAAAATATTAAGATTATACAATTTCGGCATTTAACATATGTTATAAAAAAACTGCTTAGGTTATGGATTCTGTAATAGCACTAGGCAAGAGTCACGTATGCATATAGATCTAAATACAATGATACGTACAATTGCAATTAGTTGTACCAGATAGCATAAAAATTTTACTGTTGCCATTTGTTAAATAAAGGTTTTTTTTTGTGAATATAAATTACTTTCAAAACATTAAAAAAACACTCTATGCTGAATGCTTGATGTTAAATATTTTGGACTAATCATAAATAAAATTTAATTTTATTGTCACAAAATGAAGCGATTGTGAAAGTATGATTTAATGTTAAATATATTTCACTCCTTGTAGTCAAGAGTTAACATCACAGAAGACATGAAAAGAACTATCATGTCTGCTGAAAAAATGTTTAACAGCATATATATACAAAAATTGCAGTTATTATAATATAAATAATTTCAATTATGATTGCGAAAAATTACAGCAGTAAAGCAAGAAAGGATTTTTTTTCATATGTTTTACTATCTGGCACAAAGATTATTGTAAAATTCTTGTTGCAGTGATAATTACACGACAAATATCATCCAAGACTAAATACTTATACAAATTACAGGTTTCTGAATCTAAATCACTACACTTAGTCATGTGTACATGTAAAACCCTTACAATATTTAAATGTATTTTCTATTGTCAAGCACATGTCACGTATATAAAACATTACGTGCTAATATCTATAAAAAAGTAATATATTTATTGTCGTTAATTTGATTTACAATGTAAATCTCAGCCTACAGTTAATACTTGTGATTCTTATAAATAACTCATAAAAATGATTTGAAAGACTTATAATTGGTTGAAAATAAACTTCCATGGAATATGTTTGTACAGTTTCTGCTACAATATCAATGTATTTTACCCTGAGAATAATGTAAATATTTATTTTAAATTAAAATTGGTACAATATTATTTCATAACAAGTTTCCCAGTAACATAAAATTGTAAATTGTGTAATAAAAATCAGTATTATTATTTTTCATAATGTTTGCTATTTTTTGATAATTTTTTCCTCCGACTGTATACAGTAGAGGGGAGACTATTGTACCTAGAACATAGTGTGGAGTGGAGAATTCATTGGTTTTGTAAAAGTGTTGTTCGCTAGTAGTACTTAATATAAATGTGTTGTGCAACGGACTACCATAATATTACAGTGTTGAGTTAAGTATTTTGCAGTTATTTATACAGTTCTGTCAGTTTTTTTTGCTTCAGTTTCAAATATTTTTCGTTGTGGTTGTTTGTCTATTTAGGAAAAACGGTGCTCATTAAGAAAATATAGATAGGTACTGTGAATCAATATTAAATTTTATGTTTCGGATGCGGCCTCATGCTGCTTAGGGAGGGAAAGAGATTGGAAGACAAACATCTGCATGGGCTGGCAATATCTTAACCACGACAGCTGCCATAAATGCTATTGCCAAATGGAAATAACATGCCACCAACAATGGTTTACCAGAGTGATTTTCGAAGCTAGGATGCTCCTCAGTAGGTACACCTTCTGCAAGCCCAGCATGGTTCTCTCTTTCGACCGCCATAGCGCCCCCAGCGTGACGCCTCGCCAGAAAGAGGAAGTATGGATTGAAAGTCATCTTTTGTAGTGCGCCGTAGATTCGACGCGCCCAGCGTATGTGCTGCGTTTATTTAGCCCCATAACACAACTGATAACGTGTCTTCATTTCATTTAAAATAGAGAATAATTCTTTCAAACGTTTCCATTAGTATACTATCACTAAATTTAGGGTTTCATCTCAATCCTAGTCAGAATCAGAAATGTTCAAAACGCGATATATGAGGAGCTTTCATGCAAAACTCGACATGTCCATCACCAGTAAAAACGTATGTTTCACATGTTTTGAGACCCTTTTTCTGAGGCAAAGAACACTACCATCTCATGGCGATACAAAACGCAACATGTCCAAGTCATTTACAAGTATGAATTATGGGTTTTTGTGCAAAAAAGGTCTCAAAACATGTGAAAAATACATTTTTACTGGTGATGGACATGTAGAGTTTTGCACGAAAGCTCTCCTCATATAGTATGCTTATCTAATTAAGGTTACATTGTGCTTAAGATTAGGTCATGCTTAAGATTATGACTGGTCATATCTTGTTTTAGTTTCTGTAGTTTTATATTGGCTAGTAATTGCTAGCAGTTGCACCAAATGCTGGAAAAACAAACCACGTCCCTCCTGTAAATTTACTACCAACCTGTATGCTGTAGCGGTGATCCGTACTCGCATTCTACGCGTCCGTCGTAACTCGGCCGTCATACCTGCGACGTGTGTGTTGTTATGCTAACTTTACCACCCCGCATATTAAATAAATTTCACGCCCTCGACCTGACATTGATAACCTATCAATATCAAGAAATGGTTTGTATGGCTTGATAACCACCCTGGAGTAACTTTTGAAACGAAAGTGTAGCTTAAGTCTAAGGAACAACTTTTCTATGAACATTTTCGGCAGAAGCATTGAAACTTCCCATTGAATTTTTGAATATTTCAGCTATATGAATTCATCTGTATTTTTCAATTGGTTGGGAAATTAAAAGATTCATAATACTTACAAACTGCACGAAATACGTAGTGTTTTAGAAATATTTTGACTAAAGAACAGCTACTGGTTTATAATTTACTCGCTGCACAGCTATACTAATGGAAAAAAATTAAGCCACATCTCCCATTTACAGTAATGGTAAATAAAAAAAATTCAGTGAAAATTTATTACAATGCTGTATAATGTACCGGAGAGAAAATGAATAGCACCGATGGTTTCCCGAATCGTGCACGCAACGTACAACTGATGTACCCGTACTTCGCTACGGCAGTCTACAGGCAGATCACTCTTGCGCTGCTCATTATACATGCCCCTACTTGTGGGTACGCCACTGCCGCGCGATGCCCGTTGCCATGGAGATGCAGAAGGCATGAACAATGCAAAATCCTGTTCTCATGCAGACAAAGTACCCACTGTTGCCTGGTTTTAACCACCCATGGGATCTAATTTTCGGAAAATGTCATCCTGCGTAACATAAGGAACAATACTGTGAAGTTTCAAGTCTGTAAAATATATATACTTGAAAAAAGGGCTATAAAAAATCAAATTAAACACAGAGAGAGGAAAAAAAAAATAGTTTAGGTTTGCGATTTAAAGTGATAAAAAGTATTTAAATACTAATTGAACTCTTATGTGGGTACTTACTGATTGCTTCGTTGTTAATATCACACGGGTGTTTTTTAATGTATGGGAAAATTAAGAATGATAAAGCATCTAGTGCATGGCAACAATGTTAATAGGCAATGGGAAATAAACTTCTAGTGCCTGCGGCATTGTCAACACACACTTCGTACGTGTACTGCATGTTGTATCTAACCCCCTTCAACGCATTTGATTCTAAATTGGACTTTCAGTAAGGATCCCTAATGTTATTGATGATATAATATAGCCTATAGCCTTCCTCGATAAATGTACTATCCAACACTGAAAGAATTTTTCAAATCGGACCAGTGGTTCCTGAGATTAGCGCGTTCAAACAAACAAACAAACAAACAAACAAACAAACTCTTCAGCTTTATAATATTAGTATAGATTATACATGCATTGTCTTTTGATTTTTAAAATGTATTTTTCAGTGAAACTAAACTGGAAGAAATACCTAAAAAGTGTTTCAAGTTTCAACAGTCTCCCCAATATAAAATGTTTTAGAAACTAAGTGCTCAAGAAGTATATCCTCATGACAGTTTTTATATTACGTAAAAACTGGTAGAGTATTATTTTTTTAATGCTATAACATTTCAAATACTCTACAAAAGGAACAAGTGTTTATGCTGTTTTGCTGCATAACCACTGTGACACCAACTGCCGCATAAAACATAAGCTTGAGTCCAAGCAGCCCTCCTACCTGAGACAAAGAAACACACAGACCTGTTTATACCTGCTGTGGGAAACCACCAAAAATTCACCGGTTGTGTTTAGCTTTGAACACTACACATTCGTGAGCCAGTTTATTTACTGTTCGCGAAGTATGGTTCGGTGAATGTTAAAATTTATAGAGCGTGCAGGTTTCTGTCTTCCCGCTGGTTTCTAGAAGAAAAAAAATAGTGAATCTGGAACTTCAGTACAGCATACGTAAACAGATAATAAAACTCAGTCAATTGTCAGGAGCAATAAAATCCAGGGCGTTTGCTTGAAGTCCCATAGCTACAAGCAGCGATACAAAAAGGTGTCGTGCGTATCGAACTAGCTGGTCAGTCGAGCCCCGTGTCCCTGTCAACTACAAGCAGTGAGACAAAAAGGTGTCGTGCGTATCGAACTAGCTGGTCAGTCGAGCCCCGTGTCCGTGTCAACTACAAGCAGCAAGACAAAAAGGTGTCGTGCGTATCGACCAAGCTGGTCAGTCGAGCCCCGTGTCCCTGTCAACTACAAGCAGCGAGACAAAAAGGTGTCATGCGTATCGACCAAGCTGGTCAGTCGAGCCCCGTGTCCCTGTCAACTACAAGCAGTGAGACAAAAAGATGTCGTGCTTATCGAACTAGCTGGTCAGTCGAGCCCCGTGTCCCTGTCAACTACAAGCAGCAAGACAAAAAGGTGTCGTGCGTATCGACCAAGCTGGTCAGTCGAGCCCCGTGTCCCTGTCAACTACAAGCAGCGAGACAAAAAGGTATCGTGCGTATCGAACTAGCTGGTCAGTCGAGCCCCGTGTCCCTGTCAACTACAAGCAGCGAGACAAAAAGGTGTCGTACGTATCGAACTAGCTGGTCAGTCGAGCCCCGTGTCCCTGTCAACTACAAGCAGCGAGACAAAAAGGTGTCGTGCGTATCGACCAAGCTGGTCAGTCGAGCCCCGTGTCCCTGTCAACTACAAGCAGCGAGACAAAAAGGTGTCGTGCGTATCGACCAAGCTTGTCAGTCGAGCCCCGTGTCCCTGTCAACTACAAGCAGTGAGACAAAAAGGTGTCGTGCGTATCGAACTAGCTGGTCAGTCGAGCCCCGTGTCCCTGTCAACTACAAGCAGTGAGACAAAAAGGTGTCGTGCGTATCGACCAAGCTGGTCAGTCGAGCCCCGTGTCCCTGTCAACTACAAGCAGCGAGACAAAAAGGTATCGTGCGTATCGAACTAGCTGGTCAGTCGAGCCCCGTGTCCCTGTCAACTACAAGCAGCGAGACAAAAAGGTGTCGTGCGTATCGAACTAGCTGGTCAGTCGAGCCCCGTGTCCCTGTCAACTACAAGCAGTGAGACAAAAAGGTGTCGTGCGTATCGACCAAGCTGGTCAGTTGAGCCCCGTGTCCCTGTCAACTACAAGCAGAGAGACAAAAATGTGCGACAATAAATATTCAGTATTGTTTTCAAAGACATATTTCAAGTATGCAAGAATAACCATAGCAAAGTTTACTAATTTATAATAATTTTCTTTTTGTATTACAAACTACTTCTAGGTAACTGGTTTCTAGAGGAAACTTTTGTATGAGTACAACATATTTCTCTTTGTGACGAGACTTAAACCCTAATAATTCATTAGTAAACCTCCTGCAACGTGCTGTCGACTTAAAGAATCAAGCTTTTTTCAAAGTTTCTGGCAAACGTTGGTAAAATTTGCTGCAAACTTGAAGCTAGCTTGCCCTACCATCGAGTTGGTGACATTCAGCCCAAGACTTAATGCAAGTGCAGAGGTTGCATGACAAGCCTAAAAAAAACTTCAAAGAGAATTAAGCCGCATAGCACCAAGGGTGGGTTTATAAACGCTGCAAGAAACGCAAGAGCGCAAGGACGCAGCACGCTATAAACGCAAGAAAACTGCAAACATATATGGGCCTGAAACATGCAACTTGAAACTGTAACACTTAGAAACAAATTCTCTATTGTGCTTTTAATCATCAATAACATTTTTTCCTAAAAAACTGTGGAATTCTTAAAAAAAGCTTGATTTAAAAGTGTCATTTACTTTCACTGTGAAATAGTTTAATTAGTGAAAACGCGATGTGTGTGAAAAAATAATATCTTTTTAAAGTTTTTGAAAAATTTCCTTCAAATGTGGAAGGCCGAAACACAAGTCGAAACGCTAGAAGTTGGGTTTTGGCCGATGCTTGATTTGCGTTTTTGCATCTTGCTTTTATTGCGTATAGTTTATAAAACCCAGCCTAAATCCCAGCCACAGCACACATGAGAGAAATTCGAGGTAACTACCCATATTTTTGATATAAATATTCCTTTTACTTCAAGCAACTTCTGTGATACTGACCAGGACGTTTTAGCACCTAATTAATTATTTGTCAGCTATGTAAAAACCCATTTGCCTGAAGCCATAGGATCATCAACACTGAGAAAGACGTTTATGGTGTCTTGCGCTGAATAGCCTATAATTTCCGGCCATAAGCATGATTAAATAGGTATTATTTTTTTTAACTCTGTAACTTCTCCCGACTTTGTCTCTTATTCACACACTAATGAACAGCTGTAAAATACTGCGGCGTTCTCCTGCGATACGTGCGCTGAAGTTTAATGAACGTAATGATTTAGTTGTAGCAAACCATAAACAAAAGGGAAATGTAAATGATCGTGTAAACGTTTTGGTGCCTCTTTGTAAATACATAGCCTATCAGGTCGTGTGTTTCCGGATTTAAGAAAGTGCCTCAGGAGGAGGTAGAGATCATTCTTAAACTAAATTCTAACCAAACGTTGACCAACTACGACAAGAAGAGTCTCGAACATTGTGCACAATTATTACAACAACAAACTGACAAAACTCATATGCTTTTAGTTCGAAACTACGTATTACAAAGTTTCCCAATGAAACACTGACAACGTGAGATCATTTTAGTAGTTCACACAATCCATTAAATTAATTATATCAAAAACAAAAACATTGACGACAACGTCATACGTAACATTTACATACTTATTAACTTAAAATTACTGGGACAAGCATACACAAATTTACCATTAATACATTTCAAATTTGACATGCTTTTCAGATTGCAGATTGCTACCAACTAGGATATTTCTAACAATGTTCACATACAACAGAAATATACTCACTGTAGTTTCAAGACTAATAGTTAAAAGGTAATTTACCACTTAAACATTTATTTTCCCAGTTCAACAAAAAAGTTTTCATGCCAACCACATGATGACAGTTTAGAAACTTGTAACTGCCTGCAAAATATATCAAAAGTACAATTTAAAGCTCTGGGTGATAGCATACCGTATCTTATAAATAGACTCGCAATCTTGATACTTAAGAATATTTCCCTCCTCCGCAACAGTATTATAAGAATATAAACTCCCACGCCACAAAATAGCATCACTTTTACGTATAAAGCTGACACTTAAACATACACATTGACTACATGACATTTCGTCTAGCTGAGTACAACTTCTACAACGAAACAGCAAACAACCACCTCGATAATTACTTGCCCCAAGTTTCTCAGCGATGCACCCTTTGTGAAAGAAGATTTTCAGTATAAAAATAGTTTTATTGGTCACAGCACTCGACAGAATCAAGCCCATATGACATTCCGAGTGATCGCTATATTAATATGTAGTTACAAGTCTACTAAGGTAGGGAGAAAGCAAGCTACAGTGAGATATTTTTTTCTCTGTAGGTTATACAATTAATACATCCTTTGTTTGAGACAAAAAAATGACATCAAATATGCATGTGTTTGTGTTTCCTGGTACTTGCTGTAGTTCATGATCAAAAACAGTAATTAATTTTGCAGACACACTATGTAATTGAATATTTTACCATAAACACAACAACCATTATTTTGTGGAGAAAATTGCCTATTATAGGGAGCCTACATATAGTTAAAAATATTATATAAATTTAATGCTAAATATTTCTTCATAATTTTAACAATCAAGGAAAATAATATTCAGTATTTTCAATATAATGATTAATTATTGAATAACTGTCCCTACCACTATTTTAATTTTAACTGAATCAGTGTACAAATAATTTAAAAAAAAATTACAAATATTTTTTCTTTTCAGGTTTTTCACTTTTATCAAAATATATAATTTTAAATGTGTTAAAATAATAACTCCAACACCACTATTTATCAGGCCATTTTGTTTCAAGTGTTTGATATGCCAGCAGTATACATATACTTTTGAAATTGCATACCAGCTACTTTATCGTTATATCCTAACATTTTTTTAAAACATAAACATGCATTTATGTGACATCAACCTGCATTGCGCATGCAGTAGGTTACAACATGAACGAAAGTAACACACTGACATGAGATGGAACCGGCGGTTCAGTTGGAGTACAAGGACATCTTGCGTATGATCCAGGGCACGTAGCGCGGCACGTATGTGTAGACGCCGGGCAGGTGAGGGTGTGCGCACTTGATGCCCCAGCTGACGATGCCTCCCACGAACCAGCGGTCGAAGCCCGCGTCGTCGCGGCACAGCAGCGGCCCGCCCGAGTCGCCCTGCAGGCAGCCCCGCCCCGCCCAATCAGCTCCCAGCTCGCACGCTCAATCAGATCCCAGCTCGCACGCCCAATCAGATCCCAGGTCGCACGACCAATCAGCTCCCAGCTCGTACGCCCAATCAGATCCCAGCTCGCACGCCCAATCAGCTCCCAGCTCGCACACCCAATCAGCTCTCAGCTCGCACGCCCAATCAGCAACCAGCTTGCACGCCCAATCAGCTCCCAGCTCGCATGCCCAATCAGATCCCAGCTCGCACACCCAATCAGCTCTCAGCTCGCACGCCCAATCAGATCCCAGCTCGCACGCCCAATCAACTCCCAGCTCGCACGCCCAATTAGCTCCCAGCTCGCACGCCCATCAGCTCCCAGCTCGCACGCCCAATCAGCTCCCAGCTATCACGCCCAATCAGCTCCAAGCTCTCACGCCCAATCAGCTCCCAGCTCGCACGCCCAATATGCTCCCAGCTCGCACACCCAATCAGCTCCCAGCTCGTACACCCAATCAGCACCCAGCTCGCACGCCCAATCAGCTCCCATGTCTCATGCCCAATCAGCTCCCAGCTCGCACGCCCAATCAGCTCCCAGCTCGCACACCCAATCAGCTCTCAGCTCGCACGCCCAATCAGCTCCCAGCTCGCACGCCCAATCAGCAACCAGCTCGCACGCCCAATCAGCAACCAGCTCGCACGCCCAATCAGCTCCCAGCTCGCACGCCCAATCAGCTCCCAGCTCGCACACCCAATCAGCTCTCAGCTCGCACGCCCAATCAGATCCCAGCTCGCATGCCCAATCAGCAACCAGCTCGCACGCCCAATCAGCTCCCAGCTCGCATGCCCAATCAGCTCCCAGCTCGCACACCCAATCAGCTCTCAGCTCGCACGCCCAATCAGATCCCAGTTTGCATGCCCAATCAGCTCCCAGCTCTCACGCCCAATCAGCTCCCAGCTCGCACGCCCAGTCAGCTCCCAGCTCGCACGCCCAATCAGCACCCAGTTCGCACGCCCAATCAGCTCCCAGCTCGCATGCCCAATCAGCTCCCAGCTCGCACGCCCAATCAGCTCCCAGCTCTCACGCCCAATCAGCTCCCAGCTCGCACACCCAATCAGCTCCCAGCTCGCATGCCCAATCAGCTCCCAGCTCGCATGCCCAATCAGCTCCCAGCTCGCACGTCCAATCAGCTCCCAGCTCTCACTCCCAATCATCTCCCAGCTCGCACGCCCAATCAGTTCCCAGCTCGCACGCCATTTATGCACTTTTACCACATCAGAAAATTTTGAATGTTTATAACCAAACAAAAAACACAACGAATTTTTGCGAGAGTTTAAAACTCAACAACACTTTTGCCCAATATTAACGTAACTAATGTAACATAACCAAACTTTCATTTCAGTAACGATCACCTAGACGTGCGAAAATATTATTTGCTAAACACACACCTAATCCAACCAAACTTTTGCCTTTACACAGCAAAAAGTGTTATATATGTGTATATAATATATTTTGAATTGCCATATTGTGGTTGGCTTTCATTGTACATCTTTGGCGTGGTGGTTCGTGTTCTTACCTCTCCTCCTTTCCTCCTACCCTTTACCCACTCATACCAGTGTTTCCACTGAAAGGCAAGAGGTAGGAGTAGGGTAGGAGTCGGGAGTTAATAGTGGAGGGGTTTGGGATTGAATTGGGCTGTGAGTTCGTGATTCTCACACTTGACTTTTAAGAAATGCCGTTTATTCTTTTAACACCGTTATGCCCTGTACATGGACGGGTCGCTGGGTGCTGCTACTCTAGCAGAGACTCGAACAGAGAACCTCGGCAGCGAGTACCCGCCACCCGGCGCATGACTAGTTGAGGCTCGCGGCCTTCTGGACTCTACTGCCGCTAGTATCTCAGCGACTCCAACATACAAATCAAAACATACAAACATTGTATTTGCGTAACTGCTAATTACTTGCCTAACATAGGCCCGAACACAACCATCCCTGGAGCTTGCTAAGTATACACTGTGAACTGACCTGCGGCGGAAGAAGGAGGGGGAGGAAAGGTCAGTGACCTGGGTGCTGCGTCGACCATTGCACTCACTCCGACGCCTTCGCAGCCCTATTGCTAAATATAGCCTCTAACATTAAGTATACTTAATAAGGCCACTGTAGAAATAGCTGGTTAGAGAACATGCATATTATTGTTCTTTAATTAAGGACTGCAATTTGGATACTTGCTAATAATTGTCCAGATAGACAGCATTGGCACACTTATTATGGACCTATTTTTAGTGTAAAGTGTACAGTGTATGATCACTGTAGCCAACATGGTTTAGGGACTTTGTGCTTATTTGCTTGTAAGGATACTGAAGTTATTTAGTATCTTAAACGGTTTAACCTTTTGTGTTAAATTCTCTGTGGAATATTTTCAAAATTTTAATCTTTAATTATAAAACTTTTATGAATGTTTATTGAAATTAAAGTCGAGGTTTTGTTTTTTATAAATTTAGTTAAACAATTTTTATTTTAAAAAAGAAATATTTTTGTGTAATGCCTTGTAGATATCACAAAAACGGCACCCTCAAATATGGCCCGAATTATAAAATTGTGGTCGTAAGGCACGCCGTGCTGGGGCCTATGGAAGGCCAAATTGTGACATGAATAACTAGTATGGCAGTTGCCTTGTAAATAGTCTTTGTTTGTAGTGCGACTGGTCAGCAGCTGAGATAGTTGAAATATTACTAACAATTTTTCATTTGTGATTTTACTTAGTGCTGAACCCAGGTAGAATTTTATGGTATCAGTCAATTTTCAATAAGTTAGGTGGTGTTTAATAAAGACAAGTTTGTAATAAGTAATGTTAAATGAAAATTACTTTTCTACACTGTCAATATAACAAACCAAAGACAGTTATCAATGAAATAAATTTAAGAAAAAAGGCCTTATTTTTAGAATTTTTGGAATTGTTTCCAAATTGTTTGGTCAAGATTGTAGTCAAGATGGCTGACAAAATGGCGGACAGTTTGATGGCTGTGTGTTGATTGACACTAGTGTTCTCTAGCCGATTACAAGTGAAACAAGATGGTGATCGACACTAGCACACTTTAGTACACGACACGAGAGTAATCCAATATGGCAGCCAATATTGCTATACTGTGATATATCGGGGGTTTAGTATATGCGGAGAGGGGGAGGGGAAGTGAGGCCTGTCTGCTTAGTTTTATGGTTTGTGTAGGGCTGCTCAATTAATTATTTTACAAGTGTAGAACTGAAGACACCTTACGATAATGTCATAACTGCACAGAAAAAATTAAACAAATATGTGTAGGATTTTTTTAAAAATATTTTAAATTTCAAATTACATGTTTACTCTCACCGAGGCACGAACTGTGGCCCACTGTTTTACTTTTATGTTTTATTCTGATAAGTGGAATAGATATTAAAATATATATAAAAAAGGTATTAGTGTTTTTAATTAGCATGTATTTGTAGTATAATATTGCACTCTAAATGTTAAATTTCAGTTGAATCGTTATATATCAAAGTCGAAGTCAACGGCTGTGATCAAGGGCACCGAAAACCAAGATGGTAGTCGAGGTCCACACCATGAACTAACTCTTTCCCAGAAGCGGCTGTTGTATTCTACTTACGGTCACATTCGCTGAACATTAGTTCGCAGTAATGGCGAGTGGGTGAGTGTGTAGGGACGCGATGTGGCGGGTGAAGCCGAGGCAGACGGCGAGCTGTAATTTGCCTGGCACGCGTCCTTGCCTCCCAGGCGAGCTGTAGCTTGCCTGGCACGCGTCCTTGCCTCCCAGGCGAGCTGTAGCTTGCCTGGCACGCGTCCTTGCCTCCCAGGCGAGCTGTAGCTTTCCTGGCACGCGTCCTTGCCTCCCAGGCGAGCTGTAGCTTGCCTGGCACGCGTCCTTGCCTCCCAGGCGAGCTGTAGCTTGCCTGGCACGCGTCCTTGCCTCCCAGGCGAGCTGTAGCTTGCCTGGCACGCGTCCTTGCCTCCCAGGCGAGCTGTAGCTTGCCTGGCACGCGTCCTTGCCTCCCAGGCGAGCTGTAGCTTGCCTGGCACGCGTCCTTGCCTCCCAGGCGAGCTGTAGCTTGCCTGGCACGCGTCCTTGCCTCCCAGGCGAGCTGTAGCTTGCCTGGCACGCGTCCTTGCCTCCCAGGCGAGCTGTAGCTTGCCTGGCACGCGTCCTTGCCTCCCAGGCGAGCTGTAGCTTGCCTGGCACGCGTCCTTGCCTCCCAGGCGAGCTGTAGCTTGCCTGGCACACGTCCTTGCCTCCCAGGCGAGCTGTAGCTTGCCAGCAGGCTGATTACGAGCACACACTTTGCGTTATAAGTTGCGATAAATAACGAAGGTTTGCGAAGAATATCGCAGGAACCAGCAACGTGATTACGAACACATCCTGTTTCGTTAAACTTCGAATATTGATGACGTTGTGGCGGTATATATCGCAAACTTTGATTACGAGCACACTTTTCAAGTGATATTTATCGCACCGGAGCTACGTTATATATCACGAGCATTTCAAGTGGTGATACAAAGCGAATGTGAGGTAAGTGATATAATTACTCTTAAAAATAATGTCATCCCGTCCTAAAAACGTCATTATAATCGCACATTATTGTTTTAAATATAGTCGAGTACGATGTAAAGCGATGAAGTTAAACGTAAACAATTGTTTTAGGTTAGCATGTGCATATTTAACATGCGAACATTATTCTTATCATGCTATTTCTGTTTATTAATTGTACCATGAAATCATTGTTTTCAATGCATATTTACCGTGTGGAATAATTATGAAGTGGTTTAAATACGATCAAAGTAGGTAAGAAGAATATTAATAAATGCTGTATCATAGCGTATCAAATTAATCCTAACCTAAAGAGCGATATTATTTACACGCACATTATGAACTCAACATAGCTATAAATAGTTCAAATAGGCTGCTTATGTATATTTTGTGTTTGGGTATTTGCTCAACATGCATTTTTGTTTAATCTGTGCGCTTGTAGACTTCAGACAGTAAATTGTATATTTCTCTATTTAGTTTCAGAAAGCTATTTCCGGCCTCCTTGTGTGTTCAATTGTGCAAGACATTTTTCATTTGTGCTCATTCATTTACATATTGGCTCTATTACCTAAGTGTGTTAACATTAGTAATTGTTAACAAGTGGGGCTGATCATAAAACAAATAACTTGATGAATAATTTATTTATCAATTCCCCTCCTTATACAGGATGATTCTATTAAATAACATTTCGAGCTTTTATGTAGGGGAGGCGAGGCTTTATTATAAAAATAAGTTTATGGAAACGGTAATTTTGAGTTCCTATTATCAACCTTGATACTTATTTCTGTTGAGATATTTCAAGTTGTTTACTGTTTAAATTGTTGGTTATGTGTGGTTAGCTACACTTCAAATACTGCAAACCTATTCACATCTACAGTTGGTTAGGTTAGCTACATTTTAAATATTGTATAATGAGGTAAATCTGGTGAAAAGCTACTTGTCCATATGTTTTTTTTTTAAATTATTTATTAGTTTTCAGACATTAATTCCAATAATTAACATAGGCTATCAATACTGTAACATTGTTTTACTAATAGAAAATTAAGCTTGCCTCACCTAACCAACCATCCACACATATTTTGTAGTACAATTAATGTAACTAACCTAACTTAACTAACCATTCACACAGATCCACACTATTTTTTTGTTATTTTTAATTCATCTAACAAACTTAATGGTGGGAATGGCTGGTTTGATTAGGTTAACTACAAATACTTGAAAGTAGTGTAGACAGTTTATTAGGTTATGGTCAGTGGCGAGGCGTGAGGTTTACATGAGGGGAAGCAATAACTCCGTTCACACCAAAACATGATGAGGTTGGGGGGGGGGGGGGGGGGGGTCTGGGGACCCTCCGCCGGGAAAATATGGATTTCAAGGTACAAAATGGTGATATTTAAGTAGTTTTCTTAACTGAACATTAACTATTCCACAGGTAGAAAAATTGACATTTTTTTTAATAAAATTATTTTTGAAAAATAATGATTGACTTACATTATTCTGATAGTAAAATACCTACTCTACATTACTTATATACTAAGTTGGAGTGTAGTATCATCGTACGCCCACAAATCCCCCACGCACTGCCAGCCAACAGCCCGCGGGAGAGATGCGCGCGCCCCGAGAGACGACCGCCGACTGAAACGCGACATCGCCACCTGCCGTGCCGAACTGTACCGGACATAGCCGAAGCAGTCAGCGGAAAAATTCCACCGTCTGCTTCGGCCATGTTCGCTCCAGTTCGGCAAGAAAGCGTTACCTTCGTAGCTTCTACCGCGTATTTTTCCAGCCAATCCCCTCCCTGAATCTTTGTACCATGCCACCCCCCTTCCGAAAGGAAACTACTGCGGCAGCCTTCCTGCTGAAAGCGATCCTACCAGCGCTTCTAAACCTAGCAACGCTTCTAAAACAGCATGTTTTTGTGTCAACGAGTTCTTTTTTTATAGCGCACAGCGCACAGTATTGGGTCCCAAGAAGATAGTGTAAAAAATACATACACCTAACTGCACGAGCCAAAGTAAAATACTATTCTGAATAAAATATTTATTTAAAAAATACAATGTCTGGAAACTGCCTGGGCAAGCACTGCTTGCCTTGCTTGCCCTGACGAGACGCCACTGGTTATGGTAGTTATATTAAATATACTGTGAACTCATTTTAACAGTTTTTAAGAATTATATATTGTAACACAGCTAACTCTAACCTAACCAACCACACTACAGTTTATACCTATTATTTTTGTTGGTAACATAACTTAAGAAACAGTTCACAAAATCACACAGTATTTTTAATGTAGCTTACTTAAGCCAACCAATCATTCTCATGTCTAAATTTTTTGATTTACCTAACCTAACAAGCAGTGGGGGATCCAGGATTTTGGTTTGGGAGGGGCTTGACCCAGCTGAGGCTAGGCTTTATCAAGGCAAACACTAAAACAATAGTGGACCCAGATGCTTTTGGGGGGGGCTTGAGCCCCTTAGCCCCCCCTCTGGATCCGCTACTGCTAACAAGCTATTAAAATGGCATATTTCTAGTTTAACTGCTTGAAGAATTACAACACACTCATGGAGAATTGTTGGAAAAGAAGTCGAAAAGTTAAAATGGTTTTTAGAAATTAAAGAAAAATGAATGCAGTTATGCGTTACATCGAGGAATATTAGCTCAATAATATCATCTTAAAAAATATTTTTATTAATCAGGCCCTCTTGTTAACAATTAGTAGCCTACCAAACTATATTACACTAATTTAGTTACCTAATGTTTGAAAATATTTCAGATTCTACACAATGGCCTTTGCTGCCTTTCTGCTAGCTATGGAACTTGAGGAGAAGGCAGAGAAGATTGTTAAGAAACCATCAAAATCCCTTCGAATTGCCAGATTGCATCCTCAGAAGCAGTTGGAAAACCTTAGAAAATGAAGAAACATGAAGAAACGAGCTATGCAATTTAATAAATACTTTGTTATAAAGTTTGTTGCATTTGTTAAAGAAATTGTGAAAATAAGTGTTCACTCATTTCCATTTTACTTTTGAGTATAACTTGGATATTATATTAAACACATGTTAACTTTTTATTTTCTGGTTTCAGCAGATGATCTCATTGTCCTGAGAGAGTTGGCAGTGGCTTTTTTGAACCATTGTTTTTTTTTGTGTGTAAAAAAATAGATACTATGCATCATTTAATGATAGGTTGTTATTTCAAGTAAATCTCATACATGGGAAATTGCTTGTGTGCTGCTTCATGTTTACAAGTTTATTAATTTAAAATTTTGAAATTTCAGATTTTGTTTTGGTTTTAAATGAAAAATATTTACAAAGAGTGTATTATTTAATATCTCAATTTTTTTCCATGGATGGTTATAATTAAACAATTATTAATATTAACTATTAATAGCCTGTCCAATAAAAAAAATCAATGCACATGTCTGTAAGGAATCTTGTATACAAAAAATGATTTCTTAACACAATATTTTCTCATAATTGGCAATTTTAGCACATGCCTCCAGCATGCCTTTTAACTTTTCTTTAAGTTCTTTGATGCATTTTTAATCAAATTGCTGGTTATCATTTCAGAAGCACATATTCCCAATGCTTCTCATCAGCTGCCAGCTGTCTTTCTTGAATGTTGTTTATCAGCTGCCAGCCATCTTTCTTGATTGCTGCTCAACTGATCTTTTTTTTTTATTATTTTTAAATTGTACTATTGATCATTACCAGTATGAATTGTATAGGTTACACTAGGTATCATATAGGCAGAGTTATAATAAAGGAGGTGCTAATAACAAAGTACACATTCTATAAAGTATGCTGACTAAAAGTATTATCAAGGTTTTTCCAGTCAAAGATTTCACAATGCTTGTATATAACCATTCTTTACTTTTTTTTTGTGTAAACAAGATATAACATGGAAGAATTTCATTAGACTAGCTGACTATGAATGCAAGTTTCAGCAAGTTCCACAACTGCTTGTTGTTGCCAGTGAGCCCATTTGTATACAGTATAGACATTGTTTCATGTGGACGAATATAAAAAAAATATTTTGAACTAATTTTTATTATTGTAAGTTTAGAATCAATGTAGGTATGTTTATTGAGACTGAGACAAGTACAAACAAATTAAATGACACACATTGCATTTAGCTAGATAATTCAGGAACAAATATTGACTTAGTATGATTCATCTTGCGATAAAGTTTGGTACAGCTCCATTCCTTGCACCTCCCCAGTCAACACTCTGCATCTTATGAATTATCATCACTCACTGTTCTTATCTTTCTATTTATCATCAGAATAACCAATAACCATTAAATCTGTGCTTAGATGTGTGTGAATATTAAAATAAGCAATTTTTGAGCTAGTATTTAGAGATCAAATCAAATGTTTCTTAAAATATGTGATAAAGCCTTTGAACAGCTTATTTAACTATATTAAGTAAAATTTAACTTAAATAAAAGACTAATACAGTAAATTAATATGTAACTGATTGTGACTGATGGCCATTCCTATAACAAATATGCATAAAAAAACTCTTAGGTTTCTTGGCTATCTTATGAAAACACAAGGATTGTAAGAGGTCTTGTTTTAATAATGAATCTACCAGGGGTATATGCAGGGGCAAGAGGAATATTAGCCTCCCCCAAAATCCTAAAAGAAAAATCTATATTCTCCCCCCACCCCTCCCTCCCTCCCAAAAAAAATAAAGCCAACAGCAGGCTAAGTGCTTCTATACCACTTTCCTCCTCCCCATCCCCCTTTCTCCCTCATAACAAAATTCTGCATACACTTCTGAGTAGAACAACTTTAATTTTTATTTTTTTTTAATATGAACTATTAACACTTCCATGTTCATGCAAGTCTTTTTTTTTTTTTTTGTGTTTCATTTTAAATGTAGCACACCTCCAATTTCTCTGTCAACTTTCAGGTATCTTAACTACTTAATTTTCACCACTCTTATTTTAAACCCACTACACCAATCTCAAACAACAAAATTGGAAGCATACCAGTATTGAAAAAAATATATATTTGATTTTCAAATAAATATTTGTAAAAGTATAGGATAAACAAAATGCATGACTACCACAATATAATGTCTACCAGAGGTTGAGGGACAAAACCACCTTCTAGAATCTACATCGTTCCCAATGATGATGCTGTACCGAAGATTTGGATAATTCTCTGGTCAAGGCTGCTCAGAAATATAACTTGGATAATATTGCCAGCTGTTATCTTAGCAGCTATTGCTTAAGCTGCTCTTTTTATTGCAGCATATATCATGTTGATCCATTACTGAATTAAAAAAAAATGGATTAAATAATTGGTATGCATGTACATCAGAAATTGTTCAAACTGAATATTATTTTACATATTAAACTATCAATTTCTAAACTTGCTGAGAAAAAGTAATCTATTAATTTATCTTAATGGAAAAAAAAGGGGGGGGGGGGGGGGGAGATAATTAAAATTATTGAATATTTCAAGACAGTTTTTAAAATAATTGCAGCATATTAATAATTTACATACATGTTGGATCATTAACCAACTTGAATGCCATCTTGAAAACAAAGTTGTTTACTCAGTAATTACTCTAATTACTCAGTACTTAGTTTCACTTGTTTAAGTCATTGGTGAGATTAAATTAAACAGCAATTAAAAAAAACATAGCAATGAACATTCATATCCTCAGATTATAAAAAAAAACTGTTCTTACACTGAAAATTTTCAAGAACTGTTCCATAATAACTGTTTAAAATTTCAATCTTTTTAAAGTGAAACATTATGGGCCTAATTTTATCCTTAGAATATGCAACCCAACACACTGAACAGTTTAAAACAGACTTAAAAAATAAAAATACAAAAAGTAGCCCATATCTTCTCCATTGTAATTGAAGGCTGCTGCTTACATAAAAATTGTAAAAACTAATATTTTGCCAATGGTCAATGGTTTTTAATGTCCCTAAACGTTTGTTAAGCCTCTTTGCCAGTTAAATCCACAGATACATGCAAGCTTCACATTCATTATTTGAAGAAAAATTGGCTGCAAACTCTCTGTGGCTCTTAATAAACCACACCATGATTTCTGTTGGGCAGCAGTAACTTTACCAGTGCCACTCTAAGGCTTATTTTAACTGAGAACACAAATATTCAACACAGTGTAGCCTACTCTTTAATAGCGGCATGTGCACTCTAATCAAGAAAACCACAAATTTAAATAATTTACTGTAATTAAACTTTACCAAGTGTACGAAGGGAGTAAAAAATGTTTGAGTGACCTATGATATAAATATTAGCAAAATTATTTGTATTTACGAATGGTACTAATATCTTGGAAACATTGTTTCACAACACTTGTATATAAAATCCACGAAAGCACATGAGTATTAAAATATATTTATAAAATATTAATTGATTAGATTACATAAACTAGAAAGCTCACCGCTGGAAATATGTTAAAAAGTGTTGTTTTTATTAGGTATGCTAATAACCACTTAAATTTATAATTAACCACATATATGTATAACTTTAAAGTATAAGGTTATGTTTTTACACAAGCACACCAAACTTGACTAAATATTTTTTAAATTCCATTCTTCATATCATATCAATAATAGGTAAAATAAAAACAGACACGGGTTCGTGGTAATTAGTTGTTCCTTTAATTTTGTAACCTGTAGAGTAGCCTCATTTTCATTCTATTGAAGTTTAAACATGCTTCTCGTTCGATGTTTATGTTTACATGGCAAGACGCAGTTAGCCACAATGACGACGCGAAATCTTTAACTGCATTTTTAATTTAAACTTCTACGAAAAAGGCAGCAAAAAAGCTTAAAATACTTTATTTAAGAAATTAGTGCATTGAAAAAGATTATTTTGTTTCCAGTAACACTAAGTATTCATGATTCACTTACAAAATAGTCTGTTCGACGAACATATTAATTGTTCAATTGTTGCTTGTCCTCTGACGTCATGGATTCGTATCGCAGGTTAGCGTTACCGTGGAAAATAACGAAACGCATATCGGAAGGTGGGTCGTAATCACCAAATGCGATACGTGTTTCGTTACCGCGTGAAGAATAACGCTAGTCGTCGATGGTGTTCGTAATCAGCCCGCTGACACGCGTCCTTGCCTCCCAGGCGAGCTGTAGCTTGCCAGGCACGCGTCCTTGCCTCCCAGGCGAGCTGTAGCTTGCCTGGCACGCGTCCTTGCCTCCCAGGCGAGCTGTAGCTTGCCAGGCACGCGTCCTTGCCTCCCAGGCGAGCTGTAGCTTGCCTGGCACGCGTCCTTGCCTCCCAGGCGAGCTGTAGCTTGCCTGGCACGCGTCCTTGCCTCCCAGGCGAGCTGTAGCTTGCCAGGCACGCGTCCTTGCCTCCCAGGCGAGCTGTAGCTTGCCTGGCACGCGTCCTTGCCTCCCAGGCGAGCTGTAGCTTGCCTGGCACGCGTCCTTGCCTCCCAGGCGAGCTGTAGCTTGCCTGGCACGCGTCCTTGCCTCCCAGGCGAGCTGTAGCTTGCCTGGCACGCGTCCTTGCCTCCCAGGCGAGCTGTAGCTTGCCTGTCACGCGTCCTTGCCTCCCAGGCGAGCTGTAGCTTTCCTGGCACGCGTCCTTGCCTCCCAGGCGAGCTGTAGCTTGCCTGGCACGCGTCCTTGCCTCCCAGGCGAGCTGTAGCTTGCCTGGCACGCGTCCTTGCCTCCCAGGCGAGCTGTAGCTTGCCTGGCACGCGTCCTTGCCTCCCAGGCGAGCTGTAGCTTGCCTGGCACGCGTCCTTGCCTCCCAGGCGAGCTGTAGCTTGCCTGGCAGGCGTCCTTGCCTCCCAGGCGAGCTGTAGCTTGCCTGGCACGCGTCCTTGCCTCCCAGGCGAGCTGTAGCTTGCCTGGCACGCGTCCTTGCCTCCCAGGCGAGCTGTAACTTGCCTGGCACGCGTCCTTGCCTCCCAGGCGAGCTGTAACTTGCCTGGCACGCGTCCTTGCCTCCCAGGCGAGCTGTAACTTGCCTGGCACGCGTCTTTGCCTCCCTCGGCGTAGCCGGCGCAGATCATGCCCTCGGTGACGTTCAGGTTCCGTTGCTGCAGCCAGATGTTGCACAGCTCGCGGTTCAACACCGGCACTTGCACCTCGTTCACGGCCGGCTCGTACTCGGTCGCTGGAACGCAACAGCGAACAAGTCCAGGTTAGGCCTTGCGTGTTGACGACGCACAATTCTGCGATGAGATCTAGGCCGTGACCGCATCCAAGCTCAGAGTTGTGTACTTACTTACGGCCCACGCAGCTACTGTATTTTTCCTTGTCTGCCAGAGCGTTTTGGACGTGCGATAGTGTTAGTCAGATACACAGGTTGTTAAATTAATAATATATATAAATAAATTGATAACAAACTATTTTAGCTAATAATAAAAAATTTACCCTCAGTTAGTTATAAAAACAAGAATTTATAAAAACTGCCTTACCTTTATGCAATTTATTTCGTAAATTACGATGGTTCTATGTGCACGTTTGTCATAAACATTTTATTATAAACATTTATTGATACATAATTTTTAGAATTTAATGTGTGAACCCTGACAATAAATAAATTCATATTGGTTTTACAAGTTTTTTTAGTAACTTAAGTGTTCTGTTTAATATAACTTACACCAAACGCTTTTAAAAATAGCGATGATTCTTTCCCTGGAAGTCCTCGAGAAGAAGACATATTCGTCTACTTGTAGCCCTTTATACTTCATTTCCAGTTCGGACAACCCTCATGAAGTCACTTCCGGAGACAAGTACGTATAAGTATACTTCAGGTGAATTATGATTTGTTACTGATTTGTGCATTTAACTTAATAAGTATCGTTCATTTTAATGTAATTGGAGTGATTGAAAAAGTAAATAATTTATCTTTATCTATACTTAATAAGCAAGAAGTTTCACTTCTGTCGTGCATGGAATCCACGCAAACACCTTTTTCCTTTTAAGTTTGTTATGAAAAGAAGAAATGCTATTTTAAGCTAATAATTATATGACTTTGCATGCGTTAAAACGATTATTTTTTAAATGTTTTTCCCCCTTCCAAACTTAAAGATTGAGGGTAAGACTGAGAATAAAGTGATTTTTTCACGTTAGTAAATACTTTTTGCAATAAAAAATTGTAGCACGAATGGTTATCTTTTAAAATTTTGGTCACTAAAACTTGTTTAATCGTACAAAACTAACTGTTACTACTTCAATCACCGACTGCTGCACCATTAATAACAAAAAAAAAAAATACTATCTGGTACCGAAAGTACCGGGAATTTTCAGTTCATTGGACTAGTACCGTAATCCCCGGTTCTGAAAATCGGTTACGGCTCCGAATACCCTATCGCGTAGGGGTTCATGTGTCTTGTGATAGGTGTTTGTTTGGCGAGCTCCGAGTGAAATTGAAAAGTTGTCGTTACTTACTGTCAAATGTTATTGTCAAACACTTAAAGTAGGTATTTGTGAGTATAATGAACGTTGTTATGTAATGTAAGATATTAGTAACATGATGTTAGAAACAACATCGCGTTAGATGTATTCGTATTTGTTTATTCGTAGATCATACATCATACCTAAGCTGGTCCATGGGCGACTTACATGACATCAGTTTAACTAACATCTTCAATTTTAGTAGTTAAACATTTTTGTTATCTGCCTAAACGTTTGATTCCCGGTGGGCTAATACCTTGCGTTGACTCAAATAGTGTTCGTGCTTTAAAAAGTAGTATCTGATTCCACCTGATATAAGTTACCTTCGAGAAAAATACAAGCATCGAAAATTCAATATTTGTTGTGTTGTAAAAGCAGCCTCGTTTTATGTGGAAATACGGGATGCTCTCTCATATTCGCAAGACAGGGAGGGCTTCACTAGACATCAAGGGGAAGAGAAATCGTCTTGCATGATGTTTCTGAGGTGTTTGAAAGCATATTATTTGACTTAGTTATGGATATATTTTTTTTCTTTCACATCATAAAAATAATATTGTAAGTGCTGATTTAGTAATAGGAATTAACCAATTATACGAAACTCTTAATACAATAATTGTATGTCTCATTATGAAAAAAAAGAACATAAAGATATTTTTTGCCATGGATAACCAAGAGCACTCAGGGAACACCCACAGGAGTCTTGTCAGTTACATTAATGACCACACGGAGAAAATCAACTGATGCCTTGGAAAAAATGCATGTCCGTAAATGTTACATTTAGACGATTAATATATAGTATGAGTAGTATGTTTTGGCCGGAGCTGGGACAGGCTTCAGGCTGTGGTGCCTGTGGTGCCAACCGCCATATTGGATTGTGACGTCACGGCGGCCATCTTGGATGGTTGTGACCTTGACCTTTGACCTTGACCCCGGCGGCCATTTTGGATCCGCCATCTTGGATCCGCCATCTTGTATCCGCCATTTTGGATGACGTCATTGTGTTCTCGAACATTCCGGTGATGTGTTATCCGCCATTTTGAATGATGACGTCACTGTTGCATTTTCCGTTACGGTAGCCATCTTTAACTTTTTTATTTATTATCCGATTTTAATGAAATTTTTTTTAAAATTTATAAAAAAATTTAAATAATAAAATTTTAATAAAATATTTATAAAAAAAAGCAAACATGTACGACACGGAGTTCGGAGTCCTCGGTTCGAACCCGGTGAGGGCAAAAAATAATTAAAAATGGCGACCGATCCTTCCCCCGTGGTGGGTGCTAGCAGACTGACTCCCACCACTTTTTTTCAAAGCATATATATCGTCATCTAGTATTACGTCATGTCCGCCATCTTGTCTTTGATGCTGGAAGCCATCATCAATGTATCGTCGGCGAGAGTGCGCTGACGCCATGTTAGTTTAGTTCTTATCCGCTAGAGTGCAGTAATCATTTATTACTGTGACACCCGCCATCTTGAAATTTGGCCGCCATATTGAAAATCCGTAATTATTTAGCTAGAAATTCGGGAAAAGTTCCAAAATTCATTAAATAAATCACTCATTAATTTACATATTGATTCGATCGATTCCCGTCATCGGTTCGATACCCGATCGATGCAATAATGTTTAATTTTATGAAAAAATAATAATTTCAATAAACCATGTTAAACTTTCGTAAAGAGACTTTAAATCCTCTACTACCATCATCCTATCAGACGTCAAGACTACCATATTGGAAATTCGTAATTTTAATGCTAGAGATTCGGGAAAAAGTTCAAAATTCATTAAATAAATTTGTAATCTATATACTGATTGATTGGATCGACTAAGGTCCTTGGTTCGATCCCTTGTCGATACAAAACAACATTAATATTTTAAAAAAGTACCACTAAAGTGTAAGGTTTGAGAAAATAAAAAACACCGCAAGTTCTTTTAAAAAAAATTTATTACATAAATTCAATACACTACTACAAGTACAAAAAAAACACTGACAAATTACCAAAGCCTTTTGGATTCCTCGATTCAAACAGTCTTCTTACTGTACGGACTAAGCCTTTTACATGACTTTAAATGACTATCCGATCCGTTCATCACCACAGCCAGAGACGGACTGAAGTTCATAGCACTTATATATAGTCTCATTAGCCGATACAACACATGAGTCAAATCAATAACCATGTTCATTATACGTCTCGGAGCATTTTTTATAATGACGATGTAAGCTATCGAGACGTGAAATTAGTTTATTGCACTTATTGCACTGAAATTGTATTCTGTGAACATTATTAGAACAACCGCTTCTTTCATGTCTGCGAGCATTTGAGGTGATAGTAAATGATGCACCACAGTATTTGCACTGATGCGAAGTACGCTCTTCATTAATTGAAGAATCCATTGCTGACGATGAAACTTCGGATGATGGTGGTATCACATCTGTTGAAATCTCCTCCAATGTTGACGTCGTCGTTGCCAACGGGATCTGCTCCAACATCGTCGGCGCCAACGTCATGGTTCCCGTAGTCGATGGTACATCCTCCATCGAGTACGATGTTAAAGTCGGTAAAGATGTCATCGAAGTCTCAAGAACAGGCAATTACGCGACTTATGCACCAGAAGAATCAAACTAGGTGATCCGTACACCGTCGACGGCAGTAACAAACTGAGCGTCCTGCTGTCTAGGACTCGTTTATATACATTAACCGGTTTGAATAATACGCTAGTCAAATCAAGAACAATTTACTAAAATACTAGAGTCAAAACAACATTAAAAAAATAGAAGCACCATCAACAAAAAAGGAAGCACATTTGGAAGCACCTTCAAAAAAGGAAAAACAATAGGAAGCACCGACAACGAAAAGGCAGCACAATAGGAAGCACCGACTACGAAAAAACAGCACATTTGACAGCACCGACAACGAAAAGGCAGAACATTTGGAAGCACCGACTACGAAAAGGCAGCACATTTGACAGCACCGACAACGAAAAGGCAGCACATTTGACAGCACCGACAACGAAAAGGCAGCACATTTGGAAGCACCGACTACGAAAAGGCAGCACATTGGGAAGCACCGACTAAGAAAAGGCAGCACATTTGGCAGCACCGACAACGAAAAGGCAGCACATTTGGAAGCACCGACTACGAAAAGGCAGCACATTTGGAAGCACCGACTACGAAAAGGCAGCACATTTGACAGCACCGACAACGAAAAGGCAGCACATTTGGAAGCACCGACTACGAAAAGGCAGCACATTTGGAAGCACCGACTACGGAAAGGCAGCACATTTGGAAGCACCGACTACGAAAAGGCAGCACATTTGACAGCACCGACAACGAAAAGGCAGCACATTTGACAGCACCGACAACGAAAAGGCAGCACATTTGGAAGCACCGACTACCAAAAGGCAGCACATTTGGCAGCACCGACAACGAAAAGGCAGCACATTTGAAAGTGCCATCATCGAAAAGACAGCACATTTGGAAGCTCCATCAACAAAAAAAAAGGCAAAGAGGAAGCACAAGTTACGAGATCTAAGTCTTAGTTAGAAATCAGAATACAAGAAATAAAAACATTAAATTCTTATAATCTAAATTATTTATTTTATTGCTTTACATTATACAAATGCAAGTAAAACAAGCCATTATTGTATGTAGCCATCATTCCTCAGTTCCTTGAGTATGAAGGATATTTCTTTGATGCACGAATAGTTTCCTGCACAAAGCGAACCATGTAGAAGTCTTAGCCGGTCAACCAATATGTTTGGATCTTTCCATGATGTGTAATCAATCTCTTCTACCACCATCTTCCTTGCACCTTTATAAATATTATGATCTCTGGTGTCTTCCGTTTTACCGCCAACCTCAGGGTAACTTTCATGTTTGAGACGGTGATCATCACAAGCTTGATCAGATTTATTTAATATATCACGTCGTTTCCACCGTTTCGGTCTCAGGACACTGCCACATTCTTCGATCTTGGCAGCTTTAGGTGCTTCATCATAGTCTATGTCTTTGTCAACAGCCTCAGAGTCACTGTAACAATCACCGTAGAAGGAATCGTCTTCACCCAATTTACCGTAATAATTCGATGTTGATGATGTTGAAGTGTCTTCATCGTCTTCATGCTTCCTTTTTAGGAGTCCATCATTTTTACAAAGTAGGAAAGATCTACTTGAATTCGGCTGGAATATATTCTCACTTTTCACGTTAAGGATTCTTCCATTGTCTTCATTCTTCCGTAAATCATCAACCTCCTTCAATTTAAGTCCTTTGTCGAGATCGGAAGAGCCAAGAAAATTATTGTCGTAATGCAGATCACTCTTCCTTAGGATAGTAGATTCATCGTTGTCCTCTAGCTTGTACGCAGGCTTGGCGCTACAAGTTCTGCCATGTCTTTTTAGGCTCTCTCTCCGTGTAAACAACTTGCTACATCGAACACAACTTATCATATTGCGCAGTGGATTTTTAACACAGTCATTCTTCTCGTGTTGTCTTTTATTCTTTCTCAAGATAAACTCTTTACTGCAAAACTTACACCTATGTTCTCTCGATACAGCGTCAGATCCCAAATCAGAATTCATATTAGTTACTGAGACTAATGCCAGATACCAATTGAGTGTTTTAAATTAGATCCAATACTTAAATAGAAATTTTTTCATATTTCATCAGCGAGAATTAATATATCTCATGCAAAAGTACTTTATGTATGTAGTTCTGCTTTTCAACAACAGATGTCGCCACATGTTGCTTGCAGGTAAATAATATTTAGTTCTTTTATGCGGGATGCGGGATGCTCACTAACGATCGCAAAAGAAGGATGGCTTCGCTAGACTCCAAGGAAAAGGAAGTTCGTCTTGCATGTTGGTGCTCCACAGATGTCTCATGGCATAATATTAAATTGACTGAGTAATGATATATGTTAATTCCACCTGATAAAAATATTGCAAGTTTTGATTTAGTAGCAGAAATTATCGAATTAAATGTAACTCCAAATAAAATGACATGTCTCATTAGACAAAAAAAAATCCATGCAGAGAGCGGTTTCTCAGAATAGTCAGAAACACTTGAAGAAACCACAGGAATGATTGCAAGAACACGGGAAAACCCATCAAAATATTGACAAGAATAATCAGGAGCACACAAAGAAAACCATCAAAATATTGACAAGAATATTCAGGAGCACACAGAGAAAACCATCAAAATATTGACAAGAATATTCAGGAGCACACGGAGAAAACCATCATAATATTGACAAGAATAATCGGAAGCACACGGAGAAAACCGCCACAAGTTTTCTTTGTTATCATAAAATTACAGAAAAAAATTAATAAATAAAAAAAACACAACAAATTCAAAAACTGATTATGCTAGCTTGTGAACTTCTCATTGTTGAGCAAAGATAGAGTTCTAGTCCAAGCCAGAATCAGTTTTTGAATTTGTTGTGTTTTTTTATTTATTAATTTTTTTCTGTAATTTTATGATAACAAAGAAAACTTGTGGCGGTTTTCTCCGTGTGCTTCCGATTATTCTTGTCAATATTATGATGGTTTTCTCCGTGTGCTCCTGAATATTCTTGTCAATATTTTGATGGTTTTCTCTGTGTGCTCCTGAATATTCTTGTCAATATTTTGATGGTTTTCTTTGTGTGCTCCTGATTATTCTTGTCAATATTTTGATGGGTTTTCCCGTGTTCTTGCAATCATTCCTGTGGTTTCTTCAAGTGTTTCTGACTATTCTGAGAAACCGCTCTCTGCATGGATTTTTTTTTGTCTAATGAGACATGTCATTTTATTTGGAGTTACATTTAATTCGATAATTTCTGCTACTAAATCAAAACTTGCAATATTTTTATCAGGTGGAATTAACATATATCATTACTCAGTCAATTTAATATTATGCCATGAGACATCTGTGGAGCACCAACATGCAAGACGAACTTCCTTTTCCTTGGAGTCTAGCGAAGCCATCCTTCTTTTGCGATCGTTAGTGAGCATCCCGCATCCCGCATAAAAGAACTAAATATTATTTACCTGCAAGCAACATGTGGCGACATCTGTTGTTGAAAAGCAGAACTACATACATAAAGTACTTTTGCATGAGATATATTAATTCTCGCTGATGAAATATGAAAAAATTTCTATTTAAGTATTGGATCTAATTTAAAACACTCAATTGGTATCTGGCATTAGTCTCAGTAACTAATATGAATTCTGATTTGGGATCTGACGCTGTATCGAGAGAACATAGGTGTAAGTTTTGCAGTAAAGAGTTTATCTTGAGAAAGAATAAAAGACAACACGAGAAGAATGACTGTGTTAAAAATCCACTGCGCAATATGATAAGTTGTGTTCGATGTAGCAAGTTGTTTACACGGAGAGAGAGCCTAAAAAGACATGGCAGAACTTGTAGCGCCAAGCCTGCGTACAAGCTAGAGGACAACGATGAATCTACTATCCTAAGGAAGAGTGATCTGCATTACGACAATAATTTTCTTGGCTCTTCCGATCTCGACAAAGGACTTAAATTGAAGGAGGTTGATGATTTACGGAAGAATGAAGACAATGGAAGAATCCTTAACGTGAAAAGTGAGAATATATTCCAGCCGAATTCAAGTAGATCTTTCCTACTTTGTAAAAATGATGGACTCCTAAAAAGGAAGCATGAAGACGATGAAGACACTTCAACATCATCAACATCGAATTATTACGGTAAATTGGGTGAAGACGATTCCTTCTACGGTGATTGTTACAGTGACTCTGAGGCTGTTGACAAAGACATAGACTATGATGAAGCACCTAAAGCTGCCAAGATCGAAGAATGTGGCAGTGTCCTGAGACCGAAACGGTGGAAACGACGTGATATATTAAATAAATCTGATCAAGCTTGTGATGATCACCGTCTCAAACATGAAAGTTACCCTGAGGTTGGCGGTAAAACGGAAGACACCAGAGATCATAATATTTATAAAGGTGCAAGGAAGATGGTGGTAGAAGAGATTGATTACACATCATGGAAAGATCCAAACATATTGGTTGACCGGCTAAGACTTCTACATGGTTCGCTTTGTGCAGGAAACTATTCGTGCATCAAAGAAATATCCTTCATACTCAAGGAACTGAGGAATGATGGCTACATACAATAATGGCTTGTTTTACTTGCATTTGTATAATGTAAAGCAATAAAATAAATAATTTAGATTATAAGAATTTAATGTTTTTATTTCTTGTATTCTGATTTCTAACTAAGACTTAGATCTCGTAACTTGTGCTTCCTCTTTGCCTTTTTTTTTTGTTGATGGAGCTTCCAAATGTGCTGTCTTTTCGATGATGGCACTTCCAAATGTGCTGCCTTTTCGTTGTCGGTGCTGTCAAATGTGCTGCCTTTTCGTTGTCGGTGCTGTCAAATGTTCTGCCTTTTCGTAGTCGGTGCTTCCAAATGTGCTGCCTTTTCGTAGTCGGTGCTTCCAAATGTGCTGCCTTTTCGTAGTCGGTGCTTCCAAATGTGCTGCCTTTTCGTTGTCGGTACTGTCAAATGTGCTGCCTTTTCGTAGTCGGTGCTTCCAAATGTGCTGCCTTTTCGTAGTCGGTGCTTCCAAATGTGCTGCCTTTTCGTTGTTGGTGCTGCCAAATGTGCTGCCTTTTCTTAGTCGGTGCTTCCCAATGTGCTGCCTTTTCGTAGTCGGTGCTTCCAAATGTGCTGCCTTTTCGTTGTCGGTGCTGTCAAATGTGCTGCCTTTTCGTTGTCGGTGCTGTCAAATGTGCTGCCTTTTCGTAGTCTGTGCTTCCAAATGTGCTGCCTTTTCGTAGTCGGTGCTTCCAAATGTTCTGCCTTTTCGTTGTCGGTGCTGTCAAATGTACTGTTTTTTCGTAGTCGGTGCTTCCTATTGTGCTGCCTTTTCGTTGTCGGTGCTTCCTATTGTTTTTCCTTTTTTGAAGGTGCTTCCAAATGTGCTTCCTTTTTTGTTGATGGTGCTTCTATTTTTTTTATGTTGTTTTGACTCTAGTATTTTAGTAAATTGTTCTTGATTTGACTAGCGTATTATTCAAACCGGTTAATGTATATAAACGAGTCCTAGACAGCAGGACGCTCAGTTTGTTACTGCCGTCGACGGTGTACGGATCACCTAGTTTGATTCTTCTGGTGCACAAATCGCGTAATTGCCTGTTCTTGAGACTTCGATTGCATCTTTACCGACTTTAACGTCGTACTCGATGGAGGATGTACCATCGACTACGGGAACCATGACGTTGGCGCCGACGATGTTGGAGCAGATCCCGTTGGCAACGACGACGTCAACATTGGAGGATATTTCAACAGATGTGATACCACCATCATCCGAAGTTTCATCGTCAGCAATGGATTCTTCAATTAATGAAGAGCGTACTTCGCATCAGTGCAAATACTGTGGTGCATCATTTACTATCACCTCAAATGCTCGCAGACATGAAAGGAGCGGTTGTTCTAATAATGTTCACAGAATACAATTTCAGTGCAATAAGTGCAATAAACTAATTTCACGTCTCGATAGCTTACATCGTCATTATAAAAAATGCTCCGAGACGTATAATGAACATGGTTATTGATTTGACTCATGTGTTGTATCGGCTAATGAGACTATATATAAGTGCTATGAACTTCAGTCCGTCTCTGGCTGTGGTGATGAACGGATCGGATAGACATTTAAAGTCATGTAAAAGGCTTAGTCCGTACAGTAAGAAGACTGTTTGAATCGAGGAATCCAAAAGGCTTTGGTAATTTGTCAGTGTTTTTTTTGTACTTGTAGTAGTGTATTGAATTTATGTAATAAATTTTTTTTTCAAAGAACTTGCAGTGTTTTTTATTTTCTCAAACCTTACACTTTAGTGGTACTTTTTTAAAATATTAATGTTGTTTTGTATCGACAAGGGATCGAACCAAGGACCTTAGTCGATCCAATCAATCAGTATATAGATTACAAATTTATTTAATGAATTTTGAACTTTTTCCCGAATCTCTAGCATTAAAATTACGAATTTCCAATATGGTAGTCTTGACGTCTGATAGGATGATGGTAGTAGAGGATTTAAAGTCTCTTTACGAAAGTTTAACATGGTTTATTGAAATTATTATTTTTTCATAAAATTAAACATTATTGCATCGATCGGGTATCGAACCGAGGACGGGAATCGATCGAATCAATATGTAAATTAATGAGTGATTTATTTAATGAATTTTGGAACTTTTCCCGAATTTCTAGCTAAATAATTACGGATTTTCAAGATGGCGGCCAAATTTCAAGATGGCGGGTGTCACAGTAATAAATGATTACTGCACTCTAGCGGATAAGAACTAAACTAACATGGCGTCAGCGCACTCTCGCCGACGATACATTGATGATGGCTTCCAGCATCAAAGACAAGATGGCGGACATGACGTCATACTAGATGACGATATATATGCTTTGAAAAAAAGTGGTGGGAGTCAGTCTGCTAGCACCCACCACGGGGGAAGGATCGGTCGCCATTTTTAATTTTTTTTTGCCCTCACCGGGTTCGAACCGAGGACTCCGAACTCCGTGTCGTACATGTTTGCTTTTTTTTATAAATATTTTATTAAAATTTTATTATTTAAATTTTTTTATAAATTTTAAAAAAAATTCATTAAAATCGGATAATAAATAAAAAAGTTAAAGATGGCTACCGTAACAGAAAATGCAACAGTGACGTCATCATTCAAAATGGCGGATAACACATCACCGGAATGTTCGAGAACACAATGACGTCATCCAAAATGGCGGATCCAAGATGGCGGATCCAAGATGGCGGATCCAAAATGGCCGCCGGGGTCAAGGTCAAGGTCAAATGTCAAGGTCACAACCATCCAAGATGGCCGCCGTGACGTCACAATCCAATATGGCGGTCGGCACCACAGGCACCACAGCCTGAAGCCTGTCCCAGCTCCGGCCAAAACATACTACTAGTATGGATAGCATGATAAATTTTATAATATTCTTAGCATATATATCTTTAAATATGCATATATTTTTAATTATATAAGTATGCTTAGAATATGTATTATTATATTAAATATGCAAGCATATGTACAACTGAGCTGTATTTTTTAATGGCAAATAACAATTTAAAAACCACGAAACTTTGAATGAAATTAAAACATAAACGAAAATTAGAATTACAAAAATGTAAACACAACATCGTCACTACCGCTCACAGCGTTCGCTGCGAGAGCGTGCGGCTAACACTGCCTCAAATCGTTCTTTTGAAGATACAAATTCCTGATCAACTATATCTTATCTTTCCGAACAATGTCAAGCACATGTATTGTTGGTAATTTTATTCTTATTTTCATTTGAAAACGTTTTATAAAAGTCGTTACTACCACTTTTACGGGTTGTAAAGTCTGCCGATAACACTACTTACTAAAGTCCAAATTGCATCAGGAACTGAAAGTTTTGCGTCGAGTTGGCTGTGGAAGAGAATTCACTTATTAGCATGTTGCCAACCCCTTCCACCTTAAAAAATTGGTTGTCTGTAAAGTCGGTTTACGGACGATAGTTTAACGTGACAACGTCATAACAAAACATTGAACAAATTATTGCATACTTTTATGAATAAAATGGAATCATTTTTATAGAATTATCACTATTTTGTATGGATACAAAGAAGGAGTGAAATGAAATCTACAATTTAATTGATAAATTTACTTTTATTTGCACTCATTAATTCAAATATGTTTATTACTTTAACGAAGAGATTATTTTAACTATAACGTTTATACATGTTTGCTATTTAACTTCTTCCAATCTGTGTTATTCTGTTAAGGATATGACGATGATAGGAAAAGTAGGAAACGAATGGGAGTGTTTCAAGTTTAATGTGCCTCGAAAAAGTCAAATCGATGGTTGTTCCAATCGAGTGGAAGAGAGATATATGCGGCGCAAGCGTACAATGAGCGTTACGGGACACAGCGTAACGGGACAATGTGCGTAACGGGACACTTTTTCGTGCGTGCAGCCGGCGTTCATCGATTTATTGGACGTTGTCACGTCAAAAAAATAACTCTCGAAATTAGTTGCTACTGAAAACCAGTTGTTGCCCGATTTTTCCGATGAACTAAGAATTTGATCGCTCCGAAGACGATGGTAATCTGCCGTCAACAATCATGATGAATTACGTGCTCGTTAGCATGTTTGTTACTGAGGCGCCGACACTAGACTCACTCTCAGAGTCCTCTCTCTTGCCCCAGCCGATGACGGTGCACATGGTGCCTGGAGCTAGCTCGTAGTGGGGCGAGGGCAGACACACCGGCAGCAAGTGGTCGTGGAACGACACGCGAGACTTCAGCTGCGAACAAAAAAAAAAAGGGGGGGGGGTTATCTGTAAAGTCGGTTTACGGACGATAATTTTACGTGATAACGTCAGAAGAAAACATTGATGAAAAATTGCATACTTTTTAATTTTCAAATTTTATTTACAGTTTTTTTTTTCAAATTTAGTTTAAGTAATTTGTTTAAATATAATCACGAACAATTAGTTAAAAAGCCCGCCTTAACCTGTTTGATATGATAGAAGATTTTCTCGCACGGTGGTTGGCCGGTTCTTGCACACTCGGCCCAGGCGGAACGTGACAATTTTTCGTGCGTGCAGCCGGCGTTCGTCGATTTATAAGACGTTATCACGTCAAAAACCAAACATAGACTGGCCAAACCTGCCTGGACACTTTTGAAATAAACCGCCGGGAACAAATCACTGGCCATTAATCGGGAATAAACTATCAGGGGGTGGGTAAAATGGGGCAAGCTGGGACCTGGAAAAAGAGTTCACTGGAAAACATCCCCCCCTACCCCTTGCTAATAAAATATCTTTCGAGATTCCACTTTATGGACTTCTGTGTTTTCAGGACCCACACCGAACATCAATAACGTAACCTAGCAGCACAAATAACGTCTAGTTTATAATTAAGTGCTTGCGGAATAGCAGGAACGGAAACGCCAGGCACGAGAACAGCAGTTTTTCTTCGGCCCGTTTAACTCTAAACCTGGCGTCAAAGCCAATTAGACTCGCCCGTCTCGTTTGGCTACCTGGGCAGAGTGCATGAACCCAACAACTTCGCCGTGTCTTGCCGTGTTTTCGTTTTGAATGTAAACAATTTTTTAAGTTTCAAAAAAAAAAAAAGCGAGCGAGTCTCTCAGTACTCGCCCGTGATGTGCAGAGATCTAATCTCAGTAACGACCAACTCATGTGTTCTCGTGTTGTTCATGTTGCAAATAAACTCATAATACGAAATTTGGACACGATATTTTAACGTAGAATTCTTTAAAATAATGCCGAGCGCAATAAATAAACTGATGAATAAAATAGTTGCTTTAAAAATACCCAAATTTATATTTGCGAATTACATACATAATTTCTGCGCCTACCGCTAGAATTCACTGCCTAAATCGTTAATGTTGCTTGCCACCATTAAACGCAGATCGCAATCAGCAGCACGAAACAGTCCTAAATTTTAAACTTTTTCAAACAGCTGCGATAAAACCCGGGTTTACGGCCTGATTTTCGACAAGGAATTTCATCCAAATACTGCCCATTTTGTCAAAATTTACTAAACAGTTAATACTATAAAGTTTCTGCTCACATTAGGAGTTAAACTTCTATGGCCTTAATAACATACTAACCTGAAAACTTTTTAACACATATTATAACACTAAGTATATTTTAGTATACATACTTTTATTTCAGCCGCCTTTTTGGGTGATACTGACCCGGCCACCTTTTTCGATGATATTGACCCGGACGCCAACATGAATTCCACAATTTTGTTTTTTTAAAATCCTCCCACCATCTCGTATTCTAGAAGTATCCACCATTTTGTTTTCTAGTACTTTCTTCCAACTTGGTATATGATGTCACGTAATCCATATTAATAATTATTGTTTAAAAAATAAGAAATAAATTTAAAATTCATAAAAACTTTTAATTCCGATTTTAAAAAACGAACTTACATTTTTGACCTTACAGACCTGAGTTCGATCCCATTAAGGGCAAACTAATAATTTCATTTTTAATCATTCCTCTATGGGACATGCAGCATATTGAGAGTTACCACTACTACCAATGCATTTATCATTTCCACATTGTAATGTCATAGTAGCCAGTAGCGGATCCAGAGGGGGGGGGGGGGGGGGGGGCTAAGGGGCTCAAGCCCCCTCCAAAAGCATCTGGGTCCACTATTGTTTTAGTGTTTGCCTTGATAAAGCCTAGCCTCAGCTGGGTCAAGCCCCTCCCAAACCATAATCCTGGATCCGCCACTGATAGTAGCCATCTTAGATCCACCATCTTGTTTACATCTGCTAGAGTGTGCACCCGCAATCTTGGTTTATATTTTACTCGCTAGATTGTAGTAGTATTTATTACCTGACCATCAACTATTAAAGCATCCGCCATATTGCCAGTCATCTTGGCCGCAATATTGAAACTCTGTAATTGACAACAATAAATTCATGAAAATTCCAAAAATCGTTAAAAATAATTTTTTTAATATTTTGATTCGTTCCTTGGACGATGAAAAAATAATTATGCTCAAATATAATAATATAATTAAATATCACCTCAATTTAACACTTTACAATAACATTTTTGATTTTAAATGCCACAAATAAAACAGCACATTTTTACAAATTATATTTATTATGTAAATTATAGTCTACTACAAGACATGCTGTATGGGAATGCCCGAATAGTGTGCAGAAAGTGTTTTATCACTGATACAAATGTAATAAATGTTTTGGTTTCTATGATAACTTAAATCGACATGAAGAAATATGCATTGGGGCCAGTAATGCGCAACATCGTAAATTGAGTCTTATTGAGTGTGCATTACCCAACTGTAATAATAACTTTGAGCATGTTAGATATCAGTGCAACAAGTGTAGTATCCAGTCTATATACTACGGAAAATTATAAAGGCACAGTAAGTTTTTGCAGACTGCTGATTGGCCATACATTAGAACAAAACTGTATCTTTTGTGGCAAGACATTTACAGACAGGAAAAACACAAGTCATCGTGAAATATACTATTACCCTTTAAAGTAAACAGAGAACTCTCACTTGTGTAACACATGCAGTGATCTACTGCCATGTGTAACTTCCCTGAAAAGGCACATCGTGATATGTACATGTCTTGTTTCGCATTCCAGGAAGACTGAAGCAATATAAAAATAGTAGTATAGGATTTACATACTAAATTCAATTAGAAAAAAAATGGTTTTATTTTTTTTTTTTCACCTAGAACCTCGAACTTTTGTTGTAAAATACTAAACTCAGGCGATATTTAATCAAATAAATATCTTTGAGCCTAAAATATGTTTTAGCATTGATCATGTATTGAACCACAGATAATTATCGTCCAAATTAAACAGTATTTAAATAGATAAATGATTTGGTGTTTTTTTTGGAATTTGTTTCAACATTTTTGTTTGTTAATGACAGATTTTCAATATGGCGGATGCGATGTCATATTCAAAGATGGTAGAATCCAAGGTGGTAGAAAGTTATAGAATCCAAGATGGCAGAAAAATATAGAAAACTAATTTGTGTAATCCAAGATGGCGGCCGTGTCAAGGTCATCCAAAATGCTGGCCAAGGTCATATATAAATATAAAATGTTAAGGTCAGTGTCATGCACGATGGCCGCAGTGATGTCCTAATCCAAGATTGCAATTAGTCATTGACCTACTCCATGGTTCACGCCCTAGTAGGCCTACCCTGCACCAGACTCACCCATTATCTACTACTATTACATTAAAGATATTCTAATAGTGAATTTATTAAAAAAAAAAAAAAAAATTTCTTCTATTTTTATGTTTACGCTTTGGTTATAACCACTGAAAACTAACAACATTTGCACCAATAAAGGGGTGAACCTGCTACTAGTATTTTCACGGAAATTGTTCTTATCTCATGCATTTATTACAACGAGAACCTACCTGGAAAAGAGCCACGTCGTTGTCGTGCGCTACTCCTAGATTGTACATGGGATGTGGCACAACCCGACGAACCTTCATCTTCTGTCCGAAGTAGGCATGCGAGTGACGTCTTGTTATCCCGAGCTGTATGGTCCAGCCGGATGGGTCAGAGATGCTGGAAACATTTCGTCAGCAATAATTTAATTAATTTATCAAGTGCCAGCCAACAGGCAAATTATAAAATAGGCTTGCACTTTACCAATACTAAAACAAATACATGGTTAAACAACACAAACATAGAAGGACAATGTGGAACAAAATAAATGTGAAGGACAGATGCAGGTACCCAAGCTATCAGCCACAACACATAAAGTAATTAATACATTAAAAATAATAATTAAAGAAAAATCTACTAAATAAATATTATATACAAAGTAATAAATGATTAAATTACATTTACATTTTTTCTCAAAGATACTATCTGTATATATTATTAATTAATATTACTAAAAGTAAAATACGAATAACTGTAGAAATTATCAACTTAGGAAGCAATAAGGCCATGTATCAGATGAGATGTCAGAGCGGTCCTCCTTTGCTCCCTTGTTGAGAGTCTGCCCGCTGCTTCCCTGAACCCTCCTGCATCAAGCACCCATGCTGCCTTCCTTGCTGCATACATTTATCTAGCCCAAAATATAAAGCAACACACTTGTATGTGTAAACATTTAAGTACAATTATATTAGTAATGGGTACGTAGTATAGTTGTGTTTCAACATCAAATGCTCATGCTGGCTGGCAACAATGTAACAAAATTAGTATTTAACTTTAGAATAAAACAATATCATACAGAATAAACACAATTCAAGATATTTTCTGTGAATAATTAAAAATCAAAACCAGTGATTGGAGAATATTCCAAGACATAGGGTGCCACGGCTATTGAAATGTCAAATCACTCGCCTCCCACCAAGTTGGTCAGGGTTCAATTTACGACCTTCAACTTGTGAGAAACGTAGCGAACATTGCTGTGAATCTATGGGGTTTCTCGGAACACTACCATATCCTTCACGAATGCATTCGGTAGCTGTCCCGCCTGATAGATTTGCTTCTCGTCGATCTTCAATGAACTCGATGCTAATGAGGTTTGAAACTGTGATTCTTTTGTATATTTGAAGTCATGAAAACCATATAAACTGGCTTTAACTACTTTAAAGTTCTTAAGCCCCAATGCGACCGACAAGTACACCTCGAATCTGTAAGAGAAAGAGGGTAGGCCCTGCTCTTGCCTCAGCCAAGCATGGAGATATCTAATGCTGATTCAGTATGGTTGAGAAAATTCACCAATGCCAAAATATTCTTAGAATACTACTACTACTACTACTACTACTACTACTACTACTACTACTACTACTACTACTACTACTACTACTACTACTACTACTACTACTACTACTACTACTACTACTACAGATGCATTATAATCTTTGCAGAGAATTGAGCTAAGTGGCGCAGTGGTTAGACACTTCACTCGCATTGCATAGAACATAGGTATGAAACCTGGTCCAGCCAACTTGTCTGCAAATTTCCATGTTTCCCCTATATCAATTCAGGCAAATGCTGGCACTTTTTATTACTATAGTCTGTCATGTTGAGTGTATCTGTCTCTTATGACGATGACCTTGCTGCTGACAAGCCAAAACGCCAATGTAAAATTAAAAAAAAAGTTCTGCTGAGATTCCCGTAGAGCAGCAATCAGTGGCAATAGTCGGTTTTGTAAACTAATGTAATTGCAGAGGGAAAACTGTCTCCAAACGATAAGCAGATGTAGCGAACAGAACCACGCCTCTATATTATTTTTATTCTGACTGTAGTTGTTACAACACTTTTTGATGCTGTAACAGCCGCTATTGTCTGGCGGCTTACTTTTGCTTCTATTCGACCTGCACACTCTGTGCTGATAGCCCGTGGCTGCAGCCTGATTGTTCCACCAGATAGCTTGTTTGATCTTACTTTTGACTACACTGATGACTTCTCAACCACGAATTCTTTAATTATTCCATCCAAAAGGTGAAATGTCTCCTATTTACAAGGATGTGACTATTGAAATGTGGCAGCAAAGCCACAAACTAGTCATTTATTTGCATTTTCTTAGCAAAGTACTTCTTTTAGTATTTCTTCTGTAAGCCACTCCTCTTCATAATCTTAATCACAAGTCACCAGCAAGTGAGGGCAATGATTGTGGGCCGAGAAAAAGACATATGTTTTAGAAGGTTGAGCTTCATTCATTAATTTATTTAACGTCTCGTCGACAGTCAGGTGATTAGAGACAACACACAGCTTAACCATACAGAGATGTCGGGGATGCAACCTATTGTTAGTAATCATTCAAGCATTGTCACTGAGTGTGTTTTTTTGGGAAACAATGGAAAACCAAATGGATGGCTCGACGTGATCCTTTGGAATGCAAGTCCAATGTCTTGGCCACAGCGCCAATCTCCCCATAAGGGACAGTTGACTAGCAAAGATAGATGAAGTTTCTTAGCGGTGTTTTATCAATAAGAATAGACTACCTGTACATTTACGTCTTGATTCTACAGTTTTCCTTTAAAAGGGCTAGTTTGTGCCCAAAGTATTTTAATAAATGTACTCGATGCCTTCAAATATCCCATCATTAATTAATGCATATCTCTGATTACATGTTTCATTAGCCTCTCCGCCAAAAGTTTCATGTGTGGTGCTCTATATTTCTAGCACATCTGTGTAGTTGTTGTTGTGAACAGTAACTCTGTGTGTGTGTGTGTGTGTGAAACTAGTCTCAGCGCGAAAAGCTTAGACGGGGAAACGTTGACACGACTATATAAATAGGAGGTGCGACTCTTACAGTAGGAACTGAAACCATGTTTCGCGCGACATGTGTCGCTATCTGTTGTACTAGTAAAATAAAACTCGGACAGGGGTTCAAAGCCATTTATTTAACTGCTTGACGACCAGTTGTTTAGTAACAGAAATTTAAACTGTGCGAGAAATACTCAATTCTGTTTTGTAATAAATTAGTATAAAAAGCAAAATTTCTGGTATGCTACACCACAACATATGTGGCTACAAAAATAAAGTGAATTAGTTTTCACTGGTTTGTTTGCCTGATATCAACGTATGCATCAATATAGATATATTAGTAATATATTATGAAAGCTACTATCTAGCGGACGGGCCCAAAACTATTTTAAAAAATTGTGTGCGTGGAGTCCATGCACTCTAGAAGTGAAACGTCTTGCTTTTTAGGTATATATATATATATATATATATTTTTTCATTTTCGATCAAACTATAAACATAAAAAATGAATGATAATTATAAACTGAATTGCACAAATCAATAACTCTATTCCACACGAATAAATAAACTGTAGAATCTTTAAATAAAAGAAAAGAAATATGGCACCTTCAATCGTCAGCCATCACGAAAACTGAGGAGTTGACATACACAAGCAGCGTCACGAGAATTCCGTAGCATCACTGCTGCGGCATTTCTACCTCTCCCTTTTCGGCTCCTCTTCCGACCGTTACAACCAGCATGTAGCATGCTACGCTGCTTACCTATCCCCTATCCCCCCTCCTTCTTGACATCTTCCCCTTCGACCGCTAGCGCATGCGTTGGAGTGGCGTCGCCGCTGACGCACTCTCCTACTCCACCGGTTCCCCCACCACAGACAAAGAAGCAGGTGTCGGTGGGGGCAGCCGGAGCGGACACCTACTTGCCGACGCAGTGCGACGCGGTGAGCACCCACTGGTCGGCGATGAGCACGCCGGCGCAGTAGAACACCTCCTCGGGGCCGCCCAAGATGGCGACGAGGAACGGCCAGTCGCCGGGCGACGCCTCCGTGCCGCCCACGACGCGCAGCGACGGTCTCGGGGCGGACATGCGGCGCTGCCTGCCGCACACTGTCGCAGACCATGCAGTTAGGCCATGCCCACCATGCCCGCCATGCTCGCCTTGCCCACCATGCCCACCATGCTCGCCATACCCTCCATGCTCGCCATCCCCGCCATGCTCGCCATGACCACCATGCCCACCATGCTCACCACGCTCGCCATGCCCTCCATGCCCTCCATGCTCACCACGCTCGCCATGCCCACCATGCCCGCCACGCTCGCCACGCTCGCCATGCCCTCCATGCTCGCCACGCCCATCATACTCGCCATGCCCGCCACGCTCGCCATGCCCGCCACGCTCGCCATGCCCTCCATGCTCGCCATGACCGCCATGCCCACCATGCTCGCCATGCCCACCATGTCGCCATGCCCGCCACGCTCGCCATGCCCGCCAAGCCCGCCATGCTCGCCATACCCTCCATGCTCGCCATCCCCGCCATGCTCGCCATGACCACCATGCCCACCATGCTCACCACGCTCGCCATGCCCTCCATGCCCTCCATGCTCACCATGCTCGCCATGCCCTCCATGCCCACCGTGCTCACCACGCTCGGAATGCCCTCCATGCCCGCCACGCTCGCCATGCCCTCCATGCCCTCCATGCTCGCTATGCTCGTCATGCTTGTCATGCTCGCTGCAGCTCGGGTGTCACTGGCCACAGACGGTCTGTGTTCGCTGTGTTGGCGACGTCTCGGCTATTTTTCCAACTTCGCGCATGCGCAGATAAACAATAACCATCTGTTTTTTCGCGCGGAATTGTGCTTCACTTCTGCGTTTGCTGTTTACGAAGTTTAATTTCTCTCAGTGTTGTGCTTTGAATAGTCAAGTCGATGGAAAAGTTAATAGAAAGATTACGAAAATATCCATGTTTATGGAATAAATCGATTGAAGAACATAGAAGGCAGGATATGCAGGAAAATTCCAGGGATTTTATTTCAATGGGATGCTATCAAACTGAGTTGGGTTTATCCTTAAATAATCCATGAATTTGGTTTCGTCCTCACTTAGCGACTGCTTCATCAAATTAAATTCTTCGAAATCTTTGGTTTTTATATTGAATTCATGTACCCATTTATTTTTGCGTTCAGGTACTGTGAGAGCCGGCAGAATATCATCAGAATATATAATATAATATTATATTACCATAATATAATATATAATATTATCGGAATCATCACTTGAATCCCACGGCATGCGTCTCTCCGACATCGCGAACTAGATTATCCTGGCACAGTGAACATAGCGAACATTGCGAACATAGCGTAGCTTTCTGTGGCGCCTCGACTCTAGCAACACCAGGAGAAGGCATTGCCGCAGCGCCCCGCCAAAAACACTGCGGGAATAGTGTTCGACCACGCCTCTTGACAGTCAGTCAGGTCCCGATTTCAAGTGGCTATCGCTCTGGACAGATATTCATTTTCCAGTTCCCCCCAAACATCATACAATTTTACAAATTCAAGCTTTTTTATTATAAGTTTTAAAACATCACATTTGGCAATTAAATACTAAGGTATTTCAAAGACAAAGTTGGTTTGTCTTTTTTTTATGTTTGAATTTATTACATGGTTGTTGCAGTTTTATACGACTGTTAAACGAGTTTTAAATCTATTTCCAAAGTATTTGGTTTAAGGCCTAATATTAGTTAGTATAAACTAACATTTCCCCTTGACATGTCTTCTTGAAAATCAAATCACTACCGTACGTTAAAAAAAACTTATTTTTCCCGTCCCTCAAAATTTGTTTGTCCAATTTTTTTCGCGCCTCAGATTCTCCTGCCCCTTAACAACTGGCGCTCTGGGAAAGTGGGCGGTTGGTCCGTTTGTAGATCGGGGTCTGTGGTTGGCAGGTATGGGTCAGAAACTCCATAAAACACGATCATTTAGAACTGTTTCCACAATGTGGACACTGCACTTCAGCCAAATTTTTTGGACGTCCAACCAACGTGGCGCTGACCGTGAGCTGAAAAACAAGCTTCCCCTGGTTACCATGCAAAAATGCAGACGTGGCAACCCCCTGCATAAACAAAATGCTGTGTACATCCTACTGTACATAACCTACTATTCACTGACACAAAGTTAGTGCATCTTCGATTGATAAATTGATTTTATTTTCCTGTGAAAAAAAAACATGATAGGCTAGGTCTGTAACATGATTAGAACTCTTCGAAAAAATTAGTTCATTATTTGGTTCCTATGAGGATAGGTTTATGCTCATCTAGGTGATTGTAACACAATTTTTTTTTTGCGTTAGCGACAGTTAAAATTATTTAAAATCGTAAAATAATTTTTTTTTCTCAAAATTGACAAAATTTTCTTAACCTAACTTAAACTAAGTGTATTTTGTAGGCAGGGTACGGATAAGGGAGGAACATAGATGCGTCCTAGGTCGAAGCCTATACTCCTGGCCATGCTGGGATTAGCCATGCAGGCAGAGGGTCGCATGCATCGTGTGCTTTGCTCGGGGATTGGCCAGCCTTGGCAGCGATCGGCGCCATGACTAACTCCCCTCACTCTTAACTCTGGTATATAACTAGATAGTTTAGGCCCAGGTTAAACCTGCATAGACACTGGGAAAACACTTCACTGTACATTTTGTTTTGTTAAATTTCACATTATAGGCCTATTAGGTGTTAGTGTGTATTGTTTTTTTTACATTTTTTGTCGCGTTAATTGAAAAAAAAAAACCATAAGGCTTATGAATATTTACTCAATTATTGTAGAAAAGTTTTACTACATCATGTAATTTTACTCCAAATGTTGGTTTGTATTCTAAAAATTCAAAATTTATGTAAAAATATACCATTGATGTGTTGATGTGTCAATTAAAAACTTTTTTAAAAAATTTGCACCCACACTGAAAAATTATTCTAAAAATGGCATATACAAACTTTTAGTAATTTTAAATTTGTGTAGTGTATTTTTTTTAAAAAAAAAAAAAAGGTTCTGTACAGCTAGTGTAATGTAAAAAAATGTTTATATGTAACCAAATTGTGCATCAGGCTTCGATAAAAAATTACAAATATAAATATTTATTTCAGTATTTTATGTGTAAAATAACACATTTGGATGTATGTGTAAAATTACACATACAACAAGACTTAAATTAATCAAAGCCATTTGTATATGTATATTGGGGGCTCCGAGCGCTGGTTCCTGGTTGAGGAGCGCGAAAAGCCGACTGCCATTGTGGATTGTGACGTCACGGCGGCCATCTTGGAGTCAAATTAACTCGAACATTTTCTTAAAATTCCTAGAAATTTCCCTATTTCATGGGAGAAATTCCCGTTTTGAGAGGAAATTTTCCCGTTTTTAATCAAAAACTCAATAATTTGGAATTCGAAAAACATCAAAATATATTTGTCTTAGAAAAATGAAAATTCCCCCTTAAGGCTTAAATTCCCCATGGGAAAGCCAACTAATAAGCCTCTGGAGGATAGCTTTGAACTTGGCCATGACCGTAGACATGAAATCTTTATTTTCCGACCAAAAATTCAGAATTAAAACCAAAAAAATATTTTAAAAATGTCTTCAAAATTTTAGTTACTTAATAGATTTTGGTCCCCGTTTCGATTCCCGGTGAGAGTAAACATGTAATTTATTAATAAAAATAAAAAAAAAATTAATTGCAATTTAATTAAAATTATAAAATCCTTGCTTACGTCACACCCTCCATCTTGGATTCCGGAACGTTGCACTTTTCCTAACGGCTAATGTGTTTTAAGGTTTTTCGAATATAATTTTTTTGAAGTTTTTAGGAAAAAACGAGAAATTTTCCCTCTAAATAGGAATTTTCTAGGAATTTTGAGAAATGTTTGAGGTAATTTGACAGCAAGATGGCCGCCGTGACGTCACAATCCAAGATTGTGATTGGCTACTCGCGCTCCTCAACCAGGAACCAGCGCTCGGAGCCCCCAATATATACCAATAACAACCAATTTTTTGTCAGTACACTGTAGTTGTATATACACACATCATTGTAAAAGTGCATACAATTTGTCACAGTAAATTTATAACGACCATGCTAATACAAAAATTACAATTTATCTTGCTATTTATACTGACAAAAGCACATTTAATTTACATTAGGTTAGCATAGTTATATTTCCATTTCTTCATAATTCTTATTGTGCACTTTGGTCGGGAGATTAAAATGCTTGACTAATAATTAGAAACCTTTGGGTTCAATCCTCAGCTAGGTTATTGAGAATATTGGAAAAAAAGTGATTTAAATTAAAATACACATAGTTAATAACAGCTGTAATATACAAAAGTAAAATCTTTTTTTGGAAATAGTGAAAATTAACATGTTCAGTGAAATTTTAAATTTGGTAGATCATACAGTAAAATTAACTGACAGTTGTGGAAAAATTTCCAAATGCATGCAACACAGAGTAAAAATACACAAACAGCTATAGCATATTTACCAAACCATAGTAATTGTAAATGTACGCTAAATGTATGTGGCAGCAGAGTGTCCACCGTTGTTGGTGTTAATTTTACACCTACACGTGTCTCCTGTGTTTAAGTAAATATATACCAACACACGTGGGTGTGGGACCACACAATATTTCCGCAGTGCGGGCTCAGACATGCGGGATGTAGAAGGCATGCACTAAGCAGAACAATGGGGACAGTCCAGAGTAAGAGTAGATCGGGGTGGAAAATAGTCTACCGTGCGGGGTTTGGCGTGCGTGGACGCTAGGTCGCTTTCTTATGTCATCCAGGTGCGGATGTTTGTAACCAGGGACGTAAGCGTCACTTGTGGTGGACAAGGGGGGGGGGGACTCTTAAACCACCCAGCCTCCAGTCACCTCCTACATTCTACGGGGAGAGGAAAATTAATACACCTTACAAACTAGGCACTCGATAGACATATGTACGCTATGTAGTACGCTCTGCAGAAGGCCACCTCCTCGGATCGGAGTCTATTTTGCCGATTTATTTTCCCTTCAATTGGTACTACATAATGTCTAAACTAACATTTAATTATAGGGCAGAACTGTCAACGTATGAATATCACAGGAGAATGGAGACTTGAATGCATTCGTATTGTAATATCCATTGCAGTAGACCCGATTTGCTACCACAAATTTTCACAATGCAATCCAAAATATACCATGCCTGAAATTTATTATTTTTCAAATATACATATTTTGACGCAAAATGGCTCGAGCGAGCCGCAAACATCGGAACTGTTGGGAGCTGATCCGGGGCCTATGAATCACAGGCTTACCAGCACACAGGTGCTAGGGAATTGTTGGGAGTGAATCTAACATGTTAACAGGCCACGCCGAAACAAGCAGTTTGTGTTGAGGAACAAGTGTCCGGGAACGCAACCCTGCAAATTTTGTAGGCACGAACTGTAGTGCGCGAATTTGAAATTCGCGCGCATTTTTACGGTACTTCACTGGCTGAGAAGACTCGCGAAGCAGGCTATGAGCCGGGCACAGAAGTGCAGAGCTAGCAACAAGCCCTGGTGACCAGATGTCTGGTTTATACCGCCATCCAACAAAATAGGTGATTAAAGACGAACATACATAAAGTTTAGTTACATCAGTCATTTTTAGGAGAAAATATTTTTACATGTGTTGCTTGTGTAACATGCTCGTACTTAATGCATAAGAAATGAATTCTGAAAACTTGCGGAGGCGAAAACACGTGTTTTTAAAATTGTTGTATCAGATGCCTTGAACTTCAAACCTTGAACGACTTACTTAGCACATTCCCCCATTATTTGGCCTATAAATCAGACTCAGTTCTGAAGGATCGTCAGTTCAGGATATTCGCATTTTTTTAATGATCGTGCTAGTTCGGAAATGGTAACAATCAAAATTTTGATTCTAGAAACTGAACAAAAATATTAATGCTTAAAAAGATCTACAGTACCATAATTAGTACAGGAGACCTCCACTGTAAGGTAGCTCCCATTACAATTCTTCAGGTTCTTGAGCAGACGTCTGGGATTTTGCCGATAACTTTTCCATTCATATCGGGTGTTGTTGTTGTGCAGCAGCATGGAATTGTCTCCTCTTCTTGTCAAGGTGTTGGAACTGGCTCTCCTGTTCAACAGTAAACTATTCTGTTCCTCCATTCGTAGGTTAAATATAGGCTAAATTGTACAAAGTTCTTATGGTAAATTGTAATTTTTTTAGCTTAAATACTTATTGGTTTACTGATCTCAGTCATTCTCTACTAAACGTTTAGTTGCGGCAGTAATTATGTTATATGAAGCGTTCCAGAAAAAAAAGTTTATTGGCAAAATGAAAATGATCACTTTGAGGGAAATGGTGTATGGTTGTTAATGCCAGCACCATCTGCCGTCTCACCTTTGAACAACACGGAAAATCCGGACGGACATTGACAAGAATTCGCTGTACTAACGATTGTTCCTACATTACTTTTCATGAAAAAAAGAAGATATTTTTGGTGCTTAGATAATTTTGCTTCGGAACGCTTTATATAAGTCTTCTTATTTGTAGTATGCGCAATGCCTTAATAAATGCATCAGTGCCAAATATTACTTACGTGTAGCCTAGTATAGAGCACAGCGTCTGAGCAGAAGTACCATTGTCCCACGTCTTTAGGCAAGCCGGTTGCCACATCTGTCGTTCAGCATGGAACACGTGTAGCTGACCATAGCCGATGTCTCCCATACGTTCGCTCAGACGGACTGTAATAATATTCACAAACATTCAGTAAGTATTGTTACAACTGTATTTTTAATGCTTATATTTTAGTGTTAACCAAACAACAAGACCGAAAAAAGATGGATGCGAGTGCAAATGCGGGCGTTGGTGCTCCAGCAATATATTTTTTTTTTTGCTACGCGGTAGCATCAATGAAACCGGCGTATACTCTCTCAGTGAAAACTACAGTTTTTACTGTATTATTTCGTTTTTCTCAGATAGAAACTCTCAAAATATTTAGCGCCAGCATGCGGCCAAAGTAGGTGGGTGACAACAAGCCTGACGGCCTGGAGAAGCAGGTCTACCAACAGCTTCGCGAGTTCCGCCAGCGGAGCGCCTGGATTGGTCGAGCTTTTAGTCTCATACGAGTTGGAGAATCCATCTTGCAAGAAGTTTAGCTGCGAGAAATGTTATAAGCAGCTTACCAGGAATTACAAATTGAAAAGACTCTCGAAGACATGTGGAAGATAGTACTGGGTGGCAGAGAGTAAATATACCACCTCAACAGTGATGCATAAATGCGCTTACGAATATACCAAGCATTAAAGCAACAACAGCAACATCATCTGGCTCATGTGTGAAAGGATTTTTGTTATCAAATAGACATCTTTGCAGATACTGTGATATGCCATTCGCATTTTCCCGTGATGCACGAAGACATGAGAAGAGTAAATGTGTGAACAATCCTTGTCGTACGAAGTTTCGCTGTGATAAGTGCCATCAATGGTTTACTCGTATTAACAATTTGAAAATACATCCAAATAACTGTAAATGTGAAGTCCAATTGCCTACTGTGCAACTTACTGCAGGCATTTCGACTCCTCAATTTAGGGAGAAGACCCAAAAGCGAAAAAGCTCTAGTAGTAAAGTAGATGTACAGCAACCGATTGCGATGACACATGGACATGAATCTAAACCTAAGGCTTTGTTGAGTGCATTACAGGTAAATGATAATGGATTTTACTTGGCGAAATATGTATTTCACGGAAGTTTTGATATACTACTACAGCTATTAATTATATTTAAGTTTAATGATAAGGTAACTGCTTTCAATAAAAAAATAAAATTGGTACTACATGTTTTTGTAAATGTCGGCCTAAGTGTTTGTATATCTGAACAAATATATTCTCAATTTTATTTATTGTGGAAAGAAATAAACATATGCAAATATCTTACTTGTTAAAGTATTTTACTGGTGAATTAAAATAAAAGAAACTAAAAAAACCGAGAGTAATACTTACTACAGTTTCTTTCGTCCTGGCCCCAAGGACAATCCACGACTCCATCACACATGTGGGTTTGGGAAATACATCTTCTTCCTCCGCAGTGTATCAGGCCTGTATGAGAAAAAAATATGTATAGATTTGAGTTCATTGCACACAGAATATCAGCAGGACGTATTCACTCTTATATTAAAAATGTTATTAGTAATTTCTTCGTAACTTAAATACATCCTAAAGTAGGCCTAAACCAATCAAACAAGGCAGTGCACAAGTAAAGCATTTCACCACAGAGATAAAACACGGGAACTGGGTTTAAAATATCGATTGAACCACCCGGATTTTGGTTTTTCACGTTTCTCAAAAATACTCTTAATTGGCTCCATTATGACAGCGACACTGTACACACGATCATATTATATATAAATTCTATATAATTTTTCATATCACACATTCTACAGACACAGTACGAAATATGCATTCTCCTTCACATAGGCCCATTAAGACAGAATACATACGAACCAACAAAAATATATATATTCGGCAGTGTGTCTCTGAATATAATAAAACATTACGACATGCAAATGAAACACATTTAATACCTACCTTTTTATTACCATTATTTTAATATTTTGACACTGTTCATTCTTTACAAAGAGCATAATCAGGATACATTTGTGGATGCATATGAAACAATTTAATATCGCATTTAACATGTAGCGTACATTATCTCGTGTGCAAATAAGCTCAAAATCTTTTAGTCAAGATGTAATTAATGATTGATGAAGGCGAAGGTTTTGTGCAGATGTCCCTCTAGTTAATCAGTCCAGTTTTGTGCAGGATGTAATGCATTAAGTCCATTCCTCAGATGCCACATCACTGCACGTTTGTAGTACTCTCGGGAAGAGTTTGCAGTGGATTTACATTAAACCATTTGGTATGTTTATCAATAAAGTATTCATTATTGTTTTTAATCTCGTTATTGTCCATTTCCGCACATTAGGAAACACTTCCTCATTGTATTCCGTGTCTTCGTATCCGCACCATTGACAGTCATCTTCCCTAAACCAGTCTTATACCCTTCCTTTTATGCTGTTTGAGTAATGTCGTTATAGCATTCATGTGTGGGGGTATATTAATGGCTGTTAATTATTTACATAAGGGAAAATTATTCCATTTGAAGGGCCAGTCTCACAGTGGTGGCTAGATATAATCTTTTTCAAGAAGCATTTGTTCCAACCAAAATGTATTGAATATTTAAACGTGTTACGATTGATTCCTTTCGGTAAAGTGTTGGTATTCGTTCAATACATGCGTTGTCTTGTTTCTGGGTAAAGGTTTTGATTATGTTGGCTGAAAAATAACCAGCTTTCACTTAAAAACCAGAAATCTATTAACACTAATCTTCGAGCTGTTGAGAGAAATAGTTTTCTCCTCCCTACCCGAAACGAAAATAGTTTCCAAATAAACCATCCAACAGACATTGTTATTCGAACTTGCAAAGTTCTTGCGCTATGCACCTTATTTTTGGCAGTATTATCAAATTAACCATGAATACTCATTGTAGTAAATACAATTTCATGATCTCAAAATCTGCCACATGATTTTGACACTTTCCAATAATTTCGTTCTTATATATTTGTATGATTGTGTTTATTACACAAATTAAAATCTTTGGAAACCCAATATTTTGCTGTTGTCGCGGTCTACTATCACTTGAGGTTGAGGATTGCACTTTAATGGTAGTTTATTACAACATTTACAATTTCTTGGTATTCCGCAACACATGTTTTAATGGTCATAATTTATTGGTCTGATCTTTTTTCGCGTGTAATATCATCTGCATTTGAGGTCAAAAGCATCAGTACTCGGACCACATGCATGGCTTCCCTGCGGTGGGAGAGTAGTTTTCAAATGGTTTCAAGTCATGCAGTGAAGAGAATCGTAGACATCGGAGGACGACCCTGTTTTACAGATCGTTGTATTTCCATGAGCTTTGTGCAGTGTCCATTTACTTGTATGCGTGATTTAATTCCTCTAAAAGTTATCTGAACCCATGCAGTGATATTATCTAGGAAATATCATTCTATTTAAGGTTTTGGCAAAATCTAAAAGCAGGAAATCTGCGTAAGATGTTTTCTTTACATTTTCAAGAATTATTTCGTCCCTGAACGCAGTTATTTGTATAATTATTTTCCATTTTGGTATTGCACGATTATTTCCCGGTTCTGTGATCTGTCCTAATTGATGAGCCACCACCTACTTATAAAATTATCAATTTCTAATCTGTATTTAACAGAGTTATTGGCTTAAAATCTGCTCCTGTCATTGTCACGGTAATAAAACAATTAGGCAGTTACATAGCAAAAAAGCTAAGCTTTTTCTTATGTAGTGTTTCTCGCAAAATAGGACATACTTCCTGGCCAATAATTTACTTATAGGGCCCATTACACATAAAACTCACACGAATTTCCTGTTTAAGCCAGGTGATATTTTGTATGGGAGGTTTTTTACTTTGTTTAAGATTTCCGTGTCACTGGTATTTGCGATCAGTTGTTCTTTATTCCCGCTATGAAAAATCGCTATGCAGTGTTGTAAATGTAGTTACTATCGTTATTTTTAAAAAATGTGTAAGAACCCTGGGAAGCGATGTTAAAAACTATAAATTCTTCTGCTGCTTCAATTTGTGGTATGCCATACCCAACAATTATGGCATACCAAAGTGTTTAAATGCTAAAAGTACGAATCTTACTGCAGTAAGTTCTTTGTCGTTCAGATCGAAAACGTTAACAAACCTACCCTACGCTGCATTTATTTGTTCACATTTAATAACAGTTTTTTAAGACTGAACTATTTCCCATTCGGATTGTCTTTTTATGTTAGTATTCAAAAAATGTATTTAGCAAGAGTAAATTTTTATTTTAAAAAAAGTTCCTAGTAGTTCTGCATTTTGCCGATTTCACGTCAAGTCTGAAATGTAAAATTAAAACGATACATATATTTAGTGTATGAGAATGCATAAAACATTTATAAATTTTCTAAATATAGATAATTACGTTAAAAATACGCATATATACATAGGCATAAAAATTAAAATGTATATTAAAGCACAAGTATAAATGTAACATCCCAGAGCAAGCCTTTGCGTGACTACCTACTGTTGAACTTGCATTGGTTTCCCAAGTGCACTCCTAGGTTCTCTTGAGTCCAAAATCCTCTGTATAGTAGTTTACACGAAAAGTGGGATAAACTGAGAGTTTAGTTATGTTTTTGTATTCCTGTTTTCAAATTTAATTTTATAATATTTTTATCATATGGCAAGCAAACAAAAAAATCAGTGCCTAGTCGGTTACTATGGTTTGGTACAGCTAAGAAGTACACGGACAAGGACAAAAAACAAAGAAGCTCCTCCTTGAGATGTAGCGAAGCCCTTTTTTTATTTCGGCGATAAGAGAGCATCCTGTATCCCACATCAAATAGTGTCAGCTTTGCAACAAACATAATTATTAATATTTGTTATGTGTATTATTATATACATGTCTGATTATGCCATTTCAGTTTCATAATATTTTTGAAATTTGTTTTAATGATAACCAGAACCTTTAGGACCTTGTGATTTTTTCGGAAAGAAACTATCTTATGAAATTTTTTTAGCGCTGGCATATAAAGATTAGGTGGCTGGGAATTATTTAAGCATTAATTTAATCATAGTCAAATGTTTATGTCTGGTGAAGTTTCGATTATGTCATCTCTATCTCGATCTGGTCGACGATATACTTACTGCAGCAAGGATTGTGATAAAAGTTGCAATGAACTAAGACATGAGAAGAATGACTGTGTTAAATGTCCAGTACGAAAAATTGTAAGTTACGACCAGTGTGACAATGGCTTACGGAAATAGAGATTTAAAAAGGACTTGTTAAGTCACGCTCACTCACAAAACAGGGTATGACGAGGACATTCTCTATGTATACTAACTGAACCCAACCAAGCAATGTATCTCTCCGATTTTCTTTCGCCGTGTCCTACCAGTGCCACCCAAGCCTAATATATAATCAAACCTTGTATAATCATATCCCATAGTCGCATAGTTCATAGTATCCTCAAAATATTATACCACAACAATTATAAGCAGGGCTAATATTTGGTAACATGCATAGAACTACTTTTTTAGAGCACTGATTTTGCAACATCAGATTTAAACTCTACAATATATACTTTCACTCGAAGAACCAAGTATGCTAGAGTTTGATACACTCCATGAACGCTTTGGGCACCAAAAACTTGAATGCAGTTATGTAAGAATGCTATTGAACTTTAGTAATAAATATTTTATCTTAAACGGTTTTATAATTTATTTTCTTACAAACAAACATCAGTTGAAATATTTTATTGCTTTCATTTTAGAAATCCCGCACTTCTCACTTCATATACATTTGGTGATAAATTTTCAGCATTTTCCGAAGCAAGTGTAAATGTTGCCCTATCGACCCAAATGTAATATGAATTTTTTCATGACGTGTAATTATTATCTTCTGCTGGTGCCATATTCCCTTAACAATTATTATTATTATTATAAAATATTAATATCTCTAGAGTCTTCATCTCTATCACCAGCCTCAAAATCATAATTATTGTCATCACCTCTAGTAATCATTATCATCATCACAACCATGAGCACTGTGATTTCCAATTATTTTATTGCGACGTTCCCATCATTTTAATCTCAAAGGCGATGAAAATAATGAAAGAAATTTTAAAAAAAATGATTGCATAACAAAAACCAAAATATACTGTCAGAAGATAACGATAAGCGAGAAGTTAAAACCAAATTGTGTAAATATTAATAGTCAAAAGGCTCAACTCTGAAGTGTATCTCAATAGGATCTTACCTACTGGCCTGCTCTTGTAGTTGTGCCTGAATCAAAAATATTTAAAATCATTCATCTAAACATGTTCTCAGTCAAAAATGACAGGAAGATTATAAAAACATCACAACGAATTATAAAACATTTATTAAAACACAGATGTAACTCACACCTAATAATAGATTTTTAAGTCGTGATTTTCGAAAACGTCAACCATCAGAACCCAGTTTACAAAAAAAAAAAAAAAAATTGGCAAATCAACATTACGAATGCATCACATATCCAGCTTGCTTACCTTTTGCACAAGTGAAACAATTCAACTCGTCCGTCTGGTCTTCGCAGTCAATATGGCCGTCGCATCGCCAGTCTTGTGGGATGCATCGTCTGTTGTCGCACTGGAAGCCAGCGGTGCACACTGTAACCAACATTCAGAAGCTCTGTTCTAGGCATAGAGGAAGTAACACTTATTTTGAGTACTTGTAAAAATGGCTTGAAATATTTAATTATTGAGCAATTTTTTTTACGTGAATTTGTATTATAATTCGGGAAAGTCAGTTATAAAAGTTGAGTGTAAAGAAAAAAAAAGAATGATTTCAAAACATTATCAAAAATAAACTAGTATTAGTATTTTGGAGTTGCGCACACATATAAATAGGGAATGGTTTGCGTATGCGCCGTTATAAACAATTTTAATATGTTTACAGGTTGGTACGAGTGATAGGCAAGTTTCTCGAATGTTCGATTCCGGGTGACTGATGTACCTTGAGAGCAGATATTAGACACACGCGTACAGAAATTAAAAAAATAAGTTTGTGCAAAATATAGTAAACAGTTTGAACTACTTTTAAAAAGTTTGAAATAAGATCACGATTAAGAAACTGTGAGACGAAATTGCATAGACGGGTTTGAAAAATTTTCAATTTTGTGGTATATTGCGAATTAATACAATCAGAATCGCAAGAAACCGTTTAAAAGAATAGAACAGCTTTAGACGGTTACAAAAAAGCGCCACTCACCGGCGCCGAACGGACCACGCACTGCGGGGAGAGAAAGGAAGCTAAGATGGCGAATATCGCTCGGCCCTGCACCACTGATTAACGTAAAAACTTGCGGATGTGTCCTGACACAGCTAACCCCAATGTTAAAAATTTTTTTAAGAGTAGCAAAAGCCTAAAAAATGTTATGTGTTTACTCTCAGAATTCTCAAGTTTAGAACTTTGAAAACTTAAAAAAAGAAAGGCAGTTAAGTAATAAATTATTTCTTTTTCATCCATGATTTCGAAGCCCTCCATGCAGAAAATCATAAATGCTGTGTGGTGCTGAAGTAAGTAAAGGTATTTGATTGCGTCTCGTCGAAAACGAAGTCATAAAAACCCCGTCACAATGACAAATTTTCGCATCCAATATGTTTGATAAAATAACGTTGTTATGACTTTATCGGAATCGTCACTAGCACAGCCTTTTTTTTTATTTGATAAGTAGGGTCACTTTAGTTACCATCAAATATTTTGCATATAGGACCAGTTCTAAAACATGTTCGATGTTGGACGGAATCAGCTAACCAGAATTCCGCCCAGCGAAAACGGAAATGACGTCCGTTTCCGTCACAAGGAATATTTAAAATGGCGATAAACACAAGGGCGATTAAAGAGTTATAAAAGTGAAATATCTTAAATTAAATTTATATCAATGTCGTATGAAAATTCATTTTACATGTAAAAAAATCAATGATGGTTCCATAAAGTTCACAAATTGCAGAACAATAGGGCCTAATTATATTACATAACGAGTATTAATGTGAATTAAATTTATAAATGGTTTAAAGGTTAAAAATAAACAAAGATTACTTTAACAAGTTGGAAATTTCCATCCACCACTGTGATACATTATGTAATATTAAAATGAGATTAAAACGAGGAAATTCAAGCTAGCCCAGTACAAACATGATTTTTGATAGTATGACATGACTTAAAACATATCTAAGTTTATTTTTTTGAACTTTACTTGATGGAGAAACTTGTAAGTAATTTTTCGTCTAATATTATCCCTCATGTAGAGCAGCTACTTCTATAAAAGGGTGGTGGGGGGTGAAGGCGAATAATAACTAAAGTAAATTTTGGTTAGGTTAGGTCAGCTACATTAATATATCGTGTTAGGAATTATTTACGTGTAATCATTCATGTTGCTAACGTACCTAATTAACATTTCACTTAGGTTATTATTTACCTTATTTCACAGAAGCCGCTATTTTGAAGAGTAACCGAAATAATTATTTTTTATTTTATTTTATGTGACGAAGTTAAGGCAAGCCACCTTGTCCACCACTTAACCACAGACATGTTATACAATTAAATGTAGAGTTACAACAAAAAAAACTAAGCTAACCTAAATAAAAGACAATAAACAAGTACATGATAAACAACTTACAAAATAAAATACAAACTAAATAAACAAACCAATTACTAGCAAGTAATGGAACATGATTCACGCTTTTTAAGTAACATGTTACTGATATCACAATTGATACATTTTTTAATAGTAAACACAAGACCGAAATAAATTTAAGACTTTTTTTTTTAAATATCACTCATGCCAAATAAATTGGAAACAAAAAAAACTATTTATCCTTAAACTTTAGATTAAATTTTTTTAACCTGTAACAAACAATTTAAATAATCACACATAAACACACAAACACACACACACACAAAACCACTTCTTGTTCCACTTTTGCAATATTTTGTTGTTTGTTGAGATATTTTATAACAGACGTCCCGAAAGATGAACGTGACATTTGTTGCCTAACTGGCCTCCAAGCGCGCACTGCAGCTACAGAGAAAGATTTAGAACGGGCACTGGAGTGATGAATAAGAACTAACAAATACAAGCTGTTCTTGGAACGAGTACCGATATTGTGACGGGAATTTAGGAAGTGAAATCCTTTAGCTAGATACGATGGAAAGTTTGAAAGTACAACATTTTTCAAAAGAAGTAGGCTGTGTATTTTTCGTCTTTCGTCTAGTTTTAGCCAAGAAATCTTGTCGTGGTCTCGTGTTTTTAAACTAAAAATAAAACGGATGCATACCTTTTCAATTTTCTGAAGTCTGTTCAGTAATGACTTGCCAGCACCAAACACAATGGCCTGTGACTTGTAAGGATGAATTTGAAGCCCGTCATCAGTCGCCCAAATTAACGTCATCTTCAAGGTCCATATTAAATCGGGCAACATTGTTAACGTTGTCAGAGGGAGGGAACGATTAATATAATTGAAGATCGTCGGCATATAAGTGGCACTGAGTGTGTTTAAGCGATTAAGGCAGGTCTTTTATCTACAAAAAAAATATAACCGGTCCAAGCACCGAGCCTTGTGGTACTCCAGCTATGACCTTGGACCAGTCAGATGAGCTACCAGCAATGACGCTTTGACGTCTAGAAGACATGTACAACTTTAACCAATTCACTGCATTATTTGTGAAGTAAAAATTCCATTCTAGCTTAGCCAACAAAATTTCGTGGTCGACATTGTCAAAAGCTTCACTAACCAAATGGAGATTCAATTTATGCATTGTCTCTTGCGGGAAAACAGCATGGTTCGAGACATTTTTTTTTGTGTATATAGCTTTGGCAATATTTGCCGAGTGAATCTCCATTTGGTTAGTGAAATTGTATGCTTATATATATAAGCATACAATGGAGTTCATCATTGGTGTTGAAGCGTCGTCCTCCAAGCCACTTTTTCAACGTGGGGAAAAGGTGATAGTCACTCGGTGCCAAATCCGGACTGTAAGGAGGGTGATCAAACACAACTGAGGTGTGAGTTTGCCGCTCCACATGGTTGGTGGAAGGTGGTAAACACTACGAGACGTGTCGATTCGTGTACGAGCGATTAGGGTATCGATTAATGGGCATGCCATGGAGAAATGAAACTGTAATCACACTGCAGGCCACTGTTAAAACGTGGCTGAATAGGCAGGAGGCATAATTTTATGCAGAGGGTATTGGAAAGCTGGTGCATCGGTACGACAAATGCCTCAATCTGCACGGTGATTATGTGGAAAAATAGAGTAAAGATGTAAGTTTCTTTTGACATTAAAATAATTTCCCAATTCATTCCCGTTTTTTTATTACAGCCGATCGGAGGATGAAAACAAAAATAACCCTCGTAAATAACAGTTTTCTGAAATTAATAACTTCTTTGTATCACTCACCTGGTTTCAAAGCTCGTATCTCCTCATTGACGACTTCCTGATAACCAATGCAAACATTTGGGTTTGGTGATTCAGGAAACATGCTGCAATCCAAATAGTCTGGTAGTGTCAAACCAAACAGATCAAGGAAGAAACCACAACGACGTTTTGTTTCTGTGAAAAAAAACAAAGCAACATGTTTCTTAAAAAACTATAATCAACTCCTCTATAAATGTTTCAATAAATTTATATATCTAGACAAGTCTTATTGTTGTTACATAGAAAACCATTAAATTAATTGACAGTTTCAAAATATTTTAACTAAACTACATATAATCTTATTTTGGGCGCTGTACAACAAAGTTAAATTAAGTATATTTTCTCAAATAGTTTTTTAACAAAACAACTGAATCGTAAACTGGTAAAAAAAAAATGCCTTCTTAGTTCATTGCTAGTGAACTCAATATTTTCTGTTATTTTTAAGTGGACTAGACGCATGCGTAACTATGTTACTAATGTAACATAATCTAAAGGCTTGTAATTATTCCATAAATTTTCGGAATATAGTTCGCTTTTTTTTTTGATAGTTTAATGTTTTCTAAAGATAATACAAATTATATAACACCAATTGCTATGAAAAGTATTATGGTTTTGAGAAAAATGCGTATTCTTGTTTATATACATACATATTAGGCGTAACAGAAATGATTTACAAGCTATACAGGTTTGCATCACTGCTATGGTAGGATATTATTAATTTCACCATTTATTGTTTTATTTACGCATCCAGATTTCAGGAGAAGGGAAACATTTAATGCCTATAGTCAGAATTACTGTGACTTTATATTATAGAATTCGAGACATAAATATTACTTTTATACCTATTGCCTGTTGGAAACGTAAATACGTTTTTGGTCAGGGTCTGAGATATGAGTTTGTACTTATGTGTAAATATTGCCGGTTTAAAATATGGCAGAAGATATTACATTCCAAATCTGGCCAAAAGAGTACAAATTTTAAAAGGGACAATCAAACTTTCGTAAAATTATTGTCATTTTCCTTTTCAATCTTTAAAATACGTTTTCTCGCTAACCCTGTAAAGTACAGAGTAGTGAATACATGAAAACAATATGTTTTTTTTTTTGCTTCGTAAGCGATTATTTTTATGCCACCTCCATTCCATGTTTTATAATTTTTGCAATTAGTGAATTATAATTTAGCCATAAAAATAAACATATTGTATATTAATGTATAAACGACGCATTTATTGCTACACTATTTGAAAAAAATCGTGTTCTTGTATTTAAAAGGTGATCTTGTCTGGTGCGCAATGTTAAGAAAGCATGCACGAGTCTCAAGTATTTATTAACTACAATATAGTACTAATAATTCATGCTAAGTTTATGTATAAATATATAGTAAGTAAATGTGGCTAAATAAATTCGAAACAATGATTTATCGATGTATAATAGTTTATATGATAATTTTAACTAGGGTAGGGTGGGGCTATTTGAGTACCCTAACATTAAAATCAAAACTTTTACATCTTAAATCGATTTTAAAAATTTATTTTTGCTAAACATTGTTACTGCACTTATTGAATTACACGTGTCTCAGTTATAGAAGTCATATATATCAAAATGCATACTATAGAAATAAAAGTCAAACCCATTGTAAAATATGTCAATAATAGAATATGTGGGGCTATTTGGGTTTCGCAAGGGGCTATTTGAGTCGTTAAAATTATATTTAATTCTGGAGTAAATGAGCTGTTAAAAAACAAATTGTTCTTCGAAGTTATCTGCAAGTCCCTTTAGGCAATCTTTCGCGTACAAATGTTTCCTACAAAATAAAATGTCTACTAAGACCATGTTTAATAAAACAGAAACACGAGTTTCCATGGTCATTAAATGCGTTTCCCACAAACAAACATTTTCTGACCGACAGCTCCAACACAAACTTCATGATACCAGCGAACACATTGCTGACAAGTTATCCAGTCACCTTTCTTCAGCGATTCCAAGGAGTTATAACATAGGCTACAAAAACTACACGTTGTGTTACCAGTTCCTTCGCAGTGCATTGATACTTAGTTTGGATCATCCCAGAAGATGAATTTGTAGATATTTCACGTAAATCTTCAGCTGGACAGTGAACACTTCTTGCACTGGAATTTTTCTTTAGTTTCTTGCATGGTTGTCATTCCAATAGTTTTATTTGCCTCTTTGCTCTACAGTCAGAAATATTATCTTTTGATGTCAAAAGTCGAGATTTTTGTTTTCTGCTTCCTTGTTTTTGTTACTATTTGTTTTAACTGGCGTTGAGAGAATCTGAAAAATCTGGAGATTTTGAAGACAACTGCTTCGTGGTTAAAGTTACAGTAGATATCTCGGAGGAATCACGATATTTTTGTGTAGAAGCAGATTCTCCAGAAAGTGGAGTCGATGGAATAGAGCTCTCTAGCCCAGGTGGTTCTTGCTGTTTGTAGAATAGTGTCGATGGTAAAAATTTCTCTTCATGGACTATTTCAGGATTGTATGGATGTATTCCTGTACATTGAAAACCTTTTTCTGCAAGAGCTGGCGTTGCAGTTCTGAGCCAGACCTTTTTGAACAGTTCCCCAAAATTGAACTTGCTGATTTTTCCACCTGGTTGGCTATGGATATACTGCGTGGCTTCAGTGTGACAGTGTGTTAGAGAGTCTTAAACACAGTTCTGTCCATGGGTTGAAGCACATGAGTTGTGTGTGTGTGTGGGGGGGGGAGGGGGGGACAGAAAAAGAAGTTAAATGTCATTTTGTTCACAAAACTCCAAGCATTCGAGGGAGCAGTGAGAAGAATGTCCATCCAGCACGAGAAGACATTTTCCGGGAACCCTAAAAACATTATAATGTTTTAACCAAAAGATAAATATTTCCTCATTTATGTACACAGACTCCGACATTTTAACTACCGTTCCTGATGGCATGTGCTCGTTATACTCTTGTCGGAAACGAACACCCTTAAATATCACCATTGGTGGAATATACTGACCACTTGCACTGCATGCTGCAACTATTGTAACATTTTCCCCACGTTCTAATTTGGTGATAGATGTTACTTCTCTTTTCCCTTTTGGAGCTACAACTTTGACTGGTCTATTGTTCATAGGTAGGCCACTTTCATCAACATTATAAATGTTCTGAGGTTTACAGTTGACTCCAATTTTAAGAGTTGTAGTTTGAAGCAAAGAATAAAAGTCATTCACCGCACCTTTATTCACCCCTGCAGCACGAGCCTTCGAAAGTCCTTCGGGTTTTCTTAACGATAATTCAGGATGTCTTTTCATAAATGAAAGGAACCAATCTTTCCCTGCGATTCCATATTCTCCCCATGGATGTTTTATACTACTTGACACAACATACTTGTAAACAGCACGACGCACTCCTTTAGAACCACATCCTAATCCTCGATTGGATAAATTTATCAGTCTCAAAACAAGTTCCTTCTCTTGTTCGTCACTTAACACTGTTGAGTGGCCAATTTTTTTCTTTCTTGAAAGATATTCTTGGAGGTGATGCTCACTGTACGATTGTCTAAGTCTTTGTGTATACACACTTCTCCAAGACAGCTTTGGATGCTAAATTAAGCTGCTCACTTGTCCACTTTAAATATGCACCAGTCATTTTGTAAGTGGGAACCAGCTGGAAAAAAACAGTGAGATAATATTACATAATATGGTGTGCAACAAAACTTTTTCATATAAATGTAATGTAATATAATAAATATTAGCAAAAACCATCTTTACATTTAATAAATATATCCTTGGTATCACAATCACTTTTGTGTTGACCCAAATAGCCCCATTATTGACCCAAATAGCCCCAAAAAAAAAAAACTACTCAAATAGCCCCAATTACTTTAAATCACAAAATTAGCAAAATATTAAATTTATTAAAAATAATTCTTGCTGTGAATATACTAAGAGACTCACAAATTCTTCTTCTTTCGTTTGACATATAACACTTACGATAAAGTTTCACATGTAACTTGGATATCACTATTTTCCCGGGTATTAAACTTAGAGTTTAATATTTCAAGACAGTGAGATGATTACCTTGCGCCGTTCGCCGCCGGTCCGTACACAAAATACCACATAACATCCGCACACAACATGTCCGTCTGCTCAGCACAACCTTCTTCTCGCTTTTAAAGTCCAGGCCGTGCCGATGATGCGCGGAGTTATTGCGCAGAAGCCGAAAGTCTTATTTCGACTCAAATAGCCCCACGACCCAAATAGCCCCACCCTACCCTATATATATACATTTTTAGGGAATTATTTTAATTATCGGTCCACAAAGCATCAAAATTTCAATTAAGTGTCTCTAACGTTGCAGAAACATAACATTGCTTTTGGAAGGTAGTTACTTCCATAAATATATGTGAAACATTTTGTGTTGTGCGAGAAGTATTCGCATATAATCACCCAATTACAAATAAATTTAAATAATAATTTTTTTGTAATATAAAAGTAATTTTGAACAATTCCTTGGTAACATTTACTATCACAAACCTGATGAACAAAAGTACTTGCATACGCGTTTATAAATTAACAGTAACTACTTTTTGAGTGAAATTAAATTTACAACTACCATTAATTCTACTTCAGAACTGTTGGTTAACACCGAGTATAACAACATTACGCAAAAAAAAAAAAAAAAACGGCCGTGTCATGCAGTGTTCATAGACTTGTGAAAAGAGAGCGTTAGTTAGTTAGTTCGAACACTTGGAAAACATTAATGGAAGTAATTTTTTCACTATTCCCCAAAATGTTGCTTAACATAGCCTGGAATGCACCCAGTTAGGAATATAAATTTAACGCCATGTTTTTTTTTTTTTTAATATTTCGACACCTAATTGACTGAACACTATGTATGGATTATAGTCATTTTTGTTTCACAATCGAATTTTTTTTAAAAACTCTGTTGATTGAAATAATTCAGTTAATAATACGTGAAAGAAACCACATATATGGAGGCCTGTGCTAGGAAAAAAAAACCTCTCGATCGTTTGTATAATAATAGATTCGAACGGTCATTTTCATGCACTAACTTAGCTGCTCAGTATATATTGCTACGGTTTATTAAAAAAATATATATTCGTTGTGGGAAAACTACTACTGGGTTCATACATGGATAGCCCAATTAAATATTTTATTGCACAGTTTTATTGATTGCCAATATTTACATCACTAACAAATAATCTTTCTTGGAATGTATAATATTCAATTACACTTAAAAATGTTTATTCCCCAGTCACTAGCTTTTTACACACCGCACACCTAGCTGGGCCGCACCTCTGGCGCAACTCTCGCCGCAGCACTCCTTGTGGACCTCCGTCGCGGGACTCCGTCGCACTTCCCTTCGCCGAGGATCCGCTCGACGCTTCGCTGGAGACTCTCGCCGCACCCGCGGCACTATCGCCGAGACTCTCTCGCCCCGGAAAAACTCTCCACGGAGGCCGGCGTCCCGTTCTTATATAGGGCCTCGCGCCTTTCCATAAGTCACGTGCGCGGCTGGGGCCAGTCGTGTCATCCCGGGCCGACCCGACACCCGAAGCATCGAGAAATGCATCGGCAGCTCGCGCGAGATTCCCAATTGCTGCCAGGGGCCAGGTAGCGGCGCCGTACGTAGAGTGGAGGGGGAAGAGGTACCGACGACCCTTGTAATCCGCCAGGCGCGCGTGGCATGTCTGACGTCAGCGGCGGCCACGTGACGTCAGTGGCCATGCGGGGCCGCCAGCCAGCTCCGAACCTGCGCGCGCCGCGGTCCTGCTCACGTTCGTAACAATATGTTATGCTGACCTTTCTATCATTTATATACGGAACTAGCGACTGAAGCGAGAAAGGTATTCGTGAGCAAACCAATACTTATTTACTATATAGCAAGTGTTAAAAACTGCTAACTAGTACATTGCATGAAACATGATACTATTGTAAACCATTAAATATATAATATTATATCTAGAACACATGCTAAAGCATAAAGATTTATAAATATAAATAAAATTTGTGATGTGATAATAAACCGAAATCACCTTTATTTTACTATGAAAAATATTTTATTTTATCTTTTTATTATTTTTCTACTTATGATATAAATTATGTTAGTACAAAAAAATTTGAATAAATTTACCTTAACTAAGGTTTTTATGTGGCTTGTACTTTAGCATTAATTTCAATATGTAATCAAATAGTTCTCAAAGTATAAAACCGTAGCTGGTAGTAGGCGTTTATAGTTGTCAATAAATTATTTATGCTGTTTTAGAATTAATACATTTTGTAACAGTTTCCACGACCAGATATTTTGTAACGAGTACAGTACCTAGTCATTTATTCTTTGGTGTACAAAGGTTGGATCTCGACGGTAATATCCGCACCAACCAAGTCGGCATACGAACCTCGTATGCGAGGGCGCGATAATTCTTCAAGTGTATCACAAGTGCCTTTCGTACATAATTTTTTTTTTTTTTTGCCATAAATGGGCAGTGTTGAAGGTCGAGTTCTGCGAAATCCGTGATTGATCCCGGGGTTGATTTTCATTCACGTTCTACAACCGGAAGCCTTTGCCAGAACACTCATGTGCATAATATCTATGGGGTAGGGCTGTGTGAGATAGGGGACTCTTCCTGTGTACACGCTGCATTCACGGTAGCCACGAACCAGGACTCAACGGCGAGCATAGACTCAGATGGGACAAGGACATGAAGTCAGAGGTGACACGAATAAACAAACTGCAGAGCGAGCTGGGTTATTTACCTATATCTTGAAACGTGAAACTTTTACTCTCAAAACAATAATATAATAATATACAATACTCTTAATTATATATCTTGAAACGTGAAACTTTTACTCTTAAAACAATAATATAATAATATAAAATGATGTATAATAACATACAGTACTCTTAATTATATATGATGAAATGTGAAACTTTTACTCTTAAAATAATAATATAATAATAAACGATGATATAATAATAAACAATAATCTTAATAATATATAACTTGAAAAGTGAAACTATAACTCTTAATACAATGGTTCTATTCATGTGAACTGTCCGTCATTCACACAAGTATCTCATGTCAAATAAAAGAACAACTATCTGCAAGTATTGTGTCATGTTTAGCGCTAATCTTATGTTAACTGACTAATATCTTCTAACATTTTTTATGCTTGCATGTTATTGGGGTTGCTTGAATAATATTTTTAAGTCATTTGGTTTATACACGGAAAAAATTTGAGTAAGACGTTTTGACTGATTGTTGTACTGTTGACGACATTTAACGTCTGTTTACAATGCATGCTTACATATATTTAAAAGTTTTTTATTTGAATATGTTGTACAAATGGTTTTAAAAAAAATATGTTTATTACGTGGCGATAACTTATCTTTTTCGAATGCCGAGATGCTAAGTAATACCAAGTAAATAAATTTTGTTTCAATAAATAATAATTTTACTATACAAAAGGGCAAGTGAATCCTTGAAAGAAAATGAGAGAAAAATATGTTTATTCTTTTTTTTCCTTAACGAAACCATCATAGCCTTTAAAACTTAAATTGTAGATAAACTGTTAAAGAAATATAGCAGTGCACTTGCAGCTAAACATCGAATTTACGACTAATGTTTCTTGTAATAGTGCTCGTACATCTTTTATTTTCTCGTACAATATAAGATTTTTCCATAGCTGTTGTAAGCACCTAGAATTAACTTCCTTAGTAAATAAAGCTTCAAAACTAACTTTTATGTCTAAGAAATAGTTATTCAGGTATTCACTAAACTTAACTATGGTATTAATAATGGCTGATTAAATATGCGTAAACGTGATAAATACTTTTAAGATTTTATGTATTTGTAAGTTTTTATTTAATTAACTATGACAAAACTAATAATATAAGTATTTAAAAAATAAATAAATATTACTCTTCAGTGTCAAAATATATGTTGGCCTCTTTTATTGTGCGCAATTTTATTACACTAAGATGTAATTTAACTTAAAAAGTAAAATATTATTAACAAGAACATAAGAATTAAAACATATATATATTCTTGTCGAATCACTCTTAGGTGAGCCGTTTTCGCAAAAAGCTTACGGAAGTGTTAGACGCTTAATTTGAATTGCCTGAAAAGCAGGCAACACGCACTTGAAGCCAGCTTCGCGATGGCCTAAAGACTTCAGAGACGCTAACGGTAGCTCCCCTGATATATGTGTTTAGTATTGGTTATTCTGTTGATTATGTTTATTTCTTAGTTTATAAATTTTAATTAATATTTGGTTGATTGTAGTAAATTAATTTTTAGTTAATTTTATTTAATTTGTTTTGCACTTAAAAGCCTATCAAAAATACCGCTTGGTTATTTTTTTTTGGTAAAGTTGGCAGCCTGCTTTTAGCACGTTATTTTTTAAATGTATTTTCATTTCAATTGTTTTAAGATATGTTTGTTGGTATCGGTTGTAGCGTATATTACACGCGAGGCTTATAAGTAGGGACACCTGTATTTCGCGAATACATTTCGTGTCAAGGTATTTCACAAAATACTGTAGCTTTTCTCCTGTGGTTATTGGCTGAGGTCGGTGAGAGGTGTCGTCCCGCTCTTGACGGGGCCAATGAGAATGTGGTCACCGTACTGCTGCACCCTCACAATTTGCCATGACTCTTAGAAAAAGTTACAGTGTTTTGTGAAATACCTTGACATGAATGAAATCGCGAAATACAGGTGTCCCTACTTATAAGAGGTGGACTTTCAAGAACTGTGAAATACGTTGACTAACACGCGCGCCGATGAACTAAAGCTGTTTGCCGTCTCCGCCGCCAGGGGCAGCAGGAGGCTGTGGGAGGGGCGAAGTGACGCAGTGGCGGAGAGCGGGCCGCTGGAGTCGGCGGAGAACGACCGGGCCCTTCAGTACGGGAGTGACGGCGAGGACGTCATAAATGTCACGCAAGAGTTCCAAATTTTGAAATGCACAAGTCGAGAGTGCTAGTTCGCGCGCGCCCTACCGGCCTTCAACCGGCTGCTGGGTGGATCGCAAAAAAAAAAAAAAAAAAAAAAAAATCAGATTTCGCCGCTGGGTCAGGAGACCTGTTGTTTGAAGCTACGTCTTCAATACGCAATTAAGTCATCAGCTCCATATCCAAAACCCTTGCAATCCCGTGGGCGGAATCAGGTGTTCCTTTTCGTGCCCCAGTTTGACTGGACTAGTGCTGCGGCTTCATAGCAATGAGTCGTGCTAGGCGGCCGCTTAAAAAAATTAAACTTAAGGGTATCGAACGTGATGATCATGGCCAGTAGAACAGTTTTACGTAAAAGAAGAAACTCCGCATGCGGTCCCGCGGCGCGCAGACTTTAACACGACCCGGGTCGAATACACTGAAAATTATTTTATAGGACAAGTTAATAAGTATGGGTATTTTCCATGTATAGATTTTTTTTTAAGGTTGTTTAAGTACGCTATACATGCTGAATAGAATAACGAAATTTGTGTTAGTTGTAAGTGTGGTACATATATAAAACATGTACAATTTAAGTATGTTTTAGTAGCATTTTTTTAATGCGGGCTGATCTAGTGTATGAATAACAAGCCTTGTTTAACCTCAGATTCAGTGTTGAATCAATTTTGGAACGTATTTTTTTTCTAGTTGCGTAGTTATTTTAATAAGGTGATTGCATTTGGTTCTTAAATTAAATTTTTAGTATACGAATGTTTTGCTCTGCTTTTCGGGGCACCTGCTTAAAGGTACAGCGAGAAAAAACACACGTTAAAATTACGTAAAACTAAAAAAATTAAATTGTAATTTTTTTAAATTTTTTGATGGCCGTTCCCAGACGTTTGTCTGCCTTGTGGTTGTTTGCCCTTGAGCGGGTAACCCATTACACATTACACGCGACATGCTCTTGCGGTAGTGCACCATGAAAGCACCGTAGCAAGTAAGCAGAAGTACAACAGGCACCGTAGTACATAAGCAGAAGTACAACAGTTGCAAGGAACAACGAAGAAGCTAACTGCATGTATGAAGTTATTTTCAACGCTCACAATACATAAGCACCATATGTAAAGACTTGCGAAATTCGCAATATTTCAATCACCAGGGTTTTTATACACATCATGACGATGTCATTTGTTGATTGCCTGCCGCCACATTGTACCATATATCCTGGCTGTACATGACTGGTTAACGCCTTTTTTTTTTCATAATTTTCACCGAATGCTTGTCCATTACGGAGTGTCAAATAACCCAAGTTCCAGTGATAGATGTCAATGAAATGTGTAACAGTTTGCATACTAGCCTGTTGCTAAATAATAACTAGAATGTTTTACGTCCCTACTCATAAGATACGCCAGGATTTAACATAAAAGTGAGACACGTCGTTGTTGGTGATGGTCTGCTTGGATCTTACTTTCTACCACGAAGACTGGAAACATGTACCAAGAATTTCCCGAACGGGGCCACCCTGATTGTTAGACGTTCCCCTCTATATTCGTTATTGAATTGATGTGCACGAGGAGGTTGACAGATTCAATTGGCGCTCGCTTGGTCGGCCAGGGAGGCTGTGTGCCATTGGCTCAGATCAGCTGCTTTTGCGGACAGCACCGTCAGCGACCTGCGACGTCATCACAGCCGCTGCGAGCTTTCCTGCCCTCGAGCCGTCTCTGGCGCCGGGAGACTCGTGCAGTACCAGGCCGCCATCAGCTCGAGGCGAGTGCACTGGGTCTGCTGGGTTACCAGACGTCCGGCAAAAGGAGGACATGTCCTCCTTTTTATGTATTTTTTTGCGTCCGGCCGGATTTTTCTTAATGCTCCAAAATGTCCGGCTTTTTTATGAATTGAGATAATTCCTGCAGTTACACTCTGAGTAAAGCGCGCGGTGCGCGCTAATGCGCTGTCCGCAGAGTCACCCCACTAGTAAGTAGTTCTATGACAGCTTGACAGGTAGCAGCACATGCAGAAGCACGTGTTTTTAATATGCTGTATATGCGTATTTTGTTTGATTCTTTATACTGAAACTGTATTAAATGCCAAAACATTGTAAAATATCGTACTCCATTGTAATTAATTCATGGCTTTTAAAAAAAATATATATATTTTCCTCCTTTTTAGTGAAATGTCCTCCTTTTGCGAGGTGAATGTCCTCCTTTTCTGTTATCAGTGTCTGGTAACCCTAGCTGGGTCCCACTTTGGGCGAGGTTCGTGCCTGCACGATCGTCCGAGATGACAACAAGCTGGGTTCCTTCCCTGTGGACTCCTCAGCGGACACGTGACCCGAGCGACGCCTGACGCGCCAACAGTCCCGGCGAGGCTACGCCTGTGTTGGCGCGCGCGGTAGAAACCACAAACAAAAAGCCCCATAATGATGCGTGTTCATTTTGCTGTACCCTTGAATTTTGGCACCCTTCGGTGCTCCCCCACGCTTAGCATATTTCTCGTTTCAGTCTGTTTGTCAGGCCATTAAAATTTAGCGTATAACACGTGTGTACATAAGTACTTCACGAAAACTGCTGACCTGATTGTGTTCCAACTAGACAAGTTCTTTTTTTTTATTTCAGTGTGCTTGTTTATGTTATTGCAACGAAAATAGATTACAGCATAGTGTTATCAAATTGTATGAGGAAAAATAGTGACCAAAAATTGTTATTAATGAATGGGAATAATACTGCCAACCGCGTTTTTTTGATAAGCTATAAAAAGTTTCCGATATTTCTTTAAAAAAGGTGCTTTGAATTTGATTCTTAAGGGGCATATAGCTACCTAAACAAACACTTTATAAAAAAAATATGCCAAAATGTTTTCGTTTTTTTATGAGGAATTACATTACAGGCTTTGTCGATGTTAGGAAACATTTTTATTGTTAAAATATTATCTAAGTCCTTATTAATTCCAGTATAATCAAAAGTTTCGATGAAATTTAACTTATTTTCTAGAAAAACTTACAATAGTATACAATAATGTTTTCTGAATTGTGTGAAAAAAATGGGTTGGTTTAATGTGTAAACTGATTGCAACAAGAATTATTAAAAAAGCGTACAAATATATTTAGCTGAATAGGATGTATTATATACATCGTTTCTATTCATAATTTTTTTTTTTTAAATAATGTTAAAATGACTCAAAGAGTTCCATTTTAAGTATTCTCAATTTCATACTGTCTCGATTTAAATCATTGCTGGTTTGCACTGTATGTCATACAGAAAATTTGAAGAATGGAACAAAAAAGATGAACACACAAGCATACAGAAAACTAGCCGAAATCAGCCAATGTCAAATGTTACATGTAAAAATAGAACAGAGAATTTTGTGGGAAGAATTAGTCAGGGAATACCACAGCACACACGAACAAAGTGGCTGTGCCTCTTTGTGCCTGATGACGGACACAGATTTTAGTTCCCGAAACGTCGCAACTATTTGGTCTCAGATAGCCTACTGTGTTCGTCTGTGTCGTCATAGTTGTGTTGTCCAAAACATCTGTTTAGTTTCATCACTGGGTTCACCCGTTCGTCACTGTTGTCGTTGCGCTGTCCAGGTTATATCAGTTTTGTATCACCGTTGGGTTTGTCTGTTCGTCATTGTGTTCCAAGGTTATCGAGTGTCTGTTTTTCTGTTCTTACTAACCCGTCGTTGTCAGCCCACTGCGTTCGTACATGCCCCGACAGAATTCTCATTTAACATTTGATATCGGTAGATTTTGACTTGTTTTTCTGGGTATTCGTGTATTCTTCATGACATAGAGTCAAAACCAGCAAAAGAGTATGTAGTAGGGGAGTACAGGAATGCTGAGACACACAAAGAATATGCAAATTAGGTAATTAATCACTGTCACCCCTCCCCGTCCACTTATAAATTGCAAAGAGTATTAATGAATAAAGAACTACATACGAACAAAATAACATTTTAGTTCTTGACTCGGCAAAAAAAAAAAAAAATTAATACTCAAGTCCCTTGGTATTTCAACCGACAAAGTGTTGGCTACGTATATCCATTGCAACTTCAATACAGGATACACAGGAGTTACGCCCCTCCAAAAACATGCAAAGTGAAATAAACTTATTCTTATTTCAAGAAATGATCTGCCCCCATACTTCAAATCGATAATTTGCACCGAAAACAAGAGCGACAGGTTACATGCACATAAGAAAAACGTAGTATAAACATGCATACAGCACTTTTTTTTTCCACATTTACAGACACACAGCATAAAAATCAGCAAAGAAAAATTCATAAAATACTTGAAAACAATCCAATGAATTTAAAAATAGTAACAAAGATTTCGGAAAAATAAAAATCCGCGATCTCTCTAATCCCACTACTATAAAATTCACGCAACACTCGTTATCCAAGTAGCAGGAAAATACACGATCTTCCCCCACTGAGACCATGCTTTTCACTGATACCTAGTACTCGCTCACCTGCAGGCGCGTGTTTCCCCAGCCCCATACGAGACATGTCAGTGTCAGGCTCCTGTATTAAAAGGCCCTCGGAATATTTTCCATGGACCACCAGAGACGAGCCCCTATACAAAACTTCGCCCATTATTCAACACAGGAGGTATCATTTACATTCGCACTGACAAAAGAACATCGTTAAGTAATGCGGGCGCTCTCAAAGCCTCTCTAGCCACAGTGGCCCCTTAAAGTAAGGAAAAGAAACTGAAGGACAATGCCCCATCATTACCTGCGACCACCCCCCTCCCATAGAACGCAACACACCTGCCCTCTGAATACCTTAGCCCCACGTGCCAACACAGTCTGCTAGCTTACAAGATGTCAACCGTGTTTACAAAATGAAATATATATATATAAATTGGTTATACTATTTAACTTAAATAACTATTCGATATACATCAGCTTCCAATTACTGTCATACCCAACACTCCAGCGCAAAATTCCCATATACCACTCACATATCAAAATAAATGTCAAATATATGCGAAATGACATTCTCCAACACATAAGAAACATGATAATTTTACAAAAACATAAATTTATACCAATCAAAATGACAAGAAAGTTTTGTCGAAGGAGTACTGGGTATGTCAGTAAGTGGAAGCTGTATACCGAATCGGTACATTATTTAAATTGTGTTACCAATTTTAATATTAAAAAATATTTTTTATTTTATTTTGTAGCAAGTTTGGATCTTGAAAGCTAGATGTACATTTATCAAGCAATTTTAATTTTATGTATTACTGAAGACATTGTCTTTTGGTTTGGAGATAAATTTAGTGGAATTCAAACAATTTTGTCTGGACATAAGAATATATTATCTCAGTCTTTATTCGTGGTATTATATGCCTGATACTGTACATAAAATACTGGTCCACAGTACAGAGGCCATAAAAGCTACGATTGTTCCAACTGGGTAGCTATCGGAAGAAGCGCAGGAAGCTAGCAACAAAGATTGTCGTAGGTTAGGGGAGCATAGCACCAGAAAGCGTTCGTGTATTGCTACGAATAGAGAATTATTTTACATGTTGATAATAACATCTGACTATCTGATCAATAACCTCCGAGAGGTTCCTAAAAAGAATACGGGTAAATTGTGTTAAGAAGTCTTAAAGTTTATTATAGCTCCTATAATAGAGCCTTGACCTCTGCCATGTTCAAACCCGACACCTCATAATGAGAAATACTATCACATAACTGATACCTTGGGCAATTATGGTGACGAGAATTAGTTTTGGAATTATTTTGTTTTTATTTTGAACTCAATGTGTAATAATGTGTATTTGAAGTAGCCTAAATTTGTAATTTTTGTTTTGATTTATTTGTATTTTTCTTCTATCTAATTTTTTGTATAAAATATATTGGTTTTTCTGAATTTTAATTTTTATGGCAGTCCTCACTAATAAAGTTTATTATTAATAACAGTGATTTATAATTCTTATAATACACCATAACCGATCGATATAAATGCAACACTGCTGAAAAAAAAAATTGTCCGCCTAGATTGTACAGATGAAACACTATGCAGCACCTCTGTACAACCCCCCTCTCCCTGCTTCCCATTTTATAGTGTTTTCTCATTGTTACTAGAGAATACTCTGCTGCTCTCGAGGGTTCGGCAAGTTCCCCACCTGCATGAAGTGGTGTAACTAAGTCGCCATTGTTCTGGAAGCTTCGGGTGTCAAGTCTACCCTGATGAAGCAACATTTCGAAGAAGTGCGAGACCATTCCAGAAGAGGCCTGAGGGGTATACAAAGAGTGATGCCGTCCTCCGAGACAATGAAGTAAAGAGGGCGAGTGACCCATTGGTGAGCAGAAGCAGAGAATGAGCGACGGGCTTCGTGTGCGGAGACTGATGCATCGGGGACCAAAACATCCAGGCCTTTATTGTGTTCTATGAACGAGTGAGTAGTACAAGGCAGTGTGTTGGGACAGACGTGTGCGGTAAGATACCAGCAGAAGGGAGAGCTACTGTCGAGGCGAACTCCGCTGTGTAGAGTAATTTGTGAAATAAATGAAAGTATGATTAATTTGTGGATATACATTTTAAGTGTTCTAATTCAATCAACAGTGTAAAAAGTAGTTAATAAATAAAACTGTTTTAAATTGGTTGGGCTATTATTTTCGAACCTGTTTTCCCACTCGTAAAATATGGTGTCAGAAGTGGGATAGCCCTAATTAATAGATTGAGGATTCAGTTTCAAAATTAAAATAAGCAAAAAAATCATAAAAATGTTAGAATTTATGTATTCGAGAATAAAATTAATATTTGTAACTGTATTTAGTTTAAATGTTATAAGTTAGTGTTTGTTTGAGTGTAATAAACTTAATTTTTGTTTTGAGTAGGAGTTTAGGCTAGTTCATAGGTGAAATTAAACTGTAGTTAATAGGATAGTAGTGATAGTGACAGATTGATAGTGCATGTTGACAAGGAAGATGGCGGCCAACGGTCTTTGTAACAAAATGGCTTTCATGGCCGAAAAAAAGAGAAGCCAGGATAAAATGGAGAGTAAACAAGAGGAAATTAAGAATGAAATTAAGAGTGGCCCGGAAGACTTGAAGAATGAAATAAAGATCGGCCAGGAAGACTTGAAGAATGAAACAAAGAGTGAAACAAGGAACAGCCAAGAAGGGGTGAAGAATACCATGAAGATCGAAATCGACAAATTAAAAAGGCACAAGAAGACATGCGAGTTAACTTGTGACTGCTCAAGAAGAAACAAAAAAGATTGACGAAACCAGCATTCATTTCGAAGGTAAAATGCAGTGTTTGGAGAGGCATCTCGCAAAACAAGAACAGCTACTTTTCCAACAGCAGCAATAGCTAATTCAGCTTGAACAGGCCACTGAAAGGCATGTAGAAGCTGTAACAAAGGAGTGCCATCGAACGATTAAAGAAGCTATAGTTGTTGCAAGCCAAAGGAGCATTTCCAGAGATGTCAAAGTGGAAGGCTCTAATAATGGCCACCCAAAATCCAAGCCACCTAATTTCGATGGCCAATCTTCGTGGGCAGTATACGGACGACAATTCGAGGCAGCTGCGGAGGAGAATAGTTGAAATGAGGAAGAGAAGGCTAGAGCACTTGTCTTGGCCTTGCGAAAAGCCCCATCCTAGCTGCTTCAGACCATACCAGTTAGACCAGTAGCACTATGCTGTATTTGTAAAAGCTTTTGAGCTGAGGTATGGTGACTGACACATAGGCGAAGTTTACATGACTGCATTGAAGATATATCTACAGTGATCCTCAGAAACCTCCAGGAATTCGAGGATGATATCGAGAAGCTTGTGCACCTTGCCTACCCATAGACTCTTGCATAGTTCCTGTATCAACTAGCTACTAATGATTTTATAGATGTACTCAAGGATGCAGAAGTCCAGCAAACCCTTTGCTGGGCCCACCACAAGAAGAGTTGTGATGCCCTGGTTCATGACCTAGAGATAGAATCGGCATGGAATGCATCCATGAACACCAACATCAAGACCAACAGAATGGGACTAATACCAGACTGCGAGAAAAAATGCCACCATCAATGAATGGGAAATCATCAGGGCTCTGAAGAAGCTGCTTATTGGCAATTGAGGCTCCCAGTTTTGGAGGACAGGAGGTTGCCCATGCTGCTTTGTCTGCCAAGAACTAGGGCATATTCAGTGGGACTGCCCGACATGCAAGAAAACCCCACAGCAAGAAGAGCAACAGGGAAACGAGCAGTAGTGTGATAATCTGTTACTTAATGGCTGGGCCAACAGCAGACAGTGCTTACTGATCATCGATACTGGAGCATGTGTATCTATAATTCGTACAACCATCATTTAAAGGGATCAGCTGAGATGGACATCTTTCCCATACAAACTGAAAACAGCAACTGGAGACACATCACCTGTACGTGGACAGCTGAATTTGAAGTTAAAGATAGGGACTTGGACATTTTTGTAGACATATTTTGTTGCTGATGTTACTGGGAATCGACATCATGAAAAAATGTGGATTTTTTTCCTTCATATGGTCAGTCGGTTATTGTGAATCAGAGGGGAAGAGATAGCATTTGTACTCCCAAACAATTAGAAGTTCCCATAATGCAGGTAATAGCGATGAAACTGCTTCCATTCCTGTCAATCATGAGCAAATAATAACAGCATGACCTATATCATCAAGCCAGATATGACAAATGACTGGAGAGAATCCTGATCAGCTGCAGAATTACCAAGGTTGGTGAGATTATATCTTTAAGTGCGACCAACCTCGAATCAAAAATGAAGGTTTTGAAGCAGGGCGAACAAATAGCTAACTGTAGACTAGTCCTTTAGGTAGCACAGTGATAAGGTACTTCACCTCGTGAGTACAGTTTACCACCACTGAGCTCTGAAGTAGAGCAGTTATTAAAGTGATATCAGGAGAAACTTGCCCCTGAAGAAGCAGAATAAATTAATGTTTTTCTAAGAAAAAAAAATGTATTCTCTCGGGGGGGGGGGGGGGGGTTGTGTGAGTCTACCATCACATTAACACAGGCAATAAAGAAACAATATAGCAGGCTCTACAGTGGCTACCTTTTGCAAAGCAAGAAGAGGCTGAGAAGATTATTTAATGCATGATGAAGGGTGGGGTAATAAAGCCATCAGCGAGTCTCTAAGGCATCCCCAGTCGTTCTGGTAGCAATGAAGAATGGCAAACTGGGGTTCTGTGTGTACTTCCAGAAACTGAATGACATCACCAAACAAGACAGCTACCCCCTTCCACATATTGATAACAATCTGGATACACTTTCTGGCACTTAGTGGTTATAGTCATTGGACTTGAAGAGTGGTTACTGGCAAGTGGAGCTTTTGCCAGAGGACAAGGAGGAAACTGGTTGATAAACATGAAGTGGATTGTTCCAGTTCATTGTGCTGTCACTTGAATTATGTAATGCTCCCACAACTTTTGAAATATTAATGGAACTTGTGTTGCATGGCTTGACATGGAAAATATGCCTGCCTGGTATATGTGGATGACATTATTGTGGTGAGAAATACAAATAAGGAGCATCTACAAAAATCTCCATAATTTTTTTTAACAAGTTTCGCCATGTATGAGTCAAATTTAGCCCGAAGAAGTGTTCCTTGTTCCAACATGATGTAACATTTCTAGGTTATGTGGTATCACAGGATGGAGTATGGACAGACCCTGATAAGATCCAGTCTGTCAAGGAGTGGCCTCGACCTAAAGATAAACATGAGTTAAGGAGTTTCCTAGGACTTTGTACCTACTAAAGACACTCCATCCTTGAGTTTCCAGGTATTGCCAGACCACTCCATCAACTGACAGAGGAGAAGAAATAGTTTTTGTTGTCTTCTGGGTGTGAGGCTACCTTTCAGAACTTTAAGGAGTCACTATGTTCTAGCCCCATACTTGCCTACCCACATCATAATGGTGAGTATATCCTTGACACAGATGCAAGCAGAGATCGACTGGGCACTATAATTTCCCAGGTTTAAAATGAAGCGAACGAGTGATCGGGTAGTAAAGAAAAAAACTTTATCTAAGCTCGAACGTAACTATTGCGTTTCCAGAAGAGAACATTTAGCAGTAGTTAAGTCCCGGAATAATTTTCACATGTATTTATATTGGAGACAATTACTTGTACGCATTGACCATGCTGCACTTAGTGGCTATTGCAATTCAAGAAGTCAGAAGGACAACTCGCTAGGTCGATGGAGCAGATACAGCAGTATAATCGCCGAATCGAACACAGGAAGGGCCGAACTCACAGCAATGCGGATGCCTCTCTCGTTGACCATGCAATGCAGACTGCAGCCATAGCAAAAGGACAGAGAAGAACGAAGGAATCGAAGACATCAGACGCACGACTATCGTTAACAGCGAGGATAAATGGGACCATGGCAGCCTATAATTGGTACAGCGATAAGGCCCTGAATTTAGGCCAATTATAGGCTGGTTGGAGAGGGCTACAGGACTTCCACCATGTCATGAGATATCCAGTGACCGAAGGGCTGTGAAAGCTTATTGGGCCCAAGGGTATTCCTTGAGGATAGTGGATGGGTTATGAAGAGGGCATGGGAAATTCAAATGGTAAATTTGTTACCATGAAGCTACTCCTCCCGACAATCCTAGTACCAGAAATGCTAAAATAAATGCATGATGTGACCTCGGGTGGTCACCTTGGAGTAAATAAAACGCTAGCCAAGTTTCATCAGAGCTAGTACCGGTTAAGGTGCTGTAGGTTATAGAATTTTTGTGTTAATTAATGTCAATTGGTCAGTGTCATTACTAATGACATTTAAAGTTTTACACAATGGGACGATTAAAATAATATAAAACAGTATTTTGTGATAAATTACTAAATAAAATACAAATCAAAAACAGTATTTACAGATAATTAATAAAAATTCAATCGGTATAGACTACTGTAAAACTGAGTTATAATTTTTTGTTTAAACTCAAGGTTGGTAATGTCCACTAAATGGGAAATAATTATTTAGGATAACAAAAAAATATCTGGTTAAAATTGTATGGATTTAATTAATAAGAAGTTTGATTATGTCTATGATTATAAGCATTCTAAAGAAAAATAGATGAAAACACACTAAAAAGCAAGGAAGAATTTTATAATACAATCTACAACATTGAAATGAGTGAAAAAGTTACAAGCATGCAGAAATATTTAGGTATAAATGTAATATATGCTACCTGACAAAATATACAAAATCATAAAAAACAGACAGTCCCAACGAATAAAAAAATTATTTTATAAATGTCTATATGAAAAATTAAAATATATAAAAAAGCATTTCCATTAAAAGTAAAGATAAAAGGGGGGGGGGGGGGGGAATACGACAAAAAACGCTATGATATAATTAAATTTTTGGAAATTAAATTAATGGTGGAGTCATTCAGGTCGTAACATATAAAGTAAAGTAAAAATATTTGTATAGAAAAAATGTATTAAAAGAAACGAATCAAGCTTTTTAATGTAGATGCAGACAACGTAATTGAAAGCGGAGGGGAACAATATTTACCTCACGGAGAATATATATGGAGAGTTCAAACATTGGTGCAATAAAAATATCAGATAACTCGGAAACCGGATACATCTCCAACGAAGATTTAGAATATCTTTAAGAATTGCGTGATGAGCATTCAGATTTACACTAAGGACCTGAAAACAAAATTCCAGATGATCCAAACAATCAAAAATTAAGTATTACAAACCTACGGGATGGGGAATAAAATGGTTACCATCAGAAAAATATGAGCATCCGCCTATTAAATGCGTGAAAGAAAAACAATATTTATAAGACTTTGATAAAAAAAATAATAATATTTCCCGAAAAATGCAAGTGTAACGGTTTCAATGCAAACAAATTATAAATAAGCCTGTAGAACTTCTAGAAGTTTATGAGAATCTAACAGCTTGATATAAATAAAATGAAACATGAAAAAAACTGCTATTCAGTTTGTAAAAGATGTATAATAAACAAATCAATTGGGATGTAAATAGCAAATTCCAACCTAGTAGATTAACGTCGTCTGAGGTTAGTGCGAAAAAAATTTCAGCAGTTCAGACGAATGTTTGGGTGGGTTTATTAGAGCAATATAATATTAAAATTTCTTAAAGCGAAATCTAGTTTAAAACTTGAATTATTAAAAACTGATATATTGTTTAAATATATAGTCGTTAATGATTTCAAGTTTAACTTAGAGATTATAGATTGTTTAGTTATTTTATTACAGTAAGCCTACTATAACAGAAGTAGCATTTTTAAGATTAAATCAAACATGATATGATCCATTTATAAAAAAAAATATTTAAAAAAAAGCAGTAACAAAGTGCTATTAAATCAACAGATGTATAAGCATTAAATTTTTTTCTAAATATTTTTCTTGATTAAGAAGTAATGTTGCATATAACTTATATTACAAGCTTTAAAATATGGAGTTATTTCTTCAGATTATAAATAAGTACGTTTTACTTTCTAATAAATATAAAATATACGTTTTAAATGATTAAATTTAAATAATTCAATTTCTTTTTGTCGTTTGTCACTAAAGATATATAAAAGAAAAATTTTTTAAGAAAAAAGTATCTTTAGGATTTTCAAATTTAAAGTACTAATTTTAATTCATATCTTTCAAATTGCTACAAGAAAACACAGTCAATTTTATGATTTGACACGTTTTTTCTCAAATTTATATGAAAAAAATTTACTATTTATGTGGTGCAAATGCACGTGTACTAGCAAATGTGGCTTGTAAAAGTTGCTAATGTAAGTACTTTTTGTATCATGTACTGTATTTAAGAAAAAAAATTATTTTTGGGTGCTCATTAGATCTTATGTTGAAAATGTTTATTTTACAAGCTGTGTTTACTAAATATTATGAAATTGGTATTCCAGATACTTACTCTGTATTCTTCGCAAGATAAATTAATTAGTAAAATAACTTACAAATTATGTATTGTGATTTGCCACGTCTATGGTACTAAAATTACTGTAGACTAATGACTTATTAGGCGAGATGTTAAAACATGCCATCTCCATGGTGGTCATTATAGAAGTGCCAATATGTTTGACAAGTAACAATAAATGTATAAACACTTTTAACTGGTTTCGGAAGCTATACAGATAACTATTAGTACTTCTATTGTCCTAAAATGATGCCACAGCTTACATTTGGTAAAACCAAAAAGTAGGAGAGTGGCGTGAGTGTGGATGCACTCGCCATATTTTTTCTGTCATTGTAGAAGTCGAGATACAATTGTCTTGGTGTGTACTTCAGTTGGAGCCATTGGTTGAAGGGCCTACATCTTCAGTGACAGCCTTAACACCAGCGTAGGGTTGTACATGGTAAGTAACATTTGGTGCGATTTAGCTATTTTTCACAATATCGCTTTTAACCCTAAACCACACAGTTCATGGCAAACTGACCATGGTTCCACAAAGAAAACTACTAAAAGTTATTGTAGGTATTTGTTTCAGTGTGTTTTTACAACGGTAATACATTTAAAACATAGAGACACGAATCTATAATAATATTTTTGAACTGTTTTAGTTTGAAATGGATATTGTGAATTAAAATCTCATTCGTGACAAAATAGATTTTTAAATGTAATAATCTATTCTGGTACATGGGTGTGACTCTAGGTTTGCAGGACTTTTCAGTATGCAAATAATTTTTCTCTACATAATTTTTCTCTAAAAAAATAAATTTAGCTACCCATTGTTTTTAAATAATATTTTTTCAATTTGTCTCTTTACTTGAACCCGTATCTGAATTTGAAGTTTATAATGTCATATTATGCAACCCAATATTTTTAATTGATTTTTTAATTTATAACAGTTAAAAGTGACAGTATAAAATAATTTCAATAGCGCTTTTATTCTATTGGAACTAAAAACATGATAAAAAATCAGTTGACTATAACATGTTTCCTTTTTTACTTATATAATTATTTTAGGTCAAGTTTAAGTTACTTTATCAAATTTAAGAAGATATGTGGTAGACGTGGTTCAGCTAAAAAATAGAGCGTGAGAAATGAGACCGACAGGCTACCCGCATCCAATCCCTGATGCATGTGTTGTATACCATGGCTTCTTCCACTACTCAGTTCGTTTGCAGTAGGTTTTTCTAATCACAACTAATCAACACTTAAAATTTCAGGTTTCTTGTAGAAAATTTTAAAAAAGTAGTATTTTTGTCAATATTATAAATTTACGAAGTTATACTAGTATTTTTAGCTAAAAGGTTTATTGCTTAATAATCTACATTCATTAGACACGGTATTTATTACATTATAGTTTTCCGCAACATCAATGTTTTTCTATTATTTAAAATATTATGTATTATAATTTATTAGAAATGCACCTATCAATAATTCTACCTTAGCATTATAAATTAAAGTTCGTTGAGATTAAATACCGTTTTAATATTTTAAGTGTGAACATACCTACTGACACGAGTAAAAATATTACCAACATCTAATGTTAATTTGGAATATGCAAGAGAAGATCTAAATAAGATATTGGTAATTTTTAATTTTCCAAAAAAAAAAAAAATTGCTTAAGCATAAAAGCAGAAAAAAAAACACATTTTGAGGACAGTAAGTGCACTTTTATATTAAGAGTAAATGTTAATCTTGCTCGCATTTAAGCTGAGCGTATATAAACCTATTGCAATGGTCACATCTGCTACGACCACGAACACGACAGCTAGAGGTGAACACTTCCAATGGGAAACACGGGATCGTTACCGAAACACAGTTTGCTGCATGGCGTGACAGATCTCCCTGTGGATCCGCACTTCGGCACGAACACCGAGCACAAAAAGAGGGCCGCCAGCTCGTAGCAACGCACTTCCACGATCGCATTGAACATCTCGAATTCCTGAAAACAATAATTTTACATTTCAAATAAAACATTAAATAAATTGTAAATCACATTATTAGAGTTATGAGCATTTACTGACCATTCAAACATATCAGTTTAAATAACAATAAAATTGAGTATCGTTAAGTTTATTATTACTTTGAATTAACTTTCACTGCTATTTTTTTCTCTACGCTTCGTTTTCATCAGAACACTTAAGTAGTGTAGAAAAGGGGCTCCGGGGACAGGCAGGCTATGGATGTGGAGCTGACCACCATCTGACGTCACGGCGGCCATTTTAGACTCAAAAATTACTCAAATTGACTGAAAATGACTCAAAATTTCTCAAATTTCCCGATTTCGGGGTAAAAATTCCCGTTTTGAGGGAAAATTTCCCGTTTTAGTCCTTAAAAATCCCAACGGCTTCAAAATTCCTAAAAACGGCTGAAATTCCCTAACGACTAGCCGCTCTAAGCCGCACCTTCTCTATTAGGATGCCATGACCGCCATATTGTATTAAGATGTAACTGTTGCAATTTCCGTTACGGCCACCATCTTTAAAATCTGTTAGATTTGTTCTATAAAGAGGGAAATTTTTTAAAATTCATAAATAAATTTAATTAATAAAATTTTATTAAAAATATTTAGAAACACTGTTGCACATTTTGTTATGCCCGCCATTTGGGACCTGTATGACCTAATCTTCTCAGCAAAGAACACTCGCTTCAAATATGTCAGAATAGTTTCTAGATGTAGCAACTTTATTTTTTATTTATGAACTATGAAATGAAAAGCTTAATAAATTAAATACAATTGTTTGGTTTTGAAATATTAAATGACATGGATTCATACCTGTTGAGCATCCCTTTGGGTGAAATGGCCAATATAGTTTGGAAACATGGTGTAGTTGTAGGACACCCTGTGGTAGTGGCAAAAGCTTACAATCACTGGTAGACAGAGGCCTGTAAAAAGTCAAATATTAGACGATTGAAATTAAAACCTAAGAAATATAAGTTCCGTATTTTTCATTTTAACTATAAAAATGATAACTTCTGGTAAATTTGTATAGAATGAGTCTTTTAAAATATTCTTCATGGAACATGTGTGAAAAGACTGATTGAGTAAATACAGTATGACAACGAGCTATCTAGAGACGGGTGTATAGCAACAGCCCTCCAACATTCGAGGAGCTCCAGTACCTCATTATCACGGGAAGCCTTCTTTTCACAGACGAGAGAGCCAAAACCCGAAGTTCCCCGAACTTTATATTTTTTTTTCCGTATCCTTAATGTAGCTATCCTAACCAAATCAACCGTCCACAATGTTTTAAAGTATTTATGACGTAGCTAACCTAACCTAATTGACCATTAGTATCCTTTTATCAACACCGCCATATTTATTTACAATGAACAAAAAAAAAAAACCCGAAGTTGCACGATCGGACGTTTGGCTCTCTCGTCTGTGAAAAGAAGGATTCCCCATTTTCACAGGTATTCAGGTCATCCACGAGGTTGTCAGAACACGTGGTGTCGTCTGCACACACACCTCGATGCACGCGGATAACATTCCAGCGACTCATTCAGTCAAGCTCTTATTACACTGGGCTACGTTTACAACACCACTCCATCTTTTCACACATGTTTCACGGGATCGCTTTTAAAAGACTCATCCTGTATACTACATGGACATATTGTGTGTTCTCTGTTTAAATTATGATTTAAATGGAATATGGCAAAAAAAATTACTTATAAAGTTTGCAGAATTTTTTAAAAATTTAAACTATAAATCAAAAACAATTATATTTTTAACATTGATATAAAATGTTATACTTTCACTGTAGTGCATATTTCCCTTTATGCCACTAACAGTATTAGAACTTAACCAATATATTGTATATGCCACAGGTGTAAAAACACCATAACAGTATAAAAATAAATAGGAATTATTTTTAGACATTATTTTTTACATACAATGTTATTTGTAGACTTTGCTGTTGGTCATTTCTTAACGCTTCACTATGAATGACATACACACCATGCAATATCACCACTTTACGTCAAAATGAGTAGTGGGATTATGAAAAGCCTCATGAAGTTTTAAGGGTGTGGTGCAGGGTGCGAATCAATGACCGGCCACCAAATTTAATTTTCTTGTCAGCATATCACGTTTTCTTTAAGAATGACTCAAAAATCCTCACAAAGTCACAAAATTTCCATATTTTTAAATAAACTTTTCCAGTTTATTGGGAAATTGTTTTATTCCACAAAAATTTAAGATTTTTTAAATTCTAAAATTTGTTTAAACTCCTTAAAAAATAGTAAAACTTTTAATTCAAATGTCTGGGTTTGTACCTTACCTTTGATTCTGACCAGGACTGAAATTATCATACTAATTATCCACACTACGAATAAGCACTCTATGTCGGGCAACTTTTCGATTAATTATGGATACTTTTATTACGCATCCTATAGGCCCATACTCAATATATTTCCGCTTGCACATACTCTTATACTACCTATTATATCCAAGTATGTATATGCACACATAGATACATACAAGGTTGTGTCAAATTAGTGCAAACATAATGATAAATGCATGGTTTTTTCTTAATTATTTGGCAGCCGGTTGTTGATTCGAATCTCGCACCTCACCTTGAAACCTGCACCAGAGATCCTATAAACACACTAATAATATTACATTCTGTTAAATTCATGTGTAAATAAATTCACTACACGTTTAGAAACTACAATTATTCAGACACAGCACCACTTAACAGGTGAGGTGTAATACAGGTTGTTTCTCCAGAATGAAGAATTACCCGGCTATAGATTACAAACTCCAGCCAAACATTTCACCGGTCACCACCACACATTAAAGATCTACGAAGTAACACCAAATAATATGTTAGCGAAAAAAGTATTTACCTGGCGCGGGGTTCATGTCATCTGAGCTACCTCTTGCGATCTCAACGGATGTGATGGTCTTATTAACATAATGCACTGGCGAAGGGTATGCTGAAAAAAATATTTAGGATTTTAGGTTGTAAATTTTGTATTTACAACTAAGACACAACAATTAAATCTACGTCGAGAGTTGCAGTAGTTGATGTAAACAGCTTACCTCACAAAAAAGTGATCAAAATATAAAATGACATATAGCCTGAAGTTGATATCGGCTGCATCCTTGTAATTGAGGATGGAAGAGGTTTATTGCAATTGAAACAGAAGTTAGCAACGCAAGGCACCATCCACGCATCTTCTATAACTCCGTTGCAAAGCTTCCGAAAACCATGTTTTGCCTGTAAAACTTCTACATTCAAACCACATTCAAAGAACTCATTTGTAATAACGAGGTTCGTAATAACATAACTTTTGAATATATATTTTAATGACAGATGTATGTTGATTTTTCGTGTAACGAAAAAGTATAAATTGTGCTCCATGCTTTAACATTCCTTAAATAAAATATTAATAATATTATTTTTAGTGCTTTTTAATGAAACTTTGAGTATAAAAAATATATATTCTCCTTTTCATAGCGACATAATGTTACCACCCAAGAAATAGCCGTCATTTTACTGTCTTTAAAAACGCCACAATGATATTTTTCACTACAAGGGGCTATTAATTTTGTATGGTGTTGAAACAGACATTTGTTACTAAACTATCTTAACATTCGATCTCTTTCATTTCCATGAAAATTTCACGTAATTATTTTGGCCGAAGGTTTGATGTTTTGAACCCTCTACACACAACTACGAGAGACATTACATTAATTTGAACCCTTATAAAGCTTATGAATCGGCTTTTCAAATGAGGTATATATTTCAAAACATGGTCTTTGAGAAACATTTAAAGTTATAATAGGCACCAGTAGTAGACTTCTTGGAGACATTCAACCTGTACAATTGAAGGGTCGCCACTCTGTGTACCATAGTTGCACAACGACTGCAAAACCAGTTCAGATACTTGCTCTCTGAAGCGATGAAGCGTTCAATGTGCCAGCGAGACTTGCACTTGATGCTCCATTGATTACGTTCCTAACGCACGCACACGTCGCGCTAGGCGGAGCCGTTATGTACAATTAGAAAAATTTTACCCTTAACCGCTACGTCTGTTTGAACTACGACCGTGAGTCATATTGCAACATAAGATCTTTTATCGAGGTTATTTTGTGAACAAAATGAGTTGAAAATTGGATGGTTTTAATAATAATTTGACCCCGTTGGGGTCAAACCCGGATTTTTCGCAAGTGGAGAAACTTGATGGAAGTTGCCGTGAAACGATGTGTTTTCTCGGGGCAATCCCGTTTCCCCTCACTCATTCATTCCATTATTGCTCCATTCACATGTCATCACCCTTCATCGTCTCTAATGGCCTCGATGTCTACGAGACGTGAAACCCTCAATTCGATCGTACATTGTCTTGTGTTTTGAAACAAAGCTATGAAAAAATACAGTCTGAATAATGGAAATCACTTTAAACTTTTTTTTTTTAGTATTAAGCCTCTTTTGGGAATTATTATTTTTATTTTTGTTGAAAAATGTTTCCTCAAAATTGGGAATTTTTCCTCGAGTAATTTTGCTGAATTTTGTGTCAATTTTAATAATTTTTTTTTGGTCAAGGTTTGCGAAACAGCTGCCGTTAAAGTCACAATTCCAAGATGGCTGCTGACAGTTTTCAATCCTCACCCAGCACCCAGCCTCGTGACCGACATTTGTATACTACTGACGGCATGTTGCTGACGCGCGCGGGGCGCTAAGGGCGATGCGGGCTGCCGCATCACCCACATTATAGCCTCAACGCACCAGGCAACCAACTAGCGAGCAATCTCCGCTTCGACAGCGCGCCTGTACGGGACTTTAAACGGCGACCCTGTAATTGTTGGTTTAATATCGAAGAAAAACTCTCCCTTCGCATCTATATGCTACTTACAGTACTGTGTACCAAATTTGGCACACATAAAAACTTCCGTACATTTTTTTGCCGTCCAAAATGTCATGATAAAAATTAACTTATGAATAGAAACCAACATAAGAAAGTGCAATTCGTAACTAGACACCGTTAGTAAATCTTGATGGTTCACAATTGAGACGGCGGCCCGACCGAGTGCAAAAATAGACATACATATGCTTGATGATAACAATTTCCGAAACTGCAAATTAAATTCTGTACCTCCAAATTCATTGTGATGCCAGATTTTTTTTTAAAGGTTTGGGTATGCAATGATTGCAAGCACGTCAAACATTATGAGACAGAATTTAGTTTGATTACGCAACTATGCTACATAATTTTGTGAATAACGGAAGCACGAACAAAAATACGTTATCAATAAGTTTTCTCCGGCATTGAAAAACATACTTACATACGAAGAAACTAGCATTCTTTTTAGCCTACATTCATTCATTATACCTTAGCAATCGTTAAATGTACATACCACTTATGCAAGAACAAAATGAATTCAAATAAAAACGTATTTGGTAAACACTACAAAATCTCTTCTATAATGTTCTACAAAAATTGAAATGAATCGTTGCAGCAACCGTAGTATAGCTATTAACGGTTGGTTAAATAATTTGTTAAAACATATATTGATTAAAAGTTGAAACAGTCTAGAGCATAAACCATTTGTCAAATATGTGTGGTTTACCTAGTATAGTACACATCATTTCAGATTTGAGTAAGAACTGAAATTTTTGGTTGTTTTTCCTCCAAGAAATACACTAAAACTAAATATAGGACACAATACATAAACTGATTAAAGATACAACTTGTCAAAGTAAGATATAATGCATTTTTTACAGAAAATTTTAAATTGTTAGTAAACAAACTTGAAAAAGTGACAATATTATCGTGTTGGTTGTCACGAGACAAGCATTTGAGCATGTGGGTGCTGACAATGATGCTTGTGGTAGCAATGTTGTTTGTGGTAACAATGCTGTATCTAATCATGCTTGCATTTGGGATCACAACGAGAAAAAGACTTGTTTAGTTGAACAAAGCGTTACTTCGTATTTTACGAATAAAAAAAAATTATCTAGCTTTTAAACCAAAACATTTTTTGTCCAAACTAAGTGCTGAAAAGGTTAGACAACAAAAACTTTACGGAATATAAATTTAATTTTATAATAATTTTTGGACCAACAAATTCTGCTATTACAGTAAACAAATCTGCATTTAAAAAATATTTGTGCATCAATAATTTGTTTTTAGGCAAGCAAATCTTTCTCTCAGTGTATAGTGATATATTGTGTTATTGTAATAGTGTAATGATGATGTTTGTGGGGTTATTTGTAATTCATGAAATTTTTGGTACCTAAAGGTTTGTTACTAACAACGATTATGGGATATAAAAAAACTTCAGCTTGCTGAGATTGTAATATTGGTTATTGAGGAGAGTACATGATGTTGGTTTTAAATAAAGGATAGATTGCCGTGGTTTTAAACTAACAATAATGGAAAATAAAAATGAAAATATCGGAAATACATACTTATTTGGGTTTTATGATAACGACTCACATAAATTAAGAAATGTACATTTTTTGGTGTTGATGGATGATGGTGATTTTGTTAGTGGTAGTGGTGGGGATGCGGCAGTGACGTTGATTGCTATGTTATATGTAATCTTTTTTGCTAATGATGGCTGACATGATGACAGTGATTGAGTATACGCAATGACAAACGTTTATATAATAGTAGGCATTGCAAAGAGAGCGTGATATAGTGTATGCTATTCACGCCAAACGTTTTTGCAAAAGTTTTAATAAGTGACTTTACCCCAATATGTTAACTGTAAAATGCAACTTCACTCACCTCTAAAGTACGCAGCCAAGCCACCAGCAATCGCTATCAAAGCTACAGCATTTAAGAACACTTGACCAAACCTAAACAGCAGCCTCTTTCTTGTCGGGTAGTGTGTAGATGGTCTGCGCATATCTCGGATTATCTAAACATTTGATAAAAGAAACAACGAAGTACGTTTGTGAATAAACGTTTCAAAGAACTGTGACAGTAATTAAATACAATTTAAATCCTAATCACAGTTTATTTCAAAACAAACCTGGTTATTTCCTAAATGTTTTGTCTAGGTCGTAATTAAAATAACAAAAGAATTATGTACTTCATGTAAATTAATAATAAAGATACAAAATTTTGGAACATTTAAGAATACTTGCATGTAATCAACATGTTATCAAATTTAGAGACGAAAGAATTATGGTGTTATTGAAACAGAACAACTGTATAAAGCTAAATAGGTGTAATGTTTGGAATAAAACAAAAAAACTTATGCAAGTATATAATGATTTTAAAAATAAAACCTTACTTATAAACTTGAATGTTATCCAAAATATATATATATTTTTTTAAAAATTTACTATTTGTTCAGGTAACAGTTTAGGTATTGATTAAAATATTGCAGTACACATTGCATTAGGCATTACCAAATATTTAAAGGAACAGTAGGTACTTGCATATTAAAAACAAATAAATAAATTATGTGCAATAAATCAATTCAAATAATATATAAATAAAAAACCAAACATGCATTTATATCAAAGAACTAAAGGTTCTTCAGAAACAAATGTACAGCAAATAATAACAAGAATTACAACTACGTGAAGAATAAACACTCTCTGTGGTACAGAGTTACATACAAAAAACATATTCATAAGTACAGTGACTATAAATAACATTAGAAGAAAATATAAATTGTTGTATGTGCTTTTGTTTTAAAACTGCTTCAAAAATAAACTTCTTACTTTAAACACACCAAATATCTGTGAAACACAATAAAAAGTTTAAATAAATTAAGTATATAATATTATTATATATGTTCACTTATAATCAAGCTCATTCGCAAATTTTATATTGTTTAAATTTAAATCTCAAATATCTATCTTGATTTTTCTTCAAAATAAGATTCTAAATATTTTTATGTATGGTTTAATGAAATTTCTGGTTATGGTGGGTATGATTTCCGGTTTAAAATTTAAGGATGTATAAATATCATGGAGATAATTAGTTACGAAGACAATATTTGTACAAAGTTTTTAAATACTCCTTTCAAATAGGGGAAAAAAATACTATTTTGGTTCATGCCAGATGTAAATTACGTAAACAGTTTTTGATTTACTCTATGAATTCAGCAATAAAACTAGATATATAATAAAGCTATACCATCATGTCTCATCATTTCAGAGAGTTTGCAATTTGAAAATGTTGCTTGAGCTATTCAACGCGCTACGATGTTACTTTATGTGTCAGGCGTGAGGCATACACAGGCTTCAGTTGGCAAAGTGCGAGAACCAAAGTTGACATTGTGCACAAAGGTAAAGCGTGATTGGTTTTCAAATACATGCAACACATATATTTGGCTTTAAATATATTATAATGCCAAATGATTATTTTTATAACAGGCCTAACAGATTTTTTTTTCCAGTTACTCTATAATGATTTTACTCTTCTCTGTGCTCAGGTGATTATTTTGAGTATTTTGATACGCATATTGTAATTTATTTTCATGTGGTAAAATTTTTAATTGTTATTTTGAGACTGTTTGTTCGGACGGGGGGACTAGCGGGTGGCAGGCTGCAGGCGAGATGTGACGTGTGTACGTGATTTCTCTTGTCCCAGTGTCCTGGACGGCAGCTGGTGTCGACCACCTGCGTGGCTGCGTGGCTGCGTGGCTGCGTGGTGTTCGTGGCACTTCACTCCAGCGCGGTGTGATGTCACTGGCTCCACAGGCTCGCATGTGTGCCCTGCTTTTGCAAAGGACATTCTCAAAACCGTTAAAATTTTTTTGAAGTGAAGCTTTTTTGGCTGCGATGAGAGTAAAGTTTCAAGGCCGAATTTTAATGCAATGTTTTCGCGAAACACTATAGTGAAAGTGTCTGACGCGAAAAGGACATGGACTAGGTAATTGGCCAAAGAGTTATAAAGAGAGAATTATGCTATATATGTTGCTGGGCTCTTTTGCGTTCTCCTCTTTATTAAATGATTCGTCCCTCACAAAAAAAAACAACCGAGAAAGATAAATGAACCAAAGTATAAGACAGAGAGTATGCGCATGCACTTGTTTCCGCAAATAGATGTAGATATTCTATACAGTCAGCTGTGAATGCCTTGAATTTTATATTTGTTACCAGCGCGTTCGCGTTCCTATTTGTTCAACCGGCAGCGTAGAAGCGCTGTTGAGACGACAGTCCCTGCATTTCCTGCATAAATAGTTCCACCTGTTTTGAAATTCATATTTTGTTCAGAAATTTGGCGTGTTCCAAATGGTAGAATTGTTTGAAGAAACATTAACACGTGCAGTTTATGTTTATGATGTGAGTATTTTAACAGTGAGAAATATTTATTTAGAAAATTCTTATTTCTCTCTCTCTTTCTCTCTCTCCCAGTTTACTCCTTACGATATACATACGAGTCGAGGTTTGAATTGCCAAAGAAGTATCGCCTATATCACGTGTACTGAATTATGCGCGCTCTATTTTTGTCAATTTTTATGAAATGCGTATTGTTTTAGTATTTCCATTATAAAAATATAAATTAATGTGAATATGAATATGTATGTGCATATTGCAATTTATACTATTGTTATTTAATAAAAAAGGTGTTTCTACTGTTCCGTTATTGGTGTAGTAAATTAACAATAGTATATTAGCGTCTAAAAGTAGCATATGCTTTGAGACTTCTATGTTTTACAGTTAATGAATGTATGCCACGCTAAACACACGAGGGTGTGTATTTAAGTATTTTTAAAACTTTGACAATACAAGAAAACAATGAAATAACACAGAGAAAATGCGTACTTCGCTCATATCTGTGGCCCTTAGGGACCATTTACCTAAAGACAGGTTTGCTGCATGTAGATTGTGAAACAGTTGGATTAGCCATAACAAGATGAGTTATAATTAAGATAATCTCAGTTTTAAATAGACATGAACAAAACCCTTGTCATTTTTAAATATATATTTTTTTAAATAAGACATAGTGATTTGCCTAGCAGAGAAAAGGTTTAAATAACATTTAAGAAAAAAATAATAAAACACATAACCCTAAATTACTTCACGAAATACTGTCGATATCCAATATCGTCCTTGAACTCACAGAGCTGGCAGGAAGTGAAATTACTCCGGGAATTTTTTTTATTTTGAAACGGTTTTTACTCGAGGATAGCAGAAGGTATTCAATTGCGAGATAATAAGGGAAACTCGCACTGGAATGAATTCCTAATATTTAGAGGATCTTCCCCCAGATGGCAAATCCACACCCCCTCCAAAAACCCTAATTTATAAGGCTCCGGTGGTCCCGAGAATATGCCATTCCGTTCAAAAACACGACACGCGTGCGATACCGCGGAACCTGTGATATCTAGAGACCGGAAATACTCGCGGATTCATTTAGCGGTAGGCTAGAATTCAAACAATTTTACTTTTGAACTGTTTAAATCATTTGCCCACATTTAACGTGGAAGACAATGGGCCAATTAGAAACCCTCATCAAAATAAGTAACGAATCACAGGTAGCCCAGGCAAGAAAAATGTCAAGCAGCAGCAACCAAAGGGCAGGGGACCCTTGCCCAAGCGCAGGGATGTTAGACAGTGGCTCAACGAACCTGGTACAGATGTCACTAAAAGCTGGTATCTGAAGAAAAAAAACTGGTACACTCCAAGATCTTACACTAACAAAGATCCTGTAGGTTTTGTTTCATAGATTTTATATATATATATATATATATATATATATATAATGATATTTATATAAACTGCTTTAATACGATATATACTATGGAAACATAAAAGGTTACACAATTGTCAACAAATAAAGTATGATAAGGTTGGTAACCTATTTTTTATTCAATCCGCACCCCATGACGGCAATACGGCATGGCGCTGTGATCAATTTCTACAGAACTAGCTTCTGAAATTATAAGATGGCCATAAAATCTTTAGCACCTAGTATGCATGGTTTCAATTAAATTAGCACTTAAAAATTTCTCTTAAAATGCAGTTTTATTAAACGTATACAGATGGAATTATTAAAACGCAACTATTCGAATTATTCGTCCACGCCTAATGTTAATTGTTAATGCATGGCGCATCGCGTATGGTCGATGTTCAAAGTTGGTATTTCTGCATACCAGCACAATTTATACTTGGTACATGGTACAAGACCCTGAAAAATTGTATGTGTACCAACAAGTTGGTACGTCTAACATCCCTGCCCAAGCGTGCACATGACTGTGGAGTCTGCCATTTAGATAATTGAAACCGCGAGTTATTTTCCAGTCCCTAGTGACGTCACACCGCGTGGCCGGAAACCCCCGGCGCGGCACGCGCTGAAGTGAAGTGCCACGCAGCCACGCAGCCACGCAGCCACGCAGGTGGTCGACACCAGCTGCCGTCCGGGACACTGGGACAAGAGAAGTCACGTACACACGTCACATCCCGCCTGCAGCCTGCAGATCACAGGGAACAGTGTCTCAAATGTACACTGCGGGTGGGCGGTAGACGTGGTTACACTCAAATACTAACGACAAGCCACGGGCGGTCTCTGCAACCAGAGCGTCATCTTACAAGCTCCCTAGACGCGAGGCTATGCCCACTAATGATCGTGTGTGCTGTTGGTTCCATTTGAACATTTCATTCGTGTGGCCAGTGATTGTAGCCTCGTGCACAGGGGCTTGGAAATTGACGATCAGCTATATGAGCGACGAGGTGTGGTCGAACTTCGTCTGTGGCTTGTCGGTAGTACTTGACAATACCACAATGAGGCCCACAGGCGGGGGAACACGTCATCGCTACCACTCAACTAAAATCGTCAAGATGGCGGACTAACGTGTAGCAGCACACACACACACACACACACACACACACACACACAATATATATATATACACACACAATATATATATATATATATATATACACACACACACATACACAGGATGACCCATTTATAAAGACCTGCAAAATTCGCGGTTTCGATGGCCTTCAGGATAGACTGAACATACCCCTGTACACTCGGGCAAATAACGCAAGTTCATTGGCTGCCGACTTGTAAGTCGTCTCAGCTGGTTTGTCTGCGATTCGATCCTTCTTTGGTTGAGGGTTTATAACTGGTTTAGATTCGTCCAGATGAACAGTAAGCCAATAGCAATAGCAAAATTATCTAAGAGGTATATGTGTTTGAATTCTAGCCTATCACCGAATGAATCCGCGAATTTTGCAGGTCTCTACCCATTACTAAACGTGAAATCGATAATTCCAGTAAATTACGGTTCTGATTATATAAAAAAAATTTTAAAAGTGTCTGAGTTTTCAAGTTATAGCAATTTTTTCAAAAGCTTTTAAATCTCCACCCTGCACCAATATAATTAAATACTGGACTCAAAATATTTGCTACAAAATCATAAATTACCTTACTATTGGTAACAATTCAAAATAAAAACAAACTATACTTTAAGGGGAAAAAATTTTTATTTCGTAGACTTCTGCGAAAAATATTCATAATTGATAAAATGTAACTAATTATGCTGTAAAAAATGAATTTGCCAACTTAGCAAGTTATTTTAAAATATAGTTAATTAAAGAATAGTACTTGTTATTTGAAAATATGGCTACTTAAAGCAAATAACTTGCTAAGTTAACAAAAAATGTTATTACAGTGTAAATAGTCAAAGTTACCCGATTAAAAATGGTTGCCAACCAAATATAGCTTATTTGATTTTAACTAAAAATTTTATCATCAATAGCAGGGTTATTGTATAGCAAAAGGTTTTAGTCATAGTAGCTAATAAGTTGGTGCAGGGTGGGGATTCAAAAACTTAAAACTAAATTCTTATAACTTGAAAATTACATCACTTTTAGAAATTGTTTTATTCAGAACCGTTTTTAATTGGTCTATCAACTCTTCTCGGCTTTACGTTGTTATTACACATTCTGTAAAATGTTTCATGAACATCAGGGACGTACCAAGCTTATCGGTGTGTCAAATAAACCTTTCTGATATTAAAAAATCTTCCGGAATACATTGCGTGAACTTAAATAGTCACGTAAAAATAAAAAAAAGTAAAAGAAAAAAATCCCTACTTTGAAATTATTTGTATCCTGGTATTACAGTATTAATAACGTACAATTCCCTTTATTTTGAATAAATCTCAGTTAAGCTGAATAGTCTGATACGTAAACTATCAATTCAAAGCTTTCAAGTTTAAATCCCAGCCACGGAGAGAAGTTTATAACTATTTTTACAACTTATTATTGCATTTAATACACTAAGTTTAAGAAAATTACATTGTAACATGTTATTTTACTAAACCAAAATTTATAATACCCTTCAATACATAGCTCTACCACTTGATTTTGTCAGCTTCGGCTAGTGGGTATAGCAGAACATAATATCGATACTTCCCAGCATTCAACAGTAGTCCTGCTGCTTAAGACGGCCGTGCTAAGAGGCTACGAAAAGTAGGCGGGAATGTTTATGTCATCTACATTTTTTTTTTAATTTGGGAATAGGGATATTGGCGGAAGACAGATAGTCGTAAGCAGCAGTCATGATAAGAAGAGGCTATTGCATTTTAGAATCACACATCTGGTTACCTAGTCCAACCAATGAATCTCGAAATAAAAATTCAATTAAAAATTTTACCGTGTGAAAATAAGGGGAACTTCCGAATATATGTAACTATATACTTTATTTTTTACATTTTTAATGTACACAGAAGAGTTCACAGGACATGAGAATATAGTTTCCAGGAAATTGTACTACTAGATTTAAATCTATGTGTGTAAGTATTTATTGTAATTAAAGGAGCATCGTAATATGTATATGTATTTATTAGACTAACTTCCTTAGTTAAAATAAATATTCTAGTGTTATAAAATTCATACAGAACCTTTTCTTAAGAGAAATAACAATGGTTAGCTGAGCCTAATTGAATGTGAATTTATTATGCGCAAATAAATTGATGATTTCTTTTTCTCAAAATTTTTAAATTGTTTTAAAGGTTTTTTTAAGTTAGGTGATTTTCAACAATTAATAATTATGAATATCATTATTTGTTGTGTTGACATATAATGGGTATTTGTAATAAACTGAAATTGTGAGTTTCATTTGAAATAAGAAATTAATGATGAGCGAATTATTCCTATGTTAGTGTCACTGATAATTGAAGCTTAACATCTATAAAATTATAGTTGCACCATACAGTTACATATATAACTCTTATTACATATATAAATGTGTTGGGCTGTTTTGTAACTCACCCTGTGATGCAGGGACATATTTGAGCCATGTCGAAATCGTACAATCGCCTGAAGTGAAGCTGGTGTGGAAATACTTTTTGTTAAAGACGTGTTACATAGCTCATCCTTACCACAGCCTTCGTACACTATCTTATCAAGAAGCGCATCTTTACTAGCGCCTGTAACAGAATACTTGGCCACTTTGTCGCAACGACTGTTCGTGCTTTTTTTGCCTACTTCGTGATGTTTTAGCAAAGGTGTTTCCATTGTTTTGTTTGTGTAACTAGGGGACGAATTTGGACTGAAACTGTCACTTGAAACATTCGAGTCGTGTCGAATTGTAGATTTGATTGTGTTATTTTCACTTTGTTGAGGTAATGGAGACGGGATAGCAGTATTTGCATGACTATCACTGTATTTCTGCGTCTCGTGACAAGTCTGGCTGTTTCTCGGCGTCACAGACTGGGAGTGTTTCTGCAGTGCAGGTTCCTGTGTGTCAGCAATCACCTTTTGATTAGGGATGTGAGTCAAGGAGTCAAAATTAACGCCGACATTGTGGCTACGGGTCACAGCCACCTGCCCGTCTTTCCCTCTGATCGCTTCGGAAGCATCCTCCGATACAGTTGCCCTAGGCGCCTGTAGCTGAGACCAGGACTGTGGATGTTCAAAAGGTTTCTCCACAGCGGCGGACGAATAGTGTTTGTGAAAACTGGGAACATTCGCTTCATTTTGACAAACGTAATTTGACCTACTGGTATTGACGGTCCTACTAGGTGACCGTTGTGCAATTTCTGGCATCACGCCCGTACTCTCTGCGTGGCGTAGATTTGATGGGTGGATTTGAGAAGCCAGTTGTTCTAAGGTTTTGTGAGCTCTTTTAGTACTCTGCTCGGATTTCAAATCAACTTGTGAAGTTTTTGGGATGACCGGTGTGTCTGAAGTAGCTTTTTCATAACTCTGATAAATCTTTTCACTTGGAATAGTCTGGGGAAGTAGTGATGTGCGTGTTGGCAATTCTGGGAGGTGGAGAGCGCGAAGTTCGCCTTTTTCTGTTATCTTAGGCTGCTGAAAGCCGTCTAACTTTTGTTGAGAACTTATTGCTCTTCTTCTCATTAAGTCGTGATCATCAAATAAGTGAAGGTTTCTCAGTTTCCAATTCGCAAGCTGTACTTTCTTCTGCAACTGCCGTTCATAGAATATTTGTTCGTCTCTGTCGCGTTGCTGTGGCCTGTACGGTAGTGGATGAATCTGTGGAGCCGTACAGATCAGTGTTTCTGGTATAAGCGAATCCATCCTCCTAAATGGCGAAGGTGTAACTGCTAGTGGTGCGTGCTGTATATAGTGTGGTTGTACTGTTATCTGCTTCTCTCCGACGATTGACGTTGGAATATTTTGGAATTTCAACTGATTTAAAATGGTTTTTGTACCTACTTGTTTGTCATTTATAAGATTGGGGTTATCGAGGAGTTGGTCGTATCTTGTATGCTGGTAGAACCCGCAGTTTTTTTGTGATGTTTTGGATGGTGATGAATTTTGTTTTCTGCCGAGTAATTCTGATTCAGCACTGATGTTTCGTTTATGTGGTGATGTGTGTGTTGGCTGCTCGTAAAACTGAGAAGATGGTAGAAACTTATTCGTGTATGCATACTCAGCACTAGAAATGCGTGTAGGCAGCCCAAACCTGCTTCTCTCTGGCACAGCCGGAGGCTGCGAGAAGATAGCATTTGGTCGTGGAGAGATCTGAAAAAAAAGGAAAATACAACATTATCAAAATTTATTGCTGCATGTTACTATGAAGTGAAAAAAAAATCTTTTTCAGAAACATAACATTTTGAATTTTGACATGGGCGATAAAAATTATTAATAGCTTATTTATTAAAAATTTAAACATTTTCACTTTTTAAATAATATTGAGCAATAATTTGGTGCATGTAAACTAGAAATCCAAACTTCATTTATTTTAATTTTATCTGGGATTTACGTCACGTCGACAGCCAGTTCATTAGAAACGAGCATATGCACAAACCAAATGCAGGGATATTAGGGAAGAAACCAGTCGTCGCTCCTGTAAGGGACCACCCAGCAATTGCCTGAAGTGATTCAGGGACGCCAAGGGAAGCCGAATTCAAGATGGCTTGACCGGAAAATTCGAGTACCAATGAATGCGAGTGTCAGTGTTTTACAACTGCGCCACCTCGTTTGCTAAATATATCCAAACTTCCAGCAGGAAAGTAAATTTACGACAGTACCGGCGATTGGTTAAACGGGCACAAATTTAACGAAGAGTGTTACTTTGTAGTTACTAAACGCTAATCTCAGTGAAGCTCTACTCCGAATTATACATTATTTTTACGAAGACACAGATTTACTGTTCTCAGAATTATATGCCAATTGTCTTTGCACAGTTCTGTGAGTTAAATTTATTTCATTCAATAAATTGTTTGTCTGAATAGTGCCAAGAAAATGTATCATTAAGATAACCAAACCATCAAAATGAAACCGACGAACATCAAATCAAAATTTTTGTTTGTGGCAGCTGTATGTGATGAAAACATTTAGCTGTGGCAACCAAATCAGCGTTTAAAACCAAATTAAGTTTTATAAATTTATTTTAAATAAATATGGTTGGCATTATTTCAACAGTCGCATTTTCAAGGGTATTTGGTTAAATTTACCTAAATATATTCTATTTGACGCATTAAATTAAAATTATTTTATTTCCTTCTGATACCGAAAAGCAACCCGCTAACTCGTCTTCCTCGGTACATTCTCAGAGTAAATGTTTACTCTTGTTACAAAATTTATGTTTAGGGATACATTAACTTACACAGGATTATTGTGAAGTTGTGTAGTTGTGATTTCTCATGAAAATTGAGGTAGGAAACATGACTTATATCCCAGCGTGACTTGTGGGGGGGGGGGGAGGGGGAGGGGAAGGAAGGGGGAGACCATGTCTCCTGGTAACTCGAGATTTATAATATTTAAATTAAAATTATTTTTGACTACGTGAGATCAAACATGAATAGCTTTTTTTTTTTTTTGTGGTTAATGCCAAACACCAGCGATTCCGTGTTCGTCATTGAACAAAATTATGTAACCCTGGTTATTTGTGACGAAATTAATATTTTGCTTTTTAACTAACAGAAGGGGTGCTTTGGTATAAGAAAAACTTCAGTTAACGATTCTCCAGATAAAAATAGTAACAAAGTGAAACGGTGTGTTTGTTTACCTATGAGCTATGACCTGTTAATAACAGGCATGTTTTCAAGAAAAATTTGGCGAGGGCTGGTTGACGGAAATGAGATACAAACTATTTGTACATGCATGTTTTAAACAAGGATTAGGGCAAATTTGTAGATAAGAATCATAGCGATACGTGATGGCTAGAATATATGAAATAGTCCGGGTATTAATGCCATGTCATGGATAAATATGTGAAATCTATATCATAAGCACACAAACAAGCAACAACAATAATATTTACTGCTCAAAGATAGCTCTCCGTTACTTATATTTGGAGGTCATGCCACAACATTTTCGGTGCTTTTCAGTTCTACTGCAGCTTATGTCGCAGTTTCTTGATATTGCCATGGGATGTGTATATGTTTGTGATTCTCATTAATAATTTAATATTTTTCACGTACAAGATTAGGCTATCGTAGGGGCAGGCATTTTTCGCGAATAAATCTTAACGCCTATTAGACTGCAACAAGGTATACCCGCACCAGTGGTTTCTCCCTTGTGATTGGCGGCCGTCTGCGAGAGAAGTCGTTGACTTATTTGACCGAGTCACTTTGGACGCGTTTGCTTCCCCACTGAATTACAGTGATTGGTGTTGTAACAATCGACATGCGCCTGAAAGAAATTCACCCAATCACGAAACACAGACGATGCTACAGTGTTTTAACTTATAACTGATCTCGGAATCTTTTCGCGAAATATGCATGGTCCTAGGCTATCGCAATCCAAACCTTTTGCTTCCTGTCATCTGGTTGACAGAGCTGCATGGGATGGTTGCTGGATGCTTGGCTTGCTGACAGTTCTTGCATGTAGTCCTCAGCTGAGTGCAAAATGGGCTCCAAGAGGTGACTGCTCAACCGCCTCTCGTTGAAGCCAGGAAGTGGAAGACAATGTGATGTATCAATTCTAGGCAAACCGGGAAAGGTAGGTTATTATAATGTCACATTCTAATGCAGAGTTTACATAAATATTTAACCAAGTACTTTTAATTGTGATAACACATCATAAGTGTTAATTTGTGAAAAACATAAAGGAGACACATTACTACATCCCGTTTATTCATGTTAAAATTATGTTCTGGAGCAAAATATTTGTCAGTACAACATATGCATACACTTTTATTGTAAGTAATTTGGAAGTTTATTTACAATAGAAAAATATTTCAAATGGACAATCTAACGTTTTACAAAACGATAATATGACTATTCAAACTAAAGTGTTAAAAGTAACTGCTAATATGAACATAATATTTATTTCACTCTAAGACATTTACAATGACACGGATGCATGTTGCGGTCTGATATCTTGAACTTAACAGCTCAATTAATATTGAACTTCAAAATTCATTAACTTATCTTTCCCAGAATATAACAAAAAATTTGTTACACAATTAATCTTTTATACAATTTACATATTGATACGATATTTAGATTCATTCCCAATGCTATAAATTTAAAAAAAACTGTTAGAACACGTGTAATTCAGTGTATATGTAAATCTTAGTAATACATATATTTTTTATCTCCTTTATAAATTGAATTCCGTTACAGCAAAAATTTATTTGCTTTGCAATATACAAAACACATTTATTTGGGGTAAAATGAAAAGGATTTCATATAATTGATATGTAGTAATAATATTTTCTGTAATGTAATAACCATTCGTGCAAACGGCATAGCAGGAAAATATTGTATTTAGAAAAAAAAACTTAATTTGGTAAATATTAAGTTCAAAATTTACTTTACGGATTTTCTAGATGTGTTCCAATGTTAACTCAAAATTTTCATCAGTAACAATGGGAGACATAGGTACATTGCAGAATTTTCTTTTTATGAGACAGTAAATGTTTGTGCACTGTGATTTTCTGCATTCCTTCCTCCAGGATGTTTACAAGCAGACTGACCCCCAACATCTACGCCAAGATATATATTTTTCTCGCCATTGTGGCATTGTGATCACTCTTTATAAGTGTTAATTAGTGCAAAAAATAACAGAGATACATTAATACACCCCATAAGTAGTATATACTGGGAGCTCCTGCTACAAGAATAGGCGTGTTGATTGAGGATGGGGTCTATGATCGTCCACCATGATGTCACGGCAGCCATCTTGGATGACCTTGAGCTTGACCTTTAACCTTGACCCAACGGTCATGTTAGAACCGCGTAATGGATTACGCCATTTTGAATACTTGGACTTTTCGCAATTTTGTTTTGCCACCATATTTATTTATTTATTGCCATATTTTAAGTGGCGAAGTTAAGGCGTACCGCCTTGTCTTACACTTAACCACATACATCTTATTTTTACTTTTTCTAAATTACAGATTACTGGATTATAAAAATTGTGCTTTAAGAAAATAAATATTAATCTGTTATTTTCTATAATATTATTAAATAAATAGCTCAGTGCATTGGATAATTTCATACTAGGCAGGCCTAATTCCTCATTTTTACTTAAAGTAGTATTAGATTAATTACGTTCGTCAAGAAATGAATTTTAATTAATTCGCATGGATGGTTGTCGACGCAGTTGCTCCGGTAGCGAATTCTAGCGGCGGGTGCGGGACTACGCGTGGTCGCGCTCAGAAATTTAGTGATTGATAGTGAATACTTGTCCATATAACAAAAAAAAATATGTATTGTGAATATTAGTAATAGAAATTGTGTTTAGAATCTTTTTCAAGTGTATTTATATAAGTGAGGTTATGTTCCCATGTTTATATTTCACTAGCTGCCCGACCCGGCTTCGCACGGCTATACTGATGGAAAAAAATTAAGCCACATCTCCCATTTACAGTAATGGTAAATAAAAAAAATTCAGTGAAAATTTATTACAATGCTGTATAATGTACCGGAGAGAAAATGAATAGCACCGATGGTTTCCCGAATCGTGCACGAAACGTACAATTGATGTACCCGTACTTCGCTACGGAAGTCTACAGGCATATCACTCTTGCGCCGCTCATTATACATGCCCCTCCTTGTGGGTACGCCACTGCCGCGCGATGCCCGTTGCCATGGAGACGCAGAAGGCATGAACAATGCAAAATCCTGTTCTCATGCAGACAAAGTACCCACTGTTGCCTGGTTTTAACCACCTATGGGATCTAATTTTCGGAAAATGTCATCCTGCGTAACATAAGGAACATTACTGTGAAGTTTCAAGTCTGTAAAATATATATACTTCAATTAAAGGGCAATTTTTGATATTTAAAGTACCAGCAAAATTTCAACGGTGATGAGGACTGCACTAACAATGAAATATTCGTTGCCCTAGAGACGAATGAAGCATCAACAAAGCAACAGCCGTTGCCATGGTGATTTCCTACCAAAAACTGGAAATTTTGATATATTACGCCCCCGAAACTCCCCTTGGGATCGGATTTCCGCAGAATCCGTTCTTAGTGAGCGTCTACATCACAAAATGAGTAACTATGCTAAATTTCAAGTCAATCGGGTGATTAGTTTTAGAGATCTCGTGATGAGTGAGTCAGTGAGTGGTATTTCGCTTATATATATAGATACAAGTCCTTGTCACAATTGTAACGGGAGAGGAAAATTATTGATGGTCCGAGAAATGAAAATTAATTAAAAATAATAAAAATAATTCTAGTAAAAGAAAAAAAAAACAAATTAAACACAGAGAGAGGAGAAAAAACAATAGTTTAGGTTTGCGATTTAAAGTGATAAAAAGTATTTAAATACTAATTGAACTCTTATGAGGGTACTGATTGCTTCGTTGTTAATATCACACGGGTGTTTTTTACTTGTATGGGAAAATTAAGAATGATAAGGCATCTAGTGCGTGGCAAAAATGTTAATAGGCAATAGGAAATAAACTTCTAGCGCCTGCGGCATTGTCAACACACACTTCGTACGTGTACTGCATGTTGTATCTAACCCCCTCCAACGCATTTGATTCTAAATTGGACTTTTAGTAAGGATCCCTAATGTTATTGATAGTATAATATAGCCTATAGCCTTCCTCGATAAATGTACTATCCAACACTGAAAGAATTTTTCAAATCGGACCAGTGGTTCCTGAGATTAGCGCGTTCAAACAAACAAACAAACAAACTCTTCAGCTTTATAATATTAGTATAGATTTTCATTATAAATTATTATAAATCATAACATTCTTATTTAATAAATAATCAAAATTAATAAATTAGAATATTTTGTTAGATTTTCACAAAAGTTTCAAATTTGCCTGTATTATTTTAATACATTAAATAATTAATAATTTTATAATGCCAAGTAAACTTACATAAGTACACGCACCCATTTTTTTCCCCCTCTAAAATACAACGATTACAAAAGAATGGCGCGTGTTGCCAGGCAGTGAGGTCGACCGCGGGCAGCAGCCGGTGAGTACCTGAGCGGCGAGGCGCGCGCGGCCGCCTCCAGTCCCGCCCCCGGCGGCGCGAAGCGTCTGGGCGGCGGGCGGCGGTGGCAGGCCGAGCTCACCTCGCTGTCCGCTAGCGACGAGCACATGTCGCCGGTGGCGCCTGCAACAGTACAGCAGTGTGCGGCTACAGTGCGGGCCGCAAGTCTCGGCCGCTCGGCGATCCGCCAGTCGCGCGATTCCCCGTCCGCTCGTCAAAACCTAGCCAAGCTTTAACCTTAGTTGGACGGAACGGATGAAATCATAACCTCAAAAAATGTCTGAAAACCATTGCCTTTATTTTATAAAAAAATTTATAATAGTGTTTAAGTGTTTAGCTGCTTCCTTATTATATATATATATATTTAACTTGCCTTTAAACACGTTTTAAGTTTATATATTCGAAACAAAAAAAAAAAGAGTCTGAGACATAAAAGTAATTAAAAATGAATGCACAATATCTCAAAAATGTATATTTTTTAAATTATTTTCTAGTTTGTTTTGTCATTTATAAGCGCGTATCGTTCACGATCGTCGAACTGGTAAACCGTCACAATATAAATTTTTTTCAAAAATTTAAGCCTGAATAGTTGTTGGCAGCATCCGAGTGGGAAAATACTACGGCGGACGGGCGGATCATTGTGAATCGCTAGGCTTGTTGACGAACGAACTGATGGCGGACGGATGCGACGGATCATTGTTGAGTCCAGCTTTAATGCGTGAAGGCAATGGGAGGATTAGAAGCAAAATGATTCACAGCGAAAATTAGAGTGTAATCAGCCATGACGTAACAGAAATAATAAATTAATAAACTAATGGTTATATAAAAAGTATTCAGTTGGAGACACGGCTTTCTTTCAGGGTATTATAAGTGCACTGGTCTGGTGTTACCTTAGTTGGCTAATGTGAAGCGCACAGAGGAAAACTTCCGTAGGCTCCAAACATTAGCTGATGGGAAGGATTACAATGCAGGACGAGAATAGCAACAGAACTCCCTTCTGGTAGGGAGACGGAAGAACAGAACTGGCGGCGTATACTTCAAAAAACCAAATAGAGGGGGGGGGGGAATATATATTTCGTGTCGCTTTACATTCAGGAATAATCATAAAAAAGTCGAATTTCCCAAAAGACGTTACATTATAATTTTAATGTATGAGTATGACGGAATAATCAACACTTAGGCAAACAATAAATGACACAATTTTACGAATGATTACAAAATAAAATTAAAGCTACACTCGTGATTGAACAGGCGAAGCGAAACACTCTGGAGGGTATAGAAAACACAACGATAAGACAAGGCGCAAAAATGCACGCAAACGTGCGTAACAAATAGAGCATCCAATAAGGGTTACAAAATTAATAGAAAAACAATACCAAAGAATGGCTCCATACACTATGTTGGTCATGCTGTTTGTCATAACAAACTTCAATAACGGACAAAAATACGAATTTGCAGACACACAGAAAACAAGCCAAAATCAGCTGATGTAAAAATTTAAATGTACACACAGCACAAATAATTCCGTAGAAGGAATTAGAAAAATATAACAGCACAGACGAACAAATTGGGCTGGAAACGACGAGACATTTGCAACAAAACCGGTAAATCAAAACAAAAACTGAGATCTGTTCCTGTCATCAGGCACAAACAGACTGATCTATTTATCTATCTGTTTGTGTGTGAGGACGGGAAAAGAACTCAGTCCCGGAAAAGTCGCAACTGTTTTGTCTTAAGAAGCCTACTGTTTTCGTGTGTTCTGTCCTCGTCGTGGTGTCCAGTATATCTGTTAAATCACATAGCTGGGTTCACTTGTGCGTCCCTGAGTGGCCGTTGTAATGTCTACGTTATCTGTTTAGCATCATTGTTGACTTCGTCTGTTTGTCGTTGTGTTGCCCAAGGTCATTTTTTGTGTTTATTTACTGTTCTGGTTGAAGGTGTCTCATCGTTTTCAACCTACACTCTGTTGATCTGAGCTGCGATATTTTCTGACTAAATCTTTCCACAGATTTCTCTGTGCGGTCTATGAATTAACTTTGGATATCGTCTTCTTTAGTTTTTTATTGTGTTTCTGCATATTCATCTTTTTTGTGCGTTATTGAGTTTTTTTCTGATTTACAGTGTAACCAACAATGGCCTAGGTCCAAAAAAATTTGTAATTACTCTTCCTCTTGCAAGAACAATTCAAATAATGAACCAAATACCCCTAGTAGTTTGGCTTCGGCCACAACGCGTGATGATAAAGCATAACTGAATATTTTAAACGATTAAAAGTATTATAAGATAAATATATTTTATGCCATGAACATAAGTTAGTCAAAGATTGGATGGTTGCGGAAATTAATTATATGATCTACGCAACTACAAAGACAGATCGTGAAAGGATGACCTAGTAAACAAGAATCCGCTAACTCTACAAAGTGCCCACATCCCTAAATATTACAACTAGGGAAAATAATCTTTGTATTAACTGGAGAGTGGGGTAGACTGAGTACGGTCGTGACAGTCGTCATATTGGCGAAACTGTAAGGAAAATGGGGAAGGGAAGGCAAGGGAAGAGAGGAGCGGCGTGCCTGTCCGGACGTGTTTCACAGTATTGCGTCAGCCGGCGCGCGGCGTAGCGGCTTGCAGAGTACCACACTATTATTTCTCCATGAAAAGTAAGTTTGTTGCTCGAATTCTTTGAGTGTTGTTTTATGTATACAAATAGAGTGATAAGTGTTTTTTCTCGTAAAAACTTAAACATTAGTGATTAAATAGCAGTGATTACTTTGAACGTAGGTTATCCGGTATAGTCATGGCAATTTTTTTTGCGAACGAATGCAATGGGTACGGTTGTGTCATATTTTCTGGGTACAGTTGTGACATAAGTAAACTTTTTTTTTTTTTTGCTTTTAGATGGATCAAATGCCAAGGAAAATGTAAGCTCTGGTCCCACTTTGAGTGCACAGATGGTAGTCGCCATTACATTTGTCATAACCGTGAAGAGTCCGACTAGATCTCAGTAGGTTACTTTTTTAGAAGTAAGAACTTCCTTAGATTTTATTGATTTTGTTTTTGTTGTTGCATGTTCACTTACAGAAATGTTTATTTAGGCTGTTATACAGCTGATTAGAATTTTAGTTAACTATTGGCTTATTAATATGAAGACTGTTAATAATTAAAGATTCTATAGAGCCTTATCTTAATATATATAAATCTCGTGTCACAATGTTTGTCCTCAATGGACTCCTAAACCACTTAACCGATTATAATAAAATTCGCACACCATGTGCAGTTCGATCCAACTTGAGAGATAGGATAGTTTAAATCTCAAATTATAGTCGCAATTTTAATTTATTGCGATTTATAAAAGCGAAATACCACTCACTGACTCACTCATCACGAGATCTCTAAAACTATAAACCCAATTGACTTGAAATTTAGCATAATTATTCATTTTGTGATGTAGACGCTCACTAAGAACGGATTCTGCGGAAATCTGATCCCAAGGGGAGTTTCGGAGGGGGGAGGGGGGGGGGGTAATATATCAAAATTTCCATTTTTTGGTAGGAAATCACCATGGCAACGGCTGTTGCTTTGTTGATGCTTCATTCGTCTCTATGACAACGACTATTTCATTGTTAGTGCAGTCCTCATCACCGTTGAAATTTAGCTGGTATCTAAATATCAAAAATTACCCTTTTTTTTTCAAGTATTTATATTTTACAGACTTGAAACTTCACAGTAATGTTCCTTATGTTACGCAGGATGACATTTTCCGAAAATTAGATCCCATGGGTGGTTAAAACAAGGCAACAGGATTTTGCATTGTTCATGCCTTCTGCGTCTCCATGGCAACGGGCATCGCGCGGCAGTGGCGTACCCACAAGGAGGGGCAAGTATAATGAGCGGCGCAAGCGTGATCTGCCTGTAGACTGCCGTAGCGAAGTACGGGTATATCAGTTGTACGTTGCGTGCACGAGTCGGGAAACCATCGGTGCTATTCATTTTCTCTCCGGTACATTATACAGCATTGTAATAAATTTTCACTGATTTTTTTATTATTTACCATTACTGTAAATGGGTGATGTGGCTTAATTTTTTTCCATTAGTATAGCCGTGTGAAGCCGGGTCGGGCAGCTAGTTAGTTATAAATGGGGTGGGGTGGCAATGAATGATGGGGTGAGGAGGAATAATTGGAAGGGGAATGACGGGGTGGAAATGACTAATGGCAGTAGATTAACAAGGGGAGAGGTGGTAGGATGGAGAGGGGAAGAACAATTGGGAGAAAGCATCGATGGGGCGGGGCGGGTTGTTGGGGAGGGGAGAAACGATGCGGAAGTGAGTAATGATGGGCATGGGAGGAACGATGGAAAAGGGAGGTACAATGGGTACTAAGGAGCAATGGGCAGGTGAGGGAAATTAGGGAGGGAAGGAACGAATGGGAGGGAAGGAACGAATGGGAGGGAAGGAACGATGGGGATGAAAGGAATGATGAGTAGGGAAGAAACGAGGGTGAGGGGAGGAATGAAGGGAGAGGAGAAATGAAGAGGAGGGGAGGAACGATGGGGATGAAAGGAATGATGAGTAGGGAAGAAACGAGGGTGAGGGGAGGAATGAAGGGAGAGGAGGAATGAAGGGGAGGGGAGGAACGATGGGGAGTTGAGGAATGATGGGGAAAGGAGGAACGTTTGGGAGGAGTGGAACGAGGTGTACGAAACAACGCACCACCGCCTTTCGTCTCCAGATTTTTAGCCTTAAAAACCACACTGGTGCTCCGTCACTAGTGCAAATAAATTGGACTAACTTTTGACTTAAATTTATATATTAGCAATATTGATTACTTCGAACATTTATCACATTTTAAAATAAAAATGTATTCATTAACTGTAATAACTTGCATCAACTGTAATAATGAGTTTGATGGAGATTGTGCCAGTGTATATGCTGGTTTACAATCGGAAAACTTAAAACAACTTCAGACACTAGTGAAGTATACAACACAGGATTCTAGAAAAATATTTACCGAAGAAACCACGAAACAATGCGTACTTTTCTGTTAGTGCCACCCACTGGAACTCAATGACTAAAGATTAAAAAAAAAAAAATCTGTTATACGTCGTTGAAGTTGTGGCTGAACAACAATTTAATTTTAAATAATAGAAAAAATATTTCAGATTGAACTCTAAACGTCTGGATTAGGTTTATTTGAACGAAGTTCTACAACCCCCGCGAATCTTCCCGCTGTAGTGACAAAATTCACGGCAGTGGTAGAACTTCATTCAGTTAAACATAATCCAAATGTGCTGTGTTTCATCTTATACGCTTCTCTGTTATTTACAATAAAATTGTTGTTCAGCCCCAACTTCAAGGACGCATACCAGCCTTGGGAAACACTTTAGACCGTAAGTCGTGTAGACTTTTTCAACTTACTGTAGTTGGTCGTTCGAATTCAGACTCACACAGTATATAACTATGGGGCACTGCTCGCAAGACGTTTGGCACGCACTATACGCTCTTCGTGTTGACGCGTGACGCACGCTGTGGCCTTACTCCTCTATCCTCTCCTCCTCCTCCTCCTCCTCCTCCTCCTCCTCCTCATCCTCCTTTGTCGCCGCTCCAGCAATCAACCCTCGTGACGTAGCTTACGGGCCCGACGGGCGACGCGCGCCTAGTGGATTCGATCCATGGATCCCGAAATCCCACTCCATTTCCAGTCCCGAAATTTCCTAAGCCCGTGATTTTCGGGATTGACAATGACAGAAAAATTGGCATGAAACATACATCATAAAACGAAGAATTTCCGAACGAAACGCACTCGTTTTATCTGCCTCTATCACTTTGGCTTTCTTGCCCACCATCTTGTTTTAACAGCTTAAGTCGCGTAAGCTTCGCAGCGAATTTTCAAAGTCAGTTATTTCACAATCCCCGTCGAAACTTATTATTTTAGCGGCCTAGGACTCCTCGCGGGCCTCGGGATTCGATGCCAAGTTCGGGTACTCGGTCCCTGGGTCCGCTACTGGCGAGATGATGTCCCTGTTAGTCAGTCAGCAATGGCTGCTTGGGGTTGCTTCACTAAGCAAATGATCTGAGAAAGTCGCGTTTGTTCCGGCACATAGAGAAGTTGTAATTTGTGAGAGTTGTGACGTTGTGAGTGAAAGTTTTACTAAAAAGCTGCGCCTTGAATTTCGTAAGTAGCATTTTTTTTTCTTAATTTTTGGTTAATTAGCATAAATAACCTAAAATAATGGTTATGAACTAAATTAAAGTCATTTTATTATTGCTTACAATTGTAAATAGTAAATATACAATATAGTAGTTAGGAATAGCCGATCCGAGCACAGAGGCTGGAGGCAAAGGAGCAATGAGCAGTGACCTTTGACCCCTGACGTCACAGTTATGACCTTTGACCGATGACATCATCACCGATTTCCTGGAAATTTCCCGATTTTCCGCCAATTTTCCTCAAAATTTCCCGTTTTTCCCTCAAATTTACCTCAAAATTTCCCATTTTCCTACAAAATTTCCCTACAAAATTTCCCCATTCCCGAAATTTTCTAAGTATCCGCAAATCTCCCCATAGAGGCTTGGTATCATCCTTACCTATCCGCAAATCTCCCCATTGCGGGTTGGTATCCCCCTTACCTCCCCACCCATATCCGGATCTTGGATTACGTCATTTCCGGCCACCATTTTGAATTCTAGAACTTTCAACCATTTTGTTTTCCAGTATTTAATATTATGAAGTCATAGCCGCCATTTTAATCACACCTGTTGCAATTTTCGTTACGATCGCCATCTTTGTTTATGACATCACAACAGTCATTTGTTTTCGTCTGCTGGAGGCCGCCATCTTGGATGTTGTTACTATCGCCATCTTGAATTTTTTTCTTCTGTGCTGGGGCCCGCCATCTTGATTTTACATTATGTTCCGCCATCTTGGATTTCCCCATCTTTGTTTCTGATGTTTGTTCCTAGAGAGCATCACCATCGCTCTATTCAGACACATAAGGTCGATATTTCATTACATACCAATGTTATTATGGTCCTTATAAATATATTAAAAATATTGTTTTTATACAAAATACATTCGGTACAGCTGAGATTCGAACCATCGTTCACACAGCTCTGACCTTTAGGTTGGAAAACATACGACTTTAACCGCTCGGCCATCAAGACAATTACCGATCGAAGAATTAAATAAGGTATATATATATATAAAACATTAACACACATATTCGGACTTGTAATATTTTTATTGAAAGTAATAATAGCATCATCTTTTCGAGAATTATACGACATATATTTTTATTATTGTTTTAATACTCGCTACCAGGAGCACTAGTGTAAAGCAGAGTGCAGCCGCCATCTTGTTTTCTGTATTCGCTACTAGGAGTGCTAGTGTCTAGCAGAGTGTGCAGTGGCCATTGCCATCTTGTTTTCAATATTCGCTACCAGGAGCACTAGCGTATAGCAGAGTGCAGCCGCCATATTGTTTTCTGTATTCGCTACCAGGAGCGCTAGTGTCTAGCATAGTGTGCAGCGGCCATCTTGTTTTCAAAATTCGCTACCAGGAGCGCTAGTGTCTAGCAGAGTGTGCAGCGGCCATCTTGTTTTCAATATTCGCTACCAGGAGCGCTAGTGTATAGCCAAGTGCAGCCGTCATCTTGTTTTCAATATTCACTACTAGGAGCGCTAGTATCACTTAGTACACACATAATTTGCCAGAGGGTGTTATATATTAGTTTAATTCTGCCCTGCTGGAGTGTAGTGCTGTCTTGACCTACAACATCTTCAGTATGTCCCTCACCTTGAACTTTCCGCTATCTTGGATTACATCATTTATGTTCGCCATCTTGTCGCCAAAACTATCTTGGTATCATCACATTTCACATTACTGTCGACACCCTGAACTTCCCGCCATCTTGGACTATATCATCACATTTGACTTATAACATATCCGCACAGCTGCCAACTTAGATTTTGTTATCACACACTTTAATCTTGACCACCAACATATTGTATTATCATCTCATGTATGCACCCACCATACTTGATTATATTAGCATACTAACTTTCATCCTCTGCTAGAGTATGTAGATTAATTATTCGTAATGAGCATCACATGATCCTCCCAAATACTAAGATTTAAAAAAATGTATTGTCATTAAACCTATCACGGTCCTTATACCAAAGTCATACTGCAGACTGTGCACTGTAGCACTCTACTCAAACTGACTTACATAGCTTACTTTTTCTTAACATGCTTTCATTTGCGCTTACAATTTCTTTGAGGGCTTTCATTTGCGCTTTCAATTTCTTTGAGGGCTTTCATTTGCGCTTACAATTTCTTTGAGGGCTTTCATTTGCGCTTACAATTTCTTTGAGGGCTTTCATTTGCGCTTACAATTTCTATGAGGGCTTTCATTTGCGACTACAATTTCTTTGAGGACTTTCCTTTACACTTATGTTTTCTTTGAGTGTTTTAAGTTTCGCTTATGTTTTCTTTACATGCATTCCTTTGCGATTACATTTTCTTTATATTGTAACTCAGTATCTCATGTAAACAATATTTAAGTATCCATATATATCATTAATCTTAATAGCAAATGTTATGGTCATGCATGCATCCTTATTTTTATAGTTGTCACCATAAATTAAGCAGGATAAATTAAGGGAAATAAAAAAAAACATAGTATACATGAAAAATTTATTTTATTTACAAAGTTTATTTTATACACAGTCTTTTACATAAAGTAAAACATCTATGCTGAGTCAAAATGGCTAATTCTCAGCTCCAGACGGTTCACCGAAGTCAGCGTCCAACCAGATCCTTTACCCATATATTCTTCTTCTTCCATGCAGAGTTCTTCTATACTCTGTTTAACTGACCGATCTAATTCGTCAGAATCGTAAATTGCAGCAGCCGATGTCTTGAAAGCACGCTTGCTCACTTGATTCTCATGCGGTGGCGGTTTACCATATTTCGACAATCCAACCATAAGTTATATTTTAAAGGCCCATGTGATGCTGTATCGTCCATAAGCTGTTGTATTATATTTTGCTCAATATCACTCAGAAAAGTGCAAATATCTTTGGCCTCACTAAAAGTATTTAGATAGTAATAGTCTTTCAGAACTCCTCCAAATGCAGATTGTGCCAAGTAAAATCCATTATCATTTGTCTGTAACTGACCAAGCATAGTGTTATATTTATGTCCAGATGACGATGCGGGTGGTTGTTGCTGCTGATCTCCTTTAATGCTGGAGCCTGTGCACATGGGTACCTCTAGTTTAAATTGAGGAATCGTAACGTTCACATGCTGTTCCACAGGCAAGCGAACAACACCTTTACAAATCTTCATATGTCTTTTCAAATTATCTCTGCGAGTAAACCATTGATTGCACCTATCGCATTGAAACTTCACATGTGAGGGATTCCTGACACAAATACTTCTCTCGTGCTTTCGCGCATGATGAGCTAATGCAAACATCATGTCGCAGTAGTTGCAACGATGTCTATTTGATGTGCCTTCCAAGACTTGAGCAGATGTGTTCGACGACGCAACACTTAAACTATTTGACACATCAATGCAACGCGGTTGCGGAGATATCATCACTAGTGACCACATAACTCTTCCTTTACATATTTCTTCATGTGTTTTTTTCAATTCTTCGCAGTGAGTAAATGTCTTCTGACATTCATTACAGAAAACAATAGTGCGAGATGGATTCTGCACACAATAACTCTTCTCATGACGTCTCATGTTAAAACTTGTTGAGAACATCATATGGCAGTGCGGACACCGATGCTTCATTGGTGGTGATGGCTCCATGCAGGATTTCGAAGAACTCGTGGTAGGATCCATACTCTCCCCAAATGCCTTTGTAGTTAAACAAGAAAGAGAGCTCCCAAGCGATGTTCACTCTTCGGAGTCAGGATGACAACTAAGCTACTAATTCCATCCACATCCCTACATATAAAGCCAGCCCCTACCCCCACTACGACACTCTTCACATCATCAACATGTTTACTCAGGACTCAGCTTGCATAGGGTCTCTCTCTCTCTTCTACTCCAAATCATTCAACTATCCTAGAATTCTTGAAACAATCTAGGAAAAGCAGATTCATAACCTAACCAATGTAATCACGAGATTATTTCTTTGTATGGTAAACACAACTAAAATACATCCCCTCCAGCTGCCATGATCTATTATTAATAAAATGCCTCATATCCTCTTAAATATTAACATCTGTATAGGACTTTGCACGCCTCATTTAATTTCAAAACTCCCAGCCACTATATCTACGCAGAACCATAAATCATTAATACTATTCCAAATCACAGTCTTACACCAGCATGTTTGTGTAATATTATCCACTGTATTTTTTTCGTAAAGTTACCATTCCAACATAACCTACTAACATAATACTTAGATAATGTTATGTAGCATTCCATACCATTTTATCAGTCAGTCGTAATCATGCATAACTATACTCTAGCCATTGTTCTAAAGCAGCCAAATTAATTACTATCAGTCCATCATTATCACACTACTTAATATAATTCCATAAATATTTACCATAAACAAACATTTACTACACCATATTAAATATGTACTAGGTCCACCCAACAATCCAACATGAACATCAGTCAAAAGAAAGTTTTTAAATCTACAAACCATAACATACATTCCTATTCCTCAGCCTCGCAGTACCCAACATTCATCAGCTTACAAACTCTTTAAATTAAACATTTAATTATGTATTTTTTTCTTTCATTCTTTGAATGTTTCTTGCAGTAAATAATTTTGAGTCAAATACCACTTATAGACATAACCAGTCACATCCTGCCATACAAAAATTCACAGCATATCTCGACTTAACCACAGGATAAATCCATACAAGATCTTAAAAACCAACTAAATATAATACTTAAGATATGTACAAAGTCCGATCTGACATTCTGGTCGAGTCATTGCGTATGAATACAAATATGAGGAGGGGACACACAAGCTAAGTCATTACATACGAATACAAATATGAGGAGTAGGGATCGTAGTATATTAAAACAAATATGAGGAGCGATCGTAGCATACATACATAAATCACACCAAACTTTACTCAAATACCAACTATATCAACCAGAAAAGAAAATTGTAAGAGGTATGTTTCCAATTTTAATTACTTTCCGATCGATCATTCAGAAACACAGGCATAAAACACATAAATATCGTCTAAGATCAAAAGAACTGCAAAGTCAACATATAATGTCACAGTCTAAGACATAAGATCTATGTACATCGCATTTATATCAGCCTTTTCCCTTATCCACCTAAAGTGTATGAAATGTAAGGCCAGCAAAAAGAAATACTCGATACATATCACCCATTTTAATTGTCCTTTTTCACAATGAAAAATACTTGTAATGATTATGCGTAGGGATTCCAAAACCAATTTCTTACTTAAATAACAACTACTATGCCACCAATTCATATTATAAGTACTGATAATAACTGTGCTTACCCACATAATATGAACATAAAGTTAAAAAACAAAAATTAATCAACCATCATTCTCAATTCTCAAAATCCTCAACATGTTAGTAGATCTACATAACAACAATATGTAAATCATGTGTATAAGTATTTACAACTGTTTAACGATTCGAGTAGTTAAACCATACAGGCTAAACATTACTTTAAGCCTTAAATATGTAGATCATAAATATATTATTTTCCGAAGGATTGAACATGTATTTGAAATAAGCATTGCCGCTAAGCTACATACATACATACAAGTTAATGACATTAGCACTCATTCGATTATTGAGTAACAATATTGAAGCAACATCTACAATGTAATGTCAGAAAAATGAGAAGTAAATGAAATGAGAAGGATCTAGAATTAACAACAAATGCTGGAATTTGGCACACAGCTATATTTTACTATAATCACTGATACAGCTAGGTACATTATACCAGGAACAAGTTCTTACACTTTCAATTACCTCCAACAATATTCGATGATTCTGGATTCAGCTGCGAAAACATATCATGAAAGAAAATGTTTTTTATCAGGTTCTTGTAGTCGGACATTACTTAATGTGCCAAGTTAAATCTCTTTAGGTGAATATATATATATTACACACCATTAATGAACAATCATTTCCAACTGCTTCACTTATAAATCACATCATCATCATCTGGAAGCCGGCGAGATCTTGTAAACTGGAGGCCAGTCTCATAGTAGTTTGTGCTGGGCTGGATGCTTTCATAAGAATGAAATTATATGTTGCAGCGACTCATGTGCAAATTCAAAATATCACTTCGTGAAAACAACTTTCCACATCTATCACACTGATGCGACTTGGAGGTAGGATTCACAAGACAATGATGTTCTTCATGTCGCCGAGCACTACTGCTACTTGCAAACTTCTGCTTACAATATCTACACAAAATTTCGGATTTACACTTCACAATATGGAGGTTAAAATTTTCTCGTCGCATCAAAAACTTTCCACATCTGTCACACAGAAGGTTTATATCGGGGGAAGTCTTCATACACTCATATTTTCCAGCACGTGATGATTCTAGTGACACTATAGGTGATGTAGGCGTTGGTGATGGCGGGTGCGATAACTTCGGCTTCATTTCTTGTGTAGTAGAATGATTCACTGCTAGTGATCTACCACTAAATGTTTGGCCCATTGCAGGAGAAAAAATAACCCCTGAAGGCTATCCCAATGAGTCTCCGCTATTTAAAGCCCAGAAACAAACTGATGGATTGCTATTTACATCACGCCTTATATACTCTCGAAACCATGATCACATCATATTTACCAATCAAAAGAAGCCGAGTTCTCTTACATACATAAATATGTATTCACACGGACATGCACTGCACTCACTGAATACACACAATGATCATACAATGAGACTAAAAACTAGCTCCAAATGGATCCAAATACCTTCAGTAGCTATAATAGCTCCAACTGCTACCATAGCTCCAACTATCTCCAATAGCCCAAATAAGTTCATTAGCTCCAACTAGCTCCAATAGTCCAACCAACTTCATTAACTCCAACTAGCTCCAATAGTCCAACTAACTCCATTAGCTCCACCTAGCCCCAATAGTCCAACTATCTCCAACTAGCTCCAATATCAACAACTGCTACATTATCCCCAACTAACTTCATTAGCTCCAACTAGCTCCAATAGCTCAAACTAGCTTCAATAGTTCCAACTAGCTCCAATAAAACTGCTAAAATGACTCAAAATTAATCCAACTGCTAAAATAGCTCCAAACGGCTCCAACTATCCAAATAAATCCAATATCTCCAACTATCTCTAATAGCTACAATAGCTTTAACTAGCTTCAGTACTTACAATTAGCTCCAACCTCATCTGACTCTAGCGCCTCAATTGCCCCACAGACTCCAAAGCACCAACCGATTTCAGATATAAGATTACACGAAATAAAATAAAAAAAAGTTTATATTCATATTAAAATTTATTTCACAATTTTATACACGTTTCGGTAAAACATATTATTGTATGTAGCCTGCTCTCCTTAGTTAAAGAAGTATAGTCAATGTTTCTTTGGTGATGGATACTTTTTCGGCATTTTGAAAAGCAACTAGAAGCCTTAACCTATCGACCAATACATTAGGATCAACCCATGATGTGTAATCTATCTCGCTTATTGTTATTAATATTTTTAAGCTATCTGAAGTCTTCTGTTTTAACAACCGTCTCATTGTCTTCCACGCAGTGATCATCATAAGAATGACCAGGTTTATTTATTTTTAACACGACGTTTCCATCATTTAGGTCTCACCGCTTCAACATATTCTTTAAACTTTTTTTTTTATCTTCGGGTGCTTCATCAAAGTCTTTGATGTTTTCAGTAACACAACACTTCCCTTGTTTAGATCTCACAACTTCATCACATTCTTCAATCTTGTCAGTTTCGGGCACTTCATCAAAATCTTCGATACCTACGGTTCCATCGTTTAGGTCTCAAAACTTCATCACAGTTCATAATCTTGTGAGCTTTAGGAGCCGCATTACAGTCTTCGATATTGCCAGCTTCAAGTGCTTCATCAAAATCTTTGAAGTTGTCAGCTTCAGCCTGTTCTATGTTGTTCATAATTTAGTGAAGGTAACTTGAATTTGGTGTAAATAATTTTTTATTTCGAATGAAGACACTACTTTCATCATTAGATTTCAATTCTATTTCATAAGTGATATCTAGTTAGAGTTGGTAGAGCAAGCATTTTCAACTTCGAGTTCATAATAATTTTTTAATAATTTATCTTCTTTCCTCTTCTTTGCTGTTGTAGACCTGACCTCGTTATCATTAGATAGTCTGATTGCACATATCTTGTGATGTTTATTCAACAAATATCTTCGACTAAAGTATTTCTGACACAGATTGCAACTAAATGGCCTTTGGTAAGGACTTTTGGTAAGGAATGTACACTCTGCTCTGTCATGTCGCTTCGCATTTTTTTTCCCCTCAAGGTGAATTCCTTGTCGCAATATACACACCTGTGTCCTTTCGACTAATACCAGATGCATATTGGGAGTTTTAATTTGTAACAAATACTTAAATATTATTTTTTTAACATGCCATCAGCAGTAACTAATTTTCCTTTTTTAAAATATGTAGGTTGCAAGTAGTTTCGCTTCATGCTAACATATATCACCACATGCTGTGTCAAAGTAAAGTTTGTGTATAATTAGGTAGGATGCTCTCTCACAGTCACAAGAGATGGAGAGATTCGTTAGACCTCTAGGGGGGAAGAATTATTTCTCAAGGAAAAGATCAGGTAACATACCGAACTGATGCTGGTAGCGATAAATAATCCATGTTAGCTTCTACAGCCAATACAACTTATGTGTTATTTTAATAGTAGACTTATAATATTCCAACACCAAGAATAAATGTTACTACTAAGATAAATAAAATAATAAATTGGAGAAGGAGATGTATCAATGTATTTGAATATTAGAATATGTCGTTGCGGATGAATGTGTGTTGGCAGCTTTCTTAATATTTTTTTTTATAACAACTGCCTGCAGTCAGCTAAAGAAAAATGAAGCTATAATAAAATAAATTATCTCCCACGACGGAAAATTTCTTTTCTGATGTAGGTGGGCACCATATATATATATATATATATATATATATATATATATATATATATTTATAGTATATAACTTATGCTAAGGCATATAATATGCTTAAGCATAAATAAATTTTAATTTTAGATATGTTAACATATATATGCTTTAGCATATGTTTTAAATATATCTAATACAAATATGCAAGCATAAAAGATATGGTGCCCACATACATCAGAAAAGAAATTTTCCGTCGTGGGAGATAATTTATTTTATTAAAGCTTGATTTTTCTTTAGCTGACTGCAGGCAGTTGTTATAAAAAAAAATATTAAGAAAGCTGCCAACACACATTCATCCGCAACGACATATTCTAATATTCAAATACATTGATACATCTCCTTCTCCAATTTATTATTTTATTTATCTTAGTAGTAACATTTATTCTTGGTGTTGGAATTTTATAAGTCTACTATTAAAATAACACATAAGTTGTATTGGCTGTAGAAGCTAACATGGATTATTTATCGCTACCAGTATCAGTTCGGTATGTTACCTGATCTTTTCCTTGAGAAATAATTCTTCCCCCCTAGAGGTCTAACGAATCTCTCCATCTCTTGTGACTGTGAGAGAGCATCCTACCTAATTATACACAAACTTTACTTTGACACAGCATGTGGTGATATATGTTAGCATGAAGCGAAACTACTTGCAACCTACATATTTTAAAAAAGGAAAATTAGTTACTGCTGATGGCATGTTAAAAAAATAATATTTAAGTATTTGTTACAAATTAAAACTCCCAATATGCATCTGGTATTAGTCGAAAGGACACAGGTGTGTATATTGCGACAAGGAAATCACCTTGAGGGGGAAAAAAAATGCGAAGCGACATGACAGAGCAGAGTGTACATTCCTTACCAAAAGTCCTTACCAAAGGCCATTTAGTTGCAATCTGTGTCAGAAATACTTTAGTCGAAGATATTTGTTGAATAAACATCACAAGATATGTGCAATCAGACTATCTAATGATAACGAGGTCAGGTCTACAACAGCAAAGAAGAGGAAAGAAGATAAATTAGTAAAAAATTATTATGAACTCGAAGTTGAAAATGCTTGCTCTACCAACTCTAACTAGATATCACTTATGAAATAGAATTGAAATCTAATGATGAAAGTAGTGTCTTCATTCGAAATAAAAAAATTATTTACACCAAATTCAAGTTACCTTCACTAAATTATGAACAACATAGAACAGGCTGAAGCTGACAACTTCAAAGATTTTGATGAAGCACTTGAAGCTGGCAATATCGAAGACTGTAATGCGGCTCCTAAAGCTCACAAGATTATGAACTGTGATGAAGTTTTGAGACCTAAACGATGGAACCGTAGGTATCGAAGATTTTGATGAAGTGCCCGAAATTGACAAGATTGAAGAATGTGATGAAGTTGTGAGATCTAAACAAGGGAAGTGTTGTGTTACTGAAAACATCAAAGACTTTGATGAAGCACCCGAAGATAAAAAAAAAAGTTTAAAGAATATGTTGAAGCGGTGAGACCTAAATGATGGAAACGTCGTGTTAAAAATAAATAAACCTGGTCATTCTTATGATGATCACTGCGTGGAAGACAATGAGACGGTTGTTAAAACAGAAGACTTCAGATAGCTTAAAAATATTAATAACAATAAGCGAGATAGATTACACATCATGGGTTGATCCTAATGTATTGGTCGATAGGTTAAGGCTTCTAGTTGCTTTTCAAAATGCCGAAAAAGTATCCATCACCAAAGAAACATTGACTATACTTCTTTAACTAAGGAGAGCAGGCTATATACAATAATATGTTTTACCGAAACGTGTATAAAATTGTGAAATAAATTTTAATATGAATATAAACTTTTTTTATTTTATTTCGTGTAATCTTATATCTGAAATCGGTTGGTGCTTTGGAGGCTGTGGGGCAATTGAGGCGCTAGAGTCAGATGAGGTTGGAGCTAATTGTAAGTACTGAAGCTAGTTAAAGCTATTGTAGCTATTAGAGCTAGTTGGAGATATTGGATTTATTTGGATAGTTGGAGCCGTTTGGAGCTATTTTAGCAGTTGGATTAATTTTGAGTCATTTTAGCAGTTTTATTGGAGCTAGTTGGAACTATTGAAGCTAGTTGGAGCTGTTGGAGCTAGTTGGAGCTAATGAAGTTAGTTGGGGATAATGTAGCAGTTGTTGATATTGGAGCTAGTTGGAGATAGTTGGACTATTGGGGCTAGGTGGAGCTAATGGAGTTAGTTGGACTATTGGAGCTAGTTGGAGTTAATGAAGTTGGGTGGACTATTGGAGCTAGTTGGAGCTAATGAACTTATTTGGGATTTTGGAGATAGTTGGAGCTAATGAACTTATTTGGGCTATTGGAGATAGTTGGAGCTATGGTAGCAGTTGGAGCTATTATAGCTACTGAAGGTATTTGGATCCATTTGGAGCTAGTTTTTAGTCTCATTGTATGATCATTGTGTGTATTCAGTGAGTGCAGTGCATGTCCGTGTGAATACATATTTATGTATGTAAGAGAACTCGGCTTCTTTTGATTGGTAAATATGATGTGATCATGGTTTCGAGAGTATATAAGGCGTGATGTAAATAGCAATCCATCAGTTTGTTTCTGGGCTTTAAATAGCGGAGACTCATTGGGATAGCCTTCACGGGTTATTTTTTCTCCTGCAATGGGCCAAACATTTAGTGGTAGATCACTAGCAGTGAATCATTCTACTACACAAGAAATGAAGCCGAAGTTATCGCACCCGCCATCACCAACGCCTACATCACCTATAGTGTCACTAGAATCATCACGTGCTGGAAAATATGAGTGTATGAAGACTTCCCCCGATATAAACCTTCTGTGTGACAGATGTGGAAAGTTTTTGATGCGACGAGAAAATTTTAACCTCCATATTGTGAAGTGTAAATCCGAAATTTTGTGTAGATATTGTAAGCAGAAGTTTGCAAGTAGCAGTAGTGCTCGGCGACATGAAGAACATCATTGTCTTGTGAATCCTACCTCCAAGTCGCATCAGTGTGATAGATGAGGAAAGTTGTTTTCACGAAGTGATATTTTGAATTTGCACATGAGTCGCTGCAACATATAATTTCATTCTTATGAAAGCATCCAGCCCAGCACAAACTACTATGAGACTGGCCTCCAGTTTACAAGATCTCGCCGGCTTCCAGATGATGATGATGTGATTTATAAGTGAAGCAGTTGGAAATGATTGTTCATTAATGGTGTGTAATATATATATTCACCTAAAGAGATTTAACTTGGCACATTAAGTAATGTCCGACTACAAGAACCTGATAAAAAACATTTTCTTTCATGATATGTTTTCGCAGCTGAATCCAGAATCATCGAATATTGTTGGAGGTAATTGAAAGTGTAAGAACTTGTTCCTGGTATAATGTACCTAGCTGTATCAGTGATTATAGTAAAATATAGCTGTGTGCCAAATTCCAGCATTTGTTGTTAATTCTAGATCCTTCTCATTTCATTTACTTCTCATTTTTCTGACATTACATTGTAGATGTTGCTTCAATATTGTTACTCAATAATCGAATGAGTGCTAATGTCATTAACTTGTATGTATGTATGTATGTAGCTTAGCGGCAATGCTTATTTCAAATACATGTTCAATCCTTCGGAAAATAATATATTTATGATCTACATATTTAAGGCTTAAAGTAATGTTTAGCCTGTATGGTTTAACTACTCGAATCGTTAAACAGTTGTAAATACTTATACACATGATTTACATATTGTTGTTATGTAGATCTACTAACATGTTGAGGATTTTGAGAATTGAGAATGATGGTTGATTAATTTTTGTTTTTTAACTTTACGTTCATATTATGTGGGTAAGCACAGTTATTATCAGTACTTATAATATGAATTGGTGGCATAGTAGTTGTTATTTAAGTAAGAAATTGGTTTTGGAATCCCTACGCATAATCATTACAAGTATTTTTCATTGTGAAAAAGGACAATTAAAATGGGTGATATGTATCGAGTATTTCTTTTTGCTGGCCTTACATTTCATACACTTTAGGGGGATAAGGGAAAAGGCTGATATAAATGCGATGTACATAGATCTTATGTCTTAGACTGTGACATTATATGTTGACTTTGCAGTTCTTTTGATCTTAGACGATATTTATGTGTTTTATGCCTGTGTTTCTGAATGATCGATCGGAAAGTAATTAAAATTGGAAACATACCTCTTACAATTTTCTTTTCTGGTTGATATAGTTGGTATTTGAGTAAAGTTTGGTGTGATTTATGTATGTATGCTACGATCGCTCCTCATATTTATTTTAATATACTACGATCCCTACTCCTCATATTTGTATTCGTATGTAATGACTTAGCTTGTGTGTACCCTCCTCATAGCCTATTTGTATTCATACGCAATGACTCGACCAGAATGTCAGATCGGACTTTGTACATATCTTAAGTATTATATTTAGTTGGTTTTTAAGTGTAGTAGTTGGAAATGGGGGGTTCAAGCACAGGCGCAGGAGCCAGGAGCCTGCCGCCATCTTGGATGACGTCATTTTTGACCCAAAATTCCTCAAAATTCCTCAAAAATGACTCCAAATGACTCAAAATTTCCCGTTTTCGAGGGAAAAATTCCCGTTTCGAGGGAAAAATTCCCGTTTCGAGGGAAAATTTCCCGTTTTATTCCGTAAAAATCCCAGTGGATAGAAAAGTCCTAAAAGTGGCTTAATCATCCCTAACGCAAGCCACTGTTAAGCCGCTATCAGGACTTGACCTTTGACCTTGCTAATCTATGCCAATCTATGCTAATCTATGCCAATCTATGCCAATCTACGCTAATCTATGCCAATCTATGCCAATCTATGCTAATCTATGCCAATCTATGCTAATCCGTATGCTAATCTATGCTAATCTGTATGCTAATCCATACTAATCTGTATGCCAATCCATGCTAATCCATCCACCATTTTGTATTTCTAGAAATTTCCACCAACTTTGAATCGTGACGTCACCGTTGCACTTTGTGTCACGGACGCCATCTTGGATTGGAATTTTTTTTTTTCGAACTTTGAAATTCGATGTAAACATCAACCACCATCTTGTTTTCGTCTGCTGGTGGCCGCCATCGTGTTTTCGTCTGCTGGTGGCAGCCATCTTGTTTTCGTCTGCTGGTGGCCGCCATCTTGTTTTCGTCTGCTGGAGGCAGCCATCTTGTGAGAGTGCGCTCACGCCATGTTAGTTTAATTCTTACCCGCTAGAGTGCAGTAATCATTTATTATTACTGTGACACCCACCATCTTGTCATTTGGCCACCATCTTGAAAATCCATAATTATTTAGCTAGGAATTCGGGAAAGATTCCAAAATTTATTAAATAAATCACCCATTAATTTATTTATTGAATCGCTGGATTCCCGTCCTTTGTTCGATACCTGATCGATGCAATAATGTTTAATTTTATGTAAAATAATAATAATTTCAATAAACCATCTTCAACATTCTTAAAGAGACTTTAAAACCTCTACTACCATCATCCTATAAGCCATCAACACCACCATCTTGGAAAATTCGTAATTATATTGCTAGAGATTCGGGAAAAAGTTACAAATTCATTAAATAAATTTGCAAACAATAAAATGATTAATTAGGTCGACTCAGGCCCTTGACACGATTCGGAATGAAGATGGAAAAAAATAAACATAATATAATAGTGGCAGGTTCGAGAAAGAAAACAACACAAGTTCTTTCACAAAATAAACTTTATTACATAATTTCTACTTTACTACACGAACACTTGCGAAAGCCAGCAATCTTATAATCATTTAGGTCCGCAGCGGCGTGAAATGACTAATTCTTAGCTCCAATCGGCTTATACTAGAAAGAGTCCAGCCAGAACCTTTACAGACATAGTCCTCCTCTTCTTGACAGAGTTTCTGGATACCGTTTTTAACAGTATGCTTCACATCGTTAGAACTGTAAATTACTGCAGCCGATGTCTTGAATGCACACTTCTTCACTTCGTCTTCGAATGGATACGGCTTTCCATATATACAGTCCAACCACAAGTTGTATTTTAATGAACCGTTTGTTGCTACATCATCAGTAAGCTGATTGATTATGTTCTCTTTGATATCATCAAGAAAATTACAAATGTCTTTCGACTCACCTAACGTATTTGGATAATAGTAGTCTTTCAATGTTCCACGAAATGCAGACTGCGCCAAGTAGAACCCATTATCATTCACTTGTAATGCGCCGAACACAGTCTTAGGTTTATTTTCATGTTCAGACGTCATACCAATCGGTTGCTGCACATCGGTTTTCTTGCTTGTTCTCTTACGAGTCTCCAATCTAAAGCGAGGAGTCGAAGTTTCTACAGGTAGTTCTTCAGTAGACACACGGACTTTACCGTTGCATTTTTTCACATGTCGTCGCAAACTGTCAATACGTGTAAACCATTCATGACACCCATCACAGCGAAACTTTATACGAGATGGATTCTTCTTGCATTTACTCCGCTCATGTCTTCGTGCATCATGAGAAAATGCGAACGACATATCACAGTAGCTGCAAGGATACCGTGGTGATGAAGACGATCCTTTCAGACCCGAACCAGATGATGTTGTTGCAGCAGTTACACCATCTCCAGGCATACTCTTATGAACATCAATACATCGTTGCTGCACCGAAACCTTTACTTTCTGCCGCACAGCAGGTCCTTTGCATGTCTTCATGTGCGTTTTCATATTATCTTATCTTGCAAATTGCTTGTGACATTTCTCACAAACAAACATTTTACGATAAGGGTTCTTAGCGCATTCTCTCCTCTCATGTCGTCGAGTATTGCTGCTGTTTGTGAAAATCTTGTCACAGTAACAGCACCGATGTTCGTTAGTCGGTGTTGAATCACCAGTCATTGAAGTTTCCATCGAGGGCGAAACGAAGTTCGACGAGTTTTCCTGCGTAGTCAGCACCACCGGCATTAAAGTCTCTCCTGCTGACGGTATCGCGACTGTTGAAATCTCCTCTTTTGATGACGTCGTCTTTGCCGACGGGATCTGCACCTTCTCCACCGTAGCTGACGTCAGGGTTCCCGTAGACGATGGTGCGTCGTCCATCAAGTTCGGCGTTTTAGATGGTAAAGATGCCATCGAAGTCTCAAGAACAGGCAATTACACGACGTATGCACCAGTAGAATCAAACTAGGTGATCCTTACACCGACGGCGTCAGTAACAAACTGAGCGACCTGCTGTCCAGGACTCGCTTATATACACGCACCGGTTGGAATAATACTCTAGTCAAATCAAGAACCAATTACTATAATACTCGAGTCAAAACACCATTGAAAGAAGAAGCGCACCAAAATAAGGTAACGCATTTGGAAACAAATTCATCAAATGAAATGAACACGCAATGCACGCACTTGCAGCTTTCATCTCAAGGTATCATTTAAATTTCATTCAAGCGAAGTATCAAGCCAATGTCACATCATATTATCATCCTATTGGTCATACTATCCTCAAAATATAACAGTCTTATAAATCACACCAGTTATAGAAGGACTTATAGTTTATAACACACATCATTTCAGCCATTGTTCTTTAACAAATTCGAATTTAAAAATGTAAAATGTAAGTACTTGTTAAGTTGAAGAACCAGGTACATAAATATATTATATACTTTATGGACACTGTAGGCACAAAAACCATGAAAGTACATATGTAAGAATGATATTTAATAAAACTAATATTAGCTCTATACCCACACGACTATGTGTTGACTGCTGTGTCTAGGGTGTTGACCTCAATTTATACCGCTAGGACCTCCCTCCAGTCCAGTCACGTGTACCGTTGCTTCCGCTGTTGTCCCCCGTCTTGCTGGCGGCCTCCAATATTCGAACGAGGTGATCAACCATCCAAACCCTAAACATGTTCGCATTGTGTCTTGAGATCGGACCTAGACATCCAAGTTACATAGAGTATAATATACTCTGAAATACATAATAAAGAGAAAATTGATATAAATAACATTATACTTTGCTTAATAGTTCCAGAAGTAATGAACGCACTGCTTGACCAGTGACAGGTGTAACTAAATATTAAATATATTTTATTTTCCATTACCTTTCGTGGAATTTATTAATCATTCACTCTACGAAAAACAACTCAAGACAATATACCTGACCATCGAATTAAAATACAGTACCGCTATGCCTTACATGAAAGTCTAATTATTCGATAATCTGAATAACCTATAAATCGTTCATGTACAAAGCCACACATACAGGCCAATTGTCTATGGACCATCAGACCGAGTCATGACAATATCAGACGTATAGGTTAGAATTTTCAGAACCGCAGGACCTTCTTCGTCTTTAGATAATTACAGTCATTTAGACCATCATGAAATCTTAATACATACTAAAGGACCAAGCGACCTTGAAAAATATTTTAGTAACACCAAGAGGTTTTGAACTAGTAAATATTCAGTCACTACATATTTTACTATGCGCAATCAACAAAAAGGAAGCACCATCAACGAAAAGACAGCACATTTGTAAACACCATCAACAAAAAGGAAGCACAATCGGAAGCACATTCATAGAAAAGGAAGCACAATCGGAAGCACAATCACAAAAAGGAAGCACATTTGGAAGCACAATCACAAAAAGGAAGCACATTTGGAAGCACAATCCACAAAAAGGAAGCACATTTGGAAGCACATTCAACGAAAAAGGAAGCACAATCATAGAAACAACGCACAATCGGAAGCACAATCAACAAAAAGGAAGCACATTCGGAAGCACATTCACAGAAAAGGAAGCACAATCGGAAGCACAATCACAAAAAGGAAGCACATTTGGAAGCACAACCACAAAAAGGAAGCACATTTGGAAGCACAACCACAAAAAGGAAGCACATTTGGAAGCACAATCCATAAAAAGGAAGCACATTTGGAAGCACATTCAACGAAAAAGGAAGCACAATCATAGAAACCACGCACAATCGGAAGCACAATCAACAAAAAGGAAGCACATTTTGGAAGCACCATCAACAAAAAGGAAGCACATTTTGGAAGCACCATCAAAAAGGCAGCACATTTTGGAAGCACAATCAAAAAAGGCAGCACATTTGGAAGCACCATCAACAAAAGAAGGAAACACATTTTGGAAGCACAATCAAAAAAGGCAGCACATTTGGAAGCACCATCAACAAAAAGAAGAAAGCACATTTTGGAAGCACCATCAAAAGGCAGCACATTTGGTAACACAAGTTACGAGAACTAAGTCTTAGTTAGAAATCAGAATGAAAGAAATAAAAACATTAAATTTTTACTTTTAATATTTAATTTATTTCTTAAGATTATACAAATAGAAGTAAAATAAGCCATTATTGTATGTAGCCAGCTTTCCTCAGTTCTTCGAGTATGAAGGATATTTCTTTTATGCACGAATAGTTTCCTGCACAAAGCGAGCCATGTAGAAGTCTTAGCCGGTCAACCAATAAGTTTGGATCTTTCCACGATGTGTAATCAATCTCTTCTACCACCATCTCACTTGCTTGTTTACTATAAATACTTTTAATATCACAATCGTCCCAGTGATCATAATAAGCGTTATCAGATTTATTTATTATAACACGTCGTTTCCATCGTTTCGGTCTCAGGACACCGTTACATTCTTCGATCTTGTCAGCTTTAGGTGCTTCATCACAGTCTATGCTTTTGTCAACAGCCTCAGAGTCACTGTTACAATCACTGTAGAAGACATCCTCTTCACCCAGATTACCATATGAATTCGATATCGATGATGTCGAAGTGCCATTATCGTCTTCATGCTTCCTTTTTAGGAGTCCATCATTTTTACAAAGTAAGAAAGATCTACTTGAATTCGGCTGGAATGTATTCTCACTTTTCACGTTAAGGATTCTTCCATTGTCTTCATTCTTCCATAAATCATCATCGTCCTTCAATTTAAGTTCTTTGTCGAGATCGGAAGAGCCACGAACATAATCTCTCTCAAGACAAGGAAAATTATTGTCGTAATGCAGATCACTATTCCTTAGTCTAGTAGATCCACCGTTGTACTCTGGCTTGTACGCAGGCTTAACGTTACAAGTTCTGTCATGTCTTTTTAAGCTCTCTCTCCGCGTAAACGACTTGTTACATCGAACGCAACTTATCATATTGCGTAGCGGATTTTTAACACAGTCATTCTTCTGGTGTTGTCTTCCATTCTTTCTCAAGATAAATTCTTTGCTGCAAAACTTACACCTGTGTCCTTTCGATACAGCGACAGACACCGAATCAGGATTCATATTAGTTACTGTGACTAATGTTAGATACAAACAGACAGTTTTCCAATTGGAACCATTACTTAAATATAATTTTTTAAATATTTCTTAAGCGATAGTTATCTCATGCAAAGGTACTTGTTGTAAGTAGTTCTGCTTTTCAACAACAGATGACACCACGTATTGCTTGCAGGTAAATATTATTTCTTTCTTTCATGCGGGATGCAGGATTCTCACTAACGATCGCAATAGAGGGATGGCATCGCTAGACTCCAAGGAGAAGGTAGTTTGTTCTTCCAGTTAGTGTTTCTCAGATTTCTCAGGGTATATATTATTATTTGACTGAATAATGATTTTTTTTTTAAATTCCACCTAATAAAAATAAAATAGAAGCACTCAGAGAAAACCATCAGGGATGATGTCGTTTATAAACATCATAAATTACCATTTTTTTAAAAAAAAGTCCAAATTTAATCCTGCTTAAGCAAAGAGTTCACAAGCCCGCTTGTGAACTCTTTGCTTAAGCAACATGAGAGTTCTAGCACAAGCCCGCTTGTGAACTCTTTGCTTAAGCAACATGAGAGTTCTAGCACAAGCCCGCTTGTGAACTCTTTGCTTAAGCAACATGAGAGTTCTAGCACAAGCGGGCTTGTGAACTCTTTGCTTAAGCAACATGAGAGTTCTAGCACAAGCGGGCTTGTGAACTCTTTGCTTAAGCATGATTAAATTTGGACTTTTTTTTAAAAAAATGGTAATTTATGATGTTTATAAACGACATCATCCCTGATGGTTTTCTCTGAGTGCTTCTATTTTATTTTTATTACGTGGAATTTAAAAAAAAAATCATTATTCAGTCAAATAATAATATATACCCTGAGAAATCTGAGAAACACTAACTGGAAGAACAAACTACCTTCTCCTTGGAGTCTAGCGATGCCATCCCTCTATTGCGATCGTTAGTGAGAATCCTGCATCCCGCATGAAAGAAAGAAATAATATTTACCTGCAAGCAATACGTGGTGTCATCTGTTGTTGAAAAGCAGAACTACTTACAACAAGTACCTTTGCATGAGATAACTATCGCTTAAGAAATATTTAAAAAATTATATTTAAGTAATGGTTCCAATTGGAAAACTGTCTGTTTGTATCTAACATTAGTCACAGTAACTAATATGAATCCTGATTCGGTGTCTGTCGCTGTATCGAAAGGACACAGGTGTAAGTTTTGCAGCAAAGAATTTATCTTGAGAAAGAATGGAAGACAACACCAGAAGAATGACTGTGTTAAAAATCCGCTACGCAATATGATAAGTTGCGTTCGATGTAACAAGTCGTTTACGCGGAGAGAGAGCTTAAAAAGACATGACAGAACTTGTAACGTTAAGCCTGCGTACAAGCCAGAGTACAACGGTGGATCTACTAGACTAAGGAATAGTGATCTGCATTACGACAATAATTTTCCTTGTCTTGAGAGAGATTATGTTCGTGGCTCTTCCGATCTCGACAAAGAACTTAAATTGAAGGACGATGATGATTTATGGAAGAATGAAGACAATGGAAGAATCCTTAACGTGAAAAGTGAGAATACATTCCAGCCGAATTCAAGTAGATCTTTCTTACTTTGTAAAAATGATGGACTCCTAAAAAGGAAGCATGAAGACGATAATGGCACTTCGACATCATCGATATCGAATTCATATGGTAATCTGGGTGAAGAGGATGTCTTCTACAGTGATTGTAACAGTGACTCTGAGGCTGTTGACAAAAGCATAGACTGTGATGAAGCACCTAAAGCTGACAAGATCGAAGAATGTAACGGTGTCCTGAGACCGAAACGATGGAAACGACGTGTTATAATAAATAAATCTGATAACGCTTATTATGATCACTGGGACGATTGTGATATTAAAAGTATTTATAATAAACAAGCAAGTGAGATGGTGGTAGAAGAGATTGATTACACATCGTGGAAAGATCCAAACTTATTGGTTGACCGGCTAAGACTTCTACATGGCTCGCTTTGTGCAGGAAACTATTCGTGCATAAAAGAAATATCCTTCATACTCGAAGAACTGAGGAAAGCTGGCTACATACAATAATGGCTTATTTTACTTCTATTTGTATAATCTTAAGAAATAAATTAAATATTAAAAGTAAAAATTTAATGTTTTTATTTCTTTCATTCTGATTTCTAACTAAGACTTAGTTCTCGTAACTTGTGTTACCAAATGTGCTGCCTTTTGATGGTGCTTCCAAAATGTGCTTTCTTCTTTTTGTTGATGGTGCTTCCAAATGTGCTGCCTTTTTTGATTGTGCTTCCAAAATGTGTTTCCTTCTTTTGTTGATGGTGCTTCCAAATGTGCTGCCTTTTTTGATTGTGCTTCCAAAATGTGCTGCCTTTTTGATGGTGCTTCCAAAATGTGCTTCCTTTTTGTTGATGGTGCTTCCAAAATGTGCTTCCTTTTTGTTGATTGTGCTTCCGATTGTGCGTGGTTTCTATGATTGTGCTTCCTTTTTCGTTGAATGTGCTTCCAAATGTGCTTCCTTTTTATGGATTGTGCTTCCAAATGTGCTTCCTTTTTGTGGTTGTGCTTCCAAATGTGCTTCCTTTTTGTGGTTGTGCTTCCAAATGTGCTTCCTTTTTGTGATTGTGCTTCCGATTGTGCTTCCTTTTCTGTGAATGTGCTTCCGAATGTGCTTCCTTTTTGTTGATTGTGCTTCCGATTGTGCGTTGTTTCTATGATTGTGCTTCCTTTTTCGTTGAATGTGCTTCCAAATGTGCTTCCTTTTTGTGGATTGTGCTTCCAAATGTGCTTCCTTTTTGTGATTGTGCTTCCAAATGTGCTTCCTTTTTGTGATTGTGCTTCCGATTGTGCTTCCTTTTCTATGAATGTGCTTCCGATTGTGCTTCCTTTTTGTTGATGGTGTTTACAAATGTGCTGTCTTTTCGTTGATGGTGCTTCCTTTTTGTTGATTGCGCATAGTAAAATATGTAGTGACTGAATATTTACTAGTTCAAAACCTCTTGGTGTTACTAAAATATTTTTCAAGGTCGCTTGGTCCTTTAGTATGTATTAAGATTTCATGATGGTCTAAATGACTGTAATTATCTAAAGACGAAGAAGGTCCTGCGGTTCTGAAAATTCTAACCTATACGTCTGATATTGTCATGACTCGGTCTGATGGTCCATAGACAATTGGCCTGTATGTGTGGCTTTGTACATGAACGATTTATAGGTTATTCAGATTATCGAATAATTAGACTTTCATGTAAGGCATAGCGGTACTGTATTTTAATTCGATGGTCAGGTATATTGTCTTGAGTTGTTTTTCGTAGAGTGAATGATTAATAAATTCCACGAAAGGTAATGGAAAATAAAATATATTTAATATTTAGTTACACCTGTCACTGGTCAAGCAGTGCGTTCATTACTTCTGGAACTATTAAGCAAAGTATAATGTTATTTATATCAATTTTCTCTTTATTATGTATTTCAGAGTATATTATACTCTATGTAACTTGGATGTCTAGGTCCGATCTCAAGACACAATGCGAACATGTTTAGGGTTTGGATGGTTGATCACCTCGTTCGAATATTGGAGGCCGCCAGCAAGACGGGGGACAACAGCGGAAGCAACGGTACACGTGACTGGACTGGAGGGAGGTCCTAGCGGTATAAATTGAGGTCAACACCCTAGACACAGCAGTCAACACATAGTCGTGTGGGTATAGAGCTAATATTAGTTTTATTAAATATCATTCTTACATATGTACTTTCATGGTTTTTGTGCCTACAGTGTCCATAAAGTATATAATATATTTATGTACCTGGTTCTTCAACTTAACAAGTACTTACATTTTACATTTTTAAATTCGAATTTGTTAAAGAACAATGGCTGAAATGATGTGTGTTATAACCTATAAGTCCTTCTATAACTGGTGTGATTTATAAGACTGTTATATTTTGAGGATAGTATGACCAATAGGATGATAATATGATGTGACATTGGCTTGATACTTCGCTTGAATGAAATTTAAATGATACCTTGAGATGAAAGCTGCAAGTGCGTGCATTGCGTGTTCATTTCATTTGATGAATTTGTTTCCAAATGCGTTACCTTATTTTGGTGCGCTTCTTCTTTCAATGGTGTTTTGACTCGAGTATTATAGTAATTGGTTCTTGATTTGACTAGAGTATTATTCCAACCGGTGCGTGTATATAAGCGAGTCCTGGACAGCAGGTCGCTCAGTTTGTTACTGACGCCGTCGGTGTAAGGATCACCTAGTTTGATTCTACTGGTGCATACGTCGTGTAATTGCCTGTTCTTGAGACTTCGATGGCATCTTTACCATCTAAAACGCCGAACTTGATGGACGACGCACCATCGTCTACGGGAACCCTGACGTCAGCTACGGTGGAGAAGGTGCAGATCCCGTCGGCAAAGACGACGTCATCAAAAGAGGAGATTTCAACAGTCGCGATACCGTCAGCAGGAGAGACTTTAATGCCGGTGGTGCTGACTACGCAGGAAAACTCGTCGAACTTCGTTTCGCCCTCGATGGAAACTTCAATGACTGGTGATTCAACACCGACTAACGAACATCGGTGCTGTTACTGTGACAAGATTTTCACAAACAGCAGCAATACTCGACGACATGAGAGGAGAGAATGCGCTAAGAACCCTTATCGTAAAATGTTTGTTTGTGAGAAATGTCACAAGCAATTTGCAAGATAAGATAATATGAAAACGCACATGAAGACATGCAAAGGACCTGCTGTGCGGCAGAAAGTAAAGGTTTCGGTGCAGCAACGATGTATTGATGTTCATAAGAGTATGCCTGGAGATGGTGTAACTGCTGCAACAACATCATCTGGTTCGGGTCTGAAAGGATCGTCTTCATCACCACGGTATCCTTGCAGCTACTGTGATATGTCGTTCGCATTTTCTCATGATGCACGAAGACATGAGCGGAGTAAATGCAAGAAGAATCCATCTCGTATAAAGTTTCGCTGTGATGGGTGTCATGAATGGTTTACACGTATTGACAGTTTGCGACGACATGTGAAAAAATGCAACGGTAAAGTCCGTGTGTCTACTGAAGAACTACCTGTAGAAACTTCGACTCCTCGCTTTAGATTGGAGACTCGTAAGAGAACAAGCAAGAAAACCGATGTGCAGCAACCGATTGGTATGACGTCTGAACATGAAAATAAACCTAAGACTGTGTTCGGCGCATTACAAGTGAATGATAATGGGTTCTACTTGGCGCAGTCTGCATTTCGTGGAACATTGAAAGACTACTATTATCCAAATACGTTAGGTGAGTCGAAAGACATTTGTAATTTTCTTGATGATATCAAAGAGAACATAATCAATCAGCTTACTGATGATGTAGCAACAAACGGTTCATTAAAATACAACTTGTGGTTGGACTGTATATATGGAAAGCCGTATCCATTCGAAGACGAAGTGAAGAAGTGTGCATTCAAGACATCGGCTGCAGTAATTTACAGTTCTAACGATGTGAAGCATACTGTTAAAAACGGTATCCAGAAACTCTGTCAAGAAGAGGAGGACTATGTCTGTAAAGGTTCTGGCTGGACTCTTTCTAGTATAAGCCGATTGGAGCTAAGAATTAGTCATTTCACGCCGCTGCGGACCTAAATGATTATAAGATTGCTGGCTTTCGCAAGTGTTCGTGTAGTAAAGTAGAAATTATGTAATAAAGTTTATTTTGTGAAAGAACTTGTGTTGTTTTCTTTCTCGAACCTGCCACTATTATATTATGTTTATTTTTTTCCATCTTCATTCCGAATCGTGTCAAGGGCCTGAGTCGACCTAATTAATCATTTTATTGTTTGCAAATTTATTTAATGAATTTGTAACTTTTTCCTGAATCTCTAGCAATATAATTACGAATTTTCCAAGATGGTGGTGTTGATGGCTTATAGGATGATGGTAGTAGAGGTTTTAAAGTCTCTTTAAGAATGTTGAAGATGGTTTATTGAAATTATTATTATTTTACATAAAATTAAACATTATTGCATCGATCAGGTATCGAACAAAGGACGGGAATCCAGCGATTCAATAAATAAATTAATGGGTGATTTATTTAATAAATTTTGGAATCTTTCCCGAATTCCTAGCTAAATAATTATGGATTTTCAAGATGGTGGCCAAATGACAAGATGGTGGGTGTCACAGTAATAATAAATGATTACTGCACTCTAGCGGGTAAGAATTAAACTAACATGGCGTGAGCACACTCTCACAAGATGGCTGCCTCCAGCAGACGAAAACAAGATGGCGGCCACCAGCAGACGAAAACAAGATGGCTGCCACCAGCAGACGAAAACACGATGGCGGCCATCAGCAGACGAAAACAAGATGGTGGTTGATGTTTACATCGAATTTCAAAGTTCGAAAAAAAAAAATTCAAATCCAAGATGGCGTCCGTGACACAAAGTGCAACGGTGACGTCACGATTCAAAGTTGGTGGAAATTTCTAGAAATACAAAATGGTGGATGGATTAGCATGGATTGGCATACAGATTAGTATGGATTAGCATACAGATTAGCATAGATTAGCATACGGATTAGCATAGATTGGCATAGATTAGCATAGATTGGCATAGATTGGCATAGATTAGCGTAGATTGGCATATATTGGCATAGATTAGCATAGATTAGCATAGATTAGCAAGGTCAAAGGTCAAGTCCTGATAGCGGCTTAACAGTGGCTTGCGTTAGGGATGATTAAGCCACTTTTAGGACTTTTCTATCCACTGGGATTTTTACGGAATAAAACGGGAAATTTTCCCTCGAAACGGGAATTTTTCCCTCGCAACGGGAATTTTTCCCTCGAAAACGGGAAATTTTGAGTCATTTTGAGTCATTTTTGAGGAATTTTGAGGAATTTTGGGTCAAAAATGACGTCATCCAAGATGGCGGCCGGCTCCTGGCTCCTGCGCCTGTGCTTGAACCCCCCATTTCCAACTACTTTTAAGATCTTGTATGGATTTATCCTGTGGTTAAGTCGAGATATGCTGTGAATTTTTGTATGGCAGGATGTGACTGGTTATGTCTATAAGTGGTATTTGACTCAAAATTATTTACTGCAAGAAACATTCAAAGAATGAAAGAAAAAAATACATAATTAAATGTTTAATTTAAAGAGTTTGTAAGCTGATGAATGTTGGGTACTGCGAGGCTGAGGAATAGGAATGTATGTTATGGTTTGTAGATTTAAAAACTTTCTTTTGACTGATGTTCATGTTGGATTGTTGGGTGGACCTAGTACATATTTAATATGGTGTAGTAAATGTTTGTTTATGGTAAATATTTATGGAATTATATTAAGTAGTGTGATAATGATGGACTGATAGTAATTAATTTGGCTGCTTTAGAACAATGGCTAGAGTATAGTTATGCATGATTACGACTGACTGATAAAATGGTATGGAATGCTACATAACATTATCTAAGTATTATGTTAGTAGGTTATGTTGGAATGGTAACTTTACGAAAAAAATACAGTGGATAATATTACACAAACATGCTGGTGTAAGACTGTGATTTGGAATAGTATTAATGATTTATGGTTCTGCGTAGATATAGTGGCTGGGAGTTTTGAAATTAAATGAGGCGTGCAAAGTCCTATACAGATGTTAATATTTAAGAGGATATGAGGCATTTTATTAATAATAGATCATGGCAGCTGGAGGGGATGTATTTTAGTTGTGTTTACCATACAAAGAAATAATCTCGTGATTACATTGGTTAGGTTATGAATCTGCTTTTCCTAGATTGTTTCAAGAATTCTAGGATAGTTGAATGATTTGGAGTAGAAGAGAGAGAGAGACCCTATGCAAGCTGAGTCCTGAGTAAACATGTTGATGATGTGAAGAGTGTCGTAGTGGGGGTAGGGGCTGGCTTTATATGTAGGGATGTGGATGGAATTAGTAGCTTAGTTGTCATCCTGACTCCGAAGAGTGAACATCGCTTGGGAGCTCTCTTTCTTGTTTAACTACAAAGGCATTTGGGGAGAGTATGGATCCTACCACGAGTTCTTCGAAATCCTGCATGGAGCCATCACCACCAATGAAGCATCGGTGTCCGCACTGCCATATGATGTTCTCAACAAGTTTTAACATGAGACGTCATGAGAAGAGTTATTGTGTGCAGAATCCATCTCGCACTATTGTTTTCTGTAATGAATGTCAGAAGACATTTACTCACTGCGAAGAATTGAAAAAAACACATGAAGAAATATGTAAAGGAAGAGTTATGTGGTCACTAGTGATGATATCTCCGCAACCGCGTTGCATTGATGTGTCAAATAGTTTAAGTGTTGCGTCGTCGAACACATCTGCTCAAGTCTTGGAAGGCACATCAAATAGACATCGTTGCAACTACTGCGACATGATGTTTGCATTAGCTCATCATGCGCGAAAGCACGAGAGAAGTATTTGTGTCAGGAATCCCTCACATGTGAAGTTTCAATGCGATAGGTGCAATCAATGGTTTACTCGCAGAGATAATTTGAAAAGACATATGAAGATTTGTAAAGGTGTTGTTCGCTTGCCTGTGGAACAGCATGTGAACGTTACGATTCCTCAATTTAAACTAGAGGTACCCATGTGCACAGGCTCCAGCATTAAAGGAGATCAGCAGCAACAACCACCCGCATCGTCATCTGGACATAAATATAACACTATGCTTGGTCAGTTACAGACAAATGATAATGGATTTTACTTGGCACAATCTGCATTTGGAGGAGTTCTGAAAGACTATTACTATCTAAATACTTTTAGTGAGGCCAAAGATATTTGCACTTTTCTGAGTGATATTGAGCAAAATATAATACAACAGCTTATGGACGATACAGCATCACATGGGCCTTTAAAATATAACTTATGGTTGGATTGTCTATATGGTAAACCGCCACCGCATGAGAATCAAGTGAGCAAGCGTGCTTTCAAGACATCGGCTGCTGCAATTTACGATTCTGACGAAGTAGATCGGTCAGTTAAACAGAGTATAGAAGAACTCTGCATGGAAGAAGAAGAATATATGGGTAAAGGATCTGGTTGGACGCTGACTTCGGTGAACCGTCTGGAGCTGAGAATTAGCCATTTTGACTCAGCATAGATGTTTTACTTTATGTAAAAGACTGTGTATAAAATAAACTTTGTAAATAAAATAAATTTTTCATGTATACTATGTTTTTTTTTATTTCCCTTAATTTATCCTGCTTAATTTATGGTGACAACTATAAAAATAAGGATGCATGCATGACCATAACATTTGCTATTAAGATTAATGATATATATGGATACTTAAATATTGTTTACATGAGATACTGAGTTACAATATAAAGAAAATGTAATCGCAAAGGAATGCATGTAAAGAAAACATAAGCGAAACTTAAAACACTCAAAGAAAACATAAGTGTAAAGGAAAGTCCTCAAAGAAATTGTAGTCGCAAATGAAAGCCCTCATAGAAATTGTAAGCGCAAATGAAAGCCCTCAAAGAAATTGTAAGCGCAAATGAAAGCCCTCAAAGAAATTGTAAGCGCAAATGAAAGCCCTCAAAGAAATTGAAAGCGCAAATGAAAGCCCTCAAAGAAATTGTAAGCGCAAATGAAAGCATGTTAAGAAAAAGTAAGCTATGTAAGTCAGTTTGAGTAGAGTGCTACAGTGCACAGTCTGCAGTATGACTTTGGTATAAGGACCGTGATAGGTTTAATGACAATTCATTTTTTTAAATCTTAGTATTTGGGAGGATCATGTGATGCTCATTACGAATAATTAATCTACATACTCTAGCAGAGGATGAAAGTTAGTATGCTAATATAATCAAGTATGGTGGGTGCATACATGAGATGATAATACAATATGTTGGTGGTCAAGATTAAAGTGTGTGATAACAAAATCTAAGTTGGCAGCTGTGCGGATATGTTATAAGTCAAATGTGATGATATAGTCCAAGATGGCGGGAAGTTCAGGGTGTCGACAGTAATGTGAAATGTGATGATACCAAGATAGTTTTGGCGACAAGATGGCGAACATAAATGATGTAATCCAAGATAGCGGAAAGTTCAAGGTGAGGGACATACTGAAGATGTTGTAGGTCAAGACAGCACTACACTCCAGCAGGGCAGAATTAAACTAATATATAACACCCTCTGGCAAATTATGTGTGTACTAAGTGATACTAGCGCTCCTAGTAGTGAATATTGAAAACAAGATGACGGCTGCACTTGGCTATACACTAGCGCTCCTGGTAGCGAATATTGAAAACAAGATGGCCGCTGCACACTCTGCTAGACACTAGCGCTCCTGGTAGCGAATTTTGAAAACAAGATGGCCGCTGCACACTATGCTAGACACTAGCGCTCCTGGTAGCGAATACAGAAAACAATATGGCGGCTGCACTCTGCTATACGCTAGTGCTCCTGGTAGCGAATATTGAAAACAAGATGGCAATGGCCACTGCACACTCTGCTAGACACTAGCACTCCTAGTAGCGAATACAGAAAACAAGATGGCGGCTGCACTCTGCTTTACACTAGTGCTCCTGGTAGCGAGTATTAAAACAATAATAAAAATATATGTCGTATAATTCTCGAAAAGATGATGCTATTATTACTTTCAATAAAAATATTACAAGTCCGAATATGTGTGTTAATGTTTTATATATATATACCTTATTTAATTCTTCGATCGGTAATTGTCTTGATGGCCGAGCGGTTAAAGGCGTATGTTTTCCAACCTAAAGGTCAGAGCTGTGTGAACGATGGTTCGAATCTCAGCTGTACCGAATGTATTTTGTATAAAAACAATATTTTTAATATATTTATAAGGACCATAATAACATTGGTATGTAATGAAATATCGACCTTATGTGTCTGAATAGAGCGATGGTGATGCTCTCTAGGAACAAACATCAGAAACAAAGATGGGGAAATCCAAGATGGCGGAACATAATGTAAAATCAAGATGGCGGGCCCCAGCACAGAAGAAAAAAATTCAAGATGGCGATAGTAACAACATCCAAGATGGCGGCCTCCAGCAGACGAAAACAAATGACTGTTGTGATGTCATAAACAAAGATGGCGATCGTAACGAAAATTGCAACAGGTGTGATTAAAATGGCGGCTATGACTTCATAATATTAAATACTGGAAAACAAAATGGTTGAAAGTTCTAGAATTCAAAATGGTGGCCGGAAATGACGTAATCCAAGATCCGGATATGGGTGGGTAGGTAAGGGGGATACCAACCCGCAATGGGGAGATTTGCGGATAGGTAAGGATGATACCAAGCCTCTATGGGGAGATTTGCGGATACTTAGAAAATTTCGGGAATGGGGAAATTTTGTAGGGAAATTTTGTAGGAAAATGGGAAATTTTGAGGTAAATTTGAGGGAAAAACGGGAAATTTTGAGGAAAATTGGCGGAAAATCGGGAAATTTCCAGGAAATCGGTGATGATGTCATCGGTCAAAGGTCATAACTGTGACGTCAGGGGTCAAAGGTCACTGCTCATTGCTCCTTTGTCTCCAGCCTCTGTGCTCGGATCGGCTATTCCTAACTACTCAATATTTTCTTACAGTTAATAGTTTATATTTTGTTATAGTGTGCCGTTCGATAAAAAATTGCTAAATGTTTTTCTCTCCTGTTTTCCCAGATTATTCCTCTGTTTCACTTTTTCTTTAACATTTCCGTTACCATAAGTTACCATTCAAAATACTTACTTGAAAATAAGTAACTTATCTAAACAACATGATAAGCCACTTTCACTGTAAGAAATGTGTTTGACTAATTCTTATTTTAATATTTTTTTTGTTACTGTGCATCTTATTGTTGTTATGTAGAATCAAATGCTTACTAAAATTCATAGGTATGTTAACTTTTGTTGATATATAATTTGTTTAAGATATTAATTACACATAGGGTAAACCGAGGTAATTTGGTTATATTTCACAGTTATTGATAAATGGCTGTAATCTATGTTGAAAAATAAATTGTTTATCAACAGGATGTCTTAATATACACTTTCGTTCGTATGTTAAACCTTATAGACAATTGATACTCTAAACAATGCATTTGAAAATCAATTTTTTATATTTACACTTTTTTTGATGTAATTTGGTGATATATATTTAATTTGGTGATATAGTCGAGGTAATTTGGTGACAAAACATATTTTATAAATATAATTCTTTAAAGTAGCCAAATCATATTTATGTTACATAATATACACACAGTAGCACATAAACTTCCAACTAAATGTTGTTATGACATTAAAAAAATAATATATAAATTTTTATAAGCACACTTTTGAATTGACATTTATAAATCATACACGTACATACACAATCCAGGATTTAAATAATTAACATTAATAATTGGACATAATTACTAAAAACAATGTTATATTAATTAGAAAATATAACCCCCCCCCCCCCGCCTCATAAAACGTCATAATTATCATCGTTGTATCAAAATGTTTATATAGAAAGCAATTGTAAAGAAACTTTTTTTACAGAAAAGTTTTAGCCAATTTATACATTATTTACTGGGCACAGTTGTCACACATATAAATGGTTGTGTAATCATCAGAAGTTTGACACATCTCGTGGTATGGTACTAAACAAAAACAACACTGGACCCATTTAGCACCATTTATTTGTTTGCAATCGGAGGAATAACTTTTCTCACAAACCCCACACAACCAATCTCTTTCTGGCTGAATGTTCGTAGGTTTAGGTGTTGCTGAATTTAGTTACGTGTTCCTTCTTACTGTTTCATTCCTAACTGTCTTTTTCTTTTTTAATCCCTCATTTTTACCTGGGGGTGTTAAACATTTAGCTGAGGAATCCCTTTTCTTTGTTTTTTTGGTTGTCTGCTGATCCTTGTGGTTAGAGACAGGCTTTTTCAAAATGCCAGTGACAGCTTCTTCCAATGATGCCTGGCTCGCATTCATCGAGGGAACCAGCACTTTCTCCCCTGAACATGAAGCTTCTTGTCCGCTTGAAGTTGTATCAGTTGCCTCAGAATGGGAAACTTCATCATTTTGAGCACGTTCGGTGTAATTGACTGGAGCGAGTGCTGCATGTGTTATGGCATCGGGATTAAGTGGCACAATTCCCAATTTTCTGAAACCTGCTCTGATGTTATTACATAAGAAGGCTTTTACAAAACTAGGGGTCATCATTCGATGAAACAAAGAACGGTTTGGTTTTGTTGATGATTCCCTCATAAATTCGTCGAAATTTTCAGCCCAAGCTACCTTAAGTGCTTTGTAAACTCCCACGTCTAGTGGCTGAAGGAGGTGGCTGGTATGTGCTGGGAATGTAAACAAAAAAATGTAATTTTGTTTGGCCAAATATATTACTTCTGGTGAGATATGGGAGGTGTGAGAGTCCATAAGTAGTAACACTGGTCTTTGAGGCGGGATACAGTTGATGAAGTGCTTCATCCAGTCATAAAACAGTTCTGAAGTTATCCAACCTTTAGGTGATAGCCGCACTAGTGTGTTGGGAAGAGAATAATGTTTTAAGTCATCATTCCCTCGAACACCCTTAAAAATAACCATGGGAGGAACCCATGAACCATCAGCACACGCACATCCCAAAACAGTATGAGTTTCACCTTTATCAGCAAATGTCCTTTTATAAATGTATATTTTTCCAACAGCAGTGAGAATTTTTTTAGGTTTAACAACGAACGTTAGTCCCGTTTCATCACAATACCAGATGCAATTTTTCATGTTCTTGATTCCTAATTTTGTCAGCACCAAATCAAGCTTTGAAAAAAAGTCATCGATCATTTTACGGTTTCCCATGGATGCTCTGTATGCAGCTAAATTTTCAGGTACACGTAAAGTAAGTCCACATCTTGTTTTAAAGTTTACCCACCACCACAAGCTTGCTCTCTTTTTCTGTGGGTTAAAAAAATGTTCACGACCACACACTTCTGCCATTCGGTAAGCAACATCTCTTAATTGTTTAACAGTTAGTCCGAACCCTAATTCTTGCAGTTCAATGATGTAGTGATAAATATTTTGCTCTAATTCAACGTAAAGCGCATGAGGTCTTCCCATTTTAGGCAAACTAACGACCGACTTTGGGTTGGGATTTTCTTTTAAAAACCAAGGGACATTTTCTTCTTTTTCTGCTTTGTAAATTGTAAAATTGTTTTCAGTCACAAGGTCAGCTGCTTCAATAAGGTATCTGTGGTTGTATGATCGATACACTTCAATTCCAGAAACAGACTTTTCCTTTGTTTTATGTTTGTTCACTGATTTGCTTAGTACTGGAGGCATTTTTTTAAACTAAGTTAATTTGACGATATAGGTAATTTGGTGATAACAGGTAATTGGGTGATAAGACTGATAGCAAAAAAGCATTCACATTAAAAAAATATAAGCAAGAATACACATGATATTTAAATAAAATACTTAGTATTTGTCTGGCCTGCTTATGTAGCTACATTTCAAAACTATTATTTTAGCATGGGTATAAAATGGAGCTTCAAATGCCAAGAAAATGTTCTTAAAACTTCAGGTTTTGTGAAAATGTAAACATCAATCATCAAAAGTTTTTGCACTGAAAAACAAGATCCACATGTACCTAAACGTTTCCACGTTGCTGCATCGAAAAAATGCCTTTATTTCTGCTGAAAAAAACTAAACATAAGAAATCACTTTGCTTGCGCGTCACAACAAGACAATATTTGCACGGTACTAACATTTTTTTCTTGTGTCTTCGAAAGCGTTCAACAGAGCGCTCTGCCCGCAGTGACCTGCGAAGCTAGACTTATACCCTATCTAGCAACAAAATTTGGAAGCTTTTCCTCTACAGGTTTGTTAGCGAGCAGCGATGGCAGAAATATCACCGAATTACCTCTATCACCAATTTACCTCGGTTTACCCTACTGTTAGTTTATTTAAATTCAAAGAGATATATTTTACTTTTGTGGAATATCTAATATGATTGTGAGAATTCAAGTCTGGTCGCTTATAAATGATTATCGTGTAAGGACATATAATTACTGTGTTGGTAAAACTGGATGAAAAACTTATTTTCACGTGCTTTTTGGCTTGTATTTTGTTTGCCGTCCCAACTGCCGGGATTATCCCGCGGTCCCGGGATCGCCCGCACACAATCCCGAAATGGCGGGATTAGAAATAAGGGCCGGGGTGGAATCCTCTGCGCGCCGCACAGTCCCGTCGCCGGACGGGAAGAGTCCGCGGGATCGTTTCGCGACAGGACGGGATCACGAAGCGCCTGTGTATTCGCGCGGCTTCCTTGAGTGTCGCGCGGCTAACGAGAAGCCCGCGGCGGAGGAAAAAAAAAATCCCCAACTCAGAAAGTCAGCGGACAAAGAGCAGATAATCCCCTCGACATTTCGATGGTCGAGGGTCCAAGGTCACGATGGTTGAACTCGCGTAGCGCACGACGTGACGAGTGGCTTATTCTCTGTGACCTCTGTGTACAATGCTCTTTTTTTTTTTACACAAGATTTCGTTATGCATCTGCCCTAGTATGCTGTGATCTCATTTTCATTAATTTACTTTCTGTTTGGTTGAAATCATGCGCTATGTTGGAAATTTATTTAATTTTTTTTATATACTTTGGAATCACTTTAAAATAAACATAAATTGTTTCTTCAAAAAAACTAGTTTTTACTTCTGCAAAAAAAATCGTCACCACATCTGCTATATTGTTCAAGTGATACAATATCTTATTTGACACCCGATGCGGTACTATGGAACACTCTTATGGACAGTTGCCAGTCAGCGGCGGGCCGGAGCGGCGAAGGATGGGAACGCGGGAGGAAACTCGGAAACCCAGGAAACAACCCGACGGCTCCGGCAACGTCCGCCACATTCCTCGCAAAGAAACTGGTCCGGGTCTGGGATCAACTCGGCTCAACTCGGACTCGGGTTCGGAGTTCGGAGCACACGTCATCGAGAAATAACAACATTCCTTCAAGAGCTTTACCACTCAACAGAACAGTATGTTACGAATCACTACTACCATCAAGCCAGCATCTGGGAAAACAAACTGCAGTGCCTTATCCATTATGTGGCCAACGGTTTAAAACCGTTTCATTTTTTCAAACAATTGTGCAATTTTTGGTTTCTTGCTAATTCTAGATGATTAAAAGAAGTATTTCAATGATACATAGTACTACACAAGTTATGTTTTACGTATTGCCCATGTGTGGAAAGACAGTAATTTAACTTATGGTTAAAAATCATGACATAGTTTGTTACGTGTGTAATTAACTCAGAATTTTCATGTAAGCGACTTAGGTGTGCACCGAGTATTGCCGCCGGGAGGCAGGCTACCCGCCTTACTTGCCGTCTGGTAGCAGGCTATCCACCTTGATTGCCGCTGGGAGGCAGGCTACCCGCCTTACTTGCCGTCTGGTAGCAGGCTAGCCGCCTTGATTGCCGCTGGGAGGCAGGCTACCCGCCTTACTTGCCGTCTGGTAGCAGGCTAGCCGCCTTGATTGCCGCTGGGAGACAGGCTACCCGCCTTACTTGTCGTCTGGTAGCAGGCTACCCGCCTGCCATAGCCGCCTGGTGGTGGGCCACCCGCCAACTGAAATTATCGCCACGCGGGCCCGTCGCCACTTTCAGAAGTTGGCCTCCTATATCGGCCCTGACGTCATCGCTACATGACAAAGGGGCGACTACAGTATAGAACATTTGTGCCGGAAATTAGGTATTTCGGCACGTTTTTTTTTTTAATTTTTATAATAATATTAAATTACTTTTGGAAATCTTGTTTTTCATATTTATTGGTTACACAAGGGTCATTTACGCTTTGTTAGGCTGGTGTACTCTACTTAGTTAAATTTTGCGCCAGTGGCCCGAGGCACCTTTTCTCAGGGGCCAATCTGATCTTTTGCAAGTCTAAGACGTCGTTAGCAGCCCGGATGACATTTCTCCCGCTTGCAGTCATGCCTCGCGGCCTGTAATATTATTTACCTGCATGACTAAATTTGTACACAACAGCTCTGGACGAGTTGTTACCACTTCTCAGAGACGAGCTTACAACAGTGCTTTCCGTCACGCATACGTCTTAGGTTCACTCATAGAAAGTCACGTTAGGATGCTCTTTCCCAGCCTCGTTGCGTTTTTTGTCCACCCTCACCCCCCAGCTCCCCACCTTGGTTCTCAGAATTCAGCCCAGGATCATTGCCCTGACGTGAACTCTCCAGGCAGTGGCCTACTTCAAGAACGATTTGCCACAGAAAAAAATATGTGCAGAAATGGACCACCCACGACATCTAGTGGTAGAAACAGTTACTTCTGCTCTTGTCGCCAGCGAGTGGAGCTAGCGCCCGCGGCACCTGGTGGCGACATTGCTAACCTTCCTCTTTCTTTCCCCTGTAGGCCGCCAGAGAGCAGCACCGACTGCGCCATTAGCTCCAGGCTGTAGCATACGTCTCGGGCGAGTCGATCCCTTATTTGTTTCAGACACCCCTCAACAGATAGCGCTAAAATCGGCCAGTGCTACCAACTTCGAGATATCGAAGTCAGAGTTTTTTTGTGATTCCCACTCGGAGAACTTCGGAAAGTTTCGGTCCGGACGCCATAGTCTCCCCCCCCCCCCCCCACCATTTGTTTGAGCTATACCTTTTAATTACGAGACGCGGCCCTTCCGCGGACACTTCGCGTCGCGATTCCAGACGGACTGTTTTAGGTTATCGGCGGATCGGCGAGACGCACTACAAGACTTCTGTCCGGCCGTAACCGACAATGTAGTCAATTAGACAAGGGATGCTATCTCTATTAATTCTTTAAGTAGTTTAGTCCGTCTGTACAGTACTCAGCATAGTAGTTTTTTTTTAAATATATATTTTTTGTAATGATGGAAACGTCCGCGCCTCCCGCGTTTTCGCGATCTTAAGATCCGGACTTGCTACACTTCAGAACCTAGACGCCAACTTCCCTGTCTGGTGAGTTACTATCAGCTTTATTCCCATACCTCCCCTTATCTTTTTGTGGGCATTTTCTGCCCAGTTTGCCAACTGTCTGTGTACCAGTTCTGATCATGTTTGATTCGGACTGTTCACAGACAGGCTCCAAGAGCCGGATGCGTACTTAGCCGCATTTTCACACACTTCCTCTTCAACAAATAGGCACTCTGGCACCATGTTGACTCCTGAACTCCGGCCAGCGAACATCAAACCTCCGGTGCTACAGTATTTATGAACCTTTTTGGAACAACCTTTAAATTACTACGTTCGAAGAAATAATAATTATATAAAACTTTCGTTCTGGACTTTAAGAACATACATTGGGATTATTTGAACCTCTTTGTATTTTTTTATTCGTTTATTTATGTTTAATGAAACCTTTTATATTCTAATTTAGGGCCGGCCCATATTTTTTTTTAACATATCCGAGAGTTCTTTTAATTACGTAATTGATATTGTATTTTAACACATTTTAATATCTGCTATAAGTTTCCTTAAATAAATATGGAGTAATTATATTCAGACGGAATCACACCTTGTTTCTGTTCATTCCTCATGTCCTTGTGAAACTAAAAGATCCACCGTTACAGCAGTGTGTTATGTCGTTGGTAGTATTTATGTACTTAATCTTATTTACCTACACTGCCTCAACGTAACAAAAATGGTAACATTTAGCGTGATTAACTTTCTATCTGCTTTGGTTTGATTTATGAGCAATGCTGTAACACATTCTATAAGGAAATATTCGTTACGAGGCTTGCTGGTATAAATAGGGGATCCCCGCAAGCCAAGAAGCAGAAGCAGAAACAGAGGGGAAGATGGTGTGCCGAAGCTGCCTTCACATCGCACCGACTACCGCCCCAGAGCTGCCACGCAAAGTCACGCAAAGTCTCCTTGCCCGACGAAGAGGCGTCGAAGAATCAGCTAGACACAGACATTGTCGTTTGGTAAGACTCCCATTTTTATTTTGCAACAAGGACTTAGCCCATCTCCGCCGAGGACGAGTGCAGAACCTGGAGCGAGTGAAGCGGTATCGAGTTACACGAATGCGGAGTTGTATGGGTTACGTCTACAATGGACGTGTGCAGTGCGACTACAGTTCGGGAACTTGGTAGCATGTAAGCAAAGGAAACTGAAACGGAGTTTATAAGCTAATTAAGAGGATTGAAGTTTGTTGGAAACGAGTATCGTTTCATTTAAGTGAAATTCGACGTAAAAACATAAGGCACTTGTGTAAATAAAGTCGGCAGACATATTTTGAGTATTCTGTTAACAACAGGATCTACATAGGTCGAGTGACGAGTGAACAGGGTGTCATTCCAAGGAGTTGTGTCCGCTGCTACACGGAACACGAGCATCGTGTGCGAGGTAATTCACTTGGATTAGTTGGAGGCTGTGCAGCTGCGAGTTCAACTCGCCGTCCCCAAGATCGTCGAGCGAGTCGACAGCTGAAGCCTGAAGGCGGGCGCCCGGTTGTGCTGCAGCGACGAGCGAGTACATCGCTGAGCGAGTGCTGCACTCGCTGCGAGGATTCATCTGCGCAGCCTCACGACAGAGGCGCGGTAATACAAGGCGTGTGACTTTATCATTTAAACGCACTCTTGCGAGTGGTTATAAGCTAGGACAGTTATACCAAGGAAAATATACATATAAAACAGTTAATTTTCTGAGATATCAAATTATAATTTTTTAATTTTATTAATTGTTTGTAATGAAATAATTTTTGGTAAATTTTAAATATTGCGCTGTCACTAACTTGTTTGGTGTGTATAAATTCATGACAGCCGAGGCATTAAGTAAAGTCCAGTCTTCATTAAAGTTCAGGTGAACTGAAATATAATACATAGGGTAGTTCCGGGAGAGATGGACCACCGGGAGAGTCGGACCACTGCTAATAGTTCATAAACCAGTCGCTAGAATGCAGCTGTACCCAGTTTGTTCGATGATGGTGGACGCGTTATTGTTGTAATTAAGTTTTTGGAATGTTATGTAACCCAGTTTACAAGTAAAACGTGCCTATTGTAACGAGGTAGGTGAAAATGTTTTTAATGCATTCAGTTATTTTAATGTGTTGACTATTTTAATGCATAATTTTATTATATTCACATTGTTAAGGGTATATTTTAACTTTCTGCTTTACTGTAAGCTTACGTGGAGCTTTGTTTTCCAAAGAATTTCGTAGTTTTTGACTGGTCCATCTCTCCCATAGTTTTGGGATAGATGGACCAGACACATTTAGGGATAGACGGACCACTTATTTTAGTGGTGTACATGGTATACTCGTATATGTGTAGTGTGAATAGGGTATTTTGAAGGAAAAGTAGCCTAAATAAAATAATCGGTAGATAAAGATTTTAAAATTATTGTTGAAGCCTGTTGTGGCAGAAATTTTTTGTATATAAAATAACTGGCCTATATACATAAAATCAAAATAAGAATTAAATATATACTATTTTAATCATTCATAACTTATTTAAAAAAAAACACATTTGATTCTCCGGCAAAAATTTTACTATTTTAATTATAATAACAATGAATACAGTAATTTAACACATTTGTCAGAAAATTATACACACAGATATAGATACTTGTGGTACTTAGGGCACCGTGGTTTGTTTTCCTTAATATTGTTACAGCAGCTAGGCGCATTGCTTCGGAAATTGTACACTAATAAACCCTTATGTGATTATTGAAATAATGTATTTTTTTAAACTATGTGTTCTTAAAACCATGATACATGCTGTTTTTACTAATTTTATCAGTAGACTATAGTAGTTAATTTATTGGGTCCTTTTCCCCCAGGAAAATGCCAACATTTTACCAGCGTAAAGGCATTTCCACTCGAAACCTATGTACAGAGGAGAGTTTACATAGAGCGGTTGATGCTGTTGGTAAAAAGCTGATGGGTGTAAATGAGGCTGCCAGAAATTTTGGTATACCCAAAACAACGCTAAAACGAAGACTGCGATCCAATAATGTCACGAAGAGAAGTCTTGGTCCCTCATCTATATTAGGTGAAGAAAATGAAAGAAAAATGGCTGAGCACATTAAAAAACTTCAAAAGCATGGATTTGCACCAACAAGAAACAGTGTTCGATCGATGGCCTTTCACTTGGCAGAACGCTTGAATGTTAGCCACAAATTTGACAGAGAAAAACAAATGGCAGGATACGACTGGCTAAAATCATTTTTATCTCGGCATTCAGATCTCATTGTCAGAAAAGCTGAAGGAGTGTCAGTATTTCGAGCTTTGGGAATGAATAAAGTTTCTGTGACGGAGTATTTTGATTTTCTTCAAGAGTTAATGTCTGAATACCAATTTATTGGTAAGCCCGGGCATATATTCAATATGGACGAAACGGGTCTGCCACTAAACAATAAGCCTGGAGAAGTTATCGCATTCTCGAAATGTATCTTTGATCACATCGGGTGAAAAGGGTGAAACCATATCAATTCTGGCATGTGTGAATGGAGAAGGTTCATTTATTCCTCCAGATTGTATTTTCAAGGGCAAGAACTCTAAAGACGAGTACACAGATGGAATGCCTCCGGGATGTGTGGTTAAGATGTCACAAAAATCAGCCTATGTAAATTCTGACATTTTTTTTGATTGGCTTCGAAACCATTTCACCCCAAGAAAACCTCAAGGATATGTTCTACTAATAGTGGATGGCCATACATCACACACTAGAAACACAGAAATGCTTGAATTTGCAGAGAGCAACGGAATAATTTTGTTGAGTCTCCCAAGCCACACAACACATTGGCTCCAACCATTAGACCGGGTATTTTTTTAAGTCTCTGAAGTCATACTACTTTAAGGCATGCAACAACTTAATGGCAAACAACCCTTCAAGAAAATTAACAAGGCTACAGTTCGGAGAAATGCGGAGTGCTGCCTGGAACAAGTCAGCATCAGTTGAAAATAGCATCTCTGCATTTAGAGCTACTGGAATTATACCTTTCAACCCTAATGTAATCCCAGAATATGCTTTTCTTACAAACACCAATGGGCAGAACCTAACTTCAGATGGGACCCAGCCAGAAACTGAACATGTTGATACGCCAACTGAAGAAAGTGTCATCAGTTCTAGAACATGTTTTGTAGTAAATTCAGGAGAGAATATTTCGTCTTTCCAAGGGACTTCTCAAAGTTCTCTTCCAGGATCTTTGACAGAGAACCTCTCCTATTTGCCTGTGACTTCTCAAATTTTTCTTCCAGGTACCTCAACAGAGAACATTTCACCGTCCCTTGGGATTTCCGATAGTGAGACAGCTTATGTAAAAAGATGCAATGTTGCTACACCTGAAAAGATACCGCAAAACATTTCGTCGAAAGATTTAACACCCAGTAAAATGTTGTGTGATATTTCTCCAGTGCCCTTGGTAACGAAAGCTTAATTAGTACGAAGAAGTGGTAAACCAGCACATCTAGCCAAAATTCTCAACTCTCCTGAAAACCTAGCAGTGTTAAAGGAGAAGAAAAAAACACGAAAAGAGCAAGACAAGAAATTGAAAAAAAGAGCGGAACGAGAAAAATGCAAACAAGTAAAAGAACAAAAACAAAAAGAGAACAAAAACAGGCCAAATTTAACATCAGGAGAACACATCATGCAAAAGAAGAGGAAAATCAATTTTTCTACGAGAAGAGGAAGAAAAAATAAAGGAAAATTCAAGTATGCCTCATTCATCGGAAAGTGAAGACCCTTCAGTTCTAAATGATGAAAGTGACGATGGTCTACCAGAAGAGTGGAATGAAAATGAATGTGTTGTTTGCGGAGAAGATTATAACGAAACACAAAAGTGCGACGAGTGGTTTCAGTGCGTAATGTGTCATTATTGGCTTCATGAAGGCTGCAGTCAATATGAAAATGTGTGTCACGAATGTGGAAAAAAATTACTAAAAGGAAGGCATAAGGCAGAGTGAATATTTAATTTGGAAACACAATATTTTAATATTTAGATTTTAGTTTGATTGATAGTTAACTGTAATTTTTAATGCCGTTTTCCTTTTCAGCTGAAATTAGTTACTAAAATAATATTTTTACTATTTTTTTAAAATATTATTTAATATTTTGTTACTGTCCCTAGCAATGCCTTTATTGTATTAAAAAAGTTAAACAAGTGAAATGTTGTATTTAGCAAACTGTAATTTTCTAATAAAATTTTATAATTCCTGTTCCATCTATCCCATACCATGTGGACCATCTCATCCATAGGACTGTGGGATAGATGGACCATGCAACCTTTTTTTTAAAAGAGTGAAAGTTAGACAAAATATTCAGATTCAACATATTTATGTCCCAAAACGTAAAGGAAACTTCACTGCGCTTCATTTGGACTAATAATATATGTCGTTGAACACAAATGTTCAGAATAATGTATAAAACAAAAAACATGGTCCATCTCTCCCGGAACTACCCTATTGTACAGCCTTAATTACGTTTCCAGTAAATGTGTTGTAAAAGTAATTTTTAAAGCAAAGGCCTTAATTAGGTTTTCAGATAATTTCTTATACCAGTAATATTTAAAGCCAAGGTATTTTTAAATAATTCGTATTTAATCTTATGTTTGCAGCTGTGTGATTACGTATTATTTTGTGTTCACAGAAAGTCAATCGTTTGTGAGTCTACTGTATTACGAGACCAGGTGTATGGACCATAGAACATGTTCAATGTTTATGTTTATTTAAAATTTAGTTTAAAAATGAAATGATATGAACGTAAAAGCTCGTTATTAAAAACTACCGTATGGTGTTGCAACTCCCGGGGTACAGCACTGGGCAAGACGTTAGTTAAGCAAAAAGTTTTAGTATTGTTTACTCGCTTGATTTGTACGTTTGGCATGACTTGTACAGTAAAACGTTATGTTTAAGTATTATATTGTATAAAACATGCAGGAATCGTCACTAAAAACATTTTAGGTTTGAAATTCAATACATAAACATAGCGCCTGAGACGTTATCTTGATGGCCCCGCCTACTTAAGTGCACATAACGGTGTGCAGATCTTTAAAAAAAGAATAAAAAAAATTGATTTGAAAACTGCTCAATAAACTATATTTTTAGAATAGTAAAATGGCTAAAATGCGTGTTTTCAGGATAATATTTAGGCATAAAACACTTGGTACAGGTTCTTAATAGCATTCGATGGATTTGAAGGACACCTTCGTCTGTATTTCTACGCTATAGAATGTTATAGTTGCCAGTGCTACTACAAAGTTTTCATAGTTAACCTATGCATGAAGTAAAGACTTCGCGCCAGTTCAGAGCCTTGCGCTTAGAGGCGATAATTACAGCATTTAGAAGAACCAGCATAATGCCGCCTTACTAACACAAACACACCCCTGACTGTATGCGGGCCCCTTAAATGGCTCTAAAGCACTAATCGAGTTTAGTTGCAGATGAGCGTGTTTCTGCCTGCCAGATGTGTGCCTTGAATTTCCGCTTAGCTTACAGCCAACTTGTTAGTATTCGAAAACGTCAAGGATCTGCTACCATATCGTCACTAGGCTTACCGTTACAAAATTTGTTCGAAATGACTGTCTAAAACTTTAAACGAGATGTATACAGAATGAATATGAACTCCGGGTAAAAAGCAGAAGATTTTCTCCTTATGAAAAATTGAGTTAGTTACTTTCATGGCCTTGCGTGAATATTAGCGGAGGTACGCGCCTTTGAAAATATAAATTACAAATGGCAAAAGGACTGGTTTCAAAATCATTTGGAACTGAAGGAGTTGATTATTTTTGTTTCTCCTCCTTTTTTGTAGTATATTAGGTTTTACGTAATAAATAATGTTTGTAAAATGATTATTTTATTCCTTGTAATCTCGCGTAAAATTTAACCTGCAACTAGGTGTATATGCCGAAATTTTTACAAATTTTATACATAAACCAGTGATCAAACCAGGCTTGCAAATCGAAGGAATCAGTAAATATAACGAAAGGAAATTTTTAATTTTTTTTAGAACTTTTCCAATTTTTTTTTCTGTGTAAATTACGAATTTTCAATATGATGGCTAAGATGGCCGACAAGATGGCTGACGCTATGATATCTAATGATCTGGTAATTGATACTAGTCCTCTATAGCGGATAACGAACGAAATGATAGGATGATCGACACAAGCACACACTAGCAGAAGAAAAGAGAATCTAAGATGGTAGCATCCACTATGGGTTCTGTGGCATCATAGTGGCGGGAATGATATATGCCCTGGTATTAGTATTGGGGGCCAGCCGCCTGGAAAATAGCATGGAGAAAACATATGCATTGAAATTTATTGATAATTGCATGCATCTAGAATCAAACGTAATAACTTCGAAATCTTTGAGGTGATTGCATTTTGTATTTAAGTATTTCATAAATATTTTAACATAATTTTAATTAAATTTGTATGTAATTGCACTCGACAGGCTCGATGTGATGACTCCGCATTTGAGTGCGTTAGTTAATTTTTTATTAAACAAGTTATTAATTTATTTTTAATTTTTATTCATTCTTTTCCCGAATTTATGTGATTGTCAATATTACATACACGCATGGGGCCTTAAGAGAATGCAGCCCCCACTTTGAGGAATATGGCCCTTCTCTTAATAATATTTCCCCTGTGAGGAAAATTGATCCCTATTTTTGAGGAAAAAATTAGAAAAAGTTTGCATTAAATCGGGTAATTTCCTCTCGAAAATGGAGAATGTGATTTTACGAGTATTTTGAGTCATTTTGAGAAAAAACTGGAATGTTTGACACCAAACTCAAAGATGGTGGCCTGTCAATTACCTGTCAATTACCTTAACCATACTCTACCCTGTGCCAGGAGCACAATTATGCACTATTCACCGGCTATCAATTGTCACACTTACTGAACCTTGTATGCACAAAAAGTAAACTTCTTGTTTAACACTCTTTAACTTAGCATGCGGCATTAACAGTTCTTCTGGAGCTCTACATTTTAATTTTGTAGGTCTCAGTGCTAATGTATTTTGAATGTTTACAACAAATTCATCTCCAACATCCGGTCGTGATCATGAACTATAAATAGTTAACACATAGTTACTTGGAGGTTGCTTATAACAATGTGTGATGATTATGCCCACAATGCCCACACACTTGAACAGTCGCCATTTCACAAATCATTGATTGAGAAAAATTAATATAGCTTCTTTTTTGCCATTTTTCGGTGTAAACAAAAGTTTATAGTTTTGATACTATGTGTCGAAAACGACATGTAGCTAGAAATTTAATTTTCGTGCCATAAATTTACAAAACCCCTCGTGGATTTTAGAGACACGCCTGAAAATATGTCATTCAGTGCATGAATATTAAATAAACTTTAGGATGGGTTCTCATTCTGTTTTTTTTTTAAAGTAGGGACAAAGAAAATACACGTGTTTATTCGATTCCTAGCCCCAATATTAAGGAGATTTAGCGGATTTATACTACTACTGAGTCTTATATCAAACTGATATATATTTTTCCCGCGAGGCTGCTTCTATCGGAGGAAGCGATGTAAGACTGCATTTACTCTTTGTGAGTTACCTTGCAAAGAGGTGGAAACGAAAAGGAGTGAGGGATTTATCTTCATTTCATGCTCGCTAAAAAGACAGGATAAATTTTCTATCTGCAGGTTGTATTTGGTCCGCAATTGAGTTGTGCTCCTTGTGCTCTTTGAAAACTCCTTGTGATTTCAAGCTCTTCTTTTAAACGTTTACAAATAATATTTTTTTTCCTTATCGATAGAGCGCGCAGGTAGTATCAAAACTACTGAAAGCTGCAGGAACAGAATTTTGCGGCAACTTTGTTTCCGTCGAAGTTTTTGCGAGAATACAGTAGATATTCTTTCAGCTAGAAAAAACATCTCCTGTACTAGGGCTTATGTTTGTGAACATAATTCTTCTCTTTTTGGTCAAAAATAAGGTCACTTGTCTGGCTGAATCGGGATCGTCCAAGACTTGTATCAATTGCAACCATAGTTCGCCCCTGATTAGTTAGGCTTCGTGGTAACCACACTTGGTACTGGTGATGTGAGGAAATCATTATCATAATTACCTAGAAATGGTATGGAACACAGAACTGAAGAGGCGTTTGCTTCCGTTACTCCGGACGTGTTAACCGAAGTGTGGGACGAATTGGACTTTAGGTCAGATGTGTGCCGTACTCTTAAAGGGTGACATTTTGAACATTTTTTGAGAAAGACTAGGTTAGTTTACCTACAACTTGATGTGTGATTCGTTGTATATGGTCTAAATGAAACTGAGTCGACATCCTGTGTTGTCACATACAGACGACAGACTGGAGGTCGCGCGCGAGTCCAAGCACTGGCAGCGCACAAATTTCGGCCCGCTCCCACCAGCACAAGGGACCTGTCTCGGCCGCTCGCCGTCCATTGTTTACATTCCATTATGCCTTCAGTAGAGACAGGAAAAATTCGCGGGTTCGTTTCGCGACAGGCTAGAATCCAAGTGCGCGTAACTTATTGCCGCTTCAGTGATTGGAACACAGTTTGCCTGAAGGACTGTGAGCCAATGAATGACTCTCAACGTAAGAAGTATCGAATCATAAGCATCCCATTTAGCAGGTGTCACGAGTCAGTAGCCAATGAGCTGGTGTTATATTCCCGCGTACATAGAGGATCGTGGAGTCCATCCTAGAGTTCATTCAAACCGCGAATATTTCCAGTCCCTACAGCTTTATTTCAGTACGCCAAAATAACTTACGAACAATCTACAGGAAGTCTCATGCCTCGACGTCCAGCCGAGAACTGTATATATGCCAGTAAATAACGGTTATGAGTAAAAAAAATTAATTCAAAAAGTGCCGTAGTTTACGAATTATAAGGTTTTTTTTTTTTCAAAAGCTTTTAAATCTCCATCCTGCACCTAATTATTAGATACTGTGTCCAAATTGCTTTGCTATGCAATCATGAATGACCATAACAATTGAAAACAAAATCAATCATGCTATGTTTATGGGTAAAAGTGTTTCTTTGCACTACTTACGTAGCAACACTGTGAGAGAAAAAATTTGGTTGTCTGTAAAGTCGGTTTACGGACGATAGTTTAACGTGACAACGTCATAACAAAACATCGATGAAATTATTGCATAGTTTTATGAATAAAATTGAATCATTTTTATTGAATTATCACTATTTTGTATGGATACAAAGAAGGAGTGAAATGAAATCTACAATTTAATTGATAAATTTACTTTTATTTGCACTCATTAATTCAAATAAGTTTATTACTTTAACGAAGAGATTATTTTAACTATAACTTTTATACATGTTTGCTATTTAACTTCTTCCGATCTGTGTTATTCTGTTAAGGATAGGACGATCATAGGAAAAGTAGGAAACGAATGGGATTTTTTCAAGTTTAATGTGCGTCGAAAAAGTCAAATCGATGGTTGTTCCAATCGAGTGGAAGAGAGATAGTCGCGGCGCAAGCGTACAATGAGCGTAACGGGACAATGTGCGTAACGGGACAATGTGCGTAACGGGACACTTTTTCGTGCGTGCAGCCGGCGTTCATCGATTTATTAGACGTTGTCACGTCAAAAATAGATTTGCTAAATTAATAAGATATTTTTAAAAATATGGCCGACTTATGCGAATAAGTTGGTGAGTTAGCGAAGTAATTTTGGTCGAGGGCTGCTCCTGCATAGCTATGGCTGAGGCCCGGGGCCCACGCTGTGGCCGCGCGAGCAGCCCCGAGGCTATCGATCGCAGCGCCGCGTGTCGACGGCGGCCCGAGGCTCGAGCCAAGATGGCCGGGGGCGGAGAGGCGAGGTGCCCCCCCCTCCCCCCTCCCCACAGGGCGCGTCCCCACCCTTTAGCTAATCCACTGGAATATCACTTCAAACTATTCAATACAGAACAAAATGGAAGTGTATGTACAGTTTTTTTTTTTAAAAAATAAGGGGGTTTGTCTGTAAAGTCGGTTTACGGACGGTAATTTTACGTGATAACGTCATAAGAAAACATTGATGAAAAATTGCATACTTTTTAATTTTCAAATATTATTTACAGTTTTTGCAAATTTAATTTAAATAATTTGTTTAAATATAATCAAGAACAATTAGTTAAAAAGCCCGCCTTAACCTGTTTGATATTATAGAAGATTTTCTCGCACGGTGGTTGGCTGGTACTTGCACGCTCGGCTCAGGCGGAACGTGACAATTTTTCGTGCGTGCAGCCGGCGTTCATCGATTTATAAGACGTTATCACGTCAAAAACATGAAGACAAAAAAAAACCTGCAACGAGTCTAACAGTTGTCTCTCTACTTTATTCGTTACCTTCCCATCCCCTCTCCGCCATCGAGCGCCCCAATCCAAAGCACCTTACCAGCTGTAAATAACATCAACTTTGGTTCGAACTTGAAACCCCGTCATGACTCAAATGTATGAGCTTCGAGTCTGTGTAAAGTGGTTCGGGGCCCTTTGTAGTCTTGTAGGTACCATTGTCTTTAAGTCTCTTTGCATGGTTGTGAAACGTGAACCACCATCATTTTATTTGTACAAATAACCACATCACCGCCATGTTAGTTCAACATCGTCCGAATGCTTAAACACAAATATAGTAATAAGTATAGTAAAGGTTTATTTTCATAAATATAATTATATAATAAAGTATCATCTTATTTTAATTAATGTCAAAATTAAGCAAAATAAATTTTGAAGAATTAATTACTTTCTTAAGAATTTAATGTGTATATTTTTTGACTACAATTGTGACTTAATCATCTGTGAAGAACTAGAATGAAAATTGGTTCCTATACGCAAGCTCCTCCTAACCTCTCCCCGTGCTGGTAGCAAATGGATTATTGTCGAACTGTAGAGTACTTCGTGGAACGTGAATACCCAGAGGCTTACGGTACCCGCCTAGTCTGGGGTGTATCTGGGTTAGTGAGGCGTGGGGCTACGTGCGACGCTCACTTGTGGTTATAGCGCGCTATCGCCTCTAAGCGCAAGGCTCTGAATTTGCGCGCAGTCTTCTCGTCGTGAATAGGACAACTATGAAATTCGAACGAAGACCGTAACATTTAATGGCGGATAAATGAAGAAAAATGTGCAATACACTTCCTTTGTTTGCTTTCAAGACTCTGTACCGGTTGTTTTATGCCTAAAATGTAGTCTGAAAAAACGCTTTTTAGCCATTTTAACTTTTCTAAAAATACAATTAAAAAACTTAATCTGGAAACAGAACTACTTATCGGCCCTCAGCGAATTCTTAAATGCTTTTGGTAAACGGATCTATTTCGGACATCTAGAGTAGTTTTCAAATCGCGTGGTTTTTCTTGAAGCTCTGTACACGTATTGTGCCTGGGTAGGCGGGGGTGATACGAACCACTCGGGTGTTGCAGTTGGTTTTCACTGCCTGCAATGTAATCTTGATTGTGACGATGTTTTGGAAGTTAGCCCCTGAACGTGACATGACTGGCAAAACAGCGAGGCATCTCTGGTGGCCTACCCCTCAGGGTTGCTTCGTCTACAGCTACAGCAAGGCTCGCCCGAGCCATGTGATTGGTCACCTGACCTCTCCACCTCTCCTTCCTACCCTGGAGGCGGGGAAGTAACTCCATGCTTCTGGATGGTTCAACAACGAGTTGATACTAGCCCCAAGGAGTATATAAAGGCCAGGTCTTCAGAATCTTCGGAGAGCCGGAATAGGAAGCTATCACACTTGACTACGTCACCCTGCCATCAAGCTGCCCGTCACCACGTCACCAAGGGACGTCACTCTGCCCGACGCCACATCGAGCTGCATCGTGGACTTAGACTCAGAAGTGAGTAGACTGGACTTTAAACCTTTTAGCCCGATCAGGGCCGAGGTGCCAACAGGAGATAGCCGCAGAAGAAGTAATTTGTAACTCGTTCAAAGACTCGTCGACGTGACTCACGGAACGAGTTGCTACTCGCTGAGCGAGTAATTTATGAAAAAACACTAAGTGGAATTACGAGCTTTGGGTAATGGCAAGTTGCCGCCAAGGTACAAAATGACTCGCCGACGCGAGTTTTTTTCCTACTCGTCGAGAGAGTGCGGATGTGGGCGAGTGGAAGAGTGTGTTCATGTTAAAAGGGCACATGTCGTTAAAGGCTATTGAGAGGACTTAGTGTGTGTGACTGGAGCAGTGGCTGACATATAAGGGCAGTGCTATAATAACCCGACTTTGACTTTCAAACAATAATATGGACTTGGGTGTTCGACGAAGAGGAAACTGATGAAATGTGACGAAATTATGTCACTGTCAGAACTTCGGAACGCGAACAACGCGGAGACGTTTGCATGAAGGTAATTTTCCATTACGAGTGTGAAAGGTCACGAGTGCCGACGAGTAGGAAGAGCAAGTTGTGTCTGCGCTTTCGCCCAGCTGTAGAAGTCATCTTCCACACATGACTTGTGCCAGCGTAGTCCGTGTTCAGCGTCACTAGGGAGGAGGGCGCTACACGGCAGGCACCGCAACCACGACGCGACTCGCTGAAGTCTAGCCCTGGAGTAGACCCTCGCTGCAGTCTGGCCCTAGAGTAGACCGTCGCTGCAGTCTAGCCCTGGAGTAGACCCACGCTGCAGTCTGGCCCTGGAGTAGACCCTCACTGCAGTCTGGCCCTGGAGTAGACCCTCGCTGCAATCTAGCCCTGGAGTAGACCCTCGTTGCAGTCTAGCCCTGGAGTAGACCCACGCTGCAGTCTGGCCCTGGAGTAGACCCTCACGCAAGTCTGGCCCTGGAGTAGACCCTCGCTGCAATCTAGCCCTGGAGTAGACCCTCGCTGCAGTCTAGCCCTGGAGTAGACCCACGCTGCAGTCTAGCCCTGGAGTAGACCCTCGCTGCAGTCTAGCCCTGGAGTAGAACCACGCTGCAGTCTGGTCCTGGAGTAGACCCTCACTGCAGTCTGGCCCTGGAGTAGACCCTCGCTGCAGTCTGTCCCTGGAGTAGACCCTCACTGCAGTCTAGCCCTGGAGTAGACCGTCGCTGCAGTCTAGCCCTGGAGTATACCCTCGCTGCAGTCTGGCCCTGGAGTAGACCCTCACTGCAGTCTGGCCTTGGAGTAGACCCTCACTGCAGTCTAGCCCTGGAGTAGACCCTCGCTGCAGTCTGGCCCTGGAGTAGACCATCGCTGCAGTCTAGCCCTGGAGTAGACCCACGCTGCAGTCTGGCCCTGGAGTAGACCCTCGCTGCAGTCTGGCCCTGGAGTAGACCCTCGCTGCAGTCTGGCCCTGGAGTAGACCCTCCCTGCAGTCTGGCCCTGGAGTAGACCCTCGCTGCAGTCTAACCCTGGAGTAGACCCTCGCTGCAGTCTAACCCTGGAGTAGACCCTCCATGCAGTCTGGCCCTGGAGTAGACCCTCCCTGCAGTCTGGCCCTGGAGTAGACCCTCACTGCAGTCTAGCCCTGAAGTAGACCGTCGCTGCAGTCTAGCCCTGGAGTATACCCTCGCTGCAGTCTGGCCCTGGAGTAGACCCTCACTGCAGTCTGGCCTTGGAGTAGACCCTCACTGCAGTCTAGCCCTGGAGTAGACCCTCGCTGCAGTCTGGCCCTGGAGTAGACCATCGCTGCAGTCTAGCCCTGGAGTAGACCCACGCTGCAGTCTGGCCCTGGAGTAGACCCTCGCTGCAGTCTGGCCCTGGAGTAGACCCTCGCTGCAGTCTGGCCCTGGAGTAGACCCTCCCTGCAGTCTGGCCCTGGAGTAGACCCTCGCTGCAGTCTAACCCTGGAGTAGACCCTCGCTGCAGTCTAACCCTGGAGTAGACCCTCGCTGCAGTCTGGCCCTGGAGTAGACCCTCCCTGCAGTCTGGCCCTGGAGTAGACCCTCGCTGCAGTCTAACCCTGGAGTAGACCCTCGCTGCAGTCTGTCCCTGGAGTAGACCCTCACTGCAGTCTAGCCCTGGAGTAGACCGTCGCTGCAGTCTAGCCCTGGAGTATACCCTCGCTGCAGTCTAACCCTGGAGTAGACCCTCGCTGCAGTCTGGCTCTGGAGTAGACCCTCGCTGCAGTCTGGCCCTGGAGTAGACCCTCGCTGCAGTCTGGCCCTGGAGTAGACCCTCTCTGCAGTCTAGCCCTGGAGTAGACCATCGCTGCAGTCTGGCCCTGGAGTAGACCCTCACTGCAGTCTAGCCATGGAGTAGACCCTCGCTGCAGTCTGGCCCTGGAGTAGACCCTCGCTGCAGTCTGGCCCTGGAGTAGATCCTCACTGCAATCTAGCCCTGGAGTAGACCCTCGCTGCAGTCTGGCCCTGGAGTAGACCCTCGCTGCAGTCTAGCCCTGGAGTATACCCTCGCTGCAGTCTGGCCCTGGAGTAGACCCTCACTGCAGTCTAGCCCTGGAGTAGACCCTCGCTGCAGTCTAGCCCTGGAGTGGACCCTCACTGCAGTCTGGCCCTGGAGTAGACCATCGCCGCAGTCTGGCCCTGGAGTAGACCCTCACTGCAGTCTAGCCCTGGAGTAGACCCTTGCTGCAGTCTAGCCCTGGAGTGGACCCTCACTGCAGTCTGGCCCTGGAGTAGACCCTCCCTACAGTCTAGCTCTGGAGTAGACCCTTACTGCAGTCTAGACCTGGAGTAAACCCTCGCTGCAGTCTAGCCCTGGAGTAGACCCTCGCTGCAGTCTAGCTCTGGAGTAGACCCTCGCTGCAGTCTGGCCCTGGAGTAGACCCTCGCTGCAGTCTGGCCCTGGAGTAGACCCTCCCTGCAGTCTGGCCCTGGAGTAGACCCTCCCTGCAGTCTGGCCCTGGAGTAGACCCTCGCTGCAGTCTAACCCTGGAGTAGACCCTCGCTGCAGTCTAACCCTGGAGTAGAACCTCCCTGCAGTCTGGCCCTGGAGTAGACCCTCGCTGCAGTCTAACCCTGGAGTAGACCCTCGCTGCAGTCTGGCCCTGGAGTAGACCCTCACTGCAGTCTAACCCTGGAGTAGACCCTCGCTGCAGTCTGGCCCTGGAGTAGACCCTCACTGCAGTCTAACCCTGGAGTAGACCCTCTCTGCAGTCTAGCCCTGGAGTAGACCATTGCTGCAGTCTGGCCCTGGAGTAGACCCTCACTGCAGTCTAGCCATGGAGTAGACCCTCGCTACAGTATATCCCTGGAGTAGACCCTCGCTGCAGTCTGGCCCTGGAGTAGATCCTCACTGCAATCTAGCCCTGGAGTAGACCCTCGCTGCACTAGCCCTGGAGTAGACCCTCGCTGCAGTCTAGCCCTGGAGTAGACCCTCGCTGCAGTCTGGCCCTGGAGTAGACCCTCACTGCAGTCTAGCCCTGGAGTAGACCCTCGCTGCAGTCTAGCCCTGGAGTGGACCCTCACTGCAGTCTGGCCCTGGAGTAGACCATCGCCGCAGTCTGGCCCTGGAGTAGACCCTCACTGCAGTCTAGCCCTGGAGTAGACCCTTGCTGCAGTCTAGCCCTGGAGTGGACCCTCAGTGCAGTCTGGCCCTGGAGTAGACCCTCCCTACAGTCTAGCTCTGGAGTAGACCCTTACTGCAGTCTAGACCTGGAGTAAACCCTCGCTGCAGTCTAGCCCTGGAGTAGACCCTCGCTGCAGTCTGGCCCTGGAGTGGACCCTCGCTGCAGTCTAGACCTGGTGTGGACCCTCACTGCAGTCTGGCCCTGGAGTAGACCCTCGCTGCAGTCTGGCCCAGAAGTAGACTATCGCTGCAGTCTGGCCCTGGAGTAGACCCTCACTGTAGGCTAGCCCTGTAGTAGACCCTCGCTGCAGTCTAGCCCTGGAGTAGACCCACGCTGCAGTCTAGCTCTGGAGTAGACCCTCGCTGCAGTCTGGCCCTGGAGTAGACCCTCGCTGCAGTCTGGCCCTGGAGTAGACCCTCCCTGCAGTCTGGCCCTGGAGTAGACCCTCGCTGCAGTCTAGCCCTGGAGTAGACCCTTGCTGCAGTCTAGACTTGGAGTAGACCCTCGCTGCAGTCTAGACCTGGAGTAGACCCTCACTGCAGTCTAGACCTGGAGTAGACCCTCATTGCAGTCTAGCTCTGGAGTAGACCCTCGCTGCAGTCTGGCCCTGGAGTAGACCCTCGCTGCAGTCTAGCCTTGGAGTAGACCCTCACTGCAGTCTTGCCTTGGAGTAGACCCTCCCTGCAGTCTGGCCCTGGAGTAGACCCTCGCTGCAGTCTAACCCTGGAGTAGACCCTCGGTGCAGTCTGGCCCTGGAGTGGGTCCTGACTCTCAACGATCTTTAAGATGAGGGTCGACCGAGTCATCATACGCTTAACCGCGGGGGTGCACCTTTTGTGTCAATATATTTTTCACCTCGAAGAGACCTAAAACGACCTAGTTTTATAAAAGATGTTTGCAAGGTGTAATGAACTTGTAGTATTTTACTGTTTCCTAGCAAATATTAATTTTAGAGTAAGGGTAATTGTAATTGTCTTGTAAATAATCTTGTAATGAAAACATTTTGTTTTCTAGGGCCATACTAAGCAAGTTGCGTTTAGGCTCCAATAAGACCATTCGAGGTCACTTGTATCAATTTATTTTACTATTATAATAATATAACTTTTTTATATTTCTCTTGTAATAATAATTTCTTTTTTTACTTTCATATTGTAAATTGAGACAATACTTTGTTTGTACGAATGATAAATTTTCTTTCTGTTAACTTTGATATTTCTTGGTGTAGAGTTTGGGTCTTTGTAGTACTCCCAGTAATCGCGCGCAGCTGTACTTGTCTTCAAGAATACATGAGTGGTCCTTTATTTGTCTTTGTACTAAAATCAATAAAATTTTCGTGTGTTTCTTATCACATTGTGTCAGTGTTTCGCTGTAATCAACCCTTCCTCTTGTTATCACCTCTGCGGGGGACGATATGGGTACCGACTCATGTTGTTAAGTCATTCCGCGATGAGACTCTTGCCACTTGAGCGCGACGAGTCAGCTATCACCGCTGCCGGAGGAAATTTAACGGCTGACTATGGCATAATTCATCAAACAAAAATCTTTAACTAAAAATAAGTGTCTGGTTTTTAACAAATAGCAGATAACCTACAGCACTAATCTGTCAAAAACATTTTTTAAGCTAGGATAATATGCGATTAATATGTTGTACCTAAAACATCAATGGAATTTCCCCTAAAACGAAAATTACATAATAATGAATAATAGGAACTTAATATTAGCCGTTTGTGTTTCTGAGTGTTTTTACGGTATTTAAATATCAGAAACACAGTTCTATGCTTGGTTATCAATACTAAATAAGTTAGAGTAAATAATCCTCAATATGTACAAATAATATAAAATTTATTACCAATTTAGCCTACATATGTCGATACGAAAAATCGGTAAGGGTACGTTTTAACGTCACGCGGTCACGCACACGGATTAGCTAAGGTAATGAGACCTCCGGTGACATATCGGCCTTCAAACCAGAGAGGCAAGTCTCCGATGAAAACTTTGCCCAACATGGTAAGGACTTTTAACAATAATAATTTTATATATATAAAATTTGACTAAAAGAATTAGGTTTGAGATTTATATTAAAATGATAGATAATAGTAATAGATCCTAGCGTTTAGGTTATTTATTTGTATGCATGCCACAGTAATATTGTGCAAGTTATGGCCTTGCATAATGAATTCAGATCAGTTAACAAACGACATTATTTTGATATGACATTATAAGTTTGTTTTCACAGGAATATAGTTTAACTATTTTCGTTTAATCGTATGTGAAACAAATCGCTCCACTGCCAAACAGTTTGGAAGTAATGTAACTAACAACATAGGCCTATCAAAATCCAGAAGGACTTACAAGCATTCAGGTTTCCCAGGCACTGCCATGACGTAATACTAAACGCCGTTTCCAATTCTGTTTTAACAAACACGGCCTGACTGCCTTTGGCTTTTTATTTCGGTTTTAAATCCGAACACGAAAAGTCTTTGTTTACCATTGTTCAATAAAGCAATGCCCGCAACAAAAAACTGGGTTTGATTTGTACTCTAGACAAAGAGCGAAGCGATATTGGAATGACGAATGCAAAAGGGAAATTAAATAAGCGTACACATTCCGCATTCATATTACGTGCGGAATTTTCGCTAGTTGAGAGCCGGCCCAACTTCAGTCATACGACTGTGATTTGGTCGATTTCATTCATTTGTTACTTCTACATTGCGACTGATAAATATCCCTGCACGACGATAGTTGCCCGTTACTTATAAGCAAGGTGCGAAGTATAACTTTTTGTGTAAGGACGATATTTTTCGTAGCTTTGAACACAAAATATTAGTCATAAAAATTAGGTGTGGAATGTTTTAGTAACATAATTATATATCAAGTTATATATCGCATTAATAATGGCAATAACATCGTTATGAAAATTCTACAATTATGCTTTAGATTTAAGAAATATTTTAAATTCTAGTGCGATGAATAATTTATAAAATGTTTTGGACTTTACAATACCATACAAAACAAATGGAAAAGTTAATGACAGATCAAGAAGCTATCCTATTAAAAAAGTAAATTTTTCCCAGAAAACGTCATTTTATACTAGTAACTTATAACAGATCTATAATTTAAGAATGACAGTGGAGCAATTGGTGCTATTTAAACATATTAACTTCAAGTCATATGAGAATTAAGTTATTAAAGAAGCTCAAAATCACAATATGTACTAGCGATTATAAAGATGAGAATTTACATTAAAGCTTGTAGCTTGTAGTTTTGAAATTTGGCACAGACGTTCCTTTGGGTGTTGAAAATTGATCCTAAAAAGTCCCCATCTGTCAGATGCCGGCTTCATACTTTTTTAAGGCAATAAAGGCGTAAGTGCCGAAATATGCATATCACGACTGTTGCGCGAAAAATATGCATTCTAATATATCAAAATTTGGTCAATCTTTTAAAGTTAAGGGCCCTTAGTCCTTAATCATTCATTTTATTACTTTATACACCGCAAAAATTATCTTATAACCTAATTTATATTCAACTAATGGAAGTAAAATGTATACTGCTCTATACAATCACCAGTTACATCAAATCCACCACTGATAGGCAAAAATATACCTTTATAAACGTTTTCCGTTATTGTATTATCTTTAAATTGGTGGTTCAAACATGTGTATGCGATAATAATTGACTGACATATTAAGGATTACAAGAACTACTGCACAACAATGGGTTTTTGAGCAATTTAGGTTAATATTGACTATAGCATTTTACCAGAAATAAAAATAATGTAGGTTATAAATTTGGCACAGACGTTCCTTTGGGTGTTAAAAATTGATCCTAAAAAGTCCCCATGTCTCAGATGGCGGCTTCATACTTTTTTAAGGCAATAAGTGCGTAATATCAATGAGGAAAACCGCAAAATCATCGCTTGCAAAGATCTTAAAATCGTGTGAGGTAACCAATGAGCGCATTAGCGTAGACTGCAAAGTAGTTATCGATGGAGGATACCTCTTGCATGTGCTTGTGTGGCCAAGACCTGCTACATTTGGTCAAATATGTGAGGCTTATGTTACATTCGTCCAAAAACATTTTTCTGTGACAGCAACTGTAGTGTTTGATGGTTATGACAAGTTAACCACTAAAGAGGAAGAGCGAAGGCGGCGTTCTGCAGTGAGGTCTTCCACCGATATTTCAATAGCTGCTAACAATGTTGTTACATCGACGCAATTGGACACTCTGAGGAATTTCCATAACAAAAATGGGCTCATCAAATTATTAGTAACTTATTTTCGAGCTACAAGTCATCACGCCATTCAGTGCTCAGGAGATACTGATACCACTATAGCAGCTATTGCTCTTCAGTATTCAACAAGCTGTTGTGTAAAAGTAATAGCTACTGATACTGATCCTTGCGATGTTGACTTTGAGGTCAGAAGAAGATGCACACATTGAAATTGTCCATCCACCCTCAAGCAAGAGAACAGGAAAGATTTACAGTATATCAGCTATTCAGCAGGACATTGGTGAAATGAAAAACAATATTTTGTTTTGTCATGCTATGACCGGATCAGATACAACCAGTGCTTTCTTCGGTAAGGGAAAGAAGCAAGCATGGAACATCATCAAGAACGATGTTTCCATTCGTAGAACAGTACATGTTTTTACTTGTCCACATGCGCACAAGAAGATCGTTATTGCAGCTGGAGAAAAGTTTGCAATTGCAATGTATCAGGGACATGATAACTATTCCACTATGGATGAAATGAGAGTATATATGTATACCTGCAAGATAGCAAAGATGCCTGTTAGTGTTTCTTTCCAGCTAGCCTCTCTTCCACCAACCAGTGCCGCATGTGAACAGAATTCTCTTCGGGTTTACATACAGGTGCAAGAGTGGCTGGGCCATTCATTAGATCCTGTTGAGTGGGGATGGAAAAGTGTGAGTGGCACACTTGTTCCTATAACAACATCCCTTCCTCCAGCTCCAGAACAGCTCCTGAATTTGATATCGTGTAAATGTAAAAGTGAATGCAGCTACAAATGCGAGTGTGTGCGGGCTGGACTGCAGTGTGGTATTATGTGTGCCAAATGTCGTGGGGCAACATGCACTAATGTTGTTATCAATGATGATTCTGAAGACCAGGACCTTTAATGGACTGGTTAATTTGTTATTGTGTACTTCCATTAATTGATTTTAGATCAGGGTTCATTTTTTTGCGATGTATTATGCAACAATAATGGATGTTAAATAACTAAGTGCCTTTTACTTCACATCTTATAAAAGTTACGATACAACTGAATGAATATTTTTCGCTTAACAGTCGTGATATGCACATTTCGGCACTTGCACACTTATTACCTTAAAAAAGTATGAAGCCGGCATCTGAGACATTGGGACTTTTTATGATCAATTTTCAACACCCAAAGGAACGTCTGTGCCAAATTTATAACCTACATTATTTTTATTTCTGGTAAAATTCTATAGTCAATATTAACCTAAATTGCTCAAAAACCCATTGTTGTGCAGTAGTTCCTTGTAATCCTTAATATGTCAGTCAATTATTATCGCATACACATGTTTGACCCACCAATTTAAAGCTAATAAATTAACGGAAAACGTTTATAAAGGTATATTTTTGCCTATCAGTGGTGGATTTGATGTATAACTGGTGATTGTATAGAGCAGTATACATTTTACTTTCATTAGATGAATATAAATTAGGTTATAAGATAATTTTTACGGTGTATAAAGTAATAAAAACGAATGATTAAGGACTAAGGCCCCTTTAACTTTAAAATTTTGACCAAATTTTGATATATTAGAATGAATATTTCTCGCGCAAAGGTCGTGATATGCATATTTCGGCACTTACGCACTTATTGCCTTAAAAAAGTATGAAGCTGGCATCTGAGAGATGAGGACTTTTAAGGATCAATTTTTAACACCCAAAGGAACGTCTGTGCCAAATTTAAAACCTACATTATTTTTATTTCTGGTAAAATGCTATAGTCAATATTAACCTAAATTGCTCAAAAACCCATTGTTGTGCAGTAGTTCCTTGTAATCCTTAATATGTCAGTTAATTATTATCGCATACACATGTTTGACCCACCAATTTAAAGATAATAAAATAAAGGAAAACGTTTATAAAGGTATATTTTTGCTTATCAGTGGTTGATTTGATGTAACTGGTGATTGTATTGAGCAGTGATACATTTTACTTCCATAAGTTGAGTATAAATTAGGTTATAAGATAATTTTTGCGGTGTATAAAGTAATAAAAACGAATGATGTCGTGATATGCATATTTTGGCACTTACGCCCTTATTGCCTTAAAAAAGTATGAAGCCGGCATCTGAGGGATAGGGACTTTTTAGGATCAATTTTCAACACCCAAAGGAACGTCTGTGCCAAATTTCAAAACTACATTATTTTTTTTTTAGGTTTGCTCGATTTTTCCCTTAAAATGCCTGGGCTATTAACAAAAAATACCGGAACTCTCTTGTTTTTAAATTACTTAACTTTTATCAAAGGTAAATTTATTTCCCTGTAAGGAAACAAACTTTCTCATAAACCAAGAAAATACCATCATGTGATGCTCGCCGAGTACTTTAGTTACAAAGCAGAGTTTATAACTTCATTAACACAAACATGGTTGCTTCTATCTGCAGTCCAAATTACAAACTGTAATTTATCTATAGTGAAATGAAGACGTGAAACGTAATTGTACACAATAATCATACTCACAAGTTTAACTTCAACTCTTCGTGTAAATAATATTAACCAGGCTCCGGCTACTGGAGTCGGAGTGAGGTGTTGGTGTCGATTTCCGCCATCTTGTATTGTGACGTCACGGCCACCATCTTGGATGACCTTGACCTTTGACCCTGACCCCGGCCAACATATTGTTTTCTGCCATCTTGGATTCTGCCATTTTGTTTTGCCACCATATAGAACTTTACGTCATCTCTGATTACGACGTCACCATTGAAATTTTCGTTATGGTAGCCATCTTGAAAATTCATAATTACCATCGGAAAAAAATTGGGGAAAAATTTAAAATTTATAAAAATGTATATAATAATATACTAATTCACCCGGTCAGGTATTTCGTATGGAACTTTTTTTGTAGTAAGTACGATTAATTAAATTAACATTTTAGATTTTAAATGACTTTTCGCATTCACAAATGACTGAAAAAGTACTGAAATGAATCGAGTCAACCATTATTTCAGTAGGCGATTTTTCTGATGATTTGTAGATTTTGTCCTAGTTTATAGTTAAATAATTATGACATTCCCAAGATGGCGACCAATTTGTCATTATCCGCTTACTTGTGGCTGGTAGATTAGGAAGAAAAGCATCTTTGAGGATTTTTCACCTTGTTTTTTAATTGAATACGTGCTATTTGCCAAAAATAAACAATTTACACCGCGCAAGGATCGAACCAAGGAAGTTAATCGATCGAATCAATCAGTAAAAAATACCTGAATTTTATGACGAATTTTGGAAATGTTTCCCGAATTTTTAGCAAGATAATTATGGATTTTTAAGATGGCTACCATAACGAAAATTCCAATGGTGACGTCGTAATCAGAGATGGCGTAAAGTTCTATATGGTGGCAAAACAAAATGGCAGAATCCAAGATGGCAGAAAACAATATGTTGGCCGGGGTCAGGGTCAAAAGTCAAGGTCATCCAAGATGGTGGCCATGACGTCACAATACAAGATGGCGGAAATCGACACCAGCACCTCACTCCGACTCCAGTAGCCGGAGCCTGGTTAATAATAAAATTTAAAGCACACTGAGAGAAATTAAACTTCATAAAAAGCAAACGCAGAAGTACAGCCAATTCCGCGCGAAAACCGAAGTTTTTGTTCATACGCGCATGCGCGAAGTCAGTGACGTTTTGGAAAAATAGCCGAGACGTCGCCAACACAGCGAACATAGTGAACATAGCGAACATAGCGAACACAGCTTTGTGTGGCCAGTGACACTTGAGATGCAGCTGGCTATATTTTACTCGCGTAGCGAACATCGCGAACATAGCGAACATAGCGAACATAGCGAACACAACTTTGTGTGGCCAGTGACACTTGAGATGCAGCTGGCTATATTTTACTCGCGTAGCGAACATAGCGAACACAGCTTTGTGTGGCCAGTGACACCTGAGATGCATCTGGCTATATTTTACTCGCGTAGCGAACATCGCGAACATAGCGCCCAGTGTGGCCGTAGGTTAACAGTTTAGCAGACAACCCCGATATCGAGCTGTCGACACACATCAACGACAGGTCTCTGCTGGGCACTGCCGTGGAAACACGTGCGCTGCTAAACTTGAGTTGCGACCGGCAGTGGAAGTACTGCAGGGGGTCTCATTACGTGTAAGAGAAAGAGTGAGGGTGGACTAAGTGCAAGTTTTTGTGATGTGATAACGTCTTTTAAATCGATGAACGCCGACTGCACGCACGAAAAATTGTCACGTTCCGCCTAAGCCGAGCGTGCAAGAACCGGCCAACCATCATGCGAGAAAATCTTCTATAATATCAAACAGGTTAAGGCGGGCTTTTTAACTAATTGTTCGTGATTATATTTAAACAATTTATTTAAATTAAATTAGCAAAAAATGTAAATAATATTGTGAAAATTAAAAAGTATGCAATTTTTCATCAATGTTTTCTTATGACGTTATCACGTAAAATTATCGTCCGTAACCGACTTTACAGACAACCCCCTTTTTTTCTATTGACAGCCATAAAATTGAAAACCATCGCAAACATTATATGACACGTTTCGTAATTTTCTCTTTCGAATGACAGCCTTCGAATGTGAAAAAAATTTCAATTTAGTTGAGAGGCAAGAAGTAACCTGTGATGTGTGTAGGATACAGGAACTTTTAATTTTCTATTCCATCATCAACAACATTTATTATTTACAAGTCAGTAAAGATAAATATATTTCTCAACCTTTGAAGCGATAAAATATAGAAATTACACTATAGACGGCCCAATAGATTGCAAAACTTCCAGTGTAAAAATATAATTTGTTTAAAATTTATAATATCAGTACTATACTGATTATTATTTTATCCAAATAAAATGTAACGTAATTAATGTTTAAAAGTTTAGTATACGCTCAACAGAAAAAAAAATCCAAATGGTATTTAAGTGCAAATGTTTGTCATAAAATAGTGTACAATGAAATGTCTGACAGTGTTATTTTTTTCAGCACTTTCTGCAATCGGACACCCTAGGCTCTCAAAAGAAACCAAGGGTCCGGGTGTATATATTTTCGATGGGCCACATCCTCATTAATTAACTAACATTTTTTCAAAGCCCCCTCAATTAAAAAAATTAAAAAAACTGTAAAGCTACCTGTGCGTATTGCATAACTTAAAAATTTACAATGAATACTATTAGCAATAGACTTTTAACAACGTTCTTTCTCAGTAAACTCGTGCATTAAAAAGAGTTTCGAAATATAACCGGGCGCCTTTGATGCTCGGGCACAGAGAATTTTGTAAACCCCCCCCCCCCCCTCCTCTATCTAATCACCTGAAACGTACATCCCTTCCCCTCTCACCCGAAACACCCCCTTTCTCTAATCTGAAACCATCCACCCCCTCCCTCCTCAACACAAACCGGCAAGACCTGGGTCATATAATAGGTTATTTGGTTCGGAGACTCTCATTACATATGTGTGCAATGGATCTTTTTATATTAAGGCGTAATACCCAGCGGTGAAGTCGCTGAAAGTTCTCAAGGTTCGGAGACTGTTGGGCCTATATGCACAAACTGCACCAAGAATGTCCCTATGGCATGCTTATACATACCGAGAATGACTGTATAAAAGGCCTTGTTTCGGAGACGCTCGTATTTGTCAGTGTTGTGATCGTATGTCACACTATTTATAAGCTCAAAGCAGGCATAGGTGCCATCAGTTATTAGTCGGGCAGTTGCCTTGTATAGTGACTTTGTTCGTAGTAAGGTGATCTATGTGTTCAGGTTTGTGGTGGCGTAAAAAGTATGATAATTTTTTTATGTGTAAACACTTTATCTCTAGGTATACGGTACTTGGTAGGAAGAATTTCGTGAAAATGAAAGGACGTCATTGAACAGAAATGTGACACAAAGATGGCAGACCCACCTGTACAACATAAACCCGTATATAGTCTCTTTCGTAAACACTAGGGTAAATACCAAACGTATTTGTGTGCCAAATGAAACATTATAAAAGCGAAACTAGCCTTTAATATGTTTGATAAACTAAAATAGTCATAGTTAAAAGTAATCTCAAGTTATAAAATACATAAGAAAATTTTCATTACAATTATTATAATATGTATTCTCCTTCTAACTATCCAACTGTTTTAATAGCACTGCGGTAGTTGTGCGCATGTTATTTTCAAGTGACGTGGCTCGAATCGAAGATATTTTCTTTTTTACTTTTTAATAACAAAGTAAATAAAATTATGTGGTACATTTTAATCAGCTCAATAAGGTTAATGTTTGTTTCTAGGAAGTATTTTCAGACTGATTTCAGTCGTTTAAGCGAAACAAATATACAAAAATATAGGGATACTTAGTGCTACGATATGTGTTTTAAAATGTTTCGAGTTAATTTTTAGTAATGCCACAGAACTATAACTTCTAACGTGTGCAGAAACTTTATAGCATCAACTGTTTGGTGAATTTTAACAAGATGGGCAGTATTTTAATAATAGGCTATAGCATCTGCTCGTCAAAGTTAATTTCAATCTGAGCTAAATTATATAAAATGTGTCATTCATTTAGTCAATAGAAATTTCCTCGTAGTAATTTTGCAGATAAATGGGGTGCTTGGATCAAATTATATATATAACCACAACGAAATATTTCTTTTGAATGAAAAAAAATTAAAATACAATGCCAGTGTTAAAAATACGCTATAATTTTAATTTCTGTGATGATTTTTTTTTTCACTCTATGCAATTGGAATTATGAATGATTGAAAACAGACCTTCATGCCCAATAACTAGAGTCACGGAAATTTCGCGGATTCATTTAGTCGCAAGCTAGAATGCAAACCTCCACACTGTCGCACTGTGTTCATGATTGGACCGCAGTTATCTGGACACGCCCCTCTACGACCGTGAGCCAACGATGTCCAGTTAGGAGAGAAGTAAGCGAATCAGGTAGTGCCAAATAACAAGGATAAAAATGTTCTCGCTAAGAAATCAACCAATGGGAAAGTAAACATGGGTCGAGCACACCTATAACTTTGAATTCTATCCTGAGGCCAGAGGAATCCGCGAAATTTCCGGGACTCTACCAATAACTGATCAAGTTAACCATCTAAATAACAAGTTGTTCAATAGGAACCATAACTGCCATAACGTGTATGGAAAAATAACCATTTCGCTCATCCATAGCTGCTATCTGCGTTTGATGGTGGCAAGCAATGACCTACGATTCAGGCAGCGAATTATAGCGCCGGGCGCAGAAAATATGTGTTTGATTTGCATCCAGAAATTTTGGTATTTGAAAAGCGACTGTTTTATTTATCAGTTTATTTATCATACTTGGCATTATTTTAAAGAATTCTACGTTAAATTTTGTGTCTAAGTTTCGTATTATAAGTTTATTTGCAATATGAACAACATCAGAACACATTAATTTGCTTGTTACCGAGGTTTGATGTTTACACATCACTGGCGACTACCTGAAAAACTCAATTTTTTTTTGGTGATCTTACTTAATGCTGAACCCAGGATGTTGGATATTGTGCATTAGCGGATTTTCATTTTACAACGATATTAATTTTAAAAAATAAAATAAATACATCAATTTTACTGAGAAATTTGGTGTCTTTTTTACACCTAACTGAAAGATATCCGATGACTGCATGGATTAAATTACTATTATTTTTTTAAAAATGTTATAATATTTTCAAAAATAATTTGAATGAAATTTAAATATTTTCAAGATGGCTGCCATCATGGCCGATAAGATGATCGGTCCATTTGATGGCTGACACTTATGTATTCTAGCAGATAACAAGTTTATTAAGATGGCTTTTGACACTATCATACTCTTGTAGACTAACTATGATCCAATATGGCTGTCGTGATGATTCACTGGCGGGAATAATATATATATATATTGGTGTTAAAAGTGGTAATCACTCTTCTGTAAATATGATGATGGAAGGTTAGGTACTCGCTGAAATATTTTTATAAGTTCTAACTCTGGAGTCCGTAACAATTTTTTTTTTCATATTGAAAATGTTTTAGAAGAGTTTTCAAAATTTTAATATATTTTTTTTACATACAATATGTTGATCGGTGTATAGGTCAATCAATTGACAAAATCTTGATCTAGTGTCAAAAATTTGGGTCAGTTTAAGGAATGTAAGCCTCTGTAAGGGAAAATCTAACCACTGTTGGGAAAACGGCCACTCAGATATATATAGTTTTTTTAGAAAAAAAATAGATATTTTGCCTGAGAACGGGAAAATTTTCCCAAGAGAAGGGAAACTGTCATTTTGAAGAACATTTGGCCCTTTTAAGGGGGAAAAAAGGGGAAATTTTGTAGCTCAAAGCTCACCGAAATCCATGATGGCGCTTAGCCTTAAGCCTGCACTCGGACTGGATAATATAAATATTACTATCTGATGTAACCATGCGTCGCTACGGAAGACTAAAGCTTGAACATTATGTATGAATGAGGTGGAATATCCACAGTGCTTTTACAGTGACTTTGTGCGTATGTTAGCTATTAAAACCTTTTTTTGACGTGACAACGTCTAATAAATCGATGAACGCCGGCTGCACGCACGAAAAAGTGTTCCGTTACGCACATTGTTCCGTTACGCTGTGTCCCGTTACGCTCATTGTTCAGTTACGCTGTGTCTCGTTACGCTCATTGTTCCGTTACGCTGTGTTCCGTTACGCTATCGGCGAGTGCAGTAATAATAGGTTATGTTACAATTGACTAAAAAATTATGGTGATTCATATAATTGATTATAGATATTTGATTACAGTTTATTTATATGAAAACTTGTTCATAATTATATTTAAACTTTATAGCTAAACGCCAGTTTTTAAAATTAATTACAAGTCATCTACACGTGAACTGTTTCGTCGACTATTTATAAAGTGAAGTGAAAAGTTAATGTGGTTTTCATTGCTTATTACAACAACAATTTCGGCAGTAAAGGTTAATTATTCTTGCATTTTTAAAATATGATTACTAGTATAATTTCAAGTATTTATTCTTTTATTATTAAAATAAAAATGATTCAATTTTATTCATAAAAGTATGCAATCATTTCATCAATGTCATCCGTAAACCGACTTAACAGACAACCAATTTTTTATTTAGATATACATACTGTGATCAGTCAGTGAGTGAATTCTACGCCACTTAAGTTCACCTCTGCCCCTCCTGTTTTAATTTGTATATTGTTTTATTCCGAACCTAAATCTAAACTGCAGTGTTATCGGCTACACGTGACTGCTGTAGAGAAATTAAAGTGAAATATGCCATATGTAAAATTTTACATTTGGAACAAACATGGCGAGGATGAACCAGTTACAACGCTTGAGAGATTTTCTTTATTAAAAAAGGATGCAGATGCATTGTGGTCAGGGCTTAACTTTGTTTACAGGCCTGCTCTGAATATTTTAATTTATATTTAACATGTTATTATTTCGAAGTTCCTGTCAATAAAAAATAATTTTTTATTTTCCAATTTAGCGCGCTGCGTAGTAAGGGAAACTGCCGGGCTTTTTTATTAGGAATTTTGTTACGACCTCATCTGAATCTTCTTTTCGCTGTCACTGAAGAGAGATTACGTAAGTTTCTCTTGGCGTCTCTTTTTTCTTTGAAAAGTTTCATCCGATTTATCAGTATTCACTAAAAGCTTTATACATCTTAACAAGTGGTTCAAACTTGTCTCCATTATGCGAAACTTTATGACACTTCATATTATTTTTAGTATTTGAAACTATCATTCTCGCTGTAAGAAGAAAACCAATGCACAGAGAATATGGCAGGTTTTAGACAAGATAATATTTTTCTTCAAAATTTGGTGAAATAGATTTACCTGTAGTTCTTGAATAACTATCACCATTTGAAAGTGACAATGGTAGTGGATCAAGACTGTGTTAATACATTTATCAATAAAAACCAACAATATTTGAAAACGGTATGTAATGTTAAAGGAATATATTAATCTTTGTGTTTAAGTTAAAAAAAAACTCTTTTCGGGAACGGTTTTGAGAAGAGGATTAATGCAACGGGACCTACAAGACTAAAAGTGTAATTTAAACCACTTGGTGATTGACTCGGTGCTCATAGAGTTGAGTCATGCTGGAATGCTGAGCTCGAACCCAAGACTCTCACCAATGAACGTGACGTACTAGCGAGGACCCACATGACCTTTAGAGCATAGACAAGAGATCATTACAGATTGTTAACTCTTATGTAAAGAACGGCAACTGCTTTCAGCGCTGCAAAAGCGGAGTGGCGCATGGTAAGAGACTGAGCTCGTATTACCGAAGACCAAGCATGGAATAAGCGTTTTGTGTGGCAGCAAGTGATTTATGTCTTAGGGCGGTATTCCAAGACGTTCAGGTAAGTTAGCGAATAAGCACTGTCTTGTTGGGATACCACCGTAACCTTACTCGTGGGCCGTATTCCAGAACGTGTCCAAACCGAATCCTAGTAAGGGAACAAATCGGCTAAAGGGATAACAAACGGTGCCCTGCGCGAGGCTAGAAACTTGTTTCAACGCATTTTAGCGGACGTTTCGTAACCATCGATACAATAAATTGTAACGGCAAAAATACTAAAGATAGCAGACCATCGCACAAAAATAGAATCGCATTTATAATTTTGTCAAGTACTTCTTAAGTTGCGATTATTTCTTGTTATGACCATTAAAGTGAACAAATTGTATTTCAGGATAGTTCCGCTATCAAAAAAAAAAAATGTATGCGTGGAGTACACACGCGACAGTAGTGAAACTTCTTGCTTATTAGTTATAGATAGAGATAAATTACTACAAATGTTTAATAGAACAAGACATAATTTGTGGGAATAGTAAGGACGCGGGTGTGATCTCAAATGAAATAACTATTTTCCACACGAATAAATAAATTGTAGATTCTTTGAATAAAAAAGTCCTAAAAATTTTTATTGTAAATTTTAAACAAACTTTGATTTTAAATAATTCTTAAACTTGAAGCTTGCTCATAATTAGTTAGTTTATGCAGCTTAACTAATTGTCCAAATGGATTGAGTAGTCTGAGGTCCAGCAGACGAAAACAAGAGGGACGACTTGACGTCATTCTGGCCTACGTAATATCTACCTTGGCATTAGTGATGGGAGATCAGTCTGCCGGTGGTTTCCGTGGAGAAAGGATGAGTCACCAATTTTATTCGATTGACCTCGTCGGGTTCGAACCTAGTTCCTTTTTTATAATTTTATTGTTAAAATTTAATTAATTAAAGTTTTTAATATATTTTTTTAATATTACCGTATTTCTAGCTTAACATTTATGAAATTTCACGGTGGCGGACAGTTTTAAAAATGTCGGAAGTTCTTTTTATTAAAATTTATTTAATTAATTTTTTTTATAAATTTTAAATTTGTTTCCGATTTTCTAGCTTAAAAATTATATATTTTCAAGATGGCGGCCGTAACGAAAATTGCAACGGTGGCGGCCGAGGTTAAGGTCAAAGCTCCCCACCAGAGGCTTATTGAAGGTTTGACGATGGGTAATTTAAGCCTCAATGTGGAATTTTTGTTTTTTATCTATGGCAAAAATACTTCGAGGTTTTTCAAAGTACCAGTTTTTGAATTTTTTATGTTTTTTTTCTTTCGAAAATGTAATTTTAGAATTTTTAGGTTATTTTAGATTTTTAGGCGGAATTGTTTCCTTTAATACTGGAAATTTTGGCTCATTTTGACGAATTTTGGCCAATTTTGGCTTATTTTGTAAGTCTAGGTCAAAGGTCATGGTTAATGTCATCCACGATGGCCGCCATGACGTCAAAATCCAAGATGGCGGTTGGCAGCTCAGACACCTCACCTTGAACCCAGTAGCCGGATTAACATTTATTTATTTACTACTTTGAAGGTTTATAATTGTGTAAATGCTTTTTCCTCCGTTTGTCGGGTCTTTGATTGACTTATGCATAAGTTGTTTAGGACTTGCTACGACGCGGCCTCCGTATAAGTGAACAGTGTGGTGAATTTTTGATATCTTGTATTATGACTTGCAAAGGTAGACCGCAAACTGATTATTTTTTTCCTTTTTTATTTGCTGTCGAAAGAAGAAGAAAAAAAATCATCCGTCGAGCGACGTTTCAGCGGCGGAAGCTGCGGAATACCAAAATAGTTGCGCGGCTGCTGGCTCGGGCGGAGAGTGCTACTCCACCGCTGTTACCGGCGCGTGAAGTGGCGGGAGGAGCGGCTACAAGTGACGTGGTAGCACGCGAGAGGCTGCTTTCAGTTTTTACTGTAGCCACATCACACGGCACCACTTAGAAGCGGCGCCGAGTGGCGCGATCGAGTTACGAACAAACTATTCCGATTTAATTGCCTTTGAGCGCGGCGCGCGGTCACAGAGCAGAAGTGGCGCTGTGGTCGAGTGCCCACCTCGGTGGCGCTGTGGTCGAGTGCCCACCTCGGTGGCGCTGTGGTCGAGTGCCCACCTCGGTGGCGCAGTCGGACGCTCGCCGGCTGGCGGTGCGAGGGGTTCTGGGTTCGAGTCCCGCGTGAGGAGGGCGCGCGGATTTTGTAGCCGTCAAAACCGGCCACGAACACGCCGAATGCACTGAAACTGTCAAGATGTCAGTAAAGGTTGAATTCCCGGCGGGGCCAAGCCGGCATTTTTTTTCTTTCTTTCGCACAGTGGGTAACGTGACGGACGTTGCCGTGCGCCAAAGAGTTTTCTCGGGGCACTCCCGTCCCTGCTGGCAATGCATCCCGTAACTGTTCTATCTCGCCATTTTACCCTATCATCCGCCCGTATAGCCCCAGGTGTTGATGAGATGCTTGAAACCTTGGCTGATCATTTCCGTCATGCAGTGAACGTCTGTGGGATGTTGAGTGGTAAACCTGACATTTTGTGGCAATACTCATTAATGCAAATCCCTGTGGTTCTTTTAATATTTGGTTTCGTAATATGCTAATTTTAAAAAAAATTAAAAAAAAACTCAATTTCAGTCTATTTCAATCATGGGAAATGGGGCGGAAAAAATAATTTAGAGACTAAAAACACGATAATGGAATCACCAGTTCCACTAGAAGGTTTTGTTGATGCTCAGATCTCTGCAGCAGATCTCAAACCTCGCTGTTTCTCCTGTACCGCCGACTTCACAGTCTGCTCTAGTCTGGCCGCAGCCTTAACGAGGCAGTTTCCTAAAGTTGTATGCTTTAAAAAATATGTAATGTTTTCCCGGTAATTTGATTTTATAAAAATATTATTATAGTTCATAGAAGGTTTAATAAAGACCATGAACTCGTATTTTGTAGAAATTGAATTATCCGTTCGTATGAAGTATTTGGCGTTAGAATCTTTATTTTCACTATATTATTTATTTGGTTTTCCCAAAATACTAGAACCTGAATTAACAAGGTTTTGGGAAAATAAATTTTTATTGAGTTTTGAACTATTATTTAGTTTTCCCAAAAATGTATAAAAATGATTTTTTTGAGGGTTTTGCGTAACCAAATTTTTATAACTTAAATTTGTATATCTTAAAAATAAAGACTTGTACGACAAAAACTACGTACAAACAATTAATTCAAATCGTATACAACACGATTTCTATCCCCTAGTTCATGATAGGTTGAAATATAAATTGGTATGTAGGGAAACTTGGGGCAGAACGGGATACTTATTGTTTAGGTAACCATGCACAAGTACTTGGGTGCAATAAATATAATATGAAGGTACCAAACACTAGTATATTTTATTACCTACACATTTTTGCCGTTACAATGGTAAAAAATATTAACTTTATATTTATATTTAAAAAACTTTAATTCTTAAATATTTCCCATTCTGCCCAATGGGTGGGGCAGGATGGGATATGGTAAATTTTGTGGGAGACAATTTTGATAAAGTGAGAAAGTAAATAGAAACAAATTTTAAGACATAAATATAACACCTTTCAATGAAACCTTGAGTAAAAAGTTTGGAAATTTTTTTCAATAATTAACTTCAAAACTTATCAAAGATTTGAACATTATTATAGCACAACTGTTATTTTGGCAAAATTCACAAATTTATATTTCTTCGTCTTCTTCAAAGTCTAATCCAGCACATGAGTTGTGGGCACACTGGAAGCAATTCTGGAATGTAATCCAACCCTCATTAGATGTGGAATAAAATTCTCCGCAGTAGTCACACTCAGCATCGTCTTCTTCCCCATCGGACTCAGTGTAATATTAAAATTTCCTTCTTTGAATTCATTTGCCTATTGGCGTGTTTAGATTACGATTTATTTGGGTTTGCAGTCTTTTCGAATTTTCCTTTTTTTTAGTCTTTTTGCGATAGACTTTCCTTTATTGGCAGCCTTTTCTTCTCTCTCTTTCATTTACGTTCTCTTTCCTTTTCAACCTTTTCTAAGCGAGAGTCTCTTCTAACTCGTTCTTATAAGGAGAATCGGTTAAAACAACAGTTTTTTCCTTTTTTTTTATAGTAGTTCTCTTGTCACCTTGTTTGATGAGTGGAATTGCTTTTATCGCCTCTGGCGAAATGCTAATGTGTTTTTCCCAGGAGATGTCATTTTGGGTTGATTTGACATCCAAGAATAACCAGGTCGAGGCTCTATTTCTCTAATTAGGTTTGGCTTATCTTTCTTTTTTTACGGGTGGTTCAAATGCTTCTTGAGGTTTAGGGGTTGAGCTCTTATCAGGGCCGGCCGTGGAGTCTTCAGAGTGGCACCCAATGTTGTCCAATTGTATATCAGTTGTAGCGGCTGGCAGGTAGTCTGCATCCGAGAAGACTTTAGGATCGGTGGGCCATATCCCTGTTTTTTAAAAGCCGTTGATAGCAGTTGTCATATTGTCTGCAAATATATACTCTGTCCCGAAAATTGAAGAAATTTAGATGAGTGTAACAAATTTTCCTGGATTGCACCTGCGCCATTTTCTGATTTCTTCGCCATAACACAGACCTAAGGATTTGAAAAATGTTACATCCAGAGGCTGGAGCTTGTGCAAGGTGTGGGGTGGAAAACATAGCAGAATTACTCTATTTGCTCTAGCCATGTCAATCACTTTCAGGTTTTTGTTGTGAGTAGAATATCCATCCACAATACGAACGGTATATTGTTTCGTGGCTCTGGAAAATTCTATAAATTTTAATAACCATCCACGAAACAATTCCTTGGTAATCCAGCCTGAGGCATGAGTCTCAGACCAAGCTTCTGGAGACAAACCTAGCTCAATTTTTTTTTCTTTTTTCTTTTTCTTTTTTTTCTTTTTTTTGGGAAATATGAGCATATGGGACATTTGTAAACCGGAAGCTGATATGCATTCCACTGCACTGACGTTTCACCTCGTTCGGCTGGGGCTATTTCCCCTACTTGCCTCTTTCGCTTAAGAGCTATTATTTTGGATTGACTTTTAGGGTTTACAGAGTTCCTGGTCTTATTAACGGTCAATGTTCGTTCACTTGTAATGTTTTGCTTATGAACAATCTGTGTAGGGAGAGGAAAGAATTGTGAAACTGCAATTTTGTTGAATCCCATTGCTCTTGCACCTGATGTTCTTTCTGGTGAACGAATACTTATGGTAGTACATCTATTGAAAAAACCTTTTAACCCATTCCTGTACTGATACCCTACTATTTCTGTTAAATCTGTGGTCTAGGCTATTTCGCTTGCCTAGTTGGCAAGCCAAAGATCTTAAATCCTTCATTGTAAGGCCAAAAGACATAGTCTCCATAGACTTTAGGTATTCGACTAGTTCCGATTCTTGTTCAGCAGTAAAATCATTTTTAATTTTTCAATCAGAATTATTAACCTTGTGGTCAGGGTTTTTCTTTCTTTGATTAAAGTATCTTTATAAAAAAATACTTTGGTACATTAAATTTACGAGAAGCCTTAAGAAATCCCGTTACACCAGAAATTACAGCCTCAACTGCTTCCAACATTTCTTTTTCGTCCTATTTTTGTCTATCAGTTTTCCTGAGGCAATTTCGCACCATCTGGAATTATAAAAAAAATTACTGTGAATTTTGTTTTGCAAAGAAAATATAATGGGGCAGAACGGGATACCATCCCGTTCTGCCCCAACAACACATTTTAGGTTATGATTTTTCCTGGATATTTTACCTTTATATATAATAAGGCTGTATCTAATGAAGCATCCTTTAAGAATAAATGTTTGTAGAGGTTTTATACTTCATAGTAAACGAATTACCTTTAGTTAAAAACTGCTAAATGTTGTAAATTCTCGAGCAAAAACACTTTGTTGCATAGTTCACGTATAAAGCCCAAACCACGCAGAACCAAGATGGCTTCCGCGGTTGTCTCTGTACTTGCTCAGATAGTTAAAAGCGTCTCCGCTAGTTTGCAGCACTGTCCAGACTAGAAAACAATGCTATCCCGTCGTGCCCCGCTTTCCCGTTGTGCCCCAACTCCCCCTATGTTTCTCAAAAACCGTAAATAAACACTTTTAAATCGATAAAACTATTGTTTTAAACAACTTTACGTGGTTATATTATGAATTTTTTAACTCAAGCAAAACACGAAATTATAGTAGCAAATAACTTAGGATACCGCCTCCTTTTTTCTCGGCTTCGCACTTGGAGTTGAGAATTTGTATTTTTATACCGCTTAAAAAACAGTTTTACGAATGTTTCATTTATAACAAGTGCGTTTTTTCTTTGTTGCAAATTTTTTCACTGACCAAACTAATGATACACGCTATGATTTTTTATTTGTAAAACGTTATGAAAGAATTAAAATTTAACTAGTTCTGACTGTCTAATTACATGGAGGTCACTCACCAGAAGTCATTACCCATTATTTCACAGCTGGGTAGTTCAAACAATTTACTTTTTAGTCTTGATTTTAAAATATTTTTTCATTACTTAAATATCTGCAAATAGCAAAACAAAACCATAGAGGTAAGACGAAAGCTGGGTAATTCGGCACTATTATCTTTCAAGTCAGAGTATTAAACTGTGAAGCTTCAATTTCAACACACAGTGGCTCAGTACTGGATTGTCTCAAAAGTATGTGTGTGAGTGTGTTAAAAACGAGTGTTGATAAAATATCATTATATTTGACGCATAAGTATTTAACTACAGTCCTAAATGGTGCACGGGTTGGTGCTGAAGAGGTTCAAAGAGAGATAATTTATTTGGAATAACTTCTTGACTTTTTCAAAGATACAAACAACTACCACCTTGCTATTTTCTACCACTTGATTAGGTAAACGCACAGGAAAACTAGCGCAAACGCTTCTACAGACTCTTATGTTACTATTGTCCTTTGCTTTGTGGCGTGTCGGCGATGTCTCCTCTGGAAAATGAGTCTTAATTAAAGAGAACGCTGCCTTAAAGATGAGATGCAAGCGGTTATAACAAGACAAATCTTTCATGGACCCACATTAAATTTTAAGTTAATTGTATAAAATTTTACTAATTTATTTTCAAATACGATTTTTATTCGTCGCACGATAAAAAAAAAGTTTGAAAAATACGCTTTAAAATGAAAAATATTTGCAAACACGTTTCTTTGATGAAAAGTATAAGTTTACTATCTGTAACTACCAATAAAAAAATTAATAGCTGGAAGTTAAAAATAAATAAAAAACTGTTGTGTGGCGTTTGCAGTTTTGATGTGACGGCCTAGCACCGCCGAGACCAGCGTGGCTGGGACTTCGGCGACGCCAGCCAGGAATCCAGCGATATGGATTGAAGTCCCGAGCGATAGAGAAAGAGAGAGAAAGAGAGAGATAGGGAGAGATAGAGAGGGATAGGGGGGCAGGAGGCTGCCGAGACGGAGACAGCGGCTACACCTTTATCTCCGCTGAACAGGCGGCTCCCGCACTCGGAATGTGCCGTCAGCATTCGCCCCCGTGGTCCCTCGCCAGGTTTCAGAACAGCGGCCGTCCGGGTGGAACAGAGAACAGGGGCCGCATGCCATTCCCCGACTCCCGGGGCCTCGCCGACACCGAAGCTATTCCAGTAAGAAATTCCTCGTCCGACCTGCCCGCAAAACACCAGTTATGCCTTGTATTAGCTTAAACTCGTTAAAGCTCGGTTATTCACGGCGAGTTGGTCATTCCGTTTTCCTCGTCATTCGTGTCTTTTCAGTGCTTTTCCTGCAAATTTATCACGATAGCTCTCTTGCATGTAATGTCTCGCCTCAAAATTTTTTTGACGTGATAACGTCTTATAAATCGTCCGCCTGAGCCGAGCGTGCAAGAACCGGCCAACCACCGTGCGAGAAAATCTTCTATGATATCAAACAGGTAAAGGCGGGCTTTTTAACTATTTGTTCGTGATAATATTTAAACAAATTATTTAAATTATATTAGCAAAAAATGTAAATAATATTGTGAAAATTAAAAAGTATGCAATTTTTCATCAATGTTTTCTTATGACTTTATCACGTAAAATTATCGTCCGTAAACCGACTTTACAGACAAACACCCTTTTTTACATACATTATAAACTTTATTGAATACTGCCTGATAGAGGTAAAATGTCACAAAACTTTTCCTAGTCATGATCACTTTCGTGTACTTGCGCAGCTCGAAAATAACATTTAGTAAATATGCAGTTAGAAACATGTGTGACCCGACAAAAAAAAAAGAGAAAGAATTAATTTACAGAAAATCACTCAAGTAAAATCAATTAAAAGAAAATTAGGTAGTGACCAATCCTTAATGTATCAATCAATTTTCATACCGAGTAATCCTGAAAAACCAATTTTGAAAAACCAGGAAAAAAAATTATATCAGAAATTACTCCGCCAAATACGTTAAAATGACAGATTCATAATTTTAAATTTTTGAAAACCGTTAATAAGCAGCCCAGAAAAAATTTGCGATCGCTAACTAATAGTTTTGTGGAAACCGTAAACTTCTTCTGTTGTCTCACAAAATTTGGCAAGGTGTATATTAAAAAAAATTTTTGTGACATATATTTAACAGTTTTTCAGTGAGGTTTTCTATGATTTGGCTTAGGGCGATCATTACTCGATAGCAAAAATAGACTTAGATGCAAGATTTCATTATTTAATTAATTTTATATATTTACGTTTGGAATTGAAAACCAGATTCTATAATATAGCTAAGTCCACACCGTTCACTCTCATAAATACACCGCAGTATAGTTACACGTGCAAATCAACACATAACATCAAGCAACGTAACTATACGTTAAATTTCGTTTCAGGTATTTGTTTTGTGGGTCACAAATTTAACCTTACCTATCAACAAATAACATACAAGTATTCCTTAAATATCTATAATGGTTTAATCATGATTTTATTTGAGGACTGTTCGAAAATGACTGCTATAAATGCAAAGTTGCTCGCTGAAGATTAATTTGTCAAGAGATTTTTAAAGACTTCTATTTTGTGGAAATTACGCAAGTCAAAGTCAGGCCGTGTGGATGCTGAACTTATATTGCAAGGACAAAATAAAAAAATAATAATTAAATATTATGATTTTAGTATTCAAACAATCGTCTATAGGTTGACAGGATTAAAAAAAAAAAACTCCTTTATAATCGCCCCTTTTCCTCATTTTACCCAAACACTGTTGTGAACCTTGTTATAATGATAACAAATAAATTACAAAGTATAAACTATAAAAGTTTTGAAGAGGGGTCTAAAGGATGTTTGGTAAACATACATATTTTTTTTCCAGAATGTAAGAAATTCTCCAATTATTTTATTATGCTTATTAGTACAACCATTAAATTTTTGGACGATGATTGTATTATATTTTTAATTGTATGATTCCCCAGCCCTTGATTTTTGAGTCCAAATGGAATATACATTTATAAGCATAAAATTGGTAATTCCCTTGTTGAGATTTAGAAATAACTCCCAGCACTAAAGCCTGAAAATTACTTAGTGTTAAGGCGACTGCCTTGTTTGAACGCCAAATGATGAACAGGGTTTTGGAAAATACGGGTTTTATGTATTTAAAACTGTTTACTATTTCTTAGTTGGCCTAACCACGAACAGTATCAACGATAAATTTTAATTGAAGACTCAACACAAGTTACATTTGTTGTTTCTAGGCTTCAGTATTTAATTTCAACTTTAAAAATTGCATAATTTGTTGTACTATTTGAACGTGTGTGATGTGCAGCACACAACGGTGTGAACAACTAGCTTAAAACCCGTGACTTCTCTCGCGCAATTTCAGAGTATTGCTCAATTCTTACCATTGAAAGAAAAATATGTAATTAATTCCAAACACTTTAATTAATTAAATAATCACAATAAATTTATCAGGATCCAAAAAGATTTATTTCATAACAAAACGTTTAAGAATGATAATTTTTAAAGTAGATAATGCGTAAGTGTTTTTATTTTTAATATATATCAAGTATCTAATTTTAAATCTTCTCTTTTAGAGTTTTCGAGGATATATTTTACCTTAATGAAATCACAATTAGCTCCTTTTTTATTTTATGAAGTAGACAAAAAAATTTAAACACGCACCTATTTAATTTTAAATATGTTTATGCTATCGTTTACACTAATACGTTCATTTACTATGGTTTAAAGTATGTTTAGAATAATGAAATAATTTCACCGTATTACAAATACATCCCATTATTTAAGGATATTTTACAATCGCATTTTTATTTGAAATTTAGAGTACAGATATCAAATTTGTTATCCAACGTATAGGTGGATTCTTAGTTTGCTTATTATTTCTTAATCAAAATCCAAATTTTTTTACCCATTTCCTCTTTTCCCACATGGATGCAAATGTAAAAATTCAGAACTAAATATATATGGCAATATCCGTTAACCAAACAAAAACCAAACTGATCCTTTTTTTAACGCAAATGTAATTTACAAAATATTTATAGTAAACTTATATTTATATTAAGTTTAACTTAATATCGCCAATACTGATATTATGGATTACATAACTTTAAAAAAAAATATTAACCCCTGTTACAACTTACGAGGTGATATTTCGGAGAAAGTTGAATAAGAGAAGATAGCTTAAGGTATGTTTATTTATCATATCCAATATCTTAAATTAAGTTTGATTTGATCAGAAGATATTTTTTTAATGTAAAACAATATTTACAATATTTCACCTTATAAAGAGTAGAACTTTGATAAATTGTAAAAATTAGTTGGTAGATTTTGCATGTTTATAAATCTTAACTTTTAACTTACATACGATTGATTAGTTTCAGAGATACGTCTTTATAATAAATAAATTTTAAACGACTTTTCACCCCTTTTGCGCTCGAATGTAGAAAAAATGATAAAGGTTAAAAAATGATATTAAATTATAATTTTATACGTTATTCTTGCTCAGTCTCGCTCATCTAAATTTGCTTGACTATATCATTTAGTACTATAAAAACTAACGTGCCCCGTTTCACTGTTTTTGGCATCGTACATCGAAAAATGGTAAAAGTACTCTACGTAATTATTTATTTACGTTTTTTAAGCTCAGATTCTTACATCCAGCTTTGTTTGCTATGGAGATTTGAATTTTTTTATAATAAAACAAAACTTACTCCCTTTTCACACCCTTAAAATACTAAATCCGGAAAACTTCAAAATTACAATTTGTAACTCTATATGATTAATGTTCGTTCTTAATTTCTAACCCTTATATTTGCTAGATTCGTAAATAAACTTTTTTTCTTTAAACGAAACTTAACACCTTTTCCGCCCTTAGGAGCGGAATCTTGGAAATAAGTTAAATGAAAATGTTATGGTTTATTATTTTTATCATTAATTTACGTCTTACCAAATTAGTTTCGGGAATAGTTTTTTTTATATATAAATGAGAACTTACCCCGTTTTCACTAATTTTTTTGCTGGTTCTAGATAAAATTGAGAGTTTCAAAAATAAGACTGTTAAAGTATAGTTGTATCTACTATTCAGCTGTAGAAGCACAGAAAATTAACTTCTACTGAGTGACCACGACGTTATTAGACAGGCAAAAAAATTTAATTAATATATGTTAAGTTGGATCTCTGCAAATAGCATAGGCCTGTATAATGTGTCGAACGGACGATACTGTGCAGTAGATATTTTCTGTAGTCAACATATAAGGTGCCTTAAAACTCGTCACACGTTCGCTTGATCAATCAAATTCAAGAATACAAGTCGAGAAATTAATAAACTATTTTTTTATTTAAGCGTACCCATAGCAACGCCATCACAGCCTGAACATTGACACTGGTTGATCCACGTTGCATTAGAAATTCATGGCTACAAAGGATGTCTACTCATCCAACATCAAAAAACCGTCGTCGAAAACCTGCAAAGGTTTTTTTTAATACTTTGGCCAATATTTTACCACTGATAAATAAGCAGGAACCAACACTTCGCCATTGATACGGCGTGCGGAAGACTAAACTCACACATTCACTCCACAAATTGTACGTTCTAACGTGATATATGCTAGTAGGCCCTATCTGGTTAATTCAAACAAACTCAGGCATGTTGCAGCAATATAATTTTTTTTTACCTCGACAAATCCTTACATTTCGTGTACAATTTTTTTTTTAACTTTCACTTTGAATTACTTTCGTATATTCTCTCTCGACCTGCAAAACTACAAGGAATGCGGCAAAGTGTCTTGTTTTACTAATAAGCTGTTTATATCCGTTATACATTACAGGCCATGTTTAAGTGAATTCACTAAAAATTAATATTAAAATTGCCGTGAATGTACTAAAGTTGGCCGTGATCACTGACGCATCACCCTCAAGTTGGAAGAGTCGCGAGTTCGAGTCCAACTACTGGCGTGACTCAAAGTTTCTAGTACCAAGCAGTTCACATCCACGATGGTTTTGAACATCCCATAGTCTTAGGCCGCTGTGGATAACTGCGTCTTTAAAATCTCTATCTTTACATTTACCTCAAATTCGCTGATATTTTCAACAGAGTGTCTTTTCTGTTTAATCTAAAATGCGTACAGTTATCGGGAGGCTTAAGGAAACTGCCATTCGTAATGTATCTACCTTACTGAGACTTTAAGGCGGAGAAGGAACTCCAGAAATATCGTCTTTAAAATATCCTTGAACTCTGGACCGAACAGTCTACAAGATGACAATGCATTCCGTGTAAGAGCACATCGCGGAGAGAAAAGAGCGAAAATATTAACAGCCAATCAGAACGCTGCATTATCGTAAAAGTGATAATCACGCTGAACTGTTGAACACACGCCGAAAAAACAGACTCCAATTTTGTCCCAGACTTCTACAGTTTCAGATGTAGTATCTAAACATAAATATATACATTTATATTATAACAGTAAAAACTTTAGATTATATTTATAAGTTTGAAAGATCTCATCTTGAGATAATATCACGCATGGTCGAAAATCTGTAGGATTTCCGGAGGGGGGATTAAGTTTAACATTTCTTTTTCGCGGTTAAGATTATGCGAGCGTAAGCGACCCCCTCAGAGAGAGGTGCTTTTAATTTCCTACCCCCCCTACCCCCACGCTCATGATATTACATTAGTCTTGAGACGCGTGTAATAGTCTCCTATCGATGCTTAGGGTTTTTGCTTTATAGGTACTAGTGTATTTTTTTTTATCTGAAGTGATATTACGTTCTGAGATATATATTTTTCTTTGTGACCTTGTGTAGTGCGCTTCGAAATATAAATGAAATATGATTGTGATTGTTGTTGTTATTATTATATTTTCCGATAGTTTTTACATATGTATTAGTAGTATGGTTATGTATGTCCGGAGCCACGAGTCGGAGGGTGGATTGGGATTGGGGTCCACCATCTTGGATTGTGAAGTCATGGCCACCACATAGTATGACCTTGACCTGGACAGTGAAATACATCCCCTCGATTGAAATTTTACACTACGATCCAATTTTAAGGTAAAGTAAAAATGGAATCGTGGTGACAAATTTCTCTAGGAGTAACACATTTTAGTTTCGAGGTGTCATATTTCATGGTCAAGATCACACAAGATGGCGGCCATGACGTCATAATCCAATATGAGAGACCCCATTCCCAATCCACACTCCAACTCCTGGCCCTGGGCATACGTAACCATAAAACATATATTTTAGTTATTTGTTTGAAAAAAAATTCTATTTTTCATCTAACGGCGATATGCTTGAATAATGTCCCAAAACAATTACATGTTTTGTGGGAGAAAACGTTCCGTTGTGTGCTGGAAATAGGCCTACTCGAATTTTTTGGTCGTATTTGGAAGTTCATTTGAATAGTTGCTACATATTTAAAATAATAGACTTACGTGACATTTTGTGTGTGCGTAGAAATATAAGGTGACATTTATTTAGGAAAAAATACGCTATGTTATGTAGGGTCTAGGTCTATCACCGAGACGTTAACTAAGTATATTTTAAATTTAATAATCAATCAAATAAGATATAACGTAGCTCAATTCAAAACATGCCTGAGGTAATATTTAATGGATTTCAATGTGCTACCTAAAGAACAAGCAAAATTTAAAAACATTAAAATTTCAATATGTTTGTCATTATAAATTATAAATTTCTATGATAACTTGTTGGAAATTGCAAAAGTTTATTTCAGATTCGCGGCCTTTTTTAAGCAAACTAAAACCACTGATTTTCAGTGATTTTCCTTAAATTTCCAGTGAATTCCACTCAACTGGCGCATAATTATTGCGCAACCCACTGACGCATTAGTCAGTTACAACACTTTAGCAGAACTTTCAGTCACTATTTATTCATTGAAATCACCGATCCATATTTGTAGAAAAATTAGTAAACCTATCCAAGATAATGTTAAAGTATAGTGCAAATGTTTCTGTGACTGGAGAATAGCTATTCTTCAGTTAATTAAATACTAAAGCTAAAATAATGCGTTATAGTTTAGAAACATATACTCTATGAAAAATGAGTGAATTTTCGTTGTGTAGATACAACGCAAATGTAATGAAAAACATTGTAAAAACTGTCGTTTTTTTTTTTTCACTTCATCTTTACTGCGCGCTTTTAACGTAAAAGCGTATCCGAGGTGTAAATGCGCTTGAAATAACTCAATATGGAAAACCACTACACACAAATAATGTTAATGTAAAAATTAAGTTCACGTCAAGATAAACAAACCTTTCCCCAACCCTCCCCCAACCTACTTTATCGCCCATACATATTTACAATAACATGAAGTAACTTTATATAGGTAATAAATAAAAATTATTTACTACTCCTGAAAAATTTTCTTTGGCTTGGTTTTAACTTGGTATCATTTGTAAAGATTATAATAATTATAGAAATAATTTACATTATCATAATTTACTTTTTGAAGTTACAATAACTGCATAAAATCTAGTTTCTGCTCTCGAGTTACTTAATTATCTTTTTGTGTGATATGATATTAATTAGGTAATGTTTTATATCTCATCTAGTACCTAAAGGTTTCTGAGACAATTAAATGCCCTGTGAGTAAAAAAATTAACTATTGAAAATCTAAAACGAGTCTCAATGAAGAAGACATTTTTAAACACATCCAACTGATAACTTAATCTGAACATGTCTCAACGGTTATCAATATGTGTTTATTGTATATAATCATTTTTCAGTGCACTTTTTAAGGAAATTTTTTAAGCTGAAACACCGACAGGCCTAAAAACGTGATTAAAATATTATTTAAATCGGAAAATTAAAAAATTAAAAATATATTGTGCACGTGTACACATATTTTCCTCATTCATATTTTTTTCACTTTTAAGGTAGGCTGCCCGATGCTGGCACAAATACTGTCGCCTAAAGAAGAATATGAAAAGACTTTGCTGCGCCTGCCAATGAGAACAAAGAGAATTAGCTTTTTTTTTTTTTTAGGAATTTTTTTCATATAGCATGGCGAAGTCTAGGAAAAGAAAACTGGATGCACAGCCAAAAAAAATTTGGGTCAGTTTAGCCAATGACATCGTTAGAAGGTAGTGTCATCACGCCTTAAAATTTAGTATGTATTTTGCCTGTATTTATGGATACGTTGAAAACTTATCCTGACAAATTTTATTTAAGTTTTCAAATTTCAAATTGTGCATTTTTTTAATTATAAAAATATTTGTATTGTAATGGTAAACTGTCAGAGACAGAAGGCTTTTGTTGTGGCACAGAGTGCATCTGTATTCTGATAGGCCGGAAGGCGGGATTGCGTGGGGCTGGCACTTTTTCCTGCCTAGAGAGGTCACTCTGGGAGAATTACAGGCGAGGGAAGGGTTAAGGCCAGTGTTATTACGTCATGGACTTTCGTAGGAATCGTAGTCCGAGGCACGTGCAGTTGTGAACTAGCGTAGATTCGCCGTGAGCTATTGTTGTCTCCCGCGACGAAGACTGGAGCCCAGCTGTCATTAATTTGACACTTAAGAGAAATTGGAGGTTGCGGACGGTCAGGACCTAAGGTTTCGAGGTTCAACTTTGAAAACTGTTACGATTCCCACTAGGCAATCCTCGCCACTATGACGCAGGGCTGCGATTACTTGTGAAAACAACGTTCAACATCACTTTTGCGTTTAATATAGAGTAACAACCGGGGGGGGGGGGGGAAGACGCGAACCTTTGGACAACTGTTCTCCTTGGAGTCTCATGCGGACGAAAGGACGCCTTTATTATTTTATTTTTGTATTTTTACCAAGTGTTATTTACTCGTGTGAGCATAGTCAAGAAGAATATTTTCAATTTCTCTACGCTAGCAAGCAACTTTCCAGCAAGAAGCAAGGCAGCAAAAAAAAGTATTACCCTAAAATATATATTCAATAATACCTGGATTGATACGCAAACGAGGCAGCCAGCAGCAATTTTATAAAAAAAAATACCTACATAAGTATAAATGGTTCATTAACGTAACGTAAGATAACTGCAAAATAGGTTGATAGTTTGTGCTAGCAAGTTAAGCGATTAAAATGATTAAAGTTTGTATTACAAACCCGCCTCGCAAATTTAAGGTAAATGTTCTATCGCCACTTAATAAACAGAATATATATTTAGATGAACGTAGCCACCTGTTTTTTTTTTGTGCTTGTTATCGTCACGACGTAAGAGAAAGGAAGAAATGCGAGGGAACACACAACTAGGGTTCGCCGTGACCGCAGGAAACACACTTATCGGTGCAGTTCGCGCCTACAGCCTGCGGTGTGCGGGTGTGGGCTGGGCGAGCCGACTGACAAGCACTTGCTCTCGCAAGTTTTTACAGCCATCTTAGTTTTCGAAGCAATTTTTGGAGTGAAACTTCTTTGCTGAGGGGGCTACAATTTTAGAGCCTTACGAAAATTCCAATCTCATGAGAGGAATAGTTTGGAACGTGGTGGGGGAACCGGAAGAGGAGGAGACGGCAGGGGAGAGGTACAAATAACACAGCATTATTGCACGCTCGCACATTTGCACACTTGTATACTTGCACACTTGCATACTTGCACACTCGCATACTTGCACACTTGCATTATTGCATACTTGAATACCTGTATACTTGCACACTTAAACACTGTTATACTTTCAGACTTGCATCCCTTACACTTGCATACTTACACACTTGAGTGATTGTGCAGGTACTTGCACACTTGCATACTTGCACACACGTATACTTGCATGCCTGCATACTTGAATACTTGCAAACTTGCATACTTAAACACTGTCATACATTCAGACTTGAATACTTTCACACTCGCATACTTGCACAAAGGCATAAAGTAACGCTCGCATACTTGCATAATTTTTTTGATCTGCGACCTCAGCTAAAAGCTAATAATATAACAAGCAAGAAGTTCCACTCCTGTCGCGCGTGAACTCCACGCACACATATTTTTTTTTTCTAGTCATGAGTTCTATTTCAACAACTTCTTGGCTTCTGGTTTGATGCCACGAACGTGAAAATAATGGTGTGTGACCGACGTTTTGACATACCTTGTTGAAGCCAGTTTCAAGGGCGGTTATCAACGTGACGATGGCTGGAACAAGGTATGCCCAAACATTGGGCACACCATCATTTCCATGCCCGTGGCCTAAGCTTGAACTCCAATAATTAGTGACTCTTTCCACGAAAGTCTGTGATTTAGAGTTTAGAGTTGGTTAAAAGTAAGTAACAAGTGTACGTTATCAAATAAACCAGTCACTAATGTAATGTGAAACATGTAACTGACTGCCTTAAACGAATTTTGGTTATAATTTCTTACAAATTCTGATGTTTTTCAATTAAAAATATATTTTACTATTCTGTTGCCCCATAGTTACCATCCAGATAGCAAAAAAAAAAAAATGTTTAGTTCAAGCTTGAATTTAGTTTACCATGACAAAGTCGTTAAGCTTGCAGCAAGCTTGGTTCAAGCGTACTTGCTTACGCATGTCAAGCTTACAGCAAGTCTTCCAAATATTTGCCACTAGAGAAAGAAAGAAAGTCTCAGGCCTTAATAGTCAAATATAAGTTTCTGAATCAAGCTTGATGTGCCACGCCTTATTTGAGTCAATGGCAAGCTTGCCGTAAGCTTACATGTTATGTGGATACATAATTTTATAGAGTTATGAAAGACGTTTCACATCTCGTCAGACAGTATAAAGTTACATCAAGCATACTGTGTTTAGACTTGTAATTTGCCGAAGGAATGAGGAATGAAGGGTGAACTTTACAGTTTGTTCAAGAGTGAGCCAGAGTGGCGAGAGAGAGAGAGAGAGAGATAGCGAGAGGGAGAGAGATTAAGGCGAGAAACTTCTTGAACTAGATAGAACTCGACTAAGTGTCGCCCTGGTGTTGCATTTCCTCACTTCCCTTCCCCCTTGACACCAGTGTTATAATAATCCCTTGCCGTCTGGCTATCATTAATAACACGAAATTTTCAATAAAAACAAGTTTGTTTCAATATTAGTACTGCATGTGAAACTTTTTCTATAAATATTTGCTTTCCAAAGAACAATCCTGGCTTATACAAGTGGATTTGGCATTTATTTATTTTCAAGAATAGCAACTCCTCGTGTTTTGAAGGGAAAAAAATGATGCTATCTATGTGATAAGAAATATTTAAAACTGAATTAATTCTTTATTATCAATGATTAAATATAAAAAATAATTAAAGTAGACAATTACTATCAACTTTAGGCATGTCAATGTCAATATTTCATGCCTCGTCGAAGTAAGGTACAAATAACAGAGAGTAACAACTTTTTTGGGCTTAAATACTGAAGATAATTTGACTGTCCATTATCTTGAAGCAAGGGAGTGCTAAGTGCGACACTGGCTGGTGTGACAGAGGCCACATTGTATCTACGCGCGCAAGGCAATGGAACTGCGACCTTGTCATTTCACCACCTTAACAACGGAGGTACGATGCGTGACTTTCTGCTTCTCCTAAGTCACTGCCTCCTCCCCCCAAAAAAGGTTCTTATTCGAAAAATATCTTCAGTTGTTTGGTGCAAGCAAGTTGCACTCTCCAAACACCATGTGCGTTTAGCGAGTGGTGCCTGTCTGAGGCACCAACACCAGGACACGAGTGTTCCTGACCACGCCCTCCGGCAGGCTCGTTACCCAACATCCCAAGTTGGCCGTCATTTTTCCTGTCGATAAGACTTGTGGACCAAACTAAAGGGTAATTTAGAAACCGAAAGACAGAACACCATAACAATGCCACACTGTCAAAATTATTAACCTTAAATTTACGAAGAATCCCAGTTGCAGATAATCCAGGGATCTTTGTAAATGTATCGTTGCATTCGTAAATTTACGGGTACGAAATTGACTTATTTTTAACATGAACGTAAAATAACACTCTTAGTATGTAAGAAATAACCATCAAAAACTGGTTAAGAATTGTGCAAAAACACTTATGTATTCCACAAGTGCTTTTACCCAGGTTATACAAAAAAAAAACAGAAATTTCAATCACAGCGTAGTTTCTACGAAGATCCAGTATCTGAAATAAAGAAGACATAACATTCGTTTATTTGATGAGAATTGTTCGTTGAAAAGTCCGTAAACTGACTGTAATTTCTAACAGCGCGGCACTCCGGCGCCGCGATGTTGTTGAATGTAGCTTGCGGGCAGACACTGCCAGCAAGAAAGTACGCAGGCAATGCAAACGGAGATAGACTAGGCTTGGACTCAAGTCGCGACTGTGCATAGCAGGCCTAGTTGGCGCGACGACCCTCGGGCTGCTAGAGGGTTCAAGGTCACGGTGGTTCGAACTCGCCAACTACCGGCTGGACGGATTCTCGCTCCAGACTTACGCAATAATGGACTGTACACGAGCAAACTTCAATGCCGAGACCATACCAGTTTTTCCACATGGTTTTGTTCACAAAACTTTCAGATAATTTCATATTATTTTATTTATAAAAAGTTTTTTTTTCTAGAATTTTTTTACGTGTGCGAAAAAAAAAATAACCGTCATAATATCTTAAATTAAGTACAACACTTGACGGCATCACCTTAATTAGTTACAGAGTCTAAGTTGGCAATGGTTTTTAGAGACACTGGTGGCCGAGGTCAGGATCCAGCCCGCGACCCCAGGGTCAGAGGTCACGGACGCTGACCCCGTAGGGCGCCAAGGCCGGCCCGAGCTGCAGGAACACAGCTATCGGGAAACCTGTCACGTGGTCTGGCTTACAAACGTTACTCTAGTAGCGGTATACGCATTGCCATGTGAGTGGCTGCGTGTAGTAGTAGTAGAGAGTTTCTCTGTCGCCGAGGTGTGCCTGCCCCGTGCCACCGGTACACTCTGGTCGTTCCTTCGCACGTCGCTCGTCACCACGGCTTGTCTTTGAGAGCGATCACGTGGATAGAGCAGGTATTTCAAGACATCCGTGTTCTTAAACAACCAAGTATTGTAGATATGCGGAGCAAACATTTGTAGTTAGTTTACTGCAGGAAAGCAGAAAACAGGACTGTCGCTAAGTAAAAGGTTTCTTTTTTTTGTTATATCCCTAAACATGGAACATAAACTTATGAACGTATTTATTGTATGGGAAATTCAACTTTAAAAAATGTGGTAAATTTCTTATGAATTTAACTTTTTTTTTTCTGTAAATATCATGGAGATGTTAACGATTCGTGTGAAATAACTAAGACATCCGTGATTCCTTGCTACGTGCCTACATGAGTACGGTAAACTTGTAAACAATCTGGCGTGGCGTGGTTGCTCGCGGAAAGAGCCGCGTGGCAAGATGATCCCTAAGCGACGGCGCTCTCTGGGGTCGCCTCGGCTGCTCAGCCCGGTGGTGCGGTATGGTGCGGTATGGTGCGGGGTGGTGCGGGGTGGTGCGGGACAGACGTCGCTCACCTGGGCTGCTTCACCACGCTCGAAGAACTGCTCAGGCCGACGTCTGCTCGCGGCAGCGTCGCATCGCTTTGTGCCGCCGCCGGCGTCCAAGCCGCCACTGTAATACCGAGCGCCGGCACGCCCGCCCCCCCCCCCCCCCCCCCCCCCTTGCCACCTTCCGAGGCGGCCCTTCGTTCCGGTACGCCGTCGCGAAACTATGGTACGCCCCAGACTCGTCCCTTTTCTCGTGCGCTCGCGCAGCCTCGCTCGTCCCGCTCGCGTTAGCGTACCGTACGTGATGCGGTTTTTGAAAGTTTTTGCGTGAACCCTGACTCCTAATTGAAGTAAAACGTACATCATTTGCATTCCAAATAACACAACAAATTAATGCTAACAGTTTGGTCGGCAGCATCTTAATTAGGTAATAATTGCTAATTTGGTCTACTTATTAAATTTAAAAAAAGGGCATTAATTGTATACGCAAACAAAGGGAGATTTTTGAATATGTAGTACGCACTATTCATGGAAGAACAATAGGTATGTATATATATTTTTATTTTATGATGCATGAATATCGGAAAATGATTCGATAAGGCTGATGATAAAAAAAAGATCAAGTATTTTGCGAAACCATCAATAACCTATAATCGAGATTACTGGACCAAATTTCGTGTCTGGGTGGTATAATTAGGCAGGTGTGGACCTCGTACAGTCAAAGCTCGTTCATCCGGACTAACTGGAACCAAAGGCAAACCAAACAGTCGAAAAACCGGGTAATCCGGTAAATATGGGTAGTAAACAAACCGAAATCCTTAAATAAACAGACCTACAGTTTATTAAGACAAAAAAAAATAAGTTTTGTTATAAAAATATTTATTATACATGCCCTATATTGTTTACAAGACATTAAAATATGTACGTAATAATTACTTTTCACATTATTTCTTAGCAAAGAATTTCTTCTGTTTCAATATGGATGAAGCACGATCAAGCAAACCCTTTATAATTAATAATTCAGCCGGAGCTCCAGGTACCCCATGGTACGAGAGCGCTTTCTTAAACCCTACCAAAAGCATTTTATTACCACAAATTCAGGAGCTGTTTATTAAGTCAAACTATGAAGTGAATGTTTGGCGTGCTCGTAGTTACGTTCTTGCTAACATAGTTAAATACTTTTATGTGAGCATTACATAGTGTCTACAAATCTGATACGGATTATCCGTTGAAAGATTTGTGCGATGGGAGTGCATGACTTGATGTAAGCTTTTGGACATATGCCATTGCTAAGCACATGTATGTCTGTAGAAGAAAACCACAAAAAAAAACCAAAGACAAAAAACACAAATTAAGCAAAAATTGCTGTTGTCAACAGGATATATACACCACATAATATTCCATAACAGGAATATAGTCAACAAACGAAGGAAAAACAAAGAAAAATGGACTAAGAGAACGAAAAAAAAACCACAAATGATGAATTGAACCCCTAAAAAATTCAGCACAACAGTTGAAACGAGACAAAAACACAACAAAACGAAAAGACGAAAACAAACACAATAGTTTTCAAAAACAGAAACAAGCCAACACAACAGTTGAAACGAGACAAAAACACAACAAAACGAAAAGACGAAACAAACACTATAGTTTTCCAAAACAGAAACAAGCGACGTTTCGGGAACTGCTATCTGCTCCCGTCCTCAGGCAGAGACACACATGGTACGAAAACACAGGTGAATTTTTTTTGGGTTCAATTCATCATTTGTGGTTTTTTTTTCGTTCTCTTAGTCCATTTTTCTTTTTTTTCTTTGTTTGTTGACCATATTCCTGTTATGGAATATTATGTGGTGTATATATCCTGTTGACAAAAGCAATTTTTGCTTGATTTGTGTTTTTTGTCTTTTGATTTTTTTGTGGTTTTCTTCTACAGACATACATGTGCTTAGCAATGGCGTATGTCCAAAAGCTTACATCAAATCACGGATCATCCGGGGATCCGGATCAACGAGGGCCGGATAAACGAGGCCTTATTGTACACTTTTCAAGTTAGTATGCTTGAGGCTTGATGTTTGGCTTTCGTGGAACTTCGGACACATTCTGTCGTGTCCAACTCACGTTCCTGAGGATCGGGAGCTCGTTAACCACGACATCAGCCACGACTACAGCTGGAGTACTTTCTGTTATTTCACTGTTTGTGCGCTGTAGTGAACTGGGAAGCCTAAGATGTACATCAAGCTCTGTACCTGCCGGAACACGCCCGAATATTCACCTTCGGCCAACCTCGGGTTTATATATATATATATATATATATATATATATATATATATATATATATATATTTATATTTCTCTGTTTATTTTAATGTAGCTATACTAACCTAACTAACCGTCCATAGTGTTTTAAATTGTTTTAATGTAGCTAACCTAACCGACCACTTTTAATATTTGAATTCATTTTTCCTGCGCAAAAATAAAAGAAATACCGAGGTTGGCCGAAGGTGAATATTCGGGCGTGTTCGGGCAAGGACAGAACTTGATGTACATCTTAGGCTTCTCGTAGTGCACTACCTGACTCCGCGTTTATCATAGACTGCAATGTTATACAAACCGATATTATATCCATAATATATCTTTAAGTCAATAAAAAAATTATAAACACCCCCATTAAAGCATGATCATTTTTACACCTCAAGTGCATCAGAAGTCTCTATAGGAAACATATTGTATGCTAACATTTAAATATTTCTTTATTCAACATTGTAGTAGACAATGCACCAACTTATCATATATCGCAGAGTAAGTAGGTAGGTAGATTACCACGCAGTCTTGTTTATTTATATATTTTTTGTAGTTTCGACTATTTTATCACTAAAATCGTTCTATTTAAGATCTTATATACAGTTGAATGAAATATCAAAATAATTTTTAATTAGTTTTGCATGAGGTCAAATTTTAACCCACAACCCTCATCTTTCAAATATTAATAATGCGTTAGCGAATACGGCTACAAATACATCCTTTGTCAAAATCGCCTACTATTTACAAAAAGTGTTATTAATTAAATATTTATATTTTGTATAAAAGGATCTTAGGCTCATTTTTAATTCCTATTTTTTTAGGCCAGGGTGAGATGACAAATTATAAAAAGCAACACATCCTTCCACTACCGTGTCGCCGGGCATTCTCACTGCAGTTTAAGTCTTATATAAGAATAAAAATTGTCACTCACTAAAACTAGGATCTTGCAATGAAAACGCGGTATATTTTGCACATGCTGAATATCAGTAAGTGACACGAACTAAGCATACTATAAAAACCATTAAGAGTTTAAAAACATACGAACCATTAGGTCTACTACAGGGCCATATACACGATTTGCTTTACACGTATAGTGGGGGCGAATGCAAGTATGTAAGTCCACTGTCTCCAAACAACAAAGCCTTAAGCTATATTACTGGTATGTCTTAGTCCAATTTTAGTAATTCTCTGTAATTTCGAGGCCTACAATCGGACCTTTTAAAAACATTCTCTAAGAGATCTTCAAACCACGAAAACCTCCTAGCGCAGACACACTATACATTTTTTTGCCTAATCCATATTCATTCCAAGCAAATGCAGCGAAAATTTCACAGCTGCAAGACATGAAACAGTCATACTCAACATACAATAAGCCATCATCATAGCTACAAGTAGACCTAGATCACCATCATACACTAACACAGCTATTATGCCACCAACATGTGACTTTATTCAGACATTCGGCTGCCTTTCACATAGCGCTCATCCTCACAGTTAGACCACCCTCCCACAGTCAGAACCTGTGTTCTCCAGAATACAAGTCCGAGTTTATATCAATGTGTATGGAAGATGTAGATGGAGGTGTGGTTACAGCCGGGTGTTTTGTGCTCAGAAAATCATACGGAGACGGGACCTCGAGAACTACATTAGGCACTAAACCTGTTCTGCTCCCAATCAGATGTAAATTCAAGTCACTCCAGGGTTGAGGTAGACCCTACGACCTCGCAAGGCGAGAGCCATGCCTCAGCGGACCACCGAGGCCTCCAGCGATGACTGTAAGTCAGCTGCAGAATAAAGGGACCGCGGCGTGACTGCAACAGACCCGGCAGTGTTTTTCTGCAGATGTTTTCTGTTTGACAAATCACGCAGACAAGGTTCTCTTGTCATAGCCTTGGTTTGCGGAAGGCAATGGAATTCCATCGCAGAATCACTGTCCTAGTCTGCCCCAGTGACGCCATGGTCACCTCCCCAGTAACTCCACGGTCACGTCCCCAATAACAACAAGGATGCTTCTCCACTTCCCCAGTCACTCCACGGTCATAACACCAATGACGCCATAGTCACTTCCCCAATGACACCACAGTCACCTCCCCAATGAAGCCACAGCCACCTCCGCAGTGACGCCGTGGTCACCTCCCCAGTTACTCCATGGTCATCTCCTAAGTGATGCCACGGCCACCTTACCTGTGAAACATCGGTCACCTCCCCAGTGATGATATGGTCACCTCCCCAGTGACTCCATTATTACCGTCCCATTGATGGCATGGTCACCTCCGCAATTAATACATTGTCACACCCTCCATTGACGCCACGGTCACCTCAACAGTCATGACACAGTCACCTCCTCAGTGACACCACGACCACCTTCCCAGTGACCTGATGGTGACGCCATGGGCACCTTCCAGTGATGCTAAGGGCACCTTCCAGTGACACTATGATCAGTGACACCAAAATCCAAAATCTCTCTCCACTGACGCCATGGGCACCTTCACAGTGACACCATGGCCACCTCCCCAATGACACCCCAGTCACCTCTTCAGTGACGCAATGGTAATTTTTTTCAGCGACGCAACGGCCACATCTTCTGTGACGCCACTGTCACCTCTCCAGTGACGGCTCGGTCACCTCCCCAATGACACCATTATCACCTACCCAGTGACGTCATTGTCACCATCCCGTGGCGACGTCTGGGGACGGTCAACCCATTACTATCACTTACAATTTAATTTTTAATAAATCTTGTGTTGAGACATGTGAACCCCTTGCGTTAATTCTGTGAATGCTTAACGACGGATTGGCATGCAAAATGAAACTTTGAGGGGAGGACGTGAAGTGGCGGATTGGCGGTTGGCCCGGGCGCACGAGGCTGAGCTGTGGTACGCGTGCCGCGATGACGGCGTCAGTACCGAGGTTATGGCACGTGCGACAAGGCCCTCCCCCCAATCATCGACGCAGGGTGGCTCGCGCATGCGCGGTGCTCGCCTCGAGTACGCCACGCTGCTCCACCACGCGCTACCCTTATGCCACCCCTCCCGCCTTTATGTCGTACCCCCACCCACTCTCCCTGTCTCTCTCTGTCTCTCTGTCCCTCTGTCGCCGCGCCCGGCTGCTGAACTACTCAAGAGACCTGCTCGCTCCCAGGTGAGTCTTGCGGGGACCTCGGACCGACTGGCGGGGTGGAGATCAGGGCCGGCGCGTCCATGCAGGCGAACCAGGCAACCGCCCAGGGCGCCAAGTAGCTGGGGGCGGCGCAGCACGACACACAACAGCTGATACAACATGTTTAACGATTATTGACACTAGATGAAAATGGATTTTTGTAACAGTTTGGAATGTTTATATTGATATAAGTAATTATTTAAAGTCCACTGTGGCCTGTTTATAATTTGTCATAAGTAAAAAAGTAACAAAAAAACATAAGCCTGCTTACATTTGATTGTTGACAAAATCTTAGGCTTACGTGATGTATTTTGAGGCAAGGAAAAAATTTTTTGGGGTGTCCGGCTGGGTGGGTGGGGGGGGGGGGGGGGGCATTAAGGTTTTTCGCCTAGGGCGCCAATTTACCTTGCACCGGCCCTGGTGGAGACGTCCAGTAACTGCAAAATAGCTCGCATACTATTCCTGATATCCTTTAACGAAACAATTTTAATTAGTGTAGCAAAATAATTACTTCTAGATCCTAGGTTTGCGTGGCCAGAGTCACAAACTACTTCTTGGATATGGGTTCAGGCCACGTCCTCGAAACTGATGACGTTTCGGCTTCCTTGTAACATCGACAGAGAACTGGCTGCATACCAAGAACGTCAGGAATTCTTTGATTTACAAAAAAAATCAACGACAATCTTCGTCAAAGAACTAGCAACAGTCGGGCTTGTGGCACTGAATATATGGAATCAAGACAGTTTTCCAAATGACGCTGTCAATATGTCTTAAGAAATTTATGTTTTTGCTTAAAATTCTCTGAAACCATAAAACAACTATGAAATTATAACGAATAGATTATATTTACGCGATCACAAACTCCAGAAAAGATAAGAAAAGACAGCTTAAACGAACGGTGACTTTTATTGCGTGAAGTTGTCATCGATTCTGCCTTGAAAGGGTACTCGTCGAATCTCTTAGATTCAAAGAAACATAATGTAGGAGAAGGTTTTGTGATTGAAGACGGAACTTCAACAATAAAGCATTAACGCTTTCTCTCACGCGCCATATTGATTTATGAATCTTCTCTTCATTACTGTTAGTTAAGGGCTGTTTATGTAAACGTAACATGATACCTCTCTTATACATGTTGTTATGTCACAAAATGTTTCAACGGATATTTACCAAGTTTAATTAAATGGGTGTAATTATTACAGCTTGTGTTCGTAGTTATTATCACTTGCGAAACTTTCACACACATTATATTACACGTAGTAAATAAACATTAACAGGACAACAAAAACCAGTGAGATATCGTGTTATAATTTACAGACATAGCCATTAGAGAAAATAAATGCTATAAAAATTGGTTGTCTGTAAAGTCGGTTTACGGACGATAGTTTAACGTGACAACGTCATAACAAAACATTGATGAAATGATTGCATACTTTTATGAATAAAATTGAATAATTTTTATTTTAATAATAAAAGAATAAATACTTAAAATTATACTAGTAATCAGATTTTTAAAATGCAATAATAATTAACCTTTATTGCCGAAATTGTTGTAATAAACAATGAAAACCACATTAACTTTTCATTTCACTTTATAAACAGTCGACGAAACAGTTCACGTGTAGATGACTTGTAATTAATTTTTAAAAACTGGCGTTTAGCTATAAAGTTTAAATATAATTATGAACAAGTTTTCATATCAATAAACTGTAATCAAATATCTAACTTAACCTATTATTACTGCACTCGCAGACAGATGCTACTATTTTTTAATAATAAAAGAATAAATACTTGAAATTATACTAGTAATCAGATTCATTTTCTTACGTACATTTGACGTAGAAATTATTTCATATTACATATTTATAAATAAAGTTTTAAGTTTTCAATTCTGTCGGTGCGGCGCAAGCGTACAATGAGCGTAACGTGACACAGCGTAACGGAACAATGAACGTAACGGAACAATGCACGTAACGGGACACAGCGTAACGGAAAAATGTGCCTATCGGGACACTTTTATCGTGCGTGCAGCTGGCGTTTATCGATTTATTAGACGTTGTCACGTCAAAATGATAACCAACTTTCCGTTCGAGACAGAGCCTTAATAGTGTTCCGAAAGACACTAAGTGGTTTTCAGAGAGGTCTTTTAATTTCACGTACCTGCAGAGCCGGACTGCAAGATATCTTGTTACTCAGAGGAGTGACTCCTTTCTGATTTTTTTATTTATTTTTTTTTTTTTTTTTAATTTACGGACCGGTGAATAAAATGCTTTGATCTCTGGATCGAACGCACCAGTGGCAGAGGAGACGAAGCTAGAGCAGCACAGGAGTTTACCTTGCTCGCAGTTCAGCAAGTCTGGCTTCGCTCGAGGGGAGTGAAGTGGAGCCCGGAATGCTCACACAAGTTTCCCCTAACTTTCGCTTTCACGCGGTACATCATCCTCTGGTGCTTCGCTTTAATAGCTTCAAATCATTATTTTTTTTTAATTTGTAACGTTTCATATTCCCCTGTTCTTTTTGCACTATTAATACACATAATGATATAACCTTTCTGGTTATGTATCGGGAGTTAAATTGTTATTGTCATGTAAATTGTATGTGTTTGTATGTGTTCCCCTCTAAATTTCCGATCGAACGAAACCGATTAGAATTATCGCATTAAAAAAACCATATAAGGGTTTCATTTATTTTTAAAAAATCTTATCTCCGATACTAATTAAGTAGGAAGTAAATTAAATAGTAAAATTATAAACTAAAAATTGTTATTTTAATTTTTGTGAATTCCGCCCCTAAGGCGTGTAGCGGGTTTAAGTTAGATTCAAAGAAAAAAATGCATTATTCTGATTGTACTAGATCTAAGAATGCATATAGAGTTACGATTTTTTTTTAATTTTCAATTTTTTGACATTTAACAGTAATAAAAGGGTGTTACGTACGTTTTATCATAAAAAAGGGGGTGGTCTGTAAAGTCGGTTTCCGGACGATAATTTTACGTGATAACGTCATAAGAAAATATTGATGAAAAATTGCATACTTTTTAATTTTCAAATATTATTTACAGTTTTTGCAAATTTAATTTAAATAATTTGTTATATATAATAACGAACAATTAGTTGAAAAGCCCGCCTTAACCTGTTTGATACTATAGAAGATTTTCTCGCACAGTGGTTGGCCGGTTCTTGCACGCTCGGCTCAGGTGGAACGTGACAATTTTTCGTGCGTGCAGCCGCATATCTCCATAGAAATTATAGCTCTTTGTAATATAATGAGCAGGAATAACATAAATAATTAATTATGTAGGGTGCTTATACCAATTTTCTTTATTCGACCCAAATACAATGAAATGTTTTTATAGAAATACATCACATATCCAAGCAAATTAGAATGATAGTGAGAAACTGAGCAATAATTAAGTCCAAAATTATGATTGAGTATCATGTTTTAACCTTTACCATTCTTTTTATATTAAACCGCGAAAGAGGAGAAAATAAATAATTTTTTTGACGTAATAACGTCTTATAAATCGATGAACGCTGGCTGCACGCACGAAAAATTGTCACGTTCCGCCTGAGCCGAAAGTGCAAGAACCGGCCAACCACTAACTAATTATTCGTGATTATATTTAAACAAATTATTTAAATTAAATTTGCAAAAACTGTAAATAATATTTGAAAATTAAAAAGTATGCTATTTTTCAATGTTTTCTGATGACATTATCACGTAAAATTATCGTCCGTAAACCTACTTTACAGACAACCCCCTTTTTTTATTAAATAAAACGAATCAATAAATCAAGTGGGAAGTAAGTTATGTGTTATAGTTTATAAACATGCAAAATCTACAAACTCTTATTTACAATTTACTTAAGTTAAAGTGTTCAAAAGGTGAAATATTGTAAATATGGTTTTACCATTAAAAAATAGTATATTCTGATTAAATCAAAATTAATTTAAGATTTTGAAAATTATATATAAAAATATCTTAAGCTACCTTCTCTTATTCAACGTTCTTTGAAACATTGTCTTTTAAGTTGTAACAAGGGTTAATATTAGGTATTTTAAAAAATAAAAAAGTTATGGAATACATTAAATCAGTAGTGGCGATATAAATTTAATCTGAATTTATTATAAGTGTATTTAATTATTTTGGAGTACACATGTTCGGTGGAAACAAAACGGGATGATTTTGGTCTTTGTTTGCTTTATTTACTTAGTTCTGAATTTTTACAGTGGCATCCTTGTGGAAAAGAGGAGAGGGGTAAAAATTTTGAGGATTTTGTTTGAGAAATACTAAGCAAACTGATAATAAACTAATACGTTGGATAAAAAAAATTGATATCTGTTCTACCCTTTTCAAATAAAGATGTGATTGAATCAAATAGCCTTAAATTAGGGGATGTATTTCCAGTCTTTTGGAAAATAAATCCGCCTAAAAATGTAAAAAAAAAAAAAAAAAAAAAAAATCGTAATAATAAATTTTTGCCTTTTTAAAGGAAAAATTCCCGTTTTGAGGGAAAATTTATTGTTTTAATCCTCAAAAAATGCCAGTCTCTTTAAATGTCCTCAAAGTAGCTTAAAGTCCTCATCTACAAGCCGCCTTTTGCCACTGAAGTCATGAACTTGACAATTAAGATGCCATGGCCGTAATTTTGAATTGTTATGTAGCCGTTGCGCTTTCCGTTACGGCCGCCATCTTGAAAATGCGTAATTATTATTTTAAAAAAATAGCAAAAGCTTTTAATTTAATACAAATTAACTTAAGAAATTTTAATAAAAAATTTCCGCCATTTTAAAATTATGATGTCACATCCGCCATCTTGATATTCCGTAGTTATTATCTGCAAAAAAAATTGGGAAAAATTGTAAAATGTAGAAAAAATATTTAAACATAATTTTTATAAAATCTTAATTTAAAACGCACTTACGTCATGGAGTCCTCGGTTCGAACCCGACGAGAGCAAAAAATTAAAAACGGATTCTTCCTCCACAAAGACCACCGTCAGACGGACTACCCACCACTAATGCCAAGGAAGATATAACATCATCTAGTATGACGTCACGTCCGCCATCTGGTTTCGTCTGCTGGAGGCCACCATCTTGGAGCCGACATATTTTTTATTTCTGCTAGAGGACGCTGCCACCATATTAGTTTTATTTTTATGTGGTAGAGTACAGGAACCATTTATTGCCAGGACGCATGCTATATTATCAGCCATCTTGGCCACCATATTGGAAATCATTTTTATTAAGCTAGAAATTTTGGAAAAATATCAAAATTCATAAAAAAAATTCAGCACTTAATTAATTGATTCTTTTTCGATCCAAAAAGGGTAAAAAATATTTATTCGATGGCATTCAATGCCAGTATGTCTGATCTGGTGTGTATTTCTCAAGAAGAGTTCTTTTTAATGATGAGTGATTTGCATCCAATTAATTCTTGTCCTCCTCTTCGAATTTCCAACGAGTTTATACTTGATGTAGTTAGCAATTTGATTTTATTTCTCTTACCTCCTTTTCCCATTTTTCCTTTGCATTCGCCGCTCTGGTATTCACTTCTTTTTACATTCCTTTCTTTTCCCCTCGGCAATTCTTTTAGCCACATTTTTTTTTTCTTCTTCCCTTGTGCATGTACGCATTTGCTTGGTCATAATTTAATTTTTTAGACTTCACAATGAATAATTGTGCTCCTTTCGACATCCCCAGTTCAGCGACTATCAAATTGACCTACTTCTAGTAATAAGATTTCCTTAACTCACGTATCACTTTGAATATTTAATATTGCACGTTTTACTTAATCCAATGTGGCGGCATTATCTGATAGTGGCTCACTCTAGAGGCTAATTCGGAAGTCAAGGCATATTTAGAGAGTGCTTTGGCAGTAACAGCTGGAACTATTAAATGTGACACCATGGTAGAAGTTGCTACGGTGACTGTGTCCGGACAGCTAATGCTGTAACTCTAAAAATGCCAATATATATGCTTTTATTTATTTCTGACTTGTGCATAACGCATACGAAATATCACCTCTGAAGGCCTAGTGGTTTTAAGAAGCTTGGTTCCTATGCTTTTAGCTGCCCCTGATGTAGCCGTATGACATACAATTTATTGTCCTATAGGCTGCCCAATAAAGGTAGCCATAATTGGTGAAGGAGGTATTGTTCCTGGAGTCCTTGTTTGTAGTAAATTTGAGCAGTATCCTCGTAAAAAGCGTAATAAATTTTTACGTGTTTATAATTATTCTTAATGCTGAATTACTTTTTTATACTGATAAATAATCAAACCAAGAAGTTCAGTCGATTAAATTCATATATTCATTGTTGGTAAATAATGAATTTAAATATAGTTTTTAGATATTTTTGACGATATTTACGAATTTTCAAAAAAATATTGGGATAAGGAATAAAGGAGCATAACAAATTATCTGATAATATTATTTTACAGTTATCTGCATTTAAAAAGGCGTTTTTAATCAGTTTCAAAAGTTTCAGTTGATTTTTAAGTATTTTCCAGATGGTAGCCCATATACCTAAAACGTTGGCGGTCATTTGATGGCTAACTGTTTGGTGATATAAACTGGTGTACTCTAGTGAAGATAAAGCGATTTACTTAAGCATACACATGAAACATTAATCTATGGAGTGCGTGTCTGTACTTAATTTAAAGTCGCTCTGGTTAGCAATTAGTTATAAAAACAAACTGTAGCTTTATTAAGGCTTATGGTAGAAGTATGTTTAATAGCTTAAAAGGATCTTGCTAGGAAGAATCGTAAACCCGTTATTATGATGTCAGTAATGTTAAACAAAAATATTTACAATAGATCAGCAAGGAGTTTACAACAAACTTCATTACAACAAATAAAATGTGTTTACTATCAAGACGGAAAAGGTGAGAGGATGGTAAATCTTATTTTGACTTCAAATGAAGGGATTTAAAAAACAGAGAATTCCAAAGTGTGACACATATTTAGCCAGTAGAAAGATTCATTTGATGACTTAATACAGAAATAATCTCAGCACTTAAAAGAACAATAGTCCAGCGCTAAAGTATTTCCAAATTAGGCCGATTTTAATAAAACTACCATAGTCCAAAGTGGATTTTCAGTAAATAAAACTTTTCCTGGACAATTAAGTTTTAATCAAAGAAAAGAAAATCTTCCAGCATTATAGACAATATTAGGTTATTTTCTTCCCTGGAAGAAATTCTGGTCTATGGAGATGGGACGTTTGAAAATGAAATATAAACAGTGGCCAACCTAATAGGAATCAGCCCATGTGGTCTAGCAGACCTACATTGTTTCGGTGTGTAAAATACACTGACCTCAGCTGCCAAATGGCACCATGGAATTGGCGTAATGAGAAACATAGAAGGAAACATTAAATAATCGAGGGAAAAAAGGCTGAAGAAAGGGCAGACGTCAAGAGCAAGGGAAAATATTTACTGCATGGACAAGACAAGATTTCGGGTATATTTTATGAACAGTCTAACCTACAAATTGAGGTATTTACATATTGCAGTGTGTGATGCATTTAAAGCATAGGAAGATACCCATATCTAAATTATTACTATGCAAACCAAAATAATTAATATTTAAGCAATATTTATTGTTATTTGTTACAGATGCACTATACCTCACTGTTTCCAAACCATACCATAAGAAGCAAGGCATGAAAATTTGGCTTAAATCAATGGGATAGAAACGGAAGATGAACAGGATGCCAACTTGGCAGAGCTAATATCCTGTCATATTCTTCACAGGTGAAAGACCAAGAATGAATCACAACTACGAATATTCAAGTGTCATTGAGTGTAAATAAACATGCTATGCTAATAGTGATTATTATACATACTATGTAATAATGGACAGTGAAGTGTATGCTTCAAATCAATGTTAAAGCTACGTGTATTCAACGAAGAAGGCTGCGATGAATTCAGAATCGCGTGATTCAAGAACAGCCCCTAAAGATTAGAGAGGAAACGACAACAGTCACAGACATAAAACACCACAGCGCTTTGAATGTCTTAGTCGACCACATTTTATATAAAAAAAAATTCAACCGCAAGTTTGGATTTCCACGCAGTGACACCTGTCCAATATGTGATTCCTGATTACAGAACATTAATGGAGAACAAATAAATACATTAAACTAAAGGATGCAAAATTTGCAGACTTTTGTAAAATAAAAGTGCCTCTATTAGAGGAAAGCTACCTTTAGACTTGTGTGAAATTTGATTTCCTGCAAACTCTCAAGCTACCACACATACGGACAAGAACTGTGTTCTATTCACGTCAGTTGTGCTATTGTGTTTTCGGTATCCATGGTGCTGGAAATAATACATTAGTTATGAATGTGTATAATGAGCTAACAAGTAAGAAAGGGAAAAATTATGTGACCTCTCTGGGAGTACCTCAAAATAATAGGAATACAGCAAGAGCATCTCGTTTTGATGGCAGATGGCTGCCCTGGCCATAATAAAATTACCACATGGTCAAATTAGTCTATATGTTGGTACTACTTGAACATTTACTTGCGTTGAACTGTGCGCCCTAGACAAATGCAACATTAAGTGTGTTTTTGTACATTTTGCCATACGCCTGAATAAAATGGCATTAAATGTCTATAACATAGAGTGAAGAATAATATGTTTGAAAAAAAAGGTGCCAACTCTTATTAATATAAAGAAAGGGAGAAGTTATTATTCAAATTTGGTATTCTACCAAAATCTCCAATCTACAAAACACAATTCTTGAATTATAAATTTTGCTTTAAAATTTTTTCACAAATTTGGTATCTAAATATGATTATCACCGGCGAATACCACCACCATAAACTGAGCTAGGCTGTATGTGGCTTACATAAAATCTACCTTAATGTCCATCCGAAGGGCGATTTTACGAACAACCTGTGTATTCTGCGCCCAGCTCTCGAAGGTTTTCAAAGAATATCCGGTGTTTCCAGGAAAAAACTCCTACCCACTCGGCAACCCTACACATTAATCCCTTGGAGGTCGGCAGCCCGCAACACGCGGAGGAAGGGCTGGCTGCAAGCCTCCATGCAAAGTGGCAGGGAGGATGAGTACATGACGTAATAGCATTATAGCGACACACTTCTAGGGGCGATAGGCAATGTAATGAAGAATAACTTTCTCAAGAGAAAACATGTTCAGAGATGCTATGTTATGCGTAAGGCTTCGTTGTAGAGAATATATCCACGCGCCTGAGAGGTAGGCATTCCGCGATGCACATGCCACACACCTGCTGCCTACCAAGTCTTCAGGACTGGTTTCCGAGCCTGGCCTCTGTCCAGAAGTGATAGGCAGTAGCACCGGACCGCATGCCACGTCCTTCCTTCGCTGCATTTCACCATGGGGACGTCCTCTGCTTTTTCCGCCGGACAACGAACTGGCCGATGACAGCGACTTCCAGCCCCCTTATATACGGCCAAGGCGTTGCTTCCACGTGTTCTAGAACCACCTCCCCTGAAAGGAAGCATTTCCCCCTGTTCCGCTCACGTGGAATCCGGAAGTACGATGTTCAGTTAACCAGACTCAGATTCAGAAATATTCACAGAAGCTCAGTCCTCCACTCGCTTAACGAGTGACCCACACAGGCGAGAAAACGTAACGGTGTTTTTACACTCGTTAAAATAACTAATGCTTACCGCAGTAACAAATATAAGGTGGATATTTGCAGAAACTAGCCGATATTGATTATTGTCCGCACGCATTTCGCTTGCCTAAAATAATTTCTCTAAATATCTACGTCAGAATGAGACCATGGCAGTCTTTTTTTTCCCAACACAACTTAAAACTATGGTGTAGTAATTGGCGGGAGGGTTTCAGTTAGTGATAAGCCCATGAGCGTCTCAGACCTAAACCTACACGCCTAATCATGTCAGGTGTTAACCATGAGAGAAAGTTACATGGAAACCTGTGTTTTGTGATGAGAGCTGCCAGCCATTGCATTCTTTTCTTTCGCATCAATATGGTTCCGGCCACAAAATTTTTTCGATCCAGATCAACTTCTTTGTATTTAAAAACATTCTTGCGAGGCAGTTGGTCTTTACTTGATGTAAGCTTTTTGACATTAGCAAAGGCGTATGTTCAAAAGCTTACATCAAGTCATGCACTCCCATTGCACAAATCTTTCAAAGATAACAGTAGGTCTTTAAATAGTGAGAATTTACTGAGGGAACGTGTTCTTTCATAAAACAGTAGTATTTATTTAGTTAGGTTAAATTTTACTCTTAATTTTATATACCATTGATATATTTCATTTAATGAGGTTTGAAGTTTTGTAGTACCTATAGCTATTTCGAGGTTAAGGGACCTACTGAAGATTACATTACTATCGGTATAGCAGCCAAATTGAACTAGCGGTGTGCAGTGCAGCGGAAATATGTGTGATAAACAATACTTGCTTAACATTTTATTATTTTTAGGTCAAATTTTGCATCTTGCGCTGTAAATATAGTTTTTAATAACTTGTGATTAATTCAACGTAGCAATTAGAGAATCTTGTTTAATAAAGTTAATTTATTAACCCAACTTATAATACTATGTTAAATGACTTTGCTGTAATCCAAAAACTACGCGACTTCATAAAATAAATACAGCGGTAATACAAATTTCAGGGTTTTAGGAAAAACAAATTCTTATTGATTTAAGAATTTTATCGTAAAAATCAAGGTTTTCAGGACAAAGGCTTTTTACAAACGGTTTAATCCCAACATGATTCCATGTTTACAATTCTTACTAGAATTAAAATTTATATTTGCTTATAACGTATACAAAACTATTAAATAAACAATATAATTATTAATTAAATATTTTCTATATTAATTTAATGCATTCAATTTAAATAACCATAAAAATATATTTATGAAAGAAAACTTATTTTGGAAAACATGTCCTTAATTTTAAGCTACATAAATTACGAAATTTTTTAACCCTTAACTATACTATATTAAGCAGTATAAAGGTAAAACCATTTATGATATATTCATTTTTACATTGTGTGCCAGGTGTATGTTTAAATATAATAAATATATTTTAATATAAATTTAGTAGTATACATGGAGAAAAACCTTTTATAAATTTTTTAGAATTAAATTTACAAAATTTTCTAATGCCAAGCTCAGTGGAGTTTGTTGATGTTATGCACTTCACAAAACCAAACAAAATGTACATTGAATTAAAATTTTTATTTTTTTATTTTGAGATAACATTGATTTAGCACAAAATAAAAACAACACAGGGGAGTAATTTAAATCATAATAATATGTTGTTTTTTTTTCTGTGGAATATGAAACGTAGTTTCACGACTAAACTATCGGGCGCCTGTTTCAGTCATGATTGCATTTTTTGTTGCCCGTTGCAGTCACGTGATAAAATTCACTCTACTTGTACGTCGTGTAAGCACGAAATAGTTGAGTGTTTCTAACGACATTTGGTAATTAGCCACTGAAGCGATCCAGGCGACCACTGAAATACTGGCGAGACTGCAGTGGTAGTTCACCGGGTAAGGTGGAATACATAATCGATGAATTATTGAGCGCAATACCACTTCTTTGTGAAGTGCTGCTTGTTCTTTAAGCCCTATTCGTTCGAATGATAAGTTCGTTATAATGAAATAAAAGCTACTTCTAAACTAGCGGCTGAAGAATCTTTAGAGCTACTTCATGCCAAGAGGCTGACATTATTATACAGTTTTGGTACTGCCACTTATGGAAAAGTATTCCCAGCGTATATCATTACAATATTTTATGTGAGCTTCTAAATGCCTTCGTTGAAGTACCGTGTTTTTCAAGCTTAATATTTTTACGTTTAAAAAGAAATTGTTTCGTTTTTTTATGTAACAATTGTTGGGCTGCGCTTGCAAAATATATTTAGTTTCAAATTAATTGAAAACAAAATTTTTTAAGTACTCTTATCTTTATTCATCACGGAGTACATAATTTTATCATTTATTATTTTGGGATGAATGTGAAAAGTACTAATAAATAACAGAAAATATTAATTTGTGACAGATTTTTAATTATGTTTTAAAAAACGTTATTCTCTAACTCTGCTCTCATACATTGCTATTAATGCACTACGTGTAAAATTAGCAAGAGAATAATCTTTGATAGAAAATTTACATCAATACTGGTACGATTTTAATTTTTTTCAATTTTATCGAATAATATTCCTATAAAAACAAATTTTTCCATAAAAAGCTACCCTCTATACGTGGCTATCATACAAATTCTTGATATACACCTTAAACCCAACAAGATAAACATTGTCAAATTTTGCAACCTCAATGATACCAAAAAGGGATATTTTGGGTTTGGCTCATGGACCAATAAGTACTTTAAAAACCAATACTTTATCAAGTAACAGTTGTGTTAGTGTTAAGATTTAATTAATCGTACAAGCAAGGCTTGAGAAACAATCACTATATTATACAAAGTAGTGATAATCAGCTAAATAAGTCACTGATCAAATATTACACTCTAAAAAAAATTGGTTGTCTGTAAAGTCGGTTTACGGACGATATTTTAACGTGACAACTTCATAACAAAACATTGATGAAATGATTGCATACTTTTATGAATAAAATTGAATCATTTTTATTGAATTATCACTATTATGTATGGATACAAAGAAGGAGTGAAATGAAATCTACAATTTAATTGATAAATTTATTTTTATTTGCACTCATTAATTCAAATATGTTTATTACTTTAACGAACAGATTATTTTAACTATAACGTTTATACATGTTTGCTATTTAACTTCTTCCAATCTGTGTTATTCTGTTAAGGATAGGACGATGATAGGAAAAGTAGGAAACGAATGGGAGTGTTTATAGTTTAATGTGCCTCGAAAAAGTCAAATCGATGTTTGTTCCAATCGAGTGGAAGAGAGATAGAGGCGGCGCAAGCGTACAATGAGCGTAACGGGACACAGCGTAACGGAACACTGTGCGTAACGGGACACTTTTTCGTGCGTGTAGCCGGCGTTAATCGATTTATTAGACGTTGTCACGTCAAAAATTGATATATATCGAACCCTATTTCCTGCACAAGGAACCAACTTTGGTTTATGATTTACCAAAATAAATTTAAAAATCAACGCATGTAAACAATGACACGTTCATTTTTTACAAATGTTTCTCCAATATCTGCACGCTTTTTGACGTGACAACGTCTAATAAATCATTGAACGCCGGTTGCACACACGAAGAAATGTCCCATTACACACATTGTCCCGTTACGCACATTGTCCCGTTACGCACATTGTCCCGTTACGCACATTGTCCCGTTACGCACATAGTCCCGTTACGCACATTGTCCCGTTTCGCACATTGTCCCGTTGCGCACATTGTCCCGTTACGCGGTGTCCCGTTACGCTCATTGTACACTTGCGCCGCATCTATCTCTCTTCCACTCGATTGGAATAACCATCGATTGGACTTTTTCGAGGTACAATAAACATGAAACACTCCCATTCGTTTCCTACTTTTCCTATCATCGTCCTATCCTTAACAGAATAACACAGATTGGAAGAAGTTAAAAAGCAAACATGTATAAACGTTATAGTTAAAATAATCTCTTCGATAAAGTAATAAACATATTTGACTTAATGAGTGCAAATAAAAGTAAATTTATCAATTAAATTGTTTATTTAATTTCACTCCTTATTTTTATCCATACAAAATAGTGATAATTCAATAAAAATGATTCAATTTTATTCATAAAAGTATGCAATCAATTCATCAATGTTTTGTTATGACGTTGTCACGTTAATCTATCGTCTGTAAACCAAATTTACAGACAACCTATTTTTTTTTATCATGGCCACACTCAAAATTAAGTTAAGGCCAAATTAAATTAATCTTTAAGAAATTTTTTAGGACTAAACAATTATATTAACTAAGAAATCAAAAAAATTATTTTTAAAAGGACAAGTAAAAGGAGAAATGGCTATGGAAGAAATCACCGAGTTTCCAAAGTTTCTTAACAGATCGGCGCAAAATATTAGCTAATTCAATAGTGTAGTTGGCACGGGAAACGAGTCATTTAGCACCAAGATTACAAATGACTATCACTTCTGCCTGTTGGTCCTGAACCACATAACAAAACCAGCTTTAAATGGCAGCTCAAAATAGGCAAACTCAACACCACTAAGATTTTCAAGCCCAAACCTCAGAGCTAAACAAATTAAATAGGGTTTAAAGGTGGTGAGGTATATGAAGAAGAAATAAAGTTTTTCTTTTGTCTATTTCAATCAATACTATTTTATTTTCAACTACATAAAATCTGTGTGAATGATTTCAAAATAATTATCTTGTATGGCAAAACAAAACCACTCAGAAAATACTCTTGGCCAGAACACCATGTATGACATCTTTGAAAACAAATTAATTTACTGATTACGTTCAAGAATTTAATTCTTTTCTCTTGGTAAAACTGCATGGTAGTATTCTCAACATACAGATAAAATTTCCCTTCCCTACGGTGGTTAGCTCGCTAATCGATAAAATTAGCTAAATTTAATTCGCGTATCTTGACTTTCCAAAAACAAAGTCTCAGTGAAATTCCTGTCACTTCAAAAGCGCTTGAACTTGGAAACAATAAAATCCCCTCCACTTGGTAAAACTTCTCTAAGTTCATTCCAAGTATGATTGTAAAGGGAGGAAGTATACTTAGGCATAAATATCCCAACACAAAATTTCTCTAGTGTGTCATGTTCTTGCTGAAACATACGTACAGTACACAACTTGTAAAAAAACTACTACCATGACAAATATGAACTATCTCCAAAAGTAGGTCGATACTTGTTTCCGGCTGACCCGATTCCAACTCCAATAATCCCCGACGGACTTTGGGTAAGTGACCACATTCCCCCACGATCTCTATATTTCTCTTCCACGCCCCACCCCCCACCGACCAACTGTGTCTGACGATCGTGACAATAACGCCTCCAACAAAAAGAAACCCTGTTTGCATCCAATGGCTTTGTTCTTCCTCACTCCCCCACCCTGTGCCACCAGCCATGTGAGGCGGGAACCCTCGCCCTAGCTGGTCCCGGGCAGAGCCACAGCCAATCCCTGCGCCCGCGGCTGGAGACACCTGGAGGTGACGTCAGCCAGCAACCTGTGTCAGGCTGCCCAACTTCTCTCCGCGGGAGATCATGTGATCCTTATGCTGGCTAAAACCTGTTTGGAATCGTGCAGATTATATTTTAAAAAGACCAGTTTCGCTTCAAAGCAATTAAAACTGATCTGTTAAAACAAACAAGACTGAAACTTATATTTGAACAATAATTGTTGTATTAAAATCTAAAAATATTTAAAGTTTACAAGACTATAATTTATTTTTAAGTATAATTCTTAATGCAACACGTTTACGCTGCTATACGCAACTTGGCTACTCTCAGTACAAAACGTATCGCATTGAAGTAACATATAAAACAAATAAATTCCAACACGTTATTTTATTTATTTCAATGTCTAGACGTTATTTTAATGAAACAGTGTTGTTTTCAAAGTGAGATTAACTATATTCAATTATTTACCTAAATACCCAAATTACATAAATAATTTTTTTATTATTTTAAGCTTAAGCTATCTATCAGTGGAAGTTCAAACTAATCAAACTCTCTGTATTGTTTTTTTTTTTTATATTCATCTTCTAAACAACAAGAAAATATGTATTATAATTATTTTTACATAATAAAGTAAATTATTCAGATATATTTCAAGTAATATTCAAGATTAAAGCAAAAAATCTTGTTATGTGTTCAACAGGACGTTCATACAAACTACCATAGTATATTATGTACATAAAATTCAGTACTTATAAATCAAATGCACATAACAGAGAACAGATGGAATATAATTAATTGCTTCTCCTTTAGAATGTCCTGGGGTTCTTCGAAAAAGTCCTCCAAAACAAAAATATATCTTGTGGAAATACGAGCTTCCATCCAGTTGTAACGAGACTAATATAACCTAATAATGGTTTGAAGCCTCCAACGTGATCGTTCTAGCTTGTAGTTTCGATGAATGTATATAGTTGGCCAAGCACATTGAATCTTACAAAACTCACTTTTGTGTTGTAAAATAATTCACTGAGTTCTTAAATATAATTTAGTACTTTTTAGTATAGACTTCATTCATAAATTAGTTACTTAAAATATTTCACAAAACTATAATGTTCATATTTTCCAAACTGAACTTTATTGTTTACTATTCATATCAACAAACAACAAACGAAGAACTTAAAAAAAATAGATTGTCTGTAAAGTCGGTTTACGGACGATAGTTTAACGTGACGTCATAACAAAACATTGATGAAATGATTGATCCAGAAGAAAAGGAAATATCATATTCGGCCTGAGACTGAGCCGTAATAGGTTTTTGCAACCAAACCATTTTGGCATTAAAAATATTATATTCTTTGAGGAAGATTTTTCTTTTAATTTTTATATCTTTTGTATGATAAAATCTACCTCTGCATACTTTTATGAATAAAATTGAATCATTTTTATTGAATTATCACTATTTTGTATGGATACAAAGAAAGAGTGAAATTAAATGTACAATTTAATTAATAAATTTACTTTTATTTGCATTCATTAATTCAAATATATTTATTACTTTTGAAATGATGCATGTGCCGTATTTATTTTTACAAGAACCAAAAAAAAAAAATTCGCAGTTGCCGAGACTCGAGATGACAACCTATGGTTTGGAAGTCAGCCATGCTAATCGCACGGCCACGAGGCCATATTGAAAATAATTGTTTCAGATGTTATAAATTAATAATATTCCACGCACGATATTTGTTTGAATTTCTTTTAACTAGCATATTCTCTGTTGGACTCGAAATATTTACACGCTCGTGGGCTCATAACTATAATACGGTGTATGATTTAGTTGATAAAATAATAATTCATGACAAATAATTACCAATATCAAACTAAAGCGTGAAAAGTATCATACCAGCAATAAATATTTAGTTACACAGATAAAACAATACTCATACAAAACTGTTTAAATATACTGATTTACACTAGTAATTAAAATAATACGTACTTGTAAGAACGCAATTTCCTTGCGAATATACTCCCGTGGCGCGGTGCACAACAATAACCTCGAACCCCGCTATGTTGTCGTCTGCCCCAAGCCGTGTGTGGCGACATGCCCAGGCGTGATCCAACCGGCGCGACCCACCTATCCCTGCAGCATGGCGAGGTGAAACCTGAGCAGTACGCCGCCACGTGCCGGCCGAGTTCTCTGTACCGTCCGCAACATACCAGAGAGATGCCACGCATGCGTAAAGTCTTGTCGGTGGTCGTCTCTCGGGGCGTGCGCATCTCTCTCGCGGGCTGTTGGCTGGGAGTTCCCTGCGACCTATTGGGTAACCGAAGGCTGGCAGTTCGTGCGGGATTTGCGTGCGTACGGGAGGCGGCCTAGCAGCGCCAACTGCTACCGACCGCGTCCCGCGGGTGGCGGATACGGGAGCCCAGCTCGAGAGTTGCAATCTCGCTGGGGTGGCTGTGAATAACCAATAGCAGTCCGCGGACCAATGGCCGGCCTGCGGAGTCGTTATTACGGCTGTCGGTGTGAAAGGTAGCCTGAATGCAGCTCGGCGCGTGGCAGGAAGCAGCTTCGTCGGCGAAGGCCCGCAGGGGAGCTCGATGTGCTGCAAAAATGCGAAGTGTAGACGAACTGCGGGCTGGAACTTGCGGAGCTGTGAACTGCTGCGCGCGCAACGGAACTGAAATGCATCGGAACTCTGAAGGAAGACATCAGGAACCTTCAGCTGGGGCTGCTGTAGGTGTGGCAGCAGTAGCCTCGAGCGGCGCGACCATTAAACCGTCTCGGGGATTTTGGGTGGCGAGGTTGGTTCCCTCCCCCCACCCTGGCTTGAAAAGTACTGCTGTTGACCTGAAGAAGGAAGATGAAGATGGCGCAACGTCAGGCTGCCTTTCGCTCCGAGAGCCAGCAGTTCGAGCCGGTTTACTGGCTCGTCTGCCCGCTTCTGTCTTAACTGTGGCTGCCTGGGCAGCTGTGGCTGGGCTGACGTGAAGTCGCCCGCCCCTGGGGGCGCATGCGCCCCTGGCTAATAATAACCCAGGAGCTCCCAACCTTAAATGCGGGCCGCAAGGCCCAAGCACCCAACTCCACCAAGGTTGATTTTCAGCCCCTCCAACTCTTCTTACCTGGACCCTTCTTCCTCTTGTCCAGTAGTTACCTGCTTGCTTAATGCATGTTAATTTATCCCCGCATGAACCGGCCCAGGGTTTTCCCTGTGTCTATGCAGGTTTTACCTGGGTCACACTTAGCTAGCTTTTAAGCTAGGCGACCAATGGGGCGTCAGTCATGGCGCCAATCGCAGCCATGGCTGGCCAATAAACCCCAATAAGCACATGATGCACGCGCCCTTGTCCTGCATGGTTAAAAACCCGCATGGTAGAGTGTATAGGCTTCGGCCTGAGACACACTTAGGTCCTCCCCTAACCTGGACCCTCCCATATACACTTAGAATTAACTTAGGCTAGGAAAAAAAAAAATCTTCCCTACCCAGACCCCTTCCAAATACACTTAGTAATTAGTTAGGTTAGGAAAAAAAAACACATCCGTAGTGGGACATCCGTAGTGGGACATCAGTAGTGGGACAATTTTTCGTGCGTGCAGCCGGCGTTCATCGATTTATTAGACGTTGTCACGTAAAAATAAGTTACTTCTATGAATTAAAAATGAAAATGTACAGGCATAGAAATACTAATTACTCTTTCTATTCTGGAATATTAAATAGAGTATAAACATCCATGTTTGTACTCAGGTATAACTGCAGTTCAATATGTCTATTAGGAGTGATAATCCTCACAACCCTCAGCAGCTCTAAATGCAGGCTACCCGCATTGCAGAAATGGTTGCCTCTCAGCATACCCTACCATCTCCAGGCGTCGCAAGCATTCAAAGATCTGCTCTTTGACCATTTGTCCCTGGGAACGTACTTGTGTACTCGTCACAGCCAACCTCATGACTTTGCTGTGGAAATAACTTATTATGAATTCTTGTACTTGTGGAACACGCTAGTTTTTTCAATTTACACTTATTAAATACATCTTTCTATGCAATCCGGTAGAAATGTGAGGAACGTTGCCGTGAGTCAGTAAGTTTTGTCAGGTCCTCCTATTTTTCAATCAATTTTTTACGTTAATATTTCATTGTTATCTCATTTCCCTTCACCGTCCCTAATTTATTTGAAATATAAAAGAATTTAAGCCCAATAAATACATCCCATCCTTACCTGTTTTGACAGTTTTTTTTTATGAAAATTAATTGTGTAAAAATTTACAAAGAGGGTTGCCTTGGTGTTACACTCTCAATTAATGATGCGTTTGTTAATCAGCCAACTATGCTTTTGTTGGCTCCTGAACTTAGCCAAACATCTTCAAAGATGTTTGCAAATTTTGCATTATTTAGTTTTCTTCAAAGAGGCTTTACCAACTTTCTTAACATTTTTTTGTTTGGTTTTTATTTTACAGTGCTCAAAACAGGGGAAAAACTATTTAATGTTTTTTTTTAATTATATTTGCAGTATTATGTTTATTTTGAAATATTTGAATTTTTTCCTTTGTAGAAATCATAATAGGGAGTGGACTCCAGTTAAGTTGATTTTCTAGTTACGTATTATTATGTTTCAGAAGGTGGTTTTCATTAATTTGTATAAATACTTTCAGATTAACAAGCAAAACAATCCATAATAATAACAACCAAAACATGAGCAACATTTCAGCAACGTGACCTTGCAAATACCTTCATGCTGTTGACACAGATTACGGATTTAAGTGGCTCAGAGGTCAAACACAACTATCTGTAGTGACGTACATGTCTGTCTTCCGTGAGTCAGTGTGGTCAACAATTCAAAAGATTTCTCTGCTTGCCCGACGCCAACACATTCACGCTTGTCTGTGTTCATTCCAAACAATGTCTCGCCACGATATAGTTTTCCTTTCACCCCGAAAGTTATTTTTACAACGTGAAGAATACGGCCACATACACTGTAAAAATAGTTTTGAAATTTGACACAAAATACATGCGGCAGCAAAAGCTCCATTGTTATTAGTGTAATTTTTTTTACTGTTTATGGTTGTTGGTGTATCGTAACTCTTCTTCTTAAGTACTAATGGTCGGTCTGATTAGCAAACCTGGTAACTATCTCAATGCAAATTTTACAGGAGGGAGCAAGAGCAAAAACTTGAAACTCCATCCTATCTGCTTGTTGTAACAATTTGCTAACTCTTAAATCCTTAGTTTTATGTTCACTAAAAATATTAATTGTCATAAGTTAAGTTAAACATTAAAATGTTATATTCGTCTAGAGCTTTGTTAAATTGGGAATGGTTTATCGTAGAAACATTTATTGGTTATGACTCTTAAAGAGGACATGCGGGAAAGTGATTGCGAGGAACTTGATGCATAAATATAAAAATTTACGATATTGGAAGTACGTGGTTTGTTAATTAGGTCGTATAAATAGCATCAAAAGCGTAAAAGAACAATGGAATTTTTTTTTCGTAATTTTGCAACGATGTTGGTGTATATTTTACTTCATGGTATGCGAATTTACATATTTATGCATTTGCAAGTTTATCACTTCTACCAGATAAATTTTCTACGTCATTCAGTACATTTACACAAAAAATGAACATGTAAATTCATACCACTTACAAGAAATATTTTTTAGCTTGAAGCTGTTTGTTAAAAATACTATCCTTATATAATTTGTTATTATATTTTGCCTTTTATTGATGAAGTAAACACTTCTAACGATCAGAGCTAACTAGCGGAGTACGACCCTATGACCTATTTGCTGACCGTCTAAGCGTGTTAACATCTCAACCATCGTGCAAACTAATAAATTATGAAGTAACAGAAATACAAATTTCATAACGACGTATTGAACTAGTGGTAAATAATCAATAACAAAATATGTAAATAAAATTATATTTTGTAATTGTAAGTACGTATATTTTCACATACTTAGTAGTTTAAAAAATTTACTGTGACAAATATTATGCACTTATAGAATGACGTGCTTATATACAAAGTAGTATATGAATGGGGTTCCAAAAACTGGTGTTGTTGCGTGGAGCTGGAGCCGATGTCCTCTACCTTATATTGTGACGTCACGGTGGCCATCTTGGATGACCTTGACCATGATCTTCATTATTTGCCATAAGTTGCTAAAAAACACTCAAAATTTCCAGTTTTTAGGAAAATAATTAAGCCAAAAATCTCAACAAATCATAAAAATCTAAATTTACAATTTTCAAAAGGAAAAAACAGCAAAATATTCAAAAATATGGAATTCGAAAATCCTTACAACAAATGAAAATTCCCCAAAGTGACTAGCCGCTCTAAGCTGCCGAGGATCTTGAGCTCGCCCATTAGGATTCATGGACGCCATTTTGAATTGTGTCATCACCATTACAATTATCGCTACGATCGCCATATTGAAAATATGCACTTTTGATGCTAGAAATTCAGATAACATTTTTAAATTAATAAAAAATAAAATAATATAATAATTTAAAAAAAATATTTGAGGTTATACTGTAGTTGTTTTTTTTGTACATATTGGCTAAGACAATTCACGTATTTAGCAACATTAACGAAACAAAACTTTGTACCGCCTCCTCAATTTAAATAAATATAAAACAAATCATTGGAACCTTAAAAATAACTGAAATACGAAATATAAATATCTCAGTTTTAATGAAATAACATGAGAATGTTGTATGTATGTATGTATGTATGTATGTATGTATGTATGTATGTATGTTTGTATGTATGTATGTATGTATGTATGTACCTATATATAGGTATATAACCTCTGTAAGTCGAACTCGAAGGGAGACGCCAAAAAATTCGAGTTAGAGTTTTCGACTTATGGAGGATTTCGATTTAAGCGGATTTTGATTAGACATAAAGAGGTTGAGATTCATTCGTATACATTTTGAGTTAGAGAGGTTAAATAAATAAAAATTTAAGTTGCAGAGGTGACAAGCATATTTTTATTTATTATAAAGCAACATTATTTCAAAACATCCTTAAAATAAAATAAAAATATGGCATTAAAAAAAGTCAGTAATTTTTTTTTTTCTTTAGATGATTCGGTTGTTCTCTATCTAAAGCTTTTTCAAAGTTATAAAGAGCAGGAAATTCTTGTTTTTCAGTTGCTGGTTTGCTCTTCTTGCCTCTTTGACAACAAATGACTTGCTTCGCTAAAGTTCAAATGAAATAAAAAATAAAAAATTAAATACCTGACACCAAAGCAAGCAAACACGTCAGTCAAAAATTCGTGGTAATCCTATTTATTGTATACTCTTAAATTTATTTCTAACAAACAATGTTGTACTTACATTGTCGACAAATTCTTAAAGTCTGTAACTTATTTTTCTTCGAACTATAGAGGTAATAAGTTTCAAATAATCGAGTTGTAAAGGTTGTAAAATAAAACATTGCTATGTTCGAGATACAGAGGTCCAATTTAATTTTTCGGGTTATGGAGGGAAAATCTGTACCAAAATGGCTTGGAGAGACTCACTGATTATTTCGACTAATAGAGGGTTGAAATTTCGAGCAACGGAGGTTTTTGGGGCTTGAATGGAAGGGAACACAACATTTTTTCGAGTTTGGGAGGTTTTCGACTTATCGAGGTTCGACTTAAAGAGGTTCTACTGTATGTGTATATATATATATATATAGCAACCCGATTAACTGTTCAGAGGTTGGCTTCCCCTTTGACGTCACTGATGCCGTGACTCCCAAGTATCGTGGATCATAGCGGGATGCACACCGCAAGTCGCTTCGTTATCATTAACGCGGTGCATGTACGTGCACTGGAGACAAGCCACTCCAGATCCTCTTGTGCGCTGTATCGTGCTCCGTTTCATCTCGCCCAGACGAGACACGAGACACGAGACACGCTGCACTTCCTGTGTGGCGACACAGCTCTACTTACCCACCCCGGGCGGGTTAGCTGGCTTGCCGAGTCCTTCTGTGTCTGTATCGTTAGCCGGCGCTAATGGGCTACCGTCTGGGCAACTGCATTTACGTCGCAAACCGAATTACGGTTTATTGAACTCGCTATCGACAAGAAATATAACCTAACAAAATTATAATAAAGTTTTTTTTTTTTGAAAAAAATATATATATTTCATTACCTTTAGATTTTTACTAACACCTACCATTATGTTACCTGTAACATAAACATTCACTAACGTCTAATATCCCGTGTGGACATATTATTACCAGCTTTATAGATTGTTTTCAAAGTTATAGAAGGCATTAATTGGTTTAACAGAGTTAAATAAAAAATATTGTGTACCTACTGAACGAGTGATATTTTTTGAGCATTTCCTTTAGTTCAAAATTGTGTTTGTTTACAAATATATAAATTTTTTTGTTTGTTTAGATGTTAGTTTTGTGCATGATTCACACGTACGCTGACCTTCCTCGAGGACGGAGCAGCTAATCAGAACTTGATCTACCAATGGAATCACGTCGACATTCCATTGCGCAAGAAGCTGGCGTAACAAATTGTTTTCCTTGGATTTTCACAATGCGTGTATTTTATGCATGGTTAGAGAGAAATCCATGTTACCTACATCTTTGTTATAAACGTCATGAAGTTAAATCAATGTAAACAGATTTTTAGTAAAAAAAATTGGTTGTCTGTAAAGTCGGTTTACGGACGATAGTTTAACGTGACAACGTCATAACAAAACATTGATAAAATGATTGCATACTTTTATGAACAAAATTGAATCATTTTGATTTTAATAATAAAAGAATAAATACTTGAAATTATATTAGTAATCAGATTTTTAAAATGCAAGAATAATTAACCTTTATTGCCGAAATTGTTGTTGTAATAAGCAATGAAAACCACATTAATTTTTCATTTCACTTTATAAACAGTCGACGAAACTGTTCACGTGTAGATGACTTGTAATTAATTTAAAAAAAACTGGCGTTTAGCTATAAAGTTTAAATATAATTATGAACAAGTTTCAATATAAATAAACTGTAATCAAATATCTATCATCAATTATATGAATCACCATAATATTTTAGTCAATTGTAACATAACCTATTATTACTGCACTCGCCGACAGCGTAAGGGAACACAGCGTAACGGAACAATGAGCGTAACGGGACACAAGGTAACGGAACAATGAGCGTAACGGGACACAGCGTAACGGAACAATGAGCGTAATGGGACACAGCGTAACGGATCAATGTGCGTAACGGGACACTTTTTCGTGCGTGCAGCCGGCGTTCATCGATTTATTAGATGTTATCACGTCAAAAATATATATTTATTACCATTACAGAACAGTAAATCACCTTTAATTTAAAAACAAATAATTTGTATGAACCTATTTAGGTTAATTATATTACTGAAATTTAAAAAAATAATTAATTTTAAATTATTTTGCCATAAATTTTTACTATACATACAATTCAAACATTTCATTTACTAAATCCATCAAATATATGTATGGTTGCCAAGTTTTTGACGTGACAACGTCTAATAAATCGATGAACGCCGGCTGCACGCAGGAAAAAGTGTCCCGTTACGCACATTGTTCCGTTACGCGGTGTCCCGTGACGTTCATTGTTCCGTTACCTTGTGTCCCGTTACGCTCATTGTTCCGTTACGCTGTGTTCCCTTACGCTGTGTTCCCTTACGCTGTCGGCGAGTGCAGTAATAATAGGTTATGTTACAATTGACTAAAAAATTATGGTGATTCATATAATTGATGATAGATATTTGATTACAGTTTATTTATATTGAAACTTGTTCATAATTATATTTAAACTTTATAGCTAAACGCCAGTTTTTAAAAATTAATTACAAGCCATCTACACGTGAACTGTTTCGTCGACTGTTTATAAAGTGAAATGAAAAGTTAATGTGGTTTTCATTGCTTATTAAAAACAACAATTTCGGCAATAAAGGTTAATTATTCTTGCATTTTAAAAATGTGATTACTAGTATAATTACAAGTATTTATTATTTTATTATTAAAATAAAAATGATTCAATTTTATTCATAAAAGTATGCAATCATTTCATCAATGTTTTGTTATGACGTTGTCACGTTAAACTATCGTCCGTAAACCGACTTTACAGACAACCAATTTTTTTCTTAATATATTTATTTTAAATACTTAAAAATTTATTTGATTTCAAAGACAATATGGATGAATAAAGTTTTACATGTATAAATACTAATAAACGTAAAGTACATATTCTTTTATATATTGTTTTATTTGTGTGTTGTTGACAAAGAGGTCAAAAAAGATAGACACCTACACCACACGTCAGGAAAGTTGTGGGAAGACTCGTTCATGGCCCACAGTAATGAACGTGCGCCTGAAGTGACTTGGACAAACATGGAAAACCGAAATACCGACACAGGGATGCTTGGACAGTGTTACTGTCGTGGTACCTCGCTCGGTGCTTCCCGTTTGCTCGGCATGGTCGGCCTAGCATGATTGAGCATACCTCACTAATCGAAACTTTTAAACTTTTAAAAGTGTATGATGTTTAAACATTGTTCATTATAGCTGCAGTAACTAGTAGGCGTGTGTAGTAGTAGTACATTTCAACCATGAATTAGACTGTTATCCCACTCAGAACTAGCAGAATGTAAACTTATTTATTTATCTCCTTCACAGAATATTTCACTGAGATCTTGTGAATTTTTGCTTCCAAAAATAAATCTATTCTTCCGAAAAAAAAAAATAACTTTTTATAATTTGACTGATGAAGAGATTTCTCTAAATTTTAAATAACGCTTTTTTCCTTTGGTTAATTATGCAGATATATTTTTTTTGTATTACTTAGAATTGTATAGATTATATCTATTTTATCAATGTATAAAATTAGCTGACTTAAAATGTATTGCATTTTCATGCATTTAGCATTAAAAATAATTAGTAGAAGTTATTTTTCTTATAATGTCATAGAATTTTATAGGCCTATGATATTTATAAATAAAAAAATATTGCACATAACCTTAAAAGTAGTCTTGTAGCACTTACACAAAATCTAGGTTTTGTGTGTTATTTATTTCGTATTTGTGTAAAGGATGTTAAATAAACTAAATTAATAAACATAGCATGTGAACCAGGAAATAAAAATAACTCATTTTCTTCTAGGCTGTTTATGGGTATCTAAATTATGGTAGGTTACTTATTGTTTAAAAGTATCCACCAAATTAGAGAAACAAAAAAAACGTTGATCACCAGTATACAGCAAAATACTTTTTAAGTCAAACTAATTAAATTTATGCTGTTTGTGTTGTTAGTTTATACAAAAAAATACTAGAACTGAATTTTCTCTACATAACTAACAAATATTAGTTTTTTATCATTATTATGTTAAATTTTATATCATTTTGTAACACTTTATACATGTGCATATAAATACCTTCACTTCGATTCCAGTGAACTTATAAAATTAAAATTTATCTCTAAACCTTTGCACTTTATCTTTATTTCTAAGTCTTGGCCCTTTAAATTTAGCTCTAAGTCAGAAACTTTGTTAGCTCTAAATCATAGTACTTGAAAATGCGTGCTGTTTTTACATGGTGGGATTGCGGAGAAAATGGTTTTTATTTTCTGCTCAACTAATGGTTAAACTACACCCTATACGAGTAATGGACTTAGAATTTGTTATTTTTTTTTTTAGGGATTTAAGAAATGAAGATAAACAACGTAGTATGCCAGCTTTTAAATTTGATATTTCTGTGAATGAATAACAACTTAATATACATTTATAACTATTAGCGTTGTTTTCTTCTAAAGAGCTTGACACCCTGTCAATTATTTGTGTTCAATCAACAAAACTTCACAACAAAGTTGGAGAGGTAGCATTCGTTTAAACATGGCTTCCAAATTTCTGTCAGATTCAAATAAAATTGGCCAGATAGTAGTTTATATTGGTTCCTCTAGGCCAAAAGTGGGAGTGAGATACTAAGTAATCGAACTCCAGATTTAATTATGACTTCACCGTTGCACTTTTCGTTAAGTTCGCCATTTTAACCTTGACCTTCAATATTTGTCAAAAAATAAAAAAAAATACTAAAATTTTTCCAAATTTGCAAAAAATTGGCTAAAATTTCCAGTGTTTTGGTGCCAAATTTCCGTCACAAAATTTAAATATAAATTGAAAAATAAAAAATTCCTTTTTCGAGATAAACATCCCGTTTTAGTCTCCAAAATATTTCAATGGCTTGAAATGTCCCAAAGAGCTTAAATTTCCCATTTATAAGTCTTAAATAAGCCTCTGGAGGTGAGCTTTGACAATGACCTTGACCTCGGCCGCCATTTAAATTTTTGCTATTTAGAAAATCTATAATCATTAAGCCAAAAAACCGAAAATTTTTAAATTTATAAAAATTATTATTTATTACAATTTCAATAATATTTTAATAATGAAATGCACATAAATCAAAGGGGTCCTTGCTTCAAACCTGTTAGGTCAGTCAATTAAAAATGGCAATGGATCCTCTGTCTGTAGTGGCAGCTGATATATTGACCTCCCACCATTAATGCCAAAGCAGATATTATGTCAACCAGTATAACTTCAACGCAGCCATCTTGGAGCCACTATCTTCTTTTCAATACTCATAAGGAGTGCTAATGTAATGCAGTACACACATTATCTGCTAGAGGGCGCTGCCACCATTTAAGTTAATTTTTTATCTGCTTGAGTGCAGTAGTGTTTACTACCGTGACATTCGCCATATTGGCCACGATCTTGAAAATCTGTAATTATTAAGCTAGAGATTTGAAAAAAAAAAATCCCATAATCATAAAAATCCACTTATTAATTTACTGATTGATTCAATCGATTCATATTCTTTGTTCGATCCATGGACGATGAAAGTTTAATTAAATTAAATATCACATCAATTTAACAAAATAAATTAAACAATTTTTTTAAAAATATTGTTTATTTATAATACCTATCTCCAATCGGTTTACTGAAGACAGATACTATCCAGATACTTTGCTGACAGTGTCTTTCTCTTCCCGACAATGTTTCACTTACTGTATTAATAGACTACATTACAATTCCAGAACTGTAAATGGGAGTATTCATAGTCTCTAAAACGCACTTCTTCACTTACCTCGAAAGGATATGGTTTACCATACACGCAGGCCAATAACAAGTTATATTTTAAAGATCCGTGCATTGATACTTCCTTCACTAAGCTGATTTATTAAGTTTTGCTTGATATCGTCAAGAAAAGTACAAATATATTTTGTCTCAATAAAAGTATTTAGCTAACAGCAGTTTTTCAAAATTCCACGAAATGCAAAATTCGCCAAGTGGAATCCATTATAATTGACATGTAAAACACCGAGCACAGTCTTGGGTTTAGTTTCATGTCCAGGCGTCATCACAATCGGTTGTTGCACATCTGCCTGTGTGCTTGTACATAAACTAAACTCTAACATTAAGCGAGGAGACGAAATGTCTACAGGTAGTTCCACAGTAGGCACACGTACATCACTTTTACAGCTTTGCTCATGTCGTTCAAAATTATCAATAAGAGTAAACCAAACAAGGCACTTATCGCAGTGAAAATTCATACACGAAGGATTCTTTGTACATTTACTCCTCCCATGTCTAAGTGCGAAATGGGAAAATGCGAAAGAAAATAACAGAGTAGCTGCAAAGATATCTAGTCGAAGGAGACAGACCTTCAGTTTTGTCTCAGGTTTGACTGCTGTAATATCAATTCCCGGTGTACTTTTTAGTATGTCGATGCAACGCTGTTGCAGCAAAATCCTTACTTCCTACCGCACAGCAGTACATTTGCATGACTTCAAGTGTTTTTTGTTAATTGCTTGAGACATTTTTTGTTAATTGCTTCATACATTTTTTACAGTCAAATATTTTTCTAGAAATATTCTCAGCACATTCTCTTTTTTCGTTTTGACAAGCAATACTGTTGGCACCGATGGAAGGAGACTTCAACAAGCATGATTCCACTGGCATAAGAGTCTCTAATGCCTGCAGTGCTAGCTGCAGAGGAAACCTTGATGAGTTTTGTTTCACCAGCGAAGGAAACTTCAATGGCTACAGTACAACTGGCATCAATGATGTTCACTGAAAGTACATTGCTGTCTTCCCAGCATGAAGTCATTACTCGGACAAGACATTCTTGTACAACAGTATTGCCTGTCAACGCGAAAAAAGAGAATGTGCTAAGAATCTTTCTAGCAAAACATCTGAGTGTAAAAAATATCGGAAGCAATTAAGAAGAAATGATTTGTTAAAAAAAACACTTTAAGTCAAGCAAAGGCCCTGCTGTGTGGCAGGAAGTAAATGTTTTGCTGCAACAGGATTGCATCTAAATACTAAAGAGTACACTGGGAATTGTTACAACAGCAGATAATTCAGCACCTGGTTCAAACGTGAAGGTTTGTCTTCAACTACTAAATATCCTTGTAACTACTGTGTTTCGTCATTAGTATTTTCCTATTATGCACTTAGACACGAGTGGAGTAAATGTACACGTATAAATTTTCGCTGCGTTAGGTGTCTTGTTTGGTTTACTATTATTGATCATTTGAGAAGACATGAGCAAAGCTGTAAAGGCATAGTCGGTGTGCCTACTGTGGAACTACCTGCAGACATTTCGTCTCCTCAGTTAAGGTTAGACTTTCGTTTGCGTACGATCACATAAACTGATGTCCAATAAACGATTGTAATGTTACCTGGATATGAAATTTAAACCCGACTGCTCGGTACATGGTAGGTAAATGATAATGGATTCAACTTGGCGAATTCTGAATTTTGTAGAATTTTGAAAGACTACTATTATCTAAATACATTTAGTGAGTCAAAATACATTTGTACTTCTCTTGGCGATATCAAGTAGAACATAATAAATCAGCTTAGTGATGATGTATAAATGCACAGATCTTTAAAATATAACTTGTTATTGGACCATATCCGTTCGAGGACCAACGCAAGAAGTGCGCTTTCAAGACTATGAATATTCCCATTTACAGGTTTGATGATGTAAAGAAATCCATTAAACACAGTCTCGAGTAACTCTGTCGGGAAGAGGAAGACTATGTCTGAAAAGGATATGACTGGTTCTGTCTTTAGTAAACCGATTGGCGCAGATAAATATTTTAAAAATATTATTTGTAAAAATATTTTGTTTAATTTCTTTCACCTACATTTTATGATAAATTATTGTGATATTTAATTAAATTAAAATTTTTATCATCTGGGATCGAATAAAGGACAGAAATCGATCTAATCAATCATTAAATTAATGAGTGGATTTTTTCTATGATTTTTGGATATTTTCGTAATATCTAGCTTAATAATTACATATTTTCAAGATGGCAATTGTCATTGTAATAAATACTATTTCACTCATGAGTGTAAGAATTATACTATAATAGAGTATATAACAGCAGCACTCTCTAGCATATGATGTGTGTACTATCTACATGACTTTAGCACTCCTAGTAATGATTTTTGAAAACTAGATGATGGATCCAAGATGGCTGCCATAATATCATACTGGTTGATGATATACCTGCCTTGACATTAGTGGCGGGAGGTCAGTATGCCAGCTGCTATCACAGAGGGTGGATCGATCGCTATTTTTAATCGAATGACCTCGCCAGGGCATAGCGAGGAATCCATGATGTGTGTGGGTTTTTTGGATTTTCACTTCATAAAGCGTATTAAAATAGTTGCAACTCAGCGTGATAACTTCGCTGCTTACTTGCTGTAAGAATGTTGTGTAAATGTGTGGGAGAATTTTATTATTTTATACTATACCATATTGGCAACAGATGACTCTTAACCTTTAATTACATTTCAGGAACTGTGTATGCTAATCTTGAATTAAATACAAATAAGTATTCTGTTTATCTTTTATCTTTGTTTATTCAATTTAACATTGAAGTTTGTTTTATATCAAGTATTATTTAGCTATGCTTTATTTTTATTTCATTTTATGCAATGTTAATATAGGGAAATGTAAATGTTTAATGTGGTTAAGTGTAAGAAAATGAGTATCGCCTTAACATCGCCACCTATAAAATGATAGATAAATAAATAAAATAAAGTAATGATATCACAAAACATCACTAGCGCAGCGACATCTGTTTAACAAGTTGGATTTATTGAGTTTCCATAAATTATTTTCTTGTCTGTTTCCGTTTTAACGATTCTTTTAAATGGTGAAAGAGGTTAAAAAGATGTGGTAACTAAAATAACGTTGCAAAATAATTTAATACTTATGTATAAGGCAAATGATGTAAGGAAAGTGTCCCAAATACCGCCTATCATAACTATTCTTGTGTATCTCAGTCTCCTGGATTTCGAAATCAAGCTGGAAGCTACATGAATAACACTAGGAACTATCCTGATTTGGTTTGCAATCATTAAATCCCTCGGTATCTACACCATTTTAAATTAAATAGCAAAATTGCAAAAAGTGACAAAGATAATATTTCCAAAGATATGTTCCTATTATCCCCTACCCCTGTTCCTATTACCGCCCACCAGGCGAAATTAGTCACATATGTTTGAAACGAGTTGCTAATACAGTACACATGCCTTTTTCTAAACATTGCAAATGTTTCATGCGAATAAAGGAAAATTTAAAAAAAAACTAGGTTAAACACAAAAGCTTCAGATAATGTATTAACTAATTTAAAAAAGAAATATATGTAGGTAGAGGTATTTAGTAGGTCTACACTAAATGCCTACATGAACATCTAGTCCAAAAACACACACTCAGTCATTCAGACAATACGAACAAGTGTATTTTTTGCACTCGCCACTCGCTGCATCACAAAATTTGTGATTCCAGTTAAAACATGAAGAGCACATAACCCACTGCTGCCCACTGAAATCGTCTGAAAACCTCTCATTACAAAATGTGCAGATGGCATCCATAGAATCAGGGTCATTGATGTCCTCATCAAGGTCATCGTCGGTGTCCACTAGTAGAGGTTCATTTGAATCCTCACTGTCAGAGCTTGAGACTTTACGCTTTTTTCATTTCGAAGTGGACCTAACCTTCTTCTTGTTAGCGGCAAGATTCCTCTTTTTTTGCTGTAGGCCTATCACTAGTTGAAGGCTGATTAGAATTGTTTTGTCCTTTAGTAGGCCTAGTAGACCTCTTCCTCTTTGGTGCTGTACCGCTAGTTGAGGCCTGATTAAGCATCAATTTTTTTTCCCTTTAGCAGTAAAAAAGTTTTCCAACTTATTCTTATAAGGAGAGCTGGTCAACACATCACACTCTCTCTTCCCCCCCCCCCTCCTTTTCGTTTGCGAGATGGCGGTTGCACTTCTGGCACAGCCCTTATGTCCTTGGGTGAGATTGCCACAAAGCCAGATGGAGAATGTGGCTCAGATAGGGGTTCATCTTGACCAGTAATCTGAGATTGGCGGTCAATGATAGGTGGAAGAATAGTTGGCTCAACTCTGGTTGATGGCCTGTCCCCAAGTAGGCCTAGTTGTGGTGCGCATTCAGCATCGGAAATAGGTTCTGGACGGTTGGGCCTATTGTTCTCCTCAAGGAAATCTGCTTCAGTAAACACAGCATCATTAATAGGACAGATTCCAGTGGCACGAAAACCACTCACAGCATTACCCATTGTTGCAGCTCTGATGTAAGCTTTGCCCATGAGTTCAGCGACTTCATACTGTGTCACAATTCTGCCATCATTAGGCCTACTGGAGAGCCACTTCTCAATTTATTGATTGTAGAATGTTTGAATGGTTTCATGAATGCAACATATAATGGCTGCATACGATGTGTGCTGTGAGGTGGCAGGCAGACCATTATGATGTGAGTTTCTCGAGCAAAGTGTATCACTTCCAAGTTTCTTGTGTGGGTGTGGTGGCCATCCAAGATAAGGACAGCCGGGTCTTCTGCTGTAGGTTTGACAGAAGAAGCAGAATGTTTCATCCACTGACAGAATAAATCACACTGAATCCAGCCTGATGAGTGAAATCCTGGAATAGATTCTGGAGGAGCACCTTTCATTAGCTTCAAGTCGTGTTTCTGGCTGGGAAAAACTATCATGGGAGGCACATACTGCCCAGCAGCAGACATACAGGTGACAATGATATTTAGTTTTCCCCTCTCTGCAGACGACATTTTGTAGACTGCCGGTTTCCCTTTAGTGCAAATCACTTGTACATTTTTGCTTTGAACTGTTGTGATGTCAGTTTCATCAACATTAAACATTCTGGCAGGTTGAACTTAATTTTCTCAAGTTCTGCTTTAAGAATAGTGAAAAAAGCTTTCACATTGTCTTCAGTGAACCCTAAGATTCTGGCTCTAAACAAGGACTGTGGGATTCTTACTGTCAACTGGGAAGAGTGTCTTTTCAAAAAACAAGTTCAACCACTATCGATCTGCAGTGTTCGTTTTTTTAGAGAAGGGATGAGGAAGATTGTTTCTTAAGGCAAGTTGGAAGGCCATCAGCTTTATGTCATTTCGAGTCAAGCCATAATAATTATTTTCCATTTCCTTGCAGTACTCAACCAGTACTTTTTCTAAATCGGATGTCAGCACATGTTTCCTGCCAAGTTGTTGTTTACCCACTGCACATACTTGATTTTCACCTATTACACTTCTTTTAATGTAGTCTCGAATTGTTGTTCTCGGTACTCCAAACGTTTTAGATGCTCTATGTGTCCCCATTTCTTTGTTCTGAACAGCTTGACATGCAGCCTCAAGACTTGAAGTGCTCCATGTCTGTCGTTTCTTATCTTACCTTGACATCTTAGAGCCCTGGCCTACAAAAAATATAAACAAAGCATTTTAGAACAAACGAAACTGCAAATAAAAATAAAACAGGATTGACGAAAGTTAGAGGTGGATTGGTAGGTAGGCATATAAAAATTGTTGTTCCAAATATAGCCTATGTGCGATATAAGGATCGTATTGATAGGCGATATTAGGAACAGAGCTCAGTCAACACAAACACACACTTAATAAAGTTACAAACACCTATTTCTAAAAAATAATACCACCTTCGGAATCCTTATTTAATGAACTTTGAAGTGATATGAACAAAATTACCTATATTTCGTAAACACTTACCTGGATTGATTTAATACACAAAAAATTTTCGTCATATTCTCAAAGATATCAGACAGAATATTGCCGTTGCTAACACTTCTATGAAACTTTCCACTGGCAATCTGTGTGACGCAACTCAAGCATGTAAAGGTACATATATAAATTCATACAGGGCGATATTTGGGACACTTACCCTATCTGTAAGTTTTTAAAACCACGTAATTTTCATTTACGTAACGAGTATTCATTTTAATAAAATTTAAAAGATTTTTAAAAAATACTTAGTCAATCTCCAAAATCATATGTTTAAAATTTAAACTAATCCCGGTGATGCATTATTTTAATTTCAATTTGAGATTAAAATGAAGAAAAAAGTTGAACTAGCTTAGTCCCATAATAAAATTCGATAGTATGACATTATTAACAAAATGTTTGAGGTGATCTGTCTGACTTTATTTTATAAAGAAAATTGGAAGCCAAATTTCCTCTAATATTGGTCTTTCCCCTCCACCTTTATTGTCAAATTTATTTGGAGACGAAAATTTTACAGTGTGATATGGCCTTAAGTTCTTTAGTTTCCCATGTGAATAATTCTAACTGGTTGATTCCATCAAATATGCAACATATTTCAGAACTAGTCCTTCATAGAATACATTTGAATAACACTCAGATTTTTTTTATAAAACAGGTTGCGCTAGTGACATTTTCGATGTTGTCTAAACCCTCAGTCATTATTTTACCAACTTTATTGGAAGGTGTTGGTAGCGAAAGTTTTACACTATGTAACGGAAGGGGGGTTTAATTAACAGTGCTACCAAGCGCTTGTATTGGTTAACGTGTGGAACAAATAAAAATAGAACCTCGAGGTACATTTGAGTGTGACTTCTCTGTGCCTTACGATCTCTTCGCATATTTATGGCGTATTCCCAATCCCCCCTCTAAACTAAGAGTCAACCCATTAAATCATTAGCTATAAGAAATCATAGCATCGTTCCTTAAATAGTTGGGGTAAAAAAAATGGTCTAGGGATAACTGTGTAGTGTTTCCGAATAAAATTTGCACAAAAAATCACTTGAAATAATGTTTGAAAATAATTTATGATGCTAATTGAAGCTGTAATAAATATGTATCTATGTGTGCTGATGCAAAATATACAATATAAATGCGATATCTTTACATATTGTAAACGCGCAAAACATTTGTTTCTGTTTGAAGATTGGAGTATGTATTTAGGCGCGGACAGATGGCTCCCCTGCCGGCAGTACGCTCAGTGCGCAGTGCGTGCCGCGTGCAGGGATTGAATAACATCCCCTCTCAAATTTTCAACAAGTGTCTTTTAGGCTTAGTTATAAAAGAGAAATATATATCTGCTCCAGATTTTAGACTTCTGGTACATGCCTAAACATATGTCATATAGGTGACAATCGTTTAAGCCGACTAGCATTTGTCAGTTATCGTGTCCGAGCATTGTGGGTCGCGTATGCCATTTCGCGCTAAAAAACAAATTCGAGATTATTTTGTTGCATCAAAATCTTTGAAAGTTATTAAATAAAATTGGTGTTTTTTTAAATTTTTATATAGTTTCAAATACGTAACGAGTGCGCAGTTGTCTTGTTTACGAAAAAGAAAGTTTTACTTAAGGACTAACATCAGATCTAATGAAGTGGAAGGACCAGGTGCGAAGCCTATCAAGATGGGTGGTAAGTGGAAAAAATTCTTTAATTTATTTTTTTTATTTTACACTGCATGGTTATCCTTTATAGTGTGCATAGTTGGTAAATTGTTTTTATTTAGTTTGTAAAGTTTCCTGAAGAGAATACTTTTTTTTTGCGGCACGGTTGTAGTGTTGGCACACTGCTGGAATTGATTTGAAGGCTGCGCAATATTGCTTAATTTCGAAATAATCTTATAATCTTTGCTATTTTTTTTAATGTAGTGTAAATTAAATAGCTGTAAAAAATCTAAATGACTTCCTTGAATTTTTATCGGTATTCACTATTGGGCACCCCTCGAGTATCACCCGTCTAATTAGTAGTTAACCTGTTCTACCGGTAATATTAGTTTTAGACTAGTAGAAGTAGTAGTAGTGGTGGCGTTGGTAGCAATAATCGTAGATGAGTTACAAAAATAATAAGTTATTTTAAGAGCTTCAAAATTGGCGAGTTGGCAGACACCTAAATGTGCGGAAGTACATACCGTAAATTTTACTAAGAAACACTCGTTGTAATAGTGTTCATCTGTCACCTCTGAGACTAACTTAACGATAATTAAGAATAAGGTTACACATATAGAGAAATTAAATATGAAAAAATTGTAAAATTTACTTATTAACGATAATTAAGAATAAGGTTACACATATAGAGAAATTAAATATGAAAAAATTGTAAAATTTACTTATAAAGGCAGCCTAGATACTTGAGAACTAACACTACAACTAAATCTCGCACATAATTTTTAATACGATTTCTTCAAATGTTTTGTAAAATTTTCATGTGATAAATTTGTAATTAACTATAAACGGATTATATATATATATATATATATATATATATATATATATATATATATATATATATATATACACATATACACATTTAAGAGTTTAAAGGAATACATACAAATCAATATTTTCTTAGCGTTTTAGTAGGTAACATAAATGAATACAAAACTATTCTTATTGACAAATTAAAAAATTCATGTTTACGAACAATTTATTTTCCAAAGTGCGTTTATTATCAGATAGATTTACGAACGTGTCAATAATTTATTTTTATGTCAGAATTTAAATATTTACAATGAGCCTCTTGTCATTTGTTGGCGATTTGGTGTACTGAAGTTTTTTTAATGAAACTTTTATCGCAATAGCGTGTACTTAAAGATAGTCTCAAGTGTAACGAGATTGCACTTCATAAATATTTCGAAATATTTTGGTATCTTAAGTATGGTATCGCTGGGGTTAAACGTCAACGGAAAAATCCACCCACCACGTCACATGACTAGGATCTTTCGTGAATCGCTGCAGGAGAGAGAAAGAGAGAGAGAGAGAGAAAGCGAGAGGGAGAGGAAGAAAGAAGGATGGATTTGTCGGTACATAGCAATGTTTGCTTTCCCGTGTCCCGGAATGAACGTGTGTGCTGCAACAAGGTCATTCGTCGAACGCCACAATGCGCAGCCGGTCTTTTTTCGACAGTCACGCCACTTGAGGGGGTTAGGGGGAACTGCCTCTCCTCTTGACGTTTCCAACAAGATGATGAAACCTTAGCGGAACATGCATGCGATTCGGCGTTTCGTCGTTCTTGCTTATGTCTTGCATACGGCATAGAATACTACAGTGTCTTTTCTCAAAATAAGTTGCATTGGTCACAGTGTCAGTAGATTTAATTAATCATTTTATTTTAATCAGTTTGCAGTGCTTAATTGGGGAGATGTTTTTTTTTCTTTCGAATTTGGATAATGTTATAAAGGGTTAGGCAAAAAAATTAACTATTATTTAACAGTATTTGGGTATTTTCTATGAGTTTTGTTTAAAAGCAAAACGTGTTTAACTTTTCTCAAGCAGTCTGTGTAAACCAAGAAACGGTCCTCGACACTTAAGAAAAAAAAAACATATTTAATGTGTAAATAGCAGGAAATTGTCAAAATACCTAGGTATAATAACGATTGAATTGTTTTTATAAAATAATGTTATAATTCATTTCAGTTTCTTAGTTTTGGTTTTAACTTGTATTTTTGTAGTGAAAAAGTGTAAACCGGTTTTTTTTAAAGACAATCTTTTAAGTATGTAAATAACAGTACTCAATACTCAAAGGGTTTTAGTGGATGGCAGCGTACTTTCACCTCTATTATTTTGCTATAAAATAAGAGATGCCGCTTAAAGACTCCAGAGGTGCGTAGCCCATTAAAAGACTGCACACTGGTTCAGATCTCTCATAGTGGCGAATAGGTGTATGATGCGCAGACCAGAGTCGCCCTTATTTGTCCTGGCTTCTAGTACTCCAGAATAAGAAATACTTGCATCTTCAGCTGCGATTGGAAATATATTTTTTTCCATGCAAAACTGCCGTACCCATTGGCAAACTGCATAAATCTACGGAAAGAAACAACCAATACTGCAGTCGAGTCAGGAATGGTAGTCTGCATTTAAAATTTCAACGCTTTAACGTAGTCAAATAAGAATTTTTGCATGTTTTCATGCCTACTCTCTAAATTTTGCTAAAGTAATTAACTAGTACATTTATAAAATTTTACGATCACTGCCAAAACTCTCATAGTTGCAAACTGCATGAAAAAAAGCGTTCTTTGGGTGTTTGTAGGTGTGTATATATACATCTACGCACGCCATTATATATACATACATATAAGACTCGGTCTCACATGGCATGTTGGTTAGTTCATTTTAATATCATTGCTATTATTTAAAGGTTATTCCAGTAAATTCTTGTGAATGTATCATAATAGCTCTCTGGCATTTAATGTTTCGACATAAATATTGTAAACAGATATTTTTAAGAGTTATCTAAAGCTGTAAAAGTCACACAATCATTACATAGTAAATTTAATCATTTGGAGGACATTTTACATCTAACTAATAACGTTCAGTTAATATGTGCTGATGAAACATAAACAATGAGAAAACATAAAAAATAAAAGAGTTACTTAATCATGAATTTACATGTCCTTAAATATAACAATTAAATGAAATAACCAACATGACATGTTAGAATAAGCCTTAATTCATCGTAATAACAATGCATACGTGTAACTTAGCCGATTTTTTAAAAATATTTACATATAAATTTGTCCTGCGTGAACCTATATAATTAAAATACGCGAGAAATAAGTAGCTCAGGTGCAGTGTTAACAAACGCGGGAAATTGTATAGTTAATATGACGCGATAATCAGCGGGCAATTAAAAAAACTTTTTTTTCCTAAGTTTTCCTTTTGAGTTCTGATAGATAATGATTCAAGCATAAATTATTTTTATTTATTTGATGAGAGGTGAAATCATAGTCTCCGACTATTTCGTCAGTGGGCCTTTTGTGAAGAAGTGCTTCGTAACTAAGTGCAATGTACTAACAGTGCAATGTTACCAGGGAAGCCTACGATTCACTCATCCTTCACGTTGGCAAGCCTTCTTTTCACAGACGAGAGAGCCAAACACGACGTTCCTCAAGATCATGCTCGCTTTTTTTTCCCGTACCACAACAGGCGTATTTATTTGGGGGGGAAAAAAATTCGTGGGCATTTATTCTCCAAATGCGCGGGTTTAACTTATAAGATGTCATTTTTAAAATTAGCAAGAAGTAATTATAAATACTTTAAAACATTGTGGATGGTTGGTTATATTAGGTAAGTATAGCTACATTAAAAATACTGTAAAATAATTGTATGGTTGCTTAGCAAATAACTTTTTAATATTTAGCTATCCAGCGCTAGGAAACCGTTTACATGATTTCACAGTATTTTTAATGTACCTATCCTAACCAAATCAACCGTCCACAATGTTTTAAAGTATTTATAATGTAGCTAACCTAACCTATTTGACCATTAGTTATGAGTTGTATTATTTATTTACAATGAACAAAAAAAAAAAACCTAAGATGCACGATCGGGCGTTTGGCTCTCTCGTCTGTTGAAAGAAGGCTTGCCAACGTGAGTATTCGGGTATGTCCAGAAGGATGAGTGTATCGTAGGCTTACCCATGTTACCAGCCGCGAAGCAGCTCTGCCAAGCAGACTAGCGCTCCAGGCACGGCGACTTTATCTGCTCGGGGGAGCGAGGCGGCTGCAAGTACCGGTCTTTAGGGGCCCGCCTAGTCAGGGGTGTGTGAGTGTGACAAGTGCGACGCTCGCTGGTGCTTCTAGCGCGGTATCGCCTCTAAGCACAAGGCTCTGAACTGGCGCGCAGTCTTCTCGTCGTCCGTACGACAACTATGGAATTTGAGCGGTGTACCGTAACATTATATCGTAGAAATGAAGATAAAGGTGTAATGTAAGTCCTTCAAGTACTTTCAAGAATTTGTACCGGTTGTTTCATGCCTAAAGCTACTCCGAAAACACGCATTTTAGCCATGTTCACTCTTCTACGAATAAAGTTTAAGAACTTAATCCGGAAACAAAACTACTTTTCGGCCCTCAGAGTATTCTTAAATGCTTTTAGTAAACATACCCTTCTCAGATATCTTGAGTATCTTTGAAATCCATGACGCGTAAGTCCCGGAAATAAATTTTTATGTAGAATCTAATACGTTTTCCATACTTTCCTTTATTTACAAGTTCATCCCTAAAATTTAGTCTTCCGCAGAGAACGTATCTAATATTTTTTTTGTCTAAATGCTAAAAGGCTTTATATGTAGTTACAACTTATTTGATAACATTTACTTTGTGGCATACAAGGAAAAAATATTTTATGGTCCTTAAATGCCGTTAATACAAAGTGATGACAAAATAAAAGTGGATTGTTCTTGATTAAACCATATTAGCCGAAGCAATAAATTTAGTCCTGTCTAAAAGTTTATTACGCTGTGTTAAGTAACGTTTTTAAAGAAGTCACAACTTTGCTATTTCACAGCCTAGTGCGTTCACCTTGTTACAGTTTTACACTATTAAATAAAACCAACAAACGTTTCAAATTTCTATTTTCAAAAAATACGAAAATATGGCTAGAATATTTGTGGTTTCGGTAATGCACCTTGTCTGGTCTTCATTGTTTTTGAATCTCTCACTCCAGAAAACGAATCTCTCACTCCAGAAAAGAGTGCTTTATGAAAACGTTCTGCAAACATACTTGGGCCTATATTACCACAACGCCGAATACAGTTATAAATAAAATTCATGAAAACGAAACAAACTCGGCCTCTTTAAACAGTATTCTTAATGCTATATTTCACGTGAGTACCCGTAAAAAATATTTTCTTCAAGAAAATATAAAAAGCGTATTTGTATTACCGTACAGGTAAAATTAAGACTGGTGGCTTCTTCGGTGTATTTGATGTATCCGACGTTATAAAATGCATGATAACGAAACTGTGTTCTTTAAAGCCAGTTTATCGATATAAACCAAAACAAAATGTCCCGTAAAAATATAAAAAAAATATATTTTAATTGTTTTGAATATTTTTAAATGAAGACTTTTACGTTAACAAACATTTCACTAATGTTGCAAAAGAGCTATTCTTACATAATCATGCATATATCAGCAGAATACGTTCGATTTGGTATTTTTATACGTTGTATAAACCAATTTTAACACTCGGAGACGCAAAACCAGGCACCACCCTTAAATAAAGCTATATATTTCCCGCTTTGTAAACAGCATACCGCTGATAACTTCCTGATAACATGCTGTTAGTTGCCTGGTTATTATCTGCAGTTCGAAATACGATGCAGCTGTAAATATTCCTGTGTAGCCTATCACTGGTTGGCAGACAAATTGCGAGCAAAACTTCAGACGTTAAGGCTTGGTTTCACATGCCATATTGATTTTTTTTTTCATTTTCTTGTCATTACATTTCGTTGAGGGTTATTTCTCAAAATTTAACACAATACCGGTCTTGCATACGTTGTTTTGTCACCAATATTTCCAAGACATTTACTAAGTGTGATATAATTGGTGCAAGTGTAATTATTATCAATTGCGTGAATTTTTACACCCATTATATTATACTCAGTAAATACCCGTTTAAAACATCTGTGACAGAAAAAGAAATGCAGGAGAGGCAAAGTGTTAAATTTATAGAAATAGCCCTTAACTATTAAAAGTGACGAGAAAATGGGGGTAAAAAAAACCGGCATGTAAAACTCAGCCTAAAATTCCTTATTTAAGAAACGCTACTACAATTTCAAAGTTCCGTTTTCGGCGATTATGGCCACACGTTACTAAGATCATTTAAACGTTCATCTGCAGCGCGGCAGAAGTGAACAAAGCGTTTACTGAGGCTGTGATAAGCTAGTCTTTTACAATAGGTACTTCATTTAAAGTGGACCGCTTACCTAGGAGCTCATTCTAAATTTATCGTTATCGATTCCGACATACTGCTCGCTCGGCGATCGGAATAAATCAGTTTTACCGATAAGTGTTTGAAATGCTATTGTAAGTGTTTAATCGGTACGAGGGTTTGATCTCTCGGCCATGTTCAGGTCTAACGATTCCCCACCCCTTCTGTTCTGCCACCCCTCCCGGGCGGACTACTTTCAACACTACTGCCAAACGATAAATATACATTCCTATTGCGATTTAACAGCAGCCATATTAGATTATATTGTATTCTTCAGTATAATAGTGTCAATCGCCCTTTTACTTCACGTGTTATCCGCTAGAGTAAGTAAACTAGTTTCAATCACCGTATAGTCAACTATTATAGTGTCCGCCGTTTCTTCGGCCATTGTAGCCACCACACTGAAAATCTGTAAATGTATACAAAATATTTAAAAAAAAATGTTATTAAATATAGCTTATACTATTTAATTGATTACGTGCCTTCGTTTGATCCATAATCAGCTTAAAAAAGTAATTTATATAAAAAATAGTTTATTGAATTGTATGGAATTAAATGTAGACTTAACTAATGTACATTTACTTACTTCATAAAGATCAGCGTCCTGAGTTTAACCGTCGGTGAGATTACAGTAGAACCCCTCATATCCGACCTTCCCACAACCGACTCCTCCGGATATCCGACCTAGACTCCGTGGTTGGCGAGTCTGTTCAGACTTGAAAAAGTGACGCATCTACATGTTTTCGTGTCGCAAACTGTCAGTTTAGCCGTGATTGTTGGTGTAGAATGTGCTCGTACTATAATCATGTACTGTTCTATGTATTTAACGTCAATACTGTTTGTGTTTATTCACTACGCATAGCTTTATTTTGGGGTTATGTGTGTGACAATGGCAACTCAAAAACGTAAATGTGTTTGTTTTTCTCTGCAACAAAAACTTGACGTGTTACAAAGATTGGACCAAGGCGAGTCTGTTATTAAGCTAGCTTCTGAGTTGGGTGTAGAGGTGACTACAGTAAAATATTGGAAAAAGAACCGTAAAGATTTGGGAGCGTACTCAATGACAGTTGAGACAGATAACGCGTTAAAAAGTAGAATAATGTTGAAAAAACCAAAACTTGAACTTATGGATGAAGTGTTATGGGTTTGGTTTTGTCAGGAAAGGCGCAAGGGAACGCCTTTGTCAGGCCCCATCATAAAGGAAAAAGCCATAAAATTATACGAAAAGTTGGGAGGTGATCTAGGAAGGTTTTGCGCTAGTGAAGGGTGGCTTCATAAATGGAAGTTGCGTCATGGCATACGATATGTTATAATTGCGGGGGAAAAACTCTTGTACGAAAATTTGAGCAGTTGGTTACAGAACAGAATCTTGTACCTGAACAAGTCTAAAATGTAGACGAAACTAGCCTAAATTACAAAATGCTTCCAAAAACCACTCTTGCTGCTAAAAATTAACCTGTGTTAGGAACAAAGCTTGCTAAAGACAGACTCACAATTGCAACTTGTAGCAATGCCAACGTATGCCACAAAATGCCGTTGTTCATCATAGGAAAATCCAAGAAGCCAAGAGCATTAAAAATCTAAACATGGCAACAGTTCCAGTTTACTAACGGAATCAATCATCTGCTTGGATGGATGCTGCATTGTATAAGCAGTGTTTTTTTCGATAAATTTGTCCCTGCAGTAAAAAAACATTTAAAATCTAAAAACGTACCTACTCGTACTTTTTTGCTCTTAGATAACGCTCCCAGTCACCCCTCTGAATGTGAACTAAAGAAAGGAAACATCAAGGCTATATTTTTACTGTTCCATGTGACACTTTAAATACAACACATGGATCAGGGCGTCATTGAGTGGTTAAAGAGGAGATACAGAAGAAAATACGTCAGCTCTCTGTTGGACGAAACAGAAGAAGGATGTAACCTTTTTGAGGCAATGAAAAGTTTAAACATCAAATACGCTATCTACACCGTTGTTGCAGCTTGGGACGAAATTAATCAAACCACCCTTCAGAAGGCTTGGATGTCACCGATATTAGCTTTTCGCTTTCGTGGATCCTTCTTCGTATTGAGGTACACGGTTAGAAGCAGGTGGTTGTCCTTTTTATATATTTTTGGCTTAATTTTCATGGAAGAGTGCACTGTTAAATTGTATTCATAAGATTAGGCAATATATCCAACCACTTGTAATTGTCGATAGTTAGTTGTACGATGTTTCCACATCATGGCACGCATGATTCTGTTAAACCTTTCAAATACAGAATCTTTGACATAACTAAATGTAAAGTAGTGTTTGATGCTATACTTCATCAAAACCCTCAAGATCGAATCAGAATTATTTGTCAAAATCTGCAAGTTTGATGTCCGTCATTCCCTTGGTCACATCAGTCGCTTTTCACAAGTTTGGCCCAGGTGAACTTGCTGTGCGCATCGATAAATGTTAATGTGTTCTTGAAGCCTTCATTAATTCGGGCATGTAGTATCGTCTCAGCAAGGTCAGTCTGAAATAAATCATCAAGTCCACGCACTACAACTTTGCGACGAAGGTATTTTCGTCTCACAGGAGCGTGAAATTCCTTGATATCCTAGTTTGGCTAATAATGTGTAGTATATTTACCTCAATTGTTCAAGTATGGAGAAAATTTCTTCATTTCCCTCCTACGAATATTCTAGGTTCGGCCGCTTAACCATTGCGCCCCTTTCGTGATATTCCGGGAAACCATGAATGTTCGTTGCACGGAATGACCACACTGTTATATGAATTTAACTCAAATAAACGAAGAGTTCTTCGTAATTTCAAATAACTGAATCTTCGTAGAAGTTACGTTGTATTTTGACTCCCCCATTGTATTTTTCGTTCTAAACAAAGGTAAAAACACACGTGGACAAAAAAAAGAGTGTTCTTGATTTAGACTTAACCAGTTTTTAAATTTTTTGTTGATGTGCCAAGAATATTATTTTGGAATCATTTTCGATGTCTGTTTCCATAAATTTACGAAGATAACCGTAAATTAACGAAGATTCCTGGATAATTTCTACCCATCGTTCTTCGCAAATTGATGGTGAAAATTTTTACAGTGCAGCAGGAAGCTGCGCAAAACTTTTGACTCCAGGAAAGACGAGGAAACGTTCAAAAAGCATGTGATCGTTAAATGTGACGATCGCGCTGAAACTGCTGAGCGTGCTGGGTTCGTTCATTCTTTTCAACTTCGCGCGCGTGCTGAGATTATAACTGCTGACGGAGATTTGCCGGTAGTGCTTTAAACCCGCGGCTCGGACGATGGTGCGTGTCTGCCTCGGGACCATCTGCAGTGAATGTGCGGCAGCGCTCATGCGCGAGGAATAGCGTCCGTGACCGCAAGTAAAGATTTCTTAATACTCGAGTGCAGCATCTGAATCATAGGGTAAAGTGTAGTTGTTGCATCGTGGAAACAGGTTTAGGCTGTATTATATTTATGTGACTGTATTTCACGACGTTAATACTAATTTAAAGTCATCGATCATTATCGTGCGGGGTGAAGCATCATTTCGGCAAGGTTTTGGGCGTTGCATTATGACGATGTTGAGGTCGCAGCATGTCAACTCTTAAGGTGAGGTCTCACACCAAGTTGATTTTTATTTTTATTTTATCGTCAATATTGTTATTTAAGGGCTATTTTTGTAAATTTATCACTATGCCTTTCTTGCATTTGTGGTATTGTCACAAATTTTTTTTCCACTGATATTTACTACGTGTGATATAATATTGCTGTGAAAAGTCGCGCAAGCGATAACAAGTACAAACCCTTGTGTGACATATACACCCATTTTATAACACGTAGTAAATATGTGTTGGAAATATTTTTTCTGAAAGAACATCAATGCGAGAGAGATACAGTGGTAAATATACAGAAATAGCCTTTAACTTTTAGGAATGACGAGAAAATGAAAAAACACCAATGTGGTATGAGAGACTGCACCTTAAAAACCTGCGGGGTGAGTTTGAAATATCGGCACAGATAAGCCTGCGTGCATGAAAAAGTGCGGCCAAGGCTGATTGTTGCGGACAGCCAGGTGGTTAGAGGCACAGACGAGGCATGTTGGGGAAGCATTCGGCAGTGGACGACAGCGAGAGACCTCCCAGCACGGTCTGCAGTGGTTTCGGGGGGCGCACCAGGACTCGAACCCGTGTCCTTCGGAGCGCGAGGCAGCGAGCCAGCTCGCCCCACGGCGACCATATCGTCTCGTTACGCATCGGTGGCGTGTTTCTAAGGTACGTCAGCGATAATATGTGTTGTTTCTAAAATATCAATAAAATAGTATTGCCAAAATTTAAAAAGTCTAATCACGCAAGATTATTATAATTCATTCAAAGGTCTTTTAATTTTTCTATGGGTGCACAGTAAAATATTTAGATTAATTTCACAACAATTTCACTCAAGTTAAAACATATCTATATTCACTATACGCATTAAACAGCGAAACCACCAAGGCCTGTTCGTAGGCTGTAGCCCTGTGAGAAGAAAGAGTCTTACGGATAGCTCTCTAGTTTATGGACACCTCTTCTGTCTAAAGTAGGCCAAGTAGATGAACGGAAGTAAACCAAAATGAGTTAGCGATGGCACCGTGTCTGGACTTACGGTTCGTCTTTCCTTCGCATGTCGGTATTTAGACATACACGCGGTACCTTTCGAATGTCTGATGATTGAGTAGTGGGGAAGGTATACTTTCTTACCGAACAGAAAGCATGCGGGAAATAGACTGTGCTCAAGCCTGAAGGGATTGGGTTTGCCAGAGCAGCTGTTGGGGCCACCGTGGCCTCCCTAAGACCACTTCTCTTCTGGATGCTGTAACCTGCGTGGACACCGGAGAAAACACTCACTGGTCTTGAAGGATATGCACATGCAGTTAGAATTTTACTGAATGCCAAGTAATTTCTACAGCTAACTTTTTTTTTTTCGTGGATTCATTTAACTACAGGATGGACTCAAATTGCACATGCACAATTAAGCCTTTTGATAATGCCCATTTGTCTATAACATGCTTACATCCTTGAGCAGGTTACAAATTTTTGGGTAACCACTTCTTTCCTTATTTATAACTATCTCTGGGTGGTAAAAAGCATGCCAAGAACATTGAAAGCAAATCTTCAACGCAAAACTCATGTATATGTGCTTAAAGTCTACTTTTCTACCCAATGAATAAGAAAAAAAAATCGTGGATGTAGTAATATAATTTAATCTTCTATATTAATCCCCCGCCCTTTTAAAAAAAAGTCATAAGAAGTGTTCATTAACAATCCCGGCTTATTTTGCATTAGGCGATGAAATGAAATTAATATAAAATGTTATTTTATTAAAAATGAATTGAATTAATTTATATCACACAAAAAAATATTCATTATATACTTCTACGAGTTTATGAAAGCATCAAGCTGCTGAAAGTTATTTAGAGCTGAAACAACACACGCTTACCAATGAGAAACATAAATAAGGGAATGACCGACGAATTATGAAATCTGCGGTGGGTAGTTAGGTAAACAAAAAAAATTAACAGAACGCGTTAACGGGGGCAATAGTTTGTGATGATGGATCACAGAAGATAACTAATATGAATTTTTTTAAGGCGTTCAGGCTGTGAAATTCAGTAAAAGATTAAAAAAAAATCACATGTGGAAAAATGAAAATATTGCCGAGTAGGAGAGCACGGAGTGTCCGCTGAACCTGTCCGATGACCCATACTTAATACGACAATTATTGTTTAAGGCTTATTTGGCTTGGTAAATAAAAAACTGATTTTTATAAAATCTCGTCCTCATCCTTTTCCAAGCGAAACAGATTTGCTGGGTCAACATTTACCAAACATCGGATAAACTCTGAGAAATTAACAAACCAAGCTGCCCGTACTTTTAAGTTTTAAAATTAATCAGTCACTGTGTACGGTTGTTTTACTTTGAGACCTTTTGGTCTTGGGAATGAACAAGGTGTTTGACTGTGTAAAATAAATGTTAGGTGGCATTCCCTTTTCTCTAGCTTGCTGCACGTTGTAACTTAACCTGTACATAATTAGATTGTGATACTTTAGGAATAATGTTTATTTAAGCAAAAAAAAAAAGTGTATGCTTATGGGGAAACAAATACCTAGGACGAGACATTTGTTTGGTGAAACTAAGCTACATCAGCTACAAATTGATTTTTGGACACTTTATAAAATCTACACGTGAATCGTTGAAAGCCTTTTGTTGGTATAGCAAAATTTTCCTTACAACAAATATTTGTTTGGACGAACTATTTGAATTTGTTTTGTGATATATGGGCAAAAATGAGGGCACTAGCAAACTACCAGTTTCCTTGAAAACAGGTTTGGGACAATGTAGGATTTTTCTTGCATTTTTGCCAGACAACCTTCAAGAGTCCATCCTATCTCAACACATCAGAAACAGGAGTTTAGTTCTTTCTAAAGTCAAGCAAGTATGCTCATTGTTGAAATGATGTAATCTAAGACGACGTAGTTGCGTGACAAGCATTGTTTCCTGGAATGTTAGCGTTCTCGGATGCTCCGAATACTTAACGATTGAGTCAGGCGTGTTTTTTGACTCGGCTGCAGATAGCGCTGGAAAATTGAGGAGGTACAACGGGAGACTTGAAAACCTATTCTTTAACACGCGATAGTCAGGAGTGTTTTTTGACTCAGCTTCAGATAACACTGGAAAATTGAGGAGGTACAACGGGAGACTTGAAAACATATTCTTTAACACGTGATAAGGATGACTCCCTTTGCAATAAAAACATTCCACCTCAACTACGTGTGACAGTTCACGAACACACATTCCGTCGAGGAAAACGAACCCTTTCTCTCATTGCAGTCGTCTGATATCTCTGATATCTGGCAGTTGCTCGCTGTTCAGTTTCGTATAACTTTCGGCTTAACTGACGTAATGTCAACTCTAGACAATGAGCAGAGTTTACAAAGTGGAAGTTATCAACCATCAGTTCCACCAATCGAGTAGTCTGTAAAAGGAACATTCAGACCCTTACTTTATAACTGTTCCGAGAGTTACAAAAATAATTATACGGCACCAAAAACCAATCAGATAACTGTCCCTATATTAACATTATATTTGGGTTGGGTACCAAAATTCGGATCATACAACTATATTGTTTTCTCAGTTTTCCAGTTAGCTTTACCACTTATTAAGAAAAGACTAACACATTACCTAGTTATTACGCAAATGCATCAGAGAAATTAGCATGAGTATGCTTCTTGTGTATTTTTACGAACGCAGACAGGACTACGACGCATGCCAGGTTCGGAACTGGCTGGCGGCCCCGCACGGCCACTGACGTCACGCACCATCCATTTACAGGCATGCCACGCGTGCCTGGCCGGATTACAAGGGTCCTCACTACCCCCTCCCCCTTCATTCCCCACGCATTATCCCGCCACGGGCTATTATCACCGTTAGCGGCCTGGGAATTCCGAGTCTACAGAGGCCGCCACGTGGCGTGGCGTGAATAAGCGTCGCTATTCTTGATGTTTCGGGCGTCGGGTCGGCCCGGGATGACGAGACTCGTCACAGCCGCTCTCGTCGGTTCGATAAGGGCGCCACAGATAATTAAGCAGCGACGCCGACCTCCGCGTGAGGCCACGAGAGTTCCGCGACAGTTCCGAGCGAATTCCGAGAGTTCGGAGAGTTCCGCGAGTGAAGGGAAGTGCGACATCGGCGAAGAGGATGAGAGACCCCTTCGAGAGTGGCGCGACGCGGAGCGACGGGATCGAGAGAGTGCGGCTGAGTGGCGCGAGACTGTGTGTGTGTGGACAGGCGCGAGGTAAGGGGATAACCACTGTTGAGCCTAGCTCCAGTGAAGATTGCGAACAGTAGAACTTGACAGACTGAGTGACTTGCGAATAAACATTATTAAGTGCAACTGATTGGTGATCAGCCATTTTTAAAGTTCAATTGTTTATTAGTAATGTAAATATTAGTAATGAATAAAACTGTGTTTAAACTTAATTGGTATATCCCTTACGGACCCCGTTCCCCTACATTAAATCGTAAGATTTTTATTATGACGAAATAGAATGGGATTCATTGAACAATTCTGTAACTTCCCCAGAAAATCGGAAAGCCTTGACTTCTCGAAAATAATTGTTGACCATGCGCTTTCATCGCCAATAGCGCTACCACAGTTGCACGAGTGAAAGTTCGGACATGTGGTCGCGCACCAGCCGAGGACTGGAACCAACACCAGACAACTCTACGCTACCAACACAGGATATCTTGCGGCATCGCGTTACACTACAATCAAGTTACTGTTAGTTAATGGTTAAATGATGTCTTTTATTATCTTGCTACAAAAATTTTTCAATTCTATTAGGAAATTGAAAACACTGGAGGATAATTTTCACTATTAATATGTATAGCGAAAGATTAAAAAAATTCTCATTATAATGTTATTGTAAAATGAAAACAAATAAAACTTTAATACCGCATACATATTTTGACAACAAAGACAGTCTTGCCGTACACAAATTTTGTCGTGGCCCTGCATTGGTTTTTAGTGTATTTGCTGAAATTATTTGTATTGTGGAAAACAGTTTTAAGCGACTGTGTTTCCTGTAAAGGGGCTGTGTTCAACGACGGAAGTCCTGCTAAATGCTCATTAACCGTCATCAGGCGTGGCGAAGCACCATTTCGTCAGCGTCGTCTGGGCGTTGCATTCCGGCGATGGCGAGGTAAGAAGTGACTTCCCTACGTCACAAAATGGTGGCTGGAACCATCCCCGAGCTTTCTCCCGCGATGTGGCGGTTGCGGGAAGGGCTAGGGTGTGTTGTTGGGGGGGGGGGGAAAGAGGAGGGGGTGAAGAGGATTGGAGAGAGGGGGGGAAGTGGGAACGGCGAAGGAAGGCTGGAAACTGCTGGAAAGCCGTCAAGGGAGGGGGGAGCGCGTGTGACGGGCCGCACGTAGCACTGCGCCGCCGCACACGTAGCGCCCCGCGCGGGTGACGTCATCGGGCGCCCCGTGACTCCACACAGGAGGCTGGACTCGACCTACGCTGTTACCGTCGTAAATTAACGATTGCACCTGTACCAACATCAGCGTTACAATCACATTCGTAGCTGATGTGTAATTTTGTTTTAAAGACGTGACTTGTAATCAAACTGTTGCGTAACGGCACCTTTTGTAAGGAGGCCGTTCTTCATTGTCTGACATAACCCGGGGGATATGTTAGGAGTTGGAATTTGGTTGGTGAGGGGTTCGGGATGGGATTGGGCTGTGAGTTCGCGATTCTCGCACTTGACGTTTAAGTAAAGCCCGTTAATTATTTTAACGCTGTTCTGCCCTGTACATGGACGGGTCGCTGGGTGCTGCTACTCTAGCAGAGACTCGAACAGAGAACCTCGGCAGCGAGTACCCGCCACCCGGCGCATGACTATTTAAGGCTCGTGGCCTTCTGAACTCTACTACCGCTAGTATCTTAGCGACAAAAACATTATCTCTCCGTAACTACTAATCTTCGCAGACTTATTGCTAAATAAATCCTTTAATCTTAAGTTCTCTTACACAGTAATATTATTTTATAAAGCTGATAAATTTTACCCGTTCAACGTGTTACTGCAGAGATAACAATGATAGACAGGGTCTACGATTAGTCTGGTCAAAATAGACATTTCAAATAATAAAATTTCCGACAGAGCTGAATTTTGGTAGAGACCTTGGGTACACCAGTATAAATAAATTGCCTTAAGTCCCCATAGATCCCATGTGTGCTAAAAAAAGTTATTCAAGGTCAAAGGTCAAAATGTTAAGTTTTTTTGGATTTTTCTCAAAAACTGTAAGTTTTATCAAAAATATAGCCCAGATAAAAATTGTAGACTACAAAATTATCTACAAAAATGTTCCTAATACTTTTTTTCTAAGAATCACTATTCCTAAGATATCGCCATTCTAAAAGTTGAAAGAGTTAGATACTACATACACTATATGCACAAATTTCCACTCCACCTGTGAGGTAGTGTACTTGGCGCGTTTTTTTTTTTAACGGGGTTTCCGTGGTAGGCCTACTCCACGATCTGTTACGGCGGAGTTTTATGGGAAAATACTGTATTTACTGCATGATGATTACGGCCTTGGCAATTAGTGCACGCTGGTGAACACAACAACATTTTTTTAAATTGCAAAAAATAGTGTTAAGGAGTTTTTCCGGAGCAGGTGGGAGTATAATTTGAATCGGTTCCAAAGTATTATCTGTTAATTTCCAACCCCAGTCTATGGGGTTCAGATGATTGCCTAACCATGCCTTGACTTGATAATATAATCGATACAAGTGTTGATGAGCAGAATCCGATGTTGGAGGAAGACAAGATAGTTGTACTTGTTTCTTGTTCCGTGTAATTTTTTACAAAAGTTAAATATATATACTTGTTCATACAATTAATATTTTGGAGCTCCATAAACAGCAAGGAGAAAGCGAATTCCTTTTGTGATTATCGTTTGAGGAGGAGAGTCAATTTCTTCAAATAAATTAGCGAACTCAATTAAATTCTTTTCCTCAAATAATTTCATTACTGATGTTTTACCTCTTCTTAACATTTCTGATGTAGTATCGCAACCGATTATCGCATGTAAAAATAAAACATGGTTTTGGATAAGCAGATAAACGTTTTGAAGAATATATTTCTGTTCACTGTTGAACCTTTCCAGGTTTTAAAAAGTAAATAATTTTATCAATTGGAGTACGTGCAGTAAGAAGTATTAACAAATCAACATCTTCACCAACCACAACAGTTGTATTTGTTGCATTGAATTGACCAATTGTTTCAATTATGAGGACATCAGCGTCATTTTGAGCTTGTTTAACTGCATTATTTTCAGTGGTCAGCTTGTCACTCAACATGGAAACGAAACGAGATTTATTATGAATGTTAGCAAGAAACTGTTGTTGGTTTGGCGGAACTGTCATAAATTGATCAAAGATAATGTCGGAACATGAAGATGTTTTCGTAGTCTGACGACGTTGTTCTGCAGCTTTAATGTTTGTTGTCGAGTCACTATAGCCATCAAATACAACCATCACTCAATGACCATAGTGTCTACGTAGATACTGAACGTATTGTGCGAAAATGACGTTGAAAGTTTCTTCTCGATCCCACACAACGTGATGTAACAGATATCCTCCATCGATAATGTAAGTAGCGTTTGTAGTATCAGCTTCAGCATTGACTGATTGAAAGCAATCGTAAATGGCTGACTTTGGTGTTTTGCACATTACAAGTGCATCGAAGAGTGATAACGGGTAAGGGGCTAATTCATACTCGAAAATTTTTCCAATTTCATCTTCGAACGTCTAAGTGCGTTGAAATAATAATACAGGGTATATAGGTACCTCGTACCACGTGGACAATAGAGTAAGCAGTTGTTGCTCAAGGCCATGCGGGTAGAAAGGACTGGCTAAGGGACAGTTTATATTGAGTGTATATTCTCAGAATTGTATATTTTATACATATAAGAGACTCAAATAGGCATTTTTACTTATATTAAGTGCCTAACTACGTATTTACGTGGCATTTGTGTGCATATCATGTAGAATCTAACTCCTTCAACTTTTATAATGGCGATATCTTAGGAATAGTGATTTTTAGAAAAAAAGTAATAGGAACATTTTTGTAGATAATTTTGTAATCTACAATTTGTATCTGGGCTATGTTTTTGATAAAACTTACCGTTTTTGAGTAAAATCCAAAAAACAGAAAATTTTGACCTTTGACCTTGAATAACTTTTTTAGCACAAATGGGATCTATGGAGACTTTTGGTACTTTATTTCTACTGGTGTACCCAAGGTCTCTACCAAAATTCAGCTCTGTCGGAATTTTTGTTATTTGATCACTATTTTTATTTCTATTTTTACCGGACTAGATACTATTATCGTAAACTATTCCATTTGTACCAAAATAATAGTTACACTCACATTCATAGCTAATGTATAATTTTGTTTAATGATATGACTTGTGATCAAACTGTAATGTTGTTGTCTAAATCTGATCGATTTGGACCTTGCAACGTTTTAGTGCAGAGGAAAAAATTTCACAAATGTTTTAAATAAGGTGCAAACAACGAATTTTACGTCATCAGGTGAAGTCCGTGTTAAATTTAAATCACGTTCGTCAAATATCGTTGAGTATTGCGCCTGTCTGCATGATGTATTTAGAAATACAACTTGGTTCCATAACGATTAAATAATGTGAAGCTCTTCAGATGCGAAGTTATCGGGAGACCTCGTTAGACGTGTATGTTCAAATACCAAAATGCATGTTGATTTTTAAGTTCACATGCGCGTGTTAATGTAACAGTCGATTCGTTAAAGATACGTGTGAATCAAAAATTAAACATATTACATATTTGCAGTATTGATATCCACCACTTCAAAAAAAGCCAATTTGCGTGTACTGTATTAGATAGGCATTTATGTATCTACATCATTATCTTAGGAACCAAAAGAGGGTTATCGTGTAGCTAATTGGTTACCTTACAGCATTATTTTCAATACCATGTACGAACGTATCTCGTGGTATCTAATAAAACCTCGTGAATTTTTTATTTTTTTCCACGAACATCAAGACGCTGACTATAGTTTACACAATATTTCGATTCTGAGCCCAGAAATTCTGTATCCTAACCTGTAGATCCTGGCATCGTGTGGGACATCGAATATCTGCTCAAGGCTCGTGTAAGGAAAGCCTAGCACATTGAATCGTTTCACCGATGGTTAAGGAACTCCTAGCAGTCTTAAGCAATGCTTGAATTCAGCCGAATTCAAGCCCCTAAGTTCTTAAATACTAACCGATCCCAAGCAGGTATAATAACACATATGTTGTGGAGGGACAGAAGTAACTTGCCAAAGAAGTAAGCATAATTTTTGATATTAGTGTTTTGTTTGGCTGAAGCTGTGGAACAGCTGCCACGACCACGAATGTTTCAACACATGCCTGATTATTGTGAAGAACTAGATGAAAGTGTTTTCTTTGTGAGACTTCGCACAAAGAAAAGTGTCCTTGGGATTATGCTACACATAGAATATTATTTGGAATCCCCTGCCCGCAGATTCCAACATTTTTTTAGTTGTAATTTATTTTTAAATTTTAGGATCTGGTAGAAAACCACTAAATAAAACTCTTTTCGAACATAAGCTCATTTTGAGGTTAGTTTTGTTTAGTGAATATATTCTGATGCCGAACAGTTATGTTAAAATCTTCCTGAGATTTTGATAAAGTAAAATAAGCATTAAACAGTTCAATACAAAACTTCAATTAGCCTACGTTTTATGTACTAGGCGAATATTACAATAAATGAAATATATTTTACAACAATTACTGCCAATGTGACTTGCTGAGCATGGTTAAAGTACTAATTATTCTCTATTCAACTTTTAATTTCGTGTGGTTGGTATTTTTCCTATTGTTTTATTATATATGCTTTTGAAATTATTTATAATGTTTTTGTATCCTGCTACTACTAATTTATTTTGTTTATGAAACTTTAATATATGTGTATGTACCTACTATTTTAACTTGACATATGTTAGACTTGATCTAGTTTTTGAGTTAATTATGTTCTTACGGGATTTATAGAATACAAGCAAATAAATAACCAAAACTGAGGAATGAATTAGTTAAGAAAGTGAATTATGGTAAAAGCAAGCTTATCAAAAGATACTTATGTGGGATAAGAAATTTGTACTCTCATCCTAACCTCCAATACTAACATTTTCTGTCGCACCAAATGCAAAATCCTCGTTATGTCTTTAAAATAACTAATTAAATTTTTACACCTGAACGTGGTCCGCCACAAGTTTTCATGAAATTAATTTTCTCATTGGAATGTGCTACTTTTTCTTCGCATTTTAATTTATCATGAGTATATTTAAAAATTCTTTAAAGCGCACAGCAGAAGAATCTACATTAAAATTAAATGCCAATTTTTCCCATGCGCATCCTTTTATTTTCTTGAAACAGCGACCGTCCATTTATTTTCCATTACAATTTTGTATCTCTCGAGTAAGCTGAGTACTTTCATTTTATCAACTGAAGAAAAATGTTGCGTCCTTATTCTTTTTGTTTCTACCATCCTTTGAATTTACTCAGACGTTCAAATCACATAACTTTCATAAAAGAGTGATTAGATTTTTTTTTAGATTTATATTTATTTTATTAAACACATAAATACACATTACAAACGAACATTACAGCAAATAAAAGAGCATTTTCCAGCTAACTCAGCTCTTTCGTGCATAAAATAAATACATGTTACAATAAAAAACAACACAACAGTACAAAATATCATCACTAAAATTTCTAGGAAAAAGTTCAAAAAACCCAGAGTACAGCAAACAGAAAGGGAACATAAATAAAAAAAACAAAAAAAACCCTAAATAACTGAAGGAAACATGGAGGGTCGGAAAAAAGAATTAAAGAGTGTATAATACTCTAATAACACTGAAATACAGCGAACAGAATAAACATTAAATTTTTTCTTAAGAATTTTTTTTATTGACTTGTATATAAAAAAGTGGCAGCACTTTCGAATGTTCTCCTGAAAATTATTAGTACTTTTATCTGTACGAGGCGAAACTCTGTGGGAAAATGTTCAAGCTTAAGCTTTCCCTTGCTGAGGATATGTTCAGGAGAAGTTGGTGAAAACGCCCGTAAGTCCCTCTAATTGCATGCTGTGAGGTTGGCAGTATCAGAATTGTTAGAGGCACATTTCCTGGGGGAAGTATGGACTTGGTTCACTTGAGTGTTCCCTGGCTCTACAAGCATACTTGTTGTGAAGTCCGCATGAACGTGGTCGCCTCCCGCCAAGGCCAGCCGGGTTCCATTTCCCAGCGTTTTTTTTTCTTCGCAAGTTGGCAACCCCGGAGGACGTTGTCGTGAGCAGGTGGGTTTTTTCTTCTTCTTGGGGAACTCCCATTTGTCTCTGCCAGTGCATTGGTGCATTCCGTCGATGCTTCAATTGAATCATTCCGCAACTCTTCGCCTCTGAAGTCGACGTGGCGCTTGGACACAATTCAAATTCAAATTCATTCGTTCTCCTAGCAAACGGACTTATTCTCTCCAGGGTGTGACGGAAGAATGACGAACGCGGATTGCCACTTCGCCCTTCAAATATGTAGTTTCCCTTCAAGCCCGTATGATACATCCACAGTTTAGCCCACAAAATAATAATATTCTACTTAACATTTACCCGTGTGATCGTCTGTATCCACGCATTACCTGAAATTCTGTATAATTTTCAGCCAGTCCTTATTCCATTTGCGACTACTTTCCGAACTCGTTACACACCCTACTGTACTAGGGAAATGATATGCAATCTAGAGATAAAGACCGAAGGCGCATAAATAAAACCAACACTGAGCTTACTTGAGGTGCATAGGATTTTTATATATTTCATCATAATATTATTTTTTAAAGTTTGGTATTTTAAAAGATAGCCGAAAAAGGTCGCGGCAATCACTAACACACCTCTTTAATGTTCATCTTATTTATCTATTTTTACTTAATTTTGTCATACCTGTACCAATTAAGAAAAGAGATCGATTAAACTAATTTTTATCTCTTCGTTTTCTCACACGAGAAATAATGTGTCACCCACCATGTAAAAATAGCATTAAATTATTTAGGAGTTTCCTTATTCTGTTCTTTCGTTTGTAATATTATTTTTTTAATTTAATACACGAAATGATACTAACATTTCTAATATGGACGAAATCTCTCAACCTTTAACTCTTCACCTAAAAACCCTCAGCAAATTATGTTCCTTAATTATTAGCATTAATCTTAGCATGATACGACTCCAACTTCCTAGACCTTCCTGTAAAAGGGTTTTAATTTTTAATTTTTTTTTCTTCGGATATTTGCATGGGTAATATATACTGTTTCTAAAGTTTGAAAATGTGTGGCGAGAAAACAAATTGAGCTAGCCTCATGCCGTTCTCTGTGCATCGAATTAATTATTAAGTATCATGGACAACACCACGACGACAGCGCGGATAAAAACAAATGTTCAACCTATGAATCAGACGGCACAAGAATTCCGTTGAAGGAACTTTGTTAGCTTCATCGTTGGTTCGGTTTGTCCGACATACGCTGACCCAGTCTTGTTTCCTGTGAATATTTTATCTTCATATATATATATTTTTTATTTTCAGGAATTTTTCCATGACGATCAGTTCAAAACTGCAATCACGTATGTTCATAAAACTGAATTGGATATTTTCTTTGATATAGCGAAGACCGCGTGTTTTTTTAGGCTATATATATATATATATATATATATATATATATATATATATATAAATTGAAAAATTTCCAGCAGACTGAAGAGGAGCAACTAGAGTGACTTCCGGTAAAGTCTGAGTAGGCGACGAGCAGCGGGCGAACTGGAAGTGGGGGCTCCCGTCATGCCCCGCGCCACGTCTTGGGGGGGGGAGGGGGGGGAGGTATTTCCGGTGCAGGAGACCGCCGCGCCGGGTTCTTGCAGGAGAGAGCCGGCGCGCTCCAAGAGTGGCTGGCAGCAGGGGAAAACCTGCAACAGTCAGGGCATTTTCAGCAACAGGGAAAATTCAGGGGAATTTCTCAGGCAGTCAGGGAATTTTCCATAATGGGACGTAGTTATGCAAAGAGGAACCAACCCACAATTTTGAAAATTTTTATCTAAAAATAAATTAAAATAGTACAAGGTGGATTGTACCGTCGTTGCTATTATTATATCAGTATTTATACTAGATCATTAAAATTATACCCAAATTATATTATCAATAGGAGAATTACAATTTATAATTAACTTTAACTTCAAAATACTCAGAATAGGTTTCATGTGGGTTGGTTCCTTTTTGCATAACTACGTCCAATGATGATAATTGCAGAGAAATTAAAGTTACAGCATGGATTCATTTTTATTGGTACAGGTTTCACGCACACATCCTTTTTTTTTTCCACCCCTTTCCAACCCTTATCCAATTGTCACAGAATGTTTTCCTCCAATTCCTTTTGCTCGTAAGTACCTGTATCGGCACTTCCACCACGCACATAGACTTCAGTGCTATCGAAAGTGGTGCGATAAAAAATAATTGAGAGGTTCCTGTTGCAATAGTGAAGTGTTGGAATGCATGCCATACGATTTGCGATTGTGAATGTGAATTTTCTTTCATATTTATTGGCGATATTTATCGGCAAGGGAAAAGTCAGGGAATTTTTTTTTCAACCGGTTTATTAGCCACGCTAAGACAGTAAAACAGACCTGTAACAGGTTTACAAGGTACAGTGGAAAGAAAACTTCGGTGCCAGCAACGCAAATGATCCGCGAAGAACACAAATATTCTAAATCGTAGTTTATAACAGCTCTGTGCTGCATAAACATATCGTAAATTATATTTACAACGCCGGTCACCGCTGTCACTGTATAAACAGTCTGGGAGGGTATTGCTACACAATATTAGTTTCTGCAACCAAAGAAAACTTCTCACAATTTCCAACCAAAGCCTTCGCTACTTACTACGTTTAATGATCAATTTAAGTTGCCATAACTACAATTCCAAAAAAAAATACACTTTTCAAATGGTGATCGTTTAAATGATAAAACGTTGGTTGATAAAACGGTGGTTGGCCGGTTCTTGCGCGCCCGGCTCAGGCGGAACGTGACAATTTTTCGTGCGTGCAGCCGGCGTTCATCGATTCATAAAAGACGTTATCACGTCAAAAAAAAAAACATGGCTACTACCACAGCCAAACGCTCGGCTCGTATTGGAGTACCGTAAACGGAAGAGATGGGCATTGCCGAGCTAAACCGTTCGATTCCGTATCTGCGTGCGTGCCGTCGCAGATGCTACTTCTCCGTTTACGCGATCCGTCTCCGCTTCCGTGTTCGTCGTTGGAGCGGGCCTTCGGCAACACCGAAGGCTGTCGCCGACACTAGTGACGCCACGGTATGTGCCTCCTGGTCTGAGGGGATTTCTAACCCTGGAGGGGAGAGGGGTTCGTGGAACCCCGTGTACCTGCCGAGAGCGGCCAAGGACGAGCTGGCCTGGGGCCCGGGCCTTTGAATATATATACTGTATAGAAGTCGCGAGTGGATAGGATTTACTCTACGTTTTTCAGAAGCATATGATGAGCAGCAGCTTGGGAACTTCACCGCTGCAGTGCGCTGCCGTAACGCCCTGTATCGTCTTAGTTGTTATTTACACGTTAGAGCGCAGCGCTGTCGCCCGCTGTCATTCCCCGCACCCCCCATCCATCATTCACAGCAGCTCGAGGACGTTCAACGGGAGGGGGAAGGGGTAATTTGAAGAGTTCGACACTTGTCCGCTAGGGACCACCACGAGTCTATGCCCTAGAGATGGTGGCGATTGCGGCGGTGAATTAACCAACTACCTCAAAACCATATTAGAAATTTTAACCTGGGCTGGCGACTTCTATACAGTATATATATTCAAAGCCCGGGCTGACCTGAGCGCGCCACCCGGCCCCGGGCATTGCGGCTCGCTGGCTCGCGCCACACACAGACGCTCTACGGGTCGTTACCACAATGCCGAAATACCATAGCGCCGAATGTCAAAATTTATCACAACGCCGAATTACCACAACGCCGAAATACCATAACGCCGAATGTCAAAATTGACCACAACGCCGACAGCTAGAAAACTTCTGTGTATCACAACGCCGAAATAACAACTGAATGAATTTGTGTGTGTTTCTTAAATGTACCTTAACGCCGAAATACCACAATCAAACCTAACCTTACCTAACCTAACCTAACCTAGCGTAATATAACCTAACCTAACCTAACTTAACCTAGCCTATCCTAGTCTAGCCTAACCTAACCTAGTCTAACCTATCCTAGTCTAATCTAACTTAGTCTAACCTTTGTGGCAGTCCTGCAATGACATTTTTTGGCGTTAGTATATTTCGGCGTTGTGGTAATTCGGCGTTGTGGTACACAGCAGTTTTCTAGCTGTCGGCGTTGTGGTCAATTTGGCATTTCGGCGTTGTGGTATTTCGGCGTTGTGGTATTTCGGCGTTGTGGTATTTCGGCGTTGTGGTGCGTCCCCACGCTTCTACACGTCCACAAACTACGCCCTTCACAGTTGGAGCTGAACGACAACAGGGAAAGTATTTAGACGGAACACCAAGCGACTGGATAGTTCTGAATCAAACAAAGTTCTACAACTACCCCGAAACTTGTCGCCGTCTGGAAATGATTCCATACAAATATCCCCCATTAACAGGGGCAGGCATTTTTCGCGAAAAGATCTCAACACTTATTAGACTGCAACAAGGTACACCCGAACCTGTGGTTTCTTCCTTGTGATTGGCGGCCGTCTGCGAGAGAAGTCGTGTCCTTGTTTGAACGAGCCACTCAGGACGCGTTTACTTCCGCACTGAATCACTGTGATTGGTGTTGTAACAATCGATATGTACCTGGGAGAAACCCACCCAATCACGAAACACAGGCGATGCCATAGTGTTTTAACTTTCATCTAGTCTCGAAATCTTTTCGCGAAATCTGCATGCCCCTACCCATTAATTTTTGTTTCACAGAATAATAATGTGATTTTAATGATTTAATATTATGAGGTCAGAGTTTAATTAAGACTGCATCTACAAAAGTCAAGTTTTATTTTATTTATTTTATTTCGCAACAGCATTGCCGTTATCTATAACTTGCATAAAATTATCTCCCTGACATGTATGATATCGGGTTATCAGCTTATATTCATTCAAAGAACAAACAGTAAAAACACGACTGAAGGTTTGCTTCGGAATACTGGACTTCTGTAAATGAAATGAAGCCATTCGTGTGCTTGCTCATGCCAGACCACGGACGTGGCTCGTTTACCCTGTGAGGTGACGTCTACGACAGTGGGTTGCAATGTCTCCGAACTGTTCCTGCTCGACGCTGCTGAGCGTTTGCACGTGCGAAGGTCAGCAGCTCCGGCGCGCGTTGTGTATTGCTTCAGGATGTGTGTTTTTCGACGGCGCGTGCCAGCCGAGCTTCGCGGCCTCATCAACTGAGTTGCCAGCCACTTGGCGCTTGCAGGCCGTTGTCTCTGTTTGCCACTGCTTTTCCCGTGTTGCTGTTTCTTCACCCCAGCCTTTGAATATATATACTGTATAGAAGTCGCCAGCCCAGGTTAAAATTTCTAATACGGTTTTGAGGTAGTTGGTTAATTCACCGCCGCAATCGCCACCATCTCTAGGGCATCGACTTGTGGTGGTCCCTAGCGGAAAAGTGTCGAACTCTTCAAACACCCCTTCCCCCTCATGTTGAACGAACTTGAGCTGCAGTGATTGATGGATGGGGGGTGCGGGGAATGACAGCGGGCGACAGTGCTGCGCTCTAACGTGTAAATAACAACTAAGACGATACAGGGCGTTACGGCAGCGCACTGCAGCGGTGAAGTTCCCAAGCTGCTCATCATACGCTTCTGAAAAACGTAGAGTAAATCCTATCCACTCGCGATTTCTATACAGTATATATATATATATATATATATATATATATATATATATATATGTATGTATGTATATATATATGTATGTATGTATGTATGTATATATATATGTATGTATGTATGTGTATATATATATATATATATATATATATATATATATATATATATATATATTCAAAGCCCCAGCCCAATCCGTAAATCATTTAAGCGATAAATAGGGACCGGAAAAATTCGCGGATTCAATGACCTCTAGGATAGCCTCCATTATCCTCTGCATTTCTCAAGTAAACACGCGTGTTCATTGGGTACTAAATTGTGAGGCGTCTTCACTGGGTAGCTTGTGATTCGACGCTTCTTTGGTCGATAGTCTCTCGTTGGCCCAGAGAGCTCCAGTTAAACTGCGAGCCAATAGCAGAACCAGCAGAATTGTACACATGTTTGAATTTCAGCCTATCACGAAATGAATCCGCGAATTTTTCCTGTCTCTAGTTATAAATCATTAGAGCCACGGAATTTTCGCTCATTCATTTAGTCGCAAGCTAGAATGCAAACCTCCACACTGTCGCACTGTGTTCATGATTGGACCGCAGTTATCTGGACACGCCCCTCTACGACCGTGAGCCAACGATGTCCAGCTAGGAGAGAAGTAAGCGAATCAGGTAGTGCCAAATAACAAGGATAAAAATGTTCTCGCTAAGAAATCAACCAATGGGAAAGTAAACGTGGGTCGAGCACACCTATAACTTTGAATTCTATCCTGAGGCCAGAAGAATCCGCGAAATTTCCGGGACTCTATAAATCATCAATAGGGACAGGCATTTTTCGCGAAAAGATCTGAACACTTAATAGACTGCATCAAGGTATACCCGCACCTGTGGTTTCTTCCTTGTGATTGGCGGCCGTCTGCGAGAGAAGTCGTCGCCTTATTTGACAGAGCCATTCAGGTCGCGTTTACTTCCACGCTGTGATTGGTGTTGTTACAATCAATATGTACCTGGGAGAAACTCACCCAATCACGAAACACAGACGATGCTATAGTGTTTTAACTTTCATCCAGTCTCGAAATCTTTTCGCGAAATCTGGATGCCCCTAATCATGAATTCTTACTATTATAGTCGAGCCTTTTGAAATTTACTGGCTGTTACAACGAACGTTGTATTGGAAAGTTACTCCGTTTGTTGTCAAGGAACGCACGTGCCAACATCGTTATTTTTCTCTGATTCGAATCGTGAGCTGGAATTTTATATTTTTTTGTAAATGGAACGGACTAATTATTTTAAAATTACAGATATTTTTAAATTTATACAACATTTACATGAAAACAACTGTATCACTACAAAAAAATGTTTGCAGTAACACTGGGTTCTGATTCTTTCTTCCCCGGACATTTATGATTTGTGCCTTACATTAGTTAAAATTATATGTAAACTAGTCTTTCTAGTATTAACTACGCACATTAATAAGCATAATAAACCCAAATGAAGTTGAGGTATTGGATATTAGATTATCTTTAAAAAAAATTATGCTCGAATGACACATCAATTAAAAACATGCGCCAATTTTCGTAAGAAATAGCCTACGCAGTATCATCTCGAAAAACCTTATTTCATATCAGAAAAAAAAACAATAGCCATGTGTTGTGCAAAGTTACTTAATCCGAGTTCACCAGGATGCGAGTCCAGCGTCTTACCTCTGCCATACCTCGCTCCGTGAGGCAACATACTTCGGCGCGAGCAACGAAGCGCGAATCAGCGATGCGAAAAACAGTCAGTAATTTTTACGCTGACCACGAAATGTAATGACATAATATGAATGCATTTATAAGTGTAAGGGCTTGACGCCTCGTTGTGATGGCAGCCATTACAGGCGATGTGAGCCGGTGAGATGAGAATGGCGCATTGACGGAGTGAATGGGATAACGCCGAGAAAGCCACCGGCTCGCGTTTCCCACTTGCGAAAAAATCCAGGCTCGTCCCACCCAGTGACGCAGTCATTAAGAGGGAATTTTCGTAAGAAGGGCTTAAATCAGGGCCATCAAACATTTTTAATCCTCAATGTGGAGATCATCAACCTACAATCTATTTCTTGGCAACTGATTTTCCAAGGAATGTTTTGGAAAAATACAGAATTTATTTTTCTTTCCTGTGGGCACGTCATTCCGCTGCGGCACAATGCAACTGCCTCGCGAGCACATCTCCAGCTGTAGAGGAGCGACTCGCCCAGCTGCCGTGTTGCTCAACTCGCCGCCTCACATCGCTAGCTCTTGTAGGCGCCCGCGTCGCTCAACTCGCCGCCTCACCTCGCCAGCTCTTGTAGGCGGCCGCGTCGCTCAACTCGCCGCCTCACCTCGCCAGCTCTTGTCGGCGGCCGCGTCGCTCAACTCGCCGCCTCACCTCGCCAGCTCTTGTCGGCGGCCGCGTCGCTCAACTCGCCGCCTCACCTCGCCAGCTCTTGTCGGCGGCCGCGTCGCTCAACTCGCCGCCTCACCTCGCCAGCTCTTGTCGGCGGCCGCGTCGCTCAACTCGCCGCCTCACCTCGCCAGCTCTTGTCGGCGGCCGCGTCGCTCAACTCGCCGCCTCACATCGCCAGCTCTTGTCGGCGGCCGCGTCGCTCAACTCGCCGCCTCACCTCGCCAGCTCTTGTCGGCGGCCGCGTCGCTCAACTCGCCGCCTCACCTCGCCAGCTCTTGTCGGCGGCCGCCGGACGCACCGCGGATGACGCAACATGGAACTGCTGTCCGTGCTTCCGTCCAGCGGCGGGCAGACGCGGCGACGTCACAGCTGCCGCGGCTCGATGGAGCCAATTGGGCCGATTAATGGGGTCACGCGTCTCTCCCGACCAGTCTTCATGGAGTCAAAGAGGGTTGCTGGAGGAACATTCACGGTTGAAGGACAGCGGCGAGATTTTTTTTTTTTTAAATTTTTATTTCGGTCTATTGTTGCGTCGTACCAGTTGCGTCAGTCAGCGTGAAGAAAATACTGGATGGAACAATGCCGTCAAGGATATTCTGCGTTCTTTGGCGGTGTGCGAAGTTATTTTGCTTTGCTAGATAGTTTCCAGATGTGATACCTACCTTCCGACTCATTGTTTTATGCTTCTGCGCATAACCGCTAAGTTACTTTTTTTTTTTTACTAAAATGCTACTTTGATGATCACCACATTGAGGTTTTAACATCTTTGATGGATCTGATTTATGCCCTTCGTACGAAAATGCCTCCTTATTGACTGCTTCACTGGGTGGGACGAGCCTGGATTTTTCGCAAGTGGTGGTTTTCTTGGCGTTATCCCATTCACTCCGTCAATGCGCCATTCTCATCTCACCGCCTCACATCGCCTGTAATGGCTGCGATGACAACCAGGCGTCAAGGCATTACATTTATAAATGCATTCATATTATGTCATTACATTTCGTGGTCAGCGTCAGAAATTATTGACTTTTTTTCGTATCGCTGATTCGCGCTTCGTTTCTCGCGCCGAAGTATGTTGCCTCACGGAGCGAGGTAGTGCAGAACTCGCATCCTGGTGAACTCGGATTAAGTTTTCCCGTCACTTCCCGAAATCACTTTCCGCGAATGCTGGAAAGGTTGCGTACGGTCCCAATATCCGTGTCTCCTGACGTTACTGCCGGCGAAAAGCCTAGCTCACTACACTATACCTGCTACTGCCCTTATGTTAAGGCCCCCGCCTACCTGGTCACACACACGGTGCGCAGAGCTTCAGCTATCCGAGTGATTTAATGCAGTTTTTTTGGACATACATCATTGCAGTTTTGCACTGTTTGTCATGGAAAAATCCCGAAAGTAAAAATAATAAATATACGACAATAAAAAATTCACAGAAAACAAGACTGAATAAGCTGATGTCAGACAAACCGAACCAACGACGAAAGCACTGACAAACACAGGTTTCCAGTGACAATAGTTGCGATGTTTCGGGGAACTGACATCTGTTCCCGTTCATCAGACACAAACAGAATTAATAATTTTTCCATGACAAACAGTGGAAAACTGCAATGGAGCATGTCCAAAAGACTGCATTAAATCAAAATTACCCATTGTATGAATCATTTAAAGAACATATCTGAGTGGTGTCTGTTTGCGAAAATCATTTAAGAGCCAATAATTAGGTTTGTTTCCAGATTAAGTTTTTCAAAAGTATTTCTAGAAGAATTAACATGGCTAAACGACGTGTTTCCAGAGTAATTTTTAGGCGTAAAACAACCGGAACATATTCTTGAAAGCACTTAAGGGACTTGCATTACATCTTTATCTTAATTTATCCGCCATATAATGTTACGGTCACAGCTCAAATTTAACATTTGTCCTATGCACGACGAGAAGACTGCGTGCCAGTTCAGAGCCTTGCGCTTAGAGGCGATACCGCGATAGAAATACCAGCGGGCGCCGCGCTTATCATCCCGCCTAACACAGTTACACCCCTGACTAGACGGGCACTTTAAGTCCAGCCGATGTACTTATCGTAATTGTGGTAGCGTGAATGTAAAAAATAATGTTAGGTTTTATCTCACTAGCTAGTGCTTTTTTTTATTTAGCTTCACAGCTTAATATTTTTCCGTCATTTCTTAGAAAAATACTGGGATGCCTAAATGACTGTGTAGCCAACCTGTACCCAAGGAAAACACAGTACTTTACTTCATTAAAAATAATATTTTTTTGAGGAATCACAGCTGAATGTCTTGCATAATTCCGACATTTAAGTGCAATCGTTGAAGGGAATGGATGATAAACAAGCCTGCGTTTGTATGTCTGGCTGACCCAAGCCCTCAGGCGTTATGCCAGAAGATTCGCATATTGTATACGTTATAGTAACAGCTATCCTTTCAACCTTTCCCCCTTAAATTCTGATATTTTGGCTTGTGGTACAACATAATCACGAGCAACTGACAATAATACTATAACATTTTACTTTGTAAAATGACAGCGGCCATCTCCAGCACTTATAAAGTTTAAGTTATTATTTGAAATTTTGCAAGAGTGTACTATTTTGTTTGATTTAAATGTAGGTAGCAGCCAATAAGCGGTCTCATGTTGTGTGGCGGTCCAAAAACGACCCGCGGTTCGCTGGATTGGACCATGCTCTGAGCAATGGAACCCAATCCTGAGGTACGCCAATGCACAATGCACACTGACCACAGACCTTCAACATTCACGCTTACAATTTTAAGAGAAGCTGGGCTTCACACCATTGTACACTTAAACAGCGTTTCATTGGACTGCAGTTAGGCAAGGCCATGAATGTCCGCGAATAGATTTCCAAAACCAGCTGTGTGCTGTGAGTTTGTAGCATTATCTGTGTTTTCGTGGTTGGCTGAGTTTCTTCCAGGTACTACATGTATACTGTCAGCAAACGCGTATTGATTGTCCAGGCAAAATAGTGCAATGGCTTTTCTTGCAGACGGCCGCCAATTGCACGGAAGCTATCAGCAGTCACTGGAGCGGGCGTATTTATTGCGGTCTAACGAGCGATAAGATTATTTCGCGGAACACACACGTGCCTAACAATAGGTAGCGTCGACGCGCCCCGAAGGCTATCGTTACACAATTCAAACGAACCGGTCACTGGCGATTAGGTCGGAAGGTGTAAGGTGACACCGGCCGGCAACTGGACAAATGGACACAATACACCGACCAGTTTGCGCAAGTGCTTGGAGCTCACGTTATACCTCGCAGGTCCGCGACGCAGGCTGGCTGCTATCGTGTCCTTGGCGACTCGCCCCGACCCCACCCGTGGGCTCGAATTGCCGCGGAGATAAACGTTGGCATTCTTTGGGGCTGTCGTAATTCGGTTCTCCGTGGCGAACGATCGCCTAATACGGAGCGGTGCGTTCCAGCTAACTTCAACACGAATCATTCCTGTCCACAATTACGCCGTAGCAAGCCTAACTCCTATTACAACTGAAACTTTACGACGAGTTCACTGATAAGTTCGCCGCTACAAAATATTTCTGTCAGTTCGTTATCCCATCAAATATTTAATTTTGAGCAAACTATATTAACTATTTCAATTATGTTTAGGTTGGCCGCACATTGAAGATACTTTTTAATAAAACCAATTTCGTGAAACGTGAAACTTTAATGTAATGAAACTATCTATTCAATGCAAAAACCAAAATATATGACACTGAGTTTCACGAAACCAAAATTTCACTGAGTTGCCCTACCGAGGTTTCGTGAAGTTTTGTAATTATAATATAATGCAAATTATTTTCGTCAGTTTTGAATGGAAATTTCAGGCACCAATTGAAATCATTGACATTATTTGAATAAATATTAGGTAATATATTTGGTGGTTTTCAGTTATTTCTTTATTTGATGACCATGTCGAAAGGAGAACGTGATTTTAGATTTGATGTATTCTGTAAAAACTTTGGAATTTTCTCTCATCGACACTTAATTACTTTTAACTAAATAACTGTCTATCATAAATAAATGGATGAACCCAGAAATTTAATTTAATTTTTTTTAATTTCGCAGCCACCAATACAGCCACTTCCTCATCTTAATTTGACATTTGTTGAAAAAAGTTTTTAGTTTAATTGGTGTGTGATAAGCTTGAAAATAATTTCATGAAATGTGTTTCACTATATCAGTATATTCAGTGACAGTAAAATTTTGCTTTCACTAATAAGTAGAGACCTGCAAAATTCGCGGATTCATTCGGTGATAGGCTAGAATTCAAACACATATACCTCTTAAATAATTTTGCTATTGGCTTACTGTTCATCTGGACGAATCTCAACCAGTTATAAACCCTCAACCAAAGAAGGATCGAATCACAGACAAACCAGCTGAGACGACTTACAAGTCGGCAGCTAATGAACTTGCGTTATTTTCCCGAGTGTACAGGGGTATGTGCAGTCTATCCTGAAGGCCATCGAAACCGCGAATTTTGCAGGTCTGTACTAATCAGTGGTATCGTTGTGGCTACGAAACTATTTTGATGCCATCTCATAATGTTTGGTTGGGTTATTATTGACCAAAATATTTTGTGGCGTCTACAAAACTTTGCTTTCGGCATGATTTTAGTGACGTTCGTCTCAGTGACTCTCTTAGCCGGACCTTCAATCCATCAAGGCAGAGGGTAGAGTGGGTTCAGCCAACAGGCATACTTTCGAGCAGGATTAATCCATTTAAATTGGCTTTCTATTTTTTTTTCTCGTATTTCTCTTTAGATTTTTGGCATTACAAGTCAAAACTAGTAACCCAAAATCTTTCTTAACATTTAACATTTCCTAGCCTACAAACGCTAGCAACAAATTTCTTCTGATACGTTGATGACTACATTAGTAATATGCATGATAGTTTAAATAATCCACGCACGTTTTTATTAAGGGTCTAAATGTAAGTTAATATGTAATGCAATTTAATATGTTCTACAAATTGTGTCAAATTTTGTGAAAATAAAAGGGCATTTCTTATTTTATGTCTCATCAGAACCACTGATTTTCCTACCACTATAGTATGTTTGAACATATTTCATTATATTTGGACTGAATTTTTGAGGTATGGAAAATTCTTGTTTTAGAAGTTCTTAAGTTCAAAAGTAGAATTTGGTTCGTTTTTTAAAGTTTTTTTTGTTTGTTACGTGCGCTCCCGAGAAATTTCCAGGAGTCTACGCAGACACTTCTGAGTAATGCTTTATAACTGAACACATTACTTCACTTTGTTTCAGGAAACTATTGGAAAACTGATACCAGGTTGATTAAACTCATGTTCACACCCTTGTTATCACTAAAGCGTGACTGGTATTTTACCATTGTGACACTTCATTTAGAATGAATGTTTCTCAATTTCGTTCTACTGTATGTTTAAATGTCACTTTATATACCTACATTGTAACGAATTACTTATCTTCATCACAAGCCGTCATAATGTTTTTCGATTTTGATTGTAACAATGGAATTTCCTCATTGGCCGCAGAAAATGTTTTCGTCATTATTGTTCCAGTTTAATACTTTGGTCTTAGTGTTATTTATATATATATATATATATATATATATATATATATATATTTGAGTTACTAGCGCATTTATAAAATGATCAGTAATTGCGAAGAAATTGTGAAAAACAAAACTATTGGTGTTGACGTTAATTGCTCAGTCTTCGGCGGATAAATAATTCCATCCATTTGGAGTATTTGTAATTATTTCCTGAAAATTGTTTGTGACCTCATCCCTACAAAACTGGCATACAGTCATTCCAGGTGATAGTTAAGTTAGATTTTTAGCATTGTTATTGAGACATCAAATAGCTCATTTTAATTACAATAAAACATCATGTTTGCAAAGTTGTCTTATGACAGAATAAAATATCTCACAGAAGCATTATGGCAAAGCGTTTTTTTTATTGGCTTACTTAGTCGTTTACTGTCTTGTGCGTCAACGAGGAATTGGACTTGCGTCTTATTGGTAGAGACCTGCAAAATTCGCGGTTTCGATGGCCTTCAGGATGGACTGCACATACCCCTGTACACTCGGGCAAATAACGCAAGTTCATTGGCTGCCGACTTGTAAGTCGTCTCAGCTGGTTTGTCTGTGATTCGATACTTCTTTGGTTGAGGGTTTATAACTGGTTGAGATTCGTCCAGATGAACAGTAAGCCAATATCAAAATTATTTAAGAGGTATATGTGTTTGAATTCTAGCCTATCACCGAATGAATCCGCGAATTTTGCAGGTCTCTACTTATTGGCTACTTCACGGCGAGGAAGGCCTGTCATTGACTGCGCCACCGGGCGCTGATAGGCCAGAACTGCGTTCCGTCATGCTGTTGGCCAGCTCGGCCATCTTTAAGTTGTGTGTAGTGGAAGTTCTTTTTAAACGGAGCTGTTTCGCTTCAGGAAAGCCACGAGTGTTCCAAAAATGCTAAGTACCTGCAAAAATTCGTGTTGTTGTTTAGTAGCAGAATAGATTGAAAATCTGTTTATACTTTATGGATTTTGTCATTGGATCAAGAGTTATTTGACACGTCCTAAAGGATTGGAAGCCAATAATGACAAACACCTGAACAAACAGACCAAGTCATCGGCGACACGTAGAGAAGTTGAAATGTGGCAACAGCCAACGAGCACATGTTGCTTGATAGGCACATGTGTGCGGAGTCTGTCCTGGAGCCACAAAATATCGTTAATTTTGAAGGTCTCAATAAAAAATACTTTTTGCGCCCAACTAGCCTCTTCGGTGTGCTCATTGGTCGAAACCAAAGTCACTGTTAGATTGTTAGGAATGTGTTGCACATGATTGGGTAACCAATCCTACTAATAAGTGTCATGGACTCAAAGTGGTCCATGGGTAGGGGCATGCAGATTTCGCGAAAATATTTCGAGACTGGATGAAAGTTAAAACACTATAGCATCGTCTGTGTTTCGTGATCGGGTGAGTTTCTCCCAGGTACATATTGATTGTAACAACACCAATCACAGTGATTCAGTGTGGAAGTAAACGCGTCCTGAGTGGCTCTGTCGAATAAGGCAACGACTTCTCTCGCAGATGGCCGCCAATCACAAGGAAAACACATTTTTGCAGTCTAATAAGTAGGGGCAGGCAATTTTCGCGAATGAATCTGAACGCCTATTAGATTGCAACAAGATATACCTGCACCAGAGGTTTCTTCCTTGTGATTGGCGGCCGTCTGCGAGAGAAGTCGTTTCTTTTTTTGACCGAGCCACTCAGGATGCGTTTGCTTCCGCACCGAATTTACTGTGATTGATGTTGTAACAATCGACATGCGCCTGAAATAAATTCACCCAATCACGAAACACAGGCGATGCTACAGTGTTTTAACTTATAACTAATCTCGGAATCTTTTCGCGAAATCTGCATGGCCCTAGTAATAAGTAGAGACCTGTAAAATTCGCGATTTCAAATCCCGAAAGGATAGACTCCATGATCCTCTACGCACTCGTGCAAATTACATCTGCTGATTGGTTACCGACTCGTAACACTTGTTGACTGGAATGATCGTGATTCGCCAATTCTTCTGTTAAAGATTTTTTATTGGCCCAGAGTCCTTCAGATAAACTGTGGCCCAATCACTGAAGCAAAATAATGTCAAAAGTATTTGAACTCTGTCCTATCGCGAAATGAATCCGCGAATTTTACAGATCTCTACTAATAAGTGTTCAGATATTTTCGCAAAAAATGCCTGCCCCTATCCATGGGTTCTAATGAGCACTGCAGTGCGTGCACGGGAAAACTGCGAGGATTCCTCGCGTCTGGCTCGCAGTCACAGGTTCATCAGCCGGCTGCCTGGACGACAGGGCTCGGTGGCGGTCCGAAACCGCGTGGGCTTGCGCGCCGGCTGTCCAGCTTGTTCGGCTCACCGCAGCGAGTGCTCGCCCTTATCTGCCGTCAGTAGCCCTCGAGGGCGCTGGCGCCCTGGACGTGTTATTGATCACACCCTCCCTACGAATTGGGTGTTCGCCCCGTCAGTGCTCCCCTGCCCCCTTTCCCCCCGTGTGTCTCTCTCCCGCCTGCCTCCCTGGCAAGGACCTAATATACAGCTGTCGCTTCCTCGCAACCGGCTCTCGCGACGAACAAGTGGAGTGACACAAGTGATAACTATAGCAATGTCACTTTCGCGAAAGGATTCCCAGACCAGCTGCGTGTTGAAGCTTTGTGCCATTGTCTGTGCTTCGTGGTTGGCTGGGTTCATTTCAGGTGCATGTCTGCTGTCAGAAAACCAATCATAACTATCCGGTGTGGAAACAAACGCGTCCTGATTGGCACGGACAAATAGGGTAATGGCTTCTCGTGCAGTTGACCGCTAATCACAAGGATAAATAGCTTGCGCACAAATACCTTATTGCAGTCTAATGAACGATCATACTATTTCACGAACATTAAATGCTTCTACTGATGATTTGAGACCCGTGAATTTGGCATTATTATTTGGAAAGAGACTGGAATGCATACTATTTGCCATTTTAAAATCGTTCTCACTGGGACATAGCTTTCACACGCGTCGGAGGAAAAGAAACCAACCACAACATTACAAAATTCAAATATCTAATGACATGCATTCCGGTAGAAAGGTAAAATGCAGGAGTGGTCAATGGACACTGACTTAATTCTGTACAAGTACGAGGCGTGATCAAAAAAAGGCTGCGAATAAATATTTATAGCAGCAACTTCTGACGCTATAGCTATTTCAAGTAATAAGCCAGTTATTCTGCTCCGTTGAGATAGTCGGTGTCAAATTTAAACAAGTTTTAGCTTATTATTCGGCTTCCAGAGCTGGAAGAGTGAGGTCGTGTTTACCGTGTCTGTCGCACATCACGGTCGTAGAGGAACATGCCCAAATAACTGCGGTCCAATCATGAACATATTGCCACAATGTGAAGTTTGCATTCCAACTTGAGATTTGATGAATGTTCGAAATTGTCTATTTGGTAATATTGGATTTCAAAAAAACCTGTTAACATTAATTTTCAATTGCCAAATGGAGATCAGAAAAATGGATCAATGGCTTCCTTCGTCATCGTGACTATGCATCGTGCCACACCTAGCTTCTGATCGCGAGTTTTGGCCGAACAAAACTGTCCACATCCAGAAATGCTTCCAATCATTATATCAAAATTCGGATAGGTGCGCATTGATAGCCAAGGAGAGCATTTTTAAGGGGATTAGTTAAAATTTTATTTAAGCTTATTATTTTGTTCGTAATATATTTATTTACTACATTTTTTGACCACACCTCGTATGAGTGGAGTTTATCTTCGTACCCAAAATTACGCAAATTCTGTAGGTCTCAAGTGATTTAAAGGAATTATAAAACTTCGACTTTTTTGAGCCACTTCTAAGATATAAGTCTACTCCAAAAGTTTCAAGGTACAAGAAAGGGGACGAGAAAAATCGGTTGCTCGCTTCGCGTCAGGTTAAAATTTGAAAACATTTACTTTTTTGCTGCTCGTGCTAATGTACACTAAATACCTGAAGGCAGAGACAGGAAAAATTCATGGCTTCATTTCGAGGTAGGCTAGAATCCAAGCTCGTTCACATGCATTCAGGTTCATTGATTGGACCAACATTTACCTTAAGGACTCTTTGACAATGAAAAACCCTGAACAAAAGAATTACCGTATTGTAGGCATCCAGATTAACATGTGTTCCGAGTTATTATTCAATGAGCAGGTGTAATTTATCCAAGTTTTTACAGGATCGTGGAGTCTATCCTAGAGGTAATAGAAAAAGTGAATTTTTCCAGTCCCTACCTGGAGGGTACACTATCCCACTCTGGCAGAGCTTCCGGGTCCTTAGTCACAGCTGCAGTAGGGAACGGAAAGTTTGGCCGTGTAACAGGGCTTGTATGCACCGTGCAACTCCCTAGAATATCCCTTTAAAACTGTCCCACTCTGGCAGAGCTTCCGGGTCCTTAGTCACAGCGCCGCTGCAGTAGGGAACGGAAAGTTCCATGATCTCTTTGACCCTGTTGTCTAGGCTTTATTATCTAGATGATGGAAATCTTCCCATTTGTTCGTCTGCAGATGCCGTCGTGAGAAGCGAGCCTATTATCGACCATGCAGGGTGCAAGTCATTTGTTACTTCCATCGTCGAAGGCTTGTGCTTGGTTGTCGCGAAGCTAGTTGGACGAGATGAACAGCCAAAGGCCCAGATGCAACTGCAAAATTAGTGTTAAAGCGTTTGCAGTCGACCATGTAACCAAGAGAATCCTTCACTTGTCTCAGTCCGTGCTCATATTACAGGAAAAGGCCGGAGAACTCACGTCGTTTTCCAGTGCCACGTAAGACTTCACAAATTATATACTTAATATTAAGTAATAGCCATTTTTCACTAGTCGCAGTTAACGTTTACCTACTGACAAGGTGGCATATAATTTTGTAATAACATTTTGAAATTATACTTCTTTAGGCGCGTTATAAAAAAAAATAGAGTGAATTTTTACGATGCGCACGCACCATGCAACGAAAATTTCACATGAAGATGGTGGACCCACCTGTATGAACATAAACCCATATATAGTCACTTTCTTAAATGTTAGGGGCAAACCGAACGTAGGTATTGGTGTGTGAAATGAAACACTATGACATTGAAACCACGTTGGAATATATTTGGTAAACTAAAATAGTCATACTAAAATAGTCATTCTAAAGAGTAATTTTAAGTTGAAAAACCAAAATAATACTGGTATTGCAACAGTTATAATACATATTCTCCTTACAATCTTCTGCCAGGTTTCTTAGCGCAGTGTTTATATTGCGTGTATAATAAGTTAACAGAGCGTGGTACCAAACTCGGCAGAGAAATATTTTTACTTTTTTTAAATTTTAAATTACATACTGCTGGAGAATATAAATTGTGCTTAAAGCATATGTATGAATACATTTTATTTATCGTATTGATATCAATATTATTACATACATTGCTCAGTCCACTGAATTAATTTTTACTACGTCTATATCCTCTATTGTTACTTAAAGTAATATTAAATTAATTACGTTTGTTAGGAAATGAATTTCCATGATTTCCCATTGTTAATAAAAATAAAACTTAATAATAGTACAACTATCCTTTAATACTTAATAATTTATAGTCATCTAACGTGTGCGAAAATGATATATAATTGAATTTTTAATTAATTTTAACAAGGTTGGTAGTATTTTAATAAAACTTCTGGTCAAAAATCAGTTCAAAGCCAAGGTTTAGTATTTTTTTCAAGTATTTTTCATTTTTATCGGAGACGTTTCATTATATAGTTTTATCTTTCGCTTTGCAAATTGAATGATTCGATAATCGACGTAACTGCTCCGGTAGCGAATTATAGCGGTGTGTGCGGATTTAAGTGTGAGTTAGTTGCGTTAACAAATTTAGTAATTGATATTTAATAGTGGTCCATATAATTAAAACAATTATTTATTGTGAAAATTAGTTATAAAAATTGTGTTAATAAACTTTTTGAAATGTATTTTCAAAAGTATTCATATAAGTGAGGTTATGTACCTGTTTGTATAATTTATTCCTATTATAAATTATTACATTATTATTATTATTATAAAAATAATGAAAATTAATAAATTATAATAAACATTTAGCATATTTTTTATTGTCATTACTAATTAAAATTATTTCGATTATTTATTAAATTAAATAATTAAATTTATACACATTATTGTATTAATATTGAATACCGAGTATTTAATTTATTAATAATTGTTACATTAAATGTCAAAATATTTCAGTGTCTTAAATCAAAAAGATATAACTTCTAACTCGCGTACACAAGTACACACTATTTTTCGACTATTGTCACTATCATCCGGTTTTCAAAAACGCTACTGGTATCAGAGCGAGAATATCTGAAGCTTTTATTAAATTCATTGTTAAAAATTCCTCGGTTAGTTTCATAAGATATGGGAAAGGTAGGATATTTTGTCTTATACTCGTCAAACATTTATCTTATGTTCAAATTTTCGTCCAAATAAACCCTGTTAGTATCTTTCAAAATATAACGACTTATTCTGCTTTGAAATATATTAATATGTGTATGGACTGCTGCTGTTACAGTTTCTTCGTTCATTTCCATGGGTGCCTCTTAGATCCCTAGGAATTAAAACATATAATTTTTTTTTTCATTTTAGAAACATGGCATGTAAAGAAATAAAGGCTCTTTTACAAATCTGAATTTAATCTGCGGTACTATCTTCCTGATATTTTCTAATACGATAATACAGAACATTCTCGAAAAGTTACTTCAGCCTCATATTTTCTTTGCCTCCTTCTTTGAACTGGAAGTATTGAAATGAACCCTGCTAGCCACATGTTCACTTCATGATTATTTTTCGTATAATTTATATTCCTTATGATCTCTTTCTGAATACCATCCGTAAGAGATTATAAAAAAAATATTGGGGCATTGACAAGGTTCTCCAGTTTCGTGGGACTGTAGTCGTATTGCAACTCTTGGTATCATCTCACTCCTCATTTTCTTTTGCCATGTCTAAGGAAATCTTACAAAACCAAACCATCGTTCACAGAGTAATCAGGCGCTAGCAGGTCAGACAACATTTAAGAAACAAAATACTCTGCTTTTCAAGGATTTGTCATATTCTTCCCCTGTAACTACATTACCGAAGCCGGCTGATATGATGTACATATTTCTGCAATTTATTTACTGCAAAAGTTAGAATTTTCGCAAATAAATAAGTTATTTGATTGAATGTCGCGTGCCGGTTTTCTCAATAAAATATTAAAATCACGCCAATGGGATTATTGTTCTTTACCAGTTTGGGTTAAGATTGTATTTTTAAAATGGAAATTTCTTTGTGACGCGACTTTTTTTTAAAAGAAAATTTTAAAAAAATTCGTAGAAGGTAATTTTTAAACAATCTAATGGCCCTTTAGTACCCATCAAAACAACGTTTTCAGACTCCTTCTATATTATGAGATATTCGAATGTCATTTGTCGAACCTAAACAGCCTTTGGCATGATTTTACAGTATTTTAAATGTCACAGACCTGACTTTAACTTTCACGCTTAAACGTTCACGTTAACGTGCAGAAAAAAAAACTATTAAGACATATCAACTTTAATGAAAAATAAAATAATTTTAACAGAACCTCTAATGTTTTTGGAACAACAAAAAAACTTACATTTTTGGAATTTTTTCCTGCAGAATTTCTAATCTAGAAAATTACCAAAACTGAGTTTTCAACTAAACGTTATAAAAAAATATTGTTGTATCATAGTATAATCATTAACTATTAAATCTGAAACGACGCAGCTCTTTTGCTCTCAGTTGGAATGAAAACGCGGGCTTAAAGCCTCATTGTCTATTATCGATTTCACAAGTTACCGCGGCAGGGAGAAAGTTCTCCGCTCGCCAGAATCAGAAGCGAAGATGCGCTCAGTGAAAGCTTCATTCCTCTTTGCCGGTACTTGTAGTCTCATCTGACTTCAGACTCTTAAACGAAAGAAGAAGAAAAGGGTGCGTTTAATTATGTACGCTCGTAAAAAGTTATAATCACTTGGTATTATAAAAAACTTTCATTTTCCATACAAATAATTAATATAAAAAATAAGAAAAGGACTGGAGGTGATATTATGTATCCTGTTGCTTAAGTATAAATTCAATAAAATTTTAAAAAATCAAATACTCGTCAACCAATATTATTATAAAATGTATATTTTTAATTATTTAATTTAGTAAAATAATCGAGATCTATTTTACTTAATAATGAAGATAAATAAAAATGCTGACGGTTTATTCCAATTTATTAATTTTAATTATATATTATTAACAACGTAATAATTTATACCTCAAATAAATTATACATACATATGGAAACATAACCTCACTTATATAAATAAACTTGAAATTACAGTTGAAAAGTTTATAAAAACAAATTCTATTACTAATATTCACAATAAATATATATATATTTAATTTATATGGACCAGTATTCAATATCAATCACTTAATTGCAAGATCTAAAAGCACATACCTATATAATTTTTATTTGTATCAAGTCTTTTTTCATCGTGTGAAAATTTCGTTTTATTGTGCGCGCACATATTTAACATTCACTCTCATAATTTTTTCATAGAAGTATAACTTCAAAAATAATATAATGGAAATGATGCCTGATTTAATGTAGTTTTTTTTATTATATAACTATAATCTTACAACGAATTAATGACTTCATACAGATAATTCACAGCAATAATTGTGCTCATTTAACGTTACGAATTCTAAATGGTACAGAATTTTTTAAAATAAATTTTAATTTGTTTCTTACTTATTAAACTAGTTTGAGAAATTGTAAAAAAAAAAAAATATTTTACCGAGACAAAGGAACAAACACATTTTAACGTACTAGTAATGCCTATCATTCTTAAATTCTTAGTGAAATAAAACCAGCCCGCTTTTCCATTTAACAGAGGTGCAGTTAGTATGAATAATTCGTTAATCCATGAATAATGTATGGAAACATATTTACTTGCAAATGTTGATGTGTTACGTATTAGAGTTAAATTTTGTTCAAGATTGTTGTGCTTATATTATTTTTTTTCCCCCACAGGTAACAAATAAAGACTACGTAATATTAAATAACTGAACCAACAAACTGAGCAAAGTATTAAAAATTATTACAGCAATTAAATACAGAAAAAATAAATAAGTCTTTTTGCTTAAAGTACAATTTGTATACTGTAATATTCATTTATATAAAAAAAAGTGTTATTTTCTGATGACGGGATTTAAACAAAATCAAAAATAACAAAAATATTTGTGTACACGCACGCTTTGTCACTGCGCTAGCGACGCACAATCATTTAATTAGATAATGTGGAATGAAAAGAGTAATTCTAAATTTCTAAAATACATATTTATAAAGTTAAGATTACATCTTTCTATGACTATTTAAGTTTACAATTTGTATTCGAGAATAGTTTTTCTACAAAAATTTTGAAATTTTTTAAATTTGATACACAAATACGATTGGTGTGTTCCCCAATGTTTACAAATCGGGATATTTATAGGTTTATGCTGAAACACATGGGTCCGCCATGCTTTTTTGGATGTATCTTTTTTCATCCGGTGAAAATTTCGTTGCATGATTCGCGCGCACCATAAAAATTCAGTCTCATCATTTTTTTATAACGCACCTAAAGAAGTAAAACTTTAAAAAGTAAAACAGTTTTTCCTGTGACGAGATTTGAACCAAAATACTTAAGGTTATCAAGCAGCCACTAAACTGTAACGTTACCAAGCTCTCTAAAACATACGGAGAATAATGAGCATTGTAATCAGTTTTCTTAGGTATTTTAAAACTTGAGATTGCTTTTTACTATGACCATTTTAGTTATCAAAAAGTTTCATTTGGCACACCAATACGTTAGGTATGTTCGCTTACGTTTATAAAAGTGCCTATATATATATATATATATATATATATATATATATATATATACATATATATACATATATATATGCATATATATAAGTTTATGTTCATACACGTGGGTCCACCATCTTCCTATGAAAATTTCGTTGCATGGTGCGCGCGCATAGTAAAAATTCACTCTCATCATTTTTTTCTTCATAACTTTGAAGTTTAACTTCAAAAATATTCAGTGTCTTTCTAAGTTGCATTCCAAAACCCTTAAGTGACTTAAAATAATTTCATGGACATTTTGCCACTGTTGGTTTACGCTGGTTGGCACAGAAGAAGCCTCAAGAATGGACAATAAAGATTAATACATAAAAAAACGGGAAAACAAGAAAATGACAGCTGATATCAAATGTTACATGTTTATACTGCACAGATAATTCCAGGGAAGGAATTTAGTCAGAAAAAATTACAGAAAGACGAACACAGTGGCCTGATAACGACGAGACAGTTACAACAATTCCTGCATATACAGAAAACAACAACCTTAGACAACACAGCGTCGCAAAGAGGAACCCAAAGATGAAAATTATCAGGTCCAAGGTTGTTGATTTTCTGTATTAACTGTTCTTATTATATCTACCTCTTCGTTGTCAGCGCAATGTGTTCATTTGCGCTGTTAATTTTGTTTACTAAATCATAACCACGGAATCATTTGTGCTTTCTACCATGTAATATTTTACATCAGATGAAGTCTTGTTCACCATGTGTTCATGTTGGCTGTCCATTCTCAAAGTTTGATAAATGAAAACCCGTGTCAACAAGAAACGGCGTATGTTCGTTAATTATTATAAATCAATTTCCACATTGCAAGAAAAAAAATCAATGAAAACCCTGTAATATTGCGCAGTATTGGTTAAGTTAAGTTTGGTTTTTGTTGCATGCGTCCGCATGTTTGCACATGAATTAGGTACTACTGCCATCCCGTGTCGAAGTAACTGTGCTGTGAATGGCGAAGTCGTGAGTAGTATATAATAGCCTGTCCTGCGGCTGGTGCCGGTGTGAGGTGTTGGTTCCGGCCTCTATCTTGGATGACCTTGACCGCCATCTTGGATATCCCATTTTGAATCACGAAGTCACAACCGCCAGTTTGTTTACTAGAACTTTCCGCCATTTAGATTGTGATGCCATGGCTGCCATCTTGGATTACCTTGACCTTGGCATCCATCTTGAATTGCACCATATTTGACTATGATGTTACAGTTGTCATCTTGTTTTCTAGCAAGTTACATTATTATGAAATACATGATCTTAGATTCTATAACAATCTGACATTTTGTTTTCAAGACATTTCTGCCATTTTAGATTCCCCCTATTTTAAGTTTTGATGCCACATCAGCCTTAATAACAATAAGTAAATACTATCAAAACTTCGAAATAATTAAAAATAATAAAAATTATTCAACTACATTTTTAATAAAACTTTAATAAAAATGCACTTACGTATTGGACCTCGATGTATTCGGTTCGATTCCCAATGAGGTTATTCGATTACTGGAGCCGAGCGGGGCTTGTAAAGGTTCAACGAAATGCATGGACTTGTAAGTTGCAAGACGTGCGATCGCGCACGAATTTTCCGCCCGAGCGCTCATCGAGGGCCGCAAGGAGGAAATTGATTGGCGGGGACACATGTGCAGATGTGCGCTTGTAGCCACAGGTGGTTCTGGTAGGTCGCCTTCGTTTCAAGCCGTATCTCGTTCTTCAGGATCTAGCACGCCTCCTGTGTCCCCTACCACCCCCACGGACTCGGTCTTCCCGCGGAACCGTAAAAGGAAACGGTCGATTATAATACTGGTTTCCTCTCGTCACTGACTGCCATTTTCGCGAGAAACCATCTCTGTAGAGACCCGGCAATGAACGAGGACTTGATGGTGCTGTGTTTTATCGAACCTTAATCGTTTATAGCGCCAGGAAAAATTCACAGTCTTAGTTTTACTACCTCAAGGATAGACTCCACAATCACTGGGTGGCCTGTAATTTGAAGCTCCTGAGGTTGAGTGTTCACTGTTAGCCCATAGCCCTCTACTTAAACCCTGGGACAATCGAAGAAGCAGCAGGAAAGTGTGGGAACGTTATATTGCGAAATGAAACAGCGACTGTTTTCCATTCTGTCATCGTTTCCTCGTTGGCTGACGTCCACTGTTGAACGAACTAAATGTGATTCTAAGGTTCAGTTGCTGTCCTTGGGGCGTGTGTCCTCAGTTGAACACTTCACAAAAATATAACAGTTTTCGGAATTCAACCAACACTGAATCTACAACCAGATCAATCAGAATTCAGTAACTTCGATGGTGAATACCCGTGGTTCCTGTGCAAAAGGTTATTCTTAATACTAATACAAAATTTTGACTTCAAAAATTGATTATTGAATGCAAATTTATACATAGGCCTACTGATGTACTGGTGGATCAGTTTGAAAACTGTTGGGGTCAAATGACTTCCACTTGCTTGTTGTCGCCACGCCAGTATTTTCTAAAATGCAGTCTGTCATACCCGTGCTCAGAAGACCACTGTAGACCATCTGCAGATGAATTATGTACCAAAGCTTGTTTTGCTCCAATTTTACCTAGCGGTACTGTCTATTCTTTAAGCCTCAGTAACACAAAGCTAGTGTTATAGCTAGGTACTTGATGCTTCATTTGGTCTTCTTGTCTCGTCGACAGCGGGCTAATGAGAGACGGATAAACATAACATCACAATTCAAGGAACATTAGGAAACCAAAGTCGACATTGCGGGATCGGAGATCGAACCCCGGGTCCAGTAGAATGCGATTCCAGCGCCTTGCGGCACCCCGCTTCATGCTGGCTGATAGTCTGCAGATTCACTCGTTTGCGAACACACTCGCTCAACGATTTTTGTTGAATGATGAAGGACTTGTGGGTTGTCATGTGTTGCTTTATGGTGCTAGGTGGGTAGCCATTTTCTTGTATTTCATCTTTTAGATTTTTAATTATCAGTAACTGATTTTTTCTCAGAGAAAATTACTTCAGCTTGATTGATTAGAGTGTGAATAATGAAAAACTATGTAATACATTGGTTATTCCGTATGTCCGTGGCCTCAAAAAAAAAAAAAACGAAAAAGAGGATTGGGTAACAAATTAGGCTATGAACAGTTTTCAAGTCGAATTCCACAATTAAGAGCGTTATCTCGAGAGTAAAACCAACCACATGTAAGTGGTGTTTATCAGCACCCCTGTGAATGTGGATGCTCATAAATAGGATAAACACGCAGGGCCCTTTCAACACGAATTAAAAAAACACAAAAACAATATATATATAAGGACGATACGCAAAACTCTAGACTTGCCTAACATGCCTGAGACCATAGTCATTAAACACTATGGGACAATGATATTCCACTCATACAGGAAGAATACCCAATAAAATATAAAATAAAATAATAAGCATTTATTGTCAGCATTGACAACTCCATCGGTCAAAAAACTATTGCATTAAAAATATATGAATTCCTTTAATTAAAACTGAAACCACCCACCCTCGCAGCAACACTGCAGCCAATAAACGAGCTCAGACTGTTTTCTTAATCAGATTCCAAACAAACTGGGATCTCCCATGAGAAAGCATGTTTTAAAGGTTAGTTGCGTATTTAATCAAGAATATTGGTTTGATGTACATTTTAATTTTCAAGCAAATGTCATCCTTTCAAATGTGATTTTTGAGATCCAGTAATATTCTTTTTAATGTAGGTAAGATTTCAACGGTAATTTTCCTGGTATAGCAGCTTACTTTTTTTTCTTTAAACCGGGTCCTTAGGCACGTAGGAAAACGAAAAAAAAATGTTTTGAGCCGTAACCTTCATTACGAAGTGGCGCAATACAAGAGCGATGTATTCTCTTTCACCACTTCAACTTGACTGACGTTTGCGGAAAAGTTTTAAGGCATTGGTACAGATTAGGCATTTACCAAGCACCAGAACAAATTAGAAAAAAATATATATTAATCTGGGAAAAAAATTTCAAAAATTGAGACGGAATTAGGAATACTGTCATATTATATACGAAATGTCCATTTAACGCAATGTTAACAATGGGCTGAACTACCACTAGCGCCGTTAGTTCGCAGGCCGCCGCGAGCTCCACTGAGCGGACGAGACACGCCAAGGAAAAGAATAGGGAGTTGCCAGACCTGGCTGTGTGACCGTGGCCCGCGGTGGCCTTGGTCGCTGAAACGGTTTTCACAGTTACACGTCGAGAGCGGGAAAACTCCAACACTCTTACTTTTTGGCTGCTTCTTGGATTGGTTTGGCGTTCATTTTAAAGGACTACTTAGCCAATGAAAACCTCTGGCCTGAGCAGTATCGAATCACAGGCCACCTAGTGAAAAATTTTAAGGGGCATGCAGATTTCGCGAAAATATTTCGAGACTAGATGAAAGTTAAAACACTATAGCATCGTCTGTGTTTCGTGATTGGGTGAGTTTCTCCCACGTACATATTGATTGTAACAACACCCAATCACAGTGAGTCAGTGTGGAAGTAAACGCGTCCTGAATGGCTCGGTCGAATAGGGTAACGACTTCTCTCGCAGACGGCCGCCAATCACAAGGAAGAAAACACCTTGTTGCAGTCTAATAAGTGTTCAGATCTTTTCGCGAAAAATGCCTGCCTCTAGAAATTTTCCAAGAAACAGCAGCCAGCGATTAAGTGGCACTTACATTTGTATGTTTGAGACAAATTATGCCACTTAGCCCGCAGACTAGACTAAATTGAAATGGCGTGTGTACATAATAGCTTCCATAGTTTTTAAACCATATATTTTTTAACAGACAAACAAAGATGAATACTCAAACACACAATGCCACCGGCTGGTTTTGGTCTGGTTTCTCTTAAGTGGGTGTATTTATTTATCTTTGTTTGTCCGTTCTTCAGGTTTTCTCTTTAACGTACAGTGTAAACAAGCAATGGCTAGAGTCCCGGAAATTTCGCGGATTCCTCTGGCCTCAGGATAGAATTCAAAGTTATAGGTGTGCTCGACCCATGTTTACTTTCCCATTGGTTGATTTCTTAGCGAGAACATTTTTATCCTTGTAATTTGGCACTACCTGATTCGCTTACTTCTCTCCTAGCTGGACATCGTTGGCTCACGGTCGTAGAGGGGCGTGTCCAGATAACTGCGGTCCAATCATGAACACAGTGCGACAGTGTGGAGGTTTGCATTCTAGCTTGCGACTAAATTAATCCGCGAAATTTCCGTGACTCTAGCAATGGCGTATGTCCAAAATAGGGTTTTAAATCAATATTCCCCATTGCAAGAATCATTCAAAGAACGCTTTCCTATTTATTAAAAAATTCATGAAGGGCTAGAAGCCAATGAAAAAAAAACTTTTAAAAATGCATACCAAATTACGTGCGTCCGGTCAGCAGGTGAACTATGGCAGCAGCCTATGAAAACGTGACATCGACATGATCATGCATACGTTCGTGTAGTCTAGCATGGAGCCAGAAAATTTAGCCAATTTTGCAGGTGTCTACCAACAAAATGTTTATGAGTAGAGACCCGGAAATTTCGCGGATTCATTTTGTCGCAAGCTAGAATGCAAACCTCCACACTCTCGCACTGTGTTCATGATTGGCACGCAGTTGTTTGGACACGCCCCTCTACAACTGTGAGCCAATGATGCCCAGCTAGGAGAGAAGTAAGCGAATCAGGTAGTGCCAAATAACAAGGATAAAAATGTTCTCGCTAAGAAATCAACCAATTGGAAAGTAAACATGGGTCGAGCAAACCTATAACTTTGAATTCTATCCTGAGGCCAGAAGAATCCGCGAAATCTCCGGGTCTCTATTTATGAGCGTTATGTGTAAATTATGTAGGCCTACTGTGTAGTTGTGCGTCGCGGGTTGTCGAAGATGGATGAATCACTCTCGTCGCCTCGAGGGTCGTTTCACAAGATGGCGTCGAGCTGCCGCCGCGCCGGTGATCGCTGTTGCCGTGCGCGTTGTTGCCAGATACACTACAAAATAATACGTAGGGACAATGCTTTTTTTTTCACGAAAAAATCTGATTGAGTGATTGATCATTAGACTGAAATAAGTAATGCCCGCGCTAGCGATATTTTTCCTTACGATTGGCGGCCGTCTTCAAGAGAATCCGCTGCCCTATTTGACCCGGCCGTTCAGGACTCGTTTTCTTCCGCACTGGATGACAAAGGTCGGTGTGCCGACAGTAGACATGCAGCTGGAATAAACCCAGCCAACCACGAAGCACAGGCAGCGCTACAATGTTTTAACACGCAGCTGGTCTGGAAATCTTTTTGCTCGATTATCAACACAGGCAAACCTAGCGATAAGAGGTGTAACTACAAAAATATAAAATAGAAAAAAAAAATTAATAAATAATTTTAATGTGTGGTGTTAAATATGGTGAACTTCGTTGAAAAAAAATTTGAAGTACATGAGCTCCCCCACCCCCCTTACATCTGTATAATTAGAGACCGGAAAAATTCGCGAATTCATTTCGCGATAGGCTAAAATACAAATAGTTATACCTCAGTGCTGCTATTGGCTCACAACTCACCTGGAAGACTCTGGGCCAATGAGAAACACTCAACCAAAGCTGTATCGAATCACAGGCTGCTACATTGGGACGTCTCACAAGACAGCAGCCAATGAGTGGGTGACATTTGACCGAGTGTACGTAGAACTATGGAGTTCATCCTGCAGGTAATTTAACCCGCGGATTTTTCCGGTCCCTATGTATAATATTTAAACAAATGTGCTAGGAAAATAAAGTTATTTCCGTTGTAACGTTGTTACCATATGTATCAAACAGTTAGATTGTTTATTCTGGTCGTACCGTCTGCCATGTATCGGACTGACGCGACGTGATAGCGTCAGGTTTCCAGACATTTGGTACGTGCGTGCCGGGTAATTGCTGTCGTCGGCCGTCGGGGCGAGTTAGCGACGCTGAGCACACGCGACCTATACTACTCCCGGCCATTGGGGACGCACCACAACGCCGAAATACCACAACGCCGAAATACATTAACGCCGAAAAATGTCATTGCAGGACTGCCACAAAGGTTAGGTTAGGTAAGGTTAGCACACAAATTCATTCAGTTGTTTTTTTTTTTTTTTCATTTCGCTCCTGTGCCCCTCCCTCTCCCCCTTCCCGCAGCAACATTCTTCCGCGTTACTGTATTTCGGCGTTGTGGTACACAGCAGTTTTCTAGCTGTCGGCGTTGCGGTCAATTTGCATTCGGCGTTATGGTATTCGGCGTTATTGTACGTTCGGCGTTGTGGTATTTCGGCGTTGTGGTAACGACCCCCGGCCGTTTACATCCAGTTGCTATCCGCGTGTTTCCGAACGCACCGAAAAATGTATGACGAAATTATTCGAAATTGTGACCATAGATACACCCACGGATGTTTCGCTTATTCGTTGTGGGTAGCAAAGTATACATAAATCACATCTACATCTACATGGAGTTCATGAAATAATGCAACAAATCTTACATCTAACTGAGGGTAAACTAACCTAGTTATTCTTACAAATGTTCAATACGTGAACCTTTAGTTTGCATACATCCAACCTAAAGTCCAATTCTTCCAACACTTTGATCTACACGTCCGGAGTAACGGAAGCAATAGCCTCTTCAATTCTGTGTCTCAACTCTGGCAAATCACTAAGTAGCGGCGGAACGTAGACACGATCTTTTATAAAGCCCCAAGGTAAAAAAAAAAATAGCATGGCGTTATGTCCGGTGAACGTGGAGGCCAGCGAAAAAGAGCTCTGTCGTCTCGACCATCACGACCAATCCAACGGTCAAGGACTTCGACGTTCATCCACTCTCGTATAAAGGAAACGCACGTTGAACTGAAGTTACAGATTCACTCTTAGCAAATTGCAGAACACAAAACGCTTTACGCACAGGGGTTTCCATTTTGCTTAGGTGGCGTTGCAAGCGAGAAAACAACAAATACGTACTCGCTCATGCGCTTATCTAAAACTGTTTGAGTTATACTCTTCAATTGTGTCCTTAAATCAAAACTCTACAACGCTTGCAGTTGATACTATTAAAATGTATAACCGAGACATTATTTTATGAACCTCCTGTACTTCAGGTAGATGACTGGACTAGTGTATCCTTGACATGCCCTTGTCAAACCTGGACTGGTTTTTTAAATAAAGGAAAGAAGTGTTCGACCAATAAGCATTCTATAAAGGCTGGATTGTATATAGGCAGGCCAAGTCTAGTCTGGAATTGAAATGAATCCTGCACAGTTTTTCTAACCATAGAAGTAAATATGTACCTATGCATTACCCAGCTGTATAAAACAACACAGAAAATAAACATATAGTGTTTGACCACGACGTAAGGCAAATTTTTGATCGTGAGTAGACGAAACATTTTTCAAATATAATATAACCAGAGACAATATTATATAATGAATTGCGATAAAACCGAAATAGCACCGAAAAGCATGTCAAACCAAAATGCAAGTTAATACACCATATTAACATATAGCACCGAAGTGCAAGTTATATCATGGACTTACGTAGAATTTAACCAAAACGTAATTCAAATCATAAAAAAATTAATCTTTTAATGTTTCAAATTCAAGGAATCCTTTTTCTGGATAAAAAATTGTACTAAAGTGCATGGATCAGAAACATTAATTTTATTTGTTTTATTGTGCATCTCTTATTGAGTCAATATTCAACCATAAATGTTTGCTATATAACTTTTATTGTTATGAATGTATTTGTTTTAGACAAATGTTTTCACAAATTATTTCACCGTAAAAATGCAGTAAATAAATTTTATCCCTATTTTGGTGGAGTAAGTATTTAAAAATAGATTTTATAAAAATAAAAACAGTAACACCGAAATCTTCTGCTTTAAAAATGAAATTGGACTAAAAATAAAACCATAAAATTTTATCTCTACACATAACGAAGGAATATATTTGTAGAGATGGTAACGTATCGAGGAGAAGATTGGACTGATCATATTTTTCATGTGTTTTCTAGCTGTAGTGGGGGACGGGAGATAGCAATGCACTCAACTCCACTAAACAGAAAACTCATATCCGCATTACAGGACGTCCGTGCTTGGCCCTAAAACAACTACGCCGTGTAAAAGTTAATTTTCTTTCAATCATAAGCGTGGGACTTTATTGAAGCAAAACTTTTTCGCAATTATTATTCACCATCTCTGTATCTGGGGTTAAAATTATAACATAAGTGATTTTCAAATCTTATATGGTAAATAATTTATGTGGAAATAATAGGAAGAAAAAAATTTAAAAAATACACCACACCAACTTACAGGGCCAAGCCAATCCATTAAGTCTCACGTAAAACCTACCCTTAAATTTTTTCTGGCTTTATTTTGCTTATTAAGTAAATCACTAAGATTTTTCCGTGCATTTAAAAAAAAAAAGTTTTTTTTTGCGTCACGTGTATTAAGATAACTAAATTTAAATTAAATGTTAGAGGATAATCACAAACTATACAATTACATAAAATACGTAGATCGCGACATTTACTGTTAGCTCATGAAATAAGACTCCAGATACAACATAGGCTACATCCTTATGAACCGTTAAGGAGTATCAAATAGTTATTCGTGAGATAACACGATTCAGCGTTGTATAAATGGTATTATGTTCTCATGGACGTGTTATTTTTTTTTTTTTCGGTAAAAATGTCTGACATCTAAGAAAATTGCTGTGTGATGATTGTCGCGGTGCTCACGACCCGGGTTGCGTGGAAGCAGAGTCGCCCCGCTCCTCGCGGAAAAGAGGAGTGTTGGTGTTACCGGGCGGTGGTTGGATGGGGAGGGGGGATGGTTAGGGGGGGGGGAAGACACGGGATGTCCCGCGCCAGCCACGTGACGCAATACAACACCGGATGTGCGGCTGGAGCCGGCTGCGGAAACGCGGGTACCGGCCAGTCAAAAGTCCCCATGTCTCGCTGCGACGAGTTTCCTTCTGCGGAACACCTTTTTGCGTTCCTTCTCGCTCCTTCTCGCTTCTTCTCTCTTCTTCTCTCTCATTCTCTCTCCTTCTCGCTCCTTCTCGCTTCTTCTCGCTCCTACGCGCCGAATAAAATGTTCCTGTTTCACAAACAAATTCTTTGAAGACCAGTCTCCGAAATACAATTTGTTTGTAATACGTCAGTTAAAGTATAGTACTTACTGTTCTAGCACATTGCTGTGGGACGTAGACAAGACGTGCAGTAACTCTAGGCGTGATCATAATTTGGTTATGGTTTGGAATAAAAAAAAAATTTCAACACGGCGTAGCAATCTACTGGCATGATCACGGGTGTTTTTTTTTTCCTTCTTCTAGAGGTGTTGCTTTAACGCGAATATAATTTGAGACAAAACAGCCCCCCATCCTCTCTAACTTCTTTTTAGTCTTATAATTGGAAGGGATGTTGTTGTAACGGCCTGCATGTGTTTTTCCTCGTTCGCTGGGTTAAGGCTGGGTTTGACACATGTTGATATATTTTTTGTAATTTTCTCATTATTACTATTAGTTAAACTCTGTATCTGTTAATTTAACCCAATACCTGTCTTGAATTCGTTACCCTCTCCCAAATATTCTCAAAGGATATTTACTAAGTTTAATACAATAGGTACAAAAAGTCGCGCAAATGATAATAATTACAAACACTTGTTGGGTTCATTGTGTACCTCTGTTCGTCTCATTGTTGTACATGTTTTTGTATTTTATGTTCTTGTTGCAACTGTCTCGTCTTTTTCAGTCCACTATGCTCATCTGTGCTGTGATATTATTCCTTCCACGGAGTTATATGCGCTGTCTATAGAATTATTTTTGACATCGGCTGAATTTGGCTATAGTTTCCCGCGTATTTGTATATTCATATTTCTTTGTCCTTTCTCAAGGTTTTCTCTGCGACGTGCAGTGTAAACCAGCAATTACGCACTTCCAAAATATTGTCTTCAATAAAAATATATGCTCTTAAGTATAGATATATTTTTATCATGATTTGGGAGACTAGAATATTTGCTTCTCCAGATCCAATTTTATTTATTTAAGATCAATGAATTGTACAATTTTCACAAGTTTCCAAAGAATTAGTTTATAAACTTACAGAAAAAAACATATTTTAAGTATACTACAAAAAGACAGGAGCGTTTTAGTTGCCATAGAAACCACGTAAGGTTTCGGGGTTGGGGGGGGGGGGCTACAAATGGCGCTATCTGAGGAGGTATGACGTCACCAGCCCCGGCGACGTCACAGACTCCTTGCTGTTATCAGTGCAGAGCGTGGTTATCGGTACGTGCAGTCACGTGTTCGGCGTATCTGCCTAGTCGCGCGCGCCAGCAGCGGGTAGCGCAATTGTTGTTCCCCCGAAACCAGCAGACCCGAACAGGAGCGCACTGTTTCCTTTTTGGTGGGAGGGGAGGATTATATCTTCCAACCCTTTTGTGCGTGCAGCCCTGGCCCAGAATGTCGCAGAGACAAGACTCCTGACTCTGCGGTGGAGTGGTCTTGACTCTTGCAAAGACGAGAGCAATATTAGACCATGAACAGTAGTAATCTCTTTAGTTTGAAATAAATTCTAGCATTTTAAAGCTATCTAGTACCTTTAATATTTATTTTTTGCCTTTTCACTAAACTAGTCCGAATTTTCTGATAAGGTTTTCGGACATGAAATGGTAAGTAGTGCCTTGTACACACAAAAGTGTTTAACTTGACACTGGAGAAACTGATCACGTATAAAATTTTGACCTAGTACGAATTCCGAACTAGGCTAAATGGAAATCATTTTTATCATCGCCGTTTCCTCTCCCGTAACTACGACACTGAACTTCCGTAACATTGCGAAACTATTGGTGGGGGGGGGGGGGATATTCAATAAATGTAACGCATAAAAGACTCGTGGATTTATAAGGCCTGTGTTCAGAGATGGTGATTTATCGTAACAATTCTTCGCTTCAAGATAGTCTGCATTCCACTGTAAATTCTCGCTCTTGTGATTGGACTAAATTAATTAATTAATATATGTATATTTAGAGCATAGCTATTTTAGGGCCATTAACGGATGTTCTGAATATCAGTAATTTGTAGAGACCTGAAAAATTCGCGGATTAATTTCGCGATACTCTAGAATCCAAATTAGTTCAACTTCATGTTGCTTCAGTGATTGGACCACAGTTTACCTGAATGACCTTAAGCCAATGAAGAATACTCAAGCAAAAAAAACAGCTAATCACAAGTATTCCAGATGACAGGTGTCACAAATTAGTAGCCAATCAGCAAGTGTAATTTCCATAAGTACATAGAGGATCTGAGAGTCTATCCTAGAGATCACTGAAACCGCGAATTTTTCCAGTCCCTAGTAATTTGCGTTTTTCCTCTTTGGCCAAGCTAAGTGCGGAACAAGTTTTTTTTCCCGATAAGCCCATAAGAAAATAAATGTTGTAACTATGGACAGTGTGTATGGAAGTCACATTTTCCCGCTGTAAAACACCATCTCTGAGCAAGTGTAATGACAGTCGCCAGGAGGAGACGCTAACATTGAACCGCGTATCAAGTTGACGGTTCGTGTTACGTCTGGCCTCCGAGCCGGTAAGGGTTTCATTTTGGGTACCTGAATAGTTTGCAGACCACTGGTCTGGTGGGATATTAGACCGCAGGCCATAGAGAGGGTGGCCGCTATTCAGAGTCGACGTCTAGCATCGAGGAGCGCGCGAGGCTGTAGAAATAATCCCCTCATCCCAACCAGTTCTTGGGCATCGCTTCGACCAGCATTCAAGACTCGTTACACGCAGTGGCGGCTGATGAAGTGTTGCAAGCCGTGACTGTGACCGTTGCTTGCACGTGACTGTACACTCTTGCAGTATGTGCCAAGATATATATATATATATATATATATATTTGCTACACTGGAAGCAAACAATGTGAATTATTCAGCACGTTACTGTGGAACATACAACATACATCAAATGCTTACAGTGTATTTTTCCTGGATGTAAGAAAAAGATAGGTACAGCACAATTTTTTATTTTGCGCCATTATATATAAAATTATATTTATCACTTAATTTTTCTAACTGTTGTTGCAATTAACATTTTTAAGATGTTTTAGTTCTTCCTTAGCAGAATCACGAATTGTCAATAATGCATTATAATTTGTCATTGGTCCGTTCTAAACTTTTTTCACCGATGACAATCAGTAGGGGCAGGCATTTTTCGCGGAAAAATAATCTGACTGCCTATTAGACTGCAACAAGGTATACACGAACCAAGGGTTTCTTCCTTGTGATTGGCGGTCGTCCTCGAAAGAAGTCGTTGCCTTCTTAGACCAAAACTACTCAGGACGCGTTTGCCTCCACACTAAATTACTGTTATTAGAGTTTTAAAAAAATCGACATGTACCTGGAAAAAACTCACCCAATCACGAACGACGATGCTAGTGTTTTAACTCAGAGCTAGAGTCGGAATATTTTCGAGAAATATGCATAGCCGTAACATTCTCTAAAGAAAGAATTGTCGCAGACATGAACAAAGTATATTGCAGCCAAACAAATAGTCGAATATTCCCGTAGAAAATGATAGTTTCTATAAATTAATACTTTGTATGTTGGACTTACAACAATGGGTTTAATGGGCCAGAAAGCTGGTCGAGAGTCCCATTCATAGCAGTTGGGAGGGTATTGTTCTACAGTGGTTCGCCATTGCTTCCTGTGGTATGGTGGTTCAGGGATAAACCAACATCCAACTCTGAACCCAGCAGACGATATTTTCTACAGGTGAAAATTCTATGGCTAAGCCGGGACCGTTAACTCACCAACCACGTTCTTCCTTGCTCCAGCAACGAAGTCGACAGTGGTCGACAGTAAGAAGTCGTAAAATGTGCAGCATTTCATGTGCAGCGCTGCAAGCTTGACGCCAGGACTTGCGGGAATGTGTCGCTGCGCAGCTGTCGAGGGCAGCCGCGGCGGGACAGCCGGACACGGCGCCAGGACATGCGGGAATGTGTCGCTGCGCAGCTGTCGAGGGCAGCCGCGGCGGGACAGCCGGACACGGCACCAGGACTTGCGGGAATGTGTCGCTGCGCAGCTGTCGAGGGCAGTTGCGGCCGGCCAGCCGGACACGGCACCAGGCCTTGCGGGAATGTGTCGCTGCGCAGCTGTCGAGGGCAGTTGCGGCGGGACAGCCGGACACGGCGCCAGGACATGCGGGAATGTGTCGCTGCGCAGCTGTCGAGGGCAGTTGCGGCCGGCCAGCCGGACACGGCACCAGGACTTGCGGGAATGTGTCGCTGCGCAGCTGTCGAGGGCAGTTGCGGCGGGACAGCCGGACACGGCGCCAGGACATGCGGGAATTTGTCGCTGCGCAGCTGTCGAGGGCAGTTGCGGCCGGCCAGCTGGACACGGCACCAGGACTTGCGGGAATGTGTCGCTGCGCAGCTGTCGAGGGAAGTTGCGGCGGGACAGCCGGACACGGCGCCAGGACATGCGGGAATGTGTCGCTGCGCAGCTGTCGAGGGCAGCCGCGGCCGGCCAGCCGGACACGGCGCCAGAACTTGCGGGAATGTGTCGCTGCGCAGCTGTCGAGGGCAGCCGCGGCCGGCCAGCCGGACACGGCGCCAGGACTTGCGGGAATGTGTCGCTGCGCAGCTGTCGAGGGCAGCCGCGGTCAGCCAGCCGGACACGGCGCCAGGACTTGCGGGAATGTGTCGCTGCGCAGCTGTCGAGGGCAGCCGCGGTCGGACAGCCGGACACGGCGCCAGGACTTGCGGGAATGTGTCGCTGCGCAGCTGTCGAGGGCAGCCGCGGCCGGCCAGCCGGACACGGCGCCAGGACTTGCGGGAATGTGTCGCTGCGCAGCTGTCGATGGCAGCCGCGGCCGGCCAGCCGGACACGGCGCCAGGACTTGCGGGAATGTGTCGCTGCGCAGCTGTCGAGGGCAGCCGCGGCCGGCCAGCCGGACACGGCGCCAGGAGAGCCCACACTCTAATTCGCACTGGTAAGGTTGCGCAACCTACTCGCCATTTTTTTTCCCCCTCGGACCAGCGACGTCAACGTCACACGCCCGTGACTGCGCTATTTTCGTCTGATCCCGTTCAGAGCTTCCAGAGAACATCGTTGGGAAAGAGGGCGCTAATTTCGCGAATTCATTTGGCTGCAAATAGCAGCCGCGCTTGCCGAGTGGACGGACGCGCTTGTTGAACTTGCTCACGCTGGGTCAGTGGCTTGCACCGCTTCTTTTATTGGTAGAACCACGATTACGAAAGCAGACGTGAAGCACACATACATCTGTTTCACGTTGGTGACTGGAGCACGCTGCTCGTGACGACCCTAATAAATATATAAGCAAGTAGAATAAGTGGTTACCCAATCTCGTGTAACTCGCCAAAGGCTTGATTATGTACAGTCAAGTTAAGTCTAGACTGGAGTGTAATGAATCTGTGAAATAATGGTGGCTTGATTTATTAATGGCGAACATCGGTGAGGGGTAGCCTTCCGTTCTTGGCTGAGTCAACAATAACGTGTTTTTGGCTTCCGAAATACAAAGGGTTTTCACGATCCGCCAACTCATTTTTCTACCAACGATAAAAAAAAAAAATAAAAGAAGCCTCAGTATTTGACAATTTTTCGCCAAATAACTGTGTACTCTTCTGAATTTCATTGGCTGATTATGATTAGGTTGTAATGTAAAAGAAAAAAAATCTTTTGATCTTACAAGGAGAGAGCGCAAAATTCTGGTCGCCCATGTTGACGTCCCTTTTGCGAGAGGAAATTACTTCCTAATAGCAATCTACTCTGTAAAGGAGAAAACCCAACTCTTATTTGTTCTCTAGAAATAGCGGACAGAAAAACGAGGCACAAATTGTATTCCCCGTAAGGTTGCCTTCAGTATCGCTAAGGCAGCGTGAACTAGCAGGTCGACCTCCGTAGCGCAGTTGGACTAAAGCCGGCTCTCGCGGCTAGTGGTTCTGAGTTCGAATCCCTGTTAAGGCATTGGTGTTCATTTATAATGTAAAATTTGGTCACAAATACTTTAAAGACAATCAAATTTTCAAAATTTCATAAATAAGTATTTGAGGGGGAGTGGGTGGTTCGTTGGTGAATTAAAAAAATTATCAGAACGCTAAAAATTTTACATTAGAAAATATAAATTAAATAAAAAGTGGTTAGGACGTCTGACTACAACGCTGGCAACTGGGGTTTGATACCAGTATGAATACTTTTTTATATAGTTTTTAATCGATTAGGTAAGTGATAATGTTTATTTATTGAAAATTCAAGAAATAAAAAAATATATTATTCAACCAAAGTACGGTCCATCAGTATGAAACATTACGCATTGTAATTTTTTTGTTGTACGTTATTCAAAACAAAAATTTCTTGAATTTGTCTGTGCGTCAATGCCCTTACTTTGTTACAAGAACAATGGGAATTAGCATCGCATGAAGACGCCATCAAAATACATTCATTAGTGTTTCACTAACTGAGCGCTCCACAGTTTACTACGTAATAACATGTTGAAGTATCCTATGTATGCTGCAAAACTGATAGAACAACGAGTCTCAAAAATTTTAACGAAATCAGTTCCCCTCTGTCGTTAGAAAAAAAAATGTTCGTGTGGCACTGTCATGTTCATACAATGTACGTGGTGCGAACTGAACATATGCTTTACGTGTTTTTTATGATTGCACCAAATTTGTAAAAAATGACTGAGACAGCGATGTGTAAATATTGTCACACTTTGGTATTTGTTTGAAAGATAAATTATGTTTAGTATTTAATAAAAGCTTTTTGCATATTTGATATTATATGCACCCTAGCAGTTGAACGTTCGTAGTAAAAAAGAATGAAAAAAATATTATTTTCATGAAATAAACAGTAATAATCACATAATAGATGAAAAATCTATAAAAATGAAAAACAAATCATACATACTGGTACCGAACCCGATTCTTCAGCATTTTGGTCAGACGCTCTGACCGCTCGTTCACTCTACTTAAGTGGTTCCCAGAGTAAAGTTAAGGGGAACATCAGTTGTGCCTCGTTTTTAGATTGGCTATTTTTCGAGAACAAATGAGAGTTGGGTGTTCTCCTTCACAGTGTAGATTGCTACTCATGCAACGGGAAGCCAAAATCGTTAGACATATTTGAGGCCACGTGGTTCGATTACCATCCTGATAGGTTTAGCTCGTGTTCACAGGGGCTGTCTCGAATGATGGTTTAAGTGGTTATCCTCCAAACAAGTCCCGCGCAGCGTTTGCAAACGTCAAGTATCCATCCCACAACCAATTAGTTTGCAAAATTTATGTTCCTCCAAGGATAGGAATCCATTAGCAACACACGCTGAGAATTATTTCCCTGTCATAATTCCTCCTCATTAAGTGGAGACGCACAGCTTTCTGAGAAACTATAATTGCTCCGGTAATAAATTTCGCAAGCGTTATTAGCAATTATTGTTTACTTCCCTCAACATGTCGGTTCCACTCGTGACTGGAACTTAACGGAGATCCAACAGATGAAAGTTGCCAGCAAGCAAGTTCTTGCGTTAGAACCCACGGTCCTCTGAATATTGGAAGCACATATCGTTTGATCATTGCCTGCTGAAATTGAAGTATCTTTGAAAACATCATATCCCGGAATTTGCCCTTTTATATCACTGAATTACAATTGGCTCGAACCTATCGAGGCTTGTGACACAGCTTCTGGTTCAACTTCACAAGTCGTACAAAATTACAATTCTTTGAATCGCAGCATGTTATACGAAAAGTTCGCGGAATTTATCCGTGAGACCCGAGGCAGGTGGCACAACGGGGAAAATTGTATGTGTTTTCGAGAGAACTCGAGAGCGATTCCGAGTCCAAGTATTCTGTTTTGTGTTTCTATGGCGACCCGACATCGCCTTCGTCAGTTCCCCTGACTCTTGACGTGTCCAACGACCTCGTCCCCAACGAGACGTAACTTCAACAAAATATTAAATACGTATCCATATGACAGTTACAAGGCCTGTGGGGATTAAATTTCAGTGACATTGCAACAAAACATACCGCGCGAGGATAAAGGAAGTCTCGGTTGGTTGATGTCGATGATGATGATGATGATGATGATGATGATGATGATGATGATGATGATGGGCCTTGGAGCGGGATGAGCCCAGACAGCGGCGCACCAGGTTCTCACGACAGGGTGATTACACGATGGTTGTCCACTGCTTTGCGCTGTACGGAGTTGACGGGACAACACACAGCACCCAATCCTAGACCTGCGGAGGATGCTTTCCCGCCGCGAATCGAACAGAGGTTCTTTGTTCGACCAGCATGCATCCTGACCGCTAGACCGTGAGCTGGTCACCACACTCCGACGTCGGTCTACGTGTTGGTTTGCTCTATGACAGTAAAGTGATTTAAACTAAAAGAAAAAAAATAGTGCGTTGAGTCCACGCACGACAGAAGTGTAACTTCTTGCTTATTATATTATTACATTATTAGGTATAGGAAACTTAATTCTCTTTGGCTGAAGTCGCAGATAAAAAAAATATATATATGCAAGTATGCGAGCGCTAAATTATGCTATTGTGCAAGTATGCAAGTGTGCAACTATACCGTGTCCTTTTCTCCAGGTTCTCTCACCACGTACCTAACTATTTTCCTCATGAGATCGGAATTTTCGTAACGCTCGAAAATTGTAGCCCACCTCAGCATAGAAGTTTCACTTAAAAAAACTAAGTTAATAAAAAATATGAAATTAGTGTTATATTTCAACTTCACTTATCTATAGTAAAAACGAATAAAGTTAATTGTTTATTATGCGCAGTTGTAGGCTGAAACTTTACTCAGATTTTAATTTCAAATTTAACAAACAAAAGAAGTAGCTTGGCTTCTGGGTTGTAGCCGTGTCCTTGTGAATAATTCACAAACGTTTCGGTCGACATTGCAGTCGCCATCATCAGGGAACAGTAGGTAACCCAGAAGACAAGCTACTTCAGACAATGGCCGTGAAAGCCTGCGAACATTATTAACAAACAATATTTGAATTACGGTTGACCTGTTTTATTTGTAGCGTGCATTGTCATGCAGGAAAAAGTTGTGATTGCGATGGAATATTTTTAGTTTCAATAGGAACTTCGAAAATAACAATTTTTCTCACAAGTTTTTCTTTGAACACCAACCAAGACGACAGGTCCTAGACGAAGTTAGTGTTGGTTTTATCATTTTCACGTCATTACTGTTGTTTCAGGGCCTCTCCTTGTAGTTAGCCTACATCATAATAGCTCTCTTGCAGTTTGTGTTTTGTCTTACATCTTCTCAACGTATGTTTAGCAAATACTATCTAATAGCGGTGAAAGTGTAGCCTTAAAGCACACATGCATCTGCTTCACGCTGATGACTGGACTGCAGTGCCCTTGACACGAACTAGACCCTGTGCCGGTTGTAAAGAAGAACATGCCGCCAAATCACACACACGCAACCCACAAAAAGGTATCGACCAAAGTTTATCCTGGAATTAAACGAATCCTTGAAATGATCGAGAAATATGCTAATCCGCCGGGACAAGCTATTTTTTTCCCTCACGCGAAATTTCCAGACCAGCTGTGTGCAAAATTCTTGTAGCATTCTCTGTGTTCCGTGAGTTGGCTGGGTTTGTTTCAGGCACATGCCTAGGGTCATGCATATTTCGCAAAAAAGATGCCGAGATTAGTTATAAGTAGAGACCCGGAAATTTCGCGGATTCTTCTGGCCTCAGGATAGAATTCAAAGTTATAGGTGTGCTCGACCCATGTTTACTTTCCCATTGGTTGATATCTTAGCGAGAACATTTTTATCCTTGTTATTTGGCACTACCTGATTCGCTTACTTCTCTCCTAGCTGGGCATCATTGGCTCACGGTTGTAGACGGGCGTGTCCAAACGACTGCGTGCCAATCATGAACACACTTCGAGAGTGTGAAGGTTTGCATTCTAGCTTGCGACTAAATGAATCCGCGAAATTTCCGGGTCTCTAGTTAAAACACTGTAGCATCGTCTGTGTTTTGTGATTGGGTGAATTTCTTTCAGGCGCATGTCGATTGTTACAACACCAATCACAGTAATTCAGTGGGGAATCAAACGCGTCCTGAGTAGCTTGGTCAAATAAGGCCTCGCAGACGGCCGCCAATCACAAGGGAGAAACCGCTGGTGCGGGTATACCTTGTTGCAGTCTAATAGGCGTTAAGATTTATTCGCGAAAAATGCCTGCCCCTACGACGTGCCTTATGTCAGCGCAATAGTCGTGTCCGTCCAGTGCGGAGTCGAATGGCCCGGGCGTGCTTTCTTGCAGTCTGATGAGTAGAGACCTGTAAAATTCGCGGATTCATTCGGCGATAGGCTAGAATTAAAACACATATACCTCTTAGATAATTTTGCTATTGGCTTACTGTTCATCTGGATGAATCTCAACCAGTTATAAACCCTCAACCACAGAAGGATCGAATCACAGACAAACCAGCTGAGACGACTTACAAGTCGGCAGCCAATGAACTTGCGCTATTTGCCCGAGTGTACAGGGGTACGTGCAGTCTATCCTGAAGGCCATCGAAACCGCGAATTTTGCAGGCCTCTACTGATGAGCGGAACGCGCATGCCCCTTTCGACCCTTTGGAACGTTGCGAGTGCGTGGGTTCGGTCCGCAGTGGGTGGCTCTCCGGGGCGGGACCTGGCCGGTTAGCTGGGGCAGCGCGACGCTATTCTGGGTCGGCGCGTGACGCGGTGGCGTCTCACCCTCGGCAGTGCCCACCCCCCTCTACCCCCCTCCTACCCCCTCCTCAAGCCAGAACACACCCCGCTCGCCGAACATGCAGCACTCCGTTGCTATTCAAACCTTTACTGGATTTTTTAAAACTCTATGTCATACAGAAACCTTGATACCGGACAAAAAAGACGAATGCCCAGACACACCGAAAACAACCAAAAATTCGCCTAAACAAAATAAAAAAATAATGCGTACACAGCACAAAGAATTCCGCGGAAGGAAATATTCAGAAGAAAAAAAATTGGTTATCTGTAAAGTCGGTTTACGGACGATAATTTAACGTGACAACGTGATAGCAAAACATTGATGAAATAATTGCATACTTTTATGAATAAAATTGAATCATTTTTATTGACTTATCACTATTTTATATGGATACAAAGAAGGAGTGAAATGAAATCTACAATTTAATTGATAAATTTACTTTTATTTGCACTCATTAATTAAAATATGTTTATAACTTTAACGAAGAGATTATTTTAACTATAACTTTTATACATGTTTGCTATTTAACTTCTTCCAATCTGTGTTATTCTGTTGATAGGACCATGATAAGAAAAGTAGGAAACGAATGGGAGTGTTTCAAGTTTAATGTGCCTCGAAAAAGTCAAATCGATGGTTGTTCCAGTCGAGTGGAAAATATATAGATGCGGCGCAAGCGTACAATGAGCGTAACGGGACACAACGTAACGGGACAATGTGCGTAACGGGACACTTTTTCGTGCGTGCAGCCGGCGTTCATCGATTTATTAGACGTTGTCACGTCAAAAATTATCACAGCACAGAGGCTGACAACGACGAGCAGCAAGAAAAAGTCAATGAAGGCAACGCAGCGACAAACATACGAAACCGACGATGGGAATTGAACAGATTTTCTGGACACCGCAGCGACGAGAGCACAGACGAACGCAGTAGGTTCCCTTTGAGAAAACAGTTGCGACGTTTCAGGAACTGACATCTGCTCCCGTCAACAGGCTCAAACAGACGTATGCAGGGCCGCAACTAAGGGGGGGCAAGCGGGGCATACGCCCCGGGCGCAAAGCTGTGGGGGGCGCCGGAATCGCTTGCATTGTAATTCTATTCCTACTACAACTGGTAACTGGTAAAAAGTTTTTGCATGGAAGATACAGTAGCACAGAAACTGTTACATATAGGTATGGAAAATGCTTAAATAGCACCATTTTTCCGTGGGAGGGCCCCTGGACATCCGCTTTATTGGTGTGGTATGTGCAAAAAAGAGGGGGGGGTGGGGGGTGCATGAATCCATTCATGCCCCGGTTGCCAGAGACTCTAGTTGCTGCCCTGGACGTATGTTTTTATAAAATCATTTTGCCGCATTGTTAGAAAATTTCAAAGAACGTATGTAGCATTTCGTTGTCACGTCTCATTCGGACACGAGACCATCACAGACGGACAGACGCTGTGAATGTTAGGGATACTTGTAGGGATGCAATCGGTTATGGCTAGAGACCGGAAAAATTCGCGAAATCATTTCGCGATAGGCTAAAATACAAATAGTTATACCTCAGTGCTGCCTCTGCTATTGGTTGACAACTCACCTGGATGACTCTGGGCCAATTAGAAACACCCGGCCAAAGTTGTATCGAATCACAGGCTGTTACGTTGGGACGTCTCAAAACACAGCAGCCAATGAGTGGGTGACATTTGACAGAGTGTACGTAGAACTAAGGAGTTCATCCTGCAGGTCATTGAACCCGCGAATTTTTCCAGTCCCTAGTTATGGCCTATTGCTGGATACATCTTACGGCACGATATTTTCTGTTTCCAAGTGTGTCTCCACTAACGTACGCAGAATCAAGTCGATGTCATCATTGTCTGCTACCACATCCCATTTTTCCTCTGGGATGCACATGATTTCATGTGCTGTGTTTGAGGTTTTTTTTTTCCATTGGCTTCTAGTCCCAGGAGTGTCAAAAAACTCGTGGTCCAATGGGGAGGGTCGTTTGAGTGTAAAAACTCTTTCAAATATATATTTTATATGGCATCATTTAAGAGTGGACAACATACACTCCGTATTGCAGTAGGTGTTTTTTTTATAGCTGGGCTAATTCTTTACCTCGCTTATACCTTGCCCAATTTGAATCTAAGTTTTGGTTTAGTTCAAATAAATACTAAGAATTTGTTTTTAAAATATGACTATAGAAGATAACTGATTATTAGAGACCCGTGAATTTCGCGCATTCAATTACCTCCAGGATAGACTCCAATATCCTCTACACACTCGGGCAAATGCCAACTGTTCATTGGCTGTTGACTTGTGAGTCGTCTCGACTGGGTGGCCTGTGATTCGACATTTCTATGAGTGAGGGCCTCTAATTGGCCCTCAGTCCTCCAGATTAACAGAGAACCAACGACAGAAGCAGCACTAAGGTATAATTATTTGAATTTTATCATAACACGAAATGAATCCGCGAAATTCACGGGTCTCTACTGATAATGAATTTGTAGTGAATGACCGTGAAGTAAATAGCTAAACGAAGTTCTATTAAAGATTTCTTGCCTGGTTTTCGAAAAAAAAAAAAAAATATATATATATATCTATATAAAGTTGAACTTGTAGCTTGTACGTATGACAACGGGATTGGCAACAACTCATGGTAGGTTTGCGTGGGGATAACACGTGTGGGAACGGCGGGAAACAAAGGAGAAATGTGTCGGGCGGGTCGCAGCCTGTCTCGCGGAACGGTAGCCGACACGCAGACGAAAATGTCGCAGTCATGCGCCGAGCCTGTGGCGCCCCCGGCGCTAAATCACCCCCCCCCCCCCCCCCTCATCACACCACCCCTTGTCGCCGGACGATGCCTGCGTCACAAGCTCTCCTGGAGGCGAGAGAGGCTGCGAGCGATAGTCTGATTTATGGTCCGCTCCCGCTTTTGAGCAGCCTTTCGCAGCGCTCAGTTCGTTACGAACCACACACGCGCGTGCACACAGGACAAGCGAGTCTCTATTGTCCACGGCAGAAAAAAAAAAAAAAAAAAAAAGAAGACGAAATCCTGTGCTTTTACGAGAGATTTCTTTGGGAACCACTTACAAAAACAAAAAATAATTTTGCATTACTACAGGAAAGATTATCTAACTTTATAAAACACATGGCTATGGTTAATACGTTTTTGTAAATACTAACTAATTACAATTGGTGTTTTAATTTCATATTTGAACTGATGTTTCATAAAAGCATATATTTCTTTAAACCATGGAAGATATAACCAAATATTAAAAAATTGGAATTTATTTTGTTTTATTATGCTTATTAATGTCCTCAGTTAAAACTGGAAAATTATTCAGGGAACATTTTACAAATAACTTTAACTAATTTAAGTACTGGGACAACACAAAGCATAAAGGCACGGGTAAGAATCCGAATCCAGTATTACTATTTTGTAATGATACAGTTTTCGTGCAAGTGTACAAATTCACAAATATCTATAATTTTTACACGAATTTCATTTACAAAAAAAATTGCAGTGCATTTTCTGCTGCCAAATTTGACCTTGCAGCCGTCTGCATGTGTCATTTGATTTTTGCAAGGTTGTTATTGGTTTCTTGTCCTCAAGTGCGTGTCTAAACTAGCTACGTTCAAATGAGAACGAAGTGTTCATGTTATGTGAATTTTGCCGTTCTTTAATTTCTAATCATTAATTGTTATTGTACCGTAAGTGAAAATATTTTGAAGAAATATTCATTTACGAGAGCTGAATCTAAAACGTTTTCGGTTAAAATCGAGTGCCATCTTGATTACTTCATGGCATAATCAGGGGCGTGCGGAAAAGAGGGATGGAGGGATACTTCCCCCTCGAAATCCTAAAAAAAAAAAAAAAAAAAAAAATCTATTATTCAAACCTAGGGGAGAGAGGTTCTATTCCCCCCTCTCCCCAAATGAAATTCTGTGTACGCTCTTGGGAATAATTACTTTATTTCACTTCAGATAAAAATGTTTTTTTTTGTTTTAAGTACGTTTATGTTCAAAATACATTAGACATTAAAAAATTAATTGTACTTTATAATGTGCCGCCACTCGTCATTACAGGATGAAGTTCTCAGCGCGGGGGAATTACATGCCTTTCTAGGGCCTTTTGTCTTCCCACTGGTCATCATTAGAAGTTTGAAGGTTAGGTGGGGGAAACCCTCCCGCCTCCAGCATTCTTGTGTATAATTGATAATCCCGAGCCAGCAGCAAGGCAAACCCAGCGGTCGTCCTCGCAGGGAGAGTGCATTGCCACACTTTGCCTGGGTACCCTTTGTTTTCCCCTCGCCCTTTCAACAAGGGGGGGGGGGGGGGCTAGTGAAGGCCGGACTCCCAACTACTTCGTAAGTCCATGAAAACCGATAATTAATATACGTTGTTTGTCTGTCGAGGCGAATTTAGTGGAAAGACGTCAAGTTAAATGCTCTTCTGTTCGTGGGAAGCATCCAAGCCTCTTGGAAGGTACTAAGTTATTTAACATAATTGTCGGGTCATTGATAGAGACCGGAAAAATTCGCGGATTCATTCGGCGATAGGCTAGAATTCAAATACACATACCTTTTAGATGATTTTGCTATTGGCTTACTGTTCATCTGGACGAATCTGAACCAGTTATAAACCCTCACCTAAATAAGGATCGAATCACAGACAATCCAGATGAGACGACTTATAAGTCAGCAGCCAATGAACTTGCGTTATTTGCCCAAGTGTACAGTCTATCCTGAAGGCCATCAAAACCGCGAATTTTTCCGGTCCCTAGTCATTGAACTTACACTATATTGTGGTAGTTAGAAAACTCGTAGGAATAGTTTGTTTGAGATTAGATGAGGCTGTGTAATGGCGAAGTCGGTGCATCGCTCTGATTGGCTGGTGGAATATTGGCTCCCGCCGATCACAGCTCAGCCCTCGGCAGGTGCTTATCGAGGTGTTTTACTTGTCGGATTTTCTCACGGGAATTGTTTGGTTCAAGTTATGATTAGATTTAAAAAGCGCGTTTGCGCTTAGGTGCACGATGCTTTTAGTAGCTGTATTCATTTAATTAATAAGAGATTACTGAGTGGCCATTTTAGGGCGTTTTAAAGGACGCTTTACATCAGGATTGTAATCGCAGAGACGTTTTATAGCGGAGTTAGCATGAAGTGCGAGTTTTGTTTAGAATTTGTTGTTACGAAAAGGTAGGAAGTTTTTAACTAGTGGGATTTTTAGGCGATCGTGTAGGTCTACTGCCCGTGTGAAAGGTGGTGTTATTTGTTTTTAATAACTTGTAGAACCGTTATTTTGGTGCCTGGTGACGTTACTCCAGACCTCGATTCCGTACGTGAAAGCTGAGCGAACAATATAAGCATATACTACTGTTTTATTCAAGGTATATTGGCAATTTTTTACACTTCAGTAACGAGTATAGGTTGTGTTTTTTTTTTTTAGCAATGGCCGACCCCCTGAGGTCGTTTATGCTTGTGTTCCAGCGAGGTTTTCTGTCAATGGTTAAGCCCAGGAATGTGGCTGTTTATAAGTATGGAATTGCAGTATTAATTATTATAGTTACATTTCTAGGTGTATTAGGACGTCGGGACTTTTTTTAATCTTCCATTTATTGAACCAGGTTTCAAGGTCGTTGGGCTGGAGTGGGGTGCGGAGGACTGCATAGGGAAGTTTAAGTGCGTTTGTAAAAATGACTGTGCCGTCAGCGTGCACTTGTATAGTCGAGTAAGTTGTCTACATGTTGTACAGAAAGAGCCAGATGGCTTAGCCTTGAGGTTGTGAACGGGCCATGGTCCATTATGACGCGGAAGTGTCTGTTCTGAGAGTAGCTGACAAGTAGGTGAATGCAACAGTCAGGGAAAATGGAAGGAAGTTAATTTTGGTGTGATGCCAGGTATTCAGACTTTTTTTCGAAAGCTTTTGCAACAACTAAGAATATCGCAATGGCGAATTCTTTTTTTCTCTCTCTTTTCTGCATGGCAGACAAGGTTTCAGTGGTAAATTTAGTGAGGGCACGTACAGTTGAGTGAGTTGATCTGAAACCAAATCGTGTGACTGGTATGATTTTGTGTGCAACAAAGTGTGTTCGAAGCCCTGTCGGGAGGTGTTTTTCAAAGATTGCAATTAGTTAACTAAGAAAAGAAATTGGTCATCTGCTCTCAGGAAAGATCAGGTTTTTTCCCCCCCCCGGATTTCTAGTTATACTTTGTATAAATTTCTGCTGGTGAAACTTTCGTTACGCGTTTGTTATTCAGCACGACGAGGTGCAGTCACATGTAGCGTAAAGCAGTTGCGAGTCCCTCGGGAGGCTGCTCCCACGTCGAACCCGGGAGACAGTTGGGGGGGGGGGGGGGGGGAAGCGGTCGCCCCCTCGAGTAGCGGCGGGTAGCGGGTAGCGAGTAGCGAGTAGCGAGTAGCGAGTAGCCAGCCGCGTGCCACTGGTTTGGCTGGGCCTCGAGTGTTCGCTGCTTCCCCAGCGAACACATTGTGCTGGTCGTCACGCGCGCTGAAAGTGGAATGCCACATTTCAATAACCCACTTTAACGATCAATTATTCAATTTAACACTAAAAAAAAAAGTTCAATAATCCGCCTAAAAAATAAAAATAAATTTAAATATTTAACTTGAACAATAAAACTAAATATTTTTAATAATTAAACTCTATAGATGAAATAAAATATTCCATAATTCACTTTTTCGATGAAACTAAATTTTTAACTATAGGCCTACACTTAAACGATAAAAAAAATCAGCTATCCACGGGAACGATGAAACAAAATATTCAATAATTCACTTGATCTATAAAACTAAACAATAAACTGGGAGACCATCTGAGTGTGTTTGTCGCAGTGTCAGCGGCGTAACGAAAAATGCAGCACTGTAGCTTCGCTTCATTAATGCTTGCCGAATAGTGAGGGGTGCGAATTTCAATTTTTTCCCTCCCCCACTTATCCATTGAGCGCCCCACTCCTGACCGTTGCACTGTTCTTCACGCTGTATTGAGTAATCGCTTCGACTTACCCTGCCGACTGTATATAAGTTTCACTTCAAAAAATGTTATGTCCTCTAAGCGGATTATTAGTGACAGAAATACTTTGTTGTCACTAATAAAGGTTTTGTTGAGGCTAGAAAAATATTTTTTCGTCAAAAGAAATTATTATTTGTCGGGATCTATTTTGACAAACATATCTAGTGGCGACCACAAACTGTTTTTTGAACGTAAGTTTCGTTTGAACTTAATGTGCTGTTTTTTGAACTTTTACTTTTACACAGTAGACACACACAAAACGGTCAACATTGCTCAGTGACATCAGGCCACTTTATACATTTTAAATATAAACTATGCAAGTGTACAAAAAATTTTCACTTTAACAACTATGGACGTAATAAATTCGATTATATGTTCTGGGGTTAGGGTATACTTTTGTGCTCCTTCTTTCAATAGCTGTTTTTTCTCCATGTTTATAAAAATTCGAGCAAACAATAGTATGACCGTAGGTATCACTTGCAGTCTATTCAAACGTTGTGCCAGCTTGACGGGAAAATAGCAACGTATGAAATTTTTTTTGTCCTGAGTGTCATGACACTGCCGCGTCATTAGAGCCGGAAAAAGACGACACATTAAGGGGCCCGTGTAGTCGGTGTGTGTGTGTGTCAGTGAGGCGGAATGATAAGCGCGACGCTCGCTGGTGCTTCTAGAGCGGTATCGCCTCGAAGCGCAAGGCTATGTCGCGCAGTCTTCTCGTCGTACATAGGACAACTGTGGAATTTGAGCGATGACCGTAACATTATATTTAGAGACCGGAAAAATTCGAGAATTCATTTCGCGATAGGCTAAAATACAAATAGTTATACCTCAGTGCTGCCTCTGCTATTGGCTCACAACTCACCTGGATGACGCTGGGCCAATGATAAAACACCTAACCAAAGCTTTATCGAATCACAGGCTGCTACGTTGGGACGTCTCACAAGACAGCAGCCAATGAGTGGGTGATATTTGACCGAGTGTACGTAGAACTATGGAGTTCATCCTGGAGGTCATTGAACCCGCGAATTTTTCCTGTCCCTAATTATATCAAATAAAAATGAAGGTTAAGGTGTAATGCAAGTCCCTTAAGTGCTTTCAAGAAATTGTATCGGTTGTTTTACGCCTGAAAATTACTCTGAAAACACGGCTTTTAGCCATTTTAACTCTTCTAAAAACACAGTGTCAAAACTTAATCCGGAATCAAAAGTACTTATCGTCCCTCAGCGAATTCCTAAAAGCTTTTCGTAAACAGACCCCACTCGGATATCTTGAGTAGTTATGAAATCGCGATGTTTTCACTGGAGCTCTGCGCACCGTGTGTGTGCCCGGGTAGGCAGGGTACCCAGTCGAGACGACTCACAAGTCAGCAGCCAGTGAACAGTTGGCATTTGCCCGAGTGTGTAGAGGATATAATTGGAGTCTATCCTGGAGGTCATTGAACCCGCGAATTTTCCGGGTCTCTAGCCATGGCGGTTGTCTTCTTCCTCGTTTTTTGCATGGCGGTGTTGTGTTTGTGTGTGGGTTCGCCGAAAAATGAAGAAATACACCAAAATAGAGTGAAAAATGTTGCAAGTTAAAAAAAAATATATTTACTATCTTATTGGTTTATTTAATTTATTTTTCTGGTTTATTACTTGGGGAACATTTCCCATGATCGTCAACCGAATGAGGGTCAAGGGGGATAAGTGTCCCATAGCTCGCCTCCCATCTTGTCGATCCTAGTTCGAATCCCATGGGGTCAAACTACGCTTTTTCTGCAAGAAGGAAACATGGCGATGCTCTCGTTCTCTTTACTGGTTCATAAAGTCACGGTTACATCTTGTCATTTCACCCCTGACCCGTTTCTGAACATGTCCATGACAACGAGACCTCAAACATTTAGGTATATATTCATTCTTCTGTCACGAAACAAATGTATATTTGTGCTCTTTTGTGCTAGTCGTTTGGTAATTATTAGGTCGGTGACTATCATGAGAATAGGGAGTTGGTCATTGTCTTCGGTTGGATTTTGGATAGGGTATTTTAGCACTTGGGTACTGAGTATTTAGGTATTTGGGCACTTCAGTTTACTTCCCTTATTCAGACGACATGCCTCTTTCTGAAATAAAAAGTAGCAGCCTGTTGCAACAAGATCCATTTTAATGTCAATGTTTCCCCCAATTTTCGTTCTTCCTTGCTTGCTTTATGTATTGTGTGGTACCTTTGTAAGTAACGAATAATTGCCCGCGCGGTGTTTAGTTATGAACTGAGTTTTTTTTTTGCGAAATTTTACCCTCGGATTGCCTCAGCAAGCTCTCAGAAATGTCGTCTTGTACGAACGAAAGTTTTCCTCGTTCTAAATTTACATGCATAAAAATAACTCACCCATGTGTGCTTCGTGAAATATTCTTCTAGTATAGCTTGAGCAAAAAAAAAAATCACGCTCTAGAGAACGACAAAGAGTTTTTAGATTGTTACAAGGAGGGCAAATCTGTAGGATTCACAAAGGAGGCCCCCGAAATTTCGTATGGTGGGCCGCGTGGCCCGAGAGTTTTGGGTGTAGGTTTTAACCGACACAAGTCGTCGCTGAACAGGGTGCTTGCATGTTGTATACTGTTCACATGTTCGCCTATAAGCATGTAATAGCAGACATCTTTAAGTTGTACAGCAAGTTCTCCATAAGACACAGTTTTGACGTTTACGTTTATCAACCCCGTTTCACGGTCACGAGTTTGCAAGTGCAAGTGGACCCCCTCAGTGATGGGCTTCTTAAATCATGGCCGGGAAGGGGGGGGGGGGGGTAGTCGCTTGGCCCCTCCGGGATCTACGACCATGATTGTTACTAACCGCACCTCCGTAAGGGAGATTAGGCCTCGCCACATTGCAATTTCAAATATTTTGATACCACTTGCAATAAAGCTTCCGTGCTGAATGTTTTCGCTCGACATGGCATAGGACTTAGCTTTGGCTACTCGAGAACTGGTGTGATTATGATGGCAGTTTTAGTCGCCCGCGTGAAATAATGAGTAGAGAGACCTGCAAAATTCGCGGTTTCGATGGCCTTCAGGATACCCCTGTATACTCGGACAAATAACGCAAGTTCATTGGCTGCCGACTTGTAAGTCGTCTCAGCTGGTTTGTCTGTGATTCGATCCTTCTTTGGTTGATGGTTTATAACTGTTTGAGATTCGTTCAGATGAACAGTAAGCCAATAGCAAAATTATCTAAGAGGTATATGTGTTTGAATTCTAGCCTATCACCGAATGAATCCGCGAATTTTGCAGGTCTCTAATAATGAGTTATTTCCTCGTGGCACTTACAGACTAAAGCCTGTTAGGAAATACGTGGTCGCAACAAGGTATAGAATATCTGGGAGATATTATTTATGCAATGACTTCCCAAAATATTGGGATAAATATTTTGAAATTATAATTATAGCAAAAAGAGGGGAAAATCCAAGATGGCGGGGCTTCGTCTCACATGCCATACTGGTTATTTTATTTTCTTGTCATTACTATTGTTTCAGCGCTTCCCTTAAGCTTATCATGATTGCTCTCTTGTTTTTTTTGTTTTGTCTTATATAATATTTTCAAATTTCAGATATTTACTTAATGGATATTATCTATTAGCGGTAAGAAGTAAAGCAACAGTTAATAATTATGATCAATTGTGTGACCTTTTAAAAATCGCAAATAACGTTTAATATATTTGGTGACAATGTATGTGACCAAACAACAAATACAAGAGCGCTAACGTAAAATATTTACAGGGAAATTCGTTAATTAAGAACAATTACAGGAAAATTAAATAACCAAATCGGCATGTGTGACCGAGAATAAAGAAAATTTGTGAGAAGACGTACAATGTATTCGATTATAAAAATCCCATTGCAAAGAATTTGTTCTACGCTAAAAGAAAATGTCTGTATTCACAAAAACGCCACCAAGCACGATAAATAGTAACACCCCCTTTCAAATCAAATGCAATAGGCCTAAGAGGTTAGCTGTGAACTGATGGGATGTGTTGGTAAATATTCAAAAACAGAGAAACATCCGGTGCTAGTAAAACAAGATAAAAGTTATTTTACTATGATGTAAATAATAATGAGTTTATTGGCGAGCACGTTGGTGCAGTGGTAAAACACTGGCTTCTCAATGCGGAAGGAAACAGGTTCGAATGCTGATGCCGCCTTGATTAAGGTTTTATTTGGTTTCCCAGATTCACAACAGACGTGTACTGGAGTTGTTTATTACCATAGTATATGGTCAGAGTTGTGCTTTATGTATCCGTCTCAATATCGCTGCTGATGCGAAGTAGAATAAAGATGCTTCGTCCAGACTGCAGTGATTAATGTTGTGTAAACTGAGTGTGAAATTGTAATCAGAGAACAGTTGTTAATACACAGAGATAAGTAAACAATTTGCAAGTTATCCTTTCACAGAGGCTAGTACGTAATCAAAAAATGTATGCATACACCGCTGTGTTTACAGACCAGCATGCAAGCCCCTGCTAATAAGGTTCATGTTCATAAACGAGTAAAGTAAAAAAAAGGCTGTTCAATCAAGACATGTCGGAGATGTTTGTTTGTCATTGTTAATGCTTTCGAAAGCTCTGTTAAATATAAATTAACATAATACCTTTAGCCGAAAACAATTCCCAGGTAGCATTTGTGCTTGTGGCAAGCTTGAAAAGTGACATGTACTTGACTTGCTGAGCAAGCTTGCCATATAGAGCTAGATTAAAGCTTTTTTCAAGCTAAACACCTACTGTCACGAAAAAAAAATCATTGATTTGCAATAAACTTGTATGAAGATTAGTGTAGTTAAGTTGTTTTTGCAACCTTAATTCAAGCTCGAAGTAAGCTTGAGTCAAGCTTAGACTAGCAAGCTCGATACAAGCTTGCAGACCTGCACGGGCAGGTTTTATTCTAAAATCTTAGTTCCAAGCTAGTTCGCTCGGTATTTCCGAGTATCACGTGTTTTCCTATTGTCACCATACAGTAACATCTGCGACATGCGGCGGTAATCACTGTGGCAAACACGCTCGGGTTACGGAAAAAATTACTGCCGGTTTGTTAAACTGTGTAGCCGAGTGCAGCATCGGGTGATACTGTCGGGAACGTGTGTACTCGTTGTGTTACCATGCCTTGAAAGAGCAAGAGCGCCAGGAGAAGGAATGGAACCTTTTGTACCGTGTTCGTGCCCTCTGGCTCGACGTAGAATTTAACACGTGTGATCACGCATGCGATCGCCTGGTTGAACCAAAAAAGCAAACAGATTCGGTCACGTTGAACTTTACTGACAGGCTTACAACTGCATTAGCGCACTCTGGGAAGATGCCTACAAACTTCCCTCCCAACTCGGCCAAGTACACTAGTGACTCACGTGATAAGCGAGTGTACAGGGCGAGATAACTGGGTTCAGAATAGAGGCACGATGAGCTGTTCTTCCTTGCGTGTTTCGACCTCGATGTTGGTGACAGTCCACACTGACCTTAGCTTTTTTATCTAGAACCAGAAATCAACATACACGCTCTCTCTCTCTGATCGCATTTGTACCAAAATCAAAATATTATATATGTATCCAAAATAAATCTATTCATATAAAAGTAGCGACATATATTCGAGCAGCAACACATACGCTAAGAACCTTTGGTGTGTCGTATCAGAAATGATTTACCATTATTTCATTACAAATGCTAGATATGAAAAAAAAAATTATATTTCGGAAATTTCGAATGCTGACAGACACTGAACTTAAGTGTACAAAATGATAGTTAAATAAATACGAATTGACCAATTCTGTCACAGCCTTTATATGCTACCATAATGACGGTAAAACGACTCATTACACGCGCGTTATTGCGACGGAAATGTGTTAGCCCGTAGACTACCAATAGAAATGAAAAATTTGTAGAATAAAAAAAATTTGAATGGATCGCAAAACGCTGTTATAAAATAGCATATTGCAGTGTGCAAATAAATTTAATTAACCTATAACTTCACCTTTAGTTTGACTTACATCTGTAAAGATATGACGCCTAAAAACTATTGCAATAATTTCTATCTAGTAATGAATTGTACATTTCATTAATGTTTATTAACTGCGAATAACACAAAGTAAATAATTAAAACAGCTTGTAAGTGGATTTGTTTCACCTCACAAAAAGAAAAAGAAATTTAAAATCTTTACAACCATATCTATTTTTAACACGCTTATATTAGCGTCACTTGTTACTAAAGAACTGTGTAAACAAATCTTGTCAATTTAATCCTACTTATAATTGTCGTATCGATTTGAAACTTTTCAAGTGTATGTAATTCGGATGGCAATTTAATAATGTGGTACCTTCAAACTGATACGATGATGGAGCCAGGAGGTGGATAGTGCAACTCTTCAACAATTTAGTCTGTAACTGATAAGAGCGTGTTTTTAATTTTCAAAATGTAATTTTATTTTAATCTAGAGGATACCAGCAAAGGTGCTTTTGTCAGTCTACACCATTCCTACAATACGTTGATGTGTGAGAAAAAAAAATACTTTTCTTTTAAAATGACTGTAGACTAATTGTTAGCAATGTTAATGTCGTTGTCGTGATATGTATCAATAATTTATTTATTAACAACATTCATTTATATATTTGGCAAGCCGTTTATGTTCATTTTGCCCTTCCATTACATATTTGCGCATTATTTTAACCATACGATACATTTAACGTATAAAATTGAAGAAATAATGAAGAATGTATTTGAAACCAGTAAAGTAGGCCTATTTTACATGGTTCAATAAATCTAATAATTATTATAAAATTTAAATAAACATGGCTTTTAAAGTAGTGATGCACAAAAGGATCCAGTGCAGTCAATGAGATCTGTTTTAAATGCAATGCGCAAGAATGAGCAATACTAGAGGCAGTTTTAAAATAGGCCTAACCCACACTCAAAAAAAAAAAAAAACTATTCGTGCACAAAATGGATTCAGTTGCATCGCTCTGAACGGCTTAACGCTAATGAAATTTCCTCTGTGGTCGGTGATTGCCAGGAGAAAATCCGACCAATCAGAACTTTTGAATTATCCCTCGTGGAATTTACCCCTCTCAGTTGTGAACAGAGGATTAAGAATACTGCACCTCGAGTTTTAAGCGGGCTCCGAATTACTAGCTGGTCATGAAATGAGTCATGCCGCGAGTGGGCATCGAACCATTGGCCCTCGCCCCATGAACGCTATTTCTAAGCTATCACAGACTCGAGAACGCTTTTGCCCTCGAAAAAAGGTAACTGAAATGAGCGGCGAGCGATGCTCATATTAGAGAAGAAGAATTTTGTTTAGAGGTGCGACAGTTGTAGCTTGTACCTACATCACGCATACAAAACACCTTTTTATAAATGAGTAATAACGCAAATGGAATGAAATCAAAAATAAATGAAGAAATGTCTTCACGATATATTTTCAAGAAATGTTCTACCCGGAATTATAAAAGGACAATTTATTTTGGGCACTTGAGCACCTCAATGAAGTTGTTCAAGGCAATTCTGCAGAGGTTTTGCTTTTACCTTACGCTGTAAGGAGGGGAAGATACTTCACAAAACACTGTTCCGGACCTGGGGAGAAAATTTTCATGTATATGGATCGGTAACAACCCGGGACTTCTGCCCTATACAGGCACCCTGGCTTTAGCACAGCCACATAATCGAACTACTTTAGCGTTAAAATTTTATTTCAATGGTTGTAAGTACAGAAATTCTGTTTATAAAACGAGCATGGGCCTACTGTAAAATACTTCTGGGAATACTACTTAATGAATGCCTCACCACTGAGTCACTTATGATCGCATGTCACAATGAAGATTAACTTTTGTGTTTGGTTTGTAATTCTACGAAATTGGTGATTTCGTGATGTTTTAAATTACAAACCGCTGTCAGACTTCTCGGTTTTTTCATCATTATCATTGATTTCGTGGAAGCTTTCTATCTCCATTGTGCATCGCTATACGTGTGCCTGAACACACCATCCTTGATTTCATTCCTAGTAATTTATTCCAGAAAACTCTCTTTTTTTTTGTGCGAATTGTCATCAATATACAAAATTACAGTGTGAACACATGTCTGTTACACTGTAAAAAAAAAAAGTGTAATTTTACCCGAAAGTACGTGGCAGCACAATCTCCACGCATGTTCATGTATTTTAACACGTACATGTGTACGTGTATTTTTACAGTACATATAAGGTATTTTTACAACTGCAATGATAGTGTAATTTTACCAAACCTGTTAGTACTTTTACTAACCAAGATAACATAATACATGTACTCAGTTCATGTTATGTTACTATAATTGCTGACATTTTTCCACAACGTTATAGTAAATTAACATAAACATTGCTAGGGTAGTTTTACCTAAGTAGTTAATAATTATTTACACATCATGTAAAAAGACATGTACAATAAGGGTGTAATTTTACCATACCAGTTAGTAGTTTTGATTGATAACCATGTTAAATAACACGTACTTCGTAGGTGTAATTCTACCATACCAGTTGGTAATATTAACTGATCATCAAGTTAAATAACACGTACTTTGCAAGTGTAATGTTACCATACCAGTGAGTAATTTTCATTGATAACCATGTTAAATAACACGTACTTTGTTGGTGTATTTCTACCATACCAGTTGGTAATATTAACTGATCATCAAGTTAAATAACACGTACTTTGCAAGTGTAATGTTACCATACCAGTGAGTAATTTTCATTGATAACCATGTTAAATAACACGTAATTTGTTGGTGTAATTCTACCATACCAGTTAGTAATATTAACTGATCATCAAGTTAAATAACACGTACTTTGCAAGTGTAATGTTACCATACCAGTGAGTATTTTTCATTGATAACCATGTTCAATAACACGTACTTTGTTGGTGTAATTCTACCATACCAGGTGGTATTATTAACTGATCATCAAGTTAAATAACACGTACTTTGCAAGTGTAATGTTACCATACCAGTGAGTATTTTTCATTGATAACCATGTTAAATAACACGTACTTTGTTTGTGTAATTCTACCATACCAGATGGTAATATTAACTGATCATCAAGTTAAATAACACGTACTTTGCAAGTGTAATGTTACCATACCATTGAGTATTTTTCATTGATAACCATGTTAAATAACACGTACTTTGTTGGTGTAATACTACCATACCAGGTGGTAATACTAACTGATCATCAAGTTAAATAACACGTACTTTGCAAGTGTAATGTTATCATACCAGTGAGTATTTTTCATTGATAACCATGTTAAATAACACGTACTTCGTTGGTGTAATTCTACCATTCCAGTTGGTAATATTAACTGATCATCAAGTTAAATAACACGTACTTTGCAAGGGTAATGTTACCATACCAATGAGCATTTTTCATTGATATCCATGTGAAATAAAACGTACTTTATTTATTGTAATTCTATCGTACCAGTTGGTAATGTTTACTGATCAAGTTAAATAACATGTACTTAGCAAGTATGTTACCATACCAGCTAGTAGTTTTGATTGATCACCATTGTAACATTACACGTGCTTTGTAGGAGTAACATTACCATATCGGTAAGAAATTTTGATTAAGCATAGTGTTATGTCCCATGCTCTCTATGAACAAAATTGTAGTTTTACTTAACATTTGTTATATTGGTGTTAAGGCCATAATACTGGTCCTTGCTCCAATATATACACCATTTTGAATTTTACTAAAATGTGTATGTTGCAAGTGTCTCGCATGCACAGCAAGGCTGTGTGCACAACACCAAAGCACGATAAGCAAAGTAGCAAAAAAAAATTTCAGGTCGATTGCCAATGACCTGTCACGCCCATCTATTAAACACATGATGTTCCACCAATCACAAGTATAAAATATGTAAAATACATAAAGTTGTCACTGAAAGCTTGCCACACTAAAACTTTCAGAGGGGGAATGGATAAAATCACAAATGGCAGTGGTTTAAAATATTTCATTAGAGCACGAAGTTTGTTTGGTTTTAATTTTTGTTTATGTTAGTAACACAGCATACTATAAATAAAATTTCCAGAACGTTTAGGGGTTTTGTGAACTAATTAAGTACCAAGTAATCTCCAACAGAATATAACTTCGGCCCAAAGTTTGTTGTCATGAAAGAGTATTTTACTACTGGTGGTCTGACAAAGGAAATTAAACTTGTGAATTACCTATGTTAAAAAGTATTTTTCTATGCATAAGTTGGCTGCAGTACAAAAGCATGATTTATAATGGATATACATCCTAATGTAATTGATTGGCAACGACTCGACGGATGCACCAGGTCATTGGAATTCTGACTTAACTGTCCACAGACTATCAATTTGTATAGCAATGAGAATAGATACTATTAAGTTTTTACAATTGAATTTGAAGAAATGTCAGTAATCAAATATTTGTAAAAAAAACTTAATTAAAAAATGAATGTTTACATCAACATCAAAAGAAAGATTACCTTACAACTAAATATTAAACCTCCAAGAAGCAGAATTTATATAAAAGTATAAGCACAGCTCATGTCTAAGTCAAGTCCTCACACACTTATATATGGATACATTCATAAAAAAATTGATTTTATGTGATTGCATTCATATAACCACAAACTATCAAAACTTTACCGCAGAGGCTACACAACAGGCAGGAGCTGTGGATTTGTTTACTAAAAGTGACATGTATGCCATTAGACAAAAATGTTAAATGTAACTCAGAATGTTTTTTCAAGTTCTCAAATGCCTACATTATTAAATATGGGGTCATAACATTAAAATTATTTTTTCATACCATAGTTTAATAAATACGACTGTCATTTCACTCCACAATACAACTAGTTGCTCACTTTGTATTTAATATAGTTTAGAAATGAAAAAAAGGGTATGAATAGAGACAAGTGCTTTCCGCAATGCATGAAGTAACTGTACAAATATATACAAGCACGATATAATTTACTGTTTATAGGCATCGTACAAAAATTGAGACTTGACATATCGATAACAATGTGTTTGTATTTCAATTAATTGATAGTAGCAGCTGGTGTATATATCACTGATTGTTGAGGACTTGCAATAAAATATTCGAGGTTGAGCGCTTGCTCAGCAACAGAATGATTTGCAGGGAGAATTAGTGTTTGCGCCCCTACAAATTGTGTAGTTCTTCATATAGGCACTTAAATCTTACTACCGTACATATTAAAACAAGGATTAATACCTACATTATGTGGCTTTTATACCTGATATTGTCATCTTATACCAAAACAAGCTGCCCAGCTTAAGTTAATCAGAGCAGTTCAAATTAATCGAGTGTTACATCGCTATATTCTGGCTGTCGATAATAGTTGTGCACATATCACAGTAATAACTTTCGCAAAGTGCAAAGTATTACGTGGAATGCGAAACCCCCCCCCCCCCCCCCCCATAGAATAGCAGACTTAAATACTCGACAATGCTTCAAAGAGATCGTTAGAATTTTTTCTGGAGTACAGGCCCACACCAAAAAGGTTTATCTCTGAACATGGCAAAAAGTAACTGCTTATTTCTCCATGGTCATGCTCATTTTACAGGAGTCTTAACATTTTAATGCTTTCCACATCATTAAGTTTCAAATTTCATAAAATCCAGAAACTGATTTTTAGAAATTTTCACAACCTTAATTCTTATCAAGACATCATCTTAACAAATTTAACAGATACAGATAATTAATTGGAAACCTATTTTGTTTTTTTAACGGCTTAAAAGTTAGAATTTAGAAAAATTCTGAAAATACTTTAGATATTTACATAAGCCTCATTCTTAAGAAAATAACACCTCGATATATTAGGTAATTTAAGGGAAAGAAAAGTAAAAAAAAAACATTCTACTGCCTTTCACCCTCTTATCAAATTTTGCAAAATTGAAACATTTTTTAAAAAACTCATTGGTCTAGATCCAACGATTTGGGCTGTGCGTTGATGAATTAATTATTGAGTAAATGAGTTAAACACTTCATTGTATTACAATAAACCCATCAAAGATGAAAATAAAAAAAAATCTGAAATTGTCATTGGAAACACTTGTATCTAGACCATTGTCTTCAGGAAAAGTTTTCCTATACCACGAAACAATATTTCATGTTTAAAAAGTGACTGTTTTGCGCTATTTACAGTTAAACACAATCTTAAAGAAAAACAATGCAACAAAGGCAAGTTTCTTGAGGACATGGCTTGTCGGTATGGGCCTTGACTGTAAAAAGTTTCAAAAAAGTTAATCTCTAGAGAATAAATACTTATTATAAATAACGAACAACACCACGCAGAAATTATTATCCTCCTATCAATAGAAGCACAGTAGCTTTACAAATTTAAAGTTTTAAACCCCAAATAATAATTGCAAATAAGAATTTATTGGTAACACACTAACAATAATACAATAAACAAGTCCGAATACACCACAATTTACATAGTATGCTCCGTTACCATCAAACATATTAAAAATAGCTCAACTAAAAAAACAGCTTAAAATTGATATTCTCAAAGCTGAAATAATACAAAATGGCTGTAATAACAAATCACGAAATCTTTTTTATAAACAATAAAGAAATGTGACACAGGTTTACATTCATAGGTGTGCATTATCAACATTAAAACTTACATTTATAGAGGTACATATCAACATTAACAAAGAAAATCATTTTACTATTTACAATCTCCACATTTCTTTGAAATGAGTCAGAGTCTCTATTAATGACGCCACTCTTGTGTGTACAGCAGCAGGTTGTCGTTTGACTCTTTTAACCTTAGATCCTTCTCCATTTATATGGAACACAAGTCTGTAAAACATCAAAAAATGAACATTAGTTTAATGCACTGTAAATAAAAACATTTTATCAAGCCTTCACTTACCACTGAATACTCTACAAATAAAATAGCAAATTATCATCTACAAGTACAATTTGTCATATTTTTTAAATTTTATTACCATTGGCGATTAACCCTAGTGCACCTTCACATCTCAATTTGACAAAGAAAGTTTTATTTAAATTTTTGTTTTATTTTTCATGAGGATAATGCTGATTTTTTTAACTTTGAAATAAGTAGGTACATGTGTGTTGTAATTTCAAACTATGAAGAATCAAAATTGAAACATTTAAGATAGAACACCATAAATGTTAAAAATGAAGTTCAGCTCTAGTGTGTTTATTTTTGGATTTTTAAAAGGGGAATGGTGAAGAGATAAATGAGAGATTGTTTACCCTTTGCTTATGCAAGTGGTTCTTATGCATGATATCTTAAAATAATGTGGTTTTTTTGCATACTAAATCTGCCATAAAACTTTAAAGCAGAGTTCTGATACTTGTAAAAATATATTTGCATTTTTTATTATGCTGCAACTAAGATAGTAGTAGGAAAATACCGGTTCTGGGACAGGCGCAGGATCCAGGATCCGGCGGCCATCTTGGATGACGTCATCTAATCCGTATGCTAATCCATGCTAATCCGTATGCTAATCTATGCTAATCTATGCTAATCCTTGCCAATCTATGCTAATCCATGCCAATCTATGCCAATCCGTATGCCAATCTATGCTAATCCGTATGCCAATCTATGCCAATTCGTATGCCAATCTATGCTAATTCGTATGCCCATCTATGCTAATCCATATGCCAATCTATGCTAATCCATATGTTAATCCATGCTAATCCATGCTAATCCATCCGCCATTTTGTATTTCTAGAAATTTCCACCAACTTCGAATCGTGACGTCACCGTTGCACTTTTCGTCACGGCCGCCATCTTGGATTCGAATTTTTTTTTCGAACTTCAACTTTTCGAAATTCGATGTAATCATCAGCCGCCATCTTGTTTCGTCTGCTGGTGGCCGCCATCTTGTTTTCGTCTGCTGGTGGCCGCCATCTTGTTTTCGTCTGCTGGAGGCAGCCATCTTGTGACATCATATAGTTCTCTTGGTCGCCACCAGATAGCAGCAGGGATTATTTTATTTTTTTCTTTAACTAAAATATTTTCAGTGCCGAGGCTGGGATTCGATCCATGGGACGTGAAAACGTCCAGGTTGTCGTGGTTACGAGGCGGACGCCTTGACCACTAGACCACGAGACCAATTGGGATATGGTGGAATAAATAATCTATATATGCTACGTACTGACGGCAAGTTTATGATAAATGGGGGGAGGGTGTTTTTGCCTTCCTTAATGCATACCTAAGGCGCCACATTTGAAATTAAAATTATTATACAGCCGCCATCTTTAATTCCAGCACAGACTACCAGATGGCGCTAAATTCAAAAAATTAGTTGCCAGAGGCGCCGCCATCTTGGTTCTCAAGTTGGCTGGTAGATGTCGCTAGTATCGCGCGCCAAATTCAAAAATTAGTTGCCAGAGGCGCCGCCATCTTGGTTCTCAAGTTGGCTGGTAGATGTCGCTAGTATCGCGCGCCAAATTCAAAAATTAGTTGCCAGAGGCGCCGCCATCTTGGTTCTCAAGTTGGCTGGTAGATGTCGCTAGTATCGCGCGGCAAATTCAAAAATTAGTTGCCAGAGGCGCCGCCATCTTGGTTCTCAAGTTGACTGGTAGATGGCGCCACCGTCGCCATATTTTAGTTCATACAATCGATACCAGATGACGCCACCATCGCCATCTTTAATTCTTAAAGTTACCGCCGGAGCGCGCCACCGTCGCCATCTTTAATTCTTAAAGTTACTGCCGGATGGCGCCAAGTGTTATGTAGTCAGTCTAGACAAGTAGGGATAAGTTTGGAACCTGTAGCCATATTATTATTAATTAATAATGTATGTTTATTAAATATGATAGAGTATTTATAAAATATTGGTGTTGTGTAGAGACTCTCTCTTCTTCTCGTAGTGGCGGAAGACATCTCGAAGGTAGTGTTAGAATTTATGTATTAAAGCAATCACTCTAGCTGAGGAGACTAATAACTTATAGTTACAATTCAATAATAGCGGCAATTAAATGTTTTGAAATTAAAGCAAACAACGTAAATGTTAAACACATATTTATTTAAATCTTATTACAAACAGCAAGGGGTAAGAACAATTGATTTAAAAGAAGTAAATAACGAGTAATAAAATCACATAATATTCACACACTACACATCATAGTGACAAAGGCAACATTAACTCGAGACCCAATACCTAAATATTAAGCATAACTACAAGTTACATAGAGTATAATAAACTCTGAAATACATATTAAAGAGAAAATTGATATAAATAACATACTTTGCTCAATAGTTCCAGAAGTAATGAACGTACAGCTACACGGGCAATCTCAACAGTTCTTTCATCACTAGTGTTTTCTGTGGAACATACTTGAGTGGTGTCTTCACTGATCGGACCTAGATGACTGAGATCTCGGGTTCGACTCTTGCGAGATGTAGGAAGGCGAAGCTGACGCCGGCGTTTAGGCTGGACTGCTACTGATGTAGTAGGTGCTGGCGATGTAGCACCCATCTGGGTACAGGCAGTTGATGTCTGTACTGGCGAAGTCTGGCCACATGCAGATGCTGGTGGTGACCGAATAGCTGGTAGGTTGAATGCATGTGCGAAAACCTCTTCAGGTGTTGCAGGGAGAACTGTATCGTCTCTCATCATATTCACACTACAATGTCCATAGCCCAGGCAGTTGATAACTTCTAGAGGTGTATCTTGAGGTCCTGGGTTTAAAACCTGTTTCACGTGAAACACAGCGTCACAACTCTCCGAAAAATGTTTTAAAACACCGTCGATCCACTCACTATAATCAACAGTGCCTAGCCCAGGCGTTACACTGGAGTATATCCTGTTCGGTTGAAAGTTAGACATCTTGGTTAACTACTTCTGCTGTAGGTCCTTACACCACCACAGTTTCAGCTCGACTGCCATCGCACGAGGCGAGGGTCGTATCACTTGGATACAACATTCCAACACGGTGATCAACCATCCAAGCCCTAAGCATGCTCGCATTGTGTCTTGAGATCGAACCTGGACATGTATTATTGCACGTGTACAATTTATTTAATTCTTTCAATGATGGACAGTCATATTCTGCTTGTACATCTAATATTAGCACATGATGCTTACAATAGTTAGTTAGCCACCGTTTCTGCTCTATTCCTACAACCAATACAGGGCCGGTGAAATGACTTGCCAATATGTTGGGTATTGAAGCATAAGGAAAGAGTCCGTGTTCTTAATGTAAACCATGAAAATTTCTAGTGAGCCAAGCATTTGTTTTTTGATGCTTCCTGGTGAGATATCGCCATTCAAATGGAGGTTGAAAGTTACGTGTTATTACATTTCCTTCTTCATCTGCAATGCTAAGTTCCTTGATAATAAACCCATACTGACTAGAGAAGCCTTGGAGGTTTACACATTTCGTCATGGAGGTCGAGACGAGACTAAGCCGGTAATGTACTGTCAGGTCTTAGATAATGGACGACACAATCTACCTTGTTGCAGGATGTCTCGATTATGTCCGGAGCCTCCTCGTCACAATCACTGGCCCAGTGATGACCGAAGTTGCAGACCTCTAGTTGAAGTAACCATCCTCGGTGACGTAGTGCACACGGCAGAATCCTGGAGTTACTTCCGCGTACTTTGCAGTTGGATCGAACAGCATTTGCTTGAATTTGTAGCAGCAGCTCTATACCCACACGACTATGTGTTGACTGCTGTGTCTAGGGTGTTGACCTCAATTTATACCGCTAGGACCCCCCTCCAGTCCAGTCACGTGTACCGTTGCTTCCGTTGTTGTCCCCCCGCCTTGCTGGCGGCCTCCAACATTCGAACGAGGTGATCAACCATCCAAGCCCTAAGCATGCTCGCATTGTGTCTTGAGATCGGGCCTGGACATCCAAGTTACATAGAGTATAATATACTCTGAAATACATAATAAAGAGAAAATTGATATAAATAACATTATACTTTGCTTAATAGTTCCAGAAGTAATGAACGCACTGCTTGATCAGTGACAGGTGTAACTAAATATTAAATATATTTAATATTTTATTTTCCATTACCTTTCGTGGAATTTATTAATCATTCACTCTACGAAAAACAACTCAAGACAATATACCTGACCAACGAATTAAATACAGTACCGCTATGCCTTACATGAAAGTCTAATTATTCGATAATCTGAATAACCTATAAATCGTTCATGTACAAAGCCACACATACAGGCCAATTGTCTATGGACCATGAGACCGAGTCATGACAATATCAGACGTATAGGCTAGTCATTTCAGAACCGCAGGACCTTCTTCGTCTTTAGATAATTACAGTCATTTAGACCATCATGAAATTTTTATACATACTAAAGGACCAAGCGACCTTGAAAAATATTTTAGTAACACCAAGAGGTATTGAACTAGTAAATATTCAGTCACTACATATTTTACTACGCGCAATCAACAAAACGGAAGCACCATCAACGAAAAGGCAGCACATTTGGAAGCACAGACTACGAAAAGGCAGCACATTTGGAAGCACCGACTACGAAAATGCAGCACATTTGGCAGCACCGACAACGAAAAGGCAGCACATTTGTAAACACCATCAACAAAAAGGAAGCACAATCGGAAGCACGTTCATAGAAAAGGAAGCACAATCGGAAGCACAATCACAAAAAGGAAGCACATTTGGAAGCACAATCACAAAAAGGAAGCACATTTGGAAGCACAATCCACAAAAAGGAAGCACATTTGGAAGCACAATCACAAAAAGGAAGCACATTTGGAAGCACAATCCACAAAAAGGAAGCACATTTGGAAGCACATTCAACGAAAAAGGAAGCACATTTGGAAGCACATTCAACGAAAAAGGAAGCACAATCATAGAAACAACGCACAATCGGAAGCACAATCAACAAAAAGGAAGCACATTTTGGAAGCACAATCAAAAAAGGAAGCACATTTTGGAAGCACCATAAAAAAGGCAGCACATTTGGGAAGCACAATCAAAAAAGGAAGCACATTTGGAAGCACCATCAACAAAAGAAGGAAGCACATTTTGGAAGCACCATCAAAAAGGCAGCACATTTGGTAACACAAGTTACGAGAACTAAGTCTTAGTTAGAAATCAGAATGCAAGAAATAAAAACATTTAATTTTTACTTTTAATATTTAATTTATTTCTTAAGATTATACAAATAGAAGTAAAATAAGTCATTATTGTATGTAGCCAGCTTTCCTCAGTTCTTCGAGTATGAAGGATATTTCTTTTATGCACGAATAGTTTCCTGCACAAAGCGAGCCATGTAGAAGTCTTAGCCGGTCAACCAATAAGTTTGGATCTTTCCACGATGTGTAATCAATCTCTTCTACTACCATCTCACTTGCTTGTTTATTATAAATACTTTTAATATCACAATCGTCCCAGTGATCATAATAAGCGTTATCAGATTTATTTATTATAACACGTCGTTTCCACCGTTTCGGTCTCAGGACATCGTTACATTCTTCTATCTTGTCAGCTTTAGGTGCTTCATCACAGTCTATGCTTTTGTTAACAGCCTCAGAGTCACTGTAACAATCACTGTAGAAGGCATCCTCTTCACCCAGATTACCATATGAATTCGATATCGATGATGTCGAAGTGCCATTATCGTCTTCATGCTTCCTTTTTAGGAGTCCATCATCATTTTTACAAAGTAAGAAAGATCTACTTGAATTCGGCTGGAATGTATTCTCACTTTTCACGTTAAGGATTCTTCCATTGTCTTCATTCTTCCATAAATCATCATCGACCTTCAATTTAAGTTTTTCGTCGAGATCGGAAGAGCCACGAACATAATCTCTCTCAAGACAAGGAAAATTATTGTCGTAATGCAGATCACTATTCCTTAGTCTAGTAGCATCGTTGTACTCTGGCTTGTAAGCAGGCTTAACGTTACAAGTTCTGTCATGTCTTTTTAAGCTCTCTCTCCGCGTAAACGACTTGCTACATCGAACGCAACTTATCATATTGCGTAGTGGATTTTTAACACAGTCATTCTTCTGGTGTTGTCTTCCATTCTTACTCAAGATAAATTCTTTGCTGCAAAACTTACACCTGTGTCCTTTCGATACAGCGACAGACACCGAATCAGGATTCATATTAGTTACTGTGACTAATGTTAGATACAAACAGACAGTTTTCCAATTGGAACCATTACTTAAATATAATTTTTTAAATATTTCTTAAGCGAGAGTTATCTCATGCAAAGGTACTTGTTGTAAGTAGTTCTGCTTTTCAACAACAGATGACACCACGTATTGCTTGCAGGTAAATATTATTTATTTCTTTCATGCGGGATGCAGGATTCTCACTAACGATCGCAATACAGGGATGGCATCGCTAGACTCCAAGGAGAAGGTAGTTTGTCCATCCAGTTAGTGTTTCTCAAATTTCTCAGGGTATATATTATTATTTGACTTAATAATGATTTTTTTTAAAATTCCACCTAATAAAAATAAAATAGAAGCACTCAGAGAAAACCATCAGGAATGATGTCGTTTATAAACATCATAAATTACCATTTTTTTTTTAAATATTCCAAATTTAATCCTGCTTAAGCAAAGAGTTCACAAGCGGGCTTGTGCTAGAACTCTCATGTTGCTTAAGCAAAGAGGACAAGCCCGCTTGTGCTAGAACTCTCATGTAGCTTAAGCAAAGAGTTCACAAGCCCGCTTGTGCTAGAACTCTCATGTTGCTTAAGCAAAGAGTTCACAAGCCCGCTTGTGCTAGAACTCTCATGTTGCTTAAGCAAAGAGTTCACAAGCCCGCTTGTGCTAGAACTCTTTGCTTAAGCAGGATTAAATTTGGAATATTTAAAAAAAAAAAAAGGTAATTTATGATGTTTATAAACGACATCATTCCTGATGGTTTTCTCTGAGTGCTTCTATTTTATTTTTATTAGGTGGAATTTTAAAAAAAATCATTATTAAGTCAAATAATAATATATACCCTGAGAAATTTGAGAAACACTAACTGGATGAACAAACTACCTTCTCCTTGGAGTCTAGCGATGCCATCCCTGTATTGCGATCGTTAGTGAGAATCCTGCATCCCGCATGAAAGAAATAAATAATATTTACCTGCAAGCAATACGTGGTGTCATCTGTTGTTGAAAAGCAGAACTACTTACAACAAGAACCTTTGCATGAGATAACTCTCGCTTAAGAAATATTTAAAAAATTATATTTAAGTAATGGTTCCAATTGGAAAACTGTCTGTTTGTATCTAACATTAGTCACAGTAACTAATATGAATCCTGATTCGGTGTCTGTCGCTGTATCGAAAGGACACAGGTGTAAGTTTTGCAGCAAAGAATTTATCTTGAGTAAGAATGGAAGACAACACCAGAAGAATGACTGTGTTAAAAATCCACTACGCAATATGATAAGTTGCGTTCGATGTAGCAAGTCGTTTACGCGGAGAGAGAGCTTAAAAAGACATGACAGAACTTGTAACGTTAAGCCTGCTTACAAGCCAGAGTACAACGATGCTACTAGACTAAGGAATAGTGATCTGCATTACGACAATAATTTTCCTTGTCTTGAGAGAGATTATGTTCGTGGCTCTTCCGATCTCGACGAAAAACTTAAATTGAAGGTCGATGATGATTTATGGAAGAATGAAGACAATGGAAGAATCCTTAACGTGAAAAGTGAGAATACATTCCAGCCGAATTCAAGTAGATCTTTCTTACTTTGTAAAAATGATGATGGACTCCTAAAAAGGAAGCATGAAGACGATAATGGCACTTCGACATCATCGATATCGAATTCATATGGTAATCTGGGTGAAGAGGATGCCTTCTACAGTGATTGTTACAGTGACTCTGAGGCTGTTAACAAAAGCATAGACTGTGATGAAGCACCTAAAGCTGACAAGATAGAAGAATGTAACGATGTCCTGAGACCGAAACGGTGGAAACGACGTGTTATAATAAATAAATCTGATAACGCTTATTATGATCACTGGGACGATTGTGATATTAAAAGTATTTATAATAAACAAGCAAGTGAGATGGTAGTAGAAGAGATTGATTACACATCGTGGAAAGATCCAAACTTATTGGTTGACCGGCTAAGACTTCTACATGGCTCGCTTTGTGCAGGAAACTATTCGTGCATAAAAGAAATATCCTTCATACTCGAAGAACTGAGGAAAGCTGGCTACATACAATAATGACTTATTTTACTTCTATTTGTATAATCTTAAGAAATAAATTAAATATTAAAAGTAAAAATTAAATGTTTTTATTTCTTGCATTCTGATTTCTAACTAAGACTTAGTTCTCGTAACTTGTGTTACCAAATGTGCTGCCTTTTTGATGGTGCTTCCAAAATGTGCTTCCTTCTTTTGTTGATGGTGCTTCCAAATGTGCTTCCTTTTTTGATTGTGCTTCCCAAATGTGCTGCCTTTTTTATGGTGCTTCCAAAATGTGCTTCCTTTTTTGATTGTGCTTCCAAAATGTGCTTCCTTTTTGTTGATTGTGCTTCCGATTGTGCGTTGTTTCTATGATTGTGCTTCCTTTTTCGTTGAATGTGCTTCCAAATGTGCTTCCTTTTTCGTTGAATGTGCTTCCAAATGTGCTTCCTTTTTGTGGATTGTGCTTCCAAATGTGCTTCCTTTTTGTGATTGTGCTTCCAAATGTGCTTCCTTTTTGTGGATTGTGCTTCCAAATGTGCTTCCTTTTTGTGATTGTGCTTCCAAATGTGCTTCCTTTTTGTGATTGTGCTTCCGATTGTGCTTCCTTTTCTATGAACGTGCTTCCGATTGTGCTTCCTTTTTGTTGATGGTGTTTACAAATGTGCTGCCTTTTCGTTGTCGGTGCTGCCAAATGTGCTGCATTTTCGTAGTCGGTGCTTCCAAATGTGCTGCCTTTTCGTAGTCTGTGCTTCCAAATGTGCTGCCTTTTCGTTGATGGTGCTTCCGTTTTGTTGATTGCGCGTAGTAAAATATGTAGTGACTGAATATTTACTAGTTCAATACCTCTTGGTGTTACTAAAATATTTTTCAAGGTCGCTTGGTCCTTTAGTATGTATAAAAATTTCATGATGGTCTAAATGACTGTAATTATCTAAAGACGAAGAAGGTCCTGCGGTTCTGAAATGACTAGCCTATACGTCTGATATTGTCATGACTCGGTCTCATGGTCCATAGACAATTGGCCTGTATGTGTGGCTTTGTACATGAACGATTTATAGGTTATTCAGATTATCGAATAATTAGACTTTCATGTAAGGCATAGCGGTACTGTATTTAATTCGTTGGTCAGGTATATTGTCTTGAGTTGTTTTTCGTAGAGTGAATGATTAATAAATTCCACGAAAGGTAATGGAAAATAAAATATTAAATATATTTAATATTTAGTTACACCTGTCACTGATCAAGCAGTGCGTTCATTACTTCTGGAACTATTAAGCAAAGTATAATGTTATTTATATCAATTTTCTCTTTATTATGTATTTCAGAGTATATTATACTCTATGTAACTTGGATGTCCAGGCCCGATCTCAAGACACAATGCGAGCATGCTTAGGGCTTGGATGGTTGATCACCTCGTTCGAATGTTGGAGGCCGCCAGCAAGGCGGGGGGACAACAACGGAAGCAACGGTACACGTGACTGGACTGGAGGGGGGTCCTAGCGGTATAAATTGAGGTCAACACCCTAGACACAGCAGTCAACACATAGTCGTGTGGGTATAGAGCTGCTGCTACAAATTCAAGCAAATGCTGTTCGATCCAACTGCAAAGTACGCGGAAGTAACTCCAGGATTCTGCCGTGTGCACTACGTCACCGAGGATGGTTACTTCAACTAGAGGTCTGCAACTTCGGTCATCACTGGGCCAGTGATTGTGACGAGGAGGCTCCGGACATAATCGAGACATCCTGCAACAAGGTAGATTGTGTCGTCCATTATCTAAGACCTGACAGTACATTACCGGCTTAGTCTCGTCTCGACCTCCATGACGAAATGTGTAAACCTCCAAGGCTTCTCTAGTCAGTATGGGTTTATTATCAAGGAACTTAGCATTGCAGATGAAGAAGGAAATGTAATAACACGTAACTTTCAACCTCCATTTGAATGGCGATATCTCACCAGGAAGCATCAAAAAACAAATGCTTGGCTCACTAGAAATTTTCATGGTTTACATTGGGAACACGGACTCTTTCCTTATGCTTCAATACCCAACATATTGGCAAGTCATTTCACCGGCCCTGTATTGGTTGTAGGAATAGAGCAGAAACGGTGGCTAACTAACTATTGTAAGCATCATGTGCTAATATTAGATGTACAAGCAGAATATGACTGTCCATCATTGAAAGAATTAAATAAATTGTACACGTGCAATAATACATGTCCAGGTTCGATCTCAAGACACAATGCGAGCATGCTTAGGGCTTGGATGGTTGATCACCGTGTTGGAATGTTGTATCCAAGTGATACGACCCTCGCCTCGTGCGATGGCAGTCGAGCTGAAACTGTGGTGGTGTAAGGACCTACAGCAGAAGTAGTTAACCAAGATGTCTAACTTTCAACCGAACAGGATATACTCCAGTGTAACGCCTGGGCTAGGCACTGTTGATTATAGTGAGTGGATCGACGGTGTTTTAAAACATTTTTCGGAGAGTTGTGACGCTGTGTTTCACGTGAAACAGGTTTTAAACCCAGGACCTCAAGATACACCTCTAGAAGTTATCAACTGCCTGGGCTATGGACATTGTAGTGTGAATATGATGAGAGACGATACAGTTCTCCCTGCAACACCTGAAGAGGTTTTCGCACATGCATTCAACCTACCAGCTATTCGGTCACCACCAGCATCTGCATGTGGCCAGACTTCGCCAGTACAGACATCAACTGCCTGTACCCAGATGGGTGCTACATCGCCAGCACCTACTACATCAGTAGCAGTCCAGCCTAAACGCCGGCGTCAGCTTCGCCTTCCTACATCTCGCAAGAGTCGAACCCGAGATCTCAGTCATCTAGGTCCGATCAGTGAAGACACCACTCAAGTATGTTCCACAGAAAACACTAGTGATGAAAGAACTGTTGAGATTGCCCGTGTAGCTGTACGTTCATTACTTCTGGAACTATTGAGCAAAGTATGTTATTTATATCAATTTTCTCTTTAATATGTATTTCAGAGTTTATTATACTCTATGTAACTTGTAGTTATGCTTAATATTTAGGTATTGGGTCTCGAGTTAATGTTGCCTTTGTCACTATGATGTGTAGTGTGTGAATATTATGTGATTTTATTACTCGTTATTTACTTCTTTTAAATCATCAATTGTTCTTACCCCTTGCTGTTTGTAATAAGATTTAAATAAATATGTGTTTAACATTTACGTTGTTTGCTTTAATTTCAAAACATTTAATTGCCGCTATTATTGAATTGTAACTATAAGTTATTAGTCTCCTCAGCTAGAGTGATTGCTTTAATACATAAATTCTAACACTACCTTCGAGATGTCTTCCGCCACTACGAGAAGAAGAGAGAGTCTCTACACAACACCAATATTTTATAAATACTCTATCATATTTAATAAACATACATTATTAATTAATAATAATATGGCTACAGGTTCCAAACTTATCCCTACTTGTCTAGACTGACTACATAACACTTGGCGCCATCCGGCAGTAACTTTAAGAATTAAAGATGGCGACGGTGGCGCGCTCCGGCGGTAACTTTAAGAATTAAAGATGGCGATGGTGGCACACGCTGGTAGCAACACTAGGAACTAAAGATGGCGATGGTGGCGTCATCTGGTATCGATTGTATGAACTAAAATATGGCGACGGTGGCGCCATCTACCAGTCAACTTGAGAACCAAGATGGCGGCGCCTCTGGCAACTAATTTTTGAATTTGGCGCGCGATACTAGCGACATCTACCAGCCAACTTGAGAACCAAGATGGCGGCGCCTCTGGCAACTAATTTTTGAATTTGGCGCGCGATACTAGCGACATCTACCAGCCAACTTGAGAACCAAGATGGCGGCGCCTCTGGCAACTAATTTTTGAATTTGGCGCGCGATACTAGCGACATCTACCAGCCAACTTGAGAACCAAGATGGTGGCGCCTCTGGCAACTAATTTTTTGAATTTAGCGCCATCTGGTAGTCTGTGCTGGAATTAAAGATGGCGGCTGTATAATAATTTTAATTTCAAATGTGGCACCTTAGGTATGCATTAAGGAAGGCAAAAACACCCTCCCCCCATTTATCATAAACTTGCCGTCAGTACGTAGCATATATAGATTATTTATTCCACCATATCCCAATTGGTCTCGTGGTCTAGTGGTCAAGGCGTCCGCCTCGTAACCACGACATCCTGGACGTTTTCACGTCCCATGGATCGAATCCCAGCCTCGGCACTGAAAATATTTTAGTTAAAGAAAAAAATAAAATAATCCCTGCTGCTATCTGGTGGCGACCAACAGAACTATATGACGTCACAAGATGGCTGCCTCCAGCAGACGAAAACAAGATGGCGGCCACCAGCAGACGAAAACAAGATGGCGGCCACCAGCAGACGAAACAAGATGGCGGCTGATGATTACATCGAATTTCGAAAAGTTGAAGTTCGAAAAAAAAAAATTCGAATCCAAGATGGCGGCCGTGACGAAAAGTGCAACGGTGACGTCACGATTCGAAGTTGGTGGAAATTTCTAGAAATACAAAATGGCGGATGGATTAGCATGGATTAGCATATGGATTAGCATAGATTGGCATATGGATTAGCATAGATGGGCATACGAATTAGCATAGATTGGCATACGAATTGGCATAGATTGGCATACGGATTAGCATAGATTGGCATACGGATTGGCATAGATTGGCATGGATTAGCATAGATTGGCAAGGATTAGCATAGATTAGCATAGATTAGCATACGGATTAGCATGGATTAGCATACGGATTAGATGACGTCATCCAAGATGGCCGCCGGATCCTGGATCCTGCGCCTGTCCCAGAACCGGTATTTTCCTACTACTTAAGATGATATGCCATAAATAATATAATCGTATTGTAAATATATCCATTAAAATAGATTTTCTCCTTACTGGCTTTCTTAACTTTCCTCCCACCACTTCACATACCAAGACTAACGAAGAAGCCAGAGCAGAACAATTTTCCCTATTATGCCTTAAAACATTTTTATGCAAGGTAAAAGTTCCGAATTCCGTATCCAGGTGTATACAAATATACCTTTGATACTGATGGCATGATCCTGTACACCTGATCCTGTGGTACATGATGCTTATTTTTTTAGCAGTGGGAAGGCGCTGTCGCGCGAAACGTGATGTAAAATATAAATTACGTAAGGTTTCGGGCTGACGCGCGAAACGCGTTGGCGCTACGAACCTTCCCACAAAAAAAAAACCCTTCATGTACCACATGAACATGCCATCAGGGTCATACCATCAGGATTAAAGGGTTAACTTGGATACGCAATACGTAACTTTACCTTTATTAGCAAGTAGGAAAAAAACTGAAGAAAAAAATTAGTTCCATGAAGCATGCCTACAGTGCTATTACCTATGTAGTATGATGTTATTTGTCGGAAAGGTTTGTTAAATTATTAAGTAACTTAATTTTAAATAAGCGTGTGTGTGACTGTGTTTGGCGCCCTATACGAGGACCTGCACATGAATTTTCAGCGTGGATTTGAGGACCTGTGGCGTTCCGAGGACCTTACACAGGTCCTAAGATTAAAATTCCTCGGATTCGCGTTCTACGATCAACCTGGTGTTGGAAGGATTTTCGCCGGGTCCTCGGATAAAACGTGAAGGTCAACCATGTAGTTCGCGTGTGTATCCACCACGTTGTGCTACTGTCGCCCGTCTTTACACACGCTGTGTATCGTTTGGCGTTGCTCATCTTATATAAGGACCCTTACACAGCTATACACACACTTTCAAAAACACACACTTAGGTAGTTAGCGCGGAATCTGAGGACACAGTCACGACACACTTGTGCTTAGCAGCCGACTCTGAGGACGTGATATTTTTTTTACACACTATATCTCAAAATCAGAATACGAGGACTTCGCTAGATGAAGGTTACATAGTATTTATGAAAAATTTTAATCATTTAAGCGGTGGTATTTTCTCTGTTTATTAATGAAGCTTTTCATTAGGCTCCATATGTAATTATCCCTATTACTTAATTTAGATATTTTCTCATCTCACAAACTCGTGCGTCTAAAAGCTGCTTCGTTAAAATTATGCTATTCAATTAATTATAGATTAAAAGCTATTATTCGTTATCGGTGCCTCAAGCACCACCTACCCAAGTGTTTATTATAAATGTTCAAATCTGTAATGTACTGCGGAAAGAGTCAAGTTTGTGTGTAATTTTTTCTTATTTATACTATTATTAATTTATATTTAATAAAAAATTTTACACTATTATTAATTAAAACTTATTTAAAATTTTTTTTTGTTATAATTTATATTTACTAGTTTGGTTTTTTATACAAAGCATGTTTTTTAGTTTTTTGAACAATTAATTATTTTCTACTATTTAGTTTATTTTTTTTATAAAAGCGTATTTTTTAGTTTTTTTTAAACTATTATTTTTATTAGAACAAAATTAATAGGTAACTCAATCACCATTCATTACAACAGCAAACAAGGCTCTTTCCTCAAAAAATTGTAAATTTAAATTCCTGCTTATTTTGTTGAATTGAAAATTCTCTTTGGTATTCGGAAATTTGATAATATTAGAGAAATCGGCTAAAGATAATGGTTGGAAATTAATTTTAACATAAATTCCTACCTTATCGACTATAGATGAAAATTATATATTGACAAAAATCTTATTTTACAAATTAAATAATGGAATAATCTTATTAAATTAGTGTATTGTCATCGGTCCTCGATAAATCTACAAAGTTTGAATGAAATCTGACCGTTTAAAGTGGGTCAAAATCGCACCCAAAGGAGTCGGTTACAAACATACAGGTGAAGCTAATATAAGGCGTGGTTGAGGTTTTCTCTGGGAATAACTGCCTGAATACTAGAATTTATTACCAATGGCGGCTCCAGGAAGACCTCTCAGGCAGGGCTCTCACACACAGGAGGATGCAGTTAATAATCATGACATTGCCCTTGGGATATTCACCAAATATATGGTCTCAAATACTGAAATGTAGTATTTTCGTACAAATTTTGATTGAAAGAAGAGTTTAGCACATTTACGAAAGTATTTAAGTTAACATTAATATTCCCTACAAAGAAATAAGAAGTAAAATTTGGGCTCGGAAGAGACTATCGCCCCCTGCGCCCTTCCTCACGAGCCGCGCTTGTTTATTACTTCCCGACCAGGCGGCCTCAGCGGTAGACACTTTTCCTGCGAACACATGTGTTATCGCGATATCCGATACCCCGACGCGCTGATAAGACGACCGAGCAGCCGTCAGACTGCCTTCACAGCTGCCGCCCCACTCCCCGGCTCCAGTCGCCGGCTGAAGAATACGCCGCGCAAGGGAGACACTTCGCGGCAGAATAAATGTGCGGAAATATATTTCGTCGTAGAAGAATTCTGAGAGATTTTCAGCGGTGACCTATGTATTTTTTTACACCATTTTAATCAACGATTAATAGGTACTCTATCGTTGTGTGTGTCTACTTTTTTGTATGCATTACACACGATACATAAAACAGCTGCGTAAAACCACACATTCGGAAATAGTTTTACCTATGTTACGAATTTTAAAAAGCATTATAAAAAATTATAGATCGACCCATTCATCCTTTCCCTATACACAAAAAAAAAAACATGACAGTTTTATCTGTAATAAGTAGTTGAAAATTCTTCTAAACAAAAGGCCCTACAATCACGCCCTGAAGACTGTCTGTATAGGCCTCTTAATTGTCGGCCATGACGGCCATGATTGACAAAACACAGACGAAACCTTTTCTTTTAAGATGAAGGTGGAAAGTTTATCTCGGTGGTGAAATTAAAGATTTGGATTTTGTGAAGATATTGATTATTCAATTAATTTTACAAAATTTACAAAATGTCAGTTTACATTATTTTTGAAGCCACGACTGATCTCGGTTTACAAGACGTCAGATAATTAGTAGATGCTTCGAACTGAGAAACTAGGAAATTAAAACATGAAACTGCACGCGGTACACAGACTCACGGCGAAAAACTTTACGAAGTGGGGTGGGAGGCTTGGGCCTCCCTCACCCAAACGGCCTACGGACACGGGCAGAAAAAAAATTTAAAAAAAAATAATTGATGTGAACCGAAATAAAATAAAATTACTTGTTATTAAAAAAGCGTTATAAGGCCCGGGTGCTGCCTGTGTCCGGTAAATTTAGTCACTCGCCAAAACTTTTACATTTTATATCGCTATTTGGGCCGCAGCCCCGCACCCAACCAGCGTCACTGCCGGCACAATTATTACAGTCACAGTGACCTTGGTCCACGCAGCCCAGCACCGCCACACTTACCCACGCCACTCGCTTCCCCTGGAATCGAAGAAGGGAAACGTCGCATATCGCTTATCAGACCACGATAGGGATGCCTTTGTGTAAATGAGAACCCGACAAACTAAATACTCCTCCACACACACAGCTATCGAATTAAAAGAATGGTTGTAGGATTGTACTTCGTCTTGCTCGGAGACATATACAAGCAAAAAGATAACGGGAATGGGGTGAGTTCAGCGAAAAGGAGGGCTGGTAGGGGGAGCGACTTGAGCGAGGGTCATATAAACATGTCCCGGTGATATCCTTTGCAACCAAGCTGCGAAGAAATGTGTCCTCGTTTAGAATGTTAAAATTGAAGACGTCCTTATATTCACTGTAATGCTCGCAGTGTCCTCGCAAACGCCTTGAACGCACAAGGTTACTAACACACATGTGTAAGGGTCCTCGTTTAGACTGTTACAATTGAAGACGTCCTTATATTCACTATAATGCTCGCAGTGTGTGATATTAAATCATAGCAAACGCCTTAAACACAAGGTTACTAACACACATGTGTAAGGGTCCTCGTTTAGACTGTTACAATTGAAGACGTCCTTATATTCACTGTAATGCGCGCAGTGTGTGATATTAGATCCTCACGAACTCTTCAAATGCACAAGGCTTACTAACACAAAATACAGCAAAAATAAATACGGTACCAAACAAATTTATTGTTCGCGACACTAAAATGTGTTTGGAAATAATCTGCCTCCATTCATGCAGAATGTATTTCGTGTTTTGATTATTATAACAACGTACATTAAAATAGTCTTAGCCAAAGGCGTAGCCAGGATTTTAGTTGGGGGGGGGGGGGGGGGAATTAAACATTTGGCTATTCACCCGTCCTCCTTATAAAGCTGTTGGTCCGGGGGTCCTCCCCCGGAAAAATGTTGATTTTTAGGTTAAAAATGGGTCTATTTTAGCAGTTTTAATGATATAACATTGAATATTATACTGCTATAAATATTATTAATTTTTGAATGCTAATATAACAAACGCAACTCGACTAAAAAAATTTCCACACATTTGGGGGGGGGGGGGGGGGGGAGGAATGGATCCCTATAACCTCCCCCTTCCCTACGCCCCTGGTCATAGCTAATGAATTTAAAAATCCATCATACTTTTACATATCTGGCAATTTTCGCAGGAAATATTTCTTTGTCACACATAATTACGTGCTTTGGACGTTTGCCACAACCACCTGTAAGACAAAGCTGCGAGACTTGTTTCCCCGCTTAGCAAAGAATTTATTTTCAATCTTGTGCAAGCGATAATACACAAGTGTTTCCCGATTTCCATTATACGACTTTAGATATCATTTATAAAATACAAAGTATCACATTATAGATACATTATAGATGTTTTAATTTACCAATCTAGGATTAGGCCTAAACAACTTCTGGAAATATTTATATTATATTAATTGAAGAAACAAGCCAAAAGTGTGCAATTTATTTTCTTTCTTTATAGGCAAAAGAACATCAATTTGCATAATTTATTAAAATACTTTTAATTCACACGTGATTACATAGTACTAAAAACAAGGATTATAAAAACTTTATTTTAGCAAAAATATAGCATTTATTCGGTAATGATAAACTGCATTTTTGCTGAAATCGTAAATAAAAAAATTTAAAAAGTGCATATTTTATTGACAAGTGAAACGATTTAACCAACTGTGGTACCATTCGAAGCCACACTGCAGTAGGTCCTCGCATTGAAAGGTCCTCTCGTTCACTTGTTAAGACGATTGTCCTCGCAAACACTGTCTCAGGTCAGTTGCTTCCGAGTCCTCTGATTCTCGAATGGGGCCCTAGACACGTATAAGTGTGTGTATATATATATAGGTGTGTGTGAGTGTGTATATGTATGTGTGTATATATATGCACATCTAAAAATATATAGTACTATTAGAACACCAAGTGATTGTATATTGTTGCAAGAAGATATAAATAATGTAACTAAGTGGTGTCAAACTAACGGAATGAATTTAAATCTTAAGAAGATTAAAATAATATCATATTCTAGGAAAACATATACAGAAAATTTTAACTATGTAATAAACAACAACATGATACAGAGAACTTATTGTATGCGTGATCAAGGTATTCTCCTAGATTCAAAATTTTACTTTTATCACCACGTGGATAATTTAATTGCAAGTGCAAACAAAATAATTGGGCTTATAAAATATTTAATTTATTTAGCTAGCTCTCTTGATTCTGTAATTAGTCTTTATTTTACCTTAGTAAGATCGAGATTAGAGTATGGCTCTGTCATCTGGAACTCTATAACTACCACTGACTCAAATAGACTTCAAAATATACAAAATAAAATGTTTAGATACATTTATAACAAACATTTAATAGATGATAATTCAGAGAATTTTAACTATGACTTAACCCTTGAAATCCTGAACACGCATACACTACAGTTTAGAAGGAAAGTTACTGATACTGTTTTTGTAATCAATTGTTTTATAAATGTTTACCACAGCACTGAAATATTAAACAAAATTGGTCTTCGAGTTCTTTCATTCAATCATAGAACAATGCGACCCTTTCGAACGTATCACATAAAAAATGAACTATCAAAACGGTGTACTGATAATTGCAATGATATTTTGAAAGATTTAGACTCTTTCCAAAGGGCAAAAATCTCAATGAAAGACATTTTGAATTCTTAATTTTCTTGCAGTTAAGATAACTTCTGATGTAAATAATGTTTTATTGTTATTTCATTGATAAGAATTAGTTTAAAATTGATAAATTTAGCTATTATAATCTTATATGTGTCTTTTGTCATGTGTTTATGTTTGTGTTGTCCCATTTTTATTGTTGTGTTTATCATTGTGTTTTGTGTATGTTATTGTTATTTCTTTATGTAATATTTGTTAAGTGCCCACCTGTTAAATGCTTTGACCGTTGGTAGGCACTCAAATAATAATAAATAAAAAAATACATATACATATATAAAGCCCAACGTTTCAGTAGTAGGTTAAACTTGTTTAATTAAAATACAATGCTATATTAAATAATTGTACTACATATTTTGGAAAACATTATGTTTAATAATAATATTTTTAATATTCTAAAATCATTAGTCCTATAGACTGGTAAATAGCAAATGCAATAGGTCAAAAGTTTTTGCCTAAATATTGAAGGGTTTATTCGTTATCTTAAATTTTCATATTAAGTAGGTATTTGTTGTGCACTCATTTAAAGCTATATACCTAAATTAAAAGTGTGATTTGAAAAGTTATTCCCGCATTAGAATTTTTCGCACAAAATGCTCTGTAACTTATTTATCGGGCAAAGTATTGCACACCAGGACATTATTAGACTAAAAACCTCGTACCTAGCTTTCGGTTTGCATTCTTAAAATTATTTTAATTAAAGCCCCTTTAATACATTTACCAACAATATAATTGCTTTGCAAAGCTTTATTGCCAGAACCAAAATAAAATGACGAATAGGCATATAGGCATAATTATTATACAAGGCTTATTTAGAAAGAAGCTAAAATCTTCTCGTCGCAATATCAATTACGAAAAAACAAAATAAACCAGCAGACAATGTAGTTACAGACCTTCAGCACATAGTGATCACTATACTACGTACCCAAATTATTAAAAAAAAAAAACAGGAAATTGATACATACCTTATGCTGCCCCACTTCACAATAACTCGAGCTACAAAAAATATTCACAACACGTACACGTGACTGGCGTACACGAGACGCATGATTACTCTTGGGCTTCAACAATGGAATGAAGAATCTTCCTCTTCCACAGCGACAATTGCGGCAGCGTTTAGCGCTCCGAACGGTACCACTCGGAACTACCGCAGAGAGCTCGGTGTAATAAGAGCAGTAGATAACACAGTTTCGGTGCTACATGCAAGGACTGGGATCTCTGATTACACAGCCACACACACGGCTATCTTTCAGCGACGTCTTGCTCAAGCATGACCATGGGAATGATGTGTTCAAGGCGCTCCCTCACTTCGCTCTCTCTGTTTTGTCCATACCTCATGCCAATGCTGATGCAGAGAGAATTTTTTCTAGAGGTGTAAAAGTAACGAAAAAATGTGTACCCGTATGTATTCGTTACTATAACAATTAGTACTCGTTACTTTCGTATCGTTACTCGTTACTTCTGATACCGCATAACAGGGCACATGCTATGTTATGTAACAGCAACGAATCGAGTCGTATTTCGTACGCGTACAGTATGACGTCGCGTAAATAAAAATAAATCGAATATAAACAATTAAAAATATTTGATAATTAACAGCTTTTGTTAACCAAGAAACAATTAAATCTCATTAGAGCGGCTTTATTATAATATATCTATTAAGATAAGAACATAAAACGTGAAAATACGCGATAATAAAAAAACAAAAACATACATATTTATAATTTGTAAAAAATACTTTCTTACGTTGTTTCTGTTCGAATCTAAAACTTTGTCTACACACACAATACCTTTAATAAACAGTAAAAAAACTTGGACGACGAATTTACAAATTATACTTTTATTAATAAACAAACATCGTTCTTTGTAACGAATAAGCGCGCGCATGCGTAAAACATACGAAAGATGCGAGTAACGAAATGCATTCGTGTGTAACGTTTCGGTACTCGTTACTAGATGCCGCACCCGTTACTCAGTAACGAATACATACGGTTTGCTACAGCTCTAATTTTTTCCCAAGTTAATGACATGAAAACTGCAAAGCGCAATCGCATGATTACTTCCACGATCAATGGAACACTTCAAGCTTCAAGCAAGACAAACAGTGAAGATGTCTGGGTGCTGTACAGGCTTCACTCCAACCAAAAGCATGGTTGGCCGCATTACAAAGACATCTTTGTATCCCAGGACCAGTATTTTGACTTCTGCGAATGTGCTAAATTCTGCTGATGACAGCAGTACAGAGGATGAAGCTCTTCCTCAGCTGTATTTGGCTATTAATATGTGTGTGTAAAGAAAAACAGATTGGATTATAAAGAAAATTGATATTAATTTATAATAATACATATTATAATAATTTATGTGCAATATTAAGTTTTAGCAAATTTTTACAGCTTTATTATTTTGCGTCGTAAAAGCAATGTTTTTCTACCTTAATAAATAACTTTAAAAAAATTGGTTAAATGTAGCATAATTTTTCTTAAAATAGCATTTTTTTTCTGAGTTGTAGCATAAATATGTTTCAAAAGGTTGGCAACATTGAGCTAAATATATACATACAAAGGTACCTAAATTGATGTTAAATAATTTAAGTACCTGTATGTATGCATAAATGTATATTTGTGTGTATGGACTATATGTACCTATTGTTCATACATAATTAGGTATACAAGTAATATATAACAACATCCGAATATAAATATATTACACAAGCTCTAATTATAAAATGAGTGTTAGATCTTTTGGGAGACAAGTTTTAATTTTAATGACATAAAACAATTTCTATGAACATTGGCTTTATTATGGCCGAGGTAATATATTTAATTTCGCCTTGGTCGGTGGCGAGAGGCCTGACCCCTCGACCGCCGCGGCACCATCATTTCCATATAACTAAAACACACGCGAGCATATGCCCGATGCGCTGGGGTGAGCCGGAAATAAACTCTGCCATATAGCCTAATAGCTCGTAAGAGTCACGAGTCTAGCTGCATAGCAGTACTACACAAAAATAATTAGTTTTGGAACAGTGTGTGCAGTAGTTTGACAAGCTGTGGTGACAAAAAAAGCCCCACGACATTATCTTTGCAGCGCGTCTTGCATTGTTCCTATTTTGGTTATTTCGACAAAGCTATTAGCTTGACACCGTATCACACTCTTCCGATGTACGCGTTGTAATACAATGACTGTTATGGTTACATAATTACATACATTTGTGTAAAAATACTTATTGTTAGGAAATTTTTACCCATACTTTATATATTTCATTTTTCCACCCTTTTTATGGTTAAATACCAGTACTTATTGTGTTATTTTACACTATATGTACTAATTTTTAAGTGTAACAGAATAATAGGTAGTTTTACGCTGATGTACGTGTTTTAACACAATGACTGTTGTAGTTGTAAAATTACATAAATTTGTGTAATATTACTTATTGTTAGGGTATTTTTACCCGTACTTTCGATTTTGTATTTTTACATCCACTATATGGTTAAATACCAGTACTTCTTGTGTTATTTTACACTACGAATGTACCACTTTTTAAGTGTAACAGAATTATGGGTAGTTTTAAACTGATGTACGTGTTTTAACAAATACTGTTGTGGTTGTAAAATTACATAAATTTGTGTAATATTACTTATTGTTAGGTTATTTTTACTAGTACTTTCGATTTTGTATTTTTACACCATTTTATGGCTAAATACCACAATTCTTGTGTTATTTTACACTACGAATGTACCACTTTTTAAGTGTAACAGAATAATGGGTAGTTTTACGCTGATGTACGTGTTTTAACACAATGACTGTTGTAGTTGTAAAATTACATAAATTTGTGTAATATTACTTATTGTTAGGGTATTTTTACCCGTACTTTCGATTTTGTATTTTTACATCCACTATATGGTTAAATACCAGTACTTCTTGTGTTATTTTACACTACGAATATACAACTTTTTAAGTGTAACAGAATAATGGGTAGTTTTACACTGATGTACGTGTTTTAACACAATGACTGTTGTGGTTGTAAAAATACATAAATTTGTTTAATATTACTTATTGTTAGGGTATTTTTACCCGTACTAATATTTTGTATTTTTACACCCTTTTTATGGTTATTTAGTAGTACTTCTGGTGTTATTTTACACTACGAATATACCACTTTTTAAGTGTAACAGAATAATGGGTAGTTTTACACTGATGTACGTGTTTTAATACAGTGACTGTTGTAGTTGTAAAATTACATACATTCATGTAATAATACTTATTGTTATAGTTTTTTACCCGTACTTTCTATATTGTATTTTTACACACATTTTATGGCCATTTAGTAGTACTTCTTGTGTTATTTTACACAAAGAATGTACTACAATTTAGTGAAAAAAATAATGGGTAGTTTTACACTGATGTACGTGTTATAATATAATGACAAATGTGACTGTAAAATCACATAAATTCGTGTAATAATACTAATTCCTGGTGGATTTTACATGTACATATAAATATGTATTTTCACACATTTTTCAAGTAAATTTTCCAGTATATTTGTGTTTTTTTATCTTGTTAATGTACTATAATATGTATAAATAGGTACATTTCTGTAAAATTACACGCACAATGTACATGTATTTACAAGTTACTCACAGGAAATGTAAAATTACCTGACTTTTGTACGTGTATTTTTACTGTTTTTTTTTACAGTGTAGGTGCAACCTCTTATGTTTACAGGAGCTGTGCATTATGGTTTTAGGCTTAGTGATGCTTTGCTTGTGATGTATTCGGAATAAATAATGCCGTTATTCTAAAACAATACCGTGGGAAACAACATATAAATAGGTGCTGTGATGTTCGGGCAACAATATTGGCCAGCTATATTTAAAATTTGGTTGTGTCAGCCATTTTTTTAAAGCGTCACTTTTTTTTATCGTACCACACTTGTTCATTGTCGAAGAAGCTGTTTTCTGGCGTCTCTTGCAGATAGCGGACAAGAGAAAAAAAAACATTGTATTTACGTATATGCTCAGGTTTCTCAAAAAAAAATCACAGCCCCTAAGTGGTAAGTAGATGTTTCAGAAGACTAAAAAGCTAAAAGCTAAATCACAGAGGCTTCGTACGTCAGGACAAGAGATGAACCATTTGTCGCTGCTGACCGCGTATCTTCTTTACAAGGTCTCAGAGCAGCCATGCTCTTACTAAAGAACCTGCCGGCTCTATCTCAGAAGAGTTTTTTAGGGTGGCAGGGGCTCGCAAGGAGTGACGCCCGAGTTGCTGTGCCAGGTCTAGCAACTCTCGCGCACAACGTATAGCAACTTGTTTTGCGTCAGCTACAAACTGTGACACGAGCTGTCTTACAGACGTGGTGCCAGTTCGACCACATCGAGGGGGTAGGCGACTCGGTGTCTTGTGTAAGGGCCAGGTGCGGTGTCGGGCGGGTTCCAGCCAGTACTTTTCCACCGAGGTTCCGCCGGGAGTGCTGGAGACGGTTGCATCGCCCTGCGACGAGTCTGGAGTCCCCCTGGGCTCACGATACGACAATTAGGCGTGCGGCGCTCGGCACTCGGGGAGATTAAGGAAAACTACTCCGTGACGCGGTGACTCCGTCATAACAAGAAACGAACAGGAATTGATGTGGAACAACAGAACGGTTAAGCAAACTGATTCCGAAGAAACGTCACAGGTGAGTTTCATTTGAAGAGCGCGCAGTCGTCATAGGCCGGTTGGGCCTCTGTCCGTGGCAAAGCGCCGGTCTCAGATAAAAGAAAGGCGTCCTCACTGCGCATGCGCTCCCAGCGGTGGTCTGATTGGCCACTGGCCTAGAGCCGTGTCGCTGCGCCGAGCGTCGATCGTGTGGTCTGCGCAACCGTAAGCAATTTAAGTGTTATTCGAGTTCCGAATATATTTTTTTTACCGTGTTACGAATACTTGAGCCACTTTTGACTCTTCATCGGCTCAATTCATATTGAGACACTTCTTGTTCTTTCCAGTTGGTTGCACATGGTTACTAGTAGAGACCGGAAAAATTCGCGAATTCATTTCGCGATAGGCTAAAATACAGATAGTTATACCTCAGTGCTGCCTCTGCTATTGGCTCACAACTCACCTGGATGACTCTGAGCCAATGAGAAACACTCAACCAAAGCTGTATCGAATCACAGGCTGCTACGTTGGGACGTCTCACAAGACAGCAGCCAATGAGTGGGTGAAATTTGACCGTGTGAACGTAGAACTATGGAGTTCATCCTACAGATCATTGATCCCACGAATTTTTCCGGTCCCTAGTTACTAGACAATGGCTGTATTCGCGGATTAATTTTACGTCAGGGTAGGCTTTAACACTAGCACCGTTTTGCTGCGTCTGCAACAGACCCAAAGTCAAGTGTAGTGACTCAAAGAACGAAGTATCCAATCACGGTGTGCCAAACCGTGACGCTCACAGTCCAACAGCCAATGAGCAGATGACATCAACCCCAGCATACAGAGGAAAGTGTAGTCTAGCCTGCAGTTCAGTGAATAAGCGAATTAGACAGTTCCTAGTGATTACTTTGTTTCTAAGTGGAAATGACTTGTTTAAAAAAATGGTGGTACAATCAACAAGATAACTCATAATTATGGGCAGAGATTTACGCGAAACAATCAGTGCAAGCCAAATCTTTATTCAATACAGTGGGTGGATGTCTGCAAGAGAAACCGCTGTCTTAATCGGCCGGGCAAATTCCAAACGAGTTTTTACTTCCTCGCAGAACTTTTGTGATTCTTACTCACGATTGACATGTTCTTCATGAAAGCTACTCAATTTATCAACAAGTGTTTTAACGTGCAGCTTGTCTCGAAATATTTTCACGGAAAATCATTGTCCTGGTTACAATGAAATTCCGAGATTTTGCATCGAGTATGTATATAATTTAACAAGTGAATGTAACTTTGTGGAAATATTTAGTCACACTTGTTCTGGTCGCATTTTCCCACTGTAAGAATGTCGGTCACTTGTCGAATAATATGGGAAAAGTCATCATACATGTTTAAGCCTGAAACGCCCTTACTTGGTTTTCTATTGCTATTGTTTGTTCTTCATTTTTGACGTCATCCTCATTTAGACGCATTGAATGTGAAATGTTCGTAAGCAAAGTGCACGTGCGCGTTTCTGCTGGCCGCAGTCGCCATGACAGCCGTCCACGCGTGGCGGAAGTTGCCTGTATTTGGTCGCCTTCGTGAACATCAGGTGTCTTACGAAGCGCATTAGTGCCAAATAAACCTTCGCGGTAGCGTAAATAATCCCAACTTCAAAAATTAAGTTCTAATTCTGGGATTAGGCACAACATTGATAATCCCGTATTATCCCCAACTTTTTTTTATCGCGTCTCTTAAGCTCATTGGTTAATTGCGTGAGGTCGAATTATTGTATTTCATTTTTGAGTCCCGCCTTTGGACACCACACTTTTTTTATACAACTAATTATTGAATTTCATACACTAAAATTCAATTTTATTTATTATTACTAGTCGTTTGTTTCACTAATTGTTATAATAGCTTTCAATGCATACCTCAGCCCGCTGGTTTGGTTATTTCACACAAGGTAAGCATATATGCGCCAACATATAACCTTTATTTTTAAATCAATCACCCAATAACTAGAGACACCTTTATTTCGCGATTTCATTTCATGTCAAGGTATTTCACAAAACACTGTAGCTTTTTCTAAGAGTCATGGCAAATTGTGAGGGTGCAGCAGTACGGTGACCACATTCTCATTGGCCCCGTCAAGAGCGGGACGACACCTCTCACCGACCTCAGCCAATAACCACAGGAGAAAAGCTACAGTATTTTGTGAAATACCTTGACACGAAATGTATTCGCGAAATACAGGTGTCCCTACCAATAACACCCTTTAAATCGGAATTTTGGTACTTACCCATTAAATTTTGCACATTTGGCAATTTAAATAAGACAAAATTTACTTTCTCCGTCAGATTATGTAAAAAGAAAATAGTTTCTCCTATCCACCAAATACCAGCATTTAAAATTTCAGAAATACGTTACAATTTTGTATTCAAGTTACCTAAAAAAATGGCCTTATTACACTGCGAAAATCACTGGCAACGCCAGTACTTCGAAGTGTTTGTATGTATATATACATACATAATATTAACTTTATATCCAGTATGCTTCAAAATATTTTTCTGTCACAAAAGTTATGTAGCCTTATTTTGATCATTTTTAGTAACGATTAGTTTCAAAATAGCTAAGTATATCAAATAAAATGTAAGTGTAACTTCTAATGCGCGTACGTATGCAAACATACTTTTTTTTTTACCTTTACTAGAGCTCTGTAAATACAGTTCATATACCAAATAATCTCTGAGATTCACCATACTGTTTACAACATGATCTAACAAGCCATGGTATAGGGAAAATACGCAGTATGAAAGATTTTCTTTAAATGCACCTACCTGTCTCTATGATGAACACAAGTCAGCCTTCTTTCTTTTTGTGCGTCCTGGCAAACAGATTCCGTCTCTTCGGGTTCTTACGTCGCATGGAAAAGTCCAGGTGGGAGAAGAATAAGATTGTCTTGTGACGTCACATCAGGTGAATAATACTCCATGCACTCTGGTCGCCCGTCTGAAAGTGCCTGGTGAAATAGGTAACTGCCGCCCTGAAGATGCAAATTGAAATGTCGGCCGAAACGGCGTAGAAAAATTATTTTAATTCGACGCGGCTATAAGTCCCAAGCTAAGCAAATTCTTACAACTAAACCTGCAAACCTTATTAAATAACTTAAAAACATTTTAAAAATAAATTACCGGCAGTCCTTCAAGATGTCACATTGTAGCCAACAGTTATATTACACGGTTAGAATTTATATTTACCGAAAAAAAAAATCAATTTTTTTTTTTTGTAATTCTTCACTTGGTTTCAATTTATTTTCAGCTTCTGTTGAATCCATATCAGGTAGCCTACCTATGATTGCGCCAAACTGTGTGAAATTGCACGTCTGCGGGATAACATCCCTTTAGAAACCTTGGAAGCCTCTTTGTTGTGATTTCCAATCCTCTTCCGTCAAAGAGGATAAACAAATACGTCCGGCGCTGAAATTGCTGTTTGCAGTCCGGTTCTGTCACGCGCGCGGGTCTGGGCAGAACATCGGCCTAAGCGCCAACTTAACCCCGTGGGTGACATAGGTTTTTTCTTGCAGTTCAAACCAGAATCAGTGAAGTGACAGCAGCTGAAAGTCCCGCGATCGGGCTGTTCCTGGTTGCTGGATCAGTGGACTTCACTGAGGATATGTGTTTGTGGCAGAGGAATTCACTCCGGAATCGATGAAAATCACCAATTGTTTGTAATCAGCATGTTACTCTGCCACTGCGAGCCCATAATCGCCAGTTATCAGTAAACATGAGGGAATCACGTAAAGCCTGCCAAAACAACTATAAGGGCGGTTTTCCAAGACGCTCGGGTAAGGTGGCGAATAAGATATTGCCTTGTTGGGATACGACCATAACCTAACTCGCGGGCCGTATTCCAGAACGTGACCAAACCGAATCTTAGTAAGGAAACAAATCGGCAACAGTTTTAATAAACGGGGCCCTGCGCGAGGCTACAAACTGGTTTCAACGCAATCACCCATACAATTGTTACGGAAAAATTACTAGAGATAGCAGCATCATCGCACAAAGGTAGAACGGACTTTCTAATTTTTCAAGTACTTTTAAAGTTGCTATTTTTTCTTCTTGTGACCATTAAAGTGTACAAAATTTATTCCGGGATGGTTTCGTTATCATTACGGCTGGCGGCTGTCACACCACCGCAGTGAATAGGGACGTGTATTTTTCGTGGAAATATTTCCATACCAGATGTGTATTAAAACGTTGTATGTAGTATTGTCTGTGTTACGTGGTTAGTTGGGTTTATTTCAGGTTCATGTCTGCTGTCAACAAACCAATCATAGCCAACCAGTGCGGAAGCAAACGCGTCCTGAATGGCCCGGCAAAACAGGGCAATGGCTTCTTTTGCAGACGCCCGCCAATCACAAGGAAACAATCGCTAGCGCGGACATTCATTATTGTAGTCTAATAATCGATCAGATTATTTCGCGAAAAATACATGCCTTTACTCATGAATATAGTCCCGTTTATTTCGCACATTCTTTCGCCGCCAAGGTAGGCTTCACTGACCTCTTCATATACCCAAGAGACATTCTTCTTTTGTTTATTATTTGGCGAAAATGTTTTCACTAAGATGGCTTTCAATACACTGTTAATCTTTCTTACTCTTATACTCTTATGGTTCTAATAAGTATATAGATATATATATATATGTAATATCTTGTCATTATTTTAAGATTAGTAATTGTTGCTAAACATTGATGTATGTGCTTTCTTATTGTCTAAGTTTAGTGACAATAAGTAGAGCCAATAAGAAAATAAATTTTGCAACCATGCCAAATTGTATGGAAGGCTACCAAGCAGTAATTTTTTCTCATGATAAATCACCATATCTTAGTTTGCACTTAATTATGAAAAAAATCGTTTTTAGGTTTTTATAAATCGTTTTTACATCTTAAAAAAATTTCGCCACTAGCGCTGATGGGCTACAGAAGATCATTTGACACTTCGATAGGCTAGCGAGACTACATGCAGCTGCTCTACTATTAGATTACTTACGTGATTCATGTAAAAACTTTATCCTCATAAAAAAAAATTCTTGTAACCCCCAAGAGGAGGCAATGATTATTGAAAATGTGATTGGCTTCAATACAGTTTTTGAAACAATGTAACTTTATATCACTTAAGTGTAAATAAATACAGGATGCCCATAAAAGAATGTCTATTGTCAATAGCATAATATAAAAGTTTAATCTAGGCTATTTACAATAAATCATACATCAAACTGAAAGTTAAATAACCTATATTATTTTCTTAGTTATACGGCATACATCCAACCTAAAATCCAATTCTTCCCACACTTTGGCTAACACGTACGGAATAATGGAAGCAATAGCCTCTTTAATTCTGTGTCTCAACTCAGGCAAATCTCTAGGTAGAGGCGGAACGTAGACACGATCTTTTATAAAGCCCCAAAGGAAAAAAGTCACGTGGCGTTATGTCAGGTGAACGTGGAGGCCAGCGAAAAAATAGCTCTGTCGTCTCGACCATGACGACCAATCCAACGGCCAGGGACTTCGACGTTCAACCACTCTCGTAGAAAAGATAGGGCTGAATACAGATTCACTCTTAGCAAATTGCAGAACACAAAACGATTCGTGCTTAGGAGTCGCCATTTTGCGTAGGTGGCGCTGCAAGCGAGAAAACAAAAAAGCAGTACTTGCGCATGCGCTTATCTAAAACTGTTTGAGTTACTCTTTAATTGTGACCTTGAATCAAAACTCTACAAGCTTACAGTTTGATACTATTAAAATTTATGACTGGGACATTCTTTTATGGACCTGCTGTATTGTTTGAGATGGCGTAGTTCTTTTCAGTGGTATTACGAGACTCGGCGTACATATTTTCATACTATTAACTATTTTTTTTACAAATTAATTTCATCAAAGACAGTGTGATCTTTAATCATTAGAGACCGGAAAAATTCGCGAATTCATTTCGCGATAGGCTAAAATACAAATAGTTATACCTCAGTGCTGCCTCTGCTATTGGCTCACAACTCACCTGGATGACTCTGGGCCAATGAGAAACACCCAACCAAAGTTTTATCGAATCACAGGCTGCTACATTGGGACGTCTCACAAGACAGCAGCCAATGAGTGGGTGGCATTTGACCGAGTGTACGTAGAACTATGGAGTTCATCCTGCAGGTCATTGAACCCGCGAATTTTTCCGGTCCCTATTAATCATGCTTACTTTTCATACTTGGATGCCAGTAGTGCGTTACTGCTAATTCGAACATTTTGTAATGGACATCTAACACTCAATTTTGTCATTTACTTTACACAATTAAACTTGAACATAGCCTGTATTGCCCCTGTTTTAACTTACAATGCATCATTACAAGAGGCAAGCGAATTTCTCCGATATTAATTGAAGAAAGGCTAGACTGCGTATCATTATAAACTTGACCTGCGTTCCCCACTGGACTGTAGGTAGTTTTGACATGCCCTGAAGGACAATCAAACAATTACAAAATTTAAAAATCCAAATGACCCAATCACATTCCACACGGCTGCCGGACACTAGACACCGAGTTAACTGTCTCCTAGCATGTGGAGATCATCGTGGTACCAGAAAATGACGTGACTTCTGCGCTTCTGTAGTCACGAAAAAACTTCAGATTTTAAAACCGTACAAACTAAAAAAAAATGTATACAAGATTTATAACATTTTCATATTATCTGGAATGGTATACATTATATATCTACCGTAGTTTGGAGAAATGATGGGATGATCTCTTGTGGTTGTAAAGTTTAAATTCAAGAACGCAGTCAAACCAATAATTAAACGAGGTGTGATCAAAAAATACGGTGAATAATTTTATTGCTAACAAAGAAATAAGCTGACATAAAATTTGAACTAATCTCCTTAGAAATACTCTCCTCGGCTAGCGTTGCTCACTTATCCCAATCCTGATTCCTTGCCTGGAAGCATCTCTGGATGTGGACAGACAGGAACCTTTTGTTCGGCCAAAAACTCGCGGGTCAGAAGCGAGGCGTGGCACAGCGCTTTCTCGTGATGGAGGACGCCATTGGCCTATTTTTCTGGTCTCCATTTGGCAAACAAAAATTTATGTTAACTGGTTTTTTCGAAATACATGATTAGAGATAAGGAAATTTCTTGCATTCATTAAGTCGAAAGTTAGAATGCAAACCTCCACACTTGTGTACTGTGTAAATGATTGGACCGCAGTTATTTGGGCACGCCCCTCTACGATCGTGAGCCAACGATGCCGGCTAGGAGATAAGTAAGCCTATCAGGTAGAGCCAATCAACAAGGATAAAATTGTTCTCGCTAAGAATTCAAGCAATGGGAAAACAAACATGGGTTAAGCACACTTTTGACTTTGATTTCTACCCTGAGGCCAGGCGAATCAGCGAAATTTTCGGGTCTATTTCCATGACGCGTGACAGACACGACAAACACGACCTCACTCATCCGGCTCCGGAAGGCAACTGACAAGTCTCAACTTGTTGAAACTTGACACTGGCTGTCTCAAATGATCGAGCTATCAGGCTTATTTCTTCAAAACACTATATCAGGAGTTGCTGCTATAAAAATTCATTCACCGTATTTTTTTATCACACCTCATTTTTAATTTCACTTATAATGTCTGCTATTATATAATGATTCGGCAAATGGTAGCTCTAAAAATTAATTCTGCTAAACAACTTGCTCATTTCAAAATTTTTTAAACAATTGTAATATAATATGCACAGGAACATATCATAGGTTATGTAAAATTACAATTTAACGTTATAATCAAACTTACAAACTCATAATAATATGAATTTAATACGGTACTTACATGTTAATATTACGTAGATGCTTTGGCAAAACACGATTTATTTTCTTATTAAAGGTAAATTATGATACCGTTCAGCAGTTATTTATTTATTTTTTGTTTGTAATGAGTAGAGACCTGAAAAATTCGCGGATACATTTCTCGATAGGCTAGAATCCAAACTAGTTCAACTTCATGCTGCTTCAGTGATTGGACCACAGCTTACCTGAATGACCCTAAGCCAATGAAGAATACTCAACAACAACAAAAAAAGAATCACAAGCATTCCAGTAGAAAAGGTGTCACGGATTAGTAGCCAATCAGCAAGTGTAATTTCCATAAGTATATAGAGGATCGTAGAGTCTATCCTAGAGGTGATTGAAACCGCGAATTTTTCCAGTCCCTAGTAATGAGATACAGCATCAAAGAATACTTATGAATAGGTACACATGTATGTTTTGGGAAAATTTTACTGTTTGTTAGTATACAGCAAAATCTGTACACGTCTTGCGCAATTTATTGGCTTTGGTCGAGAGGTGCTTCTCTATACTTGGCTGGGGCAATGGGAACTCGGTTATGGTACCTTTAGTTGTGAATGATTCGCCAGAGTAGTGAAAATTAACTACAGTGTTCTGGAAAATATCTTGACGTGAAACAATATCTCGAAATACAGGTTTCTGGAATTATTTTTTTACGGGAATTGTACCATTGTCGGATTCGCTTCGCGATACTGATTCCGCCAATTTTCCTGGTACCGGTTAACGACACGTTCTAATGTAAAACGCTTCATGACAATGGCTGCATCCAATTCCGTACATATCACTCACTATCAAATATCCTTACGCGCGTCCTACTCGGAAACAAGTGGACAGGCAATGTGATACGGCCAGGAGTCGTGTATAGTGCCCAGCCCGACCAGTCAGAGCAGAGAGCACGGTGTCTCTACAAGAACTCGAACCCACGGCCTCTCGGACAGTGCGTCTTCTGGGCTGATCCAGAAATATTTACTTGTGAGTAGATTTAAAAATAAATTAGAATTTGTGTACAAATAATTATTACATTGACTAGTTATTACTAGAGACCTGCAAAATTCGCGGATTCAATGACCTCCAGGATAGACTCTACTACACTCTACACACTCGGGCAAATGCCAACTGTTCATTGGCTGTTGACTTGTGAGTCGTCTCGACTGGGCGGCCTGTGATTCGACACTTCTATAAGTGAGGGTCTCTAATTGGCCCTCAGTCCTCCAGATTAACAGTGAACTAATGACAGAAGCAGCACTAAGGTATAATTATTCGAATTTTAGCATAACACGAAATGAACACGCGAATTTTTCAGGTCTCTACTTATATGTAGAGACAGGAAAAATTCGCTGGTTCATTTCGCGATAGGCTAGAATCCAAGTGCGTGTAACTTATTGCCGCTTCAGTGATTGGAACACAGTTTGCCTGAAGGACTGTGAGCCAATGAATGACCCTCAACGTAAGAATTATCGAATCATAAGCATCCCAGTTAGCAGGTGTCACGAGTCAGTAGCCAATGAGCTGGTGTAATATTCCCGCGTACATAGAGGATCGTGGAGTCCATCCTAGGCTGGTATTTATAGTCGCATCTTGAGCAATGTCTTGAGACCGTCTTGACGAAGACGGTCTTGTATCTCAAGGCAGCGATTTCAATCTCCATGTTTCATAGTCCGCGAACAAGACGAGCTTCATGAAGACTGCATGCCCAAGCAAGAGCTTGTTTTCCGTACTTATGGCTTGACGAAGCACTTACTTGAGACAGCCGAAAAGACACGAGCATACACGAACTTTGCCGATTGAACTGTTTTCGTTAAATATTCTGGTACTATTCACACCAAGCACTGAAACCCCAGAATTTGAGGCTATTTATAGTAAAAAGATTTAGTGAGTATATATCACTACATTCGAAGTGCGTTTGTACGTTGATGTGAGGAATTCGTTTATTGTTTTAATACTCTTGAATCACACATGGAAAATTGATGTTTTGCGACCACAAATATGCATACCTTCTAGTACATCTCAGCTTGTGTCACTTGAGATGAATGAAATTAAGAAATTTATAGACTTTTGTCTTTCCTGTGCAAGTTTAACATTAAGAAATTATGTATCTAACGATTTAATAATACCCTTTTAAAAAATAATAAAATTAAGTTAGCATCTTCAGAACTGTTAATACTGAATTACTACTTGTTTAAAAGCTACCTGTCTTTACAGAATTATAAAAAAATATTTCAGGTAGCGAAAAACTTTTTTTGTTGAGAAAATGTCACTCTGCTTCAGCTTCAGGATAAGGTACAGTAAATTTTAGTTTAATAAAAATATCAGATTTAACTACACAGTAAAATAAAATTTTTAATTTAAGTAAGAAAAATGTATGTTTAGAATTATAACAATAAGTTTGAACGAATCTGATAAGGGTACATAGTAAGGAACTTAAAATTTTGTAAACCCCTTTATAAAGTGTTTGTTCATCAATTATATAAGACATTAATTTCCACATATAATAGGTTAATTTTTCTTGTTCAAGTTACTTGTGATTCTATAATTTAATCGTATTATAAGTAAAATATATAGACTACAGTATGTCTCAAAGCCTACTGTGTATGAAATAACCAAATCATTAAATTGAGCTATCTATTTAAATATATTATAACAATTAGATTTTAAAAAATTAATCTAATAAAATTTCTCTTAAAGCTATATTTGCATTTTTCATTTACTGTAACTATATATAAAAATATATTGTCGGTACCAGGATTTGAACCACATTCGCATTGTGTTCTCATTTTACGGACTTGAAACCCATCTCCCTAACCATTACACTACGAAACCTCTAACGAACTTTTGTGGAAAATTATGTTATATCAAAACATTGTAATGCCACTTTTTCTTAAATGATTTTTAATGTATTTAGGGTGTCACGAATGTAGAATTAAATTTTCTGATTGTGATATGTACCATCAACCATCATTAAACGCATCGTTTTCTACATCCATTGTACTCGTTCTGTGATCGATACGTAAATAAACGTGTCTGTTTAGCACTTGAAAATGTAACCACTGGTCATAAACAAACACTAAACTCATTTAAAATACATATAAAATTGCTTCAGCACTTCATACAGGATTTATTTAAGTTTAAAAATACGAGGTTCACGAGAATCCGCCATTTTCTACATTGCGATCAGAACAAGCAATTGCTAGAGACAGGAAAAATTCGCGGATTCATTTCGTGATAGGCTGAAATTCAAACATGTGTACAATTCTGCTGGTTCTGCTATTGGCTCGCAGTTTAACTGGAGCTCTCTGGGCCAACGAGAGACTATCGACCAAAGAAGCGTCGAATCACAAGCTACCCAGTGAAGACGCCTCACAATTTAGTACCCAATGAACACGCGTGTTTACTTGAGAAATGCAGAGGATAATGGAGGCTATCCTAGAGGTCATTGAATCCGCGAATTTTTCCGGTCCCTAGCAATTGCTTGAGACATGCCTGCAGTGGTCTTGGCAAAGACGATCTTATTCGTGTTCTTAAGCACGGTCTCAGCGACTATGAAACATGCTTCTACGATGGTGTTCTCAAGCAACGACTATGAGACAGGAGAATGCCCTCTCATAAATAAGAAATATGTGACTATCATAAGATGGTCTTCATCAAGATTGTCTTGTTTGCGATCACTTGAGATCATCTCAAGCAACCTCTATGGCACACAAATGTTAAATAAGAATGCATATAAGAATTTCTTGACGAAGGAATTGCTCAAGACGTGAATATAAATACCACCCCTAGAGTTCATTCAAACCGCGAATTTTTCCAGTCCCTACTTATATGGATAGAAATCTCTAAGATCGACTACCGGCTAAGTTAGACTAAAGTGCGTTGCGTTTATAAAAATAATCTCGACATCATCGTCTTCATCAATCATTCTAAAAAAAAAATTGAGGAATGTGCGTTTGCTGATCGCTATCATATCTGTCGCGTTTATATCCGTGATATAAACGCTCGTATCGCATCTAGTCGCTGCTACGCCTTTAGACGAGTATAAATAACATGGCTGTCGTAGAATCTTGCGTCAGCTATTAAAGATAATATATGTAGGCGTGGCTCGCACCTTCAACTCAAGAGTGCCTCAATAAAACCAAATAAAACTTTTTAAACGTGTTTGTCGCAAGATTTTGGAATTTTATTAATTCACAAAAGAAACAAAGGTTTTTGAAACAAAAGCCTGAAGCCATGAAGAGTTTAAATACTTTTATATTTAATATTGAAGATCATCATGCTATTTTTGTTACTATACGGGGATGACAAACTTATTTATGAGTCATTATTTTTTTATTTTTCCCAAATGTATCTATAATTCCGTAATTACATTAACTTTTTGATATCTTGTGGATTGAATTTCATGTGTCGCAAGGGAAAATTGGTATAATCTTAGCATTCAAAAACTCAAACCCTTTGACTATGAACCATGCCGGTCAAAATGCAAATAGTTAAGCCACTAGAGGCTCAAACTGACATGAATGATTTTGAACACTTTGTATGCAAACATACGTATTATTCAATAATATGCATTGCTAGGGACCTGCAAAATTCGCGGATTCAATGACCACCAGGATAGACTCTACTACACTCTACACACTCGGGCAAATGCCACCTGTTCATTGGCTGCTGACTTGTGAGTCGTCTAGACCGAGTGTCTGTGATTCGACACTTCTATGAGTGAGGGTCTCTAATTGGCCCTCATTAATCCAGATTAACAGTGAACCAATTGCAGAAGCAGCGCTAAGGTATAATTATTTGAATTGTAGCATATCACGAAATGAATCCGCGAAATTTGCAGGTCTCTAGGCATTGCCTGTCTAAATAGCATATTTGCAAAGAGCGCAGATCATGCTCATTGTTACAAAAAATTTAAAAATAACTATTCCAAAATCTACATTTCCAAAATAGCTAATGCATAGAGACCTGCAAAATTCGCGGATTCATTTCGTGATATGCTACAATTCAAATAATTATACCTTAGCGCTGCTTCTGCAATTGGTTCACTGTTAATCTGGAGTAATGAGGGCCAGTTAGAGACCCTCACTCATAGAAGTGTCTGAATCACAGACACTCGGTCGAGACGACCCACAAGTCAGCAGCCAATGAACAGGTGGCATTTGTCCGAGTGTGTAGAGTGTAGTAGAGTCTATCCTGGAGGTCATTGAATCCGCGAATTTTGCAGGTCTCTACTAATGCAGAATGAAGGTTGATAAGGTAGAATGTCAAGCATGGTAGTGCTAGTTATGTAAAAATCGTAGCATAAGGAATGGAGTATGACGTTTAAGTGGGCAAAACTAATGTCAGACTACATTACAGAAACATAGCAGCACGCTAAAACACATAACTGTATGAGGCAGAGGGTAGGTCCACTCTCAGCTCCTGTCTTGTTATACTTTCCCATTCACTTTATAAACCACAAACAAGCAGAGCGAACGATAGATATCCTCTGTTCGCTTGTGTTTTTATCCGGTATGTCACTCGTACAAAACAAATAAAATAAAAACTATGACGCTGTATCACATCAGATACACCCATATGACAGGAACTAAATTCTCAAATACCTACACCGGTATTATTGATACATCATCTCGCTAATGACGGCAGATACAAAGGATGGAAATCAATAAAGAGGGACTGGAAAAATTTGCATGTTTAATGATCTCCAGGATGACTTCCACAGTCCTCTGCTTAGTAGGGCAAATGTCACATTTTGATTTGCTGGTGTATTGTGAGGCCTCTCTTTTGGTTGTCTCTGATTCGACATTTTTCTATCCGAGGGTTCCTCATTGGCCCACGGAACTCCTCATAAACTGTGAGCCAACAGCAGACGCAGCACAATGGTATAGGTAGGTATTTCAATTCTAGCATGTCACAAAATAAATCAACGAAATATTTATTTTCCAATCAATAACAGAAAATGGCACTGTCACGTAATATAATACTCTCAATAATTGAATAATAAAGTCTCCTTCATTAGTACCACAATATCACTATCGCTAGTATGGCTGTTATCGAAAATAATTTTGGTAAATTGCTAGAGACAGGAAAAATTCGCGGGTTCATTTCGCGATAGGCTAGAATCCAAGTGCGTGTAACTTATTGCCGCTTCAGTGATTGGAACACAGTTTGCCTGAAGGACTGTGAGCCAATGAATGACCCTCAACGTAAGAAGTATCGAATCATAAGCATCCCATTTAGCAGGTGTCACGTGTCAGTAGCCAATGAGCTGGTGTAATATTCCCGCGTACATAGAGGATCGTGGAGTCCATCCTAGAGGTCATTCAGACCGCGAATTTTTCCAGTCCCTATAAATTGCTTGTACCGCAAATATCGCTATTTGCAATATACTGAATTTATATTGTATATAATATCACTTAGTACCTATATTGCTTCATCTCGAAAAATATTTGTGTCCAGAAGTCTGTAATCCACTGTAAATAAAATGTTACAAAGCTCTAAATATAAAATAAAATAAAGCACTGCTACTGCTCGTGTTAAAAACTACCTAGTTTTTCATACAGATTTTTTTACACATTTTGAGTATTTATGGCAATACTTAATTATATTGCTGGCATTTGGACCATTTTTTTTATTAATTACAGACCTCAGTTACTAATTTTATGGTGCACACTCGTGTTTTAAAAAAATGACAAAATCACTTTCATTTTTGTCAAGTTTGCAATTACGTATAGCGACTACGGCGAAGATGCGATAGTATTGAATACCCGCTGTGTGTTCGTATTACATCCGTTGAGGCAGGTATTCCAAGACACAAAAATAAGTGTTTAGGTGTTGAAAATGCTACACTTGTACCCTAACCGTATTCCTAGTGCAAAAAAACAGCTTCCAAACCCTTAGACAGTGCTTGAGAATATTATAAAGGCGCTTACATTTTTGTGCGATGGTGCTGCTGTCTCTAGTATATTTGTTGGTATTTTATTGATAGAGACCGGAAAAATTCGCGAATTAATTTCGCGATAGGCTAAAATACAAATCGTTATACCTCAGTGCTGCCTCTGCTATTGGTTCACAACTCACCTGGATGACTCTGGGCCAATGAGAAACACCCAACCAAAGCTGTATCGAATCACAGGCTCCAACGCTGGGACGTCTCACAAGACAGCAGCCAATGAGTGGGTGGCATTTGACCGAGTGTACGTTGAACTATAGAGTTCATCCTGCAGATCATTGAACCCGCGAATTTTTTTCGGTCCCTATTTATCGATTGTTGCGTTGAAACCAGTTACTAGCCTCGAGCAGGGCGCCGTTTATTAAAACGGCTGCCGATCTGTTCCCTTGCTGGGATTTGGTGGGACACGTCTTTGGAATACGGCTCCGCGAGTTAGGTTACGGTTGTGTCGCTGCCTGACCCGAGCGTCTTGGAATACCGGCCTGGAGCCCATTGGCCGCGGCGCGGGTCGAGCCGGAGCGGTGGGCCAATCAGCTGGCGGCGCGCGCACGCTGACGCGTCGTGGCCGGCTCGTGAGCCAACGCACGCCCTGGAGGTGGGGGGAGTACCCGGGAGGGCGAAGGGGGGGGGGGGGGGGGGGGGAGGCGCCGCGTGCCGCGCTGCACAAAAAAAAACCAAACAAAAAAATTCCGCAAAATTCGCAAATCCCGCGTGCAAATCACCGGCTTGACTGGACCACGCGGATTCCGCGCGGTGTTGACGAAATGTGAACTCGCGTGACCGATGATAGCTTAAATTTTGAAACGAGGAAAAAAAATGATTTGCTAAACCACCTTCAATTTGGCTGGTGAATTCTTTGAAACTTCTAGAGATAGCATTTAAAGACGTGGATTTAATAGCCAGTACACTGCTTTGATTATAAAAAAAAATCTCCCTTTGCACCGAAAAAAAAAGCAGTTTTGTGGCTGATAATTTTTTTTAAACATATACCCTACAAAAAAATATTGTGTTGACATCAAAATCATTTTTCAGCTTGCTGAGAATCGTTTAGTAATGACAGCAATGTAGTGTTGTCACTAATGAATGAATTTGTTGATGCTACGAAATTATTTCGTTGGCACCACTTAATATCTTGTTGGGTTATATTGACAAAAATACTAAGTGGTGGCCAGAAAAAATTTTCTTTTCAGTGTGCCAGTTATGTACAGTCAAGAGCAGAGTGACCCGGTTAAGTACAGCGCAACCGAACGAGCCTTTGGAATGTCACGAAACAATAACTTAAAATAATAGCTTTATTTTTCGAGGATGGAGTGTAATCTGGTGCTAAAAACATCTGCGAGCTATATGACCACTTGTTGGGGAAATTATTCTCCGCAGAAGCCCAACAGCGACATATTGCCCACCCCTCAGGTTGTCCGACGTAGCGCCACTGGAATTCTTATGAGCGAGGACACAGGAGTGATGAAGTATCTAGTATCTGTCAGCACTCGAGTATCTTATGAAGTGTGTCCACTGTAGCGTTTCAATATTTGCAACCACACTGAAAAATAATCCCTGTTGGAAACACTTTTGTAAAAAAAAATTATGTAATACTGGTAACATCCCCTGTAAAAATGCTGTAGCCTTTTTATTAAACATGAAATACAGGTTTGTGTAGTTGTTTAACAAAATACTCAGCAGGATGAAATAAAAAAGAAAGAAAGAAATCATATAAAAAATTCTTAAAACCAATGGAATTCGTTAAAAATAGTTATTCATTCACGACAGTGTTCTTAACAGCCATATTAAAGTATCGTTTAATTTCATTAACCGATCATTATTGCGTAAGAAAACGAAATTATTTTGAGAGAGACATAACTTGTTATTTTGGCAAGTTGGGAAATGATCTTACCCAAGACACGCCATTATTCGATCTGCACAGTTAACTATTGTTTCCGTTTACGTTCCTACAAACACTGGCTTTGTGAGTCCACACGGTGTTGTTTTCCGAAAGGCGCGTCGAATTTCCTTTTGTCCACTCGCGAACGTGTGAGATCATCGAAATGAACGTGCAAAGATTGCCCAGTTAATAGTAATGGTGCCACGCCTGGAGTTTTGTCCAGTTAATAGTAACGGTGCCCCGCCTGGAGTTTTTTCCAGTAAATAGTAACGGTGCCTCGCCTGGAGTTTTTTCCAGTAAATAGTAACGGTGCCTCGGCTGGAGTTTTGTCCAGTTAATAGTAACGGTGCCTCGCCTGGAGTTTTGTCCATTTAATAGTAACGGTGCCTCGCCTGGAGTTTTTTCCAGTAAATAGTAACGGTACCTCGCCTGGAGTTTTGTCCAGTTAATAGTAATGGTGCCTCGCCTGGAGTTTTGTCCAGTAAATAGTAACGGTGCCTCGCCTGGAGTTAAGTCCAGTAAATAGTAACGATGCTTTGCCTGGAGTTCTGTCCAGTTAATAGTAACGGTGCCTCGGCTGGAGTTTTGTCCAGTAAATAGTAACGGTGCCTCGCCTGGAGTTTTGTCCATTTAATAGTAACGGTGCCTCGCCTGGAGTTTTTTCCAGTAAATAGTAACGGTACCTCGCCTGGAGTTTTGTCCAGTTAATAGTAATGGTGCCTCGCCTGGAGTTTTGTCCAGTAAATAGTAACGGTGCCTCGCCTGGAGTTTAGTCCAGTAAATAGTAACGGTGCTTTGCCTGGAGTTCTGTCCAGTTAATAGTGACGGTGCCTCGGCTGGAGTTTTTTCCAGTAAATAGTAACGGTGCCTCGGCTGGAGTTTTGTCCAGTTAATAGTAACGGTGCCTCGCCTGGAGTTTTGTCCATTTAATAGTAACGGTGCCTCGCCTGGAGTTTTTTCCAGTAAATAGTAACGGTACCTCGCCTGGAGTTTTGTCCAGTTAATAGTAACGGTGCCTCGCCTGGAGTTTTTTCCAGTAAATAGTAACGGTACCTCGCCTGGAGTTTTTTCCAGTAAATAGTAACGGTGCCTCGGCTGGAGTTTTGTCCAGTTAATAGTAACGGTGCCTCGCCTGGAGTTTTTTCCAGTAAATAGTAACGGTACCTCGCCTGGTGTTTTGTCCAGTTAATAGTAACGGTGCCTCGCCTGGAGTTTTTTCCAGTAAATAGTAACGGTACCTCGCCTGGAGTTTTGTCCAGTTAATAGTAATGGTGCCTCGCCTGGAGTTTTGTCCAGTAAATAGTAACGGTGCCTCGCCTGGAGTTTAGTCCAGTAAATAGTAACGGTGCTTTGCCTGGAGTTCTGTCCAGTTAATAGTAACGGTGCCTCGGCTGGAGTTTTGTCCAGTAAATAGTAACGGTGCCTCGCCTGGAGTTTTGTCCATTTAATAGTAACGGTGCCTCGCCTGGAGTTTTTTCCAGTAAATAGTAACGGTACCTCGCCTGGAGTTTTGTCCAGTTAATAGTAATGGTGCCTCGCCTGGAGTTTTGTCCAGTAAATAGTAACGGTGCCTCGCCTGGAGTTTAGTCCAGTAAATAGTAACGGTGCCCCGCCTGGAGTTTTTTCCAGTAAATAGTAACGGTGCCTCGCCTGGAGTTTTTCCAGTAAATAGTAACGGTGCCTCGGCTGGAGTTTTGTCCAGTTAATAGTAACGGTGCCTCGCCTGGAGTTTTGTCCATTTAATAGTAACGGTGCCTCGCCTGGAGTTTTTTCCAGTAAATAGTAACGGTACCTCGCCTGGAGTTTTGTCCAGTTAATAGTAACGGTGCCTCGCCTGGAGTTTTTTCCAGTAAATAGTAACGGTACCTCGCCTGGAGTTTTTTCCAGTAAATAGTAACGGTGCCTCGGCTGGAGTTTTGTCCAGTTAATAGTAACGGTGCCTCGCCTGGAGTTTTTTCCAGTAAATAGTAACGGTACCTCGCCTGGTGTTTTGTCCAGTTAATAGTAACGGTGCCTCGCCTGGAGTTTTTTCCAGTAAATAGTAACGGTACCTCGCCTGGAGTTTTGTCCAGTTAATAGTAATGGTGCCTCGCCTGGAGTTTTGTCCAGTAAATAGTAACGGTGCCTCGCCTGGAGTTTAGTCCAGTAAATAGTAACGGTGCTTTGCCTGGAGTTCTGTCCAGTTAATAGTAACGGTGCCTCGGCTGGAGTTTTGTCCAGTAAATAGTAACGGTGCCTCGCCTGGAGTTTAGTCCAGTAAATAGTAACGGTGCTTTGCCTGGAGTTCTGTCCAGTTAATAGTAACGGTGCCTCGGCTGGAGTTTTGTCCAGTAAATAGTAACGGTGCCTCGCCTGGAGTTTTGTCCAGTAAATAGTAACGGTGCCCCGCCTGAAGTTTGCTCTGCCTCGCGTTGTGGCCACGCCGAGTCAGCGCCTTCAGAGCCACCCTGCGCGCCACCCCTCTTCCTCCAATCCTCCACTTCGTTTACCTGCCAAGCTCGTCAAGTGGAACTTGCGCAGCGTAACCAAGAGTGCAGCTCTCAAGATTGTGGCGTCCGGCGGACGGTGGGGGGGGGGGGGGGGGGGGGGGGGGGGGGAGAACATTGATCTACTCTACTCCTCCTCACTCTCGGGCAAGCGTCAGCGAAGAGATGCCACCGTGATGCGTTTCTCGTTACGCTGGAAATGGAAAGAAATATAACTTTGAACGTTAAATTCAATTGAATCGGACTTGTCAAAATTTCTGTAGATATTTTTTTTTATATATATACCGTGTGTTATTCAGAATGTTGTTGAATAAAAAAAAATTAGTTTCATCCAATTTGGACGCACAAAAACTTAAATAATATTTGACTGCTGAGATTGTAGAACTTGTCTGTGGTGCACTCGTCCTGCTAAAAACACCGCTGCTCGTGTTCACAGCTCGCTTGGAAACACGGCGACTAACACCCTTAGGCCCCTTTACAACTGGTAATTTCGCAGTCATAATGGCACTTAAAATGTTATTGTGTACTTAATGTTTAGTTTTATCGTTCAACTAGGCTATGAGCAGCGCGAAGCTTCACTTCTTAACGCTTCTACTTACCTGACTTGGCAAACGGCTGTAAGCGTGTACGTAGAGCGCGCGCACGAACTGCGCGCTAGAAAGAACGTTTCTGAGCCCGACATTGTGCGGCGCATTCGCCAACAGAAGTCAAGACAAGTGTCTCACGGCGGACGTAGCTGGCACCTGGTTGAGGTTACGAAGTACACAGCACTCCGGATGTCTGGTTTTTAACGCAATGTTTTATATCTAAATTATATTGCATTTAAATATGCTCTGCTTTACATTTAATAACTTTAACTATATTTATATTTATATAAGTACCATTCCTAAGCTCTAAGGATGAAACTGTTAGAACTACTGCAAAACATTTAAATTTTATTTTAAATTTTTTGAAACTGCTCCATCCAATTTGAAAATGTTACCTAACAGTTTCAACAGTTGTCCATTGAAATTCCAGTGATTCACAGTAGTTTTTAACAATTCCATATTCAGTTTGGAAACAGGCGGACATGGCGTTGTTTACATCGGAGGACGTCGAACGATATTTTGGCAAATAGCGAATTCTGGGATCGTGCGCAGAAGACAAAGATGGTCGGTCTACACACACCACTAGTCTATGGCACACATGACGTCACTCACAGACTGCGCTCACGTGTGCACAAAGCAGGTTCCGCCAGTCGCAGGTCTCACTGGCCAGTGATTCCAGCGCGAAGCCAGCTGCTTCCCAGCATGCGAGGTGCGTGGCTTTGCGTTGCGTTGCGTTGCGTTGCGTTGCGCATGACGTGCGTCAAGTGCATTGCACGAAGGTTGGACGTTGCATTCATCGCAAACGCATGCGGAGGAAAATCAATTCTCTCTTCTTTCCACCAAAAAAATTGCATGCAGTTTAACATTTTTTCAGATATACTGATTATAGTAAATTAATAAAATGATAACACATAAACTGGAGCAGTATCAGACGTTTGTCCTGATTGTAAACGTTTCCGCAAGAAAAGTGTATGCAGCACAAATTTCTCGGCGGTCACCAGCGATGGTCCATCGCACAATAATATGAAACTAGGGAAAAAAAATCGCAATCGACTGCCGATATAGTTTTATATCTTGTAGGTTACGTCTTCAGGCGTTGCATAGTTGCGCTTACACTTTAAGGAAGATTGTGAATCCAGCAGTGTACGGTAGCCACTTCCAAGCAACGACCACACACCTATACCCGCATACAATCGCCGATCACATTGCAATCTATGATTCTACAAATGAAGTAACGTGATCGAAAGTGCTTGACGATAGAATGTATTGAAAAATCAATTGTTAACGGGGTTTTTCAAGCTCAAACGGGGGCACTACCTAATTATCAGCCTCTCTTAATAGCGTGTTGACAATAATAATAAACGCCTCAATATACTTGTTTTATTGTCAGGATGCTCGATACTATTTGTGAACACTAAGATTCGGTGCAAATTCTGTCTTTACATTATTTAATATTTTATACCTGCTTACTTCATTTTCTTTATTTATTATAGAGGCGATCAGGTGGTTACACATTACCGCAACAAAAAAAAAATCACATTTAACAAACAATAACATTAAATATGTTATGTTTTTCAATACCATTTATTATTTAATTCATATGTTAAATTACGCCATAAACATTTCAGTTATTATTTCATTATAAATATTAAAGCTTACGAATTTACGAAAACAAATTAGCTGTAGTAGCGCTATCTATCGTGTCGATTATAAACACAACTTGAGTTACCACCCGCTGCTTTCCAGTAGGTAGACGAATAGGCCTCATAGGACAATGCCTCACGCGGTAAGCGTCAGAGACAATCTATACGGGGAGACCGGTAAGTCATAGATAATACACGGTTCCGACTTTAAAGGCGACACGTGCTGCCATCTGTGATTGTACCACAAACTATTTAGACAAAAGGCAAACATCAGCGCTCCCAGTGGCGACTACCGGAACTACGTGAACCACGCTCGGTCGTGGCGGGTTTTTCGAATATACTGTTCTTATATGTAAATATTAACTGATGTTTTTATTTTTAAAATAGGCTATCTAGAGAGGGCAATAAACAAAATAAACGTATATTTAATAGGTTTGACATACAATACCAGCACTACAGCAACATTGAAACAAATAAAACTTGGAATTACTGGTTTGTATAATTTTTCTTTGAGTTTAAATTTTTCTCCTTCTTTATAACCTATTTGTATTTATTGTGTACAAAAGCAGAGAAACAACCAGTCTGTTTTCAAAGCAGGTAACATATTATCATGCAAAAAAAATTTTTAAATGTTTTACCTAAGTACTTGTTTTAATTATACAGCCACCTTAAAATATACATCTTCATTGTATAGTGCAGGGTATTGCTATTATTTTCTTATTATAAGAAAATAATTAATTACAAGTATTACTCATAAATAAAAAGCCATTATAAAATATCAGGAGATAATAATATATGTGAGACTATCAATTTGTAAACTGTTTGATATAATGCAATGATCTGCAAGTAATTAAGTTTTTAATTTAGATTACGTCCCCAATTTCGTGTCCTCTACATATTATGTTACCTTGATGAACATACACTTACCTCATTTTTACTTCATTAAGTAGCCAGGTTGAAAAATAGTGAAACATGTGAAATACTCATTGTAATTAATATTATATAGTGATCCCCAAAAAATTACACAATTTCACCTATTACAGATACCTTAACTTTTATTTTGGTCATACATATGCTCAGAAAAACTACAAGTTCCTACAATTTTCACCCCTCTCCATTTTTTGCGCAACAGAAATGGCTGTTTGAAAATTTACAACAGATTACATAAATATGGCAGAATCTATTAACAAAATAAAACCAAAGTGTGAAAGTTAAAATATTTAAAATTAACCAACTTACATTTAGTAATTAAAATATTTCTTGCCAAATTACTATAATCTGATTAAGTTTGGTCTGTAATATTTTCTAAAACTAATATTTGTCTGTGTTACAACTTAAAAAATTTATTTATGTTTATTTGTCATTGGCTATATATTTAAGAAGGTTTCATTGTATTAGCATATAAATTAATTTACTGTAACCAATCAAAATCTTTTCACTCCTTTACAGTAGAATTTCAGCGAGTAGTTAGCTTGATTACTTTAACAGATTAAATTTTTATAATAAAACCCAACTAACAGCTTATTAACTCAGGAGTCTAATTCCGAGAAATGCATATAATATGATTATGAGCTACGATTAATAAAATTATAACCATAAACCACTTTTTCTACCCTTAAGAGGTGGAATTCTTTAAGTGTGTGTGTATATATATACACACACACACACATCCTAGTGTTTAAGTTAATCAAAACACCTAATAAAAATTGTTAAGGTTTGATTGATGCCGGAACAAACAGACGAAAACTCTAAAAAGTATGAACATATTTTTGACTTTAAATTAAATAATTTTACTAGTCATTTCTAACAGTTTATCATCATTTCATCCAATGTATAGACTTTTTACATCAAACAATTCTATTATTTGCTTAGATAGAGATTTAAACAATTTGCTTGTAAGGGGTAAAACAAAAACCAAGTCATTTACTTCCACTAAAATGGTTGATTTTATTTCCATATTATACATAATGCTCTTCCAAAACAAATGCTAGGTATTTAATTATATTTAATTATTTTATTCAAAACTTCAGGTCCTTGCACATTAATAACTTTTAAGTAATTAAGGCATTGAGCATTTTACATGGATCATGAACAGCATTCAAATACATTAGATTTATCATATATACAATACAGAGTTGGTGAGGTTTTGTCTATCAGTTGGTTAAAACTATTCCAGTACTAATGATACTGGTTTCAATGATCATTTAATAGTACAAACAAAAATAATTTTTAATTAGTAAAAAACAGTAACATTTTGTGATTTTCTCTATTAACATTAAAGACCATACACTCGAGTAGTTGTAGGAATTTTCCAGGCTTTGACATGACAGGCAAAATTCAAGGAATTTCAACGAGGTTGAGAAACCTGTAAAACTTTTTTTTTTATTAAACATGTATCCCAATTTTATTTAAAAGCATGATATACTGATAAAAACAAACACTTCAGTTAAAGCATGTAACATTTTAGCCATAGCCCCAAAAAAATACAACACACCTGATTACTAAACAAGAAATGGAAATATTTAAACATTAAGTGGGAACAAAAAATGCAGCCACTAAAAAAAAAAAAAAAAAAAACCAAAATGTAAATTAAAAAATAAAGGGGGGTTTGTAAAATATCCCTCAAAAATATACATACAAAAACTGACAATTGTAACAATATTGTATGTATATATGTATATGTCTCAGTGACCTCTGACATGTTCTGTATCCCTGGAATACCTCCATATGGGATCGACTGAACGAAATGAAATAAATAAATAAAATAAACGGTTGTAATACATTATGAGTATGCTAAAGTATTGACATTTTGTAACACCATATATTGAGTTATAAAAGTTTTAAGGTTAGAATTCACTAAGAAATTGAGTAGATTAAAAAAAACATTTGACCACAGCCTACAGGCACCTATTTATTCTGGAATAGTTATGAAAACTTCTATAAACCTCTTGAAAATGTAATAGACATATCATATTGTCTAATATTCCATAATGATTGCTAAAACATTTTCTCATATTCCATGTAGAGGAAATGTTTTGAATATTTAAAATTTTATGCATCCAGCTTTTATGAGCTTTGAATAATTTTCCTATTATGCGTAATAAGGTAGTTATGAATTTTTATTGTTGACCTTCAAACACTATTTTTCATCCCTTGCAATAATAAGTAGTAGTAAAAAATTTATCTTTGGAAACAAAATAAAGATGGTTTAAAATGTATTTAATCAATTAATTCCATGGGAACAAAGTAGCTCGCAGTTAATTAATGAACATTATTGCAAAATGCTATTTATGACAAATTATATACAACACACTGTATTACTGGCCATGCATCACCATACCCTGTAGTCCTAATGTGTCTATATCAATGTGGCATGCTCGATGCCTAGAGATGGCCAGGTCTCTGAAAATGAGCATAATTAAGGGGGTCAATATCTCACCTCACACATACCACATAACACACTGACCAGGAGTCTCAGACGGGTTCACGTGCCCATTCATGTGGTGGCACCCACCATAAATAACCTCAATATCAAACCACATTAGGTGTAAGGCCCTCACCCTTGCAGTTTTGGTTATGTCATTTAAAAAAAATGTTATTAGACAAGTTTTCTTATAACTCCTATGAATTATACTACATGCAAACTGAAGTGATAATTGTCATACGGGAGTTATAAACTTTTTTTTTTCAATAAATCTTCCTAATTTATATACCTACATCGGATTTTGCCCATTATCGAACTCTGCCAATATTTTCTAATCCTAAATTTTATGCATCAGCTTGAAAGTGATTGGTGAAAATTTGCAGAAGTTAACATTTCAATAAAAATGTGATAGATACATACATACACACATTTACATATATATATAAACTTGTGAGATGATTTAGGGTTTGGTGTCAATGAACCATGCAACCAAAAATTTACAAAAATTTACTGGAAGTCACACCATGTTAAGGGCCACTATAGGTAGTCTTTCTTCTAAATCTACCTAATACAATATTTACTTCCTTAATTTGCACAAAAATATCATCACACAATGTATTCGTACACTTTTAAATGGGCTGTCTACACAGGAATAAGAAATAATTAAAAGCCATTATGTTACATCCAACCAATCAATGCTCAAGTGACAATTTTACTACAGAACAATATGATTTAATACAGTATACATTAACTATTATCACTGTATATCAATTTTGCAACAAGTCTCTATCATTACCATAATACTAATGAATAAAAGAATATGTGAAATAATAAGAGAAATCACAGGGGGCAAATACCCATCATAATTTTAGACTTAGGCTGCATATACACATATTTGTGTGAACTGTTTTGTACATTTCTACCTGTGTGACAGAACTGACATTTTCCTACAGTGCTTTTTCATTTTCTTGGATGAAATTAAGTTTCTGTTTACCCTCTTACACCACCACCTCACTAAAATCTCACAGATTCCCTTCATAAGGAAATTTTTGATGATGTCCAAATGTTCCTGACATTTACCTTCCTTCAACCACATAAAGTCACATTTATTTTCAAATTCAATGGATACTGTTTTTAGCAGATCATTGGAGTGCGAAATACTAGCCATAATTCCTTCAAACAGTAATGCACATTGCCTGACTAATTTAACTGTACACTGTGATGGATAAGTTAATCTGCTGGTGGTATCTGAAAACTCTTTGAAACATATTGCTGTGTTACAAAAGTCTTCTTCACTACCCACTAACAGCCTACTGCACTCTTCACACACAACCTTCTTCAACACTTTACGGACTATATAACCAGCCACATATGCATCAGGCAGTACAGATATGTCTCCACACTGAACTGCATTTTCAATATCTGCCACTGCATTAACATAACTGTCATAACAAGGCTTCACAACTACATCACCAGAACTAGCATTTTTATCAGAGGGTTCAAGTCCAAAAAGAAAAGTATGTAAATCACTCAAAACTGTTGCGTGATCTGCCTGACAATTACCAGAGTAACCTTTAAATGCCAAACTGTTGATAACAGCTGTCTTCAATGCTGCTGAGAACTGATATATTGTTGGGTTATAATTAGACCCACAGTAAGATCGAATTGCTCCAAACAAGTTTTCCAAAGCATCCTGGTTAAGGTTCCTAAGCTGCAGGAACCGAAACCCAGCTTCCGACAAAACACGCCACACATGAACTGCAGCATTCATAGATGTAATCCAGCCCCACTGTGAAGGAGGACGAGATACCAAACTACGATGCTTACCAGGCGTTAGTGGTGGAGGCTTTTGTTTCCTTTCTCTGTTTAGTCTTCGATCAGCAGTTGGATCAAAGCAAAACTCCCATTTCTGAACTTTGCTTTTAGCTTCATCTTGCCAGAATTCAATATGTGGGCTGTTGGCAGACAGTGCACACCTCAATGGCTTGCCAGACTGTGGATACTGTTCAGTTCCATTAAAGCTATCAAAGATAGCATCCACATCTGCCACAAATGAAGCTGTAATAGTAGCTTCGATTGGCAAAATATCTGGAAAAAAATATTGGAAAACTTTAAGAACTGACAAGCGAGTCTAAAAAACTTAATATATTACAAAATAAATAAAAGTAATTTAGCTCTGGCATTAATGACAAACTGACAATAAAACATCTACATAATTTAAAGTATAGGTTTATATATATATATATATATATATATATATATATATATATTGAGAGAGAGAGAGACAGACACACGCACACATGTACGCACGCACACACACACACCATTTATTATATACATAAATGTATAAAAATATCCTAATTAACTTCCGATATGAACAGAAAAATATTTGATGTATAAACAAATAAATTATTATATACATTAATGTTTTGATAGTCATAGGTCTCCCGTGCATTAAATGTAGTGAAGGATGCACTGCAATTATGTATCTACATAATAAAATCAAACTGCATGTACGGAAACCTGAAAACTGTTAAGAAATTATTTGTTGTGTGAAATTATTGTTCATTACTAGGAAGCAACAGGGGGTAAGAGTTCCGTAGGCTATTGTGTATCCAAATAAACCTTGTGATCCTGATGGTATGATCCTCATGGCATGATCCTGTACACCTGATCCTGTGGTACATGATGCCTATTTTTAGCAGTGGGGAGGCACGTAACGCCGATGTGGTTCGCGCTTAGCGCAAATCCTGATGTAATTTATCTTATACATAATTTATTTTTTACAACATGTTTCGCGCTGTCGTGCTTATTGCGTCGACGCTACGCGCCTCCCCACTGCTAAAAAAATAAGCTTTTTGTACCAAAGGATCAGGTGAAAATGATCATGCCATCATGATCAAAGGTATATCTGGATACACCCGGATATGCAAAACAGAACTTTTACCCAACACTGTTCATTTTATTGTCATTTGCCAACTAAAAGAAAAATGTTTTTATTATAAACATAACAAGAAAAAATAGGCAAAAATATAGTACCTCTACTGACAAAGCTGTGCAAAGTTGCTGCCACAGTATGGCTCATTACTTGTGCAGCAGTTGCAACTTTCATCCGGTCACTGGAGGTAGGTGTGAGGTGGGCATCTGTAAGTTTTGGGGCAAGTCTGAAAACGGAGTTGTTCTTATCCTCTTCATACATCCTTTGCAAATGTTCCCAACGGGCCGCTCCACTAACAGTGACATTTCCTCTCACTTTCACACCTCTCACAACATGACTTTCGAACATGTTTCTTGTGCACTTTAAGAGATGTGGTGGATCAAAAAATACTACCATTTTGTGCCCTTCATAATCAAAAACAGGGTCCGGAAACTTTGCTCCGAGTCCTCTAAGAGCAGAAACATTGTTTGTCCCCATGTCGCATACAGTGGCCACTACTTTTAACCCAACAGCTAAACACGCACCCAGCACCTGTTGAATGGCTTGTTTCAGGGCTGGCCCCTTCATTCCACTCCGGGTAAAAAAACATGCAATGGGTTGCTTCCAACGTTTACGTAGACCACGCACCATGAAAACCATTGCCTGGTTTGCCAGCTCTCCTGTTCTACATGCACCGTCATCAACATAACCAAGAATTCTGTCTTCACTAGAGCTATACTGAATATTCTCCTTTAATGACATTTCATCAAACAGTAAACAACAGTATTTGTCATTTTCATTCATTGAGGCTACAATTTCCTGCACCACGTTCAACACTTTCGTATCCACACCACACTTGAAAGGCACAGCATTCAGCATAGATGTCAGCGTTCGTTTGCGTGGAAGAACAATCATTTGCTTCAGAAGACGATAAGCTGCAGGACTACGTTTCAAGATTGTGAGGTACATTATTTTTTCTCTTACTGTCCATCGTCTACCTCTAGGGTTTTTCTTTGCACATCGTAACTGGGAAACAAGTAGTTGATATGCAGCTGGAGAAATTCCTTCCCTAAGCTTCAGAAATTGTAAATCGCTCTCTAAACTAACACTCTTGTCAAAGTGACTTAACTGGGTTTTTGCAACGTATTTTTTGCGTAACCTCTTAAGAGCCTTTGTTTTGCTCTGAACTTCTCTGAATAATTTTATTTTCTTAGGTGTCAAATCACTAACTCGAGACACACCAAAATTTCTCAGAAGGGTTGGTCTCAGTTTCTTTTTTTTCTTCTCCACTCCCGGTAGAACTGAAGTAGTCTTAGTTTCAAAATATTCTTTTGACACTGTATCCAAAGGAAGTGCCAGTATTTCAGACAATTCTTCATTCATAGAACTTTCATTGTTATAACCAACATTCAGCTTACATCTGACTTTGGAAGGACATTTTATCAATGTGGATGATGTCTCCTGTACTAGAAAAGTATCTGCAGGTCTTCCAGAAATACCAGGAATTGGCACACCTGTTGAAGAACTGGCATACACACGCTGTACACTGCCTGGGAGTACATGTGGTGATGATGGCGACAACGATGACACACAGTGTTGACTAGGAAAAACCTGCGGTTCTGTAACTTTTGGTTGAACTTTAGCTATGGGGTGAATTACATGCCCAAAAACTGAAGGTACAGCATTTCGGTTCAATTTCTTTCTTTCCGCAGAAACATAATCTGAATAAAGAAAATGTTCAGCACACAAATATTTAGCATGGTAAACACCCAAATCATGAATTTGAGTGATTTCTTGCCCACCCAATTCAATGACTGCATTGAGCCAATTCTTGATTCTGAAAAGAACAAATTAATAATTAATACAATTTTCACTCGATATACTGCAAAGAAAAACCATTAAAATTTTTGATTTATACGTACTAACAAAAATATAGCCTTATCTATTAAACAACATAAGTGTTACATGTAAGCCTATACTTGCTCTATTACTCTGAAAATTTACTGTAATGCAGGAAGTGAAATTAAAAACAGAAAACTGTGTTACATTTTAAAAAAAGGAGGAGAAATGAATGATGTTATAGGAGTAAGCAAAAAAGGTTGGGATTCAGTAGGATTTCATTATTTAGTAACAATGTAGTTGACATGTTGTTGTGTGGTTTTTTTGATGGGAAGTATATAACTTAGTGTAAGACTTCTTGAGATGATTTTATCTCTGTATCCTAAAGTAGATTACACTCCCACCCAGTCTAATATATTCCGCAATAACAGCATTTAACTTTTTGAATTTGAGACTTAAAGATATTTTATTGGAATTGTGACGAATAATACAGTCCCATCCAGCATTGGCAGTGTTGATGTATCACATATTTGCTCTTAAGGTGGACTCTTACAAAAATGTGGTACGAGCTCACCCAGCTGTGACAGGTGCGACATAAAGGATGGTATGCTTAAACTGTTGTACTAAGCACAATATTGCTACATGGCTTTGATTATTATACACTTAATTAAATAGTGGCAGTGTTAATGAAATATACATTGGCTAAGATGAGCTCTTACAAAAATTTGGTACAAGATCACCGGTGGTGACATAGCTGCGACACAAGGATGGTCTGCTTACACTTTATTAAGCACTATATTGCTACATGGCTTTATAATTTTATAAACTAAAAAAAAATAGTGGCAGTGTTAAGGAAATATATGTTGGCTAAGATAGGCTCTTACAAAAATGTGGTATGAGCTCACCCAGTTGTGACATGTGTGATATAAAGGATGGTCTGCTTAAACTTTATTGCTATGTGGATTGTTTAATATTTAATTTAATTTAATTTTTCAACATATAAGCAACAGACTTTCCTAGTAGACTGCCAAACGAACGAAAGCCTATATAACAATTAATCTGATAGTCTCGGTTGCCCTCAAATCGGCATTCTGTACAATTCTGTACTTCGCTATAACCTTCCCCATATAGTACCACTGTCAATGGTAGGAATTTATCTCCGCCGTTTGCAATACATTCAGGAAGGTTTATATTAATAATTTGAAATGTTTCCGAATTTTTAATATATTTTTTTAATGAATAGGGGCTAAACTAGATAATTATCGCTTAGGTAAACAGAGCGAACGGAAAACGCGATAGGTATGGATATTAAGGTTATTATAGTAACAAGTTATTTGCAAGCACACCAGGGCCACATAACAAAGGGCGTGCCGAATGCGTCTAAGATGTTTCCCATGAATGTACTATACATATTATTATAGTTTTTACTTATTTCACTTGTAAAACTTTTCATAAAACTAGGAATACTCACTGATCAGAAGATCTTGGAAAACGGTGCACAACCACATCTGGATTTACGAATGTGCTATTTCCACACGATTCTACAAAGCATCGGTGAGCGTTTCTAGCCATCTCCAAAATAGTTACATTATTCAGCTCCCGCAATTAAAAAACGACCAAAATCAAAATTGTTATCAAAAAAGTAAGAAATCGGTTAAAGATTCACTCTCCTCACAATATAAACATTTGTCGAACGCACACGAGACACGCCATTACCAACAATAAATTCATTTTCATTTAATTTTTTAAAATGTTCTATAATGTTCGTTTTTATATAACGAAATTAAAAATATATTTTTTAAAATACGAAACATGAATTAACATAATTTAATAATTGTTAAATAAATTATAAACAACTTGTTTACTAAAAATTAAGTTTCTTTAGCGCTATCTATTTTTGTACCAAAAATTAACTCCGGATCACTAGCTCCATCTGTGAATGCCAAGCGTAGTTACATCAAGGAACCTTGTCGGACATTTGAGTTGCTACCCCCTGGTAAGCATGGTCGTCCTTGGAGCTCGCGTGTTTTATCGCCAGACTGTAGTCTGTCTGCGTTATACTGCTATAATGGGCTGTGTGTGGGCGCTCTCCTGCCACCTAGCGAGCGCGTGGCAAACTACACCAACTGGTTCCGACTGCGCCGCCAGGTGTCTCTGGTGTGTTAGTTTATTTATTTATTTTGTATTTGTGTTCCGTTAATCCCACAACCCACATGGAGTCAAGGCTCCGGGATATAGAACATGTCACGTTATGCATGTAGTTCCCTTTACATACAAATATGTATGTGCAGACATTAATATTTACATGATGCAAGTTACAAAAAAAAAAAAGAATACAGAACATGTTACACAGTTTAACTGTATAGTGATATTTGATACTTTATGCAAAACACGAAGCATCTGTTATCATAAGTCCATTCAACAAATTAACAGTTAAATTTCTCTATTATCAAACAAATTAAAGAATTCCTTCAGAGAGTAGGTAGGATATTCTATAAGTATTTGTTTTACTGTTTTTTTTAATACTGGTAAACTGTTTATGTTAGTTATAGTTAATGACAGAAATTCGACCGCCAATGCTAAAATACGTTAGTTTTTGCATTAAAAATATTATGTCATTGCCGTAGAACTAACTGTAATAATAATAATACAGTGAAGTTTGATTTATTTAGTATCTGCAACATAACTATTGTTTATGTCAAAATTGCGTTCTCTCTCGCTCTCTCTCTACACACACACACACTCACACGCACACACATATACATATATATGTATAGATATCGCATAGCTATATTTCACTTGTAAAAATTTTTCCACTTGCTAACAGCAAACCATACCAAGAATACTATAGAAATTTTCAGCTCGTGCCATGATTATATTCAACTTTCGTCAAGTCGACGCGTCCTTGACTTTAATTTATAGGTAATTACCCATAGGTTTCAAAAATTCTTTCGTACGTAATTATTTCGCTGAACGGCCATAAGAACATATTAAATGTCACCACAGCTATCACATATGAAACCTTACAAATTTTGGATTTTGAAGTGAAACTTCTTTGCTGAGGGAGCTACAATTTTCGAGTGTTACGAAAATTCCGATCGCATGAGGGGAATAGTTAGGTACGTGGAGGGGGAACCGGTAGAGCAGGAGTACTTCAGAGGCGATGCCACTCCAACGCATGCACTAGCGGTTGAATGGGAAGATGGCAAGGTACGTAGCGTAGCATGCTATATGCTACTTGTAACGGCCAGAAAAAGAGAGGTAGAAATGACGCAGCAGTGATGCTACGAATTCTCGTAACACTGCTTATGTTTGTCTACTCCTCAGTTTTCGTAACGGCTAACGATAGGCGCTACCACATTTCTTTTATTTTATTAACCTATCTACAGTTTATTTATTCTTTAGGAAAAGAGTTATTGGTTTCTGCAATTAACTTTATAGGTACCATTCATTTTTATGTGATTAGTGTGATTTAAAATTTAAAAAAAAGACGTATAGACTTAAGAGGTTAGTTTTATATTTGTAATTTATTTTTGGTATGTGAACACTGTGATTTGAAATGTTAAAAGTTTATAGACTTCTGAGATAGACTTTTGTAAGTGTAATTTATGTTAGATTGCAGTGTTTTTTCATTCATTTTATTCAGCTGGAGATAGTGAAGTGTCAACATGCCTAGAAATAATAAAAAAAAGCAGTAGCAGATAAGAGGTATTATTAAAGGCAACGTTGGAATAAACCGCCAAAATAGGTGCCAGTGATCCGATGTGAGAGTATAGGAAGCGGGAAAAGGCATTTTTCTTCATTTGGGATCATACCGCATCCTACTATTCTCAAATATTATCTCTTGTTCACTTAAAAATACTAATAATGATATCTATCTATACCTAATAAACTAGAAGTTTCACTTCTGTCGCGCGTGGACTCCACTCACACATTTTTTATAAGCACCTACATAGAATTTTAAGAAATAGTGAAGCCCTTCTTCTTAGTCAGTCTAAAGGCCAGGTTTAAAACAACGCAGGAACGCAAGAACGCAAGACTCAAATGTTAAATGAAAGTACTTTTTTTAATTATCGTTTATAACTATGCAAGACGCAAAAACGCAACGTAAGCATCAGCCAACTTTCAAATTCTTATGTATCGTCTTGCGTTTCCACATTCTATATTTGTAGTGAAGTGTTCCTAATACTTTAAAAGATACAGACTTCATGTGTTTAGAAGGCTACGATTTTCTCGGCTTGGCTTGTGTCGCCTGAGAAGACTACATACACTGGGAACCATAGGCTGATTTTTGCATAAACAATAGTGCTGCAACGATGATCAGATATCGGCTTTCTTTTAATACACTACTATGCAATAACAATTGAATTTTTGGTGTCATATTTTTCTCATTAATAAAATTAATGGACCTTGCGTGTCTAAGGTCTTCGACAACTGCTTACTCTTTTCAGTTTTCACTCGTAAAATAGTCTGGACAATTTGACCACTCGCAAGTCATCTCTTACAGTTCTGCCGATTTTTGTGAGAAAAGTAGTCTGCCAGTCGTGCCAAAATATCACAGGAGGACATAGTGCGAATATCATCCTGCAGAATGTACACGCTAAATATGAAACTTTTAAAACCACTGCAAATCAGCGGGGTTCCACTAGAAGACTGTTGAAACTGCTGAATTTAGCTCCGAAATCACTTCATGGAAGGACAAATATGCGCGGCTTGGTCCGTTGACACGTGTTTTCGCACAGGCTAATATTTCCATGCAGCAATTAATGCATAGTCGTACCACCGAAGCCGACTGGCTGTGAAGCATGTTTTAAAACAGTTCAAATGATCGTGGAATGTGCACGACGCCACAGGTTCATAAAATGCAGTTTGTCACAAAAAAAATGTTACTTTTGGACACAAAAAAAGACGATAAAAGTGAGTTGAAATTTAATAAAGTTATCATTAAAAAAAAAGCAGTGCCGCTGATATAACACACGTGCAAAAAAGTTATATTCTTTTGTTTGTGTAACATATCTCTAAAAGCCCCCAGAGAGGCGGGCTATCGCTATTTCCACTCGGCTGTTGCATAACCACGGCCCCTTTCCCGCGGACGTCCTCTTGCGCAGCTCGTGCATAGGAACGCAATGATGGGATTCGTACTAATTCTCTGGTGGCCAGCCGACCGCGCCTACCCCTCGCTGCGCCGAGTTATCGGAGCCAGCGAGGCGAACAAAGGAACCAGGAAGGGGGGGGGGACAGCGTGTGTGAGGGAGCCGCGAGGGAGCCGCGAGGGAGCCGCGAGGGGCGCGAGGGGCGCGAGGGGCGCGAGGGGCGCGAGGGGCGCTAGGTGCGCTAGGTGATGTAGAGGGGAAGAGGGGGAAGAGGATGAAGAGGGGGAAGAGGGTGACGAGGTATTGCAGCAGCGCGCCGCGGGGATTTAGACCGCCCTGCGATCTGATCCGCTTACGAGAAGAAGGTGACTGACGGGCGGGACAGGCCCCGGCGGCGAGACTGGCCTCTCCGCCGGGCTAACCTCTCCTAGTCCAGGGGCGTAGGAACCGGGGGGGGGGGGGGGGGGGGGACGTGTCCCCCTGAACTTTTTGGGTGGAGGGGACCGTGATATTTTTATTTTATGATATTATTCTGCCCAACTGTATTTGTAATTTCTTCACTCATCAAATTTTATCTTAAGGAAAGAATAATAATTTTAACATCGATGTATACAATGGTTAGATACAAAAACTGCTTAAAAAGTGCTATTTGGCACTTTTAAAATCAAAATTTTTCGGTGGAGGACCACCGGACCCCCCCCCCCCCTTAGTAAGAGGGGAATGGGTTTACATGACATCAAAATCATTATTTGTCCCCCCCAACTTTATGAACACAGCTACGCCAATGCCTATTACTTCGTAACGACTTGAAGGTCCAGTCGAGACGATGAGTCACAGAGAGAGTAACGAAAATTGCAACGTTCACGAGTGGGTCGATTAATGGTGGGTCAGGGGAAGGGGAATAATGAATAAAGAAGAGGGACTACTGTAAGACTATTTATAGGTCATTCTTCGCCATTTATTATTTCAGTAAAATGATTCGTAATGCAAAATAGTTTCCTGTTTACGGTTAGAGCAACGTATTTATTTTTATCCTCGCTGGTTCGGAAGCCAACTTTGTAAAAACTGTTTGCATCTGCACTGAAGAAAAAAAAAATGTTTTGTTGTCGTCACAAAATATTTGTGTAAACATGGACCCTACAAAATAGGCTTCTTAGTGGTGACGATAAAACACTTTTGTAGTCTCAAAAATTTTCTTATTAGTGACAACAATTTTGTGTTACTACGAAACAAATTCGGGGACACTACAGAATTATTTTGCAGTTAACACAAAATATGTACTTGGAGGGGTCCATATCTTCAAAATTATTTTTCGGTGGCAACAATTTTTTTTTCTGTGTCGGAGACAATATACCGAAGCTCTAGAAAATAGTTATGTGTGTGTGTGTGTGTGTGTGTGTGTGTGTGTGAGGGCAAATATGCGCGGCTTGGTCCGTTGACACATGTTTTCGTACAGGCTCATATTTCCATGCAGCAATAAATCCAATGTCGTTCTTAATTAATGGGCTAGCTGACCACAGTACCACCGAAGCCGACTGGCTGTCAAGCGTGTCTCAAAACAGTTCAAATGATCGTGTAATGTGAACGACGCCGCAGGTTAATAAAATGCAGTTTGTCACAAAAAAAAATTAATTTTGGACAAAAAAAGACGATAAAAGTATATAACGCGGGGTCGTTTTGACCATATTATTTTGCGGGTTTTTATTTTCTGTCAGAGACGATACACCGAAGCCCTTAAACATTAGAAAAAAAATCACACGCCTATATGCCTTAATATAATCATCAAACTGAAACTGAATATCTTCACCCAAGGGCATATAATTGTGCTTTACCGATGGAAATGATAAACTAATTGTGTATTTTCTTGTAGTTGTACAGCCGCTTGCAGCAGTTCGACAATGCCGCATGCCAGACTACAACTTTGCTCTCAGAGACGACACAACACTTGAAATGTGTGTAAGGGTCACCCTTATAACGCCCTTGCTTTTGTGTTGAAGAATGCAGCGACGTCCACGCGCACTTCTTTACAAGAAACAGTGAACGAGATACACGATTGATAGCCACTGTTTTATAATTAGAGACCTGCAAAATTCGCGGATTTGTTCGGTGATAGGCTAGAATTCAAACACATATACCTCTTAGATAATTTTGCTATTGGCTTACTGTTCATCTGGACGAATCTCAAACAGTTATAAACCCTCAACCAAAGAAGGATCGAATCACAGACAAACCAGCTGAGACGACTTACAAGTCGGCAGCCAATGAACTTGCGTTATTTGCTCGAGTGTACAGGGGTATGTGCAGTCTATCCTGAAGGCCATCGAAACCGCGAATTTTGCAGGTCTCTATTTATAATATATAGTTTTGTTTTAATTTTTATTGGATGTTAGCGTTTTCGTCCTTATCGCGAGGGTTAATGGATAACAGACGTTCAAACTTACTCTAAAACCAGCCAAGATAGAGGCGCAAGTCGAACCCACGGTCCTATAGTTTCCTTAGACCAGCGTCCAAACTGGGCTGCCATAATTGTACAGTATGTTGTAATGTTGAAGCTAGCTAGGTTTGGGCCCTTAGGACTTAGTGGAGGAGTCAGTGTGGCCCCTAGGCTGGAAAGTCTGGAGACCCCTGCCTTAGAACATTCATACATTCCATACATACATTCTGGAAGTTGACTTCCGGAGCGCATTTGAGAGATTGCACGCAACCTCGGTGTAGAATTTCTATGCGGGGCATGGTGACTGTTTTTTTTTTTTTTTTTTAATTTTAAGGTTATGTCAGGATTTGTTTGGACCCGCCCTCTGATGAGCCTTACGTCATAACAGCGGGGGCGTTAATACATAAGCCCCCCGGTGGGCAAATGCACTATCAAAAGATACTAAAAATAAATTAAAAAAATTACGTAAACCATAAGTAAAATACTTAATTTTAACCACATGTTTTTATATCCAAATACCACCTAGATAATAGACATTCGTAAATACATTTTAATGATTAAAAAAATGCGCTTTGATAGGTACGTGTAAAGTTTCTTAAATGTTGACTAGTTCCACAATAGCAGACGGTTTTTAAGGATATTTTTACGCCCCTCGTAAACATGGAGGCAACTCAAGAAATAGTAGACGATTACGTAGGCTACTGCAAATTACATTCTAAATTTAAGCACAAAATCGATAACTGAAAATGTGTCTTCGCTAAGGTTTAAGGCACATTTTAAAATACTCTGTGAAATAATTTTCGAGTTTATGTTGATAATATTAATAAAACTATTGTCATTCTAAAAAAAATTGAATGAATATCTGATTTCATTGGAGAACATATTAAATGCAGATGATTTGCAATCAACTTTCGACTTTAAATTAAATTATGTGGTATGAGATGACAAAATAAATTTTTAAATTAAAAAACCTTCAATTACTACCTAAAAATGGCTGGAACAAACATGGCGTCACTGGATCTGTGCTTTGGTTTGTTAATGAATTTTGTCACCTGACTGTTCATTGTTTAATATTAAAATTTATCATTGCCTTAATTAAAGAGTTTTAATTGATATTTTAATGAAATTTCTAATTTAAATGACAAACTTTTTTGCATGATAAATTGTTGAAATCCCAGATGGTTATAAAACTGAAACTTTCCCGTAAAAAATTCAATGTTAATGGCTACTTCACGACATAATTATAATTAAGCTGAGATAAATTTATAAATATATATAAGTTAAAAAATTCTTCAAGAACTTTTACACAGAAATATATTTACTTAAATTTATCTAAGTGAATTATAAATTGTGTAATGAAGTAGTGTTGACCTATGAACTTGAAATTTTCCATCATGTAATCCTTTTATTTCTCCTTTTAGGTAGGCATAAATATTTTTAAGATTGGGATTTTGATTGCAAATAATGCAAAAACACTACAATTAGAGCAGTGTTTCATGTAATTGTGAAAACAAATCAGCAGCTAGCTGCAAACACCCTTAACCTAGCTACTCCAGAAACAGTGCGTATGTGCATATTTACTGCTTACCGCAGGAAATCCACCAGACGAGTGTGTGTTCTTTATTCATATTTACAAAAGGCCCAAAGTGACGGTTTGGATTGATCACTCGATTTTCGCCAAGCGGGAAACAAACACCCTTGAAGTAACCCTCTCGGCCAGCGAATTGGGCGACAGGGCAGTTTGTTGATTCTCGCTGACGATGACGGAGCGCCAGTGCGATCGTGGGCGATGTTTTCCTGCGATCCTTGGCCGCCCACGGGAGTCGATCCCGTAATATCCCGTCCCGCGGGGCGGACCTTCCAAGTCATCGGGGAGGCCGTAGCAAGCACCGGCGCGGCGTCCATTAAGTGAAGTCCCACCCGTGCCCCTGGCGCGCATTACTGCCGCGCACGGAGTTGCGACAGCTGCCGCGGCGCGGCGCTAGCGGCGAGCGGCAAGGCTACCGCAGCACTCCCTGGCGGCGTGGAACGGAACTACGTGCGGGCTGGCAGCGCCGGGAAGCCTACGATTCACGCCGAGTATTCGACATGCCCGAAGATTACCGAACACCGGGTGACTTCAGAATTCTTTTGTTTAGGTGAAAAAAACGCATTTTTTTTTTAAATTTTGCCGTGTGTTCGTGAATGCCTAATTAATTAAAATGGTCGATTATGTCAGGTCAGTTACATTATAAATACTTTCCAACTAAGCGGACATTAAAAATAATATGAATTATTTTTAATGTTTATTAAGTTTTAAAGTATTTATAATATAACTGACCTGACATAACAAACCGGGACAAAGGATGAACAGTAGGAACTCACGTAAATATTTTTTTTTTTACATATTACTTGCGCAACAATATCCAAACAACAAATAAATCGCATTTTAATTTGATGACATTGCAAGACGAATGTAAAAGATAAGAATGTTCGTATATTGACTCAAATATTAGTCTTGTTTTAATGGCTTAATTTGTATTATTGTTATGAAACTTCCTACCTTTATTTGTTTATGTCCGGCATTTAAAACAGACGTTTTTTTTCACCTAAACAAAATAATTCCGAAGACACCCGAAGGCAAGTATTCGGTAATGTTCGGGCATTTCGAATACTCGGCGTGAATCGTAGGCTTCCCGGCAGCGCCACCTGATGGGCCTTCGCAGATCTCGAGCTTCTGGCAGTCAACGCTAGGGCAACACACTAGCCACTGTGCCTCATGGAAGGCATTGCGCAAGTGAATTACGAATCATGCCCCAGTATATTCAATTTTTGATGTATAAACATCTTAGCTCTCGGTATATGGCATTTGGTAGGAGTAATTTCGTGAATGAACGGAAGTCGATTGGAGCAGAAATGTATAACCACGGTACTGCCATCTGTCAAAGTAGCATATGTCTCGAAAAGATGGTGGTTCCACATGATCCATCCATTTATATTAACTTTCGCGAACATCGGGGTATGTACTAAGTGTATTTATAATAGTACAACTATCCTTTATTACTTTATGTTATAATTTATATCTATAAATATAACAACATAAAAATATACGATATTACAATTTTGACAATTCTTAGATAATATTGAAATGTAGATTTAGCGCAGCGTTCGTCATACTATAGAGACAAGAGCAATTGTTAGTTTACGTTTATTTGACTCCATGAAAACAAAAATAAATACGTGATAAAATATTTACTGTTAAATTTTAAATGTTGAATCAGCTCAATAAGGTTAAGGTTTGTTTGTAGGACGTATTTACAGACTATTTTCAGTAGTTTAAGAAAAAAAAAATATTAATATATGTTTTGAAATTTTTCAGGTTAATTGGGTTTTAATGTATCTGTTGAACTGCAACTATAGTTTGAAAATATACTTAAACAATAGCGCCGCGTTCATAATGCTTTAGAGAGCCAACAAAATGTTAAATATCTTGTACGTCATATTTGTTCCAACACATTTTTCCTTGTTAATGAATTAAAGGTAATTTTAAAGTAGCGTTTAAATCTTGTTATGGCTATTCAATTTTACGAAATTTATTCCAAGATAGTTTCACAGCTATTGACTTTTCTTTGGCACACCAATACACTTAGTACCTACATTCCCCAGAGATCGCGAAAGTTAATATCTACAGGCGCATGTTGCCACACGTGAGTCCGCCATATTGAGAAATGCCATTTTTACGCCTACACACGTGGGTCCGCCAACTTAACGACTTCGACTCGTCGATGAAGCAGTTTCTGCAGGCACGTGCATTGGGCTTTCAACCCGTTCAAATTCCGTCGTGTAGTGCGCGCTTATTTCATTGCATTTCTGCTGCTTACTCAACTTTAACCCTCGTCGGGCCTACAGAAGAGTAACCTCAAAAACGCAGGCGATGATAATTCCGGTCTAGGGTAAAATGTCACAAGTTCAGCTATGAGGAATTTACGTGCGACGCGTTCGGCACTCCTGTTGTTCGACTAGTCCTGATAGATCGATAGTTAGAGACCTGCAAAATTCGCGGATTTATTCGGTGATAGGCTAGAATTCAAACACATATACCTCTTAGGTAATTTTGCTATTGGCTTACTGTTCATCTGGACGAATCTCAACCAGTTATAAACCCTCATCCAAAGAAGGATCGGATCACAGACAAACCAGCTGAGATGACTTACAAGTCGGCAGCCAATGAACTTGCGTTATTTGCCCGAGTGTACAGGGGTGTGTGCAGTCTATCCTGAAGGCCATCGAAACCGCGAATTTTACAGGTCTCTATCGTAGTATAATCTTGTTTGCTAAACATAATTATAGTTATTTTTTAAAAAGGGTAAAAAAAATCTACCGTTTGTCACTAAAATAAATACTTGTCTCATATTTATCACGCACGGCGTTTTTAAAAAAAGAATTCCACGTTAAATTTCGTGTCCGAGATTCGTATCATAGAGGTTTAATTGGAAACACTAGAACTCACGAATCTGCCCGTTACGGAGGTTACATGTTTACAAATCACTGACGAGTAGTGAAAGACTCGCTAGCATTTTTTTTTTTTTTTTTTTAATTTTGCCACCTCTTGCAGTATAGCTTCCGTATTACATTTTCTGACTCGACAAGGCAAAGCACAAAACTTTAGGCACTTGTTTGAGTAAATATTCCTTGACTGTTGTAATTATTATGGCAGTTGTTAGCCCTGGGCGTAAATTTTAGTGGGGGGGGGGGGGGGGTGTTAGGGCCTGCCCGCACTTGCAAGAGCGAGACTGTAAAACGGGGTTGATGTCAAAACTGTGTCTTATGGAAAAAATTTCTGTAAATTTTAAAGTTTTCTGCTTAATGCATGCATGTATGCCAAAATATGGACAGTATACAACATACAAGTAAGTGTCCAAAGATGACGCGTCGGTTGACCCCGCGCGCAAAACTCTCGGGCCGCGGATCCCCTTGAGAATCCTACAGATTTTCGCCTCTGGCTGTAGCCAAACACGTATAAAAACTTATGGCGGTGTTATGTATGCATTCACGTGCCAACCATTTGGATGGATGGTTCAAAATTGAAATTCGGACAAACAAGTTGAAAAACACAAGGCAACTGGGACATCGAGGTCAGTGGGGAGAGGGAGAGAGGTGCGGTGTAGCTGAAAGAGGCTAACCTGTTTTACAGCACATGTAGGTGATGTGTAGGGACAATACGACAATAGTTAATTTTGACGGTTCACCCGGGGGAAAAAATTGACAAAAATCACAACTTCTTACTATTTGGATTGAAATATTCTTGAGTTTGCGTATGCTGTAATGAGGTTTAAAAACAAATATGATACTAATTAATGTGTGCGATAGTTAGGGGCATGCGTTTTTCGCGAAATAATCTGTTCGCTCGTTAGACTGCAACAAGGTATGCCATTTTTCCCTTGTGATTGGTGGCCGTCTGCGAGAGAAGCCATCGCCCTGTCTGGCCGGGCCATTCAGGACGAGTTTGCTTCCGCACTGGGAGGCTGTGATTGGTGCGCCGGCAGTAGACATGCACCTGAAACCCAGCCAACCACGAGACACAGAAAATGCTATAGAGTTTTATCACACAGCTGGTCGGAAAATCTTTTCGCGAAAGTCACATGGCCCTAGCGATAGTAAATGACGAATGGTAGGTAGATGTATTTCCCAGGAATCCATGATATCTCTCCTTTATTTTCCTAGAAAATTTTTATTAAATAGGAATTTGTCCAAATTTCTTTAGCAAAATTTCCATTCAGTGTTAAGGTTAATAAAATCCATCACATTTTTAAGAAACTTTCGAAAACTTTTTTGGGACCCTATAAATTTCGCGAACACCTTTGGCACCAGGCTAAAATTCAAAGCCTTATGTTTGCTTTTCGCTGGCTGATTTCTCGGCGAGAAACATTTCTCTTCGTGCTTGCTGGCACTACTCGATTCGCTTGCCTTTCTCCTAGCTGGACATGATTGGCTCATGGTCGCAGAGGGGCGTGACCAAGTAACTGTGCTCCAATCATGAACCACAGGACAAGCGTAATGAATAAACCAAATGAATCCACGAAATTTCCGTACCCAGACGCATTTTTAGACGTACTTTTTTATCAGACGTATCACCGACGTTCTGGGATTCTGATCTGCGTTCTCATTGGCCGAGTCAATGGTGAAAAAGCTTCTCGCGCCGATACAGCCAGTGAGTAAGCACATCTAACCGGCTTGAACCACATGCAGGTAGTCAAACACTTCCCAAGCAACAAGCAGGAATATCATCATATCAAGTTCCTTGTCTCGGCAGATTGAGGAAGGATAGTATGAGACGTCTGCGATTGTACACAGGAATAGTAGAACTAAATTTATTTGGACTTAACTATAGATTCGGGCATTTGCCGAAAGAAATTTAAAAAAATGCTGGGGGAAAATCGTTATTCGAGCAAGTAATAATCCCAAGCAGGTAAAATGCACTTAGGTTATTTGACGCTTGTTTCAGAAACTAGGGATTAGGTAAAGCTTCTGTGAAAACAGGCCAAGCCTTGTCTAAGTATTGTTCTCTTTCTGCGTCTACATGAACAGCGGTAATCCCGCCCGTTATCGAAACGTGATATGAATGCTGATATTGTTCTTTTCGATGCCCTCGTTTTGGCAAATAAAATCCCGCTAGTTGAAAACTGTTTATCGTTCTCGTAAAGTATTACGTGCTCGAGGCTCCAACTATACCTCTTTGTGTGCAGTTATTAAAGTAATACTGTCGAGTGTTTTATTTGAGGGCAGTTAGAGAGGGAAATAAAAAAAACAGAAGTTTTTCCTCCTCACCCACTGCGTGCGAATATAATAGCGATCACAATATTGAAATCCACTTTAAAAGAGTAAAAAGCTCCTTTTAGCTGCTACAAAATATTTTTTCGAGATTCACAAGGACCAATTATTTTATGAAGAAAAGCAAATTATTTTGCATTGGCTATCAATTAGCTTATTGATGAATTTTTTCACTACTAAATAATTGTATTAAAACAACAAAATTGTTTTACTTATTTTTTTATTCATCGAGACAGCGAGGTCATTAGATACAATGAGGCGTTATTATATGAGGATGTAACATTCACAGGGAGGGGGTAACCTTGGAAAAACCCACCGTTCACGGAAGCGTCCGCCACGTTTCCCACTACGAAAAATCTAAGTTAGACATTGCAGGGAATCGAACACGAATCGCCTTTGTGGTAAGGAAATGAAAATATTTCTATATATATTTAAATTTTTAATTTAAAATAACGTGGCATTGTTAGTATTTTTCCATTAGTAACTACCCAACTTTCAATTGACGATTAACTGACTTGACGGTAGATTTATGACTAGACACCTGCAAAATTCGCGGTTTCGATGGCCTTCAGGATAGACTGCACGTACCCCTGTACACTCGGGCAAATAACGCAAGTTCATTGGCTGCCGACTTGTAAGTCGTCTCAGCTGGTTTGTCTGTGATTCGATCCTTCTTTGGTTGAGGGTTTATAACTGGTTAAGATTCGTCCAGATGAACAGTAAGCCAATAGCAAAATTATCTAAGATGTATATGTGTTTGAATTCTAGCCTATCACCCAATTAATCCGCGAATTTTGCAGGTCTCTATTTTTGACTAACTAGGATAAATGCCTTACCTGGGACCCGAGCCCGGAACCTCTTACACCGGAAGCTGGCCTCACTTCGGAAGTCGTCTCCACGCGACCACCGTGCTCCTTATTTGTAAGGACACCTGTATTTCGCGAATACATCTCGTGTCAGGCTATTTCACACATAACTGTAGCTTTTTTTTCTTAGAGGTTTGGCGAATTGCGGGCGTGCAGCAGTACGGTAACTACGTCCTCATTGGCCCCGTCAAGTGCGGGAAAACAGCCTTCACCGACCACAGCCAATAATTAGAGTCCCGGAAATTTCGCGGATTCCTCTGGCCTCAGGATAGAATTAAAAGTTATAGGTGTGCTCGACCCATGTTTACTTTCCCATTGGTTGATTTCTTAGCGAGAAAATTTTTATCCTTGTTATTTGGCACTACCTGATTCGCTTACTTCTCTCCTAGCTGGACATCGTTGGCTCACGGTCGTAGAGGGGCTTGTCCAGATAACTGCGGTCCAATCATGAACACAGTGCGACAGTGTGGAGGTTTGCATTCTAGCTTGCGACTAAATGAATCCGCGAAATTTCCGTGACTCTACCAATAATTAGAGACCTGAAAAATTCGCGGATTCATTTCGCGATAGGCTAGAATCCAAACTAGTTCATCTTCATGCTGCTTCAGTGATTGGACCACAGTTTACCTGAATGACCCTAAGCCAATGAAGAATACTCAACCAAAAAAAAAAAAAACAGCGAATCACAAGCATTCTAGTTGACAGGTGTCACGGATTAGTAGCCAATCAGCAAGTGTAATTTTCATAAGTACATAGAGGATCGTAGAGTCTATCCTAGAGGTCATTGAAACCGCGAATTTTTCCAGTCCCTACCAATAATTACAAGAAAAATCTACAGTGTTTTGTAAAATACCTTGACACGAAATGTATTCGCGAAATACAGGTGTCCCTACTTATTTGTCTTTACAGCAAATAATTTGCAGGTGTTTAGTGACAAGATACGAGAGATATTCGTAAAGTAAGGTCCATTTCCTCATTAAAAAAAATCTCGCAAGAAAAAGTTTTTATTTACAGTTTTAGTTTACTACACATCTACTTTACAGTTCGAAGCACTCTTAGAAACGCGTCACCAGTTTCTTTAACCCCTACGCATAGTTTTACGCCGCCGGGAAACTATACCAATTTGACAAACGTGTATTTGTAATTTTTGGTGTATTTCCTGAAATGGTTTCTTGAAATCAATCAAAATGAAGGCATTTTCTTCTCAATAAACGGCAGCCATAGGAGATGTTTACTATGCGCCTGTACTTAGGCTACACGCATTGCGTATCGAAGTCTATGATGCCTATGGCCGAGGCGTCCTTCCATTCGCAGGCTGCGAACTGCTATGCAGAGGGACTAAGGAAACTGGTGCAGCGTTACGAAAAGTGATTGGAACTGAATGACGATTATGTTAATCTGTGAAGTAGATATGTTGTAAACTAAAACTGTCAATAAAAACTTTTTCTACAAGTTTATTTTTTTTTAATGACCGAACGGGCCTTACTGCACGAAATTCTTTCGTATTTTGTATAGTGACTACAAAACCTGCTTTTATATAAAAGCAAAGGTTTTAGTTTTCAGATCCTTCAGGTGATGTCGCATATGTCTTGGTCCAATGACAAGAATCATATCTCTCTACACACATTTGCACTCTTGACTCTAACAAAAATATTACGCAAATGTTAGGTACAGTTACGAGGTGTGAAAAAATTACTGTAAATAATTTTATTACGAACAAAGTAATAAGCTGACATCGAATTTGAACTAATCCCCTTAAAAATACTCTCCTCGACTAGCGATGCGCACATATCATGTTGTTTCCATGACTGGAAGCATTCCTGGATGTGGACAGACAGTAACCTTTTGTTGGGCCAAAAACTCGCGGGTCAGAAGCGAGGCGTGGCACAGCGCTTTCTCGTGATGGAGGACGCCATTGGCCCATTTTTAGGGTCTCCGTTTCCCAAACGAAAATTATTTTTAATGCGTTCTTCGAAATCCATGATTAGAGATACGTAAATTTCTCGCATTCATTAAGTGGCAAGATAGTATCCCAACTTTCACACTCTTGCACTGTGTTCATGATTGGACCGCAGTTGTTTGGACACGCCCCTCTACGACCGTGAGCCAACGATGCCCAGCTAGGAGAGAAGTAAGCGAATCAGGTAGAGCCAATCAACAAGGATAAAATTGTTCTCGCTAAGAAATAAAGCAATGGGAAAGCAAACAAGGGTTAAGCACACCTATGACTTTGATTTCTACCCTGAAGCCAGACGAATCTGCAAAATTTTCGGGTCTATTTCCATGACGCGTGACAGACACGACAAACAGACCTCACTCATCCGGCTCCGGAAGGCAACCGACAAGTCTCAACTTGTTGAAACTTGACACTGGCTGTCTCAAATGATCGTGCTATCTGGCTTATTTATTCAAAACAATGTATCAGGAGTTACTGCTATAAAACTTTATTCGCCGTATGTTTGATCACACATCGTTATCTACTGATACAATACTTGATAAAACACTCACGGCATACTCACAGCACATGAAAAACATATCTGTTTGGCCTTTGTCACACAATACGGTTTAACCGGAGCGTTTGCCAGTTTCTGCTTTGTGATTTCTTCTATATAAATTGTTCAAAGGTTCGATTTTGATCAATTTACTCATTGAATTATTGAGAGGCCTGCATTATGCAATCCAAGAAAAGCGTTCGAAATTATATTTAGAAAAAAAAAAATGCTGCGAACGTTTTAGCAGCAGTGGCAGAAACGCGTAGTTTTCTTGCTACAGAAATAACGGAGTCGCTACTAAGTGTCTCGTCGTCTGAAATACACCACTCCAGAGGTGGAATGTCTCTATCGATTTCGTTTGCATGCAGTAGCACCGACATGGAACCCAGATAAGAAGCCGGAGCGATGTACCGATGCCAATTAGATCGGAGCAACTACGCGACGAGCGAGCTGAATCCTGCGGAAGTGGTGTTATGGGGCAGGCATTTTTCGCCAATAAATCGGAGCGCTTATTAGACTGCAACAAGGTATACCCTCAGCAGCGGTTTCTTCCTTGTGATTGGAGGCCGTCTGCGAGAGAAGTCGTTGCCTTGTCTGACCGGGCCACTCAGGATGCGGTTTGCTTCCGCAATTAATTACCGTGATTGGTGTTGTAACAGTCGACATGTACCTGTAAGAAATTCACCCAATCAGGAAGCACAGACGATGCTACAGTGTTTTAACTTATGACTAGAGACCCGTGAATTTCGTGGATTCATTTCGTGTTATGCTAAAATTCAAATAATTATACCTCAGTGCTGCTTCTGTCATTGGTTCTCTGTTAATCTGGAGGACTGAGGGCCAATTAGAGACCCTCACTCATAGAAATGTCGAATCACAGGCCACCCAGTCGAGACGACTCACAAGTCAAGAGCCAATGAACAGTTGGCATTTGCCCGAGTGTGTAGAGGATATTGGAGTCTATCCTGGAGGTCATTGAATCCGCTAAATTCACGGGTCTCTACTTATGACGTTATGACTAGTCTCGGAATCTTTTCGCGCAAATCTGTAGGATTCTCAAGGGGGATCCGCGGCCCGAGAGTTTTGCGCGCGGGGTCAAACGACGCGTCATCTTTGGACACTTACTTGTATGTTGTATACTGTCCATATTTTGGCATACAGGCATGCATTCAGCAGAAAACTTTAAATTATACAGAAATTTTTCCATAAGACACAGTTTTGACATCAACCCCGTTTTACAGTCACGCTCTTGCAAGTGCGGAGAGGCCCTAACACCCCCCCCCCCTTTAGGGCTAACAACTGTCATAATTATTACAACAGCCGTAGTAATGTTTTTTTGGAAGCGAGTGCCACAAGGCTCGCGCTGAACGCCTCGCAGGTCAGTCCGGTCTCTCGGCGTGGCCGTCGCTGGTCCCGCCGTGTCCTTCCACCGCGACCCTGGCCTTCGGACCGACATCTGAGGGTGCCTTCCATTTCAGGTCAACATCTTATATTTACATTAATTACTAGGGCCATGCATATTTCGCGAAAATATTCAGAGATTAGTTATAAGTAGAGACAGGAAAAATTCGCGGGTTCATTTCGCGATAGGCTAGAATCCAAGTGCGTGAAACTTATTGCCGCTTCAGTGATTGGAACACAGTTTGCCTGAAGGACTGTGAGCCAATGAATGACCCTCAACGTAAGAAGTATCGAATCATAAGCATCCCTGTTAGCAGGTGTCACGAGTCAGTAGCCAATGAGCTGGTGTAATATTCCCGCGTACATAGAGGATCGTGGAGTCCATCCTAGAGGTCATTCAAACCGCGAATTTTTCCAGTCCCTAGTTATATGTTAAAACACTGTAGCATCGTCTGTGTTTCGTGATTGGGCGGGTTTCTTTTAGGTACGCGTCGATTGTTACAACACCAATCACAGTAATTCAGTGCGGAGAAAACTCGTCCTGAGTGGCTCGGTCAAAAAATAAGGCAACGACTTCTCTCGCGGACGTTCGCCAATCACAAGAAAGAAACCGTTGGTACGGTTATACCTTGTTGCAGTCTAACAAGCTATCAGATTTTTTTTAGTGAAAAATGCCTGCCACTATTAATTACAGATAAACTTATAGACTATTTCAATTGTTTTTTTCACGGAATGAGAAATATACACAGCGCATATTTTTTGCATAATTAACTTCCCAAGTTACATTTTTAACGTTTTTGGGTTGTACAAATAAGGAGAATTTAATTTATTTCAGAACTGAAACTTTTTAGGTTTAACTGCAGTGCCACTGGCTACTTCAAGAAAGGGTCTGAATTTCTTTCAGAAAATATTAATTAATTTCACCTGGCATTTCAAAATTCTGAAATTTGTTACGATTTTGACAGCCTAGAAACATGAAATGAGTTTTTATGATAGAAATTCAAACCATATCATGAAGTAGCCAGTGGCATTGCAGTTAAACCTAAAAAGTTTCAGTTCTGCAATAAATTAAATTCCCCTTATTTGTACAACACAAAAACGTTAAAAATGTAACTGTGGCAGCTAATTATGCAAAAAAAAATATGCACTGTGCATATTTTTCATTTTGTGAAAGTTAAACAAATGAGAAAGTCTACAAATTGATCAGTGATTAATAGGGACCGGAAAAATTCGCGGGTTCAATGCCCTGCAGGATGAACTCCGTAGTTATACGTACACTCGGTCGAATGTCACCCACTCATTGGCTGCTGTCTTGTGAGACGTCCCAACGTAGCAGCCTGTGATTCGATAAAGCTTTGGTTTGGTGTTTCTAATTAGCCCAGAGTCATCCAGATGAGTTGCGAGCCAATAGCAGAGGCAGCACTGAGGTATAACTATTTGTATTTTAGCCTAACGCGAAATGAATTCGCGAATTTTTCCGGTCTCTAGTGATTAATGTAAATATAAAATCATGACCTGAAATGGGAGGCACCCTCTTAAGGCTTCATCCTAAGACGTTCCGTGTAAGGCAGCGACACAACAGTAACATAACTCGCGGGCCGTATTCCAGGACGTGTACAGACCGAACCCCAGCGAGGAAATAGATCGGCAGCGGTTTTAATGAACGGTGCCCTGCGCGAGGCTATAAATTGGTTTCAAATCCATTTTAGCGGACGTTTCGCAACCTTCGATACAATTGTTATGGCAGAAATACTAGAGATAGCAGCACCATCGCACAAAATTGGAATCGTTTTTCTAATTTTCCCAAGTACCCTTTCAGATGCGATTATTTTCTGTTATGCCCATTAAAGTGTAAAAAATGTTTTCCAGGATAGTTTCGCTATCATAAAGTTTAGTTTGGCACACCAACACGCTTGGTACGTCCCCCGATGATCACAAGGACTACATTCTAAATAATGGTGCCAGACGCGGGTCCGCCATCTGGACGAAATCAGCGAAAAAGTGAGCTCTGCGCATGCGCGGAATTTCGGACACAGATCGGCAACGGATAAGACACCAAAATTCGTTCCCTTGAAAAATAAGATACTGGACGTATCCTATCGTGTGCTAGGAATACGGTGAGGGTACAGGTGTTGCATATTCAATACCTAAACCCTTATTTTTGTGTCTTGGGACACCGGCCTTAGTGTTTCGGTGACGTTTATTCAGACGAATCATGGACTTCCTGTAATCCAGCAGCTGCGTTCTTATTGGTTCCTTCAACAGAGTATCACGTTTCTTTCCCCAATTAGAGTCGGTAAGGTTATGAATGTTGTTGACTCGAACAAAGTGTATCGAGGCCTAAAAAACTGTCGTTTTCCCCGTCGATAACAACAAATCCTACCAGTTATCGAAACGATTTCGAAACCAGCTTTGTGTAAAATTACTTTATTTGGTCGTGTCTGTGTTTCGCGATTGGTTAAATTGCTTTCAGGCGCATGTCTAGTGTCAATCGAGGTAGGACAATGTGTTCCAGATGTGGCTGTGAAATATGTCGGACCTCTCAGTTACTTCCGCTGGCCAACGTGTGAAAACCGGGTCATACGGTTGTTCATTTCCCAAACAATCCTTACAAACGATCTCAAGATGCTTGTGAACTATATTGTGAAGACATAATGTTCCTGTATGGTTCAATATTAGCAGGTATCAGAGAAATATGGCTGCTAAACACGTCTTTATAGCGATACATTTCTCCGGACGACATTAAAACAGTATTGGATCATGGCAACATGGACGGCTAGGCTGTCCTTCGCTCGCGACATTAATTGTGATTACTCCCCCTCCCCCTACGACAGGCATAATCCGCTTACATTATATGTCGATTTTTAAGTTTTATCTTATCAAACCCAGTGTACTTGCCATTGTTTAAGTGTATGGTTTATTTCACGTACTATATTTATAAATATATATAGTGTTCAATGTTTAATGTAAACACAAAATTAATATTTAAAAAAAAATGTGCACGAGTCTTTCAGTACTCGCCAGTTATGTCTAAACATCTGATCTCGGTAGCGAGAAAATGTATGTGGTATCATGTTGTTCTTGTTGTAAATAAACTTATCATACGAAACTCAGAAACTAAATTTAACTTTGGGTTCTTCAAAATAATGCATAGCGTTATGAATATATTACTAAAATATTCTCTTTTGAAGTAACAAAATTTCTGGCCACGAATCACACACTAATTTCTGCGCACGCCGCTAGAATTCGCTGCCTGAATCGTAAACGCTGTTTGCAACCATTAGGCGCAGATAGCAGCACGAAGCAACCGGGAATTTTAAACTACTAAAGCGGCTCCTATAAAGCGAAAAAGACTTGAAAAATTCTAAACCCCGGCTTTGGACCTGATTTTTGACAAGTGATTTTATTAAAATTTAGTAAAATCCATTAAATAGTTAATACTTTAAAATTTCCGCACACGTTAAAAGTTATGCTTCTATGGCATTACTAAAATATCAACCTGATACATTTTAAAACACAGATTATAACATTAAGTATATGTTTGTATATTTGATTTTCCTCAAGCGACTGAATGTAGTCTGTAAATAATTCCTACAAACAAATCCGAACGTCATTGAGCTGATTCAACGTTATTATTATATAAAATGTTATTAAAAAAGTAAAATAAAGTTTTTCTATTGAAGAGATTTGAACCATGTCCCTTGAGGTTAAAAAACGCGCGCTCTATTACTGTGATACTAAGCCTGTTAGGAATAAAGAAGGAGAATATGTATTATAATAATTGTAATGCCAGTTTTCTTTGTATTTAAAAACTGAAAATATATTTTCCCATGCTTATTTTAGTTTACGAGATATATTCCAGGGTAATTTCAGTATCATAAAGTTACATATGGCACACCAATACTTTTGGTATGTCCTCTAATATTTACGAATGGGACTACATACGGGTTTATGTTGCTACACATGGGTCCGCCATCTTGTTTAAACATTTCCGTTCATCGACATACGCTTCATTTTTACGAAATTACTCTTACTAAATACCATGTACCGAGAGCTAAGATGTTTACACGTAATTTTAATTGTGTTAAATTGTTTAAATGACCATATTGATAGGGACTGGAAAAATTCGCGGTTTGAATGACCTCTGGGATGGACTCCACGATCCTCTATGTACGCGGGAATATTACACCAGCTCATTGGCTACTGACTCGTGACACCTGCTAACTGGGATGCTTATGATTCGATCCTTCTTACGTTGAGGGTCATTCATTGGCTCACAGTCCTTCAGGCAAACTGTGTTCCAATCACTGAAGCGGCAATAAGTTACACGCACTTGGATTCTAGCCTATCGCGAAATGAACCCGCGAATTTTTCCTGTCTCTATATATTACTCAGTCGTATTAATATTGCAGGTGTGATAGGAAATTTGTCGGCCCATCCTACCCCCCCCCCCCCCCTCTAGCGCGACGCGACCCGGTCCCGTCACGCCCCCCCCCCCCCCCCCCTTCTTCATCGACCTCGCCCGAACAGACGCCGAGCCGCAAAAATAAAGGAACAACTCGTCCGTGTTTATTACTGGCTCAAGGTCGTCCGGAGAACGGTGGCCAGTCGCCGACGCGAAAAGGAAGGTGTGCCTACACCCGGCTGACGTTTTTCTCTAGTAGCTGTGTTGTGGCTGTGCGCTAGTCACGTCAGACTTGGCAACACCGCTCGTGCGTCACGCAGCTCCCAGGACCCCCCCCCCCCCCACCCTCCTTTTCGCTGCCCCCTTCCCCCCCCCCCCCCCCCCCCCGCTTTCATCGCTCTCCTCGGCAACATTGCGCAATAGTACCCATTCTTTGCAGTAACTTGTCTTGCATTCAGTGCAGTAGACAGGATTTACATTCAGAGCTGGCTTAAGTTTTGTTTGAAGACATTGTTACATTAGACACTACGTGCATGCGCGCGCACACGCACGTACACAAATACATGTACTGCAGGGAGTTTACCAACGTTATATAACTAGGGACTGGAAAAATTCGCGGTTTCAATGACCTGTAGGATAGACTCTACGATCCTCTATGTACTTATGGAAATTACACTTGCTGATTGGCTACTAATTCGTGACACCTGTCAACTGGAATGCTTGTGATTCGCTGTTTTTTTTTTTGTTGGGTATTCTTCATTGGCTTAGGGTCATTCAGGTAAACTGTAGTCCAATCACTGAAGCAGCATGAAGTTGAACTAGTTTGGATTCTAGCCTATCGCGAAATGAATCCGCGAATTTTTCAGGTCTCTATATATAACTACATTAAAACATCTTCCTTTAAAGTGATAGAAAGGATTGTAACAAAGTGTGTTCTATTTCAGATATACTTGTAATAAAATCATTGTGCAAGGTACACAAAGTATGGTTCTAGAGGCTACCCCCTTTACCTCCTGCCTGTACACGCCACTGGTAGCCTTGGCAGGGCTTGCAGCTTGGGATAACAGGGGTGCTAGTGTAGCGATGGAAGAGGATCGCCCTGAGATAGCTCGTCGCCTAGGGCTAACCAAAGACAAATGGCCTACATTGCTCTATGTTCAGTCATAATCAGAATTCTTAAACTACATTCGGAAATACACGGATATTAATTGTGCATCCTCATTTCTCGCATATTTTCAAGCCATCTACACAGAACACTAAGAAGTCCAGATATGTTTTCGTTTTTGAAGTGAAACGTCTTCGGGCGCGACGGGAGTAAAATTTTAAGGCCGAATTTTAATGCATCGTTTTCGTGAAACCTTTTGACGTGACAACGTCTAATAAATCGATGAACGCCGGCTGCACGCACGAAAAAGTGTCCCGTTACGCACATTGTCCCGTTACGCTGTGCCCCGTTACGCTCATTGTACGTTTGCGCCGCATCTCTCTCTCTCTCTCTCTCTCTTCCACTCGATTGGAACAACCATCGATTTGACTTTTTCGAGGCACATTAAACTTGAAACACTCCCATTCGTTTCCTACTTTTCCTATCATCCTCTTATCTTTAACAGAATAACACATTGGAAGAAGTTAAATAGCAAACATGTATAAAAGTTATACTTAAAACAATCTCTTCGTTAAAGTAATAAACATATTTGAATTAATTAGTGCAAATAAAAGTAAATTTATCAATTAAATTGTAGATTTCATTTCACTCCTTCTTTGTATGCATACAAAATAGTGATAATTGAATAAAAATTATTCAATTTTATTAATAAAAGTATGCAATCATTTCATCAATGTTTTGTTATGACGTTGTCACGTTAAACTATCGTCCGTAAACCGACTTTACAGATAACCAATTTTTAACGATTCTGACGCGAAAAGGGCGGAGAATAGGTTTCGGACGGTGCAGAGAACTTGTCGGGATCTGATGCCGTGGGCGATCTCCACGTGAGGGCGTACGGCTCAGGTTAAACCCTGCTATGCTGTAGGTAAACCAATCAAAGCCATCCAAAGCGGAAACAAATATTGCGTCCTGAATGGTCCAGCCAAATAGGGCAAACAATTCTCTTGCCAACGCCATCCAATTACACGTAAACAATGGCAACGTGAGCGTGTGACGGTCTGCAGGGACGCGCGATAGCAGCGGATTGTTCCGATCTACGGTCGGCATTCTCACATTCCCCTCCCACATATGCGTCTTTTCAGGGTAGGGTGGGAGAAACTTCCAGTTCGTTTTTAATACATTCCGGAGCTTATTTAAAACAGAACAGTTAGGGATTACTCCCTGTTGTTTGATCGGGAGGGTATTAGAGCATCTGCAATGACCAGCGGCTAGGGCCACCATCCCAGCATAGTCACCGCCTCAGCCCCGTACCTCACCCAGCTAACCAGACAGTTGGCTGTGTCCTGAGCCCTAAGACTTTATCAGCACTGCTGGCGCCTACCCCGATCTCCCATTTCACACTGGGACCCCTCAAAACACCCAGTGAACCCGTGGTACGGTGGAGGCCTATCCAACCTCTGCTAGCTGTCCAGGCTAGCAACCAGAGCTGTGTCGTCGCTCACCACGTCGACTCCGCATCGGGCTAGGGAACACTTGGAGCCTGCTGCAAGCGATCGGAGCACCACTGCCAAGTACGAGTCCTACCCAGTCAGAATCCTGGGCCTTGGAGAAAACCTCAGCGGGACACCATTCAATATTTCATGGATTCTTCCCGTACTACTACCAACTTGGCGTCTATGCGGCACGAGACCTTTCGCCAACAAGCTAGCCTACCGCCAATCTTCAGAATCACTCCACTGGATGTCCTCGTCTCCTCGGACTACCCTCCACCCTGCCGTACCTCGTACACCCGCCTGCGCCTGACGCCATCCGACTTGCTTGCTGGCATCTAGTAAGGGAGTATTTGGGAAGAGGGCAACACAACGGGGATGAAGCGTGGCAGCAGCCAATCAACACACGACATCGGCTTGATTTCGATCATATTTGTGGAGTCTAACCTGGAGCCCGGAAAATAAAAACGCGAATTTAGCAGGCCGCTGACGAAGAGTTATGAATAGGGACTGGAAAAATTCGCGATTTCAATGACATATAGGATAGACTCTACGATCCTCTATGTACTTATGGAAATTACTCTTGCTGAATGGCTACTAATCCGTGACACCTGTCAACTGCAATGCTTGTGATTCGCTGTTTTTTTTGTTGAGTATTCTTCATTGGCTAAGGGTCATTAGGTAAACTGTTGTCCAATCACTGAAGCAGCATGAAGTTGAACTAGTTTGGATTCTAGCCTATCGCGTAATGAATCCGCGAATTTTTCAGGTCTCTAGTTATGAAAGGAAAGGGCGCCTCGTCGAAATGACGCGTGTGTCGCCACACCAGAGAGTGTTTCGCGGATTCATCCGACACCGTCATTGTGGAGCACTCGAGCCGACGACAGGCCAGCGCGCACTCCCGCGGAGCACCGCGGAGTCTCGGCGAGTGAGAGGTGCGCCTGATGGCCGCAAGGTCGCAGCACGGAAGTCTCCAGCTGCGCCTTGCCGTTGTTAGATCCACGAGTATTCCCCGGATTGACTGGCTGGCCAAGTAGACTTGACATCGCCATGTCCGCATCACGCCGTCGCGTCATTGTGTTCCAGTGCAATCCTCTTGACACGCCCGTGCCAGCTCTGAGCCAGTTGTAAACAAGAAGGAAGTGGCTATACAATCACTTCTAACCCGCCCAAGGATGTAACTTAGTTACCGATGAAAGAGCACTCTAAAGGGTTGATTATGTATAGGCAAGTTTAGTCTAGCCTGTAGCGATATAAATCCGCGTGGCCCTAGCCATTGTCAAGTGTCGACGTAGGTTACAACTATCACTGCCTCAGACCATACGCTACTGCATCTGACCATACGCTACTGCCTCTGACCATACGCTACTGCCTCTGACCATACGCTACTGCCTCTGACCATACGCTACTGCCTCTGACCATACGCTACTGCCTCTGACCATACGCTACTGCCTCTGACCATACGCTACTGCCTCTGACCATACGCTACTGCCTCTGACCATACGCTACTGCCTCTGACCATACGCTACTGCCTCTGACCATACGCTACTGCCTCTGACCATACGCTACTGCCTCTGACCATACGCTACTGCCTCTGACCATACGCTACTGCCTCTGACCATACGCTACTGTCTCTGACCATAAGCTACTGCCTCTGACCATACGCTACTGCCTCTGACCATACGATACTGTCTCTGACCATACGATACTGTCTCTGACCATACGATACTGTCTCTGACCATACGCTACTGTCTCTGACCATACGCTACTGCCTCTGACCATACGCTACTGCCTCTGACCATACGCTACTGCCTCTGACCATACGCTACTGCCTCTGACCATACGCTAAGTGTGTATGTGGAGCGCACAGAAGCTGCGTTCCAGAAAGAACGCTTCTGAGTTCGACATTGAGCTGCGCGGTCGCCAATAGAACTGTCAAAAAAGTGTGTCACGGCGGACGTAGCTGGTACGTGGTTGAGGTTATGATATTTCACAGCACTTCGTATGTTCGAGTTTCAATGCCACGGGTGTTCCATATTTCATTCTTAGCCCACTTAAATGTGTTCTGCGCAAAATTATATTACTCATTTCGACAGAAAAAGTTTGCCCGTAGAGAACCATTTGTAAAAAAAAAATATACTCGGGTCTTGTTTTTATCAGCAGCGTTTATTTACAGTTCTGCAAGCAAATAGTGAGCGGAAGACAAGAATAGTCTATATCCATCATTAGTGTGTGCCTCAGTCGCCGGGGGCTCGTATCCGGCAGTTAGTTTCACAAAGAAGCACTTCAAAGCAGCATCCATGACGGCGGAGAGCAAGACACGAACACAAAATGAGAATCGGGAGTATTCGCATCAAAATTCTGTATTGAAATTACGCCACGAACAGTCACAAACAAAAAAAAATTAGTATGAAATTAGAATCTCCTTGTTCGTTGAAATACGCGATACGAGTGTTTGTAAATAGGCTAAGCTTGTTGAGTCAGTCTAATACGGTTCCACAGGCAATAAACGCCAAGCTAGAAAAAAATTTCATTTCAATTTATTTCCTTTGACGATTTACGATGTGATTTTTTTCGTATCTTTCATTGCGAAATAAACGCGGCAATCCGATTGGCTGGACGGAAAGCGGTGGAGAATTGTACGGAAGAAAAAGTTAGGATATTTTTTATTGCTGTGTTGTTTCTTTTTCGGGGAAATTTGCGTTCTTTATTTGTACGTTAATGATAATGGTGCAATAATGCGAATGTTAGCGTAGTTTTATGTTTCCGACTGTTTGTCACGTTCCGTTCCGGGTGATTGCGAAACCAGTCACGAGGCGGCAGGCTGAAGTGTAAATTTGTGCATAACTCCAAAAATAATGTCACGTTGGCTGGTTTATGTTGATAACTGTTTAAATACGATGAGAAACGTTTAACTGTCTTGAACTAATTTGCGTACAGTACAATATTCCGTCTATTTCAAAGATAAGGTCCCGATGTAGGGACATTTGGGTGCCTTCAAGTATTTTCATGCTAGATAGCTCAACATCGATGACGACAAAACGTATAAGTATTCTCAAAATACTATAAATACTAAAAGGAATCTAACTATTATGTTATATTTTATTTCAAAAATATATATTTTTTTTCTGAAACTTCACGTAACAGCTAGTAAGCGTAACAAGGTGAAAGAAATACGACATGACTGGAGTCAAATTACAGGCAATAGCAATACGCAAAAAAAAAAATATTAGTGGTATATAAATGGGGCTCCTGCGGCTGGGTGCCGGGTGCGGTACCGGTGCCGTGGTCCGCCATCTTGGATTTTAACATCACGGCCGCCATATTGGATGATCGTGACCCCGAATGCCTCTTGGATTCCGCCATTTTGTTTTCAAGAATCCCTGCCATATTGGATTCCACCATTTTTCATTATGATGTCACGTACACTAGCTTGGATTCTGATGCCACAGCCGCCATCTTTGGTTCTGATGTTACATAAGCCATCTTGTATTATAATGTCACAGCTACCATTTTGGATTCTGAGGTTACATCCTCTTTCTTCTATTACATCCTCTTTCTTCTATTCTGATGGCGCACTATAGGAACAAACAGCGGAAACAAAAATGGCAGACACATATCACCTAAGATAGCAACCTCCAGTAGAAAAATCAAGATGGTGGCTGTGACATCATTCAAGATGGTGCTCTCCAACAGACGAAAACAGGATGGCGGCTGCAACATCAGAATCAAAGAAAGTGGCTGTGACATCAGAAGCTAAGATGGCGGCTGTTATGTCAGAATCCAATATGGTGGTTGTGACATCAGAATCCAAAATGGTGTATGTAACATCATAATTAAAAATGGTCGAATCCAAGATGGCTGAAAGTTCTAGAAAAACAATCGGAATATAAATGGCGGAATACAAGTTGTCTGACCCCGGAACATAGCCGCAGTAGCGACATTTATATGTTACCCTTATTATGGCTTCCATTGCATTCCACTACATTAAATTACGAAAATACATCAATACTCATCAGTGTAAGAATGAAACAAACATTCGTGACATCAAGCATTTCAAGGATCACAAAAGATTGATTAAATGCTAATAATTTAACCATCAGTTATTAACTATTGCACTAAGGTTATACAACATTGAAAAAACTCTAAACCTTAACAAAATTGCTAAATGAAAATTATATCTTACTACAAAAATAAAAGACCTTTTACTAAGTCCAGTGTACACTCAAACACTTTTACAACGTACTGCACATCAACTGTACTGACCAACAAAAATTACCAAGTTTAAACAGCGATCTTCCAAAGACACATTATCAAGGCCATTCATAAAGGCCAATAAATATTACACGCATACGAACAATTCTAATATCATAATTGCAGTTAAAGAACTTTGATTGGAAGTTATACAAACTGGTAAGTAGGTATGCATAGCTAAACAACAGGACCTCAAATGCATGAACTGACTGATGTTAGCCCGCTAAACGTTAATTCAAGTTGCCTTCACAGAGTATGCCCCATATTAACTCACATATTAACCATTATTAGAGACCCGGGAAATTCGCGGGTTCAATGACCTCCAGGATAGATTCCAATATACTCTACATACTCGGGCAAATGCCAACTGTTCATTGGCTGCTGACTTGTGAGTCGTCTCGACTGGGTGGCCTGTGATTCGACAATTCTATGAGTGAGGGTGTCTAATTGGCCCTCAGTCCTTCAGATTAACAGTGAACCAATGACAGAAGCAGCACTAAGGTATAATTATTTGAATTTTAGCATAACACGAAACGAACCCGCGAATTTTCCGGGTCTCTAACCATTATCCAAGTACTTATCCAAGTACTTATCAAACATCAAGTACTCATCAAAACGGAAAAAAAACTTCGTCAGTCTGTTTGTGCCTAATGACGGAAACAGATGTCAGTTCCCGAAACGTCTCTACTGTTTTGTCATAGGAAGCCTGCTGTGTTCTTCTGCAATGACGTTTCATCGTTGTCCAAGGTTGTTGTCTGTATGATGTTGAAACTCTCTCGTCGTTGCTGTCCCATTGTGTTTCTCTGTATTCGGCGGGATTCCTTCCACGGAATATTCTGGGCTGTTTGATATTTAAAGTTTTGCACCAGTTGATTTAGGCCCTTTTCGCTGTGGTTTTATGTTTTCATTTTTGACGTGACAACGTCTAATAAATCGATGAACGCCGGCTGCACGCACGAAAAAGGATGACTCATTGTCCCGTTACGCACATTGTCCCGTAACGATTTGTCCCGTTACCCTCATTGTACGCTTGCACCGCATCTATCTCTCTTCCACTCGATTGGAACAACCATCGATTTGACTTTTTTCGAGGCACATTATACTTGAAACACTCCCATTCGTTTCCTACTTTTCCTATCATCGTCCTATCCTTAACAGAATAACAAAGATTGGAAGAAGTTAAATAGCAAACATGTATAAAAGTTATAGTTAAAATAATCTGTTCGTTAAAGTAATAAACATATTTGAATTAATGAGTGCAAATAAAAGTAAATTTATCAATTAAATTATAGATTTCATTTCACTCCTTCTTTGTATCCATACAAAATATTGATAATTCAATAATGTTTTGTTATGACGTCACGTTAAACTATCGTCCGTAAACCGACTTTACAGACAACCAATTTTTTTTTTGTATCATGACTAGGGACTGGAAAAATTCGCGGTTTGAATGACCTCTGGGATGGACTCCACGATCCTCTATGTACGCGGGAATATTACACCAGCTCATTGGCTACTGACTCGTGACACCTGCTAACTGGGATGCTTATGATTCGATCCTTCTTACGTTGAGGGTCATTCATTGGCTCACAGTCCTTCAGGCAAACTGTGTTCCAATCACTGAAGCGGCAATAAGTTACACGCACTTGGATTCTAGCCTATCGCGAAATGAACCCGCGAATTTTTCCTGTCTCTAATCATGACAAACCGTGCAAAACTGCAGTAGCGTGTGTTATGTCAGTGTGGTTGGTTGCGTCGCGGGAGCTGCAAGGAGGTTGTGTTGGAGGAGGGGCCGGGGCGGATATTCGCTGAGGAAAGAGGGAAGCGAGCCGCAGCGCTCTAGAGGTCGCCCTCACCGTAGAGGCGGCCAGCCTTGCCCGCCGAAGGCTAGCGTCGCCCTTCCCGCCGGCCAGTCGCCCGCGCCGCGCCGCCGCGCGACCACGCCAGCTCCGCCGCCCCGCTCCCAGGTAAACCACGCTGCCGAACTCCACCGGCGTGTATGCTTAAGTAGACCTGTGGCCTCTGGGTTGTAGCCCGTGTCCTTGGCGAGTAATTCACCGACGTTTCGGTCGACATTGCAGTTGCCATCATCAGTAGAGACATGAAAAATTCGCGGATTCATTTCGCGATAGGCTAGAATCCAAACTAGTTCAACTTCATGCTGCTTCAGTGATTGGACCACAGTTTACCTTAATGACCCTAAGCCAATGAATAATACTCAACAAAAAAAAACAAGTGACGAAATATTCCCCTGGTCTTGTAATTTAATTTCCGCTAATGTGAATTTACCGAACAAACGTAAATTTGTACTGTAACTCTTGATTGTGAAATGCCATCTTTCGCCCCATTTCTCCAGGTTGGCACATGACTTGGTAATTCTGTTTTGGGCGTTTATTTAGTGGCTCTTAGTTTTTCAGGGCGTGTTGGATAACTCGTGACCGAATGACAAGAGTCGTGCAATTGTACAAATATTTGCAATCTTAGACTGTCGCAAAATAGTAGCGAGAATTTTGGTGGCCATTGTGATTTTAAAAATCATTAAGTTGGTTGAAACTATAAATCTTTCTTTGGCTCTCTTCATACGCACACGTTTTCACGTTAAAAACTTTGCGGCCGTGTCCCCATACATTCTTACCCCCATTTATATTTGCTTGTTAACTTATTAGGGCTTAGCATCTTGTAGACAGAGCGGTCATCAGAGACGGCGCAGCAACCGTCCAAAAACTAGCCTTTTAGCCTGGGGTGCTTTCAGGGAACCGACGGGTAGTTAACATCAGAATGTCCGGGACGAGGTCATTTTCGTCGGAGAGTACAGAAATGTACACATAAATTTACACAGAGAACATTTCTGTACTTTTAAAAAATATTTCTTCGGAAATCATTTGCCTAAAAATGATTTATAATACTACAAAAAAAATTGGTTGTCTGTAGAGTCGGTTTACGGACGATAGTTTAACGTGACAACGTCATAACAAAACATTGATGAAATGATTGCATACTTTTATGAATAAAATTGAATATTTTTTATTGAATTATCACTATTTTGTATGGATACAAAGAAGGAGTGAAATGAAATCTACAATTTAATTGATAAATTTACTTTTATTTGCACTCATTAATTCAAATATGTTATAACTTTAACGAAGAGATTATTTTAACTATAACTTTTATACATGTTTGCTATTTAACTTCTTCCAATCTGTGTTATTCTGTTAAGGATAGGACGATGATAGGAAAAGTAGGAAACGAATCGGAGTGTTTCAAGTTTAATGTGCCTCGAAAAAAGTCAAATCGATGGTTGTTCCAATCGAGCGGAAGAGAGATAGACGCGGCGCAAGCGTACAATGAGCGTAACGGGACACAGCGCGTAACGGGACAATGTGCGTAACGGGACACTATTTTCGTGCGTGCAGCCGGCGTTAATCGATTTATTAGACGTTGTCACGTCAAAAAGCTAAGCACTTTCCACGGGAAGCCGTGGGGGGAACCGGAATCTGCATGGCCGGACCGATCTCCCCACTAATCAACACGTCAACCGCTTCTCCGTCCCGGACAGCCGCATTTAACACTCCGTGCGCAGACTTCGGCGTGCATGCCACCCGCGGACTGCGCACGTGCACGCGCTGGGACCGCCGTGCTCTGTCTGTGCGACCGTCGTGCTCTGTCTGTGCTACCGCCGTGGCGATGGGCGCACAGACGAGCCGGCCCCACGCGTGCAAGCTGCTGTGCGGAGTGCACGAGAGGACCATCCTCGTTCACTCCTGGCGATGGCGTGGAGACTTCAAATATCCCTACTCGTGCACTTGAACCATCCGGAGCCGTCGGTGAAACCCGCGCAGCCTATGGTTTGCTGTTCAGTTGGGGGAATAGCTTCAGACAGAAACCGTTGAGACTTGCACCGTGGTAAAATGTAACTGTTAATGATGATGGGGTGAATAGCCTGGAGACTGGCTTCCATCCCCAGCTATTGCTGTGGGGAGAGGGTCACTGGCTGTGGCAGACTAGGCGAGGTGATTCTGCTGTGGAAGACTAGGCGAAGTGATTCTGCTGTGGCAGCCTAGGAGAGGTGATTCTGCTGTGGCAGACTAGGCGAGGTGATTCTGCTGTGGCAGACAAGGAGAGGTGATTCTGCTGTGGCAGCCTAGGAGAGGTGATTCTGCTGTGGCAGCCTAGGAGAGGTGATTCTGCTGTGGCAGACTAGGCGAGGTGATTCTGCTGTGGCAGACTAGGCGAGGTTATTCTGCTGTGGCAGCTTAGGAGAGGTGATTCTGCTGTGGCAGACTAAGGTATAACTTAGGAATTAAAAAAAAAACTTATTCTCAACTGAATTTCAACTAGTTTTTAATTATGATTTGTATAGCCATACTTAGTCATGAATTAAGAGTTACTAAATTCATCTCGCGTCTCACATTTTATTCCAGTTCGTTTGGCACTTGTGAATTTGCATTTGGCGATTTGCATTTTGTGAGCTCTCAATTGGAACGCTTCTGTGCTCAGTTGTTTGCATCCTGTGCTGTTGCACAGCGAGCTCAGTATAAATGTAGAGCGATGCCTAATAGATAATAGTTATAATAATAATAATCTATCTATAGATAAGGCCGAGTATATTTCGCAAAATATCTGAATGTTCATTAGACTGCAATGAGGTATACCCACGTCAGTGGCATCTCCCTTGTAAATGGTGACAGTCTGCAAGAGAGGCAATTGCCTCATTTGACCAAGCCATTCAGGACGCATTTGCTTCCGCACCGAATGGCTGTGATTCGTGTACCAACAGTGAACATGTAACCAATCACAATCACTAACCATAGGCGATGCTACAGTGTTTTAACTTTCAGCTAGTTACGAAAACGTTTCATGGTTCATGGAAAATACATCCCCCTTCTCATAGAAAACAGTTCTTCGTATATTAGGTCGCAGTGCGCGCTCTGAGTGATACGTAAACGATAGCCCCTGACTCAGTAATCGTGAGCGTGTTTAATGAGTAGTTGTCCAATCACAATAGAGAGATAAGGGTACATCAGTTTCAATTCAACCTGATACCAAATACAACTGCGACATTACAGGTCCATATAGTGTCTCGAGCAGCATAAGGCAGTGAAGTCTGACCTGTAGCGTAAATGAATATGGTTATTATCATAGTGCTTTTGATGAAGCCTGGGTGATGGAGGGGAAATATCTTACACCAAGGTAGACAACACATTCTTGTACATGATCAAAATGTAAAGTCATTTGTTGATTGGCTGATGCAACAATATACTTGCTCATGACTAGGGGTAGGCAATAATGAGTAAAATTCTGCCTGACATTAGCAAAGCGTGTTGTGGTCCAAACACGGGTGATGTATCGTACTTTTTTTTTCTGTCACTTCAAGTAAACCATTTGTAGGGGCAAGCATTTTTCGCGAATAAATCTTAACGCCTATTAGACTGCAACAAGGTATACCCGCACCAGTGGTTTCTCCCTTGTGATTGGCGGCCGTCTGCGAGAGAAGTCGTTGCCTTATTTGACCGAGCCACTCAAGACGCGTTTGCTTCCCCACTGAACTACTGTGATTGGTGTTGTAACAATCGACATGCGCCTGAAAGAAATTCACCCAATCACGAAACACAGACGATGCTACAGTGTTTTAACTTGTAACTAATCTCGGAATCTTTTCGCGAAATATGCATGGCCCTACTCATGACTGACCCACATTCATTTTGCAATATTGGTATTGACTTAGAAACGTAAGTGTCAAATATAAAAATAACAGTGATTCGGGCATGCATATATCATCGTTAGTGTTTCGTGATTGATTGATTTTCTACCAGGTACATGTAAACTGTTGGTACACGAATCACATCCATTAAGTGTGGAATCAAACGCGTCCTGAATGGCCCGGTAACTTAGGGTAATATTTTCTTTTGGAAATGGTTACCAATCACAAGGAAAGATGAAAACTTCTTGCGAGGGCATACCTTATTGCAGTCTAATGGCGCTGAGAATTTTTTTCGCGTAAAATTACATGGCCCCCAACAATTAATTCTGTATCAAGCGTGAATAACTAAGTAAGTCGATATCTTATATTATAAGTAGTGACCCGGAAAATTCGCGGGTTAATTTTGTGTTATGCTAAAATTCAAATAATTATACCTTAGTGCTGCTTCTGTAATTGGTTCACTGTTAATCTGGAGGACTGAGGGCGAATTAGAGACCCTCACTCATAGAAGTGTCGAATCACAGGCCACCCAGTCGAGACGACTCACAAGTCAGCAGCCAATGAACAGTTGGCATTTGCCCGAGTGTGTAGAGGATATTGGAGTCTATATTGGAGGTCATTGAACCCGCGAATTATCCGGGTCTCTAATTATAAGACTTACTTACTTATTCACAACAGGTACAGAATTAAGCCCGGTCTTACATGCAACTTTAATATTTTTTTTGTCATAACTGTTATTTAAGAGCTATTTGTGCAAATTTATTTTAGTAAACGGTCTTCATTCTTATGATTCGTCCCAAATTTTGACATCAGATTTTTCTACGTTATATCTAACAGTATCGCGCCTTTTTTCAGTTATTAGATACCACTTGATAAATATCTTGTGACAAAGTTTGTGACGAAACATAACATGTAAGAATAACGCTTAATTCCAAGTAATGTAAAACATATAACATGGTGTATAAAATGAATCACGAAGTAAGTTTTGAAGCTTTCAATACACCTTATTTTTGTCTGCCAAATGTATTACTTTACTGGCGTTGTTGAGCGAAAAAAATATTTGTGTTTACGGACTGGATAAATTCGCGTTTTCAATTACCTCTAGGATAGACTCGACGATCATGTATATACTTGTGTAAATTGCACCTGCTTATTGGCTATTAACTCTGGACACCTGCTGATCGGAATGCCTGTGATTTGATAATGCTTTTGTTCAGGGTTTTTAATTGGCTCAGAGTCCTTCGGGTAGATTTTGTTCCAATCACTGAACCAGAATGAATGTGAACGAGCTTGGATTCTAGCCTACCTATCTCTAAATGTATACGCGAATTTTTCCGGTCTCTACTTGCGTGGTTCTCAAATGGACCTGTGAAGATACAGCTTATAAAAGTCTGTGATTTGTCTGCAGATAACCCCATCCTGTCAAAAATATTCCCGTCAACCAAAATGATGCGAAAATGCTGTGGTGCTATCCCGCGATAAAATATCAGCTTTACCCAAAAATATTAGGCATTAAATGGTGTAACTGATATCAAAAACCATAAAGAATTTTGTATGTCCTTAGAAGCGCTTTGTCATGTCTGGCTCTCATTCTGCAGGTAGCCGGTCAATCCCGGGGGTGGTTTTTAAAACCTGGTTTCCCCTCCGTCTCTCTTGGTGAACACTGATGCACGTCCGTATGACATACTCCTCGTTTTCCACCCTCCACGGCGCTGGCGACTTGAAATTCCTCCTCTGAAGCACAAATTAAATAGACATAAAAGTATCGAATCATAACAACACTTGGTCGTTCATTTGATGCGCGGTAGTAAGAAAAATTGCCTTTTATCCGATTGGTAGAGGCCTGCAAAATTCGTGGATTCATTGACCTCTAGGATAGACTCCACAGTCCTTTAAATATTCGCGGAAATGACACCTGTTCATTGGCTACTGACGCGTGAGACGACTCAACTAGGCTGTCCGTAATTCGGCACTTTCTTGGTTTAGTGATTCCCATTGGCTCACAGTGCCCCGGATAAAATGTGGGCCAATCGCAGAAGCGGTACGAAGGTATAGTTGTTTTGATGCTAGCCTATCGCGAAAAGAATCCGCGAATTTTGCATGTCTCTACCGATTGGTCATTTTCATTGCACCGATTGGCGAATTATTTTTTCCGTCGTATCTCTAGGCAGTTGACTGCGCAGTGAAAAAAAAATACGTTTTACAATAAAATCCAATATTTCGTTGTATGTTTATCGGAACATTGTAGCTTTTTCTTGCTGGCATGGCAAGACATAGACGTTCATCGGTACAGTGACCACATTCCCATTGGACAGCACCTCTCGCCGACCGTAGCCAATAATGAGTAAAATTCTGCCTGACATTAGCAAAGCGTGTTGTGGTCCAAACACGGGTGATGTATCGTACTTTTTTTTTCTGTCACTTCAAGTAAACCATTTGTAGGGGCAAGCATTTTTCGCGAATAAATCTGAACGCCCATTAGACTGCAAAAAGGTATACCCGCACCAGCGGTTTCTTCCTTGTGGTTGGCGGCCGTCTGGAGAGAGAAGTCGCTGTCTTGTTAGACTGAGCCACTCGGGACGTGTTTCAATCTGATTGGTGTTGAAACACTCGACATGTTCCTTGAAGAAATTCACCCAATCACGAAACACAGACGGTGCTACAGTGTTTTAACTTGTAACTAGTCTTGGAATCTTTTCGCGAAATATGCATGACCCTGACCATTTGTTTTTTATTTACGTCCGCAGAAGCGTGGCGTGCATTTGACGCTGATCGAATTGTATATCTAGAGGGAAACGGTTCGGCGGTAATTCTCGGGTGAGTGACGGGAACTCGCGGTCGGTTCCACCGTGGCGTGTCTCGAGGGGCGGGCAGCTCTCGCCGGCTGGCCTTGACCTTGGCTGGCCGCTGTTCCCGTCACCGCCTCGGGCCGCCTGGGGGTCCAGAGCGCCGCGCTCGTGCCTCGCTCGCTCTTTTCTCCGTTTTATCGCCATTCGTTCTTACGTTTGCAAACACACTTTAAACACGCAACTTGGACACGACATCTAAAATGTCATTCTTTATAGAGATAGGAAAAATTCGCGGGTTCATCTCGCGATAGGCTAGAATCCAAGTGCGTGTAACTTATTGCCGCTTCAGTGATTGGTAGAGACAGGAAAAATTCGCGAATTCATTTCGCGATAGGTTAAAATACAAATCGTTATACCTCAGTGCTGCCTCTGCTATTGGTTCACAACTCACCTGGATGACTCTGGGCCAATGAGAAACACCCAACCAAAGCTTTATCGAATCACAGGCTGCTACGCTGGAACGTCTCACAAGACAGCAGCCAATGAGTGGGTGGCATTTGACCGAGTGTACGTAGAACTATGGAGTTCATCCTACAGGTCATTGAACCCGCGAATTTTTCTGGTCCCTAGTGATTGGAACACAGTTTGCCTGAAGGACTGTGAGCCAATGAATGACCCTCAACGTAAGAAGTATCGAAGCATAAGCATCCCAGTTAGCAGGTGTCACGAGTCAGTAGCCAATGAGCTGGTGTAATATTCCCGCGTGCATAGAAGATCGTGGAGTCCATCCTAGAGGTCATTCAAACCGCGAATTTTTCCAGTCCCTATTTCTTTATAATAAAATAAAAATTTCAAAGCTGTCATCACTCATGAGTAGAGACCCGGAAATTTCGCGGGTTCATTTCGTGTTATGCTAAAATTCAAATAATTATACCTTAGTGCTGCTTCTGTCATTAGGTTCACTGTTAATCTGGAGGACTGAGGGCCAATTAGAGAACCTCACTCATAGAAGTGTCGAATCACAGGCTACCCAGTCGAGACGACTCACAAGTCAGCAGCCAATGAACAGTTGGCATTTGCCCGAGTGTGTAGAGGATATTGGAGTCTATCCTGGAGGTCATTGAACCCGCGAATTTTCCGGGTCTCTACTCATGAGTAGAGACCAGCAAAATTCGCGGATTCATTCGGTGATAGGCTAGAATTCAAACACATATACCTCTTAGATAATTTTGCTATTGGCTTACTGTTCATCTGAACGAATCTCAACCAGTTATAAACCCTCAACCAAAGAAGGATCGAATCACAGACAAACCAGCTGAGACGACTTACAAGTCGGCAGCCAATGAACTTGCGTTATTTGCCCGAGTGTACAGGTGTATGTGCTGTCTATCCTGAAGGCCATTGAAACCGCGAATTTTGCAGGTCTCTAGTCATGAGGACTGCCGACAGAAGTGAAAACCTTTTCGCAATTTTTACGAAAAAAAAATTATCACACTACAAATTTGTTTTATCACGTTAGTAAAATAACTCCTAAATTACTATAAAATACGCATTCCATAGTAATTGTAGGTATTAAAAAAATAAATAATGATGTTCTTAATTTTTAGGTTATATTGCTACAAAGACTCCGTTTTCTTCGTTATTCAAACTATATATCTATATGAGAATATTAATATATTTAATACTCACTTATTACTGCACAGTAATCGTATACTTAAGATTTAAAATTAAACAAAAACACAATTTGAACACTGTATTCACACATTCGATTCACATATGCACAGCACTGATGTACAGGGACTGAATACGCGTACTGGCTGCGCGCGCACCACTGAGTATATATTTATTTATTTATTCACGTCACGTGACCATGTCGATGACGACTTACATGAATTTACTCCCTATCCAAACGTTCCTATAGAAGTTTCCACTTCAAAAAATAAATGACCAGAATAATTTAAAAACATATTATAACACATATGTAAAACGTTGCGAAAGGTTTTGGTAATCGGTATCGATTGCGTGACATTTTTATACAGCAGTTATAACACACATAGTAAACATCTGTTGAAAAAAATTTGTGGCAGAACAACAAATGCAAGAGAGGTATAGAGTTAGTTTACAGAAAGAGCCTTTTAACTCTTAGTAATGGCCAGGGGAGAGTAAAACAAATGTGAGCGAGTGTTTCAGTACTCTAACTTCGGTAGCGAGCTAATTAGTGTGTTCTCAAAGTTTCAAATACACGTACAGTACGAAACTCGGGTTTTGGAACACGAAATTTAAAGTACAATTTTTTTAAATAATGCCGAACGTGGTAAGTACACGCAAATTGTGTTTTCAAGAACATTTGTTGACGCGAAAGCACACATAGTTTCCATGCCCGCCGCTAGAATTCGCTGCCATAGCAGCTGCGTCGATTATCGAATTATTCATTTTGCAGACCGAAATATTAAACTATATAATAAAACGCAAACGGAGCAGTCATATGTCGCACCCGCAACCCGCTACATTTTCTCCCCATTTGTGTGATAAATTATTTCAATTATTGATACGGCTTGATCGAAATTTAGCCTTTTCACCCGCCGTAGACACGATTAGGTAAAGTGGAAGGGATAAAAAATATTTCAAGCCATGTTCACTAAATCGTTTTTCAAAATATGTATTTAGTATGCTTCTTTTAAACCATTTGTTAGCACAGCACTTATTTACGAACGAATAGAGATGGCCAGTGCAAAAACAGGCGCAGTAGAACAGTCTCGTAATGCAGCGAAAGTTGGTGCAGTAGAACAGTTCCGTAATGCAGTATTTGATACGAATGAGGTTTGATGTATTTTGCGGAGGTTTTACAAATGCCCACTTTGAAATAGCTCGATATTGTTGGTTCTGTTCTTTTGGTTGTAATTAATTTCCTGCGCAAAAAAGGTGATGCAGTCTGTACTAACTCCCCAGGCTTCATAAGAGAACTTTTTTTTAAAGATTAGTTGAAAATATTGGTTGAAACGATGTCACTACGTTCTGTATTAAGAACTTCGTAGCTATTGTGTGCTTGGGAGTCGAGTTATGAGTCAACGACGTCATACGTTGCGGGAACCGAATCATTAGTGGCACGGACAGGTGTGAAGCCAACACTTGAAGTGTGGTAGACGAGCATTCGATATAGTTTAAGATGATTTTCGAAGTTCTTTATCAAAAAACTTGCCGATGGTTTCAAATAGGCATCACTCATATTCGTTGCGGTGCCTTTTAAGGCACCGGCGCGTGCTTCAGTTTCAGAAAAAAAGGCCTTAACGTGTAGCGTTTCTTTCACAAACTGCACGATGAGTGATAGCAGTCAGAAGAACAATGCATGCTACGCAATCTAGACATTCTTTATTATTAATTTTTTTGTAAGCACTGACAGTAGTTAATGAAATTCACGTATGAAAGTCGTCCATTAACTCGTTACGACATTTCCGAGGCCTTGGGCACGCACGCAGCGATGCTCTGCGGATAAGCTCGAGAACAAAAGGTGATAAAGCCAGATTCTGGCCTTGTTCGCGAGTCAGTTGACGCCGGGGATCCTTCAGAGAACAGCCTTGCTCGGTCAGTTCGCGAGGCAATTGCTTCGCACGGGACGGCCTGGATTCCTTCCCACGAGCACCAACAATGGCATGGCCACTTTCACTCCGCGCTCACATTGCTCTGGGGCGCAACTAACCTTCTCCGGAACGGGCACAGGGGCTCTATTGCCCTTAGGAGCTCGACCAGTTTGGGCTGTCACCTCCTCGGGCTGTGCAGATCGCTGCCATGCCAACTGGAGCTGTGGACTTTCAGAATGCTATCTCCTGCAGTTCTCCACTGTCCAACTTCAACTCCGGCATTCACCACGGCATACTAGTGCTTGTCGAGATACCTCCAGCATTCTCACTGGAGAACCAGTTTTTTTTTTTTTTTTGGCCATCTCAAAATATTTTTCTCAACATACACCCGACCAAATACTTTGTATTCACAACATTTTTTTTTCTTTGTGTCCAAGAAGAGACTTACTAGAAAAAAAATTAAGTAATTTAAAAACTTTTTTGTCTACCCTGCAAAAATATTTGGTAAAATCTTTTTGATGGCAAATTTTTTTTTGTAGTGTTCACAAATTTCTTTTTTTCCAGTATATTACGGAAACACACGGCCTGACGTGGCATTGGCGTGTGCTGCTGGGGAGGGGGGGGGGGGTGTTCGCAAGGCCGTGGCGTGCTGGTGGCAGCGAGGCCTTGTGTCGCGGCCGACGAGCGAGTCGCGCGGGAACACACACGTCGGCGCAAATTAAAACAAGGAAGAGAGAAAAAGTGGTTGAACAGTTCCATTAAAGGAGGCGCTAGGGCAATAACCAACAATTATTTCAGCATTCACGCACTGTTGGAAAGCACAGTTAATTTACGGACTGTTCCACGAAGGGCGCGCGCCAGAAACAAATGAGAAGTTCTTCGTAGTCGCTGATAAATGGACCGGCTGGATATGCACGTTGATGGAATATACTGTCTTCTTAAATTCTTATATATTAGCAGACATATATATATATATATATATATATATATATATATATATATATATATTAGCAGACTCGACAAGAATTTGAAGTTTTCGTCAACACTCCACGATGATTTGTGAGTTAACGTTCAAAATAAGTAGACTTAATTCTCGTGCGTTTAAGAAGACAGTGAAACATCAAGAAGATAACTGGTTGTGTGGTTGATTTTAAAGTTTTTTTTTTTTTTTGTAAAACCAACAATTATCTCAGTGGGTGGGAATTGTAAGGTTTGAATAACAAAATAATTTATAGCTGTGGTATTATGCACAATATCAAATCCATATAATGTTACGGTTAACCGTATAAATAGATGAATAATCGAAGACTTTTGTCTGAAACCGTTTCTGTAATGACCAAATCTTACTGCAAGGAACGACCAAAATGAGGTCGCGAAACAAACAAAAATGTACAGATTAGTACACACAGTATCGAACCCGTAAAAACAAATGTAAATTTTCTTAATATTGACAAAATCTTTGATCTAAATTTTTTTTTATAACTTATAACTGCAACCCTTAGCGCAAGGGTAGAATAAATTTGGTTTAATGATTAGCTTATAAGAATTAATGGCTTATGTTATTTTAATTAGTGTTTTACCTACCTGGACCAGGCCAATGCCAAGATAATGGCCAGGTTATTCTTATCGAGAAAACGGAAATGCTGGAAGAATTGAATGGAAACTACTCGAAATATTTCGGCTGTATGAAGTATTCAAAATGTTTGATCGATACTTCTGAAATATTTGAGAAAATATGGAATTCTTTATATACAGAAGGTTTCAGATAGTTCAGATTTTTCTCGAATGTTCTTGAAGTTTTCGGAATATTCTAGAAGCTTCTAATATGTTCCAGGGTGCATTGCTAGTACTCTAAATTTCCTGAATATTTGTGTGGGTATATGAAGCTGCATTATCGGGAGCCTTTCTTCAGTAGTCTACATAAATCTACCAACCTTTAGGCAAAGCACAAAGATTTATATGTTCATTTTTTTAAAGCAAAAAAGCGTGAACTCAGTTGGAATCCCAGACCCAGTCTCGTTATTTTGCAGGTAATAAATGAATTATTCACGTCTAAAATATAAGCATTGGCCAAGTGACATTCTTTTGTTCCTACATTTGAAGCTATTCCTGGCCGAAAACGGGTTATGCAACGACAATGACTATGTGGTTAGGTCTCACAGAGGGCATCATTTAATGCCTAGCATAGGCAAGTTAATCTACGTCATGAGAAATTCTTCAGTGCTGGTGGAAATAATGTATAAACATAATATTCAAGTTTTTTTTAAATGTTCTCTAATTATTTGTATTGCTAAATTGCATTTTTTTTCGAACACACCTCAGTATAGTTGCGTCAGCGCTGACACAGGTTTGGAAAAAGGCAACTGATAAAACTGTTTCTTCCTACCACAAAATATGTTTTATGTTTCTCATCCCTCTTAACGAAATATATTTTGTGATTAAATGTGGTGATCGCAGAACAGTGGCAGTATAATTTTCCTAATACTAACAATTCACATGTGGAACACGTCTGAAGTATTATGTTTTCACAACAAATATTTTGTGGGATGTAGACTACCTGTAATGTCAACATATTTTATTGGAGCCACAAGATAAAAAATTTCCAGTGAAAGAAAAGGCGAGGATCTAATATAATTTAAAACGTTTGAATCAGTTCCTTGTACCCGTGCAGTCATGTGTAGATTAAAAAAAAAAAAGTTGCTAGTTGGTGCTTGTAGCAAGAACTCGCCGATTTCTCATATAACTCGTAACAAATAATCAATTGTGACATTCTTGGAACCAGTGATATTCGCGAGAATCTAAATCACAATTTCGCGTAATATTCGTATAACCGTTTTGTATTTTTAACTAGCTGTACATTGATGAATATCACACCTTATTTGTTTACCACGTTCGCTAAAAATTTTAAATACTATAATTTTATGGTAGACAGTTGAACAGTAAATAACATTTAAACTCAAACATATGTTTCCCTTTCATTTTATCATTCATTGAATCTTTACCAAGTTTGTTTTATGTATGTTTAATCGTCTTGCAGCTGTAGAAGTTAGGTCAAAATATCAAAACGTAAACAATAAGAACTAAAATATGTCGAGTGCGTTGTAATGCATAAACGATTCTGTGTATCAAATTTGGAGTCCTATAAATATATTGACTCAAATATATAATAATAGTAGCAGATATGTCTTGTGTCTTGAAATGCAATTGCCTTGTGCAGTTACTTATAGATATTATTAGCGATAAAGTTTGTTCTCACGTGTATTCACAGCATCCAAATTTAGATTAAAATTGTTATAAGGTTTGCAGAGAAATAACAGATCACTCTGGCAATGCTAAGGGTTGCCGTTTTAAAAGATAGTGACAAATTCTCTGAACTTTCTTAGAAATAATGCATTATTCGAAGGCTTTACTTCCTCCTTAACTTTGTGGGATCGTCTATACGTGTAGTTGTTTAAAAAAAAGTAATTGTAGCTTCCGTATTTCCTTCAAGATAACTGATTGCAAAGGTAATTTATGGAACAACTCAGCTAAAAAAAACTAATAATAATTGTGCTGTTCAAAATATTTTATATAGGTATCACCGAAATTATTGTGAAGCTGCCGTGCCGACAATAAGTTTACGCAAAATAATTCATTGCCTTTCGTACTATTGTGATATTCGGTGGTATCACAACAAATTTTTGGGATCAACTGAAATAGTCCTGAGATGGAACTCAAAGAAGTCAGGCACAAATAAGGTACTAACTTGGCAGATGGAGGATTGAGGAGGTTTTTTAACCAAGGTAATTAATAATCCGCACACGGAGTATGTTTATCGTGACGTGACTGTGGTCCCAGGGATGTGGCATATGGTGAGAAAAAATGTTTTTGTTACTTCATTTTAACATTTATTTTGAATGTTTTAAAATATACTATAAAACTCGCGTGTTTTGTAACATAGCTGAGAGTCGTAGAGCCGTGGATTTGACTCGGAACTCTCACATTGCACCCCGGTGCTGTGGCATTTGACCTTTGCCGTTGACCAATCGTAAATTGTTATTTCTACTGAAATTATATACATCGATCACGAATTTACTGAAAATATTTTCAAATCTTAAGACAAAAAAAAATAAAAACTCCTTTCTTGTTCAGGCTCGTTTCATTCGTACTGTATGGAAGCCATTTTAAATATACATGTACTCAAAAAAGTATAAAAAAATCCGTATAGGCATACACACAGTGAAAAAAATTACTTTACAAACAACAAGAATGAGCTATTTAACGCATCACTAAGTGTGATGTATGCATAAAACTAATGCTTAGTCTAAATAAGCGAACATTAAAGTTCTTATGTTTGAATGAACGTAAAGATTTGGCATTAGCGTTGTGTGTGTAGTATTAGAAAAAGAAAGCTTTAAAAACTGATTTTCAAAGAATTCTTTGAAAAGTTTTTATTTACTGTCTATTCGACTCTCAAAGTTCTAAGAAATACGGAAATGCGCTACTTAAAAAGTGTATAGGTCAAATTCATTTTTAGACATTACGCCTCGGTAAATTGTCAGTAAGTTTGCGTGAAATTTTGCGCAGTATTTCTCGTATTTTAAGAATTATGTTAGTTATGTTTCTCGGACTCTTATTAAGTACATGTGGAATTTATGATTCATAATTGTGAACATTTCTTAAAAAGCGATCATTGAAAATTCGCAAAACACAACCCAAACCAAGTTATCATATGAAACGCAAACTCCTAACTTGCATTTAAAACACAGTGCCAGCTTAGAAAGCCAAAATGTTATAGTGAAAATAAGAATATTAAATTATCTGAAAATTGTAGAAAACTGTAAAAATTAGACTTCGAATGTTAAATATAAACTATAAGACAATCAGTGCGTAGTGCTAGATAATTTGAAAATTCAATGGAGTAACAGGTGTATTTTGGTATTTTCCTTGTAAATTTTAAGATTTAAAACAGTTGAAACACTGGTTGGACATGGAAGAGTTGGATAATTAAATGAAGACTCTCTGTAGCAAATCTGCATGTGTTGTTTTTTCCCCTGCAAATTTTCTCAGTGAGCTCTGTGAGATGGAAATAGTAGAAGATTATATGACATATCTGTAGGGACCGGAAAAATTCGCGGGTTCAATGACCTGTAGGGTGAACTCCATAGTTCTACATACACACGGTCAAATTTCGCCCACTCATTGGCTGCTGTCTGGTGAGACGTCCCAACGTAGCAGCCTGTGATTCGATACAGCTTTGGTTGAGTGTTTCTCATTGGCTCAGAGTCATCCAGGTGAGTTGTGAGCCAATAGCAGAGGCAGCACTGAGGTATAACAATTTGTATTTTAGCCTATCGCGAAATGAATTCGCGAATTTTTCCTGTCTCTACATATCTGTGTCATTTTTTTTTCTTTTCGGAACGGGGATGGCATAGTAAGCCGGGAAACCACTCCAATCAAGCCATTCTGTATCAGTTCGAAATAAGATTTTTTTTTTTATTAACTTCTGATACAGTCATCACCTCGCTGCAGCTAGTTCATCCTATTAAAAACTACATAATAAAGCCCTTTTAAATTCATGCTGCACCGCAGGAGTTTCTGCACCTCCCCCCCCCCTGGCCCAGGCAGAACCCTTTGAGGCATTACGCGGTGGACGCGAACGAACGAGCCCCCCCTCACCCCTGCTCTTTGATGGAGGTCCGTGCGTTGGGGGCCTCGTCTGCGTGATGCAGGGCGTGGAAGGGGAAGGAGGGGGTGGGGGGTGGGGAGGAAACCAACCCCAAGCCTTTTTTTTTGTCGCGGAACTGGAACAAGAACAGTCTCGTTCGAAATGAGCGCATTTTTTTTTTTTCTGATCGCAAGTTCCGACGATCTGTGGACCCGCCCGTCCGCAGCTTCAAGGGTGGCGCGTACAAGATCTATAAAAACCGTATGTTTTGAAAAACGTACGGCATTCTATCGTTGGGCATGGGATAAATGTAAGACAGGTTGTGTTTGAATTGAAAAAAAAAAAATTGGTTGTCTGTAAAGTCGGTTTACGGACGATAGTTTAACGTGACAACGTCATAACAAAACATTGATGAATGATTGCATACTTTTATGAATAAAACTGAATCATTTTTATTTTAATAATAAAAGAACAAATACTTGAAATTATACTAGTAATCAGATTTTTAAAATGCAAGAATAATTAACCTTTATTGCCGAAATTGTTGTTGTAATAACAATAAGCAATGAAAACCACATTAACTTTTCACTTCACTTTATAAACAGTCGACGAAACAGTTCACGTGTAGATGACTTGTAATTAATTTTAAAAACTGGCGTTTAGCTCTAAAGTTTAAATATAATTATGAACAAGTTTTCATATAAATAAACTGTAATCAAATATCTATCATCAATTATATGAATCACCATAATTTTTTAGTCAATTGTAACACAACCTATTATTACTGCACTCGCTGACAGCGTAACGTAACACAGCGTAACGGAACAATGAGCATAACGGGACAGCGTAACGGAACAATGAGCGAAACGGGACACAGCGTAACGGAAAAATGCGCGTAACGGGACACTTTTTCGTGCGTGCAGCCGGCGTTCATCGATTTATTAGACGTTATCACGTCAAAAAAAAGTCGCTTTACGGACAATAATTTTACGTGATAACGTCATAAGAAAGCATTGATGAAAAATTACATACTTTTTAATTTTCAAAAATTTTTAACGTTTTTGAAAATTTAATTTAAATAATTTGTTTAAATATAATCACGAACAATTAGTTAAAAAGCCCGCCTTAACCTGTTTGATATTATAGAAGATTTTCTCGCATGGTGGTTGGCCGGTTCTTGCACGCTCGGCTCAGACGGAACGTGACAATTTTTCGTGCGTGCAGCCGGCGTTCATCAATTTATAAGGCGTTATCGCGTCAAAAAAACAAACACACTTCCCTACTACCCTGTGACACCACCAGTGCAACGGTTACGTCATGTCTGCGGGAATAAAACTTTCTTTTACGGGGCATTAGACGTTCTCGTTGCTCGTCCTGCAGTTGAAAACACATCGTGCGTGATCCCTTGATTGTGTGTGTCAGATCCCGTGATTATTTTGACCAGTGTATTTTATTTATTATTTGCCATATAAATTTATTTTAGGTCCAACTTTAAAACCGAATATCAGTCTTGGTAAGTACCTTTGACAGTAAGTCGTGCGTGTATGTGTATGTGTGTTGTTTTATTTTTTTTCGTGATTTACCTGCAGCCGAGTTTCTGCGTCGAATTCGCACTCCCTATAGATGTGATGAAACTGCGGTGGCGTACCATTGCCTTCCGCAGTAGGTACGAACAGCCGGTCCTGAAAACGGGAAGGAAATTTCCCACATGCGAACATTTTTAACCTGGTCAGGAATCGAACCAGTCATACAGTCATACAGTCAGCATCTGTGACCGCCGATCCAACAAGTCGTGCTACTTTGTTTTAATTTTTGGCTTGAAGAGACCTGCGAAATTCGCGGTTTCGATGGCCTTCAGGATAGACTGCACATACCCCTGTACACTCGGGCAAATAACGCAAGTTCATTTGCTGCCGACTTGTGAAGGACTGTGAGCCAATGAATGACCCTCAACGTAAGAAGTATCGAATCATAAGCATCCCAGTTAGCAGGTGTCACGAGTCAGTAGCCGATGAGCTGGTGTTATATTCCCGCGTACATAGAGGATCGTGGAGTCCATCCTAGAGGTCATTCAAACCGCGAATTTTTCCAGTCCCTAGTTATAAGTTAAAACACTGTAGCACCGTCTGTGTTTCGTGATTGGGTGAATTTCTTCAAGGTATATGTCGAATGTTACAACACCAATCAGAGTAATTTGGTGCGAAAGCAAACGCGTCCTGATTGGCTCAGTCAAATAAGGCAGCGACTTCTGTATACCTTGTTGCAGTCTAATAGGCGTTCAGATTTATTCGCGAAAAATGCTTGCCCCTACTTATTGGTGATTTTCCAGTCACCGCCCGGACGTATTATTGAAATTTTTGAGAGTTTCGTCGCTTCGACGTGTTTGTGACCGATGGACAGCTGCACATGCCTTACCGGGGACTCGAACCCAGAACCCCTCGCAACGTGCGTTGGCTTCTCCGAGGCCGGTTCGCTGGACCCCGAAGGCTGCTCGAGGATCGCACGCCAGGAGGGGAGGTCGGCGGCAGTTTCCAGAAACTCCCCCGGGCGTGGAGCTAAGTAGCGGGCCATTAGCCGCGGCGATAGTGGCGACAAAGGAGCGCCTCAGTCGCGCGCCAGGGATCGGCCGGCCCGGTCTGTGCGAGGGGGGTCGCAGGCTCTGGAACAGGTATTGCTCCTCGTGCATGCCTACGCACACACGCGTCCATACGTGGTTCTTCCCATCGGGCTGTAGAGCACACCAACTGAAACCTTGCTCCAATGCGTGCGGCGTACAAATATTAATTAGACTGTTTTTTTTTTTTTTTTTGCGTTTTTGCGTTTTTGGACCAAACGTGATCTTTCCATATTCGTTCACATTCATTCACAGAATATTTTAACTATTAGAAGAACCATTTTCTTTACCTCATAAAATAATAAGCTATGGCTAGGGACTGGAAAAATTCGCTGTCTCGATGACCTTTAGGATAGACTCCACGATCCTCTATGTACTTGTGCAAATTACACTTGCAGATTGGCTACAAATCCGTGACACCTGTCAACTGGAATGCTTGTGATTCGCTGTTTTTTTTTGTTGTTGAGTATTTTTCATTGGCTTAGAGTCATTCAGGTAAACTGTGGTTCAATCACTGAAGCAGCATGAAGTTGAACTAGTTTGGATTCCAGCCTATCGCGAGATGAATCCGCGAATTTTTACGGTCTCTAGCTTATGGCTAGAGACAGGAAAAATTCACGGGTTCATTTCGCGATAGGCTAGAATCCAAGTGCGCGTAACTTATTGCCGCTTCAGTGATTGGAACACAGTTTGCCTGAAGGACTGTGAGCCAATGAATGACCCTCAAAGTAAGAAGTATCGAATCATAAGCATCCCAGTTAGCAGGTGTCACGAGTCAGTAGCCAATGAGCTGGTGTAATATTCCCGCGTACATAGAGGATCGTTGAGTCCATCCTAGAGGTCATTCAAACCGCGAATTTTTCCAGTCCCTAGTTATGGCACGATGCACCAAGCTGAAGATGCCGCACCTGCGCTGTTTCCGCGCCTGGCACTGACGTCTGAACAGTCTAGACGCCCTGCTGTGTCCAGTGTCGTTGGTTCGACCCCAGCCTCGGCAGGACACGGCTAGAAGCATCCACAGGGCACCGAAGTGGTTTGAAGCTCAGCACCATGTTAAAGGTCCTGCCATTTAAATTTTGGATTAGGACACACCATCCTGAATCCCACGATCATTTGCTGTACTTAACATTTTGAGCTACTTATCCACATTTTTTTTACATTGCTAGACAATATCACATCCACCCCAGCTTTTCTTCTTTGTTGAATAAGTAGAGACCGGAAAAATTCGCGGGTTCACTGACCTGTAGGATGAACTCCATAGTTCTACGTACACTTGTTCAAATGCCACCCACTCATTGGCTGCTGTCTTGTCAGACGTCCCAACGTAGCAGTCTGTGATTCGATAAAGCTTTGGTCGGGTGTTTCTCATTGACCCAGAGTCATCCAGGTGAGTTGTGAGCCAATGGCAGAGGCAGCACTGAGTTATAACTATTTGTATTTTAGCCTATCGTGAAATGAATTCGCGAAATTTTCCGGTCTCTACGAATAAGTCATTGTCTAACTGGACCCAGTATGCAACAAATCTCATTGTAATCATTACATTTTACCAGCATTGACTTCAATAAATGCCCAAAGCTAAATCCTATACCATTTCGAGACAACAATTTAAAAACTTTTTTGGAAATCTGCGGCAAAATAACTAAAAAAAATGGCGGGACCTCATTACCCTTAAACGTGTGTGCATATCCGTGCAACGTTAAAAGAACAGACGTAACGTGTGCCATTTTGACCACACGGGTTTTTCAAAACTTCTCCAGCCAGAAGGAATCGTTTAGATCTCTGGCAACTGCAACATACTTTTAATATAAATTCTGAGTAGGATTGGTAGTTTTCACAAGTCCAGCCGAAAACAATCTCTGTTGAATTCTGGCGCGATAAATGTCCCATCCGTGGAAGTTTTAAATGAAGGAATTAGTCGTACTCTGATGTGTATTTGGTAAAAAAAAAAAATTATCAAAGATTGTTTTTTCAGATAAATAAAATGTGAAGACATTGTTCAACTATAACTAAATGACCAACGGGAGTTCTGCTTTAATGCAAGTGTTTGAACCAACAGTGAATAATGAAAGCTACTTGGGCTTATAATTAGTGTTGACCCAGACGTTTCGTTTTGCATTAATTTTTTTTTGAGTACCACATTTTCCGTGTATAAATTTATAACTTTAATTATATTTGCTCGTTTTTAAATGCGTGGCACATAAGCGAAATGCAATAAATGTTTTCGGAAAATTTTTTCACAAACCCAGCTATAGTGGCTCCGGTCTCGTCGTTGCTTCGTTGTCAGTTGGCTTGGCCCGCGACGTCAGGGCTGACTCACGCTGGGAACCATTAACTGATTGTGTATCAGCGTGCGGCGTGCTTTCACGCCGACTGCAGTTTTCACCGAGCATATCGTAAAAGGCTGTGCCGCCGAGATAGTGTGCGAGTACATGCGCAGCAGAAACATCCAGAAACAACCGAGTGTCGTGCTCTGTTGTCCCTTTCCACACGTACCACGATAGCCTGTAAAGCGCTATTACATAACTCTCGGTGCCCAGGCGACGCTATTGGGAAATCTTGTTCGTAAACAAAAATTGATTTTTTTTTAATGGCAAGTTACATTAACGTATCTGTTATACAACTGAATTACTATGAAGACACAACTTAAACATTAACTTTTATTATGCTGTGTTTCTCTTAGGGGTCGTCCATTAATCACGTGATGTTTTTTGAGCAAATTTTTAATCCCCCCTCCCCCCTAGTGATTTGTGGTGAGGTTTCAGACTACCCCCCCCCCCCCTCCGCTCCAATAAATCACGTGTATTTTTTTTTGTACAAAATATTTTTAAAAATTTCAGAATATTATCTTTAAATATAGGTATAATCTAATTTAATTCTGGAAAATTAAGCACAGTGATAAAAATGTCCAGACACACATTAAGGTTGCAGGTTTATTCTCACTGGCATAAAAATAATAAAGGAAAGGCTTATATGTGATTTACGCATGTATTCGGCGCCAAAATCACAGTCTTTACTGGCGACTGGCAAGCCGAGCCGGGTGGTTCATGTTGCGGCGGGCGGGGATATTGTTGCCTGGCTACGGCGAGTCAAGGTCACGCGTCGCTTTTCGGTTAAGTAGAAATCGCGCGAAAAAATAAATACACGTGATATCTCTCTACACCCCCCCCCCCTCCCCCCTTGTGATATTTCGTGATTTTTTCCGATCCCCCCCCCCCCCCCTTTTCGAGCTTCACGTGATTAATGGACGATCCCTTAGCAGTAAAACCGTGAAAAAAACTGACATTGAAACAATAAACAATAGAGAGACTAACATACAGGTGGGGTAAAAATTTTTTATTAGTGTCTCTCTAGGAATTTGCATTAAAATTAAAACAGTGAATTAAAATACAATTTCTGAATAAAACATTTAATGTTATTTGACAAATAAGTCACAAGGGATAGCCTGTCGTTACTGGTTTCAGTTAGAATGTTGCATTGGAGCTGAACAACAAGTATCATTATATGTTTTAATGCTTCTTTTATAATTAACTAAATGCCAAGTTCTGCGCTGCAAAACGTAAAAACGCTTCCAAAGTTGAAGACAAAATAAATTTAATTTTTAATGGGCTCTTTCAAAGTAGTTCAGAGTTAAGGGGCCTCCCTAGTAGCTTCAGAAGTTAGCGGAACACTATGTTTTTTAAATAATGATGGGACTTTATTGATCGACACTACGAATCTGAAAATTTTTCACCCACGAGAAGATACTACACGAATTGTCTGTATACTTTTACATTTATGTTTTTTTCTATCAAAATATGAAATAAAAAATCACCAACTTGTCCAACTTTGGGGCCATTTTATACTGCTTAGGAGAATGACAGAAAAAAAGTACAAGTCTAGAAAAAAATATAATTTTTTTCTGAAGAAATTCATGTATTTAAAACATATAGTCATCGCTTTGAATTCCGAGATATCTTTTCCGCAATTTCTGCAAATCCTGAAAGTTTTCCACCGTCTCGTGCTGCCGCTCGGCGAAGCCAGCTCGCCGCCCACGGCTCAGGTAGCGTGGTGGTGGACCCTGGCCCGGAGGGGAGGCAGGCTACCTGTGTGTGTGCGTGCGTGCGTGAGAGGGAGACAACCCACAACCGCAAAGGTAAGATAATCCCGTGACCGAAAGAAATTCTCAGAATTGCTTTTAGTGTGCCTCGCCACATACCATGTGCTCGACTTACTCTGTGCGTATATTCGTGTATCTCTAAAACATCGCTTTTTTTTTAACTACTAATATCCTAAAGTTTACAATACTAGATCATGTATTACGAAATAAAGTATTGAAACTGATCAATCAACACGTTGAAATTTGTCGTACAAACTATTTATTGGTGACTTTACAGTCTCGCTAGCTAATTCGACAAAATTTTTATTTAACTTTTAACATGAACATACACTTCAGTGTTTTCCTTCTATTTTTAATAAATATTAAAAAAACAATTATTATACTACCCTAAATTTTTTTAAATTATTATAGTTTTCCAAAATGATTTTACGCATCTTACAACGCTGAAGAAAAATTTATACTGGTATTAACCAAATGGTTAACTATTTACAAAAGTTTTCATACTTAAAAATGTAGGTTTATATAAAATGTATCTTAAACTAAAAGAAAAATCATATTTTGAAAACTAAATGTTATTTTTCTATGTTTTTTGGTTAGATAGATATCTGATGGTCTTCTCTGTTTTAAAAATGTTCATGGAATGAAAAATAAAAAATAAAAACAAGGGAAGATCTATAATAAATAAGCTAGTCAGAAGTATATATATGTTCCTCCTGGCGCAGGAGTCACGAGGAGTATTGAAGATGAGGTCAGTGACCGATCGCTCACATATGTAATTATGGATGGTACGTTATTAATTACAAAATTCAAAAACCATTTGGAAGTTAAAAAGTATAAATAGTGGCAATGTTTAATGAAGATGACGTAAATTTTCAGATAAACTTATTCCTACAGCTCGATTAATTAATAAGGACAGGAAATAAATTTTTTACAGCAATTATACAAAATTATTAAAATTTTACAAACCACAATTAATTTATCCAAAAACCAAAATTAAGTAAATATTGCCCATACATTACAACATCCACGAAAGAACCTTGCAAATTATTATTTTTAGATGCATTATTTTGCATTCAAGTTCTTTTTGTTTAATACTTCACCTACTTATAATTGTTACATATTTGGCACATGGTCCGTCACGCCCAATTAAAGGGCCTGAATAAAAAGAACGCGTTTCTAATCAAATTTCACGCCTGTTACTTTACCTGCAACCCGGAGCAGTGTGACATAAATTATTGTACACTCGTGACGTTGGCAATCAACTTAAATATTATTGAGTTAAAACTAAACATAACTATAACGGATAATCAAAAAAAAAAATGTAAAATTTTGAAAGCTTGTTATGTTTTTATATAGTACACAAAGCAGTTAAACCATTAATCATTTGTTGTTGAAAAAAAAATCCGTAATCTTTCATGCTTTTTTCCTTGATTTTTATTTCCAGATATTTTCGTTCTAGAAAAAAATTAAGGTAGCCTTATTCCAAATTTGTTATGATAGACGTTAGTTAACTAATAATAAAAAATTCGCTTTACAACCACAGCTTGTACACAAGTCGTAAAAAAACATGGGTTCTACTTACAGGCCGTATTGAACTTAGTAGGTTTATGACAAACACAACAGCAATAAACATTATGGCTGAGTCTGCTTCCATGTACCTACACTTTTGTTTTAAGTTATCACTTTTAAAGCGGGTAAAGTGTACCTATCAAGTAGCTTAGCATTACCCAAAGTGAATGTCGTGCTCCAGAAAATGTTCGAACTATGTAATATTTGCATCACTGTTGCGTTACAGACCTGCAACTTTTTTCAGTGCGCGATGTCACTCTTATGTAAAAATATGTCGTGTTTAGCGCAAACGTGTTCGAATGAATCCACATAGAGCTGCCAAAGAATACCTATCGATGTCGGCAACATACATAAGTATGCAAACCATCGTTTACAAGTGTATTCATACGTAAGTATATAACTGGCGGCGGGCCATGATGCAGTTGGTTCTTCGCGTACAGTCCACTGACGGGATAAGAAGCGTCAAAGATCTTATATGGCTATTCTGTAAACTTGTATGTAATTTCACTGCCTGCTTTAGACAAACAACATCCATTACTTTCAGCTTTGGCTTGAAAAGAATTACTCCGGCCATCTTTCTTATAAGACTTATTTCAGCTCCTCGTGCGACCAGTGTGTATAATTTGTCCGCGGCCTTATCTTTGGGTGAAAGTTATTTGGAAGGGAAGTTGTGTTGGTAATGTTATTGTTCATCATGTATTACATAACAATTCGACTTAGATACGCACATGTGTTTTTAAAATATAGGTATGTTTAATAACTTGCAATACAAAGTACCTGTGTGTTGAATTTCATGTATTGAATTTTTTATTACATGATGTACGAACATAATAATTACAATATTTCATGAGAAATTTTTAACACTTTTTACAAAGCAATCTCTAATTTCTTCCACACCTCATGGTTAACCTTACTATTTTATTTCATGTTTCAGTTGATTTAAACTGTTTGGAATCATAACAATGAAGAATATTAGTTTCAGTAAATTTTATGAGAGGATTTACTTATTACATTAAATATACCTCAATTTTTACCTCAAAGGAAAAAGTTGCATATCATTAAATGATAAATATTTGTTTCCCTTTAATATAGTTTATGAACATAACTTATTGTGATAATACCTATTAGTTAAATTGTGTTTTTGCAATGCTCTCCTATTGCAGTAAAATTCTTGGACAAATTGAATAGCATATAGTCGATCTTTAACATAAGCTTTTAGAATACATAAACGTAATAAATTATGTTCTCGTGATTTTAACAATTAAATATTTCTTCGCATGAAAAAATTAATAAACTAAAAAAATATTTCAGTAAATTTATACTCAAGGACTAAAAATGTTTATTTTAGTTTTAAAAAATATTGTATGTATGTATACTTTTCTGAAAAAAGTATATTCAAGAAAACAAATTTTCTTCTTTTTTATTTTGATCTTGAACTTACTTGACAAGCAATATTGAACTTCAACTTTATACTTTCGGTATAGCACTTTTCGATTTATTCTTCTTCAAACGGGAATTAAAAGTAATGAATAAATAGTATTTTCCTCTATAATTATTGCAGCCGTATACTGAAAAGTTTAACTTTCCTTTATTTGCATGACGCGGAACTCCTAACTAGACAAAACGTTTGTTATTTATTTTGAACGTTATATTTATGTTTCCTTTCGAACTTAAATGAAACTCTTAACATTTAATTTCATCAAAAGTTATACAATATAAGTATCAAGTTAAAATATTTTTAAGTGAAGTTGTGGCTATTTTGTTGTTGAAAATGACACTCTGAAGTTTGAATAAAAGTGAGAAATGATGAAATTATATTTGTAGTTAAAAACAGTTAATTCATTTCAAATTAAATCTTTTGTACATGCATATTGCCAAATAAATTCCACAATATATTAAATTCTATGCATTTGAATCTATTCGTATATTCTGCAGCATTAATTCCTATAAGCAAATACTTATTACGTACAATGTACTTTTAGTCCTGTCGTATAGTTATACAAAATTTTTTATCAAAATTATTGTTTCGTCTATGCAGTTATGGTTGAAAAAGAAAAAAAGTAATTTATATTATTTTTAAATTCGGTTGTTAGTAAGAACACGTATTTAGTGTAATATGACATACATTATTCTGTTTATTAAAACATTACTATCGATAACTCTATTTTAGATTTATCTGTCTATGTTATAGGTATTTCAGCTTGATTCTTTTTCTTCGGCTTATGACAGCAGCAAATTTTGTTTTATCGCATATGTAATGTTTTTATGTTTTGCATATTATAATTAATGAGTTAGTATTTGTTAGCGGGTGAGGCTTTTTCACAAATGGACGCGTTCTTGGCGGCTAGCAGGTAGGACGCGTGTATTACGCAGGCTGGATAGGGAAGTACGACTGCGGGCGAGCTCCATGATAGAAGCAACGGGAGAAGTAGCACTCGGCTATTTGTATAGGTTGGGATAGCTGTGCGAATGGTAGAACAGACCACAGGTCTATGGTGAGGAAAAAGGTCCCAAGCTCGACATCCCGACGATGAGACCGTTTACGAACTGTCGATGGATCATCAGGAATGTCAACAACTTGTTCAGAAACTTGAGTCCCTCTTTCAAAATTCAGTTTAATACCTGGAGATGACTATATTCGATGTTCTACCAAGCGAAGCAAACTCTTAATTCATTACTAGTTGATGTTTAATATTGTGACGCAAAATAAAATTGTGAATTAGCTTACTTTGCTCATGCTAGGTTTTACAAGTTTGGTCAAAGTTAATTAAATGAATAAAAATTGTGTCCCTTTGCTGCTGGCTACCCGCAAGAAATTATCATGGTGAATAATAGATAATAATTTAAATCGACATGGAATATTATACGATTTTTATGGGATTGTGTTTTGGTAATGGTGTGTGTATTTTTAAGAAACTGTCTTGTGTATTTTATTACATTCACTTCACGTAACGAATTGTCTGAACGTAATGTTATTGTTTGTTTGTTTTAATATTTCGTTTAATTGAACAATAATTAGGGACCGGAAAAATTCGCGGATTCAATGACCTCTAGGATAGCCTCCATTATCCTCTGCATTTCTTAAGTAAACACGCGTGTTCATTGGGTACTAAATTGTGAGGCGTCCACCAGGTAGCTTGTGATTCGACGCTTCTTTGGTCGATATTCTCTCATTGGTCCAGAGAGTTCCAGTTAAACTGCGAGCCAATAGCATAACCAGCAGAATTGAACACATGTTTGAATTTCAACCTATCACGAAATTAATACGCGAATTTTTCCGGTCTCTAACAATAATACATAGTTTGCCGCTTCGAGCGACTACAGAAATGACAATACAATTAGTTTACAGTGTTCCAAACATTTTAGTTTCCTCTACTGAACATGGGGCGAATATGTCTTATGTTATGTTTACTGAAACCATATCATTATACATGCTAAGTGAGATGTTGCGATTGAGTAGAAGCGAAAATATGTCTTAAAACCCTGGTAATGCTATGAATTCCATTCATTAGTTTACTCGGTGATCCGCAGGGTCTGTTGTTATGACTGAATACATGTGCACTTCCTCTATGTAGCGTGGCTTCATTGAGATGAAAGCATAGCTCACGTTGATGAAATACTTATTAATTAAAAAATAAAAATGTTATTTTATGCTTCAATTTCTGTTAGTGTCGTACACAGATTTAAAATGTAATGCAGAGTTCCTTAGTTTTATGTATATTGAAATTTGCTCATGTGTAGAGTAGTTATTAAAAGCATAAAAAACATATATGACGAATTGTTGTGTATTATTTCCATTAGGCGTAACTATGAAAATAGATAAGATTTTATCATTATATGAAACCTACATTTGAAATGTTGGCGTTTAAATATTTATAAAAGCGTGTGAACTCTTAAAGCGCTATTTATCTATTTAGGAAGTAGGTAGTTTCTTTGATTTTAGAAGGTTTTTTTTAACAAACAACTAAATTAATTCAAAAATTTGAACTACTGCAAGCAAAAAATACTTTATTCAATTTTTATTTTAAAATTAGCCTTATATTCTACCTTGCTTACACTTTATTATCGAAAAGGATTTTTTTTGACAGAGATGAATACCGTAAATTAATACACAAAACAAACATGTTTTCGTATGATACAATAACAGCTAGTGACAGTGACGAAACCAAAATTATTTTGATAGTTTGTATAGAAAATCCCCAACAGTAGTGGTGATATATTTAGGGATTTCGTTGTAGATGGGTACTATTTCACAATAAAAAGGAGTTATCGTCAATTATCAAAGCAGCCATATTTCGTATCTTCTTTGACAGCCTAAATACAGCACCAAATTACGTACTTGGCTAAAAATTAATTCCAGCTGCATGTGTACATTCCGGGAGGAGGGGAAAAATCTCAGGGTGGCCCGAACCTCCCTGAAATAAAAAAAGCCCATCGGATTTTCGCCCGTGATTCCAGCTATACATTTCACTGACACCTTGAGCACAACAGTCAGTGCACACTGAGTTCTTACATACCACCCGCACTTGTCTTCGATAAAATCTGAACTCAGGTGGATTCAGCATGACTGACTAAGCCTGCAGTCTGAATCCACCTGTAGGCCGCTGTTGCAACAGCTAAGAAATTTACACTGCTCGTAAACAGTCTGTATGTAACTCGGAACGGGATTCCAGTTCATTCGTGTATATTTATTCATCATATTATGCAACGTTAAAGTCATTAAAACATATTAAAAAAAATAAAATGCTAAACATGTAATAAGTGCCAGAAAATAATAATATGCTGTAATATTTAGTGTACCTAAATACGACGTGAACCCTAGAATACAAAGTTGACGATGTGTCGTTGGTGGGATCACTTGTTTGTTCCTGACATTTTTTTCTCTACAGAATTTTAAAGTGAGTTTGACATGTACTTTTTCTTCAGGAAGTAAGTTAAAAATTTGTTTGTCGTTATTGCGATTTCAAAAGTTGATTTGTGTCTAAGAGTAAAAATATTTAATATTATTTTCATCATTTTATTCCCAGTTTTATTACTCAATCTATTAGTAGGACGTGATTTCTCGTCGCGGTGCGGAAGACTTTTATGAATGAAAGCATAATGTTCGTGAAAAACCATTCATCACACAAATGTCAGTTCTAAAGTATAATGTTGTAAATTTTTTTTTAATTATAATAATTTTTACAATTTTTTTTCTGAAAACACAAGCTTACGCATCAATTTTTGGTGACAATTTTTTGTAATGTATGTAAATCTATTAATTATGTAGAACATAATTAAAAAATAAAAATAAATGTTTTAAACAGAATTGACGATTGTTTGTATTTAATGGATATGGACTGGATCGCAACACTAATTTAATGTTTCAAGTTAATAAACACTGTCAGGAAGCAAGCAAGGCAATATGAGAACATTATCTTTTGGTTGAATGTAGCGAAAGGGAAAAACAGTCACCTTTCTTGCCACGATCTTGTTCGCAGATAACGCAGGTATAAGTAGTAAATGGACTCCACACAATGACAACCCTCCCATTATTCCGCCCCCCTCGCTGAAACCCTCTCCCCCCTCCACCGCGGCGCAGGCGACAGGCTCAGGTATATCGCCACGCCCAACCACTGGCAGTAGCACGTGGCCAGTGGCCCACCGCGCTAAACATTTTTACTAGGGAGGCCCCTTAAGTCAACGTGTAGAACTATCTCGACAGTAACCACAGTAGCATAGAAAAGTATTTTCTGGCCCTGGCTTTTGGCAGTTGAGCCGAGAGTGGGTCAATGACCGACCTCTCTGACGTCACGGCGGTCATCTTGGATGATCTTTCACCTTGACCTTTGACCTTCAAAATTTGCCCAAATTTCTCGAAAATCCGCCAAATTTTCCAATTTTTTGGAAAACAATTCCGCCATAAAATCTCAGAAAATTAAAAAAAAAAATCTCTCTATTTCGAGGGGAAAATTCCCGTTTTGAGGAAAAATTTCCCGTTTTATTCCTCGAAAATTCCAAAATTCGAAATTCGAAAAACCTCAAAAGACTTCTGCGTTAGAAAGAACCAAAAGTCCGCAAAGTGGCTTCACAATCTAGCTCTACAAGCCGCTCGAAGCCGCCGAGGTCATGACCGCCATATTGTAATTGTTGCGTAACCGTTGCAATTATCGTTACGACCGCCATCTTTAAAAACTGTATTTTTATGCTAGAAAATCGGGAAATAATTTAAATGTATAAAAATCAATTAATAAAATTTTTATAAAATATTATTTAGAAAAACCCACTAACATAATTGAGTCCTCGGTTCGGACACGGTGAGGGCAAAAATAAAAAATTGTGACAGATCCTTCCTCCACTGAAGCCACCGACAGACTGACCTCCCACCACTAATGCCAAGATATATCTCCAGCTAGTATTTCGTCACGGCCGTCATCTTGTTTTCGTCTGCTGTAAGTCACCATCTTTTTTTCTTCTGCTTGAGTGCTCTGCCGCTATGTTAGTTTAATTTTTACCTGCTAGAGTGCAGTAATTATTTATTTTTACTGTGGAGCCCTGCTATCTTGAAATTTGGACGCCATCTTGGAAATTCGTAATTATTTAGCTATAAATTTGGTAAAAATTCCAAAATTCATCGAAAAAATCTCTCATTAATATAATGATTGATTTGATCGAGATCCGTCATTGGTTGGATACTTGATCAATGCAAAAAAATATTTGAGGTTAAAACTACTTATTTAATAAAATATGTTCAAAATCCTAATGACCGCCTTCTGGAATGACGTCATCTCCGGATGTTGACAATAGGAACATTTTTATTTCCTTGGGACACTTCTTCACTGCTCTTCTCGCTGTTAGACTGCTCACTTGGCGCTCAAGCATTGCGGCTAGCAAACCCTGCAGGCGCCGTGTTAAAGATAGTACTAATTAAATACAAGATAAGTGTTAGAAGGGAAGATCAGCAACCTAGGGCACAAAACAATTATAATTAAAAATTTTCGTTGGTTAATCTCTAAAATTATTTACAATCGACTCATCTTATGGTATGCAGGGGCAAAAATACTCTTTCGTGCCAGCGTTTCCCGATTGATTTTATATATATAGTTAAATGATAATTTTAAGGCTGACACTGTAAAAACAAAACAATTTGCCAACCTTGTGTATGAAACAAATATTGTCTTGCTAATTCCAAAAGACAACCTGTAGTCTGACTGATCTACTTACAAACTGTCCTTTTTCTGCTAACTGTTTTGTTTCTCAGCCTTGCTTGAACTTCAGATAGTGTTAGAATAGTTAGTGTCATGTAACATGTCTCAAATTTGACATTTTTTCAAAAGTAGTTCCAGTGGTACCCAATTACCAACTGCCACTTGAAAAGCACCAAAATGTTTATTTGCGTACACTGACAACAACCTGGATATTTTGCAGAATATGTAAGGCTTTGAAACTACACTTGAAAATTTTTTTGTAGATTTTCACATTAGTAATGACCTATTTTTGAAGTGAAACTTCTAATGCGACTTCCAACAAGGTTGCGTTAAACGTTTAACGCTCCTGGGGAGGAGGGAATAGAAAGAGACAGAGGTCTGTCTGTTTGTACGCGATGTTCTACAAAACTACTATACGAATTTTAATGGGGTTTTCAAGTTAACTTGAGCGTAGCAGAGAAAGAAATATAAGCTTTATTTCATCAAAATCGGCTCAAGGAAAGAAAAGAAAACTTAATTTTATGACATACAATATAATCATTATAAGAAGCCATTAAGTTTTGCTATTGTAAGGAACTAAGTAGAGAGTAAGAAAAAAATAAAGATTCTGACAGTTTGTAGTGTCGCCATATTTGTTTCAATTTTCAATACCCTTTTTGTATATTACAATTTAAATTGCAGAAAAAAATCATGTTTCATAGACATATAAATAGTGAGTGTGTGTCATTTCTCTATGTCCACGAGGTCTCGCCGCGTCAATTTTCTCCTTGGGGCGAACCCGTCCGCTTAATTAAATAAACAGCTTTTATCGTTGAATGATTTCATGATTTATTTTAGTTTAATTTGATACAATATTTCACTAAAAATCAATGTCTGCCCCTTCCTATTTTCATTTCCACATTACGAAGTTTCACTTCTTCCGCGCGGAGGGACTCCACGCACTATTATTTTTATTTTTGTCGTGTGTGTGGGAAAATCCATTTTGTGTATTTTTACACAAAACTTGCGTAAAATTACCAATATGTCATGTACTTTTACACCAAAAGTAGTTTTATATTCTAAAAATTCAACATTGGTGCAAAACACAGTTTCCGTCTAGATTAAAGATTCTTTTGATAGTCACACACCCACATTATTCAAGTAAAATTACTCCAACATGAAGTTATATATATAAAACATTGTATTGATATAATAATACACCAACATGATTCGTGTAATTTTTCACACACTGAACGTATTTAAAAAAAAACTATCAACAATTTAAATTTCACTCATGTATGTGTCTCACGAACGTTCTTTTGTAAATTTACCACTGGATCGAGTAATGTTACAGCAAATGTTGCTAATATTCTTAAAATTAATCACTGGATTAAAAAAAATAGTTGCTGTGTAAATCAACGATTATTTTACACCGAAAATTGCCCTAGTTAAATAAATCACACTAACATGAAGTAAAATAACACCTTGTATTGTGATAAAAACACACCAAACTGGTGAGTGTAATTTTACACAAACAGTATGCATTTCAAAACATTATCAACAAGTGTTATTGACTAACTTGTATTCTTATGTGCCTGATACAACTGTCAGTTTTGAGACACGTTGCATGACGCAGACTGTATCTGACATTTGGCAGGTTGGTGCACACGTCCAAGCCGTTACATGCTCGTTCATTTTTTAAATTGACGAATGCCCATAAGCGCCGCAAGCTAGACTTTGTCATCCTCTGCGTAAAGCTGTCGTTTGTTCTTTGCTGGTGCAATATCGCGTGTCATTGCCTCAGGCCCTGTGCCCACGTATCGTCAGCCAGCTTTTCGATGCCAGACGATTAGTTTCATTAGATACTATTGGAGGAGAAGCCCGGCTCAGAGTTCAATTCAGTGCCATTTATTTTTTTTATACGTTCGAAGTAAAAAAAAAAGTCGCAAGCTTATTTTTTGTTTCACTCGCACAACAAATCTATTTAGATGATTTCCCATACAACCAGACTAGAGGTTGATCTTCCACGGCATTTCAGGTTTAAAAGGTTGTCCGAAATCTTTCCAGGCAAATTTCGGTCTGAATCCTTATGAAAGTATAATCGCTGCCTCAATTATCTTGGTTTTGATTTACCTATTCGTCTAATAAGCTCGCTTACTGATAATTTATAAATAAACAAAACAGATTTATTTCAGTCTTGTCGAGTGTCATCATCTCAGACAGGGTTTTACTGGAAACAGGTATTTTAGTCAACTAGATGTCATCAAAATGATCCCCTGTAGTAAGGAGAGGACGTTTAATTTTTTTTTTTGTTTTGATCTAACGTCATGTCACATGAAAGTTACAAGACATGGACGCTTACAGAAAAATTCAGCGAAAATGAATTTCAACCATATGTGATGATTCGGAAACCAATGCTCTGGGGGGGGGGGGGGGGGGGTAATTTTGGCTACTATAAAATATTTTTATCTCTCTGTCGCTTCAAAATAATTACCTGGTTTTATGACATCACTCCAGAGAAATGCTGGGCTGGTTCAATGCAATAGGTCTTGGCCGATTTCTCTCCTAGATTCCCTAACCTGAGTTTTGTGTTTCCATCTCTAATTGCCTGCTGTCGACGAGACGTTAGAATCAATTTCTAAAAGACACTGTCCTAGGGTCAGCTGGAGCGTGGAGAGAGAACGGTGGGCTGATCATGAATGTCACAAAAAGGTACACACATACAGACGTGTGCTGTTAGTGTACCTTAATGCGGAGTAAATACTCGGCGTTCGTAGAGCCATGCAACATTTGCATTATTTTCTTTTTCTAGTTTGGACTCCATTATCTGTGCATAAGCAAGTCGGTGACATCAGTTCACGCTATGCTGCCAAATTTCTCTTTTTTTTCCTATAGTAGTCGATTGTTCGACAGCAAGATTCGTTAGTGCTCGTGATTGGAGGTAGTAATATAGTTCGCTGTAGTAATATAGTTCCAAGGGTAGTTCCCCAGTCCTCTGCGTGCTCAAGTTAATAAGTGCCTCGTGTCCATTGACCGGTGATTTTTGACATCTCAACTAGGGTGTTTGTGATTTGATGCTTCTTTCGTTGAGGGTTTCTCATTGGCTCAGAGTCCAATAGCTCAACCAGCACAAAGGAAAAAAAATTATTTGAATGCTGGTTTGTAGCGAAATGAATGCGCGAATATTTTTTGGTCTGATACCATTGGACGCTAGTCCTTCTGGAAACGTCACACAGCGCAAGACCTTAACTTGTACATACATAAGTCGGTTTCTGTGGTCCATTCGATGCTGCCACATATTGCGTTCCGGCCTCCTCGCCCTGTTTCGGGTCCAGTGTGAAAGCAGTGTCAGTGCATTCCAGCGTCTCTCCAAACAATGGCTCTGATCTGGAAGGTCTGTACGTGCTGCTCGTGATCCGGTGAGACAGGGACCAGTGCAAGCAACAGGTGGTGTCGCCGAAAGACAACTGGAACCCTGCAGGTTCCAACTGGAGTCTCGCTCGTCCTTACTTCCTGCCAGGACTCCCCGGGCCGAGAGCGACGAGTCCTCCGGGTCGCGGGTTGGGCCACGCTCCCAGGACTCCCAGGACTCGCAGACAAACTCATCCTTGCCAAACATTCTTCAGACTATTCACTATTATGAAACAGAAACTAAGTAATATGAGTTCGTCCCGAAGAGGAAATATAGTCGCGCAGAGTTCGTACGCCTACTTAATATCCTTAAAAAGTCCATAACTTTATTTTGACGTGACAACGTCTAATAAATCGATGAACGCCGGCTGCACGCACGAAAAAGTGTCCCGTTACGCACATTGTCCCGTTACACTGTGTCCCGTTACGCTCATTGTACGCTTGCGCCGCATCTATCTCTCTTCCACTCGATTGGAACAACCATCGATTTGACTTTTTCGAGGCACATTAAACTTGAAACACTCCTATTCGTTTCCTACTTTTCCTATCATCGTCCTATCCTTAACAGAATAACACAGATTGGAAGAAGTTAAATAGCAAACATGTATAAAAGTTATAGTTAAAATAATCTCTTCGTTAAAGTAATAAACATATTTGAATTAATGAGTGCAAAAAAATAAATTTATCAATTAAATTGTAGATTTCATTTCACTCCTTCTTTGTATCCATACAAAATAGTGATAATTCAATAAAAATGATTCAATTTTATTTATAAAAGTATGCAATCATTCATCAATGTTTTGTTATGACGTTGTCACCTTAAACTATCGTCCGTAAACCGACTTTACGGACAACCAATTTTTATTCCTTAAGGTTTTTTTAAATCTCCTTATATTTAATGTGGGCCTTGTGAAACTCAATAAATATTAGATTCCAGTCGCATGAAAACAAAATTTGTTGTGCGGACCTTTTTTTTTATTGTTGTTTTTTTGGTTTCTGGTGGCAAGCAATGTTTCGCACGTGTACTTTGTGAGTTTTTTTACAATGCTGTTTATTAGCTCCTAAAATAATATTTGTGCGTGCTGTTTTTTAGGTTAATAGTGTATAAAAGTATATTTTCATAAGTTTGATTATCAAACAATAATCTTTTTGTGTACTATGCGTTAAAAGTATATTTAATAATCTAAAGTCTCATTAAATTTCTCATTAGATTGCATGCAGTTAAGTTATTTCCGCGCTAGCGACAGCCATTGCCGACAATTGAGGGGACGCATTTACTTCCGCGCTGTATGACAATGATTGCTGTGTTGACAGAAGACATGTGTCTGAAATAAACCCAGCCAGCCACGAAACACAGTTAAATTCTACAATGTTTAAACACACAGCTGGTCTGTAAATCATTCCGTGAAAAGTGCATGGCCCTAGGCACGGGCGAAAATCGACAGGATTCTCCCGGGGGGGGGGGGGGGGGTTGATAACATTGATCATTCCCATTCCACAGTCACAATTTTGCAAGCGCGAGCGGTCTGCCTCAGAGAGGGCCTTTTAGATTCCATGGGGCCCGGGTTCTGCGACCGTGAATACAGGTTTTCGTTACTAGCAAAGTCTCAAAATGGTAAATAATGTTAATTTTACGGATAGTTGTGGAAAATAAATAGTATTTCAGTAAAATTTCGGCTAAACAAACGTTTCAAGTAATAATTTGTTAAGGAGCTGATATATTTAGAACGACATGCTACTTCGCGACGTGTTCAGTAACCTGCAGACAAGACAATGGCTCTTGTATTTTTGAACTTCTTATATGTTCATCGGCTGGTGTCATCGAGAGCAGACATCTTAAATGGCCTGAACGTTTTCGACGATTCAGACGCTAATAGTTTGTCATTGGTTTGGTGTTCCTAATGCCGTGATGTTAGAATTACTGTGGCTCAATCGAAAACGCATGTGTTTGGATTTGAAATTTTTGTTAGTTGTATCCGCGATGTTTCAGACAATGTAAAAGCAAAGGTTTGGTAGAAAATATTAGACGGTCACTGAAATATATTTGCGATATTGTAATTTTGAGGTACAAGTAATACGTACGTGAAAATGTTTTATGTGAATCTATAAACGCTAAATGCTACACAGTCTATTTTCATAAATAAAAAGAATTGCCAATCATCATCTCTTTTTTTAACACTATTCAGAAGAAACCCAAAATAAATAATTGAAATGTGTACATGTTAGGGGCACGCATGTTTCACTAGACAGCACTGAGGTATTCCCGTGCCAGCGGTTTCTTCCTTGCAATTGGTGGCCGTGTGCAATAGGAGCCATTGCTTTATTATTCAAAACGTGTTTGCTTCCGCACTGAATGGCTATGATTCGTGGGCTGACTGTAAGCATGTATCCGCAAGAAAACTCAACCATTCACGAATCGCAGACGGTGACACAGTCTTTTAAACACACATTTGTTTTGGAAATCTTTTCGCGAAAAACACATGCCCCGCTATGCACAGATAGCACAAAATATTTTTTTTTTTAAAAAAAATCGCAAACCGTGAGAAGACACCATTCAGGAGTTTTGAGCAGTTCGCGACTGAGAGGTCTCGCGATTGATTGCGCTAATCAGATGAGCGTCACGATCCGGCGAGGACGTGTTTTCGACCAGCGACACGCGCGCATCTCGGAAACCACCCGCGCCACAGGACTTCCTGAACTCGCCCGCGGGCTGCGACCACGCAGATAGAGAGAGAGAGAGAGAGAGAGAGAGAGAGAGAGAGAGAGAGAGAGAGAGAGCACTCTCGCAGAAGTCAAGACTACCTTGGTCGTCTGTTTGTCGAGTCGGGCCTTGCGTCAGATGGGTATGGACTAGGGCCATGCGTATTTCGCGAAAAGATTCCGAGATTATTTATAAGTAGAGACCCTTGAATTTCGCGGATTCATTTCGTGTTATGCTTAAATTAAAATAATTATACCTTAGTGCTGCTTCTGTCATTGGTTCTCTGTTGATCTGGAGGACTGAGGGCCAATTAGAGACCCTCACTCATAGAAATGTCGAATCACAGGCCACCCAGTCGAGACGACTCATAAGTCAACAGCCAATGAACAGTTGGCATTTGCCCGAGTGTGTACAGGATATTGGAGTCTATCCTGGAGGTCATTGAATCCGCGAAATTCACGGGTCTCTATTTATAAGTTAAAACACTGTAGCATCGTCTGTGTTTCGTGATTGAGTGAATTTCTTTCAGGCGCATGTCGATTGTTACAACACCAATCGCCGTAGTTCAGTGCAGAAGCAAACGCGTCCTGAGTGGCTCGGTCAAATAAGGAAATGACTTCTCCCGCAGACGGCCGCCAATCACAAGGAAGAAACCACTGGTGCGGGTATACCTTGTTGCAGTCTAATAGGCGTTAAGATTTATTCGCGAAAAATGCCTGGCCCTAGTAAGGACCTGTGCCATTGTAAATGGAACTGGACAAATCCGCGGTCTCAATGACCTCTATGTACTTATGGAAATTACACTTGCTGATTGGCTACTAATCCGCGACACCTGTCAACTGGAATTCTTGTGATTCGCTGTTTTTTTTTTTGGTTGAGGAACCTTCATTGGCTTAAGGTCATTTAGGTAAACTGTGGTCCAATCACTGAAGCAGCATGAAGTTGAACTAGTTTGGATTCTAGCCTATCGCGAGATGAATCCGCGAATTTTTCCGGTCTCTAGTGATGACTAGGGGCAGGCATTTTTCACGAAAAAAAATATGATAGCTTGTTAGACTGCAACAACGTATAACCGCGCCAACGGTTTCTTTCTTGTGATTGGCGGACGTCAACGCGAAAAGTCGTTTCCTTATTTGACTGAGCCACTCAGGACGAGTTTTCCTCCGCGCTGAATTACTGTGATTGGTCTTGTAACAATCGACATGTGCCCTATAGAAACTCACCCAATCACAAAGCACTGACGATGTTACAGGGTTTTAACTTTCGGCTAGCCTCGGAATCTTTTCGCGAAATATGTATGCCCCTAGTGATGACCTGCTCCATTGACATGTATTATTCGCTCGTTGGTTATTTGGACACTCCGTAATGGACTAGCAACCAATGACAATTACGCATTAAGAGGCGTTACCCTGTCATGTTCAACCAGGATAGAGTGTGCAATGTGTCAGGACCCAATCAACAAATGACACCTTCCTGAATTGTATCATTAATATTGATTCCAACCTAGCGACGGAAAATAACGCGAATTTTCCAGGTAGCTATAGATTTACCATCTCTAGCCACGTTGTTTCGTAAGCGCTTGGTTTTCGCTTCTACTCATAACTAGAGACCTGTAAAATTCGCGATTTCAGTCCCCTAAACCCTAAAGAATAGACTCCATGATCCTCTATGCACTAGTACAAATTACATATGCTGATTGGTTACCGACTCGTAACACCTGTTGACTGTAATGATGGTGATTCGCTAATTCTTCTGTTAAAGATTTTTCATTGGCCCGGAGTCCTTCAGATAAACTGTGGCCCAATCACTGCAGCAAAATAATGTCAAAAGTATTTGGGCTCTATCCTATCGCGAAATGAACCCGCGAATATTACAGGTATCTAGACATAACAGACGCGACAGTAAAACACGTTTTCCAATAAGGACAATAAAGATAGGTAAACAAGCATTTCAAGTCCAGCCTGTTTTCAAACAATAACGTCAAGCCTGACGGCTGGAGCTATTTCACAGGATGGGAGTTTATGGGCAACGGGGCCGCTAAGGGCGACGCTGGCTTGCGCATTCGACGTCGTGTCGCCTCTACGAGCAAGGCACTTAACCGGTGCGTGGTTTTTATGTTCACGGCTCTTCTCCGCGGTGCTTCCAGCCGGAGAACTTATCATTTTACGACGTGGCAATAAAGATATGAGAAGCAGTCGGCCCTCCAGGCAAGTGCGGTGGATCAAATATGCCGGTTTCGATTGCCGGCCGGGCGGGAGTGTTCCACCCCGGCTGGAGCAGTTGACTGCAGTCGCTTCACCTCCGCGTGTCGCGGCGAGCCAACATTGGGGCTTCGTCAGGACGCGTCATTCTCCAACAAGACACATCTGCTGCTCTTAGGATATGATTCCTCCCGGTTTATCCACACCTAAACACTACTTTAAGGCTGTTTGAAGGCATTTTAACTCGCAGTTTACTGTGTGGTATTAACATGAACATTTTCTGCTCGTAGATAGGGGCAGGCATTTTTCGCGAAAAGATCTGAACACTTATTAGACTGCAACAAGGTATACCTGCACGTGTGGTTTCTTCCTTGTGATTGGCGGCCGTTTTCGAGAGAAGTCGTTGCCTTATTTGACAGAGCCATTCAGAACGCGTTTACTTCCACACTGTGATTGGTGTTGGTACAATCAATATGTACCTGGAATAAAGTCACCCAATCACGAAACACAGACGATGCTATAGAGTTTTAACTTTCATCTAGTCTCGAAATCTTTTCGCGAAATCTGCATGCCCCTACTCATAGACATTTTGATCAAAGAAAAATAACTCGGTTATAAAAATACCCAACGCATAGTTTGTGCCACAAAACATAAGCCTCACATATTTTGTTACTTAATGACAATAATTGTTTGAAGAAAATAAAGCAATCTAAATCTATGGCGGATTAATATTATATACATCACCGATTTAAGGATTTAAAACTACTAGGTTTTGTCTTTTCACGTCAATTTTTTTTGTTTTATCTCCAATTTTTAGGATGTTTCACTATATAAACATTGCATATTACTTCTTGTTAATTTTTTCGCCAGATTTATTTTTCGCAGTATAATTACGAACTGCCCAATTCGCGTTATTATTTTAAAACCGACTAGTCTGCACACAGGTAGGCCTATATATTTCAGTGGCGTCTATAATTGGATGGTGGAATTTTTGACACTCCGTAATGGACTAGGAGCCAGAGACAATGTTGCAATAAAACGCGCTACCCAGTCATATTCAACCAGGATAGAGGTACCGTGTGGCAGCAGCCAATCAACAAGTGACAGCGTCCTGTTTTGTACAAGGGATACGGAGTTAACGCTAGGAATGAAAAACAACGCTTGATTGGCAGGATTAGCAGTAAGTAGGGACTGGAATAATTTGCGGGTTGATTGACATCCAGGATATACTCCAAGATCGTCCGCATCCCCGGCAAAACGGCGCCTGTTTATTGACTGCTGATTTGTGAGGCGTCTCAGCCGAGTAACTCATTAATTCGATACTTCTTTAATTGATTGTTAGAGCCACGGAAATTTCCCGGATTCCTCTGGCCTCAGGATAAAATTCAAAGTTATAGGTGTGCTATACCCATGTTTACTTTCCCATTGGTTGATTTCTTAGCGAGAACATTTTTATCCTTGTTATTTGGCACTACCTGATTCGCTTACTTCTCTCCTAGCTGGACATCGTTGGCTCACGGTCATAGAGGGGCGTGTCCAGATAACTGCGGTCCAATCATGAACACAGTGCGACAGGTTGAAGTTTTGCATTCTAGCTTGCGACTAAATGAATCCGCGAAATTTCCGTGGCTCTATTGATGGTCTCTAACTGGTGCAGGGTCCTCCAGATTAACAGAGAACCAATAGAAAAAGCGGCACAAAGGTATGATTATATGAATCATAGCAAATAACGAAATGAATCTGCGAATATTTCCGGTTTCCAGCCATAAACCATTTGTTAAAAATGAGACAGATATTTAGAATTGAAATTTTTGCGTGAATAAATGCGCCGTGTTCACTCGCCAAAAGTCAGTCGTCTGATTGTCCACAGCTGGGCATGCAGCCAACTATTCTTCTGTAGTCCTAAGCTAGAATTAGCAACAAAAAAATCAACATGGTGGTTTAATCCTAACCTTCAGTTCCATAGTTGCACGTAGCATGACAGGAAGACTGCACGCCAGCTGGTACGAAGCACGTAAATGTGACGGAAGCACTTGAAATAAGTGCTTGCGGCAGCCTTATGGCCGCCTGATTCGTGAGGCTCAAAAACTATAAAAAATAGCTGCACGTAGGTACGGACTCGCCTTCTAGAGTGAGTGGTTTCCATTTGTTTCCCGCGATGCTGGGATGGTTCAGGCCATTGCCGATTCCTAGGGCCATGCATATTTCGCGAAAAGATTTCGAGACTAGATTAAAGTTAAAACACTATACCATCGTCTGTGTTTCCGTGATTGGGTGAGTTTCTCCCAGTTACATATTGAGTGTAACAACACCAATCACAGTGATTCAGTGTGGAAGTAAAGGCGTCCTGAATGGCTCTGTCAAATAAGGCAACGACTTCTCTCGCCGACGGCCACCAGTCACAAGGAAGAAACCACAGGTGCGGGTATACCTTGTTGCAATTTAATAAGTGTTCAGATCTTTTCGCGAAAAATGCCTGCCCCTACCGATTCCTTCCCCAATAACCCTGATCTGTATCGTTGTGCGTTGCCGTCAAGTTCAGACACGTCTGTTGGGAGTCTGTGCGTAACTGCGTGACGTGGAGACGATGTTCGTCTGATGAGCTGACGTGTCGCGTGCCTTGCACTCTGCGACCACTAGGTGTCGGTGTGTTAGCTGGGCGGTGCGCCCTGGACTCTGCTCGCTCGCTGCCTCGCACTCTGCGACCACTAGGTGTCGGTGTGTTAGCTGGGCGGTGCGCCCTGGACTCTGCTCGCTCGCTGCCTCGCCACTGGTGTTGCCCCAGGAGGCCGGCGGGAGGATGACACGCTCGGCTGGTAAACAAGCCAGCTGACCAGCTGCCCTCTGACATGGGGCGATACGGCGCACGCTGGTTCACGCACGCGGTGTCCGCGCGGGCTTGGGCGACCGGCCGCGGCGTGATAGCCTCCCGCGGGGACGTACCAGAACGCCGAAATACCACAACGCCGAAATGCCAAATTGACCACAACGCTGACAGCTAGAAAACTACTGTGTACCACAACGCCGAATTACCACAACGCCGAAATACACTAACGCCGAAAAATGTCATTGCAGGACTGCCACAAAGGTTAGGTTAGACTAGGTTAGGTTCGACTAGGTTAGGCTAGGTTAGGTTAGGTTAAGTTAGGTTAGGTTACATTACGCTAGGTTAGGTTAGGTTAGGTAAGGTTAGGTTTGAATGTGGTATTTCGGCGTTAAGGTACATTTAAGAAACACACACACAAATTCATTCAGTTGTTATTTCGGCGTTGTGGTACACAGCAGTTTTCTAGCTGTCGGCGTTGTGGTCAGTTTTGACATTCGGCGTTGTGGTAACGACCCGCCTCCCGCCACTCCCGCACGAGTGCAGCCCCTCTGCCCGCTGTAGGTCGGGCCGCGAATGCTTGGCAAGGCAAACCGTACAGTGGGACGCAAACATAACCCTCCTAACACAAATTTAAAAAAAAAAAAAAAGTGGGTTGTCTGTAAAGTCGGTTTACGGACGATAATTTTACGTGATAACGTCATAAGAAAACGTTGATGAAAAATTGTATACTTTTTTAATTTTCAAATATTATTTACAGTTTTTGCAAATTTAATTTAAATAATTTGTTAAAAATATAAACACGAACAATTAGTTATAGAAATAAACTGAAATAAAATCAGTGTCAATAAATTGTTTTAAATTGCTGATTTTAAAAAGCCCGCCTTAACCTGTTTGATATTATAGAAGATTTTCTCGCACGCTCGGCTCAGGCGGAACGAGACAATGAGTCATACTTTTTCGTGAGTGCAGCCGGCGAAAATATATTTGTAAGACGTTATCACGTCAAACAAATTACATAAGTAATAAATAAACAATAAAGACAGTAACAACAATGCTTAATGAACAAACACTAACACGAAACATAACACAAAAACAAAACAAAAAAAAAATACTAACTCAAAATTAAGTAAGGTAAGAATGTTTGGTTTCACCTCAGGTTTTAATATACTTGCCTATTTGTTTATATTCAAACCTTTCTATAATGCTCATTAGTCGATAACAGTCACAGCCAATGGTGTATTTGTGCATGACTGACTCACGAGTCGCCAAGGGAGGGTCAATAGCACTGTAGTCCAACCATCAACGTAAGGCACAATGTAAAAAATAAATGGTGTAATTTTACACTGATGTAGGTGTATTTTCCCCCACATGTGTGTGTATTTTAACCCACACATATCTGTGTGAAGAAACAGTATTGTTGTAAAATAACACAAAAAAAACATAATTTAACCATGCAGCATTAAAAATCACATTCACACTGTATGCTTATTAAAAAAGGTTTGAATGAGTAATTCTACTAATTTAAATGCAAATTTGCACATACTGTATGAAATTATGCAGTACACGAATGTGTAACGTAGTGTAAAATATCCTTTTTTTCTATGTAAAATCACGCTGCTGTATGTGAGTTTAAATCGTTAGTCAAATAAAAATACAATGCAATTTTGTCCTTTGTATGATGTCATGCAATATTCCGTAGTTCGCTAGTAGGTGTCGCTAGAGTGGCTTCTTGTTTATAACTTTATATTAACTCGATTGTGGTGACGCCATAGGCGTGCGCACGGTAGGTGCCACAGGTGCCTTGGCACCACCATTAGGGTTAACGTTATTTGGTTTTTTACAAGCAGAAATAATACATACTTACAAAAATCCGTATTATTTCCAAAAAAATATGTTTTCCAATCGTGTCGAGTTACAGATATGTGCTCATAACACTATCAGTATATCAATTATCAATCTAACCAACTATACACACGGAAACAAGCCAGTTGCAATTACTTGTGTTGTACACGCGGGCCGCGGCTACGAAACTTCTGAAAAGTAAATACTTCTCATAGTGCTCCTCGAATTAGAATGCGCGCTCGGTGTCCACTGTTCACTCCACTCGGCAGGCGCACGGAATAATAGCCGCAGTCCGCCAGGGTTTATTTAAAAAAAGAGAGAGAGTTTAGTTAGTTAAAAGGATAGGCTTGATGACTTATATGCAGTCGCCGACAAAACATTTTTGTTGTATTCCAAAAGTTAAAACTTTTGCCCACTCTTATTTTTGTATTTTTATTATTTTAATATTTTACATATTTAATATATGTTTAAAAAACTCCCTTGATTTGTTTATTTTAAAACTTAACATTTGAGAATGTTTTTTCTAGCATTTATTTGACGTCTTCAGAAAGCATGTAAGTACAGCATGAATTCCATGCAAACAATTTGTGCAATTTACTTTATGGCTCAACAACGCTGAAAACTGTAAATAGTTTAGTAGTTTTCCTGGTGATTATAACGTTCAAAGCCATAGTTCATTATAAAAAAAAATGTTAAAATTTTTACATCTGTGTATTTAATGTTTTTGTTCGGAAACACCTTAAATACCACCATTTTGCGCTTTCAAATCCAAATTTTTCCGGGGGAGGACCCCCGGACCCCCCGCTTTAGGCTCGGGGTCCGTGAATGACAGAGCTGTTGTGTAATCTGGCACCACCAATACTGAAGTCCTGCGCACGCCCATGGGTGACGCGGTCTCATAGCGTGATCGCAGATGCGTATCTCGGGCTCCGAAACAACGAACTTTACCATCAGGCTAAATAACAGGCAGGAAATTATGGAATTGAATACAATATATAATCAAGGAATATTTGTCCAATTAATAGATAGGTCCGTGGGAAGCCATTATGATTACAAAGTGGTGTCGACGACTGGTTCTTTAAACAACTTTCCGTCCACGCGTAATACTTTAATTTCCAAAATCAGCTACCGCCTGATTTAGTTCCAGCTGTAACATCATTTGTCTACGTAATTGTTCACTATGTTCAGTGTCATTTTACTCCAGCAATGGTGGCGGAATTAAGCACAGCCTAATGAGTAATTTTACACGATCAAACATGCAAATTAACAACTAAATTGAAACTGGTTTTTTCACCGAAGGTCTGTGTCAAAATATTTTATTAATTTTATAAATATCAACTAAGTTTTAATTTCACACCTACATGTGTGTAAAAACAGAGTCAATGTTTTTTTTAGTTATTATTTGTATAATATCATGGTTACGCTGCATATATAATTACTCACCATGAGTTTTCATGACTTGCCCACTCTTACAGTGAAAATACACCACCTCTGAAGGTGAAAATACTTTTTTTGTATAGTGTAGGCACATGGGGATAAAAGTAAGTTAACACCTGTTGATAGTGTTTTAAAATGGATACTGATTGTGTAAAATTACACACACAAGGTTTGTTTTCTATTATCCTACTTTTGCTAGGACATTTTGAGTGTGAAACAAAGAGAAGTAGCTTTGATTTGCACTGCAACTGAGTTTATTATATTAATTTTTAATTTGAAAGTATCACCTTCATCAGGCGTAAAATTACACGATGTAATGATAATTTTACACACGGAATGTTTCCTGGCAGGCACACCAGGTTACAATTTAACGGATTTATACTTTATAATAGCGTTTTATCACCCACTGTTTGGGGTGTAACATTTTTTAATACGTCATATCTCTAACTATGCGAGAAGAAACTTAAGACACTTTATAACATTGTCTTTTTTTTTTTCAACACGCGAAGGTTTTAATTTGTTTCCGATGTTACGCGTGAGTGATGGATTTGTTCTCACGAGTGGATGTAGGTCATTAGCTAATGGGTCAGCACTCAGCGCACAGCGCTCGTGTGTGTGTACGTCATCACGTCTGGGCGTGTCGTAGCCTTGGCCTTCGGGGGGGGGGGGGGGGGAGGGGTGAAAACTTCCCGGGGTCCCAGGTGAGTTTCGAGATTTCTTATTGCGTAAGTTTTCCCTGACAGGACGAAAACTGAAGTAATGCGAGAAGTCTAATAACGTTTACAGTTATGGCCACAGTAAGTACCTTAAGCCTTTAAATTTAGTTAATGGTGAGGTTTGTAAATGGTGGGTACCAATATATTTGCTTCAGTTTATTTGGATTGACCTGGTCGTAACAATGCGTGTTTGGCACGCTTCAAGCTTTCGAATTGTTATTTAAGTGGCTATAGTAAATATTGTTCGAACATCATTTTTGAAATTACCAAAACGTTATTTTCAATGCGTTTAAAAACCATTCGTTATCCTTATTTTTTAACCTTTCGCAAAATTGACACTGTTGTGAACTTCAACGATCTGTTTATCTATTTTCGTGTTCGTGTTTTAAGATAAACCACGTACTACGTGTTTGTCGTACACAGTTCGTAGCTGTGTTCGGAACCCAAGTTTGCGAGGTAAAACACATTGAAGTCGATGTCGGACGAGAACTTCCAAAACACCCTGCGCATCGCAAATGTTATTTTGGAGACATTTAACTAAGCTTTAAACAGCTTTCGAAGACTGCTTCCTCTGACAACATATTCTCTGAGGGACCTGAATCGAACCTTGCTGTAGATGTTTATTGTCGGGCTCACCACTGAAAGGCCCACAGTATAAGAGATGGTTATTAATCGCAAAAAATTTTCAACGAGCGGATAAGCATAAGTAGACGTGACCTCGAGGTCAGTTAAGACTTCGAGTGGTGACAAGATGAGAATGGATTATTGATGCAATGACTGGGCGACGGAAACAGGAAACAAGAGTACCAATTTTCCTACTTGCAAAAAAAAATCGGGTTTGATTATTTTGGGATTTTTGAGGCAAGACAGTTAAGAATACACTGTAACTTTTTGAAGGGAAACTTAATTGCAGCCGGTATAGTAAGTCTAGGTGATGACTCATCGGTAGGGACTGGAAAAATTCGCTGTTTCAATGACCTCTAGGATAGACTCTACGATCCTCTATGTACTTATGGAAATTACACTTGCTGATTGGCTACTAATCCGTGACACCTGTCAACTGGAATGCTTGTGATTCAGTGTTGGTTTATGTTGAGTATTCTTCATTGGCTTAGGGTCATTCAGGTAAACTGTGGTCCAATCACTGAAGCAGCATGAAGTTGAACTAGTTTGGATTCTAGCCTATCGCGAGATGAATCCGCGAATTTTTCCGGTCTCTACTCATAGGAGCGTAACGACCAGTGCAGCGCTCTGGAGTGAGGCGTTTAGTGGCGTCCCACTCCCCACTCTCGGGCAAGCGTCAGTGAAATGACGCCACGGTGCTGCAGTTTCTGTTACGCTGCCGCCACTGCGACTCACTCGTCCTGCTGACACGGGCTGGAAACACGGTATCAGACACTCTCAGACCGCCATTCCATAGCCGTGGCAGTGTTTAGTATGTCACTGTGTACTTTATTGTTTAGTTTTACCGTTCAAGTGGATTAGTCAACTGTGAAGTTTCACTTCTGACGATCGTGGTTGCCACGCAACTATTTTCCTTAACTATTTTGTTTATAGGAATTTTTTTTTTTTTTTGACATGGATCACTGCCGTTCTGCAGCGCAACAACTGCGTTCGAGAGGGAATTAAGCTCCTCTCGTCGATCAGCCATCAAGAGACTGCATTTTTTTCATATCAGAACCCAGTGCACTGACGCCTATACAGTTAATCTACCTGGCTATAGTCACCATGAATCACCATGCTCCCGGCACAATGGGAAGGCTGCACTCTGGTGAAGATGAACAGACGAGCAGGTTTACGAAGCTCCAGTTATGACTGCGTGGTATTCCCTTTTCAAGATTTTTTTTTTTTTTTTTGCGGTACGTGGTCGCCATAGTGGTATCAAAGTGGTACAACGCTGTTTTAAAATATCGAAAACTTATTAAATGTCGCTAATATCGGTGTCACTAATATCGTAATGGTAAAAATTAAAATCGTAAATGTTGACATATAAAAATATCTTTACCGTAAAATCAGCCTCGCCATGATTACCAATGTAAAAATTTTACTTCGTATGTATTGATATCACTAATTTTGTCATTGAAAAACTTGCTTATAACAGGACAATAATACATGCAGTACAAATATAGAAGATACATTTCAAATATTACGCAAAATGCACACACATTTTGATTAGAAACTGCAGCGAGAAAACGTCGATATCGCAAAAATTTTTTTAGTTAATCTTTAATAGCGCGTTATGCGGTATATATCTCTCTCGATATATTGTTTCCCCATATGACATTTGCGGTGTTTGGCAATTATTGTATTGTGACCGTGACCGATATGAGGACATAGTGAGCTGCCCACAGTCACACGAGCTCCAGCTAGACGATGTAGTCTACTTAAGGCTCCTTCTCACTCGCTATGTTGGTTATTTTTTGTTCTCACTATAATTTAAGGGATATTTTTGTAATTTTATCATAATAGTTTTCTTACATTTTATGTTTCGTCAGAATTTTTGTTACCAATTATGTTCGAAAGTGTTATCTAATGGAGATAAAATGTCACACACATGATTGAAATTACTATTACTTTAGTGACATTTTACAGCTCGCTAATGAAGTTAAGAAAATATTTTGTGACGAAATTTTTGCCCCAAAAAGCAAATGCAACAAAGCTGCCGTGATGCTTTTACAGGAGTAGGCTTTAAAGGGGAAGTAAGAAACGGAAATATGTCATCTTGTTATCAATGTTATTTTTGCCCAATGAAATTTCTTTTATTTAACTTTAAAAATTTGGCGTCATTAAAGCATAGTGTAAAAAGTAATTTAATACCTTAAGTTAAAAGTGACTGGTTGCCTCAAATATTTTCTCCCGTGACGTAATTGACGTTTAGTGTCACATTTATTCTTGGGAATGAATATTACTGTAATAATACTGTCAATAGACGCTATTTTAGGGTCTTTAAAAATCTCTTCTTGTGTAATCTCCGTCTTAACGAAAAAAAATGTGCAATATTGACCGATGAATCTGTTGAAACCAATATGGCGCATTTCGGTCCTCTCTGTCCGATCAATGGTGTTGACCAGAGAACTTCAAGGCCGAGATGACGAGTGAGACCGGGCCTTAGGCCAGTGACGTAAGCGAGCCCCAGATGCAAGCGATACGCGGCGTGGACGTGGGACCCGCGGCCGGATGTCACGTGACCGGGCGCAGACGCGGCGTCTGTCGCAACGCCACGCCGGACCCGCGACCGCCGCGTGCCTGTTGCCTGTTGCCTGTTCCCAGCTGACGTGTGACGTGGGACTTATTCCTTTAGCAGCGCGCGGCTCTCGCTGGAAACTGACTGTTCCTGTACATATCGCACTGTGAAGCTGTCCCGGAACAACAAAAGTTATGTTGAATCAAGCATTTTACATTATAAAAATTTTTTTTAGAACTTTCAACTCTATGGGTCATCAATTTCAGAAACGCAATTTATTAAAAATGATCTTTTAATTATTATTTTGACTGCTACGTAACACACAGTTTTATAAAATCTCAAATTCGACTATTGATTTAGGTTTTAGAATCGTCTTGGTTATATTTTTACTGACTAAAATCATGTTTTATATGAATTTCTAATGAAAATAAAGAAACAATTTTTTTTATTTGATAACTCTGAATTAATCAATTTTGACGTGATAATGTCTTATAAATCGATGAACGCAGGCTGCACGCACGAAAAAGCATGACTCATTGTCACGTTCCACCTGAGCCGAGCGTGCAAGAACCGGCCAACCACCGTACGAGAAAATCTTCTATAATATCAAACAGGTTAAGGCGAGCTTTTTAAAAGCAGCAATTTAAAAAATATATATTTATTTATCCAATTTCGTCATTTAAAATTAACATTTTATTGACATTGATTTGATTTCAGTTTATTTCTATAACTAATTGTTCGTGATTATATCTAAATAAATTATTTAAATTAAATTACAAAAACTGTAAATAATATTTGAAAATCAAAAAGTATGCAATTTTTCATCAATGTTTTCTTATGACGTTATCACGTAAGATTATTGTCCGTAAACCGAATTTACAGACAACCCCCTTTTTAGCTATAATAATTACTTTTCCTTATTTATCAAAATTTTTGGATTGACTTGGTACGCATAATTAACCCCTTCCCATTTTTTGGGGCAATTTGATATTATTGTTACAACTGGGAAAAAACAGGTCCTTGGGTGGCCCAATTAATTAAATATAGTTTTATTTTTTAACTAATAATTACACTAGTTCTTAAATTACCACAATCAGAATGTCTGTCTACAAATTCATAACACGTGCATAAGTCCACTATATACTCTCCCACATGAAGTTCGGCTAGACAGTGGCTCTCTCTCCTGTTTCTTACCGCGCACCACGGTCTCAACGCTGCTTCGCACGACTCGCTCGTCTACCACACACACAACACCGTCCCGGATGCTTTGGTCCCCGAAGCTCCGATATTCCCACACGAAGTCCGTCTCTCGTCGATCACTATCGCTCGCCAAAAAGATCACTCACCCTCTACACTTCACTGCCCGAGTTTTCGCCGGTATCACCGCCAGCTTCGCGCACACACTGCGGTGTCGCCACCTGCCTCTGACTCTCTCTTTCTCTCTCTCTCTCTCTCTCTCTCTCTCTCTCTCTCTGCAACAGGTCGACGTATATATTTTATATACCTGCAGAGTATTGTCATGAAAGTGTCTTAGCCCTCCTAAGTATCGTGTCGACAGGAACCCCAACTTAACACTCGAAGCTGCTAAAAAAAAAATGGCGTTCTAGTTACGCCACTTCACGTGACGAGGCTCTGGGAACCAGCCGAACACTCTACCGAGAAGATCCGCTTCCGGACTCAATAGGAATACGTTTGGGAATATGGGGGGGGGGGGGAGGGGGAGGCGTATTGGGGTTGCGCTAATGCAAATTTGTTGTACCGGCGCAGCGGCCGCTCTAGGTTTGAAAAGGGGGGGGGGGGGGGGCTGTGATCCCTCAAGGCGGCGCGCCGAGCCAACCTCGTCTTTAGCAGTCTCTTAACTTTATTAACTTGTAATCGCACGTAGAACTGGTGATTTCGACACGGGGGTAATTTCAGATAGATTAATTCACAGTATTCCACGAAATTAGACATTGTGTACCCTTTCGGTTACAAAATTTAATGCCACATCTGTAGGCCTACTGCAAGTTATGGCTAAATACCTGACAAATTTGTGTATCTGCGGTTTCAGGTCAACGAGAAACTGAACTCAAACAAAATAAATTGAACAAATGTTAATTATTTTTGTAATTATGATGATTCCTTACCAGCGGATCACCCGCGGAGAAAACCCTTCATAGAATAGAGAGGGCAGTTCTGCAAAAGGTGCACAGGGTAGCAGAAACCAGATTGCATTTCCAGGCACGGCAGGACACTATCATTCGGTTCTTTTACCAGTTCTACGTGTTGCGTGATCAGTTGTACAGGGCGAGTAGGAATTAGACCGACCAACTTAAGCTGGGGGTTCATCGCGGTCAAATACAAGAATACTCCTAACGTATGCTCCGTGTGGTCATTTAAAAATATAAACTTGTAAGAAAAAGTATTTATTGACAGTTTCAGTTTACTACATACCTACTCTACATTTTCACACAATCGTCATTCAGTTCCAATCACTTTTAGTAACGCTGCACCAGTTTCCTTAATCCTTCTGCATAGAAGTTCGCCGGTTGGAAATGGAAGGACGCCTTAGCCATAGGCATCATGGACTTCGAATACGCAATGCGTGTAGCCTAAGTACAGGCGCCTAGTAAACATCTCCGGAAAACGTTTAAGCAATCTCCGTACTTTAGTCGAAATATGATGGCTACAATTTTTTGACGTGACAACGTCTAATAAATCGATGAACGCCGGCTGCACGCACGAAAAATGATGACTCATTGTCCCGTTACGATGTGTCCCGTTACGCTCATTTTACGCTTGCGCCGCATCTATCTCTCTTCCACTCGATTGGTACAACCATCGATTTGATTTTTTCGAGGCACATTAAACTTGAAACACTCCTATTCGTTTCCTACTTTTCATCGTCCTATCCTTAACAGAATAACACAGATTGGAAGAAGTTAAATAGCAAACATGTATAAAAGTTATAGTTCAAATAATCTCTTCGTTAAAGTAATAAACATATTTGAATTAATGAGTGCAAATAAAAGTAAATTTATCAATTAAATTGTACATTTCATTTCACTCCTTCTTTGTATCCATACAAAATAGTGATAATTCAATAAAAATTATTAAATTTTATTCATAAAACATTGCAATCATTTCATCAATGTTTTGTTATGACGTTGTCACAATTAAATATCGTCCGTAAACCGACGTTACACTACCAATTTTTTTTTACGAAAATGGTGTCATTTTGGTTGATTTCATGAAACGTGGGTCATCAGTTACATCAAAAATCGCAAAATTTACGATTTTCAACTGGCTTAGCTTGCAGGCGGCGAACTTCCATGCAGAAGGGTTGAAGAAACTGGTGCAGTGTTGTGAAAAGTGCTTGGAACTGAATGACGATTATGCGAAAGTGTAAAGTAGCTATGTAGTAAACTAAAACTGCCAATAAAAGCTTTTTTTTTTCTTACGAGTGTATTTTCTTTAATGACCGAACGGAGTTCACAAATATCACTCGTAACTTGAGCGCGCTTTAACAAGTGTGCGCACTTACGCCTGCATACACCAAATTACTTAGTGCTCGTCACTGCTGAGCTGTAGGTAAGCTGTGTAAGTGTTCTGGCTGTGTGCAGTCCCCAGCGGCGAGGTGGCTGCCAGAGTTCAAGCGAAATCCTCAGATCGCACGTGCTACATTGTGTTAACTGTGGTACGGAAAGAAAAATGTTAGGAGAAGATATTGCCTTACAAAATAAAGTGCGATGTGATTTATTCACTTTCGGTGTTAGATGACACGTGGGGTTTGTTCTGCATTCATGCTTTTATGCATGAAGTTCCCTCTGCTGCTGTTCTACTTGTATTATAAGTATTACTTCAAAATACCTTCATGGGCTCACGCAATACTGGTTTTAGTGCCCGACGCATACCTGCTAGGAATTACAGTTTTTTTTTCTATATTTGATACTAACATTTCTCGAAAACACTCTTGGTGGACTTTTTCGTTAGTTTCGACATCTGGATTTAAAATTCGCCTAAAAAAAAATTACATTATTCTTCCACGCCACAAAAGTGTATTGGAAATAATGATTTTAACCTAAATTATTTCAATGAAATTATATTACGACAGCGATACGTTTAACTGTGACTGTACAACTTTGTTCAGTTAAACATTATCCGGAAGCTAAGTTTTCCAAATTAAATACTTGCTCTGTTATTTTCAATAAACCAGTGGTTCAGATTCAAATTAAAAGGCTTGGGAATCTCTTTAGAACAATAATCCGATTATGCATTTTAACTTATTTGCTCGTGACGTACCTGCAGCCGAAGTCTGTCGATCGAATCCAGAATCACCCCCTTCTGTATTGTACCTCCAACACAGATAATTAATCGGTGTCTCAATATTTACAGTCTGAAAACATTTTAAGGTATGGAATTTTGGTATAGAAAACATTTTTTTATTTTTCTCTCTGAATTTTCGTAGTATTAAAAATTATAAATACCACTCTAATAACATAATTTTATCCTTAAAATCACCGCACTGCCGATAACCTGACTTGCTGATAAATATTTCTACACCGTGTAATGACTCCACAGGAAATTGCACGCAAACAATGAACGAAGTCTTTGAAAACACCAGCTGCTTGCTTAAACATTCCATAGATAACAACACACATCTTTTGGACTGGGTCACGACCTTCGCCCAATCATTGGAGCGAAGCAGTTTCGAGCCTACATTAGAATATTTTGTACATTTCAAGCCTAGCATATATTTTGTGGTACTAACAAAATAATGTTGAGTGTTCACGAGAAAGCTTATTAGCAGAGACCTGCAAATGGTCTAGCGTGGTAAGTCTGGTGAAATGGACCCCATAGCTAATATTTTAAGTACCGCATGTCGTGACACTGGCTTGCGATAAGAATAAGATACATTCTGTTTTTTGGAGCATGACTTTGAAATGACATCGAAATAATCAATAAAGTACGTGTAGGGTTGGTTTATTTTTCGAACGCATTGTTTTCAATAACTATTAGAGCTAGCAAAATTAACCCAACGGTATTCATTAAGAAATACTTCGGAGAAAAATTTATAATTTGTTTTTCAGTTTTTTACATACGCGATGAAGGAAAAAAAATATTTTTCCCTCTTGGTTCTAATGCATTTACCCCAACAAAATTTACTGACAGTATTGTAATTATATAACTTTCACTGCAATACATTTTACGAAAACCAAAGAGACGCTTTTTCAACTATAAATAAAATGCTATGGGTTCAAACAACTAAATAAAATATTTCTAACATTAAAAAAAACGTGGGTTTTCAATTTTTGATGCTTAATCGTTGAGGTTTTAATGTGATAAATATAGATAACATTATATTTGTATGAGTCATTTGCTTCTTTAATCGAACATTGTTATATTGGCGGTTGTTCCACATGTTTTGACTTGTACTCGGTTGCCACGAACTCGCAGACACTTCTGGTATTGTTTATTGCACCGTGCGCGCGATAAACGCGTTGCATCGTGTTTTCTGAGGAGTCGATGAAATGAACTCGCCTCTTGTCGTGTGTCAGTTTTTGTGGGATCGTGCGAACCCATGCTGTAGTGACGTAGGTTTCCAAGTAGTAATTAATATTGTTTGTGATATGTAGAAATTGTGACTAGTCAGCTCACAAAAATTGTGGAAATAAATAAAAATGATCAAATCTGAAGAAGAAGCAGGATTATACAGCATTTACACTGAAGATACAGCTTTGATCGACGACGTTTTGTGTGCAAATGTCGACTGCTTCGATAATATACCTACGCTTTAACCTCAACAGTTTGTACCTTGGTCTGAAGTGATGATATCGGAGTCGATATGAAGGTTTTCGAAATTGATGACACAAATTGGGCAGCTCCAACCCTAGTTGGAAGGGACCCGAGTGGAATTAATGTTCAGTCTTCAGGAACGGATGAATCTGAATATGGAGATGATAACTTCATCGGTAGTGTCGTCCAAATTGATGAGGACGTGCATAAAAATATGCGGTGTGTTATTTACACACATTAACATTGTTTTATATGTGGATGCAATGCAAAACTAATAATGCAAACCAGCAGGAATACTATCCATTTTTTTCCTCAAATTATGGCAGTGATGATTTTTGAAACAATCTGCGAAATATTATGCTATTTATCGCTATCACTGAAAAAGCTTCTCTTTAATTAAGTAAAACCTTTTGTAGTAAAATAACACACTATCAACAATATTGTATTTTTTTTTCTTCTTGGTGTAAGTGTACTGGAACCACGAGAAAAATTTCAAATATAAATAAATATATATATATATAAATTTTCTATACTATCAATCATGTAAAAATCTGTTATATATGTATATTCATTATTATCTAAGTTTTGCCTAATGAATTCCTCTTGGTGGGTTTTTTGTATGTTTTTTGTATGTTTTTTTTATAGAAATAAGTTTGAAAAATAAAACCGACACTACACATACTTTTTCGTTTATCTCAAAATCAGTTCAAGGTCAGGCAACAAAAAAAAAAAGGCATTTGTCGTTTTATCATGGCTTTTTAAAATAAAGATTCACACACAAAGCGCACCGCACTGGAACATATCCGTTACTCTCCGGTTCCACAAGCGTGTACGGTTGCAATTCCTTGCCATGTGTTCATTCGCCGCGGTCACATTTCGCTTTCTATCCAGGTCGCACGTGACTTGCTCAGCTGTATTTTTTTTATGGAGAGTGTTCGTTTACTTCCAGTCTTTCGGGACTTGATCCACTGCCAAGGGTCGAAAGGGTCGTTACCACAACGCCGAAATACCATAACGCCGAATGTCAAAATTGACCACAACGCCGACTGTACCACAACGCCGAATTACCACAACGCCGAATTACCACAACGCCAAATTACCACAACGCCAAATTACCACAACGCCGACATACCATAATGCCGAATGTCCAAATTGACCACAACGCCCACAGATAGAAAACTGCTGTGTACCACAACGCCGAAATAACAACTGAATGAATTTGTGTGTGTTTCTTAAATGTACCTTAATGCCGAAATACCACAATCAAACCTAACCTAACCTAACCTAACTTAACCTATCCTGACCTAGCCTAGCCTAACCTAACCTAGTCTAACCTAACCTAGTCTAACCTAACCTAACCTTTGTGGCAGTCCTGCAATGACATTTTTCGGCGTTAGTGTATTTCGGCGTTGTGGTGATTCGGCGTTGTGTGGTACACAGCAGTTTTCTAGCTGTCGGCGTTGTGGTCAATTCGCCATTTCGGCGTTGTGGTGCGTCCCCGGTCGAAATACTAGGCTGTGGCCAGGGTGGGATGGTCTCTCCTGTGCGAGCTGCGTGTTTTGCGGGGGGCGGGAGGGGGGTGGGCGCCCCGACCTGCTCGGTCATCAGGAGTCGCGGCCAGGTCAGGTCCGGCGACACTCCCCTCCCTTGCCTTCACGGCGTCGCAGCGCCCGCCAGGCGGCAGGCAGTCCGACCCGGAGGCCGAGATAACAGCCCAGGTACGTGGTCCCGACCTCGGGCAGCGGCGCCCCGGTCGATAAGCAAGCCTTTTTCTTTCCCTTCGGGCCCTTCGTCTCCCCGCAGCGCGCGCCGGTCCTGACCTTCCGCCGTCGGTGTCCGCTCCAGCTTTGAATATACATACTGTATAGAAATCGCCAGCCCAGGTTAAAATCTCTAATACGGTTTGAGGTAGTTGGTTAATTCACCGCCGCAATCGCCACCATCTCTAGGGCATCGACTTGTGGTGGTCCCTAGCGGACAAGTGTCGAACTCTTCAAACACCCCTTCCCCCTCCCGTTGAACGACCTTGAGCTGCAGCGAATGATAGGTTGGGGGTGCGGGGAATGACAGCGGGCGACAGTGCTGCGCTCTAACGTGTAAATACACGTACCTAAGACGATACAGGGCGTTACGGCAGCGCCCTGCAGTGGTGAAGTTCCCAAGCTGCTCATCATGCGCTTCTGAAAAACGTAGAGTAAATCCTATCCACTCGCGACTTCTATACAGTATATATATATTCAAAGGTTCCAGCGTCACGGGCCATTGTTCGCGACCAGTTCCACTGGTCTACGTCCGAAACTAGCCTGTGACTGGAGACCTGCAAAATTCGCGGATTCAATGACCACCAGGATAGACTCTACTACACTCTACACACTCGGGCAAATGCCACCTGTTCATTGGCTGCTGACTTGTGAGTCGCCTCGACTGAGTGTCTGTGATTCGACACTTCTATGAGTGAGGGTCTCTAATTGGCCCTCAGTCCTCCAGATTTTACAGTGAACCAGCGGTAGATGCAGCGCTAAGGTATATATTTTTTTTAATTTTAGCACATCACGAAATTAATCCGCGAATTTTGCAGCACTCTACCTATGTCTTATCTACGCAGCGTGAGGTCAGGGATGACCTCGTTCTGTGCGACGAGCCGCAACGAGAAACGAGGGGGAACGTGTTCGCTTCGGGCCTAGGACATGTCCGCATCTGCCCGGAGTGCTATTAGAGCTCGCCCCCCCCCCCCCCTCAACGGTGACGTCACAAGGGTGTTACGAACCGCACGTTTAGCACGCGGGCGTGCAAGTGTACGAATCTGTGTTCTCCTCGCGTCATTGTAGGTCATCCGAGCAAACGTTGCCATTTCGAAAAGTAGATAGCGTGTTAAAGACTATGAAATCATAATTTACATTATATATTTATAAGTTTAAGGTACTAAATAAAAAAACAGTTTATAAGAAATATTCCTTTAAATACACACGCGTAGACAAATTGTAACTTAACGGAACGAAGGTTTATCATTAAGTTGTCTTTATTAATCAAATGCAAAAATGTTATATTTTGAGCTAAAATTTTTGCAAGTATTAGTGGGCTAACTGATAGCATTTGTAGAAGTCACATCTACACATAGGTTCATCCAACTTGCTCTAGTACACCACAAAAGCTATTTAAGTATTTGAGGTATCACGTACATAACTATTGTGTACTTTAATTCGGACACGACTGTATAACGCTGTAGTGTATACAGGATGTTTTTTTGTTCTTAACAATACAAAATACGCCTTTGACAACTAGTTGCCAAGAAATAGTTTGTAATACCACAAGAGAAATATATTAAACTTGTACAACACATTGTTATGGTTAATTTTGCATGTATGAAATATATTTTGGAAACAAAACTGATTATTTCTTGTCATGCTTACGAATATTGGTGTATTTTTTATTTATTTTGTTTTATGTTTTATAAAGCGTTAATTTTTTTAATTATGGAAAAGATAATCGAATATTAAACAGTTTGACTTCATTTTGTTAATTATACTTATTATTGCGTGTAGTTAACACTGGAAAGCTATTCAGAGAACGTTTTACAATAAACCTCAACTAATGTGTGTACTGCGACAACACAAAGCATAAATAGCCGGCAAAGAATCCGAACCCAGTATTACTACGAACATTTTTTTTTTGTAAACGAAGTTGCTTACTTGGAAATGTTCAAATTTACAAATACCTGTAATTTTACATGATTATTTTAGTTCCATAAAAAAATTACAGTGTCGTTTTACACTGTGTATGTGACAGCTTTTTTTTTTTTTTTTTTTAGGTCTTTTAAGTATCTGCCCCCATTGGATTGCCGTGCTTGCTGATTTTAATTTTATTCAACCAGGAAAAAAAAACAAATACAGTACAACTCACGTGAATAAAGCCACAAAACAATATGGCAAATATCTATGAAACAATAAAATAATAATTTGCATCCATAGACAACGCGGAGGAAAATTACAGTAAAAGTAAACCAGTTTTAATTCCAAGGTACCAAATCAGTAGCGATGCTGTTAAATTTTTACGAATAGCGCAACGAGTCATTCCAAAGGTTTTTCTCATTGTTGGTCTAAAATAGAGAATGTCACCATGTCTCAAGATAAAATTTTAAAAATTACCTTACTTCGGAGAATTAAAAAAGAAATTTGAAAATTTTTGTTTATTTCCGTCGACTTCAAAATCACTAACCGTTGGCGTATATGTATTTTCGTCTTTACTGAACTCCACAATCTAACAAATATAATAAAATTCACATTCTAACAAACACGTGATAACACAAACAATTCTGTGAAAAGGTTGTAGCAGTCTGCAAGATTTGTGTTTGTATTTCATGCGCCGGTTTAAAACTCCGGAATGAAAAATAGGTTAAGTAATTTAAACAAAATTATTTTTCGAAAACGTTTCTAAAAACAATTTTAGCATTATTTTCTGGTAGCTGCTAACCACACAAAGAAAATATTGGAAACTATTGTTCATAGTTATATTGGATATATTTGTGGGAACCGAATATCATTTGTTTACTGCCGTTTAGAGTACTCGGTGTGGTTATCATAAAAAAAAATATGATTACGTACGTCAGTAAAAATAATAAAACCAAGTCTGACGTCATCCAGTTTACTGAACTGGTTGCTGGGAGCAAAGTTTTTCGTGCCACCGGAGTAAAGGCTATCGCTGGGAACGCGAACCAATCACAAGGCGCGTCCGTTAGGGCTTGGACGAAGTGCGCGATGGAAGCTGTTTTTCTGTTCATTGAGAACTTTGGTTTTCGCTTAGCACTGCGAGAACACGTGGCTGGAGGGGCGTGCGGAGTGTGAGGGGACGCGCGCTGCTTTAAAGTGAGACGCGATCATGTGTTCCGTTGCCGTTTCGGTGATCTCTTCAGTGCAGCAAGTGAGAGATCCGTGTCCACAGAGTGAAGTTGGCCTGCCGTGGGCAAACGGTTTCTTCAGTGGACTTCTTCGGGTGGACTTCTTTGCGAAGCGACACCGAAGGTAATGGCAGTTCGAACGTCACAATAATTTATTTACCGTAACAACAGCCCGACTGTCATTTATTGAGCAGCGGTCTGATTTGCAGATAAACTTATTCAACTGACAATTTTCGTTCAATTTTCAATTTCTCAAAGTTTCTCTTTCTTTGTTTGAACCCTGGAATGTATAATACGTCGACGAAAACATTTAAATGCTTTTGAATTCGGTTCCTATCGAAACTTGTTTGGGTTGCTAGTCAAAAAATATTTATTTTTAACAAAATATTAGCATTCAAAAACTGTATTGATTCGTCACAATGACTGTTGAAAGAAGTTGATTAAATTAAACTCTACCGTAGTCCTGGTAAATTCCTTGAAGTTATTCTTGATTTTGACACCCAACTTCAGCATCTGTGTCTGAAGCACATAAATGATATCAAAACCTCGGTTGATTCTTAGGGCCATAGGTGGTAGAAGTGTATATTAACACTTTCTTTTATTGTTCATAATTTCGTCTTAAAAACGCTTTTACAGTTTTTTTTATAATGCAACTCACATATTTATTCAAAATCTGAATATGTGTTCGTTTTTTATCACTATATACAGAAAAAAAAATGTATTTAGCTGAATAATTTTCTGTTTTGATTTAAGTGACACTTTGACTACATTAGTCAGGTATGCCATTATTGAAACAACTGAACCCCGTGTTTTATTTTAAGTTTCGTAATTGTGATTTTAGTTAGAACGTTGGTGTAGTATAGTTGATACTATAGTTTTATTTTTTAAACGTAGTTTTATGTATCCACGCTGACACAAGCTAAAAATTTATAGTGAACACTTGTATATTTTGGGCATTAATTGTGAAGACGTTTCGTTAAGTCATATATTATTACATAACTGTGCTATTTTTGCTTGGCGAAAACCACGAAATACAAAGACGAGCAAGCATTTAGTACTTCCTTAAAGAAAATTATCTTTGAAATGCTTACTAATGACAGTTTTTTTTTTTTGTAAAAACAAAACTGTATTCAGGCAACATTTTGCCGTTATTGTATCGCTTTAAGACATTAAAATATTCGATTTTCCCCAGCTAAAACAAAATTTTTATTTATTTCGTTATCAAATTGCAGATTAAATGGTTATTATTTTTAAAGCATAGAAAGTTTACACTACAATAACATAATTTTTGTAAATATCTCGTTCTTAAAATCATAAGTCGTTCTAACTTAGCACTCACTTACAACAAAAACTATATTTTGATAAATATTAGCAGCATTTAGAAAGCCGTGGAAATGTTTACAGCGATATACACTTTGTTTTAAGAAAACCTTAATAATACTCTCCACGTGAGAAAATGTTTTGTTTGAAAAAAAAAACATTTGTAGCAAAATGACATCCGATTTAATAACACTGTTCTAAGAGATGGCTTAACGTGAAGTTTCAAATTCATGGACAAACACACATTCAAAATAAATATAATTTTTAAATGCCTGTTATTCTAGAATAAACATAAGCAAACATGGGTATTTGATCCTCAAAATTGTAGCGTTAAGATAGTTTGCAGAACGAAGCAACTTCTCATTTTTTGGGATGAATATTTTTGAAACGGCCTAGCTATCTTCGGGCAAACATAGACTCTCTGTTACATAAAGGATTCATAAAGGATTACAAAAAGGAGCGAACGAGCTTCTTTCGTGGATCAGAGCCAGTAAGAAAATGCATAATGCAATCATAAATAAAGTTTATTAAAATATAACAAACATTCCGATTATCTTGCAGCAAATCACAATATCAAGTTATTATTAACATTTCCCAAATTTGAGCATAAGACTTGTCAAGTATATACATGTTGTTTTCGCGATAGTTTAAAATCCAAGCAATTTTTCTTTTGACCCACTTCTGCAACTAGCCCACAGGTAATTTAAGTTATGTGAGCCAATGAGAGAACCTCAGCAGACTTTGTATCAAATCACGCACGATTCAGGTTAGACATGTCTCAATTGAGCAGCCAATCGACAGAATACTTCTTCCCTACCAAGAAGTCCATGAATCCCTGAATTTTACCAGGCCCTAGTTACTAAAAGCCTGAAAAAAATAGCTTTATTGTTAGGCTACAAACTGGGATGTATAAACTTACACATTTGAATGATCTTCTTCATTGTATCGCGGGTTAGAAATGAAATCGAGTAAGCAGGACGAATACAACTGCGCAGTCCATCTTGATGGTAGAAAATAATGTGAATTAAAAATATTTCTAAAATATAAAGACACGATTGATTTAAATCAAATTATTTATCTACTAGGGATCCGGGTTTAAGAAAACTCTTTTGCATAAATGTATTTCGAAGGACGAATGTGAAATGACTTTCCGATCTCTTGTTTACAAAAAAAAGTTACTTCCCTAACATAATAGTTTAGTTACAACATCTTAGGGGCTGAAACTAATATACGCCATGTTAGCTTAGCAAAAAATTATGTAAATCTGAAAATCTTATCGATACAGTTTGTTTATATTTTGTTTTGGCTAAGACTGTGGTTTTGGGCCATAGTCACCGTGTAATGGTTTTGTAACACCTTATATCCCCAAAAATATTGATGCATAAAAATATGAACTGAATTGTAATACACCTTTTGCAAATAATATGATTGATTACACTGGGATCAATGTAATGTTGTTTTTTTCTTTTTAAGACAACTTGAACTGCGTGGGTAATTTAAAATAATGCGAGGAGAAAAAGATTTTAAATAACGGTTTGGTATACACTTTATAACATTTTAATAACAGGTAATATAGTTTCAGATTGCTTGTTTATTTCAAAAGATTTTTAAACCGTGATAAAGGTCAAAATGTTACGTTTCCCCAATTAAGGAGCGGAGATTAGTTTTAAGAGATAACAGTTATTTTCTACTGCCTACACGTCACATGTTTGAACAGTAATTAATGGCGGAGCTTTATAAAGTCTGGTTATAACTTGTCCGGCATTTGTATTATCCTCACATTTCTAGTTCATTCTTCACGCGACTCATTTTAGATAAGTAGCATTCTACGTAACCACATTCCTTTTAACTTTCGAAATCTGACCATGCTTTCCTACCCATCATTCATTATTTGGTACGCACCAATATATTTGATGACATAAAAATGCTTTTGTTTGGCTATAGTTTACCGAATTTTGCCTGGATCAAATAAATCGTTTACTTGTTATGATAAATAAAGGTTAGAAAGGACTTACTACTAGCTCAGCTGTGGTCATGCAGTACACGTTCAAGAAAATAAGCGGGATAAGAAGCCTATGCTCTCTGAAAGACGTGGATAAAGCCCTTCCTACTCAATGCCCCATTTCTGACTTCTTTTGTTGGTACCGCTCACAAGTACAAAGGCTCCCGTAGCAATATGTCTACTAGCAAACAAGACCCAACCATCAGACAGTCTTCTCCTGCATAGCTGCGGGCAAATGTAGAGGGTTTTGGATCAGAAGGAGGTTCACACGAAACCTCCCTGAACACAACGTACAATGTTATATACAGAAACCTATTTATGAACTAGAATCACGTGTTTTGCAGTATTTTTTCATCGAATTAAAAAAAAATTAGTTTCGAGAAATATTTGTATTACTCTGCATGGGCTATTTTCACAGCTATTGCATACTGAACAATAAATTAAGTTTTTGGCATTAGAACTGTCAAAACCGAGTACAAAATTGGCAATCGTTTGAGCCATAACATGGAGTAGTAGGTAGTTTTATGGAAGAGTTTCCGTGGAGCATGTGTTTTCGTTACGATACCAGTAGCTATATTCAAATGTGCAGTGCACCAAATACAATCTTAACTGTAAAAAAGCACCTTATTTTAAAAGACTTAATGTAAACGTAAGCAAACATATATTTATATTGTAAATCAGCAAACCACTGATGGATTCATACCATATATTACTACTATTAAGCTAACAAGTCGACAGAGGAGTTCGTGAGAGTGTGTGTGACCAGAGCTCCTGGATACAGAGTGCTAAAGCCAGAGGGGCGGTGTGCTTGCAGGCCAAAGGAGGGTCGGAGGACCCGCACCACGGCTACTCGCCGGTCGACATAGGAGTTAGTGAGAGTGTGTGTGATCAGAGCTCCTGGAAACAGAGTGCTGAGCGAGTGTGTGTGACCAGAGCTCCTGGAAACAGAGTGCTGAGTGAGAGTGTGCGTGACCAGAGCTCCTGGATACAGAGTGCTGAGTGAGAGTGTGTGTGACCAGAGCTCCTGGATACAGAGTGCTAAAGCCAGAGGGGCGGTGTGCTTGCAGGCCAAAGGAGGGTCGGAGGACCCGCACCACGGCTACTCGCCTGTCGACATAGGAGTTAGTGAGAGTGTGTGTGATCAGAGCTACTGGATACAGAGTGCTGAGTGAGAGTGTGTGTGACCAGAGTTCCTGGAAACAGAGTTCTGAGTGAGAGTGTGTGTGACCAGAGCTCCTGGAAGCAGAGTGCTGAGTGAGAGTGTGTGACCAGAGCTCCTGGATACAGAGTGCTGAGGCAAGGGGGTGTGTGCTTGCAGGCCACAGGAGGGTCGGACGACCCGCACCACGGCTACTCGCCGGTCGACATAGGAGTTAGTGAAAGTGTGTGTGACCAGAGCTCCTGGAAACAGAGTGCTGAGTAAGAGTGTGTGACCAGAGCTCCTGGATACAGAGTGCTGAGGCAAGGGGGTGTGTGCTTGCAGGCCACGGGAGGGTCGGACGACCCGCACCACGGCTACTCGCCGGTCGTGCCGTCGCCCTCCGCCTCCGCGGCGTCGTCCACGCTGACCGTGCTGACCAGCTCCAACGACAGCACCGGCCTCGCCCCTCTGACGGGCGGCCACAAGCGGCGCTCGGCGCGCTCCTACGTGCCGCGGCCCTACCCGCACAACCTGCTGCCCGAGTCCAGCTACCAGAAGCACCTGCAGTACAACCGCAGCTTCAAGATGTCGGACGCGAGGCAGCAGAAGGAGCTGAACCTGCTGATCGCCGGGCCGGAGCCCTCGCTGGGCGGCGAGCCCAAGCCAAGCGCGCCGCCCCCGCCGCCCCCGCCGCCCCTGGAGGCGGTCGCTGAGCCGGCCGCCGCTGCGGCCCCCAAGAAGCTGCTCTCCTGGAACCTCATGCCGCAGGTGAGTGGCCTCCGAGGCCCGCACCATCTTTTCACTCTAACGCCCCTCCTGGTTGCGTACGCGGCGTATCCGCATCCAAGCCCATGGGGGCCCCAGCCTTAAAATCCTGTTAGGCATGAAGGCTGGGTTATCAAATAGGAGGAGAGATCCTCAAAACTTGTCTTTTCACTCCTCAACCTCTCGACCTACCCGGGCGTTCTCCAGTAACATGCCGCGATTCGAAATGGCGAATCTGTTTCCCGGTTCTTGGAACCCATGTTAGGCACTGGTAACAGTGTCTGGCATGTAAAAGAACCATCCTTCTCTAAACCAGGATCATGCCCTAACGGGATTAAATGCCTGGGGGAGTATCGATGTCAATTAGAGGTGTGAACCTAAGTACATGTATTTTTATTATTATTATTATTATTATCATGCGTCGAATGGAAATGGCGAATCTATTCCCCGGTTCTTGGAACCCATGTTAGACACTGGCAACAGTATCAGGCATGTAAAAGAACCATCTTTTCTCCTAACCAGGGGCTAAGAACTAAATTTCCAAAAGGGGGGGTGGCAATATACTTTTTTATAAAGAATCATCGATCCCCCCTATTGAAGCGGGGGGTCCGGGGGTCCTCCCCCGGGAAAATTTGTATTTCAAGGTGGTAAATGGTGCTATTTAAGCAGTTTTATTATCTAAAAATTGATTGCACAGCACTTTCTTTGCCCCCGTTTGCCCCCACTTCAAGGTTTCAGAAGGGGGGCAAAATACCCTTGCCCCCCCCCTGTTGTTGCGCCCCTGCTCATAACCGGGATTACACCCTAACGGGTTCAGTTACCTGGTGGAGTTTTGATGTATTCATGAGGTGCGAGCCTAATAACTTGTCTTTTTATTAACTGTATGACTTGTCCAGGCCGGGATCGCAGGTTGCATTGCGGGTTGGAACCGTGGTGAGGAAATAAAAGCACGCGCCATCGTAAACTAATACTGACTCCTGTTCACATCCACAACATACAATATTTGGCGAATTTAGATTTGCCTTGGTAGCTTTTGCTTGGTTAGTTAATTTTGGATTCCCCTCCCCCCTTACCTTAAATCATTGTTAAAGTATTTCTGCCAAAATATGCTTGAATATATACTTTTAACAACGATGTTTCGAGAGACTTATTTTTTAAAGTTCCTAATTAACTACTGCATTAGCTATTTGCCAGAGTAACGATATAGTTAACTTTTGAATTATTTTATAGTTTTACCATTGAAAACCTCTTCTTGCTTTATCTCACTTCCTGTTATAAACCCAGCATGCATTTATTTTTTAGAAAAATTTAAAAAATAAATTAAGCGATTATTCTGTCACATTGTTTCAACTAAGTTTGTTATTGCAGGTTTTTATTCCAGTTTAATCCAGACATGCATTAGTGCATGTCAGAATTGATTTTAGCTTATATTATTGTCGTGTTGGATTCCCCTACTCTTGACTCTGTAACGTCATGTTTATTATTTAAATTTAAATATGCTTTTTATTGTTGCCGAACATGAAAAATTACAAAACTCAAAATTTAAAACGCGAAAACGCAAGACAAAAACTTAACGTCACATAGCAAGCGATCAAATGAAAACGCAGCAGTCAAATAACCTCAAATACTGCGTATGATAAAACAAACACAAATAAATATTACAAATTGTTTGCAGTAACGTTATTACGATCAAACAACGATGATTGTTGTCCAATATTGCAAATAGTCAGCAGATTTTTAACTGATATCTTCCTAATGGGAGTCAGACTTCATGTGAAGCTTGGGACAACATATCAGGTAAAACTCACGTGTACTTCTTCCCTAAAGATATGTGTGTACAGCAGTAAATGTGACGCAATCGCCTCGAAAACAGCAAGCAGTAGGGTGCAACAGTCGAAGGCCTTGTTGCGTATGCAACCCGCACATCCGATTGCGCGACGTGTTGCCTGTTTGCAGGGACTCCTGACATGAAAGAAACATTTTCGTTGTACAATGCCTAACAAAAGTTGAAGACCACAGGGTTATTTTTAATTAAATTACCCTAGATTTTTTAATTTTTTTAATTATCATTTCATGAATATTTAGTGAATAGTGCAGATCATGAGACATCTATCTATCCAGAAAAAAACATAGGGATACGACATACAGTTTTCAAGATACAATTTTTTTTTTAATTTTCAATACTTACTATAAAAACCTAATATTAATAAATATATGATAATAAATAATAATAAATAAATAGGAAAATCAAATAATCAGCCTTCATTATTAGCAATAACAATATTTTCAGCCAGCAGAGCATTGAATTAAAAAATATGTGGATCCCTTTGATTAAGAGAGAAACATCCTTGCAGCACAAAACAATAGCCAATACTCAACCTACCGCCGCCGCCGCCGATCCATCATATTGCCATCCGGGGCAGTTAGTGTGTGTGCGAGACCAGAAACCGAAGTTTCTATAACTCGCTTAGTGCATAGTAAATCAGGTGCACCCCACACTTTTGTAGAATCACTTGGATCAACGGGCGGGGCGCGTGTCTTGTGGGATAAGTTTGGCACACGGGCCTGTGTGTGCGCTGGTAGGTTGTGTAATGCTAGAAAAGTTACGTGTACCTAATTCGGCGGGGGAGAGAAGCTCCCCACCAGCTAGATCGGCTAACTGGCGTGATGTAGTGTCGTGTTGGTGTGCAATAGAGGCTTGTCGGTGTGCTGTAATTTCAAGTGACCTAGTTAAATTCGGGTGTGGCATGTAGTGTAAAGCTGTGCAAGCCGCTCCTACGAACCCCTGGGAACACAGAACATGCATGGGTAGTTAGCCCATTATTGCATGTAACAAGGTAGTTCAGGCCGTCACTTCACACAGGCATATCATCGTGAGGTCGTGTTGGTGATACGGTAAAAGAAATTACATAGATTAGTAAACACCTGGCCGCCTTAAGGACCGAACTATTGCGTTCCAATATAGTTCGGTCAAAGTTAGGCTAAACCGGTATTGCTGTAGCTGGCCCCCAGGCTGTTGTCATCTAAACCTGAAAAATAGAAAGTGAAATTAGTAAATGAATGTCGTCCTATTCTATTATTGTTCGAGCAGAGAGATGCCCTCGTCCAGTTTTTTTTATTATTATATATTTTTTTATTATTATTATTTATTATTTATTTAATCTAGACTTAAAGCTACTATACAAGCCCCCATAGCCCTGCCCTGACAGGCATGCATGCCTCTCGGCCCGGATCCCCAGCGAGGGCTGGGGCAGCTCCCTCTGCCAGTTCACCTGCATGATTCTGCCTTGACAAGGTGCTACGATATGTGTGTGGATTGTCGCGCGTGTTGTAGTGGTGTGACTGTAAAATGTTACGTACCCCGGGGAAGGGAAATTTAATTAGGTGATGATAGATTTACGGAACTAGCTTTGTTAATTCAAAATCCCATGCCTTTCCGAAACGCGGCCGGCACTCAACCTACCATGGCTCAGAAAGGAACCAATCCGCTTTAACTCCATGGTGCACAGCCAATGGAGAGACAGCTTGTCTGCCATTGGCTGAGCAATATGTAGTCCATTATCTGATAAATACCCTCATTTTTCCAGCTCCTACTCAGTCGCACCTGTGTTTTCGTACCATGTGCGTCCCTGCCTGAGGACGGAAGCAGATAGCAGTTCCCGAAACGTCGCTTGTTTCTGTTTTGGCAAACTATCGTATTTGTTTCGTCTTTTCGTTTTGTTGTGTTTTTGGCTTGTTTCAACTGTTGTGCTGGCTTGTTTCTGTTTTGGAAAACTATTGTGTTTGTTTCGTCTTTTCGTTTTCTTGTGTTTTTGTCTCGTTTCAGCTGTTGTGCTGAATTTTTTTGGGGTTCCTTTCATTATTTGTGGGGGGTTTTTCGTTCTCTTAGTCCATTTTTCTTTGTTTGTTGACCATATTCCTGTTATGGAATATTATGTGGTGTATATATCCTGTTGACAACAGCAATTTTTTGCTTAACTTGTGTATTTTGTCTTTTGGTTTTTAGTAGTTTTCTTCTACAGACATACATGTGCTTAGCAATGGCGTATGTCCAAAAGCTTACATCAAGTCATGCACTCCCATTGCACAAATCTTTCAAAGATAACTACATTTTTAAGTATCAAAAATGTTGTAAATACTAAACCATTTGGTTGATTTCAGTATCATTTTCCCCCAGTATTTTAAGACGTGTAAAACAATTTTGAAAAAATTAAAACGTATAAAAATTTGTTTACTTAAGAATTCAATATATTTTAAACTTTGAAATATATAGGGAAAAAAACAATAAGTAAATTTGCAGGTTTAAATGTAAATAGAAATTGTGTCGATAGATCTAGACGGACCGTTTAGGCACCAATCAATAACTTGTACAACAATCTATGAAATGGTGTCCATAAAGTCTCGATAGCTTATTCTACAACATTTATTTTATATTTGAATCTCCAGATACGCTTCATTGTTTTTCCCTATATTTTTCAAAATGTAAAAAAAATCTTTTGTAAACAAATTTTTTTGGCCGTTTTAATTTTTTCAAAATGATTTTATACATATTAAAAATATTTTTAAAAATATTGGTTCTGAAATCAACCACATGGTTTAGTATTTATCACATTTTTGATACTTAAAAATGTGGGTGTTTATAATAAGTGTCGAAAATTAAAAAAAAATTAATCTTGAAAACTAAATGTCGTATTGCAATGTTATTTTTGACAGATAGATGTCTCATGATCTGCACTATTCACAAAATATTCATGAAACGATAACTAAAAAAACTAGGTTTTTTTTTAAAAAATAAGTCTGTGGTCTTAAACTTTTGTTAAGCACTGTAGTCTTGCAATTCCTTGTACTGTATACCTGCAACTAGTTTACAAGCTTAGAATAGACAGATTTCTCATGAAAATTATCTATATGTATATTTTTGTGTATGTGTATATGTGTGTACATTGTTTATGTAAAAATTTCAGCTATTTTTTTTTAGCTTACTTCAATTGAATACATAATACAGCCAGTAAGTAGTTTTGAGCTTTCGTTATTGATATTTCTATTGTTAACAACGGGGTTTAATAATAAATGTAATGGAAAGTAGACCAAGGACGTAGTGTTAACCATATATCGAAATATTATTTTCAGGCTAACTTAAAATAATTAGTTATTGTTATCAATGAGACAGTAAAATGTCCAGAGAGAATAAACGAATGTAGGGTGGAGGTTTTCTTTGATTGATCTTCTTAAATAATAGTTCGTGATAGTATTTTTTTTCACTTATAACTTTGTTAAAGGCCCACAGAGAAATTTAGATAATTTATCCACCTAAACGTATCAAATATTCAAAATAATTTTTTGGTTCCAATTTTTAGTCAAGATGTTCATTCCTTATTTTAGATTTATATCTAAAGCGAATGCACTAGTATGTAGGCAAATTTTAGGCGGTACTCTGAGAGAATAGATTTATTACAGTGGCAAAAATCTTTATCTAATTGCTGTGACAAAACCTTTGGTCGACTAAACTTATTTTTGTACAGCAAAACCGATGTTGTAGGTAAAATTTTACAAAATTTACAACTGAGCCAGCTTAACTAGTTGTATGCTGGAAAGGGGGTGTTGGGAGATGAAATGAAATCCGCTCCAAGGAAAAATATTTGTTCAAATTAACTGCACGCATTGAGTCGACTGTCTGCAGACAAACATTTAATCAAGGAAAATACGCTGTCGTCCTCAGTGTGCACGGGCGACAGTTGCTTGGTGTTCGCAGTAGGCTGCAGACGGCTCGACGGCCTTAGACATTGTGCCTCTTGATCATAGAACAACAATGGTCCTCGATGGATTATTTATGAGGCCAGCCTAGGCTGACGGATTGCCAACAGACACGTGACTTGATTAAATTAATCATATCAAGTAGTAATTCGGAGCAGAAATTTTTTTTTATTGCACCAGCCTTGAAGCACAAAACACTTGCTGCATTGAAACTGGGACATCCACAGAGTTTCGAGATTACATAACCTCAACAACGTGACAACTGCGTCCGCCATGAGACACGTCTTTTGACAGTTGTATTGGTGAACAAGCCGTTCAGTGTTGATCTCGAAGATTTTTTTTTTACTGCGCAGCTTGCGCGCGCGGTCTACGTCCGTACTGAGCCAGTGCTCTTGACAGCAGAATCGCATAACCCTGCCCGTGGCTAAGGAACGGAGGAATTGGAAGTGGTACTTCTTAACGTGGAACGAGTATCGGTTTAAATTCTCTCGCTCTCTCTCTTCTCCCTCCCGTTCTCTTGCATCATTTCACGAGATAGCTGTTTGGTGGGAACCACACATAACTTAGAAAGTCACAACTTAGAACTATCATAACTTAGAAAACTTGGAAAAATCCACGTAACTTAGAAACACACAACATAGAAAGATCATAACTTAGAAACACACAACGCAGAACCACACAACTTAGAAACGTCATAACTTAGAAAGTCACAACTTAGAACTATCACAGCTTAGAAACACACAACTTAGAACTGTCATAACTTAGAAACACGTAACTTAGAAACACGTAACGCAGAACCGCACAACTTAGAAACGTCATAACGTAGAAAGTCATAACTTAGAACCGTCATAACTTAGAAAATTTTAAGTTATGTGTTTCTAAATTGTGTGTTTCTAAGTTATGACAGCACCCCCTAATTGGTCATCTCTTGCGCTCCCTTTTCACCTTGGTTCCCTTCCCCCCCCCCCCCCCAGTTTTAAAGAGTACGTTCTCTAAAGACTCGGTCTTACACGCCATGTTTTTTTTTTTCATTTGCTCTTCATTACCGTTTTTATAGGCTATTTTTTTTTCTATCGTATATTCACCAACGGGTGTAAAATGTCGCACTGGTGATAATTATCACGAACCCTTTCGCGATTTTTTTACACCCACGTTCCCCGCTTGTAAAACACCTGGGGTTCACTCAGTCGGGAATAGAACTCGAATCACCGTGGCGAGAGGCGAGTGATTTTTTTTAGTAAGATTTATATTTATTTTACAAATTTCAGTGACGGTGGCAAGAGTTGTGACCTGTTTATAGAATTAAAAAATTGACACTCCGAACTTACCCGGGACTCGAACCCATGACACTTCGCACCGAACGCCGGTTATATATCCAACGGGGCCACAACGGTCAGCGTCACCCAACCACCGTTGTCCCGCAGTTATTGATGTGGTGACTATGGTGTGTGAAAGATGCGTTATACATAATACGTTGATGATTGGTGGATGATGGGCATGGTGATCAATGACATAATGATTTATGGTGGCTGTGCTATCAGCATCTCAATGCTAAGCTTAATGGGACAACGCCGCAGTGGTGGGAAATGCTACGCACCTGATTTTCTCCACTCAACAAGACTCCGCTGCGATTGGCTTATCAGTTCCGCGGTTCAAAGGAAAGGGTTGTAAGTGGCAGAATATAGACATCATGTTTAGTTGAATGTTAATTTAACTGTTTGTAAGCAAAGTGAAAAATCTTGGAACCCAAGGAAAACATTTGTGCTGCCATGTAGAAAGTTTTCGTAAATTACTTTTAAAAATGTTAATTCTCTTTGGAGGCTTTGAGACTTTTTTTTTCTGAAAACTATCATACATTCATATACACCCTTTTTCTTCTGACCGCCTCGTGGTAAAACAATCTCAGAGGGAACTTGGAGGCTGTGCTCGCAAGGCGTCTCTGGGCGCAGCAGAAGCGCAGCACGGCTGACGTCACAATCTCCGCAGTTGTCTAAATACCGGCGCTGCTAATTGCGCGCGCTTCCCCGCTAACCGCAGCCTTGCCGCGGGTGGGGGTTGTGGAGAGCGAGGCGCCCCAGTGACCCGCGGCTGACCTTGGGCGCTTCTGCGCACCCCGGGTCCGTCCACCGGCCTGACAATGGCTGACACAAGCCAACAAGAAAACAAAATTTTGGTGCCTAGGATTTTGGAACTGATTTTAGCCATTTATGTGGCGCTGAATCTAAATATGAAATTAGTTTTTTTCTTTCTATCAGTTCTATTTTTGAGATAAGTGTGAAAAAAATAATTAAAACCGCCTGCTTGACTCAAGCCACTTCGTCAAAGGGATAACCCAGGCTGGGAATCCCCACTTCGTCAACTGGGATACCCCAGGATGGGAATCCCATCTTTCATTTCAAAGCTTCAACTAAATTTGAGGTCAGTTTGTGAGTTTTAGCCGTGCAAGATAGATTGAAGTTGATAAAAAGTGAGTTCCAGTACAAGAAGTTGTGTAAATCATCTTGATGTGTTTCGCTACATATGCGGAGAATACACATTAAAAGTTAACAGTAAGACTGTTAGTGACTTTGTAAAAAGAGCTTGTCATGGATACTTTAGTGTTAAGCTCGCTGATCAGGATTAATTCTTGGCACCGCATCAGGTTTGTAAAACCTGTACAGAACATTTACGCCAGTGGACTAGTGAAAAAAGAAAAAGTTTGAAATTCGGTTTATCGATGGTTTGGAGAGCACTCAAAAACCACATTGATAACTGTTATTTCTGCCTAGTAAATATTACTGGAATCAACCGAAACAATCGTAGCAAGTGGACTTATCCTGATTTAGTCTCTGCAAGATTCCCGCTCCCTCACTGAGTGGAAGTACTGATCCCAGCATTTCACCAGCTTCCAGAGCTTTCTGAGGACGGGTGTGAAGGTGACAGTGATTATGAGGGGATGTCAACAATTCCTCAAAGTTTCAACCAGGATGAGTTAAATTACCTCGTCAGAGATCTTAACCTGTCAAAAGAAGCTTCTGAATTGCTGGCTTCCAGGTTGAAGGAAAAAAATTTACCGGAACAAGGAACCAAAATTACTTTTTACCGTACAGGAGAAAAGGGTCTGCTACCATTCTTCTCTCAAGAAGAAAAACTTGTATTTTGTCACCATATTAGAGGACTCCTGGGGAAAAAAGTCTTCCTGAATATTTTCCAAATTCTTGGCGCCTATTTATTGATAGCTCAAAGTGAAGCTTGAAATGTGTTCTTCTACACAATGGGAACAAATATGGTTCAATTCCAATTTCTCACTCAACAACAATGAAAGAAACGTATAGTACCATAGCTTTGGTCTTGGAGAATATAAGGTATCGTGAACATCATTGGGTGATTTTTATGGACTTAAACATGGTAAACTTTCTCCTCGGACAGAAAAGTAGCCACATCATATATCCTTGTTTCTTGTGCCACTGAGATAGCAAAGACAAAACACACCACTGGGTTAGGCAAGAGTGGCTTAAGAGAGAAAACATGTTCGTTGGAGAAATAAAACGTTATTAACGAACCCTCTGTTGAACGAGAGAAATTCATCTTTCCTCCACTGTATATCAAGCTGGGCCTTATGAAGCAGTTTGTAAAGGCTCTTGTTAAGGACGGATCATGTTTTGCATTTATAGGGTAAAAAATGCCTCACTTGAGTAAGGAAAAAATTAAACCAGGAATATTTAACGGATCGGAAATAATAAAATCCATTAAGGACCAAGCCTTCGTAAATTTCATGAATGAAGCTGAGCGACTGGTGAAGGGTGTCACGCTATGCTAAGCCTGCACGTGACTGTACACTCTCGTAGTAGGCAGCAGGAGCCTTTTACCGCCGTGGAGTCAGCAGGTACTGACCAGCATCGAGCAAGCGGCGAGCCAACAGTTACACATGTGACGCGTAGTAAAATGCAGAACCTTGCACCATCAGTAGGGGTATGTACATCCCGCGCAAAATAAAATCTGATCGCCCATTATACTGCAAAAAGATATGCCTACGGTAGCGATTTTTCCTTTGCAATTTGCTTCGTATGCAAGAGAAGCCATTGCCCTATTTGGCCGGGACAATAAGGACGCGTTTTCTTTCGCACTGTATAGCTGTGATAAGTGCGCTGACAGTAGACATAATATGTCTGAAATAAACCCAGCCAATCACGATAAACAGACATTGCTAACAAAGTTTGAACCCACAGCTGGTCTGGAAATGTTTTCACGAAAAACGCATGGCCCTAACCATCAGTGACTGTTACGTCAGCCAGGAACCAAGTCGGTACAGTCCGGATCAAATCTTAAGCACCGTTTGCAACAACTCAATGACCTTCCCTGGTCCTAACTCAACGTGTGTATTTAATTTGTCGTATACAAACAACTATTTTGTTCTGCATGCAGTGGTAAGTTGATGACAGCACGCTACATACATTTTCTTTGGTGAGTTATCGACCACCTACTGGTACCGCCAGCTCAGATTTAGAATGCAGGAAGATAAATTTGTAACGTTGAAGACGTGTGTGGAAACAATCATAGGACGCAGTGGCTGCCGGCGAGCTGTTGCGAGGCGTGCTACCTACCACTCGCTCCGGATCGCACAGGTCTGCCTTCTGGCTGACGCAACGGTCACTGATGGAGCGCACATCTGCACTGGACCACACGCCCCGTGTAGCACTGTTGCCGCGCCACTTGCTCGTGACTGGTCGTTGCGAGTCCAGTGTGCCCCGTTTGTAGCCAACTCCAGTTGCGTTCGCCACCAGGATCAGGGGTCGGGCGAGATCTTCCGCGCTCCGTTCCAGCAGACTTGGCTCAGCCAATAGACGATCGAGTGCGCCCACATCAAAGGAGCGGAGACTGCATTTAGCTCCTGGAGGCCTGAGCAGTCAGTGACTCTGCAGCAGTAACTGGCTCATTGTGCGTGCTGCCAGGATGTACAGTCGCGTGCAAGTACGGGACGGCTTGCAGCACTTCATCAGCCACCACTGGGAGGACGGATGAAATTCACGTGAACGGCCGATTATCTTTTCTGGAGACATGTTTTTTGCTGTCCTGATGATCACTTCGCCCGTGCCACTTTTTAAGAATATTCGTTTGGACTACAAAAAAAAATGGCAGCAGGGAAAAATATATTATATAGGTGATATTTGCACATTTCATTTTTTTTTTCGGTTTGCGTATGATGTTTACTAAATGCCGAATACTTGAACCCGAAAGCCCAGCAGCTTAAGTGATTATTGCAATGTTTAACTATGTCTGAATATATGTAGGTCTCACTGTCCTTGAAAGAGAAGTGGAGACTCTTCCATGGAGTGTGTCGCTTAGTCAAGAAAGACGTTTGAATATTTTATGGTATATACTTCTCAAATATTTATAAGTCTGATTAGATCGTATAAAAAAACACGGTTTCTTAGCAAATTATTAAAATTTCAAAATGTTTTAGAACTTATTTCCAAAATCATTGTTTCGAATCTATGGTAATATCTTCGTTTGAATAAACATTAAAACGCTCTTCACTCACGACTGTTGGTTCCCGCTGGAGTGTGTCTTAAAGCTGCAGGAGGGACATGAAGCTGCTTATTTTATACGCGATATTATCTTTGCCTTGCCTCGCTCTACCCGCATCACCTTTCTTGAGCCGCGCAAAAATTCCCTCTCGCTGAGTTTCCCGAAGTCGGCGGATGGCCTGCAGCTCCCTATCCGGGTGAGTGGTACAAGGCCGGCTCTCAGTAGGTGAGTGTCGCCTGCCGCGCCATTGGCGGAGTGCCGCGTGACGTCACAAGGCTTCAGGCTTCCAGCGCGCCGCCGGCACATCGAACGGATTGTCACGCGCGCGCAAAGCCCGCGATCTCTGTTTCTGATCGTGGTGAAGGGACATCCGCTGGCCAGGGTGTTGGGTTGGAGTCCGAGACCCGGCAGGACTCGATTAGTGAGCACCGAGCTCTTCGTCAAGTGGTTTGGAGCCCTGAATCGTTAGGGACTGGAAAAATTCGCGGTTTCAATGACCTCTACGATAGACTGTACGATCCTCTATGTACTTATGGAAATTACACTTGCTGATTGGCTACTAATCCGTGACACCTGTCAACTGGAATGCTTGTGATTCGCTGTTTTTTTTGTTGAGTATTCTTCATTGGCTTAGGGTCATTCAGGTAAACTGTGGTCCAATCACTGAAGCAGCATGAAGTTGAACTAGTTTGGATTCTAGCCTATCGCGAAATGAATCCGCGAATTTTTCAGGTCTCCATGAATCGTCTGCCGTGCGTAATCGTGATACATTGAACCCTTCACGTTGCCTTAATATTCCAAGATTGAAATCCTACCCTTTTGCGATAAAACGTGGAAATGAATTCCTGTTCTAGGCTCATAATGAGTTTTTTAAAGTATAAAATTGTTATTAAGAACGTGTTCCCGACTTTTGAATAGAAAACGCGAAGCTTTTTTGCTGCAACACTTTGCTCGCTGAGTGTTCCCCATAAAAAGACATGTTTGTGATTACAACTTAGTGTTCAGTGCAACGTTATATTTTTCCCCCTTTCTTTTTTATGCTTTGATATTGCTCGCCAGCTGCTTTCACTACAGAGCAAAGGCCGTTTTTAGAAAATAGAAATAAGAAATATTTGTTTGTTTAGTTTGCTGTCATTGTATTTTTATAAAACATAACTTTTCCAATATTTTCGTGCATACTTAAACAGGTAAATTATGACCAAATTAATACAATTATTAACACTTAAGAATGTGTATACAGAACCAACTAACCGACCAACTTTGACTGCAGGTTCATTACAACAAAATAATTTGAAAATCTCTACACGACTTATGGTCTAAAGTGTTTCTCAAGGCTGGTATAGGTCTTTAAAGTTGGGCTGAACAATATTTTTATTGTGTAAATAACAGATAAAGTATTTAATATGGAACACTGAGCGTCTGAATTATGTTTAATTGAACGAAGTTCTACAACCTCCGCAAATTTTGTCGCTATATTAAAATTATTTCATCGAAACATTTCAGAGGAGCACTTTAATTATCCACATATTTTGTGGCGTGTTACTATCCCCAATTCTTTCAATGAAGTAATATTGCTACAGTGACAAAATTAGTTGTGGTTATAGAATTTAGTTCAAATAAACGTAATTTATACGTCCAGTGTTCTATCTTAAATAATTCCTCTATTATTTAAAATAAATATTTTAATCAGTTCTAACTACAAATGCGTATAGCGGCTTGGTAAGCACTTGTAGATCTTAAGTCATGTAGAGTTTTTCAACTTAGTTTTTGTGATGAACCAGCAGCCAAAGTTTGACGGTCAAAATCAGACTCACTCTCTATAGAATGATCACAAATTATTAGTATACTTTCAAAAAATCATAAAAACTAAACGGTGCTGCCGATTTACCTGAATTTTTTTCAGTCAATAAAGAATCTCTGGAAGTTTTTTTTTTTAATACACAAGTTGCAGTGACTCAATACGTGCTGCTCGAGTCACGCGGCAAACACCGAGGCGGTATTCAAACTCGTCCCACACTTAGTGTAGTGTGTCGGTGGCGATGGACTCTACTGCCACTGTGATCCACTGTCTCAGACCCGGCAGAGATAGCGGCAGAGGTGGCACGAACACCTTGTCTTTGACATGGCCCCGCATGGTGATCACGGTGGCCATCTGCCCCACACCGCATCCTGCACACCTGCACGACCAGGTGTTCCTCGGAGCAGAATGCATAACGTGCACCATAATCATTTTGTTCGAGTGCCGTTAAGTCCGGTGATCGCGGTGGCCATCTGCCCCACACCGCATCCTGCACACCTGCACGACCACGCCGTCTCCCATGGAGGTGTGCGTTCAGGTGTTCCTCGGAGCAGAATGCATAACGTGCACCATAATAATTTTGTTTGAGTGCCGTTAAGTCAGGTGATCGCGGTGGCCATCTGCCCCACACCGCATCCTGCACACCTGCACGACCACGCCGTCTCCCATGGAGGTGTGCGTTCAGGTGTTCCTCGGAGCAGAATGCATAACGTGCACCATAATAATTTTGTTTGAGTGCCGTTAAGTCAGGTGATCGCGGTGGCCATCTGCCCCACACCGCATCCTGCACACCTGCACGACCACGCCGTCTCCCAGGGAGGTGTGCGTTCAGGTGTTCCTCGGAGCAGAATGCATAACGTGTACCTAAATCATTTTGTTTGAATGCCTGGACCGACTGGAAGCCTGTGCGGTTTCATGCGCAGACTTTTGCGCAAGATTTTCGATACCGTGGTTTGGGGCATCTGCAGTTCACGACTCGCTCGCCTGGTTGTTTTCCGTGGGCTTCGCAAAAAATGGTGCTCGAACCAATTCCACATCTTCCTCGGGCACAAATGCACCCTTTCTCCTCAAACATCTTGTACCAGGCATGAATATGTGACCGGCTTGGTGGTTTCGTGTTAAAGTGTATGCGAAGTTAATGCTGCACAACAGTTACTGACTCCCTTTTTCGCTAATCGAAGCACGCGCCAACTCTTCTGCTGTGCGGTAGGCGCCATTACAGCACTAGCTGCTTATAGCGGAGGCAACCTGCAAACAAACAATTTCAAACTTTTACCACAAAAAAAACTTTCAAGTATTCTCTATTGACTGAAAGATGTTTCAGGTAAATCGGCCACGCCGTTTAGTTTTTATAATTTTTTGAAAGTCATTTGTGCTTACCCTAATGAAAACATGAACTTGATTGAAATAGGATCATTTGAAATTGCTTGTGTCGTAGTCATGACAACATTTTTCTTTTTGCGCTGTAGTCAAATATTCAAAATTGCATACATCACATTTATAATTCAATATAAACACGAAATAAGTATCACATTTATAAGATGGTATTACAATTTATTCATCAAATTTTTACAAAAAAAATATCTGTAGATTTTTTTAATTTTTTTTTATATTACTGTGTTTCTGATGAAAAATCACAAGCAGTTTTTCTTCCAAACTACATGCTTTTGTTACAGTATTTTGTATACATCACCAGTAGCAATAAGTATCTGCACAAAAGACTGAATCACAAGGAATTCACCACAACTGAGTATTTGTATGTATTCAGATAAAATTATATATGTCGCAGAGTAAATTTTCCATTAAATAAATTAATATGCATTTTATTACTTCCCGACATGGTTTCCAATCTTTATCTAAAAAGGACGTTGTGATACCTAAAGCAGTAAACTGTTGTAACCGTTTGTTACGTTATGCACATTATACTAAGCGTGATCAAAAAACACAGTGAATGAATTTTTATAGCAGCAACAACTGCTGATGCTACATCTATTTGAAGTAGTAAGCCCAATAGCCTGATCCGTTGAGACAGCCAGTGTCAAGTTTCAACAAGTTGAGACTTGTCAGTTGCCTTCCAGAGCCGGATGAGTGAGGTAATGTTCCCGTGTCTGTCGCGCATCATGGATAGAGCTATGGAAATTTAGCGTATTCGTCTGGCCTCATGGTAGAAACAATGTCATGGGTGCTTAACCCATGTTTACTTTCCCATTGGTTGATTTCTTAGTGAGAACCATTTTATCCTTGTTGATTGGCTCTACCTAATTCGCTTACTTATCTCCTAGCCGGCATCATTGGCTCACGGTCGTAGAGGGGTGTGTCCAATTAATTGCAGTCCAATTATGAACACAGTGCGAGAGTGTGAAAGTTGGGATACTATCTTGCGACTTAATGAATGCGAGAAATGTCCGTATCTCTAATTATGGATTTCGATAAACACGTAAAAAAAATATTTTCGTTTGGGAAACGGAGACCCGAAAAAATAGGCCAATGGCGTCCTCCATCACGAGAAAGCGCTGTGCGACACCTCGCTTCTGACCCGCGAGTTTTTAGCCGAACAAAATGTTCCTGTCTGTCCACATCCAGGAATGCTTCCAGTCATGGAATCACCAATAGGATAAGTGAGCATCGCTAGCCGAGGAGAGTATTTCTAAGGAGATCAGTTCAAATTTGATGTCAGCTTATCACTTTGTTCTTAATAAAATTGTTCGCCGTATTTTTGATCGCACCTCATGTATACTAGATAGCGTAAAAACACTGTGACCCACCTCCGAGCGGGCAATCTCTAAATATTTCGTACAACAACTTAATCGACTGAAAAACTGAACAGAGCCCTAACCCCGAAGTGGCCGGTGTTATCCGGTGATAACAAAAAGGGTCTCAGAGGGAGTTTGTAACTAGGCGATAAAATTGCGCATTAACTGAACCGACGGATAAGAAAACGTTAACACACTAAACGGTTCTAGTAACTACAAAAAAAAAAAAACAACTACAGGTACACCTCGCCAAGAATTACTCACTAAAATACCTTGTTGCAGACGACAGTTTATTTACTCCCACAAAATCACAACAAAATTTCATGTTTCCTGCAGGCTTGCTGTATACACAATAATAGACTAGTGCATATGTTTTGGTTATTAAATGCTAAATATAAAAATGAATCAAAGGTAAATACACCTAATTTTTGACTGACTCCGAAGCCAATAATAACCTTGTGGATGTTACCATTTAAAACCAGTTACAAGGGTCTGGAAAATCAATATTACAAATATATTCTTTGTACAAATTATATATATATATATATATATATATTCTTTCTTTGTATCCATCCCAACATATGCATTGCGGTTTTTAGCTTTCTTCAAAAAATGCATACACGTAGAAAAACAATGTTGACGTTATAAGATCTGAGTAGCAATAGTGTTATAAAATTCGTATAATTTCTGCTTCACCACTCTCTAGGCACAGTCGTCCCCTATTTGACCCTCTTGGTTCTCCTACACCTGTCTCGGACATGACCTCTGATCAAGGTCATGACTTACATACAGTTAGTGAAACAGCTGTTGTAAAAAAAAATATCCTTGGGTTTTTTTAACCTGATTTATAGCCCCAAGTAGTTTATAAATGAGGGTAGTGGCGCAGTGTACATATTACTTATGGGACTAGGGCTTGTCGGTTAGCCAATCGTAAGGATTCGGCTATGTTCGGGTGCGTTCGCCGCTCATTGCCTATTTTAGGGACTGGAAAAATTCGCGGTTTCAATGACCTCTAGGATAGACTCTACGATCCTCTATGTACTTATGGAAATTACACTTGCTGATTGGCTACTAATCCGTGACACCTGTCAACTGGAATGATTGTGATTCGCTGTTCTTTTTTTTGTTGATTATTCTTCATTGGCTTAGGGTCATTCAGGTAAACTGTGGTCCAATCACTGAAGCAGCATGAAGTTGAACTAGTTTGTATTCTAGCCTATCGCGAAATGAATCCGCGAATTTTTCAGGTGTCTACGCTATTATCAGAAAACTCGTCAACCATGATTTTGCACTTTAGTTTTTTCCATTCGCTATCCTGCCCGATGTTTCGCTAGTTGTGTAGTGTCGGCTGCGAGTTGCACCGTCGTCATGGATAGCCATATTTTGTATTTTCTTTGGTTTAGGATATTATGACTTGATGTAAGTTTTTGGACATACGCCATTGCTAAGAACTTTTTCTGTTGAAGAAAAACTAAAAACTAAAATAAATAAATAAATAAAAATACCCAAAAAAGACAAAAAACACACAAAATTAAGCAAACAATTGCTGTTGTCATCAAGAATATGAACACCACAAAATATTCCGTAACAGGAATATGGTCAACAAACAAAGAAAACAAAGAAAAATGTACTAAGAGAACGATATGATATACTGTTTTTTAACAGTAAAGTATTCAAACAAGTTAATAATATATCGGAGGTGGGTGGATTCGAACCCACGACCCTCACGCTTTCAATACGGAGAAGTGCCTTTGTCCAAATACGCTAGAGACTTATACACGACATCTCCAAGATTTTTGTGTGAAAACCTGGCGTTTAATTTACGTCAGTCCGATAGATGGCAGACTGTATGTTCAGTATGAACAATGTAAGCTGTTTAATACATATGGTACCAACATTGTGACAACGAAAATAACTTTCTTATCTCTTAGAAAAACATATTTGAAAAGTATACAGTGCTTTTGAAAGAATCTTCATGTGAAGTTTGACAGCTGTCAGTAGGCCGCGGATGACGTGGTAGCGCGAGGTGTTTCAGCTTTCAGCTTGGCGGATCAGCTGAGCGCGGCCTCCTTGTGTCTCCCCTCAGCTCCGGTCTGCCGGCGCAGATCCCCCACCCCCGCGGCGATCGCGTGACACGGCTCCACAGTTTCATTTTCAGCGGCTACAATCGACCACTGCGCAGCGCAGTCCTAAACTATATAATGAAACAGCTCCGATAAAAGCGAGCAAGACTTGAAAAAATATACTAAACCCCGGTTTGGGACCTGATTTTCGACAAGGAATTTTAAATTGTTAAAATTCAATAAACAGTTAATACTTCAAATTTATCTTTGGCTTTGCGAACTTTGGTTCACGCCATCCGCCGCAGATGGCAGAACCGTGGTTACACATTACCGTCCCAACGACTTCCGTTCCATTCCCGAAATTACTCCTACCACAAGCCGTATACCGGGAGCTAAGAAGTTGCCCATCAAAAAAAGATTTTCTCACTGCCGCCAAGACTGTGCAATGAACTAACAAGACGGTCAACGAAAGCCCGACAGAGATAACCTGCGGGGAGTTGGTCGTGACGTCACGTCCAGACAGGGGGACTCTTGAAGGGGCAAAGCAGGTCGACACCAGCAACGACAGGTTGCGTTCCGCGTCTTTCTTTCGCCTCTCATTGAGACCTGGCGCACGTGATGCCTCGTTCGCAACGGCAGTTTTCACCCCGCCCGCTGCCACGCGCAACTGCGTCGAAGAAAGAACTTGGTGTCGCGTGCCAGCCTATTGTTGCGCGTATTCCTCTTCGCGTTCTTATTTAGAACCACGCCAGGGTCCTCAGGCAGTTCTGCAGACAGGCCTCGGTCACCCCTAAAACTGCACTGCAAGTGTTCCACGCGCAGATAAGCCAAACCGGTCCGGCACAGTTCTGCCCCGTGGCCTTCGCCGGTATCATTAATACCCGTGTGGGGACAATGCCTTTTTTCCCTTCGTAGTTAGAGGTCATTCATGGAAAAACTCGATCCCGAAGTAGTTTGGCTTGTCCCGATACTGCCACAAGTGATAACGCGCTGCCCTGTTTTTGCAGGCATCAATCGTTTATGGGTTCGGGTTTACTTCGGCTGCGCTGGAGGGTTTCATGAAGTGTGCTGAAGCATACTTTGCATGTGCATCACTTTAATAAAAAAAATGCATTTTAAGAGTCGTACACAATTTTTGAGAATTCTTTCTGTGTGGCCGACAGACTTAAGGCTTCACGTACTGTCAACACCGGGCTCATTGGAAGCGATAAGGAGCGACGAGGTGAATTCGTGGGAGGAAGGGAACACCCGGAGAAAACCGGTTCATGGTCACGTCCGCCAGTTTTCACACTTGCGGAGAATCCCGGTTCGACCCGAATCGCTTTAGTGGAAGACGAGTGATTTTGGAATTCTTTCGGCATCAGCGCGGACGTCAAGCACACGATGTCTTTGCGATACGTCAGTGACTGTAAGCGCTATTCTTCTGAAGCACCCTGGACAAGCTAGAGCCAGTAGCAAATGCAGATAAGTGGAGACCTTTTTCTGGCTCCAGGCTAGATGCCACCAACGCGTTCACAATCAAGTCGATAGCATGTGTTCATTGGCTGCTGCCACATTTCACCTTCTATCTGGGGCGCACTTGATCTTGGTTAGCGAATTTTTTTTTACAGGTGTTTGTCATTGTATTCTCTGCTCTTCAAGGCATGTCAAATAATTCGTGAGACAATAACAAGGGTAATTAAAGTCTACAAACCTTTAAAATCTAGTCTATCTCCAAAAAAATGCAAATTTTGTAGACCTCTACAGATAAGTAATGTAACCGTATTATGTGTATTTCATACACAAGAAATCACTTTAAATTTAATTTTTTCTTTGCGTCTTATTAACAGATAAGTAATTACAGAGGGGGATACAGACCAACACAAATCATGCACAGTGCAAGAATCGGTCATTGCTGCAGATGGAAATTTCTCAGTAACCGTTTTTGTTTTGGCGAATATAGTTAACAAAAATGTAATTTATTCTATGGATTAAATATATTGGGCGAAGCCTAGTTATACTTTGCCGAATCACCGATTTATTTTTAATGCATCACTGCGTTCTCATCAACAGATGAAAGAGCGGGAAAAAACTAGTTTCGTCAACTAGAGCCAGTGAGGTAACATTTTGCCGACATGGACCAAGTGTATTGAAGCCTAACGAAACGTTGAATCTTCCTGTGATGAGTCACCATCTCTAGCTAAGGATCCATCCCATCATTCACCTGATGTGAAGGTGGGAAACGATGAAGATTATGTTTCAGCATCACTGGTTCGGGTTTCGAACCTTAGTCCTCCGGAGTGGAAGTTCAGTGTGTTACCACTGCACCTCTGCGCTTGCCCCGCACTCAAGTTCACCAGCAAGAGAAAATTCTCTATTATAATTTATTTATATGCTCATACTTCCCACACCAATTTCCACACTTTTTTTTCAGCACCCCATATTTTTTATTGTTCTTTATTTAGACGAAGTAGTATAAAAAAAAGTAAACACAGGACAGTAAAAAAGTTGTTTGAAAGATTTTGAAGGCATCACTAATCATAATCGAACATCAGCACCAACGACAATGACCGGTGTGCAGAACGTATGAATAGGGGCAGGCATTTTTCGCGAATAAATCTTAACGCCTATTAGACTGCAACAAGGTATACCCGCACCAGCGGTTTCTCCCTTGTGATTGGCGGCCGTCTGCGAGGCCTTATTTGACCGAGCCACTCAGGACGCGTTTGCTTCCCCACTGAATTACTGTGATTGGTGTTGTAACAATCGACATGCGCCTGAAAGAAATTCACCCAATCACGAAACACAGACGTTGCTACAGTGTTTTAACTTATAACTAATCTCGGAATCTTTTCGCGTAATATGCATGGCCCTAACCATAGTTTAAAACTGTAATTGAACAGTTAAATGCTGGTTCATTGAACCCAGCATATTGTGTTTTATATTTACGGCCTGGAATGTTTGTGGATACAGAATTTTGAGTTCTGCAACTATCTTTTCTCTTAGTGCACGATTACTTCGCGGATTCTTTTTGCTCCAGGCTAGGCTCAACTGATCTGTACACAATAAAGTCATTTTAGTCGGCTCATTGGTAGAGACCTGCAAAATTCGCGGTTTCGATGGCCTTCAGGATAGACTGCACATACCCCTGTACACTCGGGCAAATAACGCAATTTCATTGGCTGCCGACTTGTAAGTCGTCTCAGCTGGTTTGTCTGTGATTCGATCCTTCTTTGGTTGAGGGTTTATAACTGGTTGAGATTCGTCCAGATGAACAATAAGCCAATAGAAAAACTATCTAAGAGGTATATGTGTTTGAATTCTAGCCTATCACCAAATGAATCCGCGAATTTTGCAGGTCTCTACTCATTGGCCGATACAAGGTTTTCATCCTTTGGACTTGGTTGCACATGATTGGCTCCACACATCTTCTGTTTGTTTATAAGTGGTTGTCGCCAAGGGCGTGCCAAGAAAACTGTTGACCAATCATTAATGTTAAACAGAGGCATACGTGTCTGAAGTCTACTTCGATAATGGAAAAAAAATTCGCGCCTTTATTTAGCGACAGGCTAAAATTCAGATACTTTTACAGGTTTGCCGCATCCGCAACTGACTAGTCTGCCAATTATTACGAATCTCAATGCCAACTATGATTGGATCATGGGTGGTTTGACACTCCGTAATGGACTAGCAGCCAATGACAATAATTTATAAAACAAAGTGTTACCCAGTCTTTTTCAACCAAGATAGAGGTACCATGCTGTGGCAGCCAATCAACAATTGACATCGTCCTGATTTGTATAAGGAATGTGGATTCCTCCCTGGTGTTGTAAAATAACACGAATGTTGCCGGTCTTTGCTAATATACTTAATAAAATTCTTAACACTGACTGACTGACTGATAACGCACAGCTTAAACCGGTAGGTCTAGAAGCATGACATTTTGCTTAGGCTTTTTGATACAGCGTTAGGTGAGCACTAAGAAAGTTTTTGTTTTTGAAACTTCATCCCCTAAGGTGGTTAAATAGGGGATGAAAGTTTGTATGGAAGTTTGTCATTTTTGAAGTTTGAACTATGGAAATTTGTGTTTAGGTTTCTGTTTATAAATGCAAGTCAGTTGTATCAGCGTTTTTTGGTTATTCCTAAAAAATTATCAAATACTTTTCCATCAGGTACACGGCTACACTGTTAGAAATTACCGTCAATTTACGGACTTTTCAACGAAAAATTCACCTCAAATAAACGAAGGGTTCTTCGAAATGTCATATAGCTGGATCTTCGTAGAAAATACGCCGTATTTCGACTTCCCAGTTCTGTTTTTATGGTAAGCACACACGTAAAAGAAATAAGAGATTTTTGCAGAAGTCTTAATAAGTTTTTTGAATGTTTTTGGATTCATGTTGGAAGCCAATTTACTTAGTACCCGTAAATTTCGAACATCCCTGGATAATTTGTAACCAGAGTTCTTGGTAAATTTGAGAATATTTTTAACATTGTAGTAAGAAAATTTGTATAATCACGACGCTGCGGCGGATAGCATGAACCAAAGCTCACAAAGACGAGGAAACAGTTTAATGAATTTCAACAAAAATGGGCAGCATTTTAATAAAATTCCTTGTCAAAAATCAGTCAGAAGCCGGATTTTATTATTTTTCCCTTGTATTTTTCGCTTTTATCGGTGCCGTTTCATTTCACAGATTAAATAATCGCCCTGGCAATCAAATGATTCAATAGCCGACGTAGCTGCTCCGGCAACGAATTCTAGCGGCAGGTGCGGAAACTACGTGTGATTCGCGTCCAGAATTTTGGTTGAAAACACAATTTGCGTATATATGTATCACGCTCAGCATTGATTTTAAAGAATTCTACGTTAAATTTCGTATTGTAAGTGTATTTGTCGCATGAGGACACACGAATTCGTTCGTTACCGAGGTTATACGTAGAGACCTCCAAAATTCGCGGATTCATTCGGTGATAGGCTAGAATTCAAACACATATACCTCTTAGATAATTTTGCTATTGGCTTACTGTTCATCTGGACGAATCTCAACCAGTTATAAACCCTCAACCAAAGAAGGATCGAATCACAGACAAACCAGCTGAGACGACTTACAAGTCGGCAGCCAATGAACTTGCGTTATTTGCCCGAGTGTACAGGGGTATGTGCAGTCTATCCTGAAGGCCATCGAAACCGCGAATTTGGCAGGTCTCTAGTTATACGTTACAATCCCTGACGGGTTATGAATAGGGGCATGCAGATTTCGCGAAAAGATTTCGAGACTAGATGAAAGTTCAAGCACTATAGCATCGTCTGTGTTTCGTGATTGGGTGAGTTTTCTCCCAGGTACATATTGATTGCAGCAACACCAATCACAGTGATTCCGTGTGGAAGTAAAGGCGTCCTGAGTGGCACTGTCAAATAAGGCAACGACTTCTCTCGCCGACGGCCACCAATCACAAGGAAGAAACCACAGGTGCGGGTATACCTTGTTGCAGTCTAATAAGTGTTCAGATCTTTCCGCGAAAAATGCCTGCCCCTCGTTATGAAGGACTATCTCGCGTGCCGACTCGGACAGAGTGCGTGAAGAGGCATCGCACCATGACGGATCCTCACGTGCGACTCGCGCGCGGCCCAGAGGTGAAGGTACGCACGCGGGGGCGACCAGGAAGCCGGTGACGTCAAGCGGAGCTGCCTCGGCCCCTGAAGGCGGCCGCCGGGAAAGGGAACGACTCCTCGGCTAAATGCTCCACGTGACGAGAATCAGGCATGTCGCGACCGGCACTCGCAACGCCCAGTGTCCCTGGGAACTGCCTTGCCCGAACGTCTTTTCGGCGCCCGGAGTGTTCCACCGAAGAACTTGGGCTGCAAATTCATCAGTCATCACGACTATATAAGTTTCGAAAACTTGATAACAGCGTATCGTCTAAAGCAGCGGTTCCCAAACGGTGGGTCGCGGCCCGCTAGTGGGTCGCGAAAGGGTTACAGGTGGGTCGCGACTCGACCCAAAAACTATCATAAACCATCGAATAAGCCATCAGAAAAGATAAGAAAAACAGAAACAAATCGAATTGTGTGCTAATACATATCTGTTGTTAAATAAATAACTGTTTTGCTACAAAGTGCTTATACTTTCTCAAACATTTTCAAATCAGAACACAAATTGTTTATGAATTATCAATCGGTATTTTAAAAATGCATGTATATATATATATGAAATATTTGTTGGTAAATTATTTATACATAACAAAGGGATACGATACAAATAAAGTTTTTTTACTCCACCATGGACCGATAGACCGTGGAGGTATTCCTATAAGGAAAGGTGGGTCGTCAGCTGAAAAAGTTTGGGAACCACTGGTCTAAAGTGCTTCCCGAGGCTGGCCAACGTCTTTGAAGTTAGGGCTGAGCAACATTTTTATTGAAAATAACAAAGAAATATTTCAGATAGAACACTGAGCGTTTGGTGTATGTTTACTTGAATAAAGTTCTACAACCACCTCGAATTTTGGTCGCTGTCGCAAAATTATTTTATTGAAATAATTTGAAGTAACATCTTTTGTGGTCTACATATTTTTTTACGTGTTACCCACCCGTAATTATTTCAATGAAATATGTTTTTACCGCGATAAAATTCAATATAACGTAATCCAGACGGGAAAACAATAAATGGCGACGACAGTATCAACGCACAGGTATTGTAATGTAACCTATGAAAGGGTATTTTTCAAAAACCATTCTGAATTTGGAAAGGCTGATTCCAGGATACATAGAGGAATATATTAAGTGTTCAAAAAAAGTGTTCTTGGAATTTAATAATTTATTCACGGAAAAGCTGCGACGTAAGAAAATTACAGGTTTCTATGTGTTATATTTCAAGGTGTGCAAATATTTAAGTTGGGTCAAAGTTTGGTTATAGGAATAGCCCATTTGAATATTTTCATAAAAAAATGTATCTTATGTAAAAAATAAGTTGTTAAAGGTTGTTGTATGAATTTTTCCTTTTAATAGTGTGAGTAAATTGATAAGAATATTTATAAAGTATTAACCAAGCATGAACTTATAAAAGATCAGTATTATAATTATTCTTGAATTCATTTTGGTTACTTTACTTGTAGATATGAGGTTTTTGAGCAAAGTGAGGATGTATAATTTTCTAGTCAAGAGGCTCACATGTAAATATGAGGGGGGGACCCAAAAAAGCCGGACTGAGAGCGCGCTGCCATTCGTAGACGTAGTAGAGAGTTATCCTGCTGGATTGGGTTAGTAGATAACTTCACTAAACATATTCCCAGACGGCATCAGTTTGTAGGTTAATGTTTGATCGTAGTATTGTTTTTCTCTTACTGTTCTCGTGTTCCTCCTGCGAAGTCATTGTGGCAGATTTAAAAGAACAAAGAGTGTGATTGAAATTTTGTTTCCTGCTGGAAAAATTGGCAACGGAAGCTTATCAAGTGCTTCAAAAGGCTTTCAAGGAGGGTGTGTGAGCCGCACACAAGTTTTCGAGTGGTTTGGGCGCTTTAAACATGGTGAGATGAGTGTCAAAACCATGCTCGTTCTGGCCGCCCTTCAAACATCTCGTAAGGATGAAAACGTTAAAAAAATTTCGCCAAAAAAATCAACGAGGATCGTCGTTCCACGATCGACGAAATTTCAGAAGAGACAGTGATTTTGAGCTCTTTCCAGCGGATTTTGATCGAGAATTTTCAAATGAGACGTGTTGCCGCTAAATTTGTTCCCCGCTTTCTCAAACAGGTTAAAATAAAATTTGAATGAATTGGAGCCAGGACTTGAAAAAAAAAAAGAGATTTAAAGTGATCCTAACTGTTTGACCAAAATCATTACAGGTAACCCAAAAACCAATCAAGCACCAAGCCAGTGGAATACTCCTAACTCCCCCAGACAAAAAAAAATCAAGACAAGTGAGGTCGAATGTTAAGACGATCATTGTCTTTTTTGATGTTCGTGGAATTGTGCACCAGGAATTTGTTCTCCCTGGCCAGACTGTTAACCATCAATTTTATTTAAATTTTTAATACGTTTGCGAGAGGATGTGTGGTAGAAACGCCCGGAACTTTGGCGGTCCTTCATCACGACACCACCCCGCACACACGGCCTTACGAGGGAACCGTTATTTGGCCTCTCAGGGGTGGTCTGTCGTTCCTCACTCCCCGTATTCGCCAGACCTAGCCCCGTGCGACCTTTCCCTGTTCCCGAGAATGAATAAAAATCTAAAAGGGAAGCATTTTGACGATGTGGAGGCGGTAAAAACAGCTTCGCAAAGGGCACTGGAGGATATCAAAGTTGAAAAGTTCCAGAGGTGCTTCAAACAGTGGGAAAAACAGACTTTCACAAGTGCTTCGCATCTAATGGAGAGTAGTACTTTGAAGTTGACTGAAGGAAATTTGTAAAAAAAAAAAGTAATAAATACATATTTTATGACAAAAATCCAGTTTTTGGGTCCCCTGTCATAATATATCTTTATAGTCTAATTAACTTGTTCTAATATTAAATTACCAAGAAGTGGAGAAAGTTTAAACTTCTGATTGAGTGTCTTTTGGGTTTTTTAAGTTTTTACTAGTAGCAAATAATAACTGGTTAATACCAAAACATTCTATAATTATTAGAGAATGTGTTATTGATGGTATCTGATTTAACGACAAAATAATCGTTTATATTTTAATTTATTTCTTTTGTTGATATTAAGCGATTATATTTTTATTGTGGGTGAGCAAGCAAAAGCCTTTTGGTACCGCTGCTGTACACTTACAGGGATATAATTATTTGGTTTTGTGATAAGCTAGCGCTGCGATTAATAGCTGGGTACTATTGATTGCTGATATGTTCCTGGTGCAAAGCGCAGCGTGTATTGCGAGATAATAATTCCTGTAATCCCCTTTGTGTAGAATAATATGTTTGGTTTTAAAATCACTGTACAAGCTGACATTAAATGATTTTTGAGAGCGTGTCCTTTTTGATCTTTGAGTATTTGAGTCTACTTTACCTACCCGACTCTGTCACTCCTCTAGCCTGTGTTGTAATACGTAATGCACTACTGCCATTCTAGCACAAATCATGTATTTCCTAGACTAGTTGTCTTAGTTTACATCTTAGGCCCTCATAAAACCAGGCTTTGGGTTTCCATAATCACAATCCCCCAAATAGGTAGTGCACCTTTTTAACAAATTACATTTTATCTTAAATTTGTTTACTTTTGGATATAAACCGGAAAGATTCGCGGATTTAATCCGCGAGAAACCAAAATGCAAATGCCTGTATGTTCCCGCTGTTTATGCTATTGGTCCTCAGTTTAACTGCAAGGCTCTGGGCCAATGTCATTCCCTGAATAAACGAATTACCGAATCACGTCACAATAGTTGTGACGTCACACAAAGTCAGCATAGTGGGAAGAGGTAAAGTTTGCCCAAATATTCATACGACTGTTGAGTCTCTCCTATAGTTTTATGACCTCACGGAATTTTCCAGTCCTTTCTTGTAGCGAATATATTGGTTGTAAAGGCTTTTTAACAAGCACAAGGCACAAGGCACAAGGCACAAGGCACAAGGCACGGGCACTCGGCTCTCACTTCGTTACTAGGCCACTGATTTCATGGCCGGACTAGGAGCTCTCAGAACGAGCCATTAATAGATTGAGCGAACCAAGGCCACCATAGTCTGCAGAAGAAGAATAAAATAACCCTTGCAGCTGCAGCCAATAAACAACTGACAATTGAACACACGAAATTTCTGCGTCTCTTAAAAAAACAAACAACAAACAGGAAACATTGAGTGTGTAACCTTTATTTGCTTGTGCTGCAGTAGCGCCGCTGTAACTGATGACCTGCCAGCTCTGTCAGCACCGGACTAGTTCCCACTTGGAGGGGGCTTTTTTGGGAGCTGCGTGACTCGTGAGCGGCGTTGCAAAGATCAACAGGACCAGCACCCATTTGCGACCGTGGGCTGCTGCGTCTGAAGTCCAGACAGTGGCACGGGTGTCGTCTTACTCAAACGGGATGCAGTGCGACACGTTGATACTCCTCCTGCCAGTTGCTCCCATTGGCCAGAAATGTAATATAGTGGATGCAAAAAGTCGTGCAAGTGATGATAATGACGAACATTTGCGCGGATTTTAACACACATTATATTACACTTAGTGATTATATATTGAAAGTATTTTAGACAGAAAAAAAAAATGCAAGGGATGCATAGTGTAATAATTTCAGAAGTAGCTTTTGAATCATAGAAATGGCTACAAACTGAAAAATCAACAAGGGGTGTGATGGCTGTAGGACATAGATTCCAACCTGGTGATGGAAAATAACGCTCAACAAGGGGTGTGATGGCTGTAGGACATGGATTTCAACCTGGCGATGGAAAATAACGCTCAACAAGGGGGTGTGATGGCTGTAGGACATGGATTCCAACCTGGTGATGGAAAATAACGCTCAACAAGGGGGTGTGATGGCTGCAGGACATGGATTCCAACCTGGCGATGGAAAATAACGCTCAACAAGGGGGTGTGATGGCTGCAGAACATGGATTCCAACCTGGCGATGGAAAATAACGCTCAACAAGGGGGTGTGATGGCTGTAGGACATGGATTCCAACCTGGTGATGGAAAATAACGCTCAACAAGGGGTGTGATGGCTGTAGGACATGGATTCCAACCTGGCGATGGAAAATAACGCTCAACAAGGGGTGTGATGGCTGTAGGACATGGATTCCAACCTGGCGATGGAAAATAACGCTCAAGAAGGGGGTGTGATGGCTGTAGGACATGGATTCCAACCTGGTGATGGAAAATAACGCTCAACAAGGGGTGCGATGGCTGTAGGACATGGATTCCAACCTGGCGATGGAAAATAACGCTCAACCAGGGGTGCGATGGCTGCAGGACATGGATTCCAACCTGGCGATGGAAAATAACGCTCAACAAGGGTTGTGATGGCTGCAGGACATGGATTCCAACCTGGCGATGGAAAATAACGCTCAACAAGGGTTGTGATGGCTGCAGGACATGGATTCCAACCTGGCGATGGAAAATAACGCTCAACAAGGGTTGTGATGGCTGCAGGACATGGATTCCAACCTGGCGATGGAAAATAACGCTCAACAAGGGTTGTGATGGCTGCAGGACATGGATTCCAACCTGGCGATGGAAAATAACGCTCAACAAGGGTTGTGATGGCTGCAGGACATGGATTCCAACCTGGCGATGGAAAATAACGCTCGACAAGGGGGTGTGATGGCTGCAGGACATGGATTCCAACCTGGCGATGGAAAATAACGTGGACACCTCGTTGGTGAAGTGAGCGCGTGACGTGTAGATGTCCGCAGCGAGCCAGAAGGTCGCCTCTGCGCCCTCTGGCTCTACCCTGTCGGCGCGTCCGCGCGGTTGCGACACGGCATAGTGTGACGTCCAGCGAGACGCGGCCAGTCCGCGACAATTGGAGGCGCGACCCCGCCGCTGCTTCGTTCTGTCGCGTCAGCGAGGCAAGTGCGGCCCATCAGCCCCATCACCGCAATCACGGCCGCGCGCGTCTCGGCTGGAACCCCGCGCTACGCCATCATGTCCACGTGGGTGTTTCTGCAGCACTGCAGCGGTCGCTTCACTAACGCTTTACCGAGACTTGGGAGTGGGGCGCTCAATATTCCCATCTCCCCTCTCCGCCGTCGAGCGTCCTACTTCTGAGCGTTGCACTTTTCGTTCATCTCTGACGAGTCATTGCCTCGTCACACTCTGCCGGCTGTATAGAAGTTTACTTCAAAATTCTGGTCGCCAAAAAACAAATTCTGCGTCGATAGCTACTCCATGAATTGTTTTGTAGTGCGAAAAAATAATTTGGCAATCGCCACATGACTTATGGACTAATAAAATATTTGACCGTGGTATCCAAAAAATATTTTTTGGAGCTACTTGGGTTGTCCTGATACTAAAGCCGAACACAGATTATTTGTTTTTAAAAACTGTATGTGTAGGTACACAAAGTCGAGATCTTGTTAATGCCTTTATTTTACCACCTTGTGTGTACCACATTGTGTTTTTTTTTTACAGTGTTTGCTATTAGACCAGAAGCTGTTTTACACATCATTGTGAGATTTGAGTCAATAGTAAACTAGAGATAAAAGAAAAAAAAGCTGTACTACATGTAATTCTCTCAAGATCCAGTGTTTGACATAAATGCAGCAGACATGAATTTTGGAAATTTCCTGAAATAAATCACAGAAAATATTTACTACGCGTCACTGAGATATCAAGAGTGAATCTTCTAAGAGACAAATGCGGGTTAGGCCCAAAAAATTTCCGTTCAATTAATTTCCGGCATATGCATCCATTCGCAGAACTACTTGAATTGCAAATTCATGCGAGGGGTTTTTAATCTCCCTCTGGCGGTCCAAGATGACTAGACCCGGGTTACGCGGAGGAAGATGAAACTCAGCTAGGGCTGGCGTCGTGGCAATGCACACAGTAAAAAATAGTTAGGCCCTACATATATTTTTTACAAATATTTTGGAAACCAATGGCCAAAATAAAGAGTGTTTCTTATTTTGGGATACATTGCGCAGTCTTCAATCATAGCACTTATTTGTTCGTCGCTAGCTTGATGGCTTTTATGGCGTGTACCTGATAAAATACAGGCATGGCATCGCACTGATATATGTGTTTATATGTTTGAACTATACTCTGTAGCTAATGTAAAATATGTGTACCTTGGATATCTATGAATGTTTTGGGTTCACTGTGGTCCTAATTGAACTTCTGACGTTCACCCCATTCTGCGTCGCTTCACTGAACATGTTTATTTCTAATTAATGAACCACGATTATTCCGCGTATTAGTTTCGTGCCTCAGGGTCTACTCAAAAGTTATATGCAAATACAGGCCACCTTTCAGTAGTAATGATTCTTAGAAATTAATTAAAATCTGAATTTCCAATGATTTCTTTCAGTCCACTTTTACGCATCACTTGACATCATGCACCATACCATAACGAGTTCAAATTCACCACAATAAACTACAATAAATTGTTATGGTAAAAAAACTTCTGGATCCAAGATGGCATCCTTTTTTTCCTTTATCTCTTCATCATCCCTCCTCCTCCCTTTACACGGCCCATGGGTGGTTTGATACTTCTTTGGTTTAGAGTTCCTCATTGGCTCTGAATGCTCCAGGAGAACTGTGGACCAATTGCAGAATCAGCTCTGTTAGCTGTCTGCTGCCGACTGATAAACCGTTGTGATCCACTGGAAATTTGAGCCTGAGGTATGATAATGCACTAATTTATGTGTGGTGATCACCGAAAGATCAGTGATCTTCTGCCACTCGAATAGTGTGCTGAACTGGAGTGTTTCCGGTGGGATCCGACTGGAAGGTGGGGGAGTTGTGCTTGCCGTGGTGGCGAAAGAAGCGCCGAAGGAGGCCAGCGGCGCCGATCCTCGAGGAGGGAGAGGGGACCCGCGGCGCCGTGGAGGACGAACCGCCGAGGGGCCGCCGGCACGAAGGTATAAATGGCGGTGGCCGGCGCGCGCCCCGCCACACGTCGAGCAGTGCCCGCCACGGTCCGGTCTCTCAGCCACGCGCGCCAACCGGGGGATCCCAAGCACCACGCGGCGCGCAGTTGATCCGGGCGAGGGGTAGCGAGTGTTGGGTGGAACCGCGCGGCGATGGTGAAGGTGCTGCTGCGAGCCGACACCCATGTCGACATCCGCGCGCGGCCGCACGAGCCGGCGCCCAAATGCACGTGGAACCAGGTGAGCTGCCGCCCGTTCTCTGGAAGTGTCATTGCGACGCTGCATCCATGATACTCGGATATTGCGGTTTTGTCGATGGAGAGCTAGAGTTTCGGCGAAGATGTCTCAAATTCTTTGTAAAAAAAAAACCATAGTAAAAAATATTGTTGTAAAATCTCGACGACATGAACGCTCTTGATTTACGATGGAGGTCTGAGCGGACAGCTAACAAACTAACTCAACCCGTAGCCATCACACCCATGCCCAAGTTGGACTTACAAACCGCCACCACCTCAGATAAGAAGTTAACCAAGAGACCGCCATTACACTTAGCTGGTTTTTTTTTTTTTCAAATCTTATCTACTGTTCTAGTTTCGGTAACTTTATACATAGAAAATGAATTACCACGAAGAATATTTATTTTCTGTTCCAGTATGATTTATAAAAAAAAAATGTAGTTTGTTATTATTTTATTTGTGAGAAGTAATTCTAACACGTTGTTGGTAGTTTTATGAAGGGTGAGTCTTAATTCGTCCGACAAACTTCATCTGCATGTTCATCAAGACAAGAGTTGAATACCTGTATATGACTTATGGTTTAAATATATTCCCAAGGCTGGTATATGTCTTTGTAGTTAGAGCTGTAAGAAATTTTTATTGAAACTAACAGAGAACCTATTCAAGGTGGAACACTCAGCGTCTATATTATTTTAAGTTGACTTAAGTTTTGCAACCACAGCGAATTTTGTTGCTGTAGCAAAATTATTTCATTGAAATAATGGGGGTAGTAACACGTCACTAAATATGTGGGAAAAGAATATGTTTGGCTAACTCTAAATATTTCAATGAAATAAAAATGACATAGCGACAAAATGCGTGGTGGTCGTAGATCTTCGTTCAACTAAACGTAATTCCGACGCTCAGTGTTCAATCTTAAATACTTTATTATTTACAATGAAAATGTTGTCCAGCTCCAACTTCAAAGACGTATACCAGCCTTGGGAAGCACTTTAGACCATAAGTCGTATAGAGGTCTTCCACTTATTTTGTTGTGATGAACCTACAGCCGAAGTTTGTTGGTCGAATTCAGACCAATCCTGTGTAACGTGTCTTGCTCCCATGACGAGTGTTGAAGATTCGATTCTAACTCAAATTTATCCGAATGCATTAGCACCGATTCTTCCGCAAGTGGTTCTGAGCCCGCCTTTAACATTGGAGGCTCAATCGCCTTAAGCCTGTGTGTATAATCGAGTTGCTTGAAACCCTACATTTAGCTTTACTACTTTTTCTTCCATTATGAAGATTTGTTCGACAGATAAAGAAATTTAAAAACCATTCCATTTCTAATGAGCTTTTTGGGAGATTTCTTTACTAGACATACAGGCTAATTGAATGGAGTCGATGTTGAAACCACGGGTGATGTAGAACGCCATTTCGTTCACTTGAACATAATCCAGACGCTCAGGGTTCTGCCTTGAATACTTTCTCTGTTATTTACAGTAACGTGGTTGTTCAGCTTAAAATTCAAAGACATATACTAGCCTTGGGAAACACGTATTATAGGTTTTCAAGTTATTTTGTCGGGATGGACCTGCAGCCGAAATTTGTCCGTCGAATTGATTCATTCTGTATAATTAGGGGCAGGCATTTTTCGCGAAAAGATATGAACACTTACTAGACTGCAACAAGGTATACCCGCACCTGTGGTTTCTTCCTTGTGATCGGCAGCCGTCTGCGAGAGAAGTCGTTGCCTTATTTGACAGAGCCATTCAGAACGCGTTTACTTCCACACTGTGAATGGTGTTGTTACAATCAATATGTACCTGGAATAAAGTATTCCAATCACGAAACACAGACGATGCTATAGAGTTTTAAATTTCATCTAGTCTCGAAATCTTTTTCGCGAAATCTACATGCCCCTATGTATTAATACGATTTACCGCGGGGTTCGTAAAGGATAGCCCAATTAAAGATTTTATCACTAAACAGTTTTATTTATTGCCACTACTTATGTTACTTACAATTAATCTTATAAAATTACCAATAATCAATTGCACTTAAAAATAATGTTGCTTCCCTAGCCACTCGTTTTTTCAATCCACACACCTCGCTGGGCCGCACCTCTGGCGCAACTCTCGCCACAGCACCCCTCGTGGATCTCCGCCGCGGGACTCTGTCGCCACACTCCGCCGCCGACGCACTTGCCTTCGCCGAGGATCCACTCGACGCCTTGCTCGGAACTTCGCTCGGAACTCCGCCGCGGGAAAACTCCCGACTTCACTGAACTGAGCTCACTCCTTGCCCTGGAACCTTCGTCCAAGGACTTCGCCACTCTGCCGCACCTGCGGCACTATCGCCCCGGAAACTCCGCCGCGGGAAAGCGCCCGCCTGAACTCTCTCTACTTACTCTCCCCAAGGCCGGCGTCCCGGGCACATATATAGGCCCAGAAACCTTCCAGAACTCCCGAGCGCGGCTGGGGCCAGTCGCGTCATTCCGCGCCGACCCGACGGCAGAAATCTCTCGAAACACGTGTCGGCGGCTCGCGTAACTCCGCAGCTGTCAGGTTTCGGATGTCAAACTAACAGCGCCGCGCGGGGAGCTTTGGGCTGGAGGGAGGGGAAGCGGTGACCCAGGTGCGCACTGCACATCTCATGTTACGGCGGCATGTGATGCAGCCCAGCTAGCTCTGCACCTGCGCGTGACGTGGCCTTGCTCACGTTCAAACAGTATAATAAAATACTGCAGCAGTTATGTCCATACATTTCAGCACACAAGTGTTGTTCGGTTCTTCTTTACCGGTGGATTTAATTATGTTCTGCGTGGAATTACTACTTACATGTAATTTTTTTTTAAGTGTCTTGAGTGTCATTTTCAAACAAACGCACATGGCATTTTGACATCAGCTGATTCTGGACAGATCCGGGGTTAAATCGTGAACCATTGTTAGCCACATGCGCACACTTCAAGAATCGGTCTGATTAGTATCTCAAGTCTACGGGTAGATTCTACGATCGCCATCGCACTCGATCGTCTATCCGCCGCGCGGGAGTACAGGAGCGTCTGATTGGCTGCTTTATATCGCGATATCCCCCCTTACCCAAAATTCTGTAATATTGGTACTTTTTTTTTCTTTGTAACCGCACTTCAAATAGTTTATTTCGTAATTCCATTTCTGTGTATTTGTTAAACGTAAAGTATTACATTTAGGCTGCCAAGTTAAAAACAATTGACCCTAAGTAAACGATTATTCGACAAAAAAATCCCCTCCTCTGTGAAATGAAATTCTGCATATTGTTTAAGTCTTACAGAATTTTGCTGTAAAATGTACGATTCACTACTTGTTACATGGCATTGAAATATTTTGGCCCATACTTCCCAAACGATTTCCCTGCAAAACCGTGTTTCCGCGCTCTTAGCAACAGACTGAGAGCGGCCACTTTGAAGGCTCCGCCACGCCGTTCCGCTTCTGCGAGGTAGCACAGTCTGTGCGCGTGAAGCGACGGCACCTGCAGGCCAGCACGCGGCAACGCAGCCATTGGTCACCGGAGGGAAAGGGCAGAGCGCTCTGCAGGGAGTGCCGCTCTGTTCTGCTTCTCATCTCGTTCTTGACGTCACTCGCCCTTCGCCCTTCGGCTGCAGCCTGTTGCACTATCCACCGTTCGCATATTTAGTCACATGTTCAGTGTGGGAGAGTAACCTACCTCAAACTGGATTGACTATTTACCGTTCACAGTGATCTCTTTCAATTCTTGCGTGGGGGGAGGGGTGTATTTACTGGACGTCTCCGCCGTTGAGTCATAAGGCTGAGCATGCTTAAGAAACGTCTTCAAAGGTCGGCCCTATGGATGGGTTTATAAACTACTCAAGAAACGCAAGATACAAAAGTTCAATAACAAAGTTGTCAAATACCTGTTCATAAACTACGCAAGAAACAAAAGCGCAACGCAAACATCGGCCAACTTTCAACTTCTCGCGTTTCCGCCTTCGATAGTTGAAGGGAAGTGTTCCGAAAACTTTTCAAAGACGCAGACGTTGTGTGCATAGACGGCCAAGATGAGGATTTTATTACATGTGCCAAGTTTTTACTTGTTAAACTTTCGTACAGTGAAGGAAAAATTTTATAAAAATAATATCTTCAAATATAACTATTAAAAATTTCATGTGATTTATTGATAAACATTAGTTATAAAAAGAATCCGGGGGAAGAAATTTGTTTTCTACTGTTTTTCATTTTCAAGTTGTAGGGTTGGTGACGTCTTGAGACTTTCGTGCTTTATAAAAGAAAGCTATTTTCTTCCACTGGTTGCGTGTTGCGTTGTTGCGTCGTGATCTCGTAGCGTTTCTTACGTAGTTGATGATCCCGGCTATTCGCTACGCCTCAATCACGCACTTCAGCACGTGACGGGTGGAAGCATTTGACCAACTTCGCTTGCATTTTCCCTTTTCTTTCATCACCTGCCTGATCTAGACTTCATGCGCATACTTCAGCATCCATCATTTATTACTTAATGGCTATTTCTGTAAATTTTAACATAAAACTTCCTTTGCATTTGTGGTTTTGTCAATAATATTTTTAACATATATTCTCTCAGTGTAATATAACGGGTGTGAAAAGTCGCGCAACTGACAATAATTCACTTACGCGACTTTTAACACCCGTTATATTAGACTTAAATATCTGTTGGAAATATTTGTTAGAACAAAAATCCAAGAGAGCTATCGTGTTAAAATTTCAGAAATGTAAGACATCCTGACTGTAACGAGTTTTGCAGTGTTCTATAGATTTCTTGCTGTGTCAGACTAACTCTGCCTCATTTCCCACATTATGCTTAATGTGAATTCTTGGCGACTTTAAAAGCTAAGTTCATTAGAGTCCTTTAATGAAGCACTTTCCTGCTAAGTGCCGTTAAACGCTTCATTTACGTAATTGCCAAGGATCAACGGCAGTTACAGATTGCAAACAGCCAAACGCGAAACAGTCTTCTTTTCCCCAAACATTTTTCGTCGCCAGTTAAATATTTCCTCTAACAACCGAGGAAGAAAATAAAACTTCATTTTCAGCTATCTGTCCTACAGTGCAAAAAATTTAAACGAATATGAAAAATATTATATGCAATAATAAAACATTTCAATAATTTGTAACAGCTCTTTTTTTTTGTAAGACTCCCATAGTAGGTGGAAAAGAATAACTTACTTAAACTTTTTTTTTAGAAAATTACAGCAAAACATGTAACTAGTTAAACTTATGTATTCTCACGCACAACGTTTTAGTGCAGTAGGCCTACGTAAATTTTCATGTTATAGTAGGCCTACTGCTGATCAATAAACGTATAATAGTTGGTCGTAAGCATTTACAAAAATAACACTGGGAATATACATGTCACGTAAAATATATTCGCTGTTTCGTTCCATCGACGTCATAGTGGTCTATGTCCCGAAACGCCATTTAGCGAGAGATCCTTTCGACAGGTGGAGTCTTCAGCACTAGCGCAGACTTCGTGTGACGTGACAACAGCTGTCTTCAGTTTACTACTTTTTTAACTGAAACTGTGGCAATATTCTCACCTGTACCGATGAAAGTTTTTTTGTAGAGTTATATTGTTGTTTTCTACAAAAAAATACTGCGTTAGTGGTTAATCTTGCTCCCCCCAAACAAACAAAAAAAACTATTCCACTCTCCGTTTGCAAGAATAATATTTGTAGGAAGGTATGAAAAGTGACCTGTAAAATTCGCGTTATTATTAGGGACTGGAAAAAATTCGCGGTTTCAGTGACCTCTAGGATATACTCCACAATCCTCTATGTCCTACTTGGGAAAATTACACCTGCTGATTGGCTACTAATACGTGCCACCTGTCAACTGGAATGCTTGTTATTCGATGTTGTTTTTTTTTTGCTGTGTATTCTTCATTGGCTTATGGCCATTCAGGTAAACTGTGGTCCAATCACTGAAGCAGCATGAAGTTGAGCTAGTCTGGATTCTAGCCTATCGCGAAATGAATCCGCGAATTTTTCCGGTCTCTAGTTATTATTTGGCGACAGTCTAGAATTCAAATGTCCGCACACTTGAAAGACCTTCGCCATTAGACTCCGGGTTACTTGACTAGTCCTGGATTACTCTAAAAATCAATCGGAAACATCTAGAAAACATCCAATAGAATCACGTGCATCCTGGAGAAAAGATGAAATCTGGCAGTTAACAATGAACGCATGTATTCTTTGCTGCTATGCACGCTTTTGTGTAATCTAGCCTAGCACCCGAAAAGAAAACCGTGAAATTTGTAGGTCTTATACATAAACCATACTGGAGAAATAGTGTTTTACTGCGGCATCTTGGAAATTTGGGTGATGAGTTATTCCAGCGATAAGCGAACCATCACTTTCACTGACCGAAGAGGATCGCAATTTAATGTTCACTTCATCACTTATGTAATAGTGACCGCTTATGCCGAGTACTTTTTTCTTACCATGCGTCTTTTAGCGATTTTTGCAATGATGGCAATCGCTTGAGAGAAATAAATGTGGCTAAACGTTCCTTGAAAGGTTGTGTCAGTAGAGAGCCCAGAGATTGGCATGAAACCACGCGCACACAGTAAATCAGCCTGAATATCGTACACTGAGGAAAATTTACATGGAAAGGATAACACCGCAGGCCGGTAATATGTTAATTAGGAAGCAGTTACCAAGACTCCAGAACGACCAGCTACAGAATATGACTTTTTAAACCAGTTTACTGGTTAGTTGTAAGGCGCATAAGGCGCCCGTTGAAAAATGTTGAATATAACAAACATTTTAATATTATGTACACGAAATATTTATTAAAAATTCATTTTTTTCCCTCAATATTGAGCAAATGAAAATTATTTCTGACACACACACACACGTGTGTGTATATGTAGGTGTGTGTGTGTGTGTGTGTGTGTATATATATATATATATATATATATATATATATATATATATATATATATATATATATATATAAAGTGCCCATCTGTTAAAGGCTCTGACTGTTGGTAGGCACTCAAATAATTATAATAAATAAAATAAAAAATAATATATATATATATTACTGTTCTTTTCGCTGTGCTAAAATGCCTCAATGTTTCTTGCATGTTTCTCTTCGAACTGCGGCTAGGCTTTTGATTTTTTTGTTTTTCCCCCGAGTGGGATCTGTGATTGTTTTGTGTTTCTGACTTACTGCCTTCAGCTGCGGTGCGTACAAGTATTATCTACAGAAGCTAAAATAGGCTCTTTCCCTGTGCTCTCGTGATGTCACGTTATGTTTACTAGAGTGTTGTACTGTTTGTCACTTTCTTACGTGCTAATTTCTTGTTGTTTTTTTAAATCATTTTAATATTTTTTTTAAAGTTTCCCTAAATCTTAGTTACTTAAAGGATAGTAACAACGTACCCCTAGTGAAATCCTTGGCACTTCAAGTATTCTATGACCCCGAAACACACAGTGATTTTACTAGCCAGAAATATATTCGCACGGTGAATTTACTAGCAGCGGGTGAAATATCGAGCAATCTAACCCGTTTGGCAACTTCACTCGTATGTGCAGCGCGAGCGGCGAGTTAACAAGGAGACATGAATAAATTGAGCAAGTCTGGTACACTGTTAGAAATTACAGTAAATTCACGGACTTTTCAACGAAGAATTAACTTCAAATAAACGAAGAGTTGTTCTTAATTTCAAATAACTTGATATTCTTAGAAACTACTGCGTATTTTGATTTCCGATTTGTATGTTTCGTTTTAAACAAAGCTAAACTGACACGTGGACAAAATAAGAGTGATCTTTACAAGTTTTTGAAAAGTCTCCTAATATACCAAGAATATTCTTTTGAATTAATGTTCAAAGCAATTTATTTCCTAGCCTAAGTTAATCTAAGTGTGTAGGGGAGGGTCCAGGTTAGGGGAGGACCTAAGTGTGTCTCAGGCCGAAGCCTATACACTCTACCATGCGGGTTTTTAACCATGCAGGACAAGGGCGCGTGCATCGTGTGCTATTGGGGTTTACTGGCCAGCCATGGCTGCAATTGGCGCCATGACTGACGCCCCATTGGTCGCCTAGCTTAAGAGCTAGCTAATGTGACCCAGGTAAAACCTGCATAGACACAGGGAAAACCCTGGGCCGGTTCATGCGGGGATCAAATAACATGCATTATGCAAGCAGGTAACTACTGGACAAGAGGGAAGAAGGGTCCAGGTAAGAAGAGTTGGAGGGGCTGAAAAATCAACCATGCTGGAGTTGGGTGCTTGGGCCTTGCGGCCCGCATTTAAGGTTGGGAACTCCTGGGTTATTATTAACCAGGGGCGCATGCGCCCCCAGGGGCGGGCGACTTCACTCGTCAGCCCAGCCCAGCTGCCCAGGCAGCCACAGTTAAAACAGAAGTGGGCAGACGAGCCAGTAAACCGGCTCGAACTGCTGGCTCTCGGAGCGAAAGGCAGCCTGACATTGCGCCATCTTCATCTTCCTTCTTCCAGTCAACAGCCAACGACCTTTCAAGCCAGGGTGGGGGTAAGTCGTTCAGGCGAATGAAGTATCTTGCGAGTCGGACCCTCTTGCCCCCCAAATTCCCGGGTCGGTTGAAGGTCGCGCCGCCCAGGCTACCACTGGCTCCAACAGGGCTCCAACAGGGCCCCAACTTGAAGGCGCCGCCATCTCTTCCTTCAGAATTCCGATGCTGTTCAGTTCCGTTGCGCGCGCGGCAGTTCACAGCTCCGCAATTTCCAGCCCACAGTTCGTCTACACTTCGCATCCAGGGCACATCGAGCTCCCCTGCGGTGCCTTCGCCGACGAAGCTGCTTTCTGCCGCGCGCCGAGCTACATTCAGGCTACCTTTCACCCCGATAGCCGTAATAACGACTCCACAGGCCGGCCATTGGTCCGCGGACTGCTATTAGTTATTCACAGCCACCCCAGCGAGATTGCAACTCTCGAGCTGGGCTCCCGTATCCGCCACCCGCGGGACGCGGTCGGTAGCAGTTGGCGCTGCTAGGCCGCCCCCAGACGCACACAAATCCCGCACGCACTGCCAGCCTTCGGTTACCCAATAGGTCGCAGGGAACTCCCAGCCAACAGCCCGCGAGAGAGATGCGCACGCCCCGAGAGACGACCACCGACTCTAATGTTCAAAGATAGTGATCTCAGTGCCCGTAAATGTACGAAGATAGCCGTAAATTTACGAAGATAGCCGTAAGTTTACGAACGTCCCAGTGTTCTTCGTTAAGTGAAGGCGAAAATTTTTAACAATGCAGCAGCGAGATAATTCACAAGCGAGTAGCTGATAAACTCGACTAGTGCAATCAGCTTAGGAGCTGGTGGGAGATCACGAATGTGATAGAATTTTTTCAAATGAAAGAAAGTTTATTGTAATATCTTGTTCATTTTCTTATCGGTAGTATGTTTCTTCTCAGTAGTAAATTTTTTTCTCCTAAATTGGTGTTAATACAATTTAGCAAAAAATCGCTAAAAATGGGAAATCTAAAATGACTTCACCCTTCTGTGCCTATTGCAATGAAAATGCGTGCGTAAAACTCCATTGTCCCACGCCTATCTCGAAAGAGTCGCGTAAAAGCGAAAGGAATCACAAAGGGTAAAATGCACTCAGTAAAAGCGTATAGGTTGACCTTGAAGCTGTCTTCGGTACAATGTCATGCTTAACTCCAACTAATTGTTAAGTGCACTAGCGATTCATGTATTATGCACTGTTCACCAAAACTTCTACTTACTTTGATGATGAAGTACCAACTTTATAATTCGCGGGATTTCAGAGACATGGTCTAAACCAATGATGTCAGAGGGCAAGCAAACACTGAGTAGTTAATGTGTTTGTTGAATTAACCATTTTGCCGGTAAAGCTTGACAGTTTTGTTTCACTGATAACTAAAATATATATATTTAGTATTTTACTTTCTTGTTTTGGCTGATATGTTTCGTTATTATTTAATACATGTGGACCAACCCAGTGGCTAATTTTGCTAAACGTGTCCGTTCGTCGCCTTAATGAACATGGAGCCATATATTGGCAAAATAAATCTACTACAGCAGCATTGCCTAATTTCAATTATTGTTTACGTTATACATACGTTCTGGCAAGTTCGGCTTCCTAACACACCTGAAGTAGTTATGTTGAAAGAGTGGCAATAAAACTTTACACTATTTCACACTATAGTTAAAATGCATCGCTGAACTCTTATTTGTTTCATATCACGAACTGATTCTCACGTGGAATATAACGCAGCACCGCGGTGCGATGAAAACCATATAAAATGTGTGATCGTACTCTGAGGTCACGGTATATACCGTCACTACGTCATCAGTAGTCGGAGTTATCTGAAACTTGTGTTCAGACTCACACGGCTACTTTAAGCGGGAATCACCAGAACCTCCGTTGTTTGTCATGTCTAGAGACCCGGAAAATTCGCGGGTTCATTTCGTGTTATGCTAAAATTCAAATAATTATACATTAGTGCTGCTTCTGCCATTGGTTCACTGTTAATCTGGAGAACTGAGGGCCAATTAGAGACCCTCACTCATAGAAGTGTCGAATCACAGGCCACCCAGTCGAGACGACTCACAAGTCAGCAGCCAATGAACAGTTGGCATTTGCCCGAGTGTGTAGAGGATATTGGAGTCTATCCTGGAGGTCATTGAACCCGCCAATTTTCCGGGTCTCTAGTCATGTCTTACTTTGCAAAGTGTGTGCTCGTAATACCCGCTGGAGCATGACATAATATGCGCGCACAAGAACGCAGAAACGAAGCGCCTAATGTTCAGGTCACCCGCAGAACACTGGTTACCGTTCACGTTGAGAGCTCATCATTCTGGTTGAAGGCCGTCTTCGAATTGGTCATTTCGTAAAATTGTAATAAGTAGGTCCAGGCATTTTTCGCGAAAAAATCTGGACGTCTATAAGACTGCAACAAGGTATACCCGCACCAGCGGTTTCTTCCTTGTGATTGGCGACCGTCTGCGAGAGAAGTCGTTGCCTTATTTGACCGAGCCACTCAGCAAGAGTTTGCGTCCGCACTGAATTACTGTGATTGGTGTGCTGACAGTAGAAATGTACCTGAAAGAAACTCGACCAATCACGAAAAACAGACAATGCTAAAGTGTTTTAACTCCCAGCTAGAGTAGAAATATTTTCGCGAAATGCACATGCCCTTAGTAGTAAGTGATTATGCAAGTTTCAGTACAGATGCAATCATTCACTTGTTTCGCGCTCACAGTAACACTCCGATGCGGTTCGTACTAAACGTTTAAAAGATGTAAAAATTCAATAGTTAAAAGCTCCCGATATTCTATTAAATAGCCACATATCTCTTAAACGCCCTAAGCGCAACTATGTCAAACATTCTTAATTTCACAACCAATATTTTTCATTGAACCAAGGTAAACATTTATTTAAGCCAGCTACCGCGGTTAACTGCAATTTATATTTGTTTTGTTCCGCACATCAGAATTTTTAGGTTTAAAATAAGTCAACAGCTCAGACGTTTATTATTTATAAGGTTTAAGCCAACATGGCAAGTAGGTAAATACGTATTTTGTAACTTTGAGAGTTTTGTTAGATACAAAATACGAAAAACCAAATTCATGAAAAACACCGAAACTTATGTATGCATCAAAATCTGGTCACGTGACCATTGCGTCTACAAACTTTTCGAATGCTAACATGGCAGAGTCGTGCAGTCCAAACCCACTAAATACGCCCGAATAGCTTATATTTATGCGTTATGCGTACTAATTGCGGTAAGGACGCACAGACGCAAAACATGTTCGTGATCCATCACCATCTCCAGCTGTGATCGCACTTAGACAGGAGTTTGATGGAGTGGCATGCCCAGTTCTTTTCTCCCCGTGCTCCATTAACCGCTAATCGGTGTGAACCACTGCGTTGATCGACACTGACCAATAGTAGGCCGCGATGAGCGAACTCTCACGTTGCGTGGTGTATCTGCACGCGGCGAGCTTCAAGAACATCCTCCGTCTTAAATATTCTTATTGTATATTTTAGAATTTAAATAATGGTTTTGTGTAGGGGAAAGTCCTCTAGCCCCGGACAGTTAACATTTTTCGTTTATAGTAATTTAATTAACAGGTGTTTAAATTAAGTATTATATGCCAGATATCTTCGAACAAATATTTAATAATATTACTCATTCAATAAACAAAAACTCTAATGCAATTAGTGAAAACACTGAGTTAAAATTATTGAGTTATTTTCGTATTTCTCGAGATTGGCGGGTAGTATCGGACAGTTAAAAAACTTGTCAAAAATTGTGTACATAATTTACGTACTTTATATATACAGGTTCATAATACATTGAATGTGTTCCGAAATCTCGGGGACACATATAAATATTATGCTAGAGCTTTTTATGCAGTATAAAGTTATAAAAACTTAGCTGTTTTAATGTAAAACCGTTTTCAAAACTGCACGACGTCATTCAAATTTAGAATAAGAGTGTATAAATAGAAGAAAATGGTGTAATAAGTCAATAAAATATTTCTTGATTTAACAGAATATTCAGCGTAAAAATATACCCCCAAAAGAAAATTAGACGATGTTCTTAAGTTTATCACATCTGTCACATTTATAAAATAATGGTGCTCCTTCAACACTTGCACAGTTTTCATGGGCCCATTCCTTACACACACAGCATTGGATCCAATCTTCTTCAAAACTTTCCCCACATAATATGCAGATGGTTTCCTGTACACTTGACTGTGATGATGTTGCAAAGGCATCGAATTTGAATGATTTCTTGTACTTCAGACGCTTTCTTGTTTCCTTCTCAACTGTCTCATTGCGCTTAGCCTGCAGGGCTTCTTTAAATGGAGTTGATGTAAGAATTTCACTTCTCTGCGTCTTCCTTTTACTACTTTGAATCCTGCGTTTGCTGGCATCTGGGAGAGGTGAGAGTTTTTCTAAAATAGTCAAAGGGTTGACTAATCCACTTGAACCTGGAGTTGGTTCCACGTTGGATGGTGCTGAACTGGACTGTGTGGCATACATTCCATTTACTTGGCTGGTCGACGGATTTTTCATTTCTGTCATTTTGGAAGGTAGAAAATACAAATCTGAAAATACAAATCTGAAAATACACCCGAGTTGAATGGATGGATGCCTGTACACGAGAATCATTTCAGAGCAATCTCCAGACGACTGACCTTGGTGTAGGCAGAACTTGCCAACTCGGCAATGCCGTATTCATTAATACGCAGTCCAGGATTCTTTCTCATCCATGCGGAACATGCTTCTGCGTACGCCCCTTTAAAAGGTTTCATGAATGACCTGTCGAGAGGTTGCAGCCTATGAGTGGTGTGGGGAGGTGTTGATAGCATGTGGATATGCTGCGATCTAGCATACACAATGACGTCCAGCTCCTTATGACTGCAGTGGCCGTCGAGGACGAGAAGTGTGGGACTTTGCTCCGTTGGCTGTGCGTGCTTAGCAAAGTGTTTTAACCATGCTAAAAAATGTTCTGCATTCATCCAGCCATTTGGCGAAGCTCTCACCAGGAGCACCAATCATAAGCCTTTGATTCATTTTTTGTCGAGGAAAGATAAACATAGGTGGAATGAAGTGCCCCGTAGCACTCATGCAGAACACTAATGTTACGTTTCTACCTCTCTCCCCAGAAGTTAGTTTCCCAACTTGTCTTTTTCCTTTCACTGAAATCACTTTGCTGTTTTCATGGACAGAAGATATTCTCGTCTCATCCGCATTATAAATACGGGAAGGTGGGAAAGAATATTTATCGAACAATTGACCTAGTTTGTCATAAAATATAGTAACTTGAGGCTTATTAAAACCCACTGCTCGCATTATGCTGGTAGATTCTGCAGTTCTCAATGACAATTCTGGATGCCTCTTCATTAAATCGTAGTAGAAGTTTTTCCCTGCAAGTTTTTTCTCTCTATTGAACCTATGGGGCAGATTCAAAGCAGCAGCCAAATCATACGCTAGCTTCAGGAACTCTTTTCTGGTGAGAGGCATAAGCATATCATCTAACTGTTTGATGTGAGAGATTAGTTGTTCCTCGTAACTATCTGAAAATGTCTTCTCAAACCGGCCTAATTTTGGTGAGATCTGAATTTACCCTCCACTTTTAATTCGCATTAATCTGTCCTGTAAAGTGCTCTTTGGAACACTAAAAGTTATTGCAGCTTCTCGTACACTTAAACTATTAGCCAACACATTGTTTACAGCCAGCTTCATATCGTCTTCGGACCATTTGCCTCTTCTTTTCGCATCATTTTTGTCTTTCGACATGCTTGAAATTAATATAATCTGCAAACAGAAAACCTATTTCATGTCTGAACACATTAAAGGCCCGTGTAAAATTAGCATGTGGTTTCTCTTACTAGCTACAGTAAAAATAAATGCTATAATTTCTAATTTTTAGTAACGTCTTCAACACGCATTTTAAATTATAATACATTCATAATTAGATTGTACCACTCCTTTAAGTAACAATTATAAATTCAATAACAAAAATATGTTACGAAAACTACTTTTCATAACAATTAGAGACACTCTCGTAACCAACATTTGTAAATCATGCAAATTGTTGCTAATGCATACTAAACACATATCTCATTATTGCAAAAATAATCAGGAATTTATAAACGAGCCTTAAACAAGTTACATATGTGTCTGAAAACAGAACACTTATATTTGTGTGTCTTAATACAGAAAATAGAGTACCTATGTATGTGTCCGGTACTACAGGACAAAGGGCCTGTTGGCTAATTGTGTGTCCGATACTAGAGGACATTAAGTGTCCGGTGCTACCGGATCCGCATGCGACCAAATTAATTCTCGCCATTAAATAACCACTTTTAGATTTCCACTAAAAATCAATGAATATGTTATTCAGACTATAATAATTACCTGAACACAGTTTAGACACAATCCATTCAACTAATTCCGTGTAGTTCACTTTCAAATCTTAACTTGGGTAGAAACATAAACAATGATATTCACAAAAACGCTCACAGTGTGGTCACAGCTCGACGAACTAACACACTCTGCCGGAACATTTGTGTAATGGAAGGAACCTTTAAGACGCACCCTGCATTATGCTGATACCTAAAGGGATTTTCGTGAACTCTTATGTGTCCGATGCTAGAGGCCGTCCGGTTCTAGAGGACTTTCCCCTATTATACTAAACTTGGGAAACATCTTTTCTCTTTCGTTAAAAAAAATCGATTGCAGTGGCTGAAAATAAGTTTAATTAAATCAACGCAAACGAACATGTCACAACAGCGAATTTTCCCGGCCATAAAAAGTTCGAAATTTTCTGTACCGCATTGTGCGTGGGATCATTCACCACGTAGTCTTTATGCATAATCTAATAAAATTATAAAACGCTTAATTTTTTTGTTAGTTCGCAGGGCCTTTGAAAATATTTAAAAAAAAAAAGAGGGGGGGTTGTCTGTAAAGTTGGTTTACGGACGATAATTTTACGTGATAACGTCATATCAAATTTTTTAAATTGCTGCTTTTAAAAAGCCCGCCTTAACCTGTTTGATATTATAGAAGATTTTCTCGCACGGTGGTTGGCCGGTTCTTGCACGGTCGGTTCAGGCGGAACGTGACAATGAGTCATGCTTTTTCGTGCGTGCAGCCGGCGTTCATCGATTTATGAGACGTTATCACGTCAAAAATAATAATAATAATAACGTTTCACGTAGATACGAAATAACGTGTTGATAAGCGCCACAACCCCTCAAGCAGTTCCAGTTGACCTTTACCAAGCACCGTAGTTTGTTGTTACAGTGAGCCAGTTCACACGCCCGAGAACTCCAAGGTGGCTTAGCGGTCAGCTGCGACAACTGGCTGACACAGTTGTCCACGCCATTAATCAAGGCCGGGAGAGAGAGAGAAAGAGAGAGGCGTTTTTCGCACCGACATCCGTGTCCAATTAGTAACAACCGCTGTGTTTCATTAACTTTTAGTTCCGCTGCGAATATTTCACAATCTCGCGAGTAGGCCTACAAACTTACATTTTGCCCTTGTTGCCTCGTCCGATGGATTTTTTTCCCCCGGGCTGTCTTACTTTGTCTTAACCACCTTTCACCAAGTTAAAAAGATTTTCCTCCTATCAGACAGGATACACAAGAAAAAAACCTAATTTAAAATGAATAAATTGCGATTAACATGTGCCAACTCAGTTTGACAAACACGTATTAGCAACTTGGTAACGTTTTGTTAGAACCACATGAAAAATGTAAGAATCTAGAATCAATTGTGCTATTGTTTAAAAATTTGATACATACCTATGTATTCGTGTATAATGTACATATACTCTCTGCAGTACCGATCGTTGATGGGTTGGATGTCCGCTTAGGCGCAAAAAATTCGTTTGCACTCAGGTCAGTTTTGCATTATTTTGCAGGGTTCTTAGTGCAAGAACAAATAATATTTTCATTGAAGTATGCCTACTAACGGCTCAACACAATCGCCATGGAATTCTTACTGAATATATTGAAATGATTTCAAATGGTTGTATTTGATTACCGTAATCTTTATTGTGAGATGTATAACTTTTCATTATTTTTTGTTATGTTAATAATTTTTAATTTATGTTTAGTTTATTTATTTTGCTATGATTATTTTTAATACATTTAATTTATCGTAAAGTGTTTTTTATTTTTATAATTTCTATATTATTATTAAATTATTATTTTTAATTGTCTAATAATATAATATGGTCAGTGGTTTCCAAATTTGTAGTGCCCCTAAATATCGGCAAAGAACCTAATTCGGTTGTTCACCGGAAGCATTTGAAACAGCGTGCTCTGGATAACAAACAGTTAGGGATATCGAAAAATCTCAAGATGTAGTTTTTGAGACAATTTATTTCTTAGTAGTGCGGGTGGTTCTCAGAATCAAATTTTGCCCGACGGTTAGGCCGTAGTTATTTCCAGGCATTCAAACTATCCTTATGAAACTCTTTATGTCTAGCAGTCCTGTAGTTCTTGTGTAGGTATGTATAGGTGTGTTCTTGTCGCCGAGGTCGATGGAGATGGGTGCTCAGTAACGCGGAAGGGTTCGACGACGGCCTGTGGCCAGGAATCAGCGCTGCCGGCACTGACCTGCAGTGCTTGCGGGAGTCCGTGGGGAACCGGGGTTGGAACCCGGGTCCGCCCGCGTGCGAGTCCGGTGCCTTAGCGCTGCACCGCCTCGCTCCGTCTGTCCAAACTCACTTGCTGGACTTGCTGTCATTGGGCGGTTTCGAAATATAATAAAAGTACGATTGTTTCAGAAGGAAAATCCACGAAATTAGAAGAAGAAAAAAATCTTATCTTCGGAAACTGTTGTAGGTTGATTAACTACCAGGCCTAAATGTAATAACAGTGCTGCTTTGATTTAAACATTTTACCTGCCATTGAACGTGTATTCCCATAAAAACGAAAGACCCAGAATTCATATTAAAACATGTTAGCGAGAAATACTTTGGCAACACTCGGAACCATAAACTCTCAAGTTTCGCGGCCTTGTGCCACACTTTTATTTTGATAAATCTGGCTGGACACTGGCCTTATCCTTGTCCGGCCGCGCCTTTCTTTTCGCTGGGACCCGTTCAGAGGGACCCGTTCAGAGGGACCCGTTCAGCGAAACCCGTTCAGAGGGACCCGTTCAGCGAAACCCGTTCAGCGGGACCCGTCCAGCGGGACCCGTTCAGCGGAACCCATGGGCCGGGACGTCACAGATGACAAGTCCCCTTGCGAGCTGTTGAGCCCCGCTATACAGCCACGCGTGGCGGGCCAGAATGCGTTTCTCAAATTTTTATGGCAGACTAATTCGTAACCAATACAACAGTTCGCTGAAAAATGTAATGAATATAAATGATAACAGCACGCGCGTGTGTTGTCAGTATCGACACACTGCCCGCGTTGCACCGTACTCACGTAACAACAATTTCGCCAATTATTTGGAATCAAATTTTTTGTCCTAGAGTGAAAGACATGTTGACTTTCGAATGTTCAGAAATAAAGTGGCATTAGTGACATCTGCATTCGACGGTTTCTGCGTAGATATTTAGGAAAAAAAAATACAAAAACATTGCATTTCACTTTTCACTAAAGCTTTTCTAAATAAAAGTTTTTTGTTCTTGCTTCGGTTTTCTATGACCTTTTTGGAGACGAAATGAAGGTCACTACGAACAACATAAAACCCTTTGAGTGTTTGTAGACACAACTTAATAAAAAAGTTTCGTTTCGTGTGACTCGTGAGAGTTTAATAATACGTACTTAATAATAAGTTGTAAAATGATTCAGAAATCAAGAAAACTTTTCAGTTAGATTACCGTAAGCTGTAGTCATGCAGAATAATTACATTGGAAACGAATTCCAAGATATAACATCAAAGTTCCTTGGTTTAGGTTTTAATAACTCGTAGGTTTAAATTTTATCTTAAGGCCTTACAAGTTACTTTGAGAACACACTAAAAATAAATGGAATAATGTCTCTCAATTTTCACTCTTCATTTCCTTCAGAACTGTTACTACGCCAGGAAAGTACTCTAGATAGACTACATACAAAGTAACAATTTTATAGTAGTATTTAAAGTGTTAGTTATATATAAATGTTCATTGCATCCTATTCACTAAAAACCCGATTTATTGCATTTATTTTCTACTTAGAAATTAAATATGGGTAGATATTGTCGACTGTGTAATATTTGTTTCTGTGTATGTGTAATAGTTTCTAGAACACTCTAAAATTTGAGATTTCGCTTCGAATGTGCATGCAAAAGTGCATTGGGAATACTATCCTGATGCTGTCCACTCTCACAGGAATATGTCAGTATTGTGAGCTACCTTAATAAATGTGTTATAAAGTCAAGGGATTTGTTGCTGAACAATTAGCATACCCATGGAATTGAAAATGTGTTTACCGTGTGTGAACACTGTTGTATTCAAAATCCTTAAAATATACTTGTTTACAGTTGTTATAAAACCGTGTTATTTTTCCAGATCCTTGCTGCTCTTAGTGTGTCCTTTGGATCCATGATCGTGGGATTCGTATCTGGCTATACGTCGCCAGCTTTAGCATCCATGGCGAACTCCACCACTAATCCATTTCCTCTCGACAGACAGGAGGTAAGCATATAGATTTTAACATCTTAAGAATTGTAAAATTAAACTTTTTACTACTGGCACATCACATCTTTATAAAAAAAAAAGATAATTATTGGATCACTTGCCAGTTACTTAGTTTAAAGGTATAAAACTACTTTCATTAATATACGAAAATATAGTTTGCATTTCACACTCTTTTGTGTAAAGCTTTACCACATACTTAAAAAAATATTGAGCTAAAAAACTACTGAAATTGTGTTTTTGTGTTTTTATAAGATGGTGTTTAAGCTGTACAGGTATTAGTACCATACAATTAAAATGTAGGCACTGCACTATGCTTTGTTGCAGATTTTGTCACTACATATACTACCAGCTGTCTGCTATTTTGTGGGGAAAAAAGTCAGGAACCTGTTCATTACTATAACGTTTTGTTTGAATGAGTTCAGACATTAGAATTTTCATCAAACGTACCAAGTGCCTAGTTACAATCTACCTAAGTAGAGTCCTGTAATTACAATTTTGTTGTCTTGGAATGAAAAAAAAAATTACCAAAAGCTATCTGCTACTCCGAAATATAACATTTATACAAAATTGACTAGGCTAACCTAAGGGGCCGACAGACATATAAATAATATAGAGATAAATTGTATTTACTAAAAATATTTTTTGTAAAAATATAGTGTGCTATGACTCTATCATCAAATATACACTGTGTCCAACAATATATATATTTTTGTTACAAAAATTAAAAAGGTAGGAACTTAAAGTGTGGAGGTTATTAAATATTATTATTTTAAGCATAACATTTCCCTACTTTATTATTTAATCCAATAAGTCACACCTATTAGTATGGCTATCTACAATATTACACAATTATTTAATGTGCAAACATTACCAAAAATGTATTTTACTTATAGTAGGTACACAACCAACTAAAAAGTCTTTGAAAAAATTTATTTTTGCTTTTTGTATCTCTTCATGTTAATTAATTTCTGTAGTGTAGGAATGTTGGTTGGAAAGTTTTGGCAACTGGGTGTGTACGGTCGTGGTTGAACGAAATAAATAACAGTGGTGACGAAGTGTTTATTTTGACGGTAAGTGCGGTATTACGATCAATGGCATCGTTTGGGCGTACGGAAGAGTTTGACGAACATTCGGATGATATCGTCTCAAATTTGTCGTAGTTTAGACTCCAGGAGCACTCGCAGAATTTAATTCCCGGGCCGAGGGCGAGGGGTTATATATACACTTTGCCTGCTGTTTTCTTTCAAATTCTTTCCTTTTGTTGGTGAGTATACTAGGTGTGTATAGATTTCCTTAGGATATTGGGTGGGGGGGTATATTCCCCATCCCCCCCACTATGCGAACGCCCTTGGTTACGACACAATTTTGATGCTAATTCAGCACCGAAAAAAAAGCAAGTGGCGGTGTTATTGCCGGTGAATGAGACACATGAGTTTGGCGTTAGTAGTATAGGATAGTATTTTCTGGCACAGGCTTCCAGGCTGTGGTGCTGTGTGTCCTTTCCGCCATCTTGGATTTTGACGTCACGGCGGCCATTTTTGACTCAAAATTCCTCAAAATTCCTCAAAATTGACTCAAAATGACTCAAAAATTCACGTTTTAAGAAAAAATTTCCCGTTTTCGAGGGAAAAATTCCCGTTTCGAGGGAAAATTTCCCGTTTTATTCCGTAAAAATCCCAGCAGCTAGAAATTCCTGATAGAGGCTTAAGCATCCTTAACTCAAGCCTCAGTTAAGCCTCTTTTAGGATTATGACGTCACCGTTGCAATTTTCGTTACGCCCGCCATCTTGAAAATCCGCAATTTTTATGTTAGAAAATCGGGAAAAAATTTAAAAATCATTAAAAAAATCATTTGATCGAACTAAAAAAAAATATTAAAAACCACTGTTGCAGTTATCGTTACGGTAGCCATCTTGGATTATATAAATGTTGCATATTTCTTTACACCCGCCATCTTGGTTGAGTACCATGCCATTCTTACACTTTACGTTACGACCACCATATTGGATCCTATTAATGTTGCAATTATCGTTATGGTCGCCATCTTGAAATTTAGTCGCCATCTTGTAATTTAGATGCCATCTTGTAATTTAGACGCCATCTTGGAAATCCGTAATTTTTATGTTAGAAAATCGGGAAAAATTCCAAAATTCATCAAAAAAAATTAACTTTTTAGAATTCTGATTGATTATATCGATTCCCGTCCTTGGTTCGAAACCGGTGAGGGCAAAAAAATATCACATCAGATCCTTCCTCCACAGAAGCCACCTACAGACTGACCTACCACCACCAATAACAAGGTATTTACCATCAGCTGGTATGACGTCATGTCCGCCATCTTGTCTTTGTCAGCTGGAGGCCGCCATCTTGGTTTCGTCTGCTAGAGTGTGCTGACGACATGTTAGTATAATGTTCTGTTCACCATAACTTTGACCTCTTATATTGACATTGTACTTTGTCATTGACCTTGAACTTTGACCTTGACCTTAAACTTTGACCTTGAACTTTGACCTTGAACTTTGACCTTGACCTTGAAATGTGACCTTGACCTTGAAATTTGACCTTGACCTTGAAATTTGACCTTGACCTTTAAATTTGACCTTGACCTTGAAATTCGACTTTGTCCTTGTAATTTGTCTTTGTCCTTGTCGTCCATCATGGATCCGTCATTTTATGTTTAGTACATGCTAGCGGTCATTGCCCTTCATCATGTTTTCGTCTGCTGCTGGACACCATCTTGTGTGTACTTGTATTATAGAGTACATTTCCATCATGATAGTTTTATTCTAACCTGTTACAGTGCAGTAATCATTTATTATTACCGAGGTGCCCGCCATCTTGAAATTTGGCCGCCATCTTGAAATCATGTAATTATTTAGCTAGAAATGCGGGGAAAATACCAAAAGTCTCCGAGGAAATCAATTATTAATTTTCATATTGAATCGATGGATCCCTGTCCACGGTTCGATTCTTGACCAGTGACAGTTGTAACTAATTATGAAATAAATTTTAGATTCTGTTTTCCATTACCTTTCACGGAGTTTATTAATCATTCACTCTACGAAAAACAACTCAAGTCAATATACCTGACCAACGAATTAATACAGTGCCGATTAGCCTATTATGAAAGTCTAATTTTTCAATAATCTGAAAAACATATAAGCTGTTCATGTACAAAGCCATACATATAGATCAATTGTATTCAGTCCATGAGACCGAGTCACGTCATTATCAGACGTATAGGCTAGTCATTTCAGGTCCGCATGAACTTCGTCGTTAGCTAATTATATTCAATTAATCCCTCGTGACATTTTTTATACTTACTAAAGGACCAAGTGACCTTGAAAAATATTTTAGTAACACCAAGAGGTTTTTAAACTAGTAAATATTCAATCACTACATTTTGTACTACGCACAATCAAAAAAAAACAGGAAGCACCATCATCGAAAAGGCAGCACCATCAATGAAAAGCCAGCACATTTGGAAGCACCGACAACGAAAAGGCAGCACCGGCATCGAAAAGGAAGCACATTTGGAAGCACCGACAACGAAAAGGCAGCACCGGAAACGAAAAGGAAGCACATTTGGAAGCACCGACAACGAAAAGGCAGCACCGGCATCGAAAAGGAAGCACATTTGGAAGCACCGACAACGAAAAGGCAGCACCGGCATCGAAAAGGAAGCACATTTGGAAGCACCGACAACGAAAAGGCAGCACCGGCATCGAAAAGGAAGCACATTTGGAAGCACCGACAACGAAAAGGCAGCACCGGCATCGAAAAGGAAGCACATTTGGAAGCACCGACAACGAAAAGGCAGCACCGACATCGAAAAGGAAGCACATTTGGAAGCACCGACAACGAAAAGGCAGCACCGGCATCGAAAAGGAAGCACATTTGGAAGCACCGACAACGAAAAGGCAGCACCGGCATCAAAAAGGAAGCACATTTGGAAGCACCGACAACGAAAAGGAAGCACCGCCAACGAAAAGGAAGCACATTTGGAAGCACCGACAACGAAAAGGCAGCACCGGCATCGAAAAGGAAGCACATTTGGAAGCACCGACAACGAAAAGGCAGCACCGGCAACGAAAAGGAAGCACATTTGAAAGCACCGACAACGAAAAGGCAGCACCGGCATCGAAAAGGAAGCACATTTGGAAGCACCGACAACGAAAAGGCAGCACCGGCATCGAAAAGGAAGCACATTTGGAAGCACCGACAACGAAAAGGCAGCACCGGCATCGAAAAGGAAGCACATTTGGAAGCACCGACAACGAAAAGGCAGCACCGGCATCAAAAAGGAAGCACATTTGGAAGCACCGACAACGAAAAGGCAGCACCGGCATCAAAAAGGAAGCACATTTGGAAGCACCGACAACGAAAAGGAAGCACCGGCAACGAAAAGGAAGCACATTTGGAAGCACCGACAACGAAAAGGCAGCACCGGCATCGAAAAGGAAGCACATTTGGAAGCACCGACAACGAAAAGGCAGCACCGGCATCGAAAAGGAAGCACATTTGGAAGCACCGACAACGAAAAGGCAGCACCGGCATCGAAAAGGAAGCACATTTGGAAGCACCGACAACGAAAAGGCAGCACCGGCATCGAAAAGGAAGCACATTTGGAAGCATTGACAACTAAAAGGCAGCACTGCCAACGAAAAGGCAGCACCGGCATCGAAAAGACAGCACATTTGGAAGCACCGACAACGAAAAGGCAGCACCGCCAACGAAAAGGAAGCACATTTGGATGCACCAACAACGAAAAGGCAGCACCGCCAACGAAAAGGCAGCACCGCCATCGAAAAAGCAGCTCATTTGGAAGCACCGACAACTATAAGGCAGCACCGCCAACGAAAAAGCAGCACATTTGGAAGCACCGACAACGAAAAGGCAGCACCATCGACGAAAAGGAAGCACATTTGGAAGCACAAGTTACGAGAACTTAGTCTTAGTTAGAAATCTGAATACAAGAAATAAAAACATTAAATTTTTATAATTCAAATTTTTTATTTCTGTACATTATACAAATACAAGTAAAACAAGCCATTATTGTATGTAGCCAGCTTTCCTCAGTTCTTTGAGTATGAAGGATATTTCTTTGATGCACGAATAGTTTCCTGCACAAAGCGAGCCATGTAGAAGTCTTAGCCGGTCATCCAATATGTTTGGATCTTTCCATGATGTGTAATCAATCTCTTCTACCACAATTTTACTTGCTTGTTTATTATAAATATTATGATCTCTGGTGTATTCCGTTTTAACACCAACCTCAGGGTAACTTTCATTATCGAGATAGTGAACATCACATGCTTGATCAGATTTATTTAATATATCTCGACGTTTCCATCGTTTCGGTCTCAGGACACCGACACAGTCTTCGATCTTGCCTGCTTTAGCTGCTTCATCAGAGTCTATGTCTTTGTCAACAGCCTCAGAGTCGCTGTAGCAATTACCGTAGAAGGCATCATCTTCACCCAGATTACCGTAAGAATTCGATGCCGATGATGTCGAAGTGTCTTCATCGTCTTCATGCTTCCTTTTTAGGAGTCCATCATTTTTACAGAGTAGGAAAGATCTACTTGAATTCGGCTGGAATGTATTCTCACTTTTCACGTTAAGGATTCTTCCATTGTCTTCATTCTTCCATAAATCATCATCATCCGTCAATTTAAGTTTTTTGTCGAGATTGGAAGAGCCGCGAACATAATCTCTCCCAAGACAAGGAAAATTATTGTCGTAATGCAAATCGCTCTTCCTTAGCCTAGTAGAGCCATCGTTGTCCTCTAGCTTGTACGCAGGCTTGGCGTTACAAGTTCTGTCATGTCTTTTTAAGCTCTCTCTCCGCGTAAACGACTTGCTACATCTAACACAACTTATCATATTACGTAGTGGATTTTTAACACAGTCATTCTTCTCGTGTTGTCTTCCATTCTTTCTCAAGATAAATTCTTTGCTGCAAAACTTACACCTGTGTCCTTTCAATACAGCAACAGTCACCGAATCAGGATTCATATTAGTTACTGAGACTATTGTCAGATGCAAACTGAGTGAATTAAATTAGATACATTACTTAAATAGAATTTTCTAAATATTTCACCAGCAAGAATTAAGTTACCTCATACAAATGAAATTGTTTCATGTGGTTTCGATTATTAGCATGAGATGTTGCCACGTGTTGTGTTGAGTCATAATTTATCTAGTTCTTTTATGTGGTATGCGGGATGCTCACTAACGTTCGCAAAACAAGGATGGCTTCGCTAGACATCAAGGAGAAGGAAGTTTATCTTTCATGTTAATGCTTCTCAGCTGTCTCAAAGCATATTATTTGTCTGAGTAAAGTTATTATTTTTTAAATCCACCTGATAAAAATATTGTATGTTCTGTTTTATTGACAGAATTTCACTGATTAAATGTAACTCTGAATAAAAATGTCATGACTCAGTAAGTAAAAAATTCTTCATGCAGAGATAGATCTCTCACAAATAATCAGGAGCACTCGGTGAAAACCATCAGATGTCTAGCCAGGAATAATCAGAAACACTTGGAGAAAGCCATCAATATAATATCAAGATTAATCAGAAGCACTCGGAGAAATCCATCAGATGTCTAGTTAGGTATAATCAGAAGCACACGGAGTAAACCGCCATAATATTGTCAAGAATAATCGGAAGCTCACGGAGAATACCACCATAATATTGTCAAGAATAATCAGGAGCACACGGATAAAACCACCATAATATTAACAATAATAATCAGAAGCACACGGAGAAAACCACCATAATATTGACAAGAATAATCGGAAGCACACGGAGAAAACCACCACAAGTTTTCTTTGATATCATAAAAATACAGAAAAAAAAAATTTAATAAATAACATAAAAAAAATTAATAAAAAAATTTAAATGACAAAATAAAATACAAAGATACATAAACAGATTCTGCTAGCTTGTGAACTTCTCATTGTTAAGCAAAGATATAGTTCTAGTACAAGCCAGAATTTTATGTATTTTTGTATTTTATTTTGTCATTTAAATTTTTTTATTAATTTTTTTTTATGTTATTTATTAAATTTTTTTTTTCTGTATTTTTATGATATCAAAGAAAACTTGTGTTGGTTTTCTCCGTGTGCTTCCGATTATTCTTGTCAATATTATGGTGGTTTTCTCCGTGTGCTTCTGATTATTATTGTTAATATTATGGTGGTTTTATCCGTGTGCTCCTGATTATTCTTGACAATATTATGGTGGTATTCTCCGTGAGCTTCCGATTATTCTTGACAATATTATGGCGGTTTACTCCGTGTGCTTCTGATTATACCTAACTAGACATCTGATGGATTTCTCCGAGTGCTTCTGATTAATCTTGATATTATATTGATGGCTTTCTCCAAGTGTTTCTGATTATTCCTGGCTAGACATCTGATGGTTTTCACCGAGTGCTCCTGATTATTTGTGAGAGATCTATCTCTGCATGAAGAATTTTTTACTTACTGAGTCATGACATTTTTATTCAGAGTTACATTTAATCAGTGAAATTCTGTCAATAAAACAGAACATACAATATTTTTATCAGGTGGATTTAAAAAATAATAACTTTACTCAGACAAATAATATGCTTTGAGACAGCTGAGAAGCATTAACATGAAAGATAAACTTCCTTCTCCTTGATGTCTAGCGAAGCCATCCTTGTTTTGCGAACGTTAGTGAGCATCCCGCATACCACATAAAAGAACTAGATAAATTATGACTCAACACAACACGTGGCAACATCTCATGCTAATAATCGAAACCACATGAAACAATTTCATTTGTATGAGGTAACTTAATTCTTGCTGGTGAAATATTTAGAAAATTCTATTTAAGTAATGTATCTAATTTAATTCACTCAGTTTGCATCTGACAATAGTCTCAGTAACTAATATGAATCCTGATTCGGTGACTGTTGCTGTATTGAAAGGACACAGGTGTAAGTTTTGCAGCAAAGAATTTATCTTGAGAAAGAATGGAAGACAACACGAGAAGAATGACTGTGTTAAAAATCCACTACGTAATATGATAAGTTGTGTTAGATGTAGCAAGTCGTTTACGCGGAGAGAGAGCTTAAAAAGACATGACAGAACTTGTAACGCCAAGCCTGCGTACAAGCTAGAGGACAACGATGGCTCTACTAGGCTAAGGAAGAGCGATTTGCATTACGACAATAATTTTCCTTGTCTTGGGAGAGATTATGTTCGCGGCTCTTCCAATCTCGACAAAAAACTTAAATTGACGGATGATGATGATTTATGGAAGAATGAAGACAATGGAAGAATCCTTAACGTGAAAAGTGAGAATACATTCCAGCCGAATTCAAGTAGATCTTTCCTACTCTGTAAAAATGATGGACTCCTAAAAAGGAAGCATGAAGACGATGAAGACACTTCGACATCATCGGCATCGAATTCTTACGGTAATCTGGGTGAAGATGATGCCTTCTACGGTAATTGCTACAGCGACTCTGAGGCTGTTGACAAAGACATAGACTCTGATGAAGCAGCTAAAGCAGGCAAGATCGAACACTGTGTCGGTGTCCTGAGACCGAAACGATGGAAACGTCGAGATATATTAAATAAATCTGATCAAGCATGTGATGTTCACTATCTCGATAATGAAAGTTACCCTGAGGTTGGTGTTAAAACGGAATACACCAGAGATCATAATATTTATAATAAACAAGCAAGTAAAATTGTGGTAGAAGAGATTGATTACACATCATGGAAAGATCCAAACATATTGGATGACCGGCTAAGACTTCTACATGGCTCGCTTTGTGCAGGAAACTATTCGTGCATCAAAGAAATATCCTTCATACTCAAAGAACTGAGGAAAGCTGGCTACATACAATAATGGCTTGTTTTACTTGTATTTGTATAATGTACAGAAATAAAAAATTTGAATTATAAAAATTTAATGTTTTTATTTCTTGTATTCAGATTTCTAACTAAGACTAAGTTCTCGTAACTTGTGCTTCCAAATGTGCTTCCTTTTCGTCGATGGTGCTGCCTTTTCGTTGTCGGTGCTTCCAAATGTGCTGCTTTTTCGTTGGCGGTGCTGCCTTATAGTTGTCGGTGCTTCCAAATGAGCTGCTTTTTCGATGGCGGTGCTGCCTTTTCGTTGGCGGTGCTGCCTTTTCGTTGTTGGTGCATCCAAATGTGCTTCCTTTTCGTTGGCGGTGCTGCCTTTTCGTTGTCGGTGCTTCCAAATGTGCTGTCTTTTCGATGCCGGTGCTGCCTTTTCGTTGGCAGTGCTGCCTTTTAGTTGTCAATGCTTCCAAATGTGCTTCCTTTTCGATGCCGGTGCTGCCTTTTCGTTGTCGGTGCTTCCAAATGTGCTTCCTTTTCGATGCCGGTGCTGCCTTTTCGTTGTCGGTGCTTCCAAATGTGCTTCCTTTTCGATGCCGGTGCTGCCTTTTCGTTGTCGGTGCTTCCAAATGTGCTTCCTTTTCGATGCCGGTGCTGCCTTTTCGTTGTCGGTGCTTCCAAATGTGCTTCCTTTTCGTTGCCGGTGCTTCCTTTTCGTTGTCGGTGCTTCCAAATGTGCTTCCTTTTTGATGCCGGTGCTGCCTTTTCGTTGTCGGTGCTTCCAAATGTGCTTCCTTTTTGATGCCGGTGCTGCCTTTTCGTTGTCGGTGCTTCCAAATGTGCTTCCTTTTCGATGCCGGTGCTGCCTTTTCGTTGTCGGTGCTTCCAAATGTGCTTCCTTTTCGATGCCGGTGCTGCCTTTTCGTTGTCGGTGCTTCCAAATGTGCTTCCTTTTCGATGCCGGTGCTGCCTTTTCGTTGTCGGTGCTTTCAAATGTGCTTCCTTTTCGTTGCCGGTGCTGCCTTTTCGTTGTCGGTGCTTCCAAATGTGCTTCCTTTTCGATGCCGGTGCTGCCTTTTCGTTGTCGGTGCTTCCAAATGTGCTTCCTTTTCGATGTCGGTGCTGCCTTTTCGTTGTCGGTGCTTCCAAATGTGCTTCCTTTTCGATGCCGGTGCTGCCTTTTCGTTGTCGGTGCTTCCAAATGTGCTTCCTTTTCGATGCCGGTGCTGCCTTTTCGTTGTCGGTGCTTCCAAATGTGCTTCCTTTTCGATGCCGGTGCTGCCTTTTCGTTGTCGGTGCTTCCAAATGTGCTTCCTTTTCGATGCCGGTGCTGCCTTTTCGTTGTCGGTGCTTCCAAATGTGCTTCCTTTTCGTTGCCGGTGCTGCCTTTTCGTTGTCGGTGCTTCCAAATGTGCTTCCTTTTCGATGCCGGTGCTGCCTTTTCGTTGTCGGTGCTTCCAAATGTGCTGGCTTTTCATTGATGGTGCTGCCTTTTCGATGATGGTGCTTCCTGTTTTTTTTTTTTGATTGTGCGTAGTACAAAATGTAGTGATTGAATATTTACTAGTTTAAAAACCTCTTGGTGTTACTAAAATATTTTTCAAGGTCACTTGGTCCTTTAGTAAGTATAAAAAATGTCACGAGGGATTAATTGAATATAATTAGCTAACGACGAAGTTCATGCGGACCTGAAATGACTAGCCTATACGTCTGATAATGACGTGACTCGGTCTCATGGACTGAATACAATTGATCTATATGTATGGCTTTGTACATGAACAGCTTATATGTTTTTCAGATTATTGAAAAATTAGACTTTCATAATAGGCTAATCGGCACTGTATTAATTCGTTGGTCAGGTATATTGACTTGAGTTGTTTTTCGTAGAGTGAATGATTAATAAACTCCGTGAAAGGTAATGGAAAACAGAATCTAAAATTTATTTCATAATTAGTTACAACTGTCACTGGTCAAGAATCGAACCGTGGACAGGGATCCATCGATTCAATATGAAAATTAATAATTGATTTCCTCGGAGACTTTTGGTATTTTCCCCGCATTTCTAGCTAAATAATTACATGATTTCAAGATGGCGGCCAAATTTCAAGATGGCGGGCACCTCGGTAATAATAAATGATTACTGCACTGTAACAGGTTAGAATAAAACTATCATGAAGGAAATGTACTCTATAATACAAGTACACACAAGATGGTGTCCAGCAGCAGACGAAAACATGATGAAGGGCAATGACCGCTAGCATGTACTAAACATAAAATGACGGATCCATGATGGACGACAAGGACAAAGACAAATTACAAGGACAAAGTCGAATTTCAAGGTCAAGGTCAAATTTAAAGGTCAAGGTCAAATTTCAAGGTCAAGGTCAAATTTCAAGGTCAAGGTCACATTTCAAGGTCAAGGTCAAAGTTCAAGGTCAAAGTTCAAGGTCAAAGTTTAAGGTCAAGGTCAAAGTTCAAGGTCAATGACAAAGTACAATGTCAATATAAGAGGTCAAAGTTATGGTGAACAGAACATTATACTAACATGTCGTCAGCACACTCTAGCAGACGAAACCAAGATGGCGGCCTCCAGCTGACAAAGACAAGATGGCGGACATGACGTCATACCAGCTGATGGTAAATACCTTGTTATTGGTGGTGGTAGGTCAGTCTGTAGGTGGCTTCTGTGGAGGAAGGATCTGATGTGATATTTTTTTTGCCCTCACCGGTTTCGAACCAAGGACGGGAATCGATATAATCAATCAGAATTCTAAAAAGTTAATTTTTTTTGATGAATTTTGGAATTTTTCCCGATTTTCTAACATAAAAATTACGGATTTCCAAGATGGCGTCTAAATTACAAGATGGCGTCTAAATTACAAGATGGCGACTAAATTTCAAGATGGCGACCATAACGATAATTGCAACATTAATAGGATCCAATATGGTGGTCGTAACGTAAAGTGTAAGAATGGCATGGTACTCAACCAAGATGGCGGGTGTAAAGAAATATGCAACATTTATATAATCCAAGATGGCTACCGTAACGATAACTGCAACAGTGGTTTTTAATATTTTTTTTTAGTTCGATCAAATGATTTTTTTAATGATTTTTAAATTTTTTCCCGATTTTCTAACATAAAAATTGCGGATTTTCAAGATGGCGGGCGTAACGAAAATTGCAACGGTGACGTCATAATCCTAAAAGAGGCTTAACTGAGGCTTGAGTTAAGGATGCTTAAGCCTCTATCAGGAATTTCTAGCTGCTGGGATTTTTACGGAATAAAACGGGAAATTTTCCCTCGAAACGGGAATTTTTCCCTCGAAAACGGGAAATTTTTTCTTAAAACGTGAATTTTTGAGTCATTTTGAGTCAATTTTGAGGAATTTTGAGGAATTTTGAGTCAAAAATGGCCGCCGTGACGTCAAAATCCAAGATGGCGGAAAGGACACACAGCACCACAGCCTGGAAGCCTGTGCCAGAAAATACTATCCTATACTACTGGCGTTATACGAGATTTAGTGTCTCCAGACGATCGTGGCATAAAAAGTTTCGGCCAGTTGGAAAAAAAAATTAAAAACCATCACAGTCCCAAGACATTGGTCATCGTTGAAAGTCTTAAATTTCATCCCTTGGTCAGTAAGAAAATGAGTCGATTACAGATTTCTCAGTCTCCACTAAGCATTTAGCAGCAACATGCAATTTCGGCGCATTTTTGTCAGAAGCCTTGGTGTCTCCATACACGTAAAGTTATTCTTTCAGTTCAGACTGACAGGCTGAACTCAGGCAGTTCCGCCTGTCCTGGCTTCTTTCCAACCTACAGTTCGTACTGTCATTTCACGATCATCAGTCCACCTTGCGATCCAGATGAGTGTACATGTTTTGTGGGGAAAATGTCATATTTTGATGAACTGCAAGTGTATCCTAAATAATGTCATAATTACTTAGGCCCTACGCATAGATGAAGAAACTTGCTTGCAGCTTCTATATGTGGTGGTGGATAAATGGTTGTATGCATAATTGCACTAGGAAGACTCCAGTGGAAATGTTTTTTGAAATAAAAGCTTACCCTGCCAGAATACTGAGAGATTAGAGCTAACAGACCAAGGGGTGTTATGATATCTCCATTGGAGGTGAGTGATAGTGTGCTGGTAAGAAGTGTTCGAAGGGAACAAACAGTGTTACATTGCAGAAGTGGTGAGCACAGTCTCACCTACAGGGTTAAGGTAGGTGAAATTATACGGTTTTTTTCTTCATAGAGACCATTTAAGGTAAAGTTTCTTGCGAGATGTTATTAAGGACTCAAATGTGAGGGTGCAGAAAGTGACTCTAAGGTCAGTCTATCCTGAGGACAGAGTGAAGGCAGCACAACAAATAGAAAATCAGCTAAGGGAAACACCACCAAGAGGGCACAGGAGAGCAAGAACACCCTCTGTAAGTACCGGTTTAGAAGAGATCGATGAAGATAAACATAATTTTAACAAAAAGAAAACCGACTTCAAAAAAAAACTATTCCAAAACAAATTAATATGCACTAAAAAGTAAAAAAAAAATGCGTATTCTTCTACAACATTAAAATCAACTTACTTTTTCTACTCATCAATATGTAGGTACGATCTATGTGTTTACCACGCAAGAAGGTAGGTATAATGTAGTTACAATTATTGTTATTTTTGGAGTCGGTGTCACACTTTAAGTCTAACTCAACACATACCTACACCGTCCTTCTTACGGTAAGTCCTTGTGTTTAATATTGGCTATATTTTCGTATCACCGTTTGCTAATAGAGGTGAGTACTGGAGGGAGGTACAGCAACCACGTTCACGACATTAAACTGTTTGTGTATATTATAAATTAAGGATATAAAAGTGTACTTTGGGAATTTAGGTTGGCAGGTGTTGGCAAATGAGTGTGTGAACGATGGTGGTTGAACGAAATATATAAACCTTTTATACAAACCTTTGCATAGTACCTACTCAGGCAATGCAAATACCTCCAATATTATTCGCTCGCGAGTCATAGTGCCCACACTTATTTCCTGGTACAATAAAACCTAATTATTGTTACACCAGTTCATACCTTACTCTCAGATTAAAAAAAAAAAACTTGATTCTTAACCAGAACCCACTCTCTCGCCTAAAATAGATCTCGAGGCTTATTGCTTCAACTGGGGCTTAATAGTCTCAATCAACCTGTCTAAAAGATTCATCTGCCTCACATTTCCCACATGCTTCCCTAATGCTTTGGGCATGAAACAATAGTGTTGCCGTTCTTCAGGCGTCATTCTCCCAGTGTGATATTCACAGTATGTGTTAGTCTGGTGCAGGTGATCCCCCTCACTCTGTGCAATTACATGGGAGCGGACAACTTGAGATTTTTGGTCATAATTATGCATCGCATATCATCAAACAGATCTTTTTACAAAACAGAAAATTAAAGAATAGTTGAAAAGAGACAAAGAACATTTTGTAGAGCTTCAAATTATATACAGAACATGGCAAAAAAGTGTTCAGGCCGTAAATAAAATATTTATGTTCTTAAAGTGTGTATCAAAGTTACTTTAAATCATTATATAAATTTACTATGTCCAAAATCAAGATTCTAATATGGGTAGCCGAGAGCTTGTAGAAAACTTTGATTCAGCCATCCAGGTGGCAATCTTGGGTGGCCTTGACCTTCTTTTACTTTTCACTGTTGACATTGACCTTTGTTTTAAAATATGGGCTAATGATTTTAGATTGAAATAGTACTCTTTTTTTAATTGAAATAAAAGACAGACATTTTCTTCTTCTGTCTTATTCTACTTGAACATGTCATATTGGATGTAATTTATTTCTTTTAAGTCCGTACTCAATCCCTCTCTCCACCAGATCTAGTGGCATCTTATTGATAAATTACTTTACTTTTCCCAAGAAATCCAGAAAACAATTTTCATATCTTTTCGCACTTTGTTGTCCCTCACTGGTGGTGGTTAACTTAAAACATCTATGAATTGACCAATTTTTTTTAAAAAAAAGTCATCATCATTATTGGGGTATGAAGGTAATCAAAGAGGACAATTGTATTTCTCAATAGATTTGACTGTAGTTCTACCATGCCATATATCCTTCATTGTCGTTAACATCTACCTACATACAGAAACCAGTTACAAACCCAATTTCTTCTCGTTACAAACATATTTGTTACCACCTTCCTTCTGTAGACTAGTTGGTTAAATCACTAGCTTTGGTGCTAGTAGGGTCTTAGTTTATTAGTGATCAAACCACTAACATTCCACCAAGGAGATATGGTTTTGATTCACAAAGGAGTCAAACTCAGTTTTTTTACAAGTGGGAAACATGGTGGAAATTGCCATGAGCCAATCCCATCTCCCTCTCCCCCACCAAACCATTTTTTCCCATTAATGCTCTATACGTCTCATCGAACCTCATATTTTATTTGATCCTATTGTTGACAAGCCATTAAGCCTTGATTGCTTTATTCATACATTTGGTGCAAGGGGTTCTCAGTTGGAAACCTGGAATAAGTGTAGCATTTTTAACTGTAAAAATAGATACTTTTTAGTATGTAAGCTGCCCCTAGATTAGCATACCAGTTTAACAGTTAATACATTAATAAGCCCAATAAAAAATCTCGCATATTGATTTCTTTAATCAACTGTTGCCAAACATCATCCCCCCTTTTTCTTAAAATAAATCATAAACAATATTTGGTCGCAATGTTTCACATTTTTTACCATCCTGCCATGGGCTATGGGCAGTCAACGCTTTTATAGCATTATACTGTGTATATATATGTGCTATACTGGCATTGTGTAAGACAATTATGTCACATAAGTCAAGCTTATCAACACAATAAGCTTGGTAATCTCGATTGGGGTGCCAGAATTTTACACTCGATTATATCTCAAATAATTGAAGAGCTAAATTTTCCACGCCTGTCATATACTTAACAATCTTCGTGAACATCGTACCTTTAGATATGGTTTCGGAATCAATAACAAGCAAGGCTAATGAATTTAACGTGCTTCAATTTAATAAGTATATGTACTAAGTTAGAAACTAATTATTCTAACAGTTGATCGTGTATGACCAGCTCTGTTAAGTGTGTTATTTGATAGTATTAAAATATGTAAGATTCAATGAATTATTATATCGTTATGCTTACCTTATAAGGTTTATCAACTAGAACTCAGTGTAGTTATAGTTTAATTAAGACAAAACATTAGCAAGTCGGTATCCAATTAATTAGATTAAGTTCTGTGTGTAATAAAGTTCAAATCTTAAATTACTTCTGTGGCGACAGTATAAATTATACATATTCTTTGTTAAACTAATGATTAGCAAAAATACAACTATGTGAGTGTAAAATGCCATATTTAATTTAGTTCGATTCAGGTTAGCTGATGCAAAATAGTAGTGCCACAATTAATTAGTTCTGAAGATGAAAGCAATAATGTGACAAAACCTTTTTACACTCTTACTTGGATTATTGAACGTAATTCGAGGTTGAAAACTGGCTATCGACCATAAATAACTCTAAGTACGTCTTGGGATGATGCGAAGTCATCTGCTTGATCAAATTCCTAAGGATAGCTAGGGGGGAGATCCAATGTCAGGGTCAGCATGGCAGAGCTTCAACTCTAGTATTGACTCCAACAGTCATCACTTCTTCCGCGATGATAGGTTCGCTCGTACTGGTAAATATCCGTCGCATGTAGTTGTACCTCCATCGCCACGTAGTTGTACCTCCGTCAAAACTGTAACACGTGGTTTAGTTTTCTTGGGATAGTTTTTATCTTGGAAACTTATTATGCTTCCAAATTACATCGATTCACTATTTACTTCTGAAACATTCAGTGGTTTCTTTATCCTCCAGAATCTTCGAAGTTTTGACTTCAAATGTTCTATTTGCTACGACTAATTATATTTCAGGTGTAACTCAAATTTAGTTAGTTATAATAAATCTTTGTAATGATGACCATCAGTTCAGTATTCAGGTAGCACAGGTATATATTATCCTTATTTTTCGAAGTAATCACACTATTTCCACATAGTTTTATCGTATAAACGGTTTAGCATCACAATATCGCTTGTAGTATCTTGGAAGGTTATAGTCAAACTGTTTGTTTCAATCGAAGATTTTTGCTGTTAATTGCCCTCGACGATAGAAAATTATTATCACAAGTGAAACATAAGTAAATTGCATTATTCCTTGCCTTATTCGTTTAGACAAATTACTCTGGTATGTGTTATTTTGCATCAGTTTCATAACAAATGATTTTATTTTATAAAAGATAAAACATGCATTTAAATATTAGCCAGAAAAAAATTGAAATAGTAAAAAAAATAATTCAAAAATACCTTCATGAACCAAAGACAAAATAATAACTACGTGAATTTAATAATTGTTCTATGATAGCGGGGTTTCACTCTTTATAGGATGCCCCTTTGAAATTTGCATAATATGTAAGCCCAAATACACAAAAGGGACATTCTCCATCTAACGTGGTAACATAACAAAACAACTATTTAATAATACTTTTCGTCAAATAAATGAGTAAATACGTCGTTACAATTATTCACACAATCACTAGACCTAAAACAATATCTTTGACCTTAATTGATTGCAACACTACATTTATAATATGTAAATTTTGGTTACAATATTCAAGGTTATATTCTAATTACAAATTATACATAAAACACTTCAACAATTAACTTAAATGTTATTAACTTACTGAACTAAGGTCCTAACAAAATTTTTAGAATATCCGTTTCCAAATATAGCTACTATGTTCAAAAACTATATCGATAGTTCAATGTCTTAAACAAATCTTCTTCAAAGACATACATGAGTCTTATAACTCTTTAATTGATTGATATTAAAATTATGTAATATTTTCGTAATAAACTTCGCATTTCCAATAGAACATTGTTCATGGTCGTGTAAGTCAACTCCGTCCGGCCAAAATGGTAATAAGAGTGGTCCCGGACCTGCCTCAATCTCATTCTGCCAGGGCGACACTTATACAATATACATGCGTTTCCAACTTCTTGTATCATCCAACAAAACTAGTTTGCTGTAGGTATTCCTAATTCTGTCGGTTGAACTTTTGCGGATTTTCTTTATAAAAAAATAACTCGTCAAACTTCTGCCCTTTAAATTCCGAATTAACCACTGTTATTTCTCTAATTGCATATAAATCAACTTCCGTAGTGCACAAATTGTCTACCGTATTATTATATACATGAAATGTCAGTATTTCCTTTTTAAGAGTGCAACACTCTCATCTGTGACTTGCCATTTCTCTGCAATTTCCTCTGCAGTAACCATCTATACACCAAATATCTAGGACAATCTTAAAGAATCTTGGTAAGAAAGACAATGCCCAAGAGGTTTTGCTTAGCCCGTCACAATCAGTACTGAATCTTGTTTCGTATTTCCCAAGCCATTTATTTCTAATAAAGCCAGTGTATTAAGGACTGGGGTCTAGCTAGTTATGTTACACCTAATATTTTTGAAGCGGGAACTGTAAGTAAAGGTACTTTCAATCATCGCTATACAGATAGAGCTAATACAAGATTTTTTCGCTCCACTGAGTGTGATTTACAGACACAACGATTCATTGGTGTTACAGTGATCATAAACTGGTTCCTCCATTAACAATTCACACTCATATTCATCTAACATAATTTTACACAACTTTTTGTTACTTATTCCCACAATAGTATCAACTGCACCATTTCTATTCAAACATGTAGCTCCTTCGTGGCCTTTTTGGATTGGCGTCAGGAGCTCCATTTCGCCAACCCCTTCTAGTTTTCCTGGCTCTGTAGCAGATTATTCGTGTGCTGTGGCGGCCATGTTGTTGTAACGATGTTGTTATGCATGGGCATGCCTACGGATATGTTTCCTCCTTGTACTGTTTTTTTTATCGCGAGTAATCCACCTTATTATTAGAGTTAGGAATCCACACTGGCGCATTTTCAACATTATAGTTGAAACTAGGCTGCTACATATTATCACTATGGGATGAATAAAAAAATTCGTGTGTTTACCTGCCCTTCAGATACTGCTGACTAATGTAAGTTCGATGTGATTGGTGGCTTGTATGTGTTTTGCCTGTTTGCACTGAATCCAGCTGCCCCTTCCTGCGTTTAAGATGTGTTACAATTTAGTAAAATTGTTCGCCTCTTGAGATTCATTCCTGTTGTCATACCGTCTGTTTTGTTGGTTATTTTCGTACTGTCGCCTACCTCGATAACCTATGTTATATATCAATTTATACGTGGCTAATTTAACCCGAAAATATTCATATGCAGTGTATGTTGTTCTCCGCTGTCTTCGTTCTTGATGGGTAGTTTTATAGTATCATCGCAATAAATTCTTCGTATTCCATGTTGTAATCCACGAACCTCGTTCGCTTGTACATTTCACTTATGTAAGCTTGTAAACTCTTTTCTTGGTGTCAAATTTCTAAGAGTAGCTGTATTCTTAAATTTCATTGTATACATGTGTTCCAACATTGTTGTAGACTGTTTGTTCCAATCGTAGGTTTTCGCTGTTGATCGCCCTCAATGATCGTAAATTATTATCTGAAATGAAACTCAAGTAGATTGCATTATACCTTGCATTATTCACTTTGACCAATTACTCTTCTGTGTGTTTTTTTGCATCAGTTTTACAGATTATTTTATTTTATCAATGATAAAACATGTATTTAAATACAAGCCAGAAAAAAACATTGAAATAGTAAACAAACATTTAAAACATACCTTCATGATCTAAAGACGAAATAATAACTATGTTAATCCATAAACTGAAATCCATTAACTGAATAATTGTTCAACTTTCTATAATTTGTTTGGTCAATGCATTTTTTTCTGTATGTATTTATTGTTCTGTAAGAAGTTGGCAACACTGGAACACTGGGAAGGGTTGACAATGGTGGACTGTTCTTGAAAGTGTGTGATTTTGTAAAGTGTCCTGGGGCCCTATTCTTGACGCTGTTGGAATAATTCCTCTAGTGGAATGATCCGATATTTCCATTCCAGAAGCGAGCTAAAAGCCTAGTCTTGAAACTGCTATAGCATGTATCGGAATCAACAGTCTGAAAAGTCTCTTTGTAAATGTGGCAACATTGCTTTTAGTGTTGACGTCACTGGTAGAAGGCCAATCACATTGAGGAATGCAGCGTTTCTCATGAAAGTGTGTTATCCATTCTATTAATCTCTGTAATTTGTTTGACTGCTTACAACACGATTAGCAAATTACTCGATTATTCATCTCTGTCTCTTGTTTATGGATGTGGAAGTAATCTGTATAAATGCATACGTAATTACATGTATAGTTTGAAGTAACCTAGCAATCCTCTGATCCATATATCCGTTTTATCATTTCTTCAGCCATATGTACCATCTGTCCATTCGAAGATGGATGGTGCAATTGTCTTGAATACCGTAGACGTGAAGGCAGGCCATTGTCACTGACAAGAACATCTGGCAAACCATGTGTGGCAAACAGGGAGCTTAATGATATGATGACACTTCTTGCATCTGTAGATGATACTGGAACAACTTCCAGTCATTTCGAATATGACTTGACTATCGCAAGGAAAACCTGTCCTTGGACAGGACCTGCAAAATCAAGGCTGTTTTGTCCACTCCTAAAATTGATTCGGTGCCTTAGGTGGTGCATGGCGTGATGCCTGACAAGTCTCACTCTGCTGAAAAATTCTTTCCACGCTTTGGTCTAGACCAGGCCACCAAACATTGCTTCGAGCCAGAGTCAGTACATACAGTTCCTTGATGCCCAGCATGCAGAGCCTTTAATGTGTGATTCTGGCCCTTTGGCAGAATGACCACCCGATTACCACACTGGAGAGATTCTGTGTGAATGGTCAGATCTTGTTGTCTTCTGAGGAATGGCCATGGCCCCCCACATTCGATTACGGGCCCTGGATTCAGGATCAATGACGGTGGCGCCCCCCCCCCCTTCCCAACACATTATAAAGTCGCGTGCTACATTATAATTGCATTGTTTTTTTTACCCATACTCTTTTTAGTATGTAATTTAACCTTAATTATAATTAAGTATAATTATGGTAACTATTTTGTAAGTCCAAACTAAATGTTATTTATACAATTATTTTACTTAGCAATGACCATAGCAATTATATTTATTTAACACACTGAGATTAAAATTAAAAAAAAACTAAAATTATAATCTATGTAAATCATAGACACTGGCTACAAAACAAGACTACTTTACTTAATAATAGTCTTCTGAGCTTTCTTCTGTCTAAAATGATAAAATACATCGGAAAAGTCAATTTCTTGGCCAATTCAAACTCAATTGCTAAAATTGCTAAATGGTTAATAAAACTTTGGTCCATTGTGCTCCTTTGCCAAGTTTTTAAAGAGTTCGTCAGTCGACTAAAAGACCTTTCAGCCGTAGACACTGTTACTGGAATTGTACAAAAAAAGTCTAATTGCAGTACACAGGTTCAAAAATATTGCTAATGGTTGTTCTCATATATGGAGTTGAGAAGCTTCATTGTGTCCATTTCAGATTGGAAGACTTATTATAGACGCTCTTCATGTGTAGAATTTCTTCAACTAAGCTATCTGAATCTGCTAAGTCTGAAGGATACTTTGAGACAAGATTGGTGGTTTTAACTTTCAGTTCATCATTTTCTAGGTCCATGAAAGCCAAAACTGGTGAAAACTGATCACACATTTGTTCACAGCTCGCAATTTTTTTTTCTTATTTGCCATGACCAAATTCAAATCAGGAAGGACAAAAGAATATTTTAATTCATTTGATGCTTCTAGCTGAAGTTGTTCAGGTATCTTGTCATCTGCATTGGGTTTCCTTTTGATAACAAACTCTGGTGAAATGTCCACTGCCTCGGCAACTACTTTTTATTCATTCAAAATGGTTTCCCCATGAATCTCGTAGGACATGCACTTCATTAAGTAACCTTTAATTAGTTGCGTCTATGTTAAGGAAAATTTCTTTGTTCTGTATAATGACTTTTTCTGATCAATAGAGGCCAAGATTTTGTGCCCAAATGATGACATCAAGAAGCCTGTGAAAGATCCAAAGTACATATTGAGTCCCAAAACAATATTTCTTGCTGATCGAGTTAATGTGGGTACCTTATCCTCCAGAAGCAGATCTAAAAATTTGAGGATTGAAGGGTAGTGCTTCACAATCGGGCGCACAGCTTGTAGTTTTTCGCTCCAACGAGTTTCAGAAAGGCTTTGCAAAGATAAAGGGATATGCTATATTGACAATTCTCAACGACCAGGGCTGCTAGAGAACAAAGAATAAAAACTTTCAACTTACGAACATTGAGGTTAGGTCATGCATAAAGGGTTTTATCTTACTGACTGGTAATCTGCAAGAATATTAATAAAATAAAACTGCAAATAATGAGCAATAAACCTACTCTACAATATTAACCCGAATAATTGAATTCCTAGATGAAAATATAAAATTTAATCAGGAAACACGCATAGCAACAAACACTTCACACCACAATTTCACAATATTGTGAATGCCGACACGGCAGCGCCTTCTAGACGATTTTAGCGCGTAATTTAAAATACACTGTGCACTTAACGAATCCATTAAGGACTAACTGAAACCATCAGAATTATCCAACTATTTTAAATAGAATAATAGAAATTGACTCAAGCATGAATATTATAGTTTTTTTTCTGGAATATTGTACTGTAAGTATTCTTTTATTTTAATAAATTTGAAACCTTTAGAGAACTTCAAACTTAACTTAAGGAGTTCAATGGTGTGGACAGTTAGCGAAGTGATGGAAGGAGTTTGAAACTTTTTTCTAAGATATTTTTTTATTATTACAATTTTATAATTGATATCCATAATTTAATCTTAAATTAGGATATAGTTTAAGGCTAATATTTTAATTATTACTATTTTTAGATAGTGGGGACTTTAAATTGTCCTTAAATCTAATAATGACCCATGAAAGATTTGTATAGATATAAGTTGTGTTTATTTAGTGCGTTTACTAACTTATTATGTCCTTAATAAAATAGGCACATTGTTTAAAGCATAAGTTGCCCAAATGCACTTCTGAGTACAATATGTATCTATTAATTTAGTACTTAATAAAGTTATAAGTTTGAGAACTTTCAGTAACGGTTATTACCTTTACCTTATCTTGTTCAAGAATATTTTCCCGTAAACAAAATCTTATCACTTTTACGCACTATAACAATGTGAAACTTAACCAAATAAGTGTTATGACTTCCAGTAGCATGAAACAAAAAGGATAGAATTCAACTCACAAACAGCTGGACAAAAAATAGTCCAGGAACTGAGGTTGTGAAATGCTGTTTTTTTGGGGGGGAGAGGGGGGGTGAGGGATGGCGAGCCTTACTGCGCTGAAACGCACATATGCAGTGACAATAACTACAGCACAAATTTTATTAAACATTTATCATAAATATATTTTTTAAATTTTAAGCTATAATTAGACATAGAATATTCTAAAATTTTATTGGATAAAAAATATGGTTTTATAGTTTTTTTATTATCATAATTAAAAAATTAAAAAAAAATTCATGAGGCTGTACCCGAGACCCCCTTAGGCCCAGGTCCTGGATCTAGGATTCCATCCAGCCCCGCCCTTGTGGGGGCCATGGGAATGGCATATATTTCCCTTTTTTCTTCTCAATTGGCCATCCCTTCCATACCCACATACGAACTCGTGATAGAACTGGATCTGTTTGCATAATGTCTGCAATCTGTTTAGCTGTTAATGGTGGTGTATCCAGTGCTTCAAGAAGAATAACTTATATTGTGGCTGGTTCCCTTAAAATCAGGTGTGGACCTTGGAAGACAGATAAGTCCATATGCATTTACAATATTGGGGCCTGGCTTGTAACACAAATAAATTCATACCCACTAAGGGTGATACTCCAATGTAGCATCCATGGCGATATGATATTAGGGGTTACCTTGTTCATTTTAAACAGACCAAGAAGGGGTTTATGATCTGTTTGAATTTCAATCTCCCTACCATATAGATAGGTAGTTGTGGAATTGCTTCACCCCAGCAATTACACTCTGTGCTTCTTTGTCGAGTTTAACATAATTATGCTCTAAGGATGTAATGGTATGAGAATAAAAACAGAGGGGAACCTCCTCCCCTTGTAGTGTTTCTTGGCTTAAAACAGCTCCAACACCTAACCGAGATGTGTCACATGATTGGTCATAATGTGTCAGCAAGGAGTCTGATGTCAAAAGGCCCTTAATAGCAGCAAAAGATGCTTCATGTTTTTGCATCAATTTCCATGGCACTGAATTCCATAACATGTGCTTTGTCTGCCAAGAAAGAATGGCAAAGTTGAGAAGTCCTAGGTATGCCTGTAACTCTTCCTTGTTAGAAGGTGTAGCTGCTTCATGAATGGCACCAACTTTATCTGGTGTTGGTCGTATACCATTTTTGTCTACTTTATAACCCAGGAATGTTACTTCTGGTACCCGAAATACATATTTTTCTGCTTTCAAGTGAATGCCAGCTTCCTTAAATCGTTGGAGCAACTTCTGTACTTTGCTACAGAGATTGTCCGTTGATGTACCCTTTACAAGCGCATTGTCGAAACTTGGAACACCATCTAGCCGAGATAATAGATCTTCCGTAAATCACTTGAATATGCCATTGGCAACTTACACACTTAATTCGAACTTATTTACCTGAAATAGCCCTTTGAGTCCCTTGTGAGTAACTATGGTCTGAGCATTTGCTGCTTCATCGTCAACAAGTTGCTGGAATGCTTGTGCCAAATCAGTCTTTGCGAAAATTTTGCCACAATTTAAGTTCACCAGCAACTTAGGGACATGTGGAACTCGTAACAAATTTTTTTCAATGCTTTCTTTAAATTGCTTTTATAGTCTCCACAAATTTTAGTATACCCATTTTGCTTGAGTACAGTGACAATAGGTTTTGCCCAGTCTACATGTTTGACAGGTGTAAAACACCTTGTGACACTAACCTATTTCCTTTTCTACATTTGGATTGAGGGGAAAAGGGACAGAGAGAGTTTTCAGCCGCAGAGGACTTATAGCTGGGTCAAGTTCAAACTTTATAGGTGGTCCAGTGTACTCTCCAAGGCTTTTACAGAAAACTCCGAAAACTCACTTATGTCACTTCCCATTTCACCAATCCATAGCAAACCATTAACTTCTATTCCCAAAATTCTCATCCAGTTTCTGCCTAAAAGGGATTCTCTCTGACCCTTGGACACAATTAAGAGGAGGACAGTTATAAGCCATATTGTACTTCGACATTACAAGACCCCAGCAATTTCATAATATTTTTGTTGTAGTCCTGCAAAACACAATCTTCCTTACTTAGCTAGAGCAGACAATGAGGGAAAATTTTCTAGAATGTAAGTTCACAAGAGAAATCCTTGCTCCAGTATCGGCTTTCATTTCGACCAAATAGCCATTAATAGCTACTGTAGTGCATAGTTTTTACCTCCTGGCACCACTATTTCCTTAAGGTGGTATAATTTGGTTCTAACATGCTCCCATCCCACTTGTCAAAATAACTCCTGTATGGCATTCATCTTAACGTTAGAACTTAATTGCGTAATTTCAGCCTTGCACACCCTTTCAATATGCCCTGTTCTCTTACAGAAAAAAAATAGTTTTCTTGAAATTACAGGGCAACCTGTTGTGCTCCCCCCCCCCCCCCCCCCATACACACACACACAATCTGAACTGATTTGTTCTACTAAAACTAACCTGGTCAGGTCCATTAATTTGTGATTTCCTTGATTGTGGCTGTACCTGACTTAATTCATCAGTGTTGACAGCAGATGTTGAAGTCTCTCTAATCACCTTGGTGTTACAGAAAGCAGCATCAGCAGTGAGAGCATTCTCTTGAGCTTGAGAAAACATAATTATGGGTTCCGATAACAATCTATGTTGCACATTTTCTTCACTTAACCCACATACGAACCTGTCTCTCAAAATTAAGTCCAAGCTATGTCCAAAGTTGTAGTGTTCAGCCAGGCATCGCAATTCAACGGTGTATTCGGCACTTCACCATCATGTTGCTTGCTTTGATGAAACTTGAATCTTTGGAATATTTCAGAAGGTTTCGATGGAAAGTGGTTTGTTAGCAATTGTATAATTCCATCATAGGTATGTTTTTAATCTGGGTTTCTCTGGTGAATCAATTGACTGCACAATCGAATGTGTTTTAGGGCCACAAACAATTGCACAAGCTAATTGAAAATGATGTCTCTTGGAAGTTTTTTCATACATTAAAGTGGATACATTGAGTAGCTAGGTAGGCTACTGTTAGAAATTTGGGTCTATTTTTTTTTCAGTAGGAAGTATGTAACAAATGTTGTAATTCTTTTCACAGTACTTATGTTGGAACTCTTACATATAATGTATAAATCATCCATTGTTTTCCATTATTTAACATGGTTTATATAAAGTAATTTAAATGAACAATAAATATAAATAAATATCTACAACCATAACCTAAGTAGTGCAACAGGGTCTATATATTTTGGAGGAACAATTAGTTAAACTTAACACACTTTGCCAATACTGATAAACATGTTTAGCCAGTCGGCAGTGTGTAAGTAAAACAATGCTATTTATTGTGGTTTTAGTAAAATGATTAGTGTATTATAAATTATTTTAGGTAGCATATTTTTAGCATACTGTTGATACTGATAATATATTTAGACATGCAACAGTGTGTACATAAATCTTGGCCAAAAACTACATCATTTCATAATGTTTTGGTTTTAATAGAATGAATAAATACAGTTATGTGTAGGTACTTATGACACATGTATTGGGTCTAGTAGCCAATAATAATGCACCATAGGTTTACACACATCCTTTATTTAACAATCTTAGTCCAACATTCAATCTCACCCATTAAGTACACAATTATCTTACTCACCATCTTACCTCGGCATTGCTACAAACTTCACAGCATGCAACACCTCCCCTATTATTCAAATGGTTACCTTGGAAATAACTGTTCTACCACTCCTAGTAGCATACCTTTCCTCTCCATCCTTCTTGTAGGAGGTTGTGAGTTTTTTATCCCCTGATGGGCTGTGGAGCCTACTCTCAAATCCCTTACATCCCTCCTCTACAGGACTCTCTCTGGGGTTGCTTCACTTCTCTAGCTGTTTGCCCTTTACTCTATCATCCTTCAGTTAGGCCTGCTCAGCTTCCTCAGCTAGACTTACTGTATGTGCGTGTCGACAGTAGGTGGTGTAGGTTACCTTTTCAGATACTACCTCCTGCTCGCCCCATTTAGTTTTGGAATGCCTCGTGTGACTAGTGTTTTGCCTAACATACTCTCCATCTTGATATTTCAGCATCCAATATGACTTGAACTCACGACACTTCTACTGGCTCCCACCGATTCTCTTTATCTGTCTTAATTACTACCCTATCATCTTGCTCATTTAATGTCTCTGGCCTTCTGACTGTTTTATCATGCAATTTTTTTTACTTTCTCCTGAGTAGCACACAGTAATTTGTAAATGTCAGATTGAACTACTGGCCAAAGCGCATCCATACTTACCAGCATCCTTTTTTCGCATGGTCCTACCAAACAATATATGGGCAGGGGATGCCTGAAGTCCTATCATTGAGATGTTATTGTGTTCTCCCAAGCGATCTCTGTTATCAGAAAATTCTACTGAATCTTTGAATAGTATATTTTTGCTAATACCAACCAATTTCTCCACCATCCCATTAGCTATATGATAATGGGGCTACTGGTAGCCACTTCGATTCATGTATCCCTAAAGTACACCTGGCATTTATGTGAAAATAATGGCATGATGTCAGCGACGAGATCTTTTGGGTATCCGTGCATGTTGAATACATCCTGCATTGCATCTATAATTGATTGGAAACTTATTCGCAATTGGGTGTTTATCTAGCCAGTGAGAGAAGTAGTCAATAAGAATTATAAAAACCCTAATAATCGAGATTGTCAGCTCCCAGCTTAAGGTAGGAAAGTTTTAATACCTCATGGGAAACTAAAGATTCTTTGTAGTTCACGGACCTAAACTTTTCGCACATGCTACACTCTGAGACCCACCTCTCAATGTCTACTGACATTCTCAGCCAATAAAACAGCTGCCGTGCTCGTGCCCTTGTTTTCTCTGTGCCTATGTGCTCTTCATTGACCCACTGCAATACAACTGACCTGAATGTTTTAGGGATCATGATTTTGTGAGATAAAAATACTTTGCTCCCCTTCATGTGGATGTTGCACTGCAAGTTGTAGTAGTATTTGCAGTTCTCTCTACCCTTGCTGGCAAGTGGCCAGCCCCAGGCTTGCATTTCTGCTACTAATTTCAGAGTAGGATCTTGGGCCGTTTCCTTGCTAATCAGCTCCGATTTTCCTCGCTTATCGATAAGTGTACACTGACCATGTGGACTCTCTCTAGCATGTCGGTGTCATCGGATCGGTAGTTTATTTTAAGTGGGACTGTGACATTATGTCCACGAAATGTAGGTCTTTGCCAGATACATAATATGCAGTAAGGGCGTATTTTAATAGCTTGAGACATAGGCATTGAAGATGAGATGATCCTATGTTGGCTACATTTTTCTGCATTATGGAGACTACTGGTTTTTGGTCAGTTTGCACTTTTACTTTGCACCCATAGACATACTCATGGCATTTAGATGCAGCAAAAAGAATGGCTAACATTACTTTCTCCGACTCGAAATAGTTTTTCTTATTGTCATTAAGACCCCGTGGTGTGGCCACCAAATGCATCCTACCTGGCTTTGTGTGGGACTCTTGAAATAAACAACCATGTTGGGAAGTATATTGGAGGGTGGTTATTTTTGTGGGATCAAACTAGGTTAGTATGGGCGCTTTGCAAATCCTATCTTTAAGTTTTTCAAAGGTTATTTGGCATGCCGGTAACCACTGCCACTCTATACCAGCCTGATTAGTCCACACAGGGGAGCCATCGTGGTTACGAGGTACGAAGCGCCGGACATAGTTGAGCATTCCATTGTCTCGTTGTAGCTGTTTCTTGGAGGAAGGGGGTTGAAGCTCTACAAGAGTCCTTATCCTATCCGGGTCTACCATCATAACCCCAGCAGAGAACAGGTGCCCCACGTAATTTACCTCTCTCTGTTTGTTTATATTGGAGATTCTCTTTGTTGAATTTTATGTTCCTTTCTCTGGCCCTCTCTACAGCCCTACTTACCATCTCATCATAAACTGCCTCGGTTTTCCCCCTGCACATGAGATCATTAAAGTAACTTATAACACTGGGAGTGTTAGAAAAGTTACGTTCAACTAGAATGTTCAGTTCGGAGATGCTGGAAATTCCATTAGGTAACTTTAAGTACTTATGTGTCGTAAGGACTGAGAAGCAACATTTAAGGGATGATTCCTCACAGAGTAGGATTTGATGAACCCATTCCTGTAGGTCAAAGACAGAGAATATGTTTTTACCTGCCATTTGCTCGCCTATCTCCCTTACCTTAGGTACAGTATGGCACTGTTTGACTATTCCCTTGTTTAAGTCTGAAGGGTCAAGGTACAATCCAGTCATTCCATTTGGCTTTTCTGTGATTACAAGGTTGCTTATCCAAGCCATGTTGTCAACATCAACCCACTCGTTCTATCACCTTCTTCATTACCAACCTAGCAAGTTCATCACTAAGTTATTTTTGTAATGCTACCGGTACCATCCAAGGTGGTCTACTAACTGGCTCTGCTCCTGGTTTGATTAAGATTTTGCCAGTCTGTGAAAAACACCCAAGTCCTTGAAATACACAATTTTTCTCCTCTTTTAAATGTTCCTTGCTTTCTTTAGTGACAGAGCTTATTCTCTGCACTAAATTTATGGCTATGCAACCTGACAGACCAAACAGTGGCATGACAGCATGAAATCAATATAGGCCTCACAAACACGAACACTGCAACTCAAGTAAACTTACCCTGTGGGATTTATTACTTCATCCAGAGTTTTAAACTTAACATATGTATGTTTTACTTTAAACTTTGCATAACATGTTTAAAAGTAGTACATTCATCTGGGCTCCGGGATCATGTTTTACATTCATTTTTGTATTTTCGACATTGATAGTTTCATTCGATTAATTTGCTGTGTCCCTTATTTTTAAGTTCCATGAAATTTACACTCACTTTTACACTATTATAAAACAATGAGTCCTCTGAGCTTTCAGAGTCACTGTTCTCAATTACGTGCACTGATTTTACTCTGCATGAATTGGGAAATGATTTAGTTTACATCACTTTGCACACTTCCTACCATAAGCAGGTTCCATGTTTGGACTGGCATCGCTCACACTGGAATTCACTGTCCTGACACTTATGTATTTCCCTTGTACCAATGTTCTTTTATTGAATTCACCGGCACTTTCTTCACTTGCTCTGTGGATGTGTTTTGCTTGTTGTCTGTTTTGTTCGCACATACGACAGTGTGCTGCAACCTTTTCTAATGTTTGGTTGTCTATATGAAGCATGGCCTCTTGTGTGCCCTTGTCCCTTATTCCATGTACGACTCGGTCTCGCAAATTTTATCTTCAGCTCTTTCCCACTCGTCTGTATTCCATTCTGCATTTATTCCTTGAGCTACCACACTTTTATAGTTTCAGTTCATCACCAACTAATGCAATGAGGTTAGAAAATGTTTATTTAAAAATCTCCCCCTCTTCCTGCACCCTTTGATTAAACACGTAGCGCTCAAACACCTCATTCACCTGGGGTATTGAGTGACGCAAGGATACAGGCCGAAGTACTTCCCACCATGTTCTTAAGGAGTTATACTTTGACTTTTATCATTTGCCTCGTCTTGCTCTGTGCTGACGAGATAGTCTTCGTATTCGGCTTTCCAATATTTCCAGTCATTATATGTTGTTCTGCCATGCAGATCCAGGTCTGGTGGGCGTTTTACAACATCGCCAGTCACCATTGTCTCGCTTGTAGTCGTGGTTATTTTACACTTTTTTCATGATCCTGACGACTGCATCATCTTATGTTTTATTACCAAATATACATTGGGTCTTGTAGGTTTACACACATCCTTTATTTAACAATCTTAGTCCAATATACAATTTCACCCATTAAGTACACAATTATCTTACTCGCCATCTTATCTCAGCATTGCCGCTAACTTCACAGCATGCAACAAAAGTAGGTGTTTAAGGTTTAATTATGTTATAAAATTAATAGGTTATTTAAAATTAATTAGGTTATAAATTAAAATGACAGCAGATATTTTAATGCAAAACAAAGAAAAAATAAATAAAGTATTGACTGAATTTGGTAAAAATATTACTAACAAACAGTAGCCTAATTAATTCAGTCTTTTATGTATCACAAAAATAACTTCTCTTTTTTCATTCATCATCCTGTTGCAATACACCACTCTCAATGTTAGTACCATTATTTTTGACAGCCTAAACATCAACTCAAACTTGAAACAAACAGTCAGTTTAAACATAGTTGACAAACGTTACCATTAAATGATGGGTTTGCTGCTGTGGTACAGTGGTACAAAAACCAGCCAGAGTTTGGATCAATTACTGGTCATGAGAAAAAAAAAATTTCAAAATTTTCAGTCAACACAAATTAATTATTAATGTGTTGGAGTGATCTCATAGGGGCTAATGTAATGACAGGAATGTAGAAAGGGAAGAAATATCTTTCATTGCAGCACGGATTTAGGCGACATGTAATATGCTTGGAAAACAGCAGGCAAATTCATCTGTCTGTTTCTTACCACTGTAGCAGGTGGCATCACATGATTAAAAAGAACATTCTCCATAATCACACATTATAAGTTAATACACTTTCCAGTAGTACAGTTGTAGAGCAATGTGAGTATCAGTATCAGCTTTCCACCGTCGTTCGGCATACAGTTCTGCCGTTGACCGGGGCTACGCTCTCCCTCAAGGCCCTTGCTTCACCCACTAACACCCTCTATCGCCCTGACGGCATTCAAACCTCCAGCGACGTGCATGTGATGTGTTCAAATAGCACACCACAGATATCACAAACCACCGCAAGAGGGCGCAGTAGAGCCAGTGCCTCTTTCCCCTTAATAAACAGAAAATAATATTTTTAATATTTTTTCTCCATTCCTCAAGTGTGCGCGTATTTCAGGATCCTGAAAACGTTCTATAAGTAGGGACTGGAAAAATTCGCGGTTTCAATGACCTCTAGGATAGACTCTACGATCCTCCAGTGGCGGATCCAGGATTTTGGTTTGGGAGGGGCTTGACCCAGCTGAGGCTAGGCTTTATCAAGGCAAACACTAAAACAATAGTGGACCCAGATGCTTTTGGAGGGGGCTTGAGCCCCTTAGCCCCCCCCCCCCCCCCCCTCTGGATCCGCTACTGCGATCCTCTATGTACTTATGGAAATTACACTTGCTGATTGGCTACTAATCCGTGACACCTGTCAACTGGAATGCTTGTGATTCGCTGTGTTTTTTTTTTTGGTTGAGTATTCTTCATTGGCTTAGGGTCATTCAGGTAAACTGTGGTCCAATCACTGAAGCAGCATGAAGTTGAACTAGTTTGGATTCTAGCCTATCGCGAAATGAATCCGCGAAATTTTCAGGTCTCTATCTATAAGTTTATATATTTAAGTTATAACTCTGCAACAACTGATCCGAACACGCCGAAAGCCACTTATATATCTAATAATTTGGAGCTGCAATCTTAATAAGTAATGTACTACATGGTTTTGAAGCTGGAATATTATGTTATAATATTAAGAGTAATTATTTATTGTAAATATGTTAACAACACGAATTTGGACGACTTGACGGTTTTTTTTCTTCTAAACTTGCGGTCAGACGCGCTGTCCAGCTACCTCGGCGGCCATCTTTCTCCCCAGTCACTTCTCGTCGCCACCCGTGATAAGACGCGTCCTGCACTCCGAGAAATTCATCTTTCTAATCGCTGTCACCTCTCTCGGAGCTTACCTCGGGGGCTGAACTGTTTTATTAATCAAGTAGTAATCCGCTAGTCGGAGTTCGGAAACCAACGCGAACTTAATCTTCAGTCACGAATTGGCTGTGTACTTTACATAAACTAGTCATGCCGTCAGGCGTTTTTGCAGCTGTACTTTTAATTGTAATTGTGTACGAGAGGCATGTGACGCCCGTGGCGTGTATTGAATCTCAGCACAGTACTTGTGTTTTCATCTGTGCCTACTCACATGACTGCAGTTCTGCAGTCCGGCGCGTGAGACGCCATTATAGCCCACTGTAGCAACAACCATAGAGAGCGAGTCAGGTAATTGCGCTACAGGGTGTACGAGTCACGCGTCCACACGGGCGACGTTAACCCCAGGGGTTAGTCTCCACCGGGTCCGTGCCCCTGCACACGGTGGCGCCCATTAGGACGCATCGACATCCGATGCCGAATCCCCCGACCACGTCACTTCTGTACCTAAATCACTCGAAATGAGTAATGAATTTTGATATTATGTTTGAAAAATTAGATTTTTAAAACTGCCGATCGTAAGACCTTGAAATTCTTTTCACGGAGTAGGGATACCATGGATAAGGGTGGTATGTGCTTTCAACAGATCAGTGTCCTGAAATACACATGATTAGGAGAAACTGAAGTGGAATATCTGTGTCATATTTATTGAAATTTAACTTCATCAATATTAAGAAAGGCCGGATAATATCGCCAAACAAATAATTATTGTAGTTTTGTATGTTCACTGCAGCCACAGAGGCATAGTGGTGAGACCACTCGTCTCCCACTACACATTACACTTGGGAAGCATGGTGAGTTTTCTTACTTGGGGTTCTCTCATTCTCCCCTTCTACATATTTCATCACTGATCCACTACAGGGTCTTATTCCACCGTTCAAGGTAATGCCCTGCCCTTGGGTCAACATTAGTATTTATAGATCCTCTTTTCACACAGAATCAGGAAAGAATATTGTTTAGATGGCTTACTTTTGAAAGGAACTGATAGAGAGTTTGAAACAAAAAGGTGAGAGGTCCACCATTAAATAATGAGGTAGATGTGTGCTGTGTTTTATAACAACTAATCAGTGAATTAGGGTTATATTTCTTGTCAACATTGAGTCGCTTGAGATGGGTGAGGGGAGAAATGTTAAGATGGAGCAACAAAAGAATGCACTGGGTGGGAAGAGAGCGTAACCGGGAAAACACTGCAACATCACCCACATTTCCTACTTTGAAAAAAAAAAACTTGAGTTTAACTCATTTGGGAATTGAACCCAGATAACAATGGTGAAAGGTAAGTGATATGACCACCAACTTATGTACAATTTCAAATTTTATTTAGTAGTCATATGGGCAGTAAAAATTTGTGCTAACTAACACTCACTACACTAAAATAATTAAGTATTTTACGCAAAGCAGGTATTTATTTTTTTGAAGTGAAACTTTTTTGGGCGTGTTACGAGCAGAATTTCAAGGCTGAATTTTAATGCAAAGTTTTCGTGAAAAATTGTTATGAAATGATTTTGGCACTTAAAGGACAGAGAATAGGTTGTGGGTGGTGCAGAGAATTCGTTGGGCCTCGATCCCTTAAGCGGGCTCCACGTGGTGGCGTGCTGCTCAGGTTGAACCCCGCCATGCTGCAGGGATAGGCGGGTCGCGGCGGTAGGGACCCGCCTACGCCTGACGCCACCTGACTTTCTGGCATCTAGTAAGGTAGTATTTGGGCAGAGGGTAACACAATGGCGTTTGAGCTTATTGTTTTTACACCGCGCCACGGGCTATATTCGCAAGAAAATTGTGTTCTTTCAAGTACGTATTTTAATTACTTGTGTAAATCAGTATTGTTAAACAGTGTTACATTAGTATTGTTTTAGCTGTGTAACTAAATATTTTTTGCTTTTATAATGCTTTTCATGCTTTAGTTTGACTGGGTAATTATTTATCACAAATTAATATTTGATTAAATCACACACCTTATTATAATTATGAGCCCATGAGCATGTAAAAATATTAAGTCCAACTAAGAATATAGTAGATAAAAAATGTTTAAACAAATCCTGTGCAACTTTGTGGCAATATGGTTAAAATGTAAAGAATTACTGTGAGATAGGTCCATTGCATTTAGTTTTCGCATCGCAGAGCGGCAGACATGTTGTCATTGTTCAAGTCATTCAACGGCAGAACATTATCAATACCAATGAATGCATTGAAGTATGTCTAGGTAGCCTATTGGCAGAATCTGTTGCAAGGTGATATTTGCAGAACTACAAAATCAGTCTATTAGAATGGTCGATCACATCTAACCTATACATAATATGCAATTAAATTAAAAACTAATTTATTATAATCAATCCTAGCTTTTATATTTACTAAACAAATTTTCTTTATGGTGTATTTCAACAGTGAGTAATATTTATTTTTAATCAATCAATATTTATTGATCAATAATTATTGATGTCCTGAGTTGTTATTTTGAAGTGAGTAATAATTTTGTTGATTTATATTTATTTATTTCTCGTTTGATCAAATTTCTAATAAATAAAAAAAAATTATGTTTTTTAAAAAGTTGATAAAGAAATGAAAGATAAAAAAACCCCGCTCTGTGTTATCTCTTTATTAAATTGTATAAATGGTTTTGCTGAACAATACTAAGTAAAATAATAAATGTGGTTAAGAATTAAATTTATCAAAGTTGATTTACTTTTTAAAAGTGTATAAATTGTAGTTATAGTCATTTTCATGCTATAGTATGGGGTCCTGAACTCTTAATATAATATTTTATGGAGTGATTATTTTAATAGTAATTAATATTAATTTTAATTAATCATTATTGATTGATCAATAATTATGGTTATGGTTATTTTGGAGTGAGTTTTAATTTTGTTAATTCATGTTCATTGAAAATATTGTCTTCTTTCTCTCTTTCTCTATCTCTGCCGTTTTACCCCTTATGATATGCTTACAAGTGTAGGTTTTAATTGACAAAGAAGTTTCTCTTTTATAAAATGTACACTGAGTTACACATGCTCTTTTTTTTTGTACGAGGAATTTTTCATGTCATTATTTTAATTGAAGTTTCACTTTGAAAGTTGATATATGTGAACTTACAAATTAAATGATAAACTTATTCAATTATAAAATATTTAATGCTAAAGATGTATACATTTTTATATCCAAAACCAGAATTTGCTAGTTAATCACAATTATAAGATAATTTTACTATGATGCAAACTTTCAGACTGGTCTTAACACTGTTTATTGATTGTGATGTTTTAATGGATGCTAGAATTTGAATATGTTTTTGCAATTCATATCTTATAGTATTGGTTTTATATTTGAAGCAATGTCCTTTTTTTTCAGGTTTCATGGGTTGGCAGCTTGATGCCCCTGTCAGCTCTGTTTGGAGGAATGGCAGGAGGACCTCTTATTGAGCTTGTTGGAAGGAAAGCAACCATTGTTGGAACAGCAATTCCATTTGTTATTGGTAAGAACTTTATGTAATATGCTTATTTTAAAATATGTCCACCTATACCAAAGACAACAAATTCATGATAATTACCAAACAAGATATTTATTTTAAAGAGATTAATTCATCTGTTCAGAGCTTTGTTCAGCAGAGACATGACTTAAGACTGATTTAATAGATTGCAGTTTATATAGTTCCAACATATCATCCTACAGCATTTATATGAGTAGGTACTGATTACGAGTGAAATGAATTATGCTTTTCCTTGAGTTCAATTGGTAGCAATAATATTAAACATATTTAATTCATAAAATTATATTAATCCAGATTTTCATTGGTAAATAAACCACCGGGAGCAACAATGATATTGATTTAAGGCTTTGTTTGTGCTCGTGAGGCACATCATTTAAGGCTATATAAATTGCTGGGTTCAGCAAAGCTCTAAACTGACATACAATTTTTCCATTGGTTATGCAACTTTGTGAGACTTAGAGCTTTGATGTAATAATTTTTGTGGTGGAATGCCCATAGCAAGGTCCAGTCCAGATCCCTTAATGGAGTTTTATGTTCATTCAGTCAATGTTTGTTTATTCAAACAGAACAGTCTGGGGCTCCAAAATGATATTTAAGATTTTTGATTAATTTTGTATAAAAAAAACTGGAAACATACATAAATGATAATTTATTTGAAAACCTGGATTATAAACTTGTTAAAACGTAGTTTGCGGGCAAGATAGCATTATTATATAAGTGTTGAATTTATTTCTATCTAAGTTTATAAATAAATGCTAGTTTCTTATTGAATGAGATTATATTACTCAACTCAAAGTAATAAACTCATCTGTTGGTAAATCAGTACTTTGATTGTGAAATAAGTGTCCTTGGTGGTGGTAATAGTCAAGACATCACTCTGATGTGAACACTGTTGTCACCCAAATGGTTTTTTGGCCATCATATTCTACAGGTAATTCCATTGTTGTAAACCTTCTGTGCATTATGACCATGATGCAGAAAATCCTGCCTTCACATTCTTCCACTGTAACTATAGAATTTTACTGGACTGAGAATGTTCTTTCAGGTTAGCAAAACTTGTAATAAAGTTATTTTTGAGGGCCTTGTTACACCTGCAATATTTATCTGGTTGGATTAGAAGAAGAAGAACATAAATGAATAAAGTTACAATTAGTTTAATAGTCATGTACTCAACCGTGTCTGACTGTAACAAAATTTCAGCCTTTTCATAATTTTTTATATGCTGGAAAAAAAAACATTATTCATGATCACAAGGGCATGAACGCAATCCATTTTTTTTCTTCATTCAAATATTTTCTTTAAGATATGTTCAGATTGTTTATTTCCTGCTTTTTTTGTATCAGTCGTGACTCTCATGACTGGAAGATCAAAACTAACAAAGATTTTATGGAAATGTATAGCCTGATTAAATTTATAATGAGGTGCTTAAAAATATAGCATTATTGTAAGAACAAATTCAGCATACAATTCATCATTTCTAAATAATCTGATAATTCAAGAATTTTCTTTTTATTGTAATATTCCTTGACAGTATAAATATAAATAGTCATCTTACAGAATTCAGACAAGTGTTTGCGTAAATGTATGCAGTAATTGTATAAGCAATATTAATGTTTAAATGTTAGTGTAGCAAATAGTTATGCCACTCGTAAATCCAAATGAAGTGCAACTGAATGATTTGCATTACTTGTCAGTCCATGATCAGGCTTAAATTCAGATTGTTTCTTTAAAAAAGTTGATTCAATATATTCTTTAAATTACCATAAATACATTATGTAAATGTGTAAGTTCCTACTTAACTACCTCTATTTCTTTGATGCAATGTATTCACAAAGAAATCACAATGGGATAGTTTTGTTACATAGATATAGAATAGATTTAGCTAAAAATCATACAAAAGTAATGTTAGACAAAATTGTTCTTTTTTGCAGCTCACTTACTGATTGCTTTTGCAAATAAAGTTGGAATGCTGTATGCTGCTCGAAGCATTTCTGGTTTTTGTGTTGGTATTGCTTCCTTGTGCCTTCCCGTCTATCTGGGTGAAACTCTACAGCCGGAAGTTCGAGGAACATTAGGTTTACTGCCTACTACACTTGGAAACATTGGTAAGAAGTTGTTTTTACTCTTACTTAATATGAAAAAAAAAAATTTCAGCTCTTGATGGTTGTCTACAAACTGTCACTGAACAGTTTTACAAGCTTGTAATGCACCCTTTATTTTATCATATGCATGATTTTATTTTGTATTCCTAAAAAATAAGTAATGCTTTATTATATATGTGCTCCTCTGAGAAAATAATCATTTTCATTTTAAATGTGTGCTTTAAGACTCAATGATTATCAGTTTTACTAGAGATGGATGAGTCTGCAAATTTTTGGGTAGAGTCGAGTTGAGCCAAGTTCAGTAATAATAACTTTGAGTCATGCTGAGTCGAGTCCACACTACATACTTTTAGTCGAGTGGAGTCTAATTCTAAAAAAATTCAGTCAAGCTCTAGTAATTGCAGAAATTTTAGAGAGTAATTTTATGTTACTGGTTTTAATGTTAATGTACTATTAGCATTATATTAAATTTTATATATGACTTCAAAGAGTTAGACATTTATGTCGAGTAAATGAGTAAAATATAACTATCAATTATACATATTTATAATTTCTTTTAAAATTAAGTATTTTATTCTCACTGGACTCTGAAAAACTCTTAAATGATTTTAACCTTACAATTTCCTAGATGGTAATTCTGAAAATGAACACTTTGTGTAGAAAAAGATCCAGAATTAATTTTTTAACTTTCTGACATGGTTTCAAATTATTTTCTACGAGTATGTTGTGTTACAACAAATAGTTTACCAGTAGTTTACAATTTTAATGTGTGGTTAGGTTAGGTCAGGTCATTTACATTACAAATGTGAGCATATTAAATAATTGTAGACCAGCACATTGGATAAAACTTTTTCACAAAATGGAGTACATCTCTGCAAGTGTTGGTGCCTATTTATTCATGGTATAAAATAACACTTTTATTTCCAGCCATGATTGGGTGGGGGGGGGGGTGGGAGGGGGAGGAATTAATGGTTCATTTCCAATTTCATATTTATGCTTTTATGTTGTTCTGCCCAAATACCAGTAACTTGATCTGACATATTCCTCAGTGTAGCATTTGCAGTCTAGTTCACTGATTAACTGTAAATGCTCAGGAAGCACAAACTGGCTTATAATAGTAGTATGTAATAAGCATTATAATTTCTGACAGCTTCTGCAACTCATGCCTCTTAATTACTGACACCATTATAAGGTTAGTCAGAATATTCCTAATAAAATGGTCACACAGTTCATACAAAAATGTGAATACAAAGCATTTTTATTTGAAGTAGTTATGTATTAGGTTTAAATCTTTTTACAGTTAAGGTTTCATTTCCATTTTACTGATATTAAATCTCTTTTATTTTTCAGGAATTCTGCTGAGTTTCATTGCAGGTTCATACTTGGACTGGTCACAGCTGGCCATTCTAGGAAGTTTTTTACCAGTGCCATTCTTCATCTGCATGTTCCTCATCCCAGAAACACCAAGATGGTTAATTTCAAAAGGTATTTTCATAAAGCTTAATTTTATCTTGCATTTCTGATACAATAATTTGTATCCTCGTGATGTTTTACATAGTTTCAGATGGGAGTAGAGAGAGTAGCGATGTGCCACTTTGCGTTACAGCAGGCATCTAAGAGCGAGCCACCTCCGCATATGCCTCCGGAGGCCTAGTATGTCCGTGAAACCAGAACTCACTGGGTGTTTCGAAAATCTTTACTCACCGACATAACCCAAGTCAATGGACCGGCAGCAGGGCTTCATATCTAATTTTCTTTGTGCACACAGGCCGTATTCTAGCGGTATCATGTTGGTTCTAGCAAATTTAGCTGTTGGCATAATAGTGGAAGACAGAAGCTAGACCTCTGGTTGGCATGGTGCCTGTGTTGTAGGCTTTTATGTATGGCAGGTTGAGAGAGGCTACTAGATCTCTTTGTTGTGTGTTAAGGGCTCCGCCTACCCGGGCACACATACGGTGCGCAGAACTTCAGGAAAAACAACGCGATTTCAAAACTACTCAAGATATCCGAGTGGGGTATAGTTAGAAAAAGCATTTAAGAGTTCGCTGAGGGCGGAAAAGCACTTTTGATTTCGGATTAATTTTTTTAACTGTATTTTTAGAAGATTTAAAATGGCTAAAACGCATGTTTTCAGAGTAATTTTTAGGCGTCAAACAACCAGTACAGATTCTTGAAAGCACTTAAGGGACATGCATTACATCTTTATCTTCATTTCTCGGCCATATAATGTTACGGTCACCGACTCAAATTTTACAGTTATCCTGTGACAACGAGAAGACTGCACGCCAGTTCAGAGCCTTGCGCTTAGAGGCTATACCGTGCTAGAAGCAACAGCGAGCATCGCGCTTATCATCCCGCCTCACTAACACACATACACCCCTGACGAGGCGGGCCCCTTAATGACTTCAAGCTGGTTGAGTCACTTCAGATAACCTTGGGACTCATTCACCAAGGCAGATATGAGTAGCACCCTGATACGAGGCTTTTATTATAGGCAGTTTTGGATACCAACATGTGGCCTTTTGTGTACACTTAGAGAGAAATAAGCATTCTGTCACTTTACGAACAATTCTGCCTGATAAAACATTTCAGTAAATGTAAATTAGGCAGTATTATTTGTTCAGCAGCACGATTTTTTATTTACAACCTGAAGCCGACAGTTACCAGTTCAGAACATTATTTTTTTGAAGGAGTAACTATCAGTATTGGCTATGGTTTTAAATTTTTTTCTAAATCCACCCTTTGTTTGTCAATGGATGAATGTTGTGCTGTGGCCAATTTGTGGGTTTCTTGCTTGTAGTCTTGAATGTTTTCTTTAAATCTTGTAGTAACACTCCATATAAATCAGTGAGTTGTTCAGGTAAAGGTTTATCCTTCACTAATGGGAGGTATGCAATTTGTAGTTTTACTGAAGGCTTTTGTATTGTAAAGATTGTGTGTTTCTTAATGAGTCAGTGACTCCATGCACATATGGGAGCACAGCTATATTATTAATTCTGTTTACAACCTTGTCTTTCTTGTTTGCATTCATTGGCAGATGTATGTTTAGTTTTAAAACTTCACTGGATTTTGTGGAATATTATACCAGCGTGTTGGATGATGAGAGGTGGCATTTAAGTACAGTCAAACTTCCAGTAATGGACACTTCCTAAAAACGGACATCTTCTAACAACGGACAACTTTCAATTCCCCAGCACATCAATACTATCTCTTATGAATCTAACAACTCTGTTTCGCTGACATTCTGAAAAACAGACATTGTCACCAACACTGGGCATTATTTTTTTTAATTCTCTCATTAACACACAAATATTACTACAGCATCACAATGACAGCAATTTTAAAGGTTAAAAATGTTATTTATTTATATTTACTCTCAAGATTTCCAGAAAAAATTTATATGATAGATGTGCAAAAAACATATTTTGTGTTTGTGACCTAGCAATTAAACTTGATGTGGGAAAAACACAAATAGAAGAAAATATAAAGATTTAATACAAACATACAAAATTGTGGTTGGAGAATAGTTATGTTTCAAGCAAACGTTTATTTTTGAAAACTGATGGATAAGCAATAGATAAGTTAACCTATGAATGGCTCTGGTGCAGAGGGTTTGACAATTATTAGGGAAATTGAAACTCATTTCGAAAGTGCTCTACATGTGATGTGTTTGTGAAGATGGATATTTTTTAAGGCAAACAGTGTTGTTATTATTTTCAACAAGTTTTTATGAATATATATATTTTTTTATTTTATTTTAAGGTCAGTTAAGTATAATAATCTATTTCTCAAAATAGGACACTTTTCCTTTCCGTGTGGATGTCCGTTATTGAGAAGTTTGTATCTATGTGAGGGTAAGTTTGTCACAAGCACTGCAGCCCAGCTTTCAGTTCTGTCTTTTAGAAATCAAAATCTTCTCAAAAGGCAAATTCTCTACTATTTAATTTACAGGGTAAAATTTATATTGGGATGTAAGATTTTGAGGTGTTATTTTATCCTTGCCATGTTCCATATAATGAAGGTATTATTCTAAGGTTTGTACCTGCAGGATTAAATCCCTTTCTTTTGACTTGGCTAGGAAGTCGTTTGCTACACCTACTTACTGTATCAGTGGTGGACCTTGACTTGGCTAGGAAGTCGTTTGCTACACCTACTTACTGTATCAGTGGTGGACCTTGACTTGGCTAGGAAGTCGTTTGCTACACCTACTTACTGTATCAGTGGTGGACCTTGACTTGGCTAGGAAGTCGTTTGCTACACCTACTTACTGTATCAGTGGTGGACCTTGACTTGGCTAGGAAGTTGTTTGCTACACCTACTTACTGTATCGGTGGTGGACCTTGACTTGGCTAGGAAGTCGTTTGCTACACCTACTACTTACTGTATCAGTGGTGGACCCAAGGGAGGGCTTGCTCTTTTATTTCCTATCATAACTTACAAAAGATATAATTACATTTTTTTTAAAATAAATAAATAAAAGAAACATTAGTTCCTGAACACAAGCCTCTCGATTCACCACTTTTTTGCTGTTTCCGTGGATGTCACACAACATTCAACCAGACTTGTCATTGCCTAGCTAATGTAGTTCTGATCAAGCTGTTCGTGAAGGATTTGAAGAGTCTATGGATTTGCCTTACAAAAGCAAAGCTTCCATTGTGTGATGGTACAAGTGAGCAAAGGAAAGCTCTAAAAGACCAATAAACTTATCATGGTTTATCATTGGGTAATCATAAAACATCTGGCTAAATTTAAAATAAATACTTCAGTATCCTGGCTCATAGTTGCATCATAAACCTGATGATACCTGTGGAATGCAGAGTAAAACATCAGTACACCCTGCTTTTTTTATGGCGTTAATTTTTTGAAGCCAAGATAGTCTTCAAGGCAATTTCCACGAAAGCTCGTAATATATTCTATGAATATTGTTCCAAGCAAAAAAGAATACATTGAAATAAAAATAACTTCTTTGGTAGGAAACTAATGTGGTGTAACATATGAGAGAATAAAAAAACAATTAATACATAAAAGTTCTGCATTTTGGTTGTAGGTAATCATGAAAGAGCACAGAAATCACTTCAGTGGCTTAGAGGCAAGGATTCTGACATTGGTCCTGAGTTCAGTGCAATTGAGGACACGCACAATGCATCCCTTAAGACTGAGACAACAATTTGGGACCTTTTCAAGAAACCAAATCTGAAGCCACTTGCTATTTCTATAGGACTAATGTTTTTTCAACAACTGAGTGGTATAAATGCAGTTATCTTCTACACAGCTTCAATTTTTAAGGTAAGTAAGAAAACAAAATTTCACCTTCTTTCACAAAGTATGAAGTAAAAAAAAAATAATATAATTGTGCTGTTCAATTAAAAGTAAGAGTAGCCTTTACAATTGCATTTAATCAGATAAAGGATGTGTAAGATGGTAAATGAAAACAATGTACTTTATCAGGTTGTACACCCTAACAATAATAAAAAAATTAACATTATTGCATCACTCCAGAAAATATATATTGCTACTGAAACATATAATTATTTAGTAGCATTAATACATGTATACACATGTATAAAATTACCATATTTGTTTATGATTTTTCGCAACCTCTTATTAGAGGTTCTATGTTACCAAAGGCTTGGTCGCACAAATCCTGTTGATTTTTTTCATTTTCTTGTGATTGCTATTGTTTAAGGGCTATTTTGGAATTTTAACATGATACCTCCTCCCTTGCATTTGTTGTTCTGTCACAAACAAATTCAACAGATATTCACTAACTGCAACAACATAATGGGTGTAAGAAGTTGCACAATAATTAAAAACACCTGCACAACTTTTTACCTTCATTATATTACAATTAGTGAATTTCTGTTGAAAATATTTGTGAAAGAACAACAAACATGAGAAAAGTTTTGTGTTCAAATTTCAAAAATAGCCCTTAAAAGATAATAAAAAAATGAAAAACTCATTGTGGCATGTGAGACTTCCCCGTAAGTTACTAAAATTGTCTAGGATTGGATATTTTTAAACTTTCTATCGCCCTTATTTTATTAGCATTGTAACCACCATGATGGCTACATGAAAACTGATCAGTAGCCAAATATCGGGTTGAGAAATCTCCTCTTTGGAATTTCATGTTTAATTTTTAAATTTTATATATATATACATACATACACACACACAACACACACATACATACATAAACAAAAATTCTGATCATGTAAAATAATACATATGTTAAGAGTAACTATTGTGTTGAGTATGGCAATGATATGTGATTCTTTGTTTCTCTTTAGATGTCTGGAAGTACTATCAATGAGAATTTAGCAACAATCATAGTTGGCCTTGTAAATTTTGGATCTGTGTTTGTGGCAACCATATTGATTGATCGACTTGGAAGAAAAGTACTGCTGTATATTTCTGCAACAGCAATGACTATTTCATTGATCATCCTGGGGACCTTCTTTTCCTTCAAATCTGCAGAATATTGTGTCGAAGCCTACGGCTGGATACCACTCGTTAGCTTTGTTATCTACGTTGTTGGATTCTCACTAGGGTATGGACCCATACCATGGCTAATGATGGGAGAAATTTTACCAGGTAAAAATTTAATTATTTAAACCATATATTTAAAAGTTTTCATTGAAACTGAACTTGATAAGTTTGAGGTTACTGGCTTATGCAACACACCTCGAACAAAGAATAAACACTTGGATTTCAATTTTTAAAGCAGGGAATGAGTGTTGAAAAAAACTAAGTAAAATACATAATTAAATAGAATGGTTGATTTAATTACCTGCAGTCTCATACATTTAGTCTTGATTTCAAATCCCAAGGCTACTAGGACAAGGTAACAGGCGAACGATACAAATTTTGTCTTGCATAATAAAAGTTTAAGAAACTAGAAACAAAAATGTTAGTTATGTTTCCATTTTTATTGCATATTCAAGTAATGAAATCAACTCGGCACATTTTTCACTTAAAAATTAATTCAATATAAGTACACTTTACAATACTAAATATAGTAAAACTCGCTTAAGACGTTCCCGCATAATACGTTTTCCCGCTTATTAAGTTCACAAAATTATTCCCTTGATCACTTCCATATATCCCTATGTTAATTTTTCCCATTCATAACGTTTGCGTTAATAGATGCTTCCCTCATATAACGTTCTGCGTTTGTGATAAAAAATAATAATTTTTATCTTTAAACTTTTAAACTCTATTTCTTTTTTTAATTAACTTATTTCGGAACGATAACGAAATAATTTGAACTTGCACAAGACCGTCGAAACCTTTGCCAGACACCGCACGCTGTTACAAGTGTATTTTTCGACCAATCATCTACTTGAATTGAGATGCTGTTTCATCTGCACGCCATTTCCCCTATTCAAGACAGAACATCTGACGAATGAGAAACGCACACGACCGTTGAAACCTTTGCCAGACGCCACACGCTGTTACAAGTGTATTTTTCGACCAATCATCTACTTGAATTGAGATGCTGTTCCATCTGCACGTCATTTCCCCTATTCAAGGTAGAACATCTGACGAATGAGAAACGCACACGACCGTTGAAACCTTTGCCGGACGCCGGACGCTGTTCCATCTGCGTGCCATTTCCCCTATTCAAGGCAGAACATGATGAATGAGAAACGCACACGACTGTCGAAACCTGTGCCACACGTCGCACGCTGTTACAGATTTTATTTTCGACCAATCATCTGCTTGCATTCATATAGACCGAGGGGCTATTCCATCTACACACCTTTTTTCCTATTCAATTTATAACACGTGACGAATACGCAGTAAACCATACATATTTACTACCATCCATTACTAAGTTTGTTAGTTTTGCTATCTTTTTAGGTGTGATTTTAAAGTTATCAAGCTTAATAAATATTTAGTGTTGTGGCGAACAGTGCATAATGGCATCTACCAGTAGTGGAGAACCCATTAAACACAAGGCGTTATCATTTGAAGAAAAACTGAAAATAATATCAGAAGTTGATGCGAATCCTTTGATACCAAGAGTGAGTATGGCAAAAAAACTTGGGATGCCGCCGTCTACTTTGAACGGAATCATGATGAAGCGAGACCAACTTTTGGCTACTAATGTTTCGTCAAAGTGTAAAACAAATGAAGGTTGGTAAATATGAAGAAGTTGAAATTTTACTCTTGGCATGGTTTAAAGAACAGAGGGCACTTGGAATTCCGACGAACGGCCCCATTTTAAGAGAGAAAGCTGTACAAATAGCACATAACCTAAGTGTTGAATTTCATGCTTTGAATGGCTGGCTCGACAGATTTAAGAACAGAGTAGAAATTGTCTATAGAACTGTAGGCTGAGTGGGGAATCTGAGAGTGTGTGTGATGATACTGTCCAGAGTTGGATAAACACAAAGTTGCCTGCAATTATAAAGGACTTTGAACCAAAAAAAGTATTCAACGTCGATGAACGTGGTCTGTTTTTCAACATGCTTCTGGACAAAACCTTTGTTTTAAAAAGTGAAACTAGCCATGGAGGCAAACAAAGTAAGGAACGAGTGACAGTGTTATTGGGTGCCAGCATGGATGGCAATGAAAAGTTACAGTTGCTGGTAATTGGGAAACCAAAAAAACCACGGTGTTTTAACAACATAAGGACATTACCGTGCAAGTATGCAAACAACAAGTCTGTGTGGATGACAGGCAGCCATTTGTAAGACTGCGTGAGAACATTTTATGCAAAGATGGGGTGCAAAAATTGGAAAAATTTGCTTTTCATGATCACTGCCCTGCTCATCCCAAGGAAATATCCAACCTTAGAAATATTCAGATTGAATTTTTCCCACCAAATTCAACATTCAGGCTACAACCCATGGACCAGGGAATTATAAAAATTCTGAAACAGCATTTTCTCAGCGCCTTGTGTTACGACTTATAACAAGAATGAAAAAAACCAAAAATAGTGGTTATAAAATCAACATCCTGGGCACTATGCATTTTCTTTCCGCTTCATGGGAAATGCTTGACTCAACCATCATTAGCAATTGCTTCATAAAAGCAGGCTTTGGTGCTCAACAAGTTAACGATATTTTCCTTCAAATAACATGTAAGGACAGCGAACCAATTGAATGTTCTTCTACATGCAGTGCAAATTGGAAAACTCTTCAAGAGCACCTAAATTTTTCATGCACTTTTGAAGATTATGTCTCAGTTGATGATACGATTCCACCATGTCAGCCACAAACCATCGAAGATTTATGTGCACAACACAAGGATTTGGCTGAGGATGAGACTGGTAATGGTGACAGCGATGAAGGTGATTCCACTTCCATGCCAACTTACTCCGAAGCATTTCACCACCTGGACAAGCTGAGATTGTTTGTTCATGGAACACCAAATGTTCCAGATAGTGTGAGGAAGAGTTTATGGGAACTGGACAATTTTGTGATGCGTCAGAACAAAAATGTGTTGAAACAAACAACTCTGATGGAGTATTTTTCAAAACAGTAAATTTTAGTTTTTATTTTTGTTCTGAAATGATTTTTTATTGTGCTCATTAAAAAATTCATTTTAAACAATTCAATTTACTGATATAATTGTATCGTTTTTCCAGCGTGCCAACAATAATTGGTAAGTGTAATTTTGAGTCAAGCAGTAGTATCATCTGAATCAAGATTTTTCAATTAGATAAGTATATTCAGAAAAATTCCAGTGTGGTTGGCACCAGTGAATCAGTATTGAGAAAATGTTGAGCATTTAAACAGAACATTCTCAGACATTACATCACTACCCCACGTTTGAAATTTTTTCATGGACATTGGTTCGAAATAGCATGTTTTTATGTCCATGTTTTAAGTTTTATTTTCATTTGCACATTTCCAGTGTAAAGCTGTTCATTCTTCAATTACAATATCACTTCCTCCCTGATGCTGCAGCAATTGTGCAGCAATAAATAAAATGCTAAGAATTAATATTGTGACAAATATAAAAAACTATAGCTTACTTTCACCTTATAACTAATTATTTCCTTCATTGACTATTTATTCAGTCTAATTAAAATATTATTATTATTATTATTATTATTATTATTATTATTATTATTAACAATATTTTCCAATGTCAGATCATTGTGTGTTTAGCCAATGTTTACATTATGCCATATTACAAATAGCAGCAGATCTAGTGATATAAGCCAGAAGCTTTCAGGACAAGTTTACCTCATAGCTACCACACTGTGCTAGTGGCGTTAGTAGGCCTGCATTAGTAAACAACAGTATCTTAATTATGTTAAGAATTTTGTTCATAGGAAACCTAAACTGCTTTATTCTTACAACACATTGAAACAGAGCTTTGATTTTAATAATATGTTTATTTTGTATCTCAAAAATGTTGTGTTGAAGCCTACTCAAGTAAGCAAATATTAGGAATATACAGGTACATTATGTGAACAATGAGTTTTTCTACATGGTATTTTCATTTTTGGAACAATTATGTACTTAAAATGCATTTAAACTTATCTTTAACACTGTAAATAAATTTTACAGAGAGGAATGTCATATACACATACAGTAAACAAAACATATTTCAGTGATCGGAAAACAAGTTATTTTTAATAAAATATACTCTTATGGCAAAAATGTGCTTGAATAGCACTCAATTTTTTCTGGGAAAAAAATTAGGGTGTTACTTCGAGGGGAGGGTGTGATCAGAGTGCTGAGGAGCCCAAACTATAGCTCTACCCACTCCAGCATTCTGATTCCGAGGATACCAGCGGCAAGAGCCACTTTTATTTTGGCTATGAGGGGCTCACCAATGCTCGAGGCATCATCATATTTTTGTGTTTTTATTACTTTATTAAGATTAGATATGGGTTTACAGATTTTGATTTTAACTTTGAAATCTATGAAACCTAATGTGTGTAGTTATTTAAGTTAGTGAATATTTAATTAAAGGAAGATGATTCTGCTTTTTAGGACACTTATCTTAAGAAACTTAAGTTAACATAACACTTCAAATAATTTAAATGGTTAATGATCTCTCACAGTAGGTATAGCTTTCTCATTATACAACAGCAAACAGTTAATAATAAAGATTGCAGACTTTGGCGACCATTGACTGAAGTTGCTTGGCGTCTGAGTTGTAGCCACGTTAACCTTCTCCCTGAAGATGGCGACTGCAACGTCGACCAAAACGTCAGTGATATCTTCGCCTTCGACGCAGCTACAACCCAACAAACAGTCTAATTCTTCTGGAGAGCAAGACTTCAGAAAAAGATCAAATCTAAAAAAAATTATTACAATAAAGCAACTGATTATCATCACCTTTAAGTTACCCTCATATGTCGCATAATCGTCACACTCGCATAATCGTCGCACCCATATTTTAGGGCGTCAAAATTCGGATAATAAAACTTCTCGCGTAAACGTCGCATGATGTTTTTGGTCCCGCTATTAGATTCCGAGCGCTTTGTGTAGGTATCTTTTCCATATAAAACGGTGTATTTAAAAGTAGAAATCTAATATTTATTCGGAAATTAACTATTTTACTTATTTAATTAACGGAAATGCGAAGCTGTCTGATGTGTAAATTTTCTTTTAAAGACGTTTTTAAACGTTATAACCTTTATCTGCTCGTCTGCGTCGCCGCGGTGTACCCCTTATAAAACTTTAGCCAGCGCTAGTTGGCATCATTCATGTTTGGTTATGTTGCTTCCCGTATAGAGCGCACACATGGACGAATATTGATATCTCGCCGATTGGATGCAACGCGTGCTGAGTTAACTACATTTGATGGCCTGCACTCTTTCGTGGTAAATGTGTACTATGACGGTAGTTACGCGTTAGTTCACGTCACATATTCAAGTGGCTTGCGTTTGGGTCACAGATTTTGTTTTTTCTATTTAAAGTTTAATAAAGGTTTTTGTTGCATGAATTATTGATATAAATTGTTTGGCGTGCTCTTGTATACTCCACCTTTTTTTTTTTTTTTTTAATGAACGTACTTTCCATGAACGGGTTTTGTTTTTATAAATAACTTTACCTAACAAAAAATTATTTTTCCGCATAATCGTCGCACCCCTACTTTTCAAACTTGATTTTGGTATAAAATGTGCGACGATTATGCAAGAAAACACAGTATTTATGAAGTATAGACATCAGCTTGCAAATACATACAAGCAATCAGCATGAGCTGTAATACAGCAAAATATAAATTCTAGTAAAATTTTGGTAAATTTAATATTATGGGATATAATCCGCTATTAAAAAGTAAATGAAAAAATCAATAACTTTATTTAAATTTCTGCTTATGCACAAACAAGTAAATTTTAATTCAAAGTTCTAAAAAAATTTTATGCTGAAAACCAAAGTTTAATTTTTTAATGAGAGTTTGTAATACTGCGCAGTCTTTACCTTTAAACAATTCTGTCAGTTTATTAAAAGATAAAGTAGGAAGTAAACATGACAAACATGAGAAATGACAAATATAAGAAAAAACTTTTTTTTTGTTTTAAAACAAAAATTAGCTTCTAAATGGGGTATCTCAAAAATACTGTTTCTGTAATAAGGTAAATTTCATAACTGTGAGGCTTTCAAGGTCATTCTGTTACAAAGAAACTCAATGACATGATCATAAGAAAATTTGTATAAAATAATAATAGGATGATACAGAGAGATAAATGAAAATTTTTGAAAGAAATTGTGACTTTGGCTCTAGCTCAACCAAATGAGTTAGAAGGGTTTTAATTATTATGCCAAGAAAAGCAGAAGTTGTAGAATATTTTCAAGCATAAGAAACGGTTACTAAAAAAAGATAGGACTTACTTCTGAAGTAAAGTAAACAAGCGAGATCAACTTTAAAAGATGAGAGGCCAATCAGGCGTCAGCTGCCCAACTAGGTCAGAGCTGTCGTTGGGCTCATTTACGTGGCATGACGGTTGGGTTGAGCAGTGGTGTGCCAGGAATGTAGGGGTAGGAAGGATTTAGGCATGGGTGTTTTAACAGCACAATGATGGCACCGAGAAAAAAAGTGACAACAAGATGTTTATGAACTGGTGATACGTAAACCCTCAGGATAAGCCCTAGCTCATCCTTAGTCTCAGGTCCTCACTGAATATCACCATTACTTCACTAAATTTCAAAATTTAAAAGATAATTAAATCTCTAATCACTGTTTAAGTGTTTTATCATGTAGTAAGTTAAGTATAACAATAAACACATTTTACAATACATTATTATACTTTTAATATTTTAGCAGGATATTCATAACAACTCCACTAAAATTGTTGAATATGTCTAAATGAATTTTTTTTTTCCAGCAAAAATTCGTGGCTCTGCTGCATCTTTAACGACTGGTTTCAACTGGGCTTGCACATTCGTAGTTACGAAAACGTTCCTCGACATTTTAAACATCCTAGGAATGGGTGGCACATTCTTTCTGTTCGCTTGTATATGTTTTACAAGCATATTTTTTGTTTTCTTTTTGGTTCCTGAAACACAAGGAAAAAGCTTGGAAGATATTGAAAAGAACATGACAAGAGCAGGCAGAACTGTGCGACGTATGAGTTCCATTGCTAATCTTAGGCCATCACCAATGGCTGTGTGAACATGTTCACAAATATCTTAGATACGTATATATAACAGACATTATCATGCATTTAGATTTAAGAGTATTATTTGTATATTCAGAGTATTTATTTTCATATTAGGAAGTCTGTACGTTCTACTGGAGCCTGAAACTTACTAGAGTTATATGTAGCTGCCAGGCTTAAAAAACTATAATGTGGAGTGCCAATGAAATCTTAATTTTACCATGTTAAATATGGTAATTTTTTGGGTACGGTAACTTGTTTGTTTGTTACTATAGATGTCAGTTAAGCAAGAACATATCAAGAGAAAAAAATTTTGATACACTGTTATTCATGCTTTTTTATTGTGCCTTTCTAATGTTACTAAGTTTTGCTTGTAGTATTGCTAAATATAAGATTTTGTTTGTGTCAACTTATATACCCAAATGCTGATATTTGATATTGCTCTTGTGTAAAGTGCTCATGAACAAGCATCAATAAATAGCCTTCTGAACTGTATTAACATTGTTAAACTCTAATGTACATAAAGAGCTTATAGCTTGTAACTGCTGGAACAAAAACTGCCCTTAAAATGTCATAATTTTTACATTAGATCAAAAGTATTATTTCAAAAGAGTCCTCCAATGCTAAATCCTAAAGCCCTGTTTACCAACAGAATTTTATTCCAAATCTTTATTGCAAGATGCTGCTAAAATTTTAAAAATTTAAGAGGCAGGACAAAATATCCTTTTAATGGTATTTCATCTTGAATTTAGTTATATATCACTAAGGCGTATGATTTTAATTACAGAACCAAAGCTGCCGAAAATATAAAATTAAATTTTATGCATTTTTTGTTTCCATTTTGTACTATTGGCTAGTGACAAAAATATTTATTACTGGAATGGTCTTCTTTATTTCCCTAGTTTTATTTCCTAATATAAACAGGTTATATGATTGTTTTGATAGCAAATGCTTCTGTATAAATGAAATTAAAATAGCATAGTGATCATGTCATAATAAGACTTAATGCTTTAAGGCATTGTATACTATCATGTCTCTTACACTGAAAAGTAGTTTATTAAATATATGTATCGTAAATATAGTTCATTAATTCATTTTTCATGTTTTCACTTCTATTTTAACATTATTGTAGCTTGATATAGTTTATATTTAAAATATAACTGCATCAGTGAGAAATTAATGTAATTATGAAATAAAGAATGTTATTGATGTTGATTAATTTTACTGGTTATCTAAAGGTAACATTAATTTTATTTACAATGATATTCACTTGAATTATATACTGTATTTCCCAAATATTACATTTTTATAGCGAGGCAAAATGACTTAATAAACGTGCATGGATTTGCTAACTATGTGATTCATATCACATAAAAAATTTTCCTTCTCTAAAATTGTAGATCTAAATTTGTGAATTTTAAGTCATGAGGCTTAATATTCCATGACTTTTAGCCTTTCAAAAACCAAAGGTTTTAAAATCCAAGTTCTGTTATATGCATGTGTATTTATGTTAAAAACACTGGTGTCCAAAAAAAGCTACTGTATGTAAGTGTACTTGTATGTACATATTTGGGGAAAAAAAGTAATTGCATATTGGTCAAGAAGCAGGTGTGTGTGGTGTGCCTACGAAATGGACGAACAGCCTCTAGAGCCCTAGTCTCCGCTCTTCCCGTCAGAGTATTTAATTTTTGTTATTTCATATATTTGTGTCCATTTTTTTTAATGCGAGACACTTAGGTAAATGTGAGAGGCTTTTTATCACATATGTTAGATTGGATTAAAAATAAAACTGAGTCGATATTAAAATATTTGGATTACAGATGAAACTGAATCTAAATGAAAATTTATTTTACTGCGGACAAAGTAAATTTTATCAAAGTCACCCTAGTTTAAAATCCTGCTCTACTGGTAAAAGTGGCAAAGTCTAGAAAGAAGTATTCCGTGAGCATACGTCCAGAAATGAAAACACGTTGGGACATGGGTCATGTTGTAGCACAGTACCACAAAAGGTGTTTTATCAGACTATCATGCATTGTCACACACTTCAGCCCTGTCTCTCGAAGAATCACATGATTTCGTGAATGCACCTGGCTGGTCTTAAATTTGATGATATGCTCCAACAATGTTTGTACAGTAAATGTTGCATACACCAAGGACTTTAAGTGTCCCCATAACCAAAGGCAAGCATCACAGAATGAACAGATATGCTAACAGTAATAAAAGGGCAGCGTGCAGAAACAAAATAAGAGCAAATGCCATATGGCTATCTATCTGTCATATGTTAACAATTCTTTCTGGACATATTTTTTTAGAACAGTATTGCCAAGTTATGAACACTACCAGCCTGTGCAGATATGCATTACTTTTTCTGAAACACTTTGAATATGGTTTAAACACTATTGTATAAAATATATGATTGCTTCCATTTCCAATCAGTGCAAGACTGTACAATGAAAACATTATTAAATAAACTTTCTCTAATAAAATTATACATTAATTTAAATAAACTTCCAGTACTGAATTTTTTTTGTGACATTAAAGATGCATATGTGTTGTTATTATCAGGGTTTTATCAAATTTGAGTCCTGTCTCATTGTAACTGTAACATTACTGCATAACTGATTGGTCATAATTTATGTTAAAATACATTTTTGTACATAAGGTTTTATAATTAACCTCAACTAAGTTTCTTCGAAGGTAGAAGTAACATTTAAAATATGCTATAAAATTGACTGAAATGCAAATTGATAAATTTTTTGCTGTTACCAAGTTTATCACCATTGCATAGTTGAAAATAAACTGTGAGGTTGAATCAAAGCACAGTATTGGTTATTAATTATAATTTCTTTCACATATCAAATAAAAATATACAAACTTGGGAAACAAATGTGGGTGATTTATGTTTGTTATTGCACTGACAATGAAAATAAAATTGGTGGTGGAAGTAGTCGATTTGAGAAATTATGCGAAGAACCATAAATGATGACAAGAACATAGTGGAGCAATCACATCACCAATTACAATGCATTATTGAGCATTAACGTGCATTTAAAACTGTGACAAAGTGGAATTATACTGTACCTACCAGGTATGTGGACACACATTCATACAATACATGCTCAATAATTGCCATATATTAAAAAGAAAATTTGGTTTACAAAGGAAGCTTACAAGTTATTGTTATAAGCAAATATAATTCATAAGACTTCTCAAATTTACCCTTTTTACATTCATGTATTCATCACTAATGCTTCTATATAGGTAAACACATGCTGTCCTATTCACAAATAAATAATTTCTTTTAACAGTTAATACAATATACATAGTTAACTAATAAAACCAAAAATAATCCATTAAACAACATTTTAACAGCCAAAAATACTGATTATTTAAAAAACAATTTATAATCTGTTTTATATATACATCTAAAATCACCTAATCAATAAAACTCTTAGTTTATAATGCATTTTAAAGCTGTTGTACAATAACTTTTGTACCGGGAGTAATAAGTACTATAGTCAATCAAGTAACAGCGCAGTATCATCTTCTTTTTTCCCACTGTTCCCAATATTCTTGAGTCTGCATTTCTGACAATCGGGACACTGTTCTGTCAAAAGCAAATATTTCTTCTGCTCCAGTAAAAATGTTGGCTGAAGCATTTTCCTGAAAAAAAAATTTGTTGATTTTAAAATATATGAGACAAACTTAAGTTTCAAATGGCACCTTTTGGACAGAAAGGCACAACAGGATCTGAAAGGTGACAGTAGGATTTAAACCATCTAAGTTCTTACTTAATCATGCGGTGGAAGGATCGACTCACATTTTGGAGGTCATGGATTCAACCATGGCCACGGCACTGGGAGTTGTTTTTCTCCCAAAATGGTTTTCCGTCCCTATTCCAGGTGAAAGTAGCTGCAATTTCTAAATAGGTACCTTACACACAGACTAAAAATTATGAGTGTTGAACAGTGATTGGTGTCAAGCTAGTGACTAATATCTTAAGGAAATAAAAAATAATACAAATAATGAATAAGTCATGCTGTAGATAAGATCTGAACCTTCCAGTCTTCTAAGAGTACCATCTCGGCAAATTGGGAAATTTAACAGGTGAGTGAACTCTGGCTTCATATGTACAATAATTTATTTTCAATATTTGGGTTGGTTTAAACATCCTCACTTTAATGCTTTTCAGTTAAATAAAAGAAAATGGAGGGGAATATAAAAGGGACAGCTAAGCCTAAAAATGGGGCATATTTCCCAAGCTAATCGTGATTAAGCTAAGAATTATTTGAAAAACTATACCAACTACAGCATTTTTGCACATATAAAAGGCAATGTTAGCAGGAAGCTGCCTGTAACAGCTGTTATGGGCCTGCCTAACTGTGGCACTAAGCGGTGGGCACAACTACAACCCATTTCATGTTGGAAAATGACTGATCTGATCTCAAATAACATCAAAGAAATTTTCAGCCTAACAAAAAAATCAACACATTAATTTTATTACAAAAAAATGAGAATGGCTAACTTACCAGAACTTTAGGATATAATATTGAGTATATACGTAATAACAACTGATACTACTTAAACTACACTTTCAACACCACAACATAATTGTTTTCTATAAAGACACCCAATGGAAACAGATACCATGTTCAAGTTAATATTTTAATAAACAAGTATGTACAATACTTAACTATCATACTAGTTTATCTCTACAAGTTTAAGCACTTACAGATCCTGGCTGAATGTTGAGATCATCCATGAGCATCCTCTGTTCATCAGATTCCGCTTCTGGTTTCACGTCAGAAACAAATAATTCACTGATGGGCACATCAGAAGAGATCACTATGCGAACCTGCATTCAGAAGAAATCTCTTAACGTGTAAATAAGAAAACAGGTTAATAAACTTTTGCTGCTTAAGACAGAGGAATAATCACAATATTTGAAATTATACATTCTTTACATGACTTAAGATTTTATATAAATGCTTTTAACAGAGCACAAACATCAAGATCATTTAAGAATTTTTTTTTTAATTTCTCATTATTATTAGAGTTGATGCACCTATAAAGATGAATTACTAAACTATCTCCAGAGGTTTCAAATAAGAAAAAATACAATAATTCAATATTATCTTTGGACAATCCTTGTCATGTGTCTGCCTTGTTAGGGTAAAACTTGAAATAATGCATTGAAAATAACAACCATTTAATAAAAAAGATGGTTATCATCTCTTCATTTGAACATAAAATTTACAATTTAAATAATATCTTGAGAACAGCTTTGACACACTTGGTTCAGTTTAAGAAAGTCTAAAAATGACAAATGGTTGGATATGGTCATACATAGTTTATGGCTGTTAAATATGTCAGGTATTACACACATATAACCAATGAATGATGATTTAGCAGTAATGGTGTAAGTTTTTGGCACTGGAAATTAAATTTCATATGCAGTAAACTCTTGTTCATCCATGTTAATTGGGACCTACTGATGACTGTATCATTGAAATCATGTAATAAAAAAAACTGAATTAGTCACCAGCAAAGGAGTCACAAATATCTAACATATTTGGGGTAAGGGTCGAACCATATATATCTGTGTTCAGCAGATTCTCTGAATACAAGTGAAGTCTTTGTGAACTGGATCTCAGCTCATTGGAACATTAACAATACAACAATATGGAACTGTGTTATGATCCTTCTCTGCTCTGTGTCACACATTATTACTACATGAGGGAGGGGCAGCTGTCTCCTACTCCTCTCCCCCCTCTGATGACCTCACCAATCTCCGAACTACTACAAGTTGCAAGGCAAATGAGATTTGCCTTACAACACACTTTTCACACTCATTTTTTCTCTTCCGTCTATTGTCTATCATTTTCCTACCTCTCTACGGCAAGTTTTTATGAGTTCTTTGTCTTATAAAACTAGCACGCACATTACAGTCAGCAAGAAACTTGTGCCAGACTGGAGGAATGTATACATGTTGTATTTTAAAGAACCTACATTTATATGTATACATGTGTGAGTTTGAATTCGCCTGACAATTTCGGCTCAAGGTTCATCATGAAAAAATCATCATGACAAAATAAGTTAAAAATCTCTAGATGACATGGTCTAAAGTGCATGTCAAGGCTGGAATACATCATTAGAATTGAAAATCAACCACTTCTTATAGAGAAATGATTTTAAATCGAACACTGAGCATCTGAATTATGTTTAATTGAATGATGTTCTACAAAAACAGCAAATTCTGTCGCTGTATCAGAATTATTTCGTTGAAATAATTTGGGGTAGTAACACGTCACAAAAATATGTAGAAAATAAATATTTCAATGAAAAATTTTTGCTACAGTAACAAAATTTGTGGTGGATGTATAACTGCATTCAAGTAAAAATAATACAGATGCTCAGTGTTCTATCTCAAATACGTCCTTTATTATTTACAATGAAAATGTTGTTCAGACCCAACATAATACATATACCAACCTCAGGAAACACTTCAGACCATAGTTATACAGATGTTTTCAAATTATTTTGTTGAGATGAACCTGCAGCCCAAGTTTGTGGAATTCAGTTTCACCCTATGCATATGCATATACACACACATGCACACTGCATATATGCATATACACACATGCACACTGCATATATGCATGTATGCACACACATATACATACAATATGTACATACACACACACAGGATGTTCGGACAGAGGGGCAAAAATTTAATGGACGGCAGGGAATTCCAAAACAAACTATTTTTTTGTTAGGAACTTATGTCCGTAAATGATACTCTGCATAGTTACAGGCGCAAATTTCAATTTTGCACGCATTTGGAAACTACTCCTTTAGCTGAAAGGACACATTATCGCAGCCCTGTGACGTTAAATGCTCTGCGGGAAGCAGGTGATGAGCAGGGTGCAGAAGTTAGAAGTTAGCCAGGCACTAGCAACCAGCTAAACCACAGATCATTATTAATTAACAAGTAAACTCAGATGCTTAATTTAGACACTCAAAAACAAAAAAAAATTAAAAACTCGAGCTTATTTACTTGGTGAAGAGTGTGAAGGAAAATGTTTTTGCTAATGCACCTAACTTAAGTTTATGAAGATGCAACATGTGGAAAAATATTCAATATGTCACCATAAAGGTAGCATGTATCTATCCACCAGGTGTGTAAAAATGTGGGTAATGCAGCAACATTTTTTTTATTATTTTAAGCTGTTAATGAACAGGCGGCACCATGTAACAAGTAATGTGAATGTTAGTATTTATTGGATAGTCACAGGCAACATGCTCTTTCCCCCTCCTCCACACAGACTTGAGCTAGTCTGCCCAGATGGCAAGATAATGCTGGCAGGAAGAGTTAGAAAGTAAACAGGGTTTCTATGCTAAGCCCTTCCCCCACCACATCACACTTTTTGTGATTTTATTACTATGAGACAGAAATTATCATTTCATCTATGAGTAGGACATGTGAAAAGATAACCAAAGTACTAGATAATTTTATAAATTTATTTTAATTCACCATAGTATCAGATAGTTTGCTTCTCATGAACTGCAGAAAATTACCCTACATCACTTAAATAGTTGTAAAAAATCTTATGGGTGCATTCCTCTTTCAAAGACCTCTGACCAGCGGTAGATTGCAGGTGAAATGAGACCCATGATGTAATGTGTGTATGAGCCAGAGGGGTGAAGAGGTGGTTTCAGGTTTTCTCACCCAAGAAAATTTTAGATCTTGTTTGTGAAGATTACCCCTCTCTGCTTGTGTACAGCCAAAATACTGACTGGAATTAAACAACTCCTCAATGCTGACCGCCAACAAACAAAAAAGCAGGGAATTCCAAAACTCATGAGCATAGAGTAATCAAGCCTACATTATCACAAACCTTGGCACTATCCAACATACTTAAAATAAAATAAGCTTCAAAAACACAGTTCATATTAAGAAAAAAGAAAGTAAAAAATAAAATTTATTTCTTAAGAAACCACTTTATAACAGTATGTATTAACCAGCTGTGAAAAACAAAAAAAAAAAAAAAAAAACTTCTAGTAAATGATCATGGTGCAAAGAGTCAGGCAAAAATTTAAGTTATTAATATTTGTCTGACTTTATATTACACAAAAACCAGATAACGTATAGAATATACCTAGTACAGAAATTACAAACAAAAATTATTTTCAGAAATTATATTGAGAGGTATCCATAAAAAATTGTGGCACAAATATTCAATAATCCAACGTGGTGGGTGATACAGTTATAAATTTTTAGTGGCTTCTTCAGCTTCGCATCATCCAGGTTTCACTACAACTTGAACTAGAATTTTAAGAAAATCATGGCAATTGCTGTGGTACTTTTCAGTAAGTTTTGCAAGTTTGTATTGCCAATTGCAGATCTACAATAAATCCACTCTACTTATATTTTAAATAAATTGTTCTAGCACACAAAGCACACAAAGCAGCATTTGGTAATAATGAATATACTCACACGACAGTCGTACAGAGTATCAATTAGAGATATGAATCTGCGTGCCTGAGATTTTGTCTTCATACTAAGTTGAGGTAGATTGCGCACCAAAATAGTATGAAAACTTTGAGACAGCTGCAAATAGTCACTTGCTCCTAATGGCTAGAGAAAAAAAAATTAAGAAATGTTGTTAGTAGTCACTATTTACAAGAGGTGGAAAATGGTAACACAGTAGTATTAAAATTTAAGGTTCAGCTTCTATAGAAATTTCAGATTTTTCTGATAATTTTTTTTTTAATGAGATTATAGAAGCAACTTTGTATGATGTGGAAACCCATAAAAGAACCTGGTTGATAAGAATGTTAATAGTCGCTAACATTTTAGTTATAAATATTTGCCTAACTATTTACACATAGCCGATAATGAGTAGCATATATCCAACAACAAATTGCTACAAATACAAAGAGCAATGCTTATACAACTAAACACCTGTAGGAATATTCTTAGATAAAAATAACAGCATGAAAATTCAGTAACCTAACTTGACAGGTGAAGCAAAGTTTCAACCCTGTCTCACAAGTAGCATTTACCAAGAATCCTAATGGCCAAAGAATAATATGCAATTTATCTTCTTTGTAACTTTATTCTAGCTCAGTTGTGAGAAGTCAATAAAATCTGATATACAGTATTATTTTGTTTTTTCAAGGTGTATACGAAATAAACAATTTGGCTGTTTAAGAGTGTGATAAAAAAAAATGGCTGCATTAAATGTATAATATGTATTACCACAAATTTTAAAATGAATAATTTATAGCAGAGATTATAGACACATAAAAGGTAAATTTATTTAGCAATAACTATCAATACCTGTTTCTACAAGCCAACACATGGATATTTAAACCACCAAAGCAAGTAGTAAAAATTGCACAATTAAGAGAGGCACATAGAATGATATTTAGAGGAAGAGATGTATGGTTATTCCTGCAGTACTCTTATCCCTCTGCGGGGCATGGGTGCATCACCTGGATCCTTATACTGGATCCTTATAGTATGGATCATTGTAGTATGATTCACTTGTCACAAACAGTATCATCCGCAATGACCAATATCATCATGAATATCATGAAAATTTGGCTCTTTTTGGACACACATTGCAACATATACCAAAAATATTTTATCATCACTAAAGATTGTTGCCTAGTGCCTACATTTAACTTTATTAATACAAATAATAATAATTATATGGTAAGAAAAAGTACTTTTGCTAAGTATTGTTGCACATTAGAGATCTGCTAGCGTGATAGAATTCAATCCCTTCCACACAGCATCCCCTCCTTCACAGGTGGCCAATTGCTACGGGTAGCAGGATCCAACACACCTCAAAATCCGTACATAACTACATAACCCCGGGATTATGATACTTAACGAGATGTCTGCTAAAACGAAGCAACTGGACAGGTTGCAGAAATCAGACTTCTTGAAAGATCCCAAAAAAAAGTCACAAACTCTCAAATCCGGGGAGCTAAAGACCACTCCACGTAACCCCTCAGAGAGTGAAAACATCTAAGTTTCGCCATTCAAACTTGAGCCGTGTGGGCTGTAGCACCGCCCTGGTGTAACCAGATGTCTCCCAGATCTGTTTCCTCACTCAATTCTTTCGATTGAGGTTCAAAAATATTTTCCAACATTGCTACATAACATTGAGCATTGGTAACGGAACGTCCATTATTCTCAAAAAAATAAGGCCCAATGACCCCAAATGGGAAAACAGCACACCACACAGGGACTTAAAGGGTGTGAATTGGTCTGTGGTGAAGTTTTTTTGTCCTTTTTCACACCTTAGGGTTAGAATTTCGGAAAATATAAACATTGTGGTTGGTAGTTTTCGTAAGTTTATTATTGGTAACCAATTTCATTTCATATGCTTAATTAAATTCAGAAATACAATTATTACTCTTAGAAACATACTAACCCTTTTTCACTCCTTTAAGAAGAGTGTTTATTTCAGTAGCGGCCGGTGATGTTAAATTATGGGTGTTCACACACTCATACATACACACATGCTAACACATATGCACTCATAAAGAAAAAAAAAAGACCTCCTACCTTACTGCGTACTAGAAGCCTGTTTTGGTGTCAGATTATCTGTGTTGGTGCGGCACCGTAGCAGTTACTGCTTATCTTGGAGTCGTGAAAGATATATTTCATTTATTACACAAACTCATGTCTGTAATTGTAGCCCGAATTAACACAACGAAGCTTATTGAGCAGACTAGTTATTTTTAAGAAATTTTAAATTGTAATTCAAAATGGTAGATCGCTGATCAAGCCTCACATAAATAATAATAAATTATGTTTGATGTTCTTGATTTTTCAAATTTGTGGCTGGGCTTAAGCTTATCAAAGTGTTGTGCCTGAAAGCAACGTGAAGCTAAAAAAATATGATTTTACAAACTTTAATGCTACAAAGGTATTGCACCATTATTTATTTGTAAAAAAAATCCATTCTTCTGGTTTTCAGCTGAGCAAACTTGATTAAAATCATGCATGCTATTTATTAGTCTTTTTTCTATTGACAACATTGCTAAAGCAGTAAGTCTTTCTTCTGACATAGTGTTCCTAAATTTTTAATTGTTAACTTTTCCTTGTAGTAAGTTTTCTGTTCGCTAAAATTGTTTGTACGGAATTCATTATGACGATTTTTAAAAATTGTACATGTTTGCTATACGCGCTAAATAACGCAGTCACATTTTCACAGTTAAAGTCTTACAACAAAGGGAAACTTTATAAAATAGGTACCTCAGAAAAATGTTGTCCTGCGTAAGGCACAGAAAAATATTTTACAAACGCACAGTCACACTAATTATTTAAAGATATTTACGCTCACATTGAACCACACGCAATCTTTAAAACATCTTTAAAACATGTTTACCACTACTTTTTGCCTTGAACAGTTTTATTATTAGTATAGATACCACTAATAATCCATGATTTAGAAAACATTTTATGAATGAAATACTGAAAAGAACTTAAAAAGATGGTTTTCTTTATAAAATGGTCATCATCATCACAGTTTTACTAACAGCTCCGGCTACAGAAACAACCAGCTTCCGTGTACCATAAACACAGCAAATACTACGCAAGTTCTGAACATACACAAGCTATTCTACTTGATCCAACTAAGAAAAAATAATTTAAATTCTATCAAATTTGGAATAAAATTATTTACTTAAATACTATTTATTATATTGTAACCATTTAAATTGGTTTTGGGATAAAAGATAATGAGTAAATTTTTGCCTTTTTACAGGAGGAACCAAAATATTGCAAAATTTAGGTAATTCAGTGTTTCCGAGGCCTTTCTTGCCCTTAGCCCACTACTGAAATTTTAATTTACTGTTCTAGCCAGCATAATTTTATTTTATTTTAATTCTAGTAATTTTCATAGGTTTAGATTTATATAATTATGTTTTGTTAAGTTACAGACTCTGTTTGTATCAAGTAATTCAGGTAGTGAAGTGAGCAGTCATGAAACTGACATCACCTGGCGGATGCCAGCGCAGTATGGTGGGCAGTGGCGAACTCTCGGCATAGGTGCATGAAGGTACAGTTGCTGTCTGCCGTAACAGACGATGCCACGCAGGTGGTACGGTAGTGCGCAACAGAACTGAAATTGGGTCTCACTCGCAACTACTTAACTACGGGCAAATGATTAACTTGTGCAAGTCATTTTTCAAGCAACAAGATCGTCAAAAAAGTCATGAAAGTTGGCTTTAAAAGTGATCAGCTGCCATCTTTAAGATGCTGTTTACTGACGTTATTTCAAAATCAAGAAAGTGTGTCCACATCCGTTGTGAAATCTCAAATTTAAAGCGACGTTTAAAATGTTGTTATTCCAGTTCCGCTAATGCTACCTTAAAGGATGGAATCCTGTGTGTACATACCAGCTAGGCAGGCAAGAGGATCTGTGTTCCGCATAGCGATTTTTTTATGGATAAACTGAATAAACTTGGCTCTTAATTATGCTACTTCTGAGCTGCTTATAGATCCTAGATGGCGCTAGACCCTTTAGAATGGCCGCAGCAGTGACATGTATAGGGATTGCATCATGCACGTCTTCCCTTGAACGGTGAATGTTTTCAATATATTGGCTTCACAATAAAACTTTGTTTGCAGAACTTTAAGACTTGAAGTTATGAGAGTTGAAGTACTCTGTCATGTCTTAGAGGCAAGCTCGCCGGGAAGTACTTAAGGCCCTGATAGTAATTAATCTTCTAGTAAAGACAGTTACATATTATAATAGTTTTTAGTCTTGTTGTATTTAGATTCATTTAATTACAGTAGAACCTCATTTTTACGTACCCGCGCTATACGAATTCCCGCGATTAACGTATTTTTTTACATGCACTGTCAATTTCCCTATACTAATAATGCATTCTTTTCCCGCCTTGTGCAAAAGCATTTCCCACTGTTTACGTAGAATTAGTGCTGTATTTCATGGCAAACCATCGGAAAATTTAGAGAAAACAATAAATTATCAAAATAAATAGCGTGAAGTTTAATTATTAAGTGTAAGTGCATGAGTGTATGGTCACCACAGCTTCGTTCGCCATTGTAAACAACTTACTTTTTTTTTTGTGCCACGTGCTATTGTACACCATACGGCCTAGAACCAAGCGTATGGTGACATAAACATGAAAATTAATAAGTACTTTTCTTAGCGTTCCCCTTTAATCTTAAATGTATTATGCATGAAAATAAAGGTGAAAACTCGCATTTTAAATACACAAAAGAGCGGATTACTGTTCCATTATTAAAATACGTTTTAAGCAACGTACGAGTTTCCTATAAATATGGCGTCTTCGTGCATATTCGGCGATGTTCGTTTTACCACATTAGAAACATTCTGAAAAGTCAAATGGCTGCAATGAATATCCAAACAATGCAATGTAGGGATGGAACATCGACGTAATAGCATCGATGTTGGACATTGATGTCATATCGATAAATTAAAATCGATGGAATAAAAGTATCGACCCCAAACTATCGATGTTCATACCATCGATGTTTTAGTAAACGGTCGATTTTTTAGTAACTGAATACAAAAATAAGTATAATATCTTTACAGATTTATGAGTACTGTTGATTGTGTTATTGCTTTTTTTTGTTCCGGCGGCTTAAACAAACATAACCGTCGTCATAGACCAAATTCACAAGTGAAAAAAAAATTAAGTAATTAAATTTACAAATATTTAAATTTTCCCTGAAGGTCACCTTAAAATAATAATACGAGCATTTTTTTGTTTAAATATTTAATCTTTTTTGTTAATATTTTAGGCTCTAGAGAATAGAGATTCAGTAGTTACTTAACATTTACTTATGCTTCCACTGAACATTCTAAGTTTAGTGTTTTATAACTCTACTACAATGCCTACACGTTGCAGATTGATTATTTTTGTTCTTAACAAAGTGTTGCCATAATATACTTTTTGGTGGCATTATTTCTGCCTTCCTAATCAAAACAGTCGCACCGCTCACCTCATATACAATAATATTTTGGTCTAGAATTTATTGACTTACTGTTTACATGAAACCAATGTTGCCAACATGGTACAGGCTTGCAATAAATCGCGCTAGAATAGATCGGACACAAAAATAGGCAAAAATAAACTAAACATATAAAAAACAATGAAAGCTAATGTTTTAACCTTGTAAATTTATATACAACTCTTTGATCAACAGAACTTTCAAAAAAGCTATATTTAGCGGAGGAAAAAGATAACAACACTGCCTGAAACATCGGAAATCAACATCGACTCGGCACTAATACATCGATGGTCGATAAACATTGACAAAAAAACATAGATGCTAAAATATTGAACATTGAACTTCCAACTATAGATGTTTCGAAAACATCGACCATCGATGGCCATCCCTAATGTAATGACAATTTAACTTCTATTCCTCAACGTAAACAATTATATTGATGGTGGTAGTTATCGTTTTATAGTATTATTTCTCAAAAAATCTGAAATTAATAAAACTTTAACACGTAATTAAATACAAAGTTCAAAAATCAATTGTGTTACAAAATTTCAGCACCAAGTGGCTATATCAAGATGCTTCAACATTCTCATCTCTTACACAAGAACAGCAAATTTCATGTTTAACTTTCGGCAATAATGAAGAACGGGGATATTGGATATATTTATAATTTTAATTATGTGAGATAGTGAAGTTCTAGTTAATATATAAAAACGTAACCGTCTCTGACATATTATTTAGTGTGGTATATATTTTCTTATTGTTTCCCATATAGTGAGATGATAAAAAACATTTGAACATTTCCCTCATTTTGCGTTTTCCACGTTTTTACATATATTTTTCCTGGTCCCTTGAAATATGTAAAAATGAGGTTCTACTGTAATTATTATGAACTAATGTGTAGGTTGCGGAACTGGCTTATGCAAAAATACAGTGCAAAAGTATGTTATATTATTGTGTATATGTTTAACAATTATATAAAGCAATATGCTATGAGATAAATTCCAAATTTGTTTGTTTCAGTGAAACAAAAACAAAACTGAGCCAGTAGCAATCCTATTCTACTGGATTTAGGAGCAGTTATAATTCATGTGAAAGCTGGAAAGAACATTTAGAAATAAGTTGAGTTGCATTGCATTTAAAGCTGGCCATAGTTATTCTACTTGCAGTCAGGCTGCACTTGTGACAATATGAACTGCAATAAAGAATCATTTACACAAAAAAAAAAAATTATTTCGTAATATTCAAAACTTAATATTAGAGCAATACTAATATTCACACAGTTTATTCATTCTTAGTTCACTTAAGATGCTATTTGAATTGTTTCCTTGACGTCGACCAAGGCTACGCCCTCCCTTAGCCCGATGTGCCTCACGCCACTGCTAACCCTGTCCTGTCCTCTGTTTCAAACCTCCCGCCAACAAGTGTGTGTGTGTGTGTGTGTTTGTGTGTGTGTGTGTTCGGTCGTCCTGCACGAACCCTTTCGGTGCCCACCCTAACTGGAGCGGTGGAGACAGCATGTTTTTTAAATAATGTAATTCTTAAATATCTGCAATATGTAATCCTTAAATCTTAATTAACTTGTAATTTTTAAAAGGTTTTAATAGTTATGTTTAACTGTCTTTAATATCAATTTACTAACGGTAAGTTCAGCACTTCTTGCGGCCATGACACCCGGGGCCCGGGGCAGTCTCTTCCGTTCGCCGTGCGGGGTAGGACGCATCACAGCACCTCGTCGACTTCAACTTTTGCTCGTAACTGTTCCGTTAACATCCGCCGTCGTAACTATATTTTAAACCTTTTTCTAATCAACCTTCGAGGCCTACTTCGGCGGCAGACTGTGTAAATTAATTAATTAATTAAAGCTCCCCGGAGCGTTTTGGATTCATCTGCGGACTTATACTTTCGGGGCCGGGTCACGCGGTGTCCTGGTCGGCATGAAAGCTGGACTATGTGCTGTTTTCTATGTGCGACATCGGTGTACGTGTCGGCGCCAAAAAAGCTCAATATTCACCCAACTCGTTGCACTTAATTCCCAACCACGAGTTTCCCAGCACAGAGAAGGAGGTGTGTGGGGCACCTCAAGACCCCACAAGCAGTAACATAGCATGCCCGCCGGTGAGTGCTAGCGGGGGGAAGTCGAGCCTAGCTCCACATGGGTCACGTCACGGCCCTGGGACAGAGTCGGTAGCCAGGTCCACGTGGTGGCGCCCAAGATATAAACCTACACCGATTCCAAACCCCCCCTCACGACACGCTTTTGCATAGGTTTATTGTAGAATTATTACAATTTGCATAATAATGGCTCTATTACAGGGATGGTGTAATTTAAGAGGTGTTGGTGGCCACGTACCATAAATACTTATTTTAGTGAAATAATATACAATTTAAAAAGAATTTTTTTTTAATAGTAAGGCAAAAAGCACAATTCGATTATTTATCAAAGTACAGTATGAATGAGAATTTTCATTTAAATTGTGCTTAAGTAAATGATAGATCTACAAATGTTTACAAGTATAAGTATAAATTTTGTTTTATTGACGATAGATCTTCATATGAATCAAAGGTAGGATATTGTACAGTCAGTTCAGTTGGCAAGTATCTGTAAAAGTCATGATAAACATGTGCAATATATATGAGAGCAGTACCATGACATAATTTTTTTTTTCCCTTAAAACTTGGTCCTAGGCTGTTGTACATCTGGGAAGGCTTAAGGCAAGGTCTGTGTTGTTGATGACATGATATGCCCATGGTGGAGAATTCTTCTTCACTTGAAAGAATTGTTTTGTAATACAACTTTGTTGGCTGAACTTTAAATCTTCACATAACCACTTTATTTCTTGCCATAAATATTTATCCCATCTTTATTTCGACGTCAGCCGGGGCTTCACCCCATGAGCCTGGTCATCCTCCGTTTCCCTCCCCATCCCTATCATGCCCGGCATTTGTACCGATACATACGTAGTCGTGTGTGTGTATGAATTGCGCGCCACGAACTGCCGCATGAGGGCGCTTAGCTTCAGTGCTCCGTACCACTAAAACACCTAAATTAATATTGTAAGCTTTTTCCTTTTAACCCCTAAGTAATGTTACGGCAGGTCAGCCGAGTGAGTGTTCTTTTGATTCTTAATTAGATAATTTTAGTAAAGTAAGTGCAAGCACGGTCAATGACACTCCCTAGCGGGCGACGACGGAACCAATATAAAACTTTATTTAAACTGTTTTCCATGTACAAGTAGTTATTACAGAAGCCTGGTCGTGGATATGTATGTATTAATTTTGTAAGAGGTTCCTGTTATTCTTTCTAATAACCCGCGCCACGAAGTCTTACAAATGATAACGATAATTGTGTTCGGCGCGAAGGACGCCATGTTTCCCGCCACGATCTTTGGCTCGCCCCAGTCTCCTTCAGCCGGCCGAGGGCGGATGTCTCTGCAGACACCCCGGGGACATCAACATTGATTCACTGATAGGTAGTTCTGTATATTTAATTAATCTAAACCGCTTTATTAGTATCCTCGGGGCCTCTCTCGGTCGGTGGGGCTGTGTATTAAATATTTTTTATACTCCCAGGAGTTTTTAGCATTCACCCTACGTAAAAGCTTGGGGCGGCCACGTGTGTGGTCCGCATCCTCAATCTATACCAATTCGTGCCTCGGGCGTTTCAACCGTGTAAAGAGAGGAGTGTAAGAGGGCGTGTAAAGTCTAAATAAATCAACTTAAACAAGTCACGTGTTTTTGTGTTTGGGGGCCACGTGGGTCCTTCCTCCGGTCAGCGGTGTGTGGGACGCCCTAAAAGCCCACTGCGATTAGGTAGGAGCATGCCCGACGTTGAGAGCGGGCTAGGTACAGGTGCAGGTGTCAACGCCGGAGTCAGGAGGGCCAATATCTCGCCGCGCCCTGAGTAAGAGTTTCCAGTCGGGTCCATGTGCCCACTCACGTGGTGGCGCCCACTAATGCTGCAATCAGTATAAAACGCAACACCGGTAGGCCCACAATTTGATGTCTTCATCTGTATGTCAGTTTTGAGAAGCAAAGCATAGTTAAAAAAACTATGTTTTTTTTTATTCTACCACATTCAATAGTTTCTTTTTTTTCCTTAAAGTCTGATTAGCTGCGCCTAGTCATATAGGTGGCTAATTGGTGTGTGATATAACTTCATTTTCTCAATTATTGCCTGATCACTGTCACATTCCAATCTACTCTGCCCTGGAACCATGAATTTATGATCTAATGTATCAATTTCATTCGCTTCATTAGAGAGAGACACATGGCTAGGAACTGTGTAGTTTTATTTTGACTAGGACATGAGTCACAGTAGAGAACAATATGTTTCAATTTCTTTAGGCAAGCTGTAAACACCCATGAAGAGATTTTATTAGATTTTCTTTTTGCCGGACTCGTACAGTACAAAACATGTTGCTTGATTATCCTTTCATCCTTCATGTCATGTACAAAACATGTTGCTTGATCATCCTTTCATCCTTCATGTCATGTACAGTCAAAATGAACATCTAACATTGTCTTTTGTAGAAGGTGATGGTAATTTGTAAGCATGCTGTTGGAAGGCATTATTGATGGTTCAATGCTATAACCATCATTGCTTGTCTGCAATTTCAATTGATAAGTCATTTCTGCTTCAGTATGGTGAGTCTCTTGTTGCTTTTCCAATAATGATTTCTTATTGTGACTGATATATGTCAGTCTTAACTTCTGCCTGTAACATGTATGACAAGTACCTTCTTTATAAATTGTATGGCAATAATTTACATTGTTTAAAAAATGCGAAAATTTTGTGTAGCTGAATAGGCTCTTTTGGCTCCTTACTATAGTAGTAGCTTTTGTATGTTGGCAACAAAATGAGGAATGCCCTGACTTTGTTCCTTGCAACATTACTAGTTTTATTTGGAGGTTCATGATGACCTCTTATGTTGGTTGTATTACTTTCTGGAAAGTATGCTTTTGCTGACCAATAACACATACAAATTTAGGTGTTACATCATACATCTGAAGGATGCAGGAAATAGGAACAAAATACGCAAAGATAAGCTGATTATTAATAGTGTTTCTTCTTTTTCTTTAAACTTTATGTTTTGAAAATGTCATTAGTCTTGCCAGCTAACGATGCTTTCCCACCATGCAATCAATCACATACACAAGTATGTTTCAAATATTGAACTTACTTCCTGTTTGTACTACATGCGACAGGGTGACAGCCTCGTAAAAGATCTTGCTTTTCATTCTTTCCAATCTCCATCACATAAGCCTGTCCCAATTGCCTTTTCTTTTCCTACTGCATGTTTCTCTTGATTTTTCTTCTGTTCCTTTTTTTTTCTACATTCTGCATTTGTATCTCCAATACCAATTTTACCATCATTAAAATCATAAATGTAAATAGGTGTCTTGTCCAGTTAATAACATGGCGCATAGTAAGGAACAATATCACTATCATCATGGCTGAAAAATTCAAATGTCCTTCCTTCCTGTAAATAAAAATTGCTCGTTAATAATAAATTATTTTAAGGTTTTCTTGGTTAAGTAAATTTCTAAGTTGGTAAAAAATTAATATTTCAGTCACACAAAATTCAGAAATTTCACAGTTCTATGGTAAAAATTTGCCTGCACAATGGAACAAGTTATCCTAATTTTCATGCAAGTGCCTGAATTAAAATTACAATGACCAAATTACAGTTATTTGAAAATATTAAAATAAAACTCTCAATATATTTCTGCCACTAGGTCAACAGGAGCATCAAGTATTTTAAAAATATGTTAGCACAATTACTGAAATGGTTTGTTTTAATTATATTAAAATCACAAGTTAATTAAGATTTTTCCTTATTTAAATACCATTTTTCAAGTACCTCTACAATTATATATAAATTACTTAACTCCAAATTTAATAACACTATTTACTAATTTAGTATGAAAATTCAGTATAGCAGTACGAATAATATTATGAAAACATCTGTATTAATGTAAACTCTGTACAACAACTTACACACAATTTATGCTTACCTTACTTGCATTTGATACGAAGGTGCATTTAAAAGTAGCCGTATTTGAATCTTCATGTACATCTGAACTATATGCACTTCTTGTTCTACTATCATTGTTATTATAAGCTTCATGTTCATTGAATTCCTATCTTCTTGCTAATTTCTTCATTAGTGAGCCTGGAATAAAAAATACATTATCTCTCATAACAATATAGAAAATAGAAGTCAAAAAAATGTTTATTATTAATTTGTTAAAATTATGTTTAAAGATATTACTCAACTATCACAACATTTTTATTATAATAGGCTTGTTTACATTACACATTTTTTGAACTCAGATGAGTTTATGTCACTAGTTATGTTTTATTTATAAGGTTTACCCAAAAAAGCGGGTACCTAATTATATTTAGGACTCATATAAAAAATAACTTATTTATTGCCTGTATCCAATAAAATTACATAAAAGGAAAATTTTAAACAAACAAATTTAAAATGACAATTTCAATAGATGGATTCTATAGAAAGTTTTACCTTTAAGATTTTAAATATACCTATAATCCTACTTAATTATTGAGCATGTATAATTAATTTAAACTTTGTGATACATAGTGTAAATCTAAATATTGTGAGCATGTTAAGTAAATAATAAATGGCTAATACATATACCAGTTAATCATGACTGTAGCTTTATCCTAGTAAAATAGTAAAATAGTAAAATATATTCACACATAACCTCAAATTAATTACAGTACACAATTTTCAGTTTTTGTTTTTCCAAAATAACATTAAAACAACTTTTCTTACCTTCAATAGATGATAGATATAATGCTTCTTGCAATACATTCTTGTTGGTAACATAATTCAAGCCTTCATCAGTATGCACTTAACAAACCAAGAAACAGTTGATGTGAACAACAGAGTATGAACAATGTGATGTGATTAAATTTACTTAGTTTGGGATGGAGAGGCCTATTGATAAAATACCCTATACAATTTGTAAACAAATGCAAAGAGTATACAAAAACAAAATTCCGGTTTAAGGTACAACACTCAAATTTATAAAGAAATTTTTTGTATTTATTGCAACAAGAAAACCTATTTATTACTGTACCTATTTATAAAATTCACTTTAATTAGACCATTCTTTAAAATTTAATCACATAACAGTTTTTTAAAATGTGAACTGAATTAGCCAACTGTCATGTTGCACTTATTTTTTAAATTTATAAAATATAACTAAAACAAATATATTCTGTGGAACATTGCCAAGCTTTGTGTAATAATTCTTGCACAAATACAATTAAAACAAAATTTTAGGAACATCTTATGCAATGTTAGTCCATAATTAATTTAAAATATACTGATGGAAAAAAATGGAAAAAGTATTAAGTTATATTGATGACAGTCGTCGTGCCTCCCGGATTCAGAGGCCGTACCTGGCCACCGACGTGGGCCTGAGGTAGCGTGATTTCCCCTGTGAAGTGCGACGGCCAGGGACGCAACCGCGTGCGCCCTAGCATGCCAGCGAGTGTTTTTTCTATGTGACTTTATCTTTTTATCTCTGTGTGTATATATTTGTAAACGATCAAGGGTCTTAAATGTATGTAAATAACTTATTTTATTTATTAATTATTGTGCAAATTCGCTGTGTAATTAATGTCTCGTGTAAGTCTTTGTAAATAATTCGGTAACTTTTCTGAAGGGTTTCGCCGTAGTATGTAATTGCAGCCTGGCGCGCCGCGGGACGGAGCTCTCTCCCACGCCGGCCGATTTCCCCTCCCTCCCCGCAACCCGCGGGCGCCGGCCCGCGGGCTAGCGGGGAGAGGCAGTCGCGTCCTGGTCTCGAGCGGAGACAGACGTGTTCGTCGCTCCGCGAGCCGCGTACTCTGCGCTCGTGGCTAGTCGTTCATTGAGTTCACAGTTTGTCATGGCAGCTGAGCTGCCACCGCGAACCAGCTTAGCATTGTTAATTTACGAGTTTTCGGGAGACGTGTCCAGCGGGCAGTTTCTACGACGCGAACGTGGTGTTACGGGTTTCTGAACTTTCGCCGACTAAGGGACATTACGTAACGGGCCGCGTACGCACAGCGCTCCGTCTTCGAGCCCCCTCTCACGGGGTCAGCTTAGCATTGAGAACTTTACGATTCGTGTCGAAACGTATTTGAGAACAGCCCGGTCATCAGGGAGTCCGTGTCGCCGTGGTAGGGCACTTGTTCCGCGACGGTTCCGCCAGGCTGCGGCAGGTCTTTATACGTTAATAAAAATTGGCTCGTGAAATTCGTTAATGCCGTGTTCTGCTTGCGACAACCTACCAACATTCCTCATCACTTCACTCTCCCTCCAGGTCCCGCATTTCCCGGTCCCAGCCACGTTGGCCTGGACCCACACCTCTCCGACGAGAGCAGTACGGGCATAACAGGACATTTACTTCAACGGGAAAACGGGGACTTGAAGCCGAGGGACGTCAATATATGTTTGCCTTGTACACAAAAGCATTAAATTGATAAACCGAAACTAGTCGACTTACTACCGTTTCCTGACACAAAAGGCAAATTGCTTTAAATATAACATTATAAACACAAGTGGTTTCATATGTATATTTTTGTTCCTAGACTTACTTTATTTTACCAGATGAAAGGTAATTCAAAATAATATCCCATGTTTTAATAAAATGAAAATGGCCAAAATGTAACTTTTTACCTTTTACCATGAGATTGTCCAGTTGCTTAAACTGTTCTGTCTATTGTATTACAGCAATTTAAATTTTGATAGGTTTTCCAAGAAGTACATTAAGCTTGATAAGTATAGTAATATAAGAAAACCACATTTTATAATGTAAGAAAAGTCACTCTGTAAAAAAAATTTTCAAGACCGTTCACACTTCAAAAGATCACCACTGGAATTCAAGCACTAAGACTTCACTCACAAGTTTATGAAACATTATATACAATACATTTCAGTATCCCAATGTGGTTAGTTTCTCTCAACTAGGATACTTCCCTCATATTCTTTTCTCAGTCACACCTTATCACATAGCATATCAAGCCAACTGTCTATCCTACTTGCCTTATTTGAAACAAAATTTAACTAATTACTACTTATTACTTTGACACAAATAATTCAAAGAGGGAATTTGTTTCTTCAGCCATACAGGCAAATGGAGAGAAGGTAAATTTTTACAAACATCTAAAAAAAATAATATATACATACCATGTTATGTAGAAAAAAAGGCAAAAATTATAAAAAAATTTGTTTGTACACACAATGCTAGTTTTAAAAACAGTCTTCCAAAATGTTGGAGTCTTTAATGCCTCACAAACCAATAAAATATTTATTTATTTAACATAATTATGACTATTTTAACAATAAAATAATTAATATACCAATATAAAAAAAGGTTAAATTTTGTAAGATAATAAACCAATACCAACTGCAAGTTCAAAAAGTTGTAAACCTTGTCAGTATGCATGTCATATATAACATTTTCATCTCATTTGTTTCAGTCACATTTGGAGTCGAACAAGGTTAACTGTAACTAGTAATACCATGTTTAAAAACAATGCAGTAGTGAGTTACTTAGTGTTGACATTTAACTACCTGCCAGATCGTGGTTTTCCCTTTTAGCACACCAATAGCACACTTGCATCTCAACACAAGTAATTAACAATATGGGTGTTTCCACAAAAAATGGGTAACTCAATGTCATCAGTCAATAAAACTATGTATAATTATATTTTGTTTATATTTTATGATTAATTTTAAAACAATTAAAAGCCTTTTATTTGGTCACCCAATTTCAGCTATTTATTTTTAATACAAATTTGTAAAACTTCACAATATATTCTCGAAAAGTCAGTACTTTGGCGTGTCACAACCTGAAAAGCACGCAATCAAATATCTGTGTATTAAATATTACCTTTAATACAATAAAACTTAATATTTCATTATAATCTGTAATATATTTAATATTATATAATCACAACTTTCATAATTTTTATTCTCACCATTGTAAAAATAATAAGAAACTTTGTGTTCAGTTTTATTCGTCAGTCCATTGTGTATTGTTCGATTTTGAATTTCCCGCTAAATACTGGCGACTCAAATTCAAAACCATGTTAAATGTCAAGGTTGGTACTAAAGTTAGATGCCGACCGCGCCATTGTTCGGCCGCCATTACTGTGCCAGAGCTAGAGTTGTGTTTGTCTCGTGAAGACGTGTCGATCCAGACAAAATATCAGTCCTATGGTGAGTCGCTATTTTCTTGTAAGTCTGCGTTATATTTTAATTTATACATAGTTAACTTTGATTTGTTAAAATGTAGCTTCTTGATATTCGAAAACATCAAAATAAACGTTAGTCCTAACGATAACCTCACATTCATGTTTGTTTCATCAGTCCGTTGGCATCAGTCCGTTGGCGTCAGTCCGTTGTCTGATATTGCGGCTAAGGACTGACGTGTTTCCAGGGTACTGACGTTTTGAGCATGTCTAAGCATTTTTTTTTACTTATTTCAGTTTAAAACATCAGGGCTCCGAAAGAAAAACAAAACATGTCTAAGGATAGAGAAGATATACGTATTGAAAAAGAAAAGAGAAGCCGAAAAGGCTCGCTTAGCTAGAATAAAAAACTACCCCATTAAATTAGCTGAATACAAAGAGAAACAAAGGTTGCAATACTTAAAAAAGAAAGAAAAGGGACTAAGAAAAAATATTAAAGACATGATGCCACGAGAGCAACGATTCACTATAAAAGAATGGAAAAAATATTCATCAAAGTACAGACAACAAATACAACTTTTGAAAAATAATACTGATAATTTTGTACGCCAAAATACTCCTTCAACTACTGATGATGAAGCACAACCAATAGTTGGTGAACTAACACGGTCCATTGTGAACGAAGATCGAAGAGCAAATGAAGCAAAAAGAAGAAGTGAAAGACAGAGAAAGTTTAGAAATAAGCAATTAAAAGAGATGAAAGCTATGGTTTCAAAACTAAAAACTAAACTGAACAATCAGCGTCAAAAATATAGAAGAGTCAAAAAGCAGTTGAAGAAAGTTGTACAATCTGTGGAAAATAAACTCCGAAAACCAGACTGACCTATAGGGCATAGATTTATATTTGTAAGTAATATAACGATATTAGACATATCAGAAGGCTGTTTTGAAGACGGAGATAGTATTACTTGGTAACTGTTATTACGTTAATTGGTATCTTTAAGGCAGAGAGAGTTATATTTTTGTTTCAATTGTTTGTTGATTGCTTAGAAAATGTATATTGTTAAGTTAAACTACCTCCAAGTAGTTAAGTTAAGAAAAATAAAATTAATAAGAAGCTGCTTTAAAGGTGAAGGAAGTTGTTCCTCAAAGTATTACGTAAATAATTTTTGTTTCAATTGTCACTTAAGTGAATTAAGATTAAAAGTGAGACTCAAAATATGTGCCATTATTAGTTTCTAAGAAATTTCTTTTATATCTTAATAAATTTCTTACATATCTTATGAAGTTGTGCGTTTTATCAGTACTTTGTCACCCTCGTCAGTCCCCTGAAAGTCAAATTTGGAAAAATCTGAATATCTCTGCATCTACTTTAAAAAGTGACTGGCCCTATCATGAGCAATATATTAATTAGATTAGCTATCTTATAACGTGAATTTTAAGGAATTAGATTTAAAAAACTATTATAAACAAAATATCCCGAAAAGTTACCCAACTTTTATATATTCGCCCATATACATAAGACCATCTCTTCATGTCAAGTTCACAGCACTTTTAAACCCTATCATTAGGAGCATATGCAGAATTTCATTTGGGGTTGGGGAAGAGGGAAGTAAGAACCACTCTAATCACTCTTTTGTTTCAAATTCTTTCCATTTGTTGGCGGGAATGATAGATTTTTTTAGGATTTTTTGGGGGGCAACTTTCACTTTTACCACCAGGCTGCCAGCCAGACTGAACACAATACTAAGAAGAGGAAAAGTATTTGGCACCTATTAATGAAATTAAATTAATTTAACCTAATAAATGCCTCCATGTACTTATAACAATCAGCACTGCCAGTTTTGTACATGCAGATGAATTGCTGCAAACTCTTGATGCAGGAAGACATTGGGCATGTGATGGCACACACCATGCAAAAAAAAATTTTGCAGCATCTCGCCCTAAAGGGCCTTAATGGTTCGGTGATATTCTTGGATTCTGGCAGTGTTCACCTGTATCTGGTCGTGACATGGTTCGGACAAAGCACTTCTGAGTGAACCATAGGGTATTGGTGTCCTTGGTCCAAGAACACAAACAGAAGTTTTATTTAGGAGCCTTGGGTGCAGCCATTTCCAGTTGTTGGGGTGGGGGGGCAGTACCTGCGAGTGTGCCTGCATCCCAATTCGGCATGGCAGCATTTCTGCTTCTTCCCTCTTACTGTTGCAAAGCCGTCTTGGTTGTCATCATCTTGCAAGGAGAACGAAGCAAAGTTTGCCGACACTGTCTAGCCTTTAGATGCCATTTCAATTTCTGTCGCCTAAAACTTGCCTGAATCACCCAATGACCACTTTCCCAGGACTGAGTTAGCCGGGGTCATGGCTAGGCTACAGAGGTATCTAAACCCCAAGTGTATCCAGACTTGTCAGTCATTATGCTTACTTATTTACCCTACAGCTTTAACTGAATACCTTGCCTGTGCACAGGAATTAACTGAGACCTTTCGGACGGCTGGGTAGCACAGAGAAATTCTAACCACATCTTACTGGAAATTCTCGCAGAGCAGCTCCTCGTGACAACCTCTCACCTCGGTGGCGCAGCTCTAAATCTCTCCCCCCCCCCCACCTATCAATCATTCCCTGCACAGGTAGCAGTGGGAAAATTACTTAGGATTCATTCTCTGGTAGCTACATAAGATTTATTCATGAGCAACCCTCTAAGTAACTATGCTTTAGGATGATTGTCCATCCATTCACTGTATAATAGATGCCAATATTTTTGTTTGTAATAAAATTAACAACGTTCGACTAAAACTTAAAAAAACACCTCATTCCAAAATTATTTATCTTTAGTAGTATTATATTAAATTTTTTTCAGACATTATAGCAGCCCCAAATTTTCAAACATAACCTGAAAAAGCAAACCTATCTTTAGACTAAACATTGGTTTTAGAAGAAATTCTGCTTTACTGACAGTTTTGATTAACTCAGTTATTTTACAAACATTAAAAATGACTAAAAGTTGAAATGAAGTGTTTATGATTTCTCAACATGAAATGTTTGGAATACCTGTAAGCACAAATCTTAACTTATCCAAAACCCAAACCAAAAATACAAACCTACACATTCCAATCCAAACAATACACATCAAACATGTTATAAACACTTACCCTGTCACATAATTCCACAAATGTTGTATCCATCACTTGGCCACATGTTTTGTCAAAACGCACATCACGGGCTTTTATCCTTAGAACACAGGGTCTAACAATGTCGTTCTCTTGAGAACATAAGTACTTAAAAATTCTGTTCATTTCTTCATCTGCATTGCACTTGTTTTTACTGAAAAGTAAGGGTACAATGTAAATTCCTGTTGTAGGAAATGCACTATCAATATTAGGATGAAAATAATATAATACCCACACAAAGTACCAGTTGCCACGTCCTTTGATTGATTTCACTCTATAATCAACACCCGAATCCAAGGACACAACTTCACAATGATCCTTTAAAACTTTAATAAACGGAACAAAATTTGACCTCTGAAGACCATTCTTGTATAGATCATCTGGAGGTCTGTTGCTAGTTGCTACAACAACAGTTCCACGGCAGAAGAGTTCAATAAAGAGACGTTTCAGGATCATAGCATCAGCAACATCGGTAACCTTGAAGACAGAAGAAAAATGTAGTATTAAAGTTATAAATCATACAAACATACTGTACTCTAACTAACTACAAAATATGTATTTATATTTTAACATAAAAGAAGACAGAAATAAAAAGCAACTGATTTAATAATAGTAACAGAAATACTGAAATGCCTCTTCCCCAATAGGTTATTCAAGACTACATTTTAATCCCTTAACATATCGTGGGCTTAGTAGAAAAAGTTGGTAAGTCCACTTTTTTGTGAAAATGAGTTAACTTCACAGATGAAGTTGTAAGGGCAATATCTTCGCCAAGAAAACGTTTGGAAGTCCAAATAATTAATGATTTTGGACGTTTTCTTCTAGCTTTAGATCGGCAAGTCCATTATAACGTTATTCTAGGCAAGCAAAACTTGGTAAGTGAACTAACAGTCTTTTTCCAGAAATTGGACTTACCGACTTTTTCCACTAAGCCCACGATATTTATTTTAAAAGGTATTTTGTACCCACAAAACATGTTTTCTAATTATGAAAAACCAACAGTACTTAACATGGTTTGTTAAATGTAAATCCACATAAGAAATATTTTCAACAAAAATCTGCTTTTTTAAGTATGTTGATATACAATAATTTTAAAAGCAAAAAAATTTAATTGATAATCTCAATGAATAATACAGAATAATACAATATACAGAAAATAAGTATTTATCATAAAATACTGAATTTCAATAAAACATTATATAAATTTATCTCAAGTATTCTTGAGATGGAAAAAAGACAAAAAAAATATTTTTAAACATTTAATATAATTTGTATCTGTTTACACCAAATCTAGGTTGTCTTAAAATGTCTACTACTGTGTGCTACATTCTGAAACACAGATTGGTATGTCAAAATCTTTACACATAATATATATTTCCTGCTGTATTCTCTTCCCTTGCACATGTGCGACTCTGCTGCACAATGTGCACTGTTGTGTCAGGTTGCCTTCCTTATCATTCAGAACAGTACATGATAAATGGCATTCACTCATCATCAGTGGAGTTTCCTAGACAGCCTCATATTGATTCAAAGATAGTGTATGTAAAGAATGAGTTTTTTTTTACTACAGAGGACTATCGATAATCCAGCATGCCTGGGACTTTGCTGGTGCCGGATTACAGAAAATGCAGGATTGTTAAACACTAAGTTGTAGAGAAAATACATCTAAAAAATGGTGTTTGGCAAAAAATATTGTTTAGCAGGAATATTGTACTGAAGAATGCAAGGCAAGAGAAAATGGCTAATTACTTTGCTGTCAGACTAATCCCAGGTGACATACCTTGATGTTCTTTTTATAAGCTAATTAAGAAGCAGTAAAGTCTGGAAAATGTACTCTGTAAAGAAACCTCAGAGGCAGAACACCAAAAGGGTCACGTCAAATTTACTATTACACCCACAACACTGATTAAGTGAAAAGGTGGTGTCACTATCCTTGCTTTGACCTACTCACCAACAACCAACAGGGGAAAGCAGAAGTCAGTAACTTAAGGAAAGACCAGTATAAAGAGAGTTTATCTTAAACAAATAAATGTTATACATTCCTGTTTTCACTTATCTGCCTGCATGTGCACTGAAGGTATGAAGGTGAGGCCATCCTGAAAGGCAGTAGCTGATCCAGAAGGAATAAAAGTAAGCAATAAAAGTAAAAAGAACAATTAGCGAAGACAAATACAGAATCTAAATTTAGAAATTTATAAGCTACAAAAAGGAGAACAGTGAGTATCACTTTCCATATATGGAGTGATCCTAGAATTAAGTCATGGAGCTGAAATGTGTCACCACGTATGCAGAGAACAAAAGCACAATCAATCAGAACAACTAACACCAACAACATAATGCTGTCATAAAGTAAGAAAAGGGAAAAAAACCCTTAGTCGTGGGACTACATGCTAAAGAGTAGTGAAGTGACCTACTCAAATTCGCAGTAGTGAACTTAAGTGCGAGAGGGCCTCCGAACACTATACGAACATACGTTGAAGACTGCACGCTGACTGCTCATGAGGGGCAGTAATTGCACCAAGTTAAAGAGGCACTTAGGGGCATACAAATACACAAAAAATAATGTACGCAGGAGGTGGGAGTTCATGAGATGGCCTAAAAGGAGAAGGGGGGTCAGAGTGATGGACGCCCCGAGAGGCGGTGCCGATGGTGGCAAATTCAAGAACTACAGGGACTTTAGTTTAGTTCCTAAGTGACAACAGGTAGCACACCGAGATCACGCTAGGGGTAGTGGCCGCTGTAGTCTTGTCAAAGAGAAAGAAAGGGGGGCGGAGAGCTAGATGACAAGATGGAAGGTGGAATTCAGGCCTTGGGAGAGAAGGGATTCTGGTGGGAAGAGAAGAAACAGAGAGCGTAGCTAGAATCATGCTCGAGTAGGCTGGATGCATGGTGCAGATCCGTCTCGAAACACACAGTTCGTGCTCAAGGGTGCTGGAACAAGAGACATGAACATGACTAAAGAAGCACAGCACAGCTGTGATACCTAATCGCGGCCGTGCCACGCTAATGATGACAGTAGCAAGTGCACCAGAGACGAGATGTGCTCGAGGCACTGGTAGTGCGCACTATTACACGTCTGTACATGCATACAGGCGGGAGAAACTGAAAGGGACTGCCGAGACAGCTCGGGAAAGGAATGCGGGAAGGGACGATGCGGCAGCTGACCCATGCGGCTCAGGCCAAGCCTTCAACTGGGAATTAAAATAAAATGCCCACTAAAAATTAAATAAGCAAACAAAATATTAAAAAATTTGTGTGACCAACATAACAAACTAACGGCACATAGGCCGCAACAAGCAGTTTTTACTATCACATATATGTGTACTTTAAAATCATTTTCAACCTTAACTAAAAATTATAGGTTTTTCGTATAAGACTGCTTAGTTGGCTTATGCGCCGGTCCTTCGGGCATTCTGGACCATTGAATGCCGGACTACTGTACATGTACAGATACATCCTAAACTCTAGGTGTGATATTTTGCAGCCTTTCTTCGTAAACAAGACAAATTAATTCCATGTTATTAAGGCAAATTAAGATTTGAGACAGAAATAATTATTAGATAGCTGATTATTCTGAAATATGATAAGTCCCTCGGTACTTCCCCAAAAAATTAAAAAAGAAAAAAATCCTGCATGAGGAACACCCTTAAATTTTCAATAAATGTTCGCCATCTTGGATTTTTCCACAAAATGCCATAACTCAGCAATGCACAACCATATGGAGGTGCTATTGGTGCCAAAATTTTCTGTTTTGGAAGAACTCATTACTGTGATAAAATGATTAAATTAAAGAGTTGATATCATTTTACTAACATAAACTGTTATAAAAACAGACGAAAACAGCATCTTTTCACTAAAGAATTTTAGAATTTGTTTACAAACATGTAACTTGATGGAATTTATGTTGAAATAAAAAATGAATATGTATAAATTAAATTATTGTCAGTCATTAAAATCTCCCTTGTTTTGCATTATCTTCCCTGGTTAAGACACTGGCTTTAATATGATCCTCTGTATCGCAGTTGCCTTCAAAATTGCATTCCTCCACGGAATGTGGAATATTCTGATTGAAGCAGGACCTTCCCGCACATTCATTGCACGTACATATAGTTGCATATCAGCCCACTTCGCTCGCACTCACAAATTTGGGAGCAGTCTCTTTGCACCCACAACGAACGAGAACAGTATAGGCTGATGAGGAAACCATCACCTTTCTCATTCCACTGTAATAACACAGGGTCACTACTCAAAAGTTCCATAGAGGTTCAATTCAAAGGGATTGCTCGCCAGTTAGGTACCTTATCCTTAGAGGAGAAAAGACTTGTGATACATTACACAATATTGTTTTATTAGTATAGTCCTAGACCAAATGTGCTTAGCCAGCAGTTATGGTGCAAGAGAAAGAAGGAAAGAGAGAGTTCATGTTCTGTGAAGGGATAAGGAGAAAGTATATCGGTGGGTGCCTATCTTGTTAAGCTCCTTGAGCTAGCAAATTGTAAACTGGCTTTGTGTGTCTCAAAATTGCACGAAGAAACGTAGCTTGAGCAAGCTCTTCTCTACTTTTCTCCATGCACATAAACTCCGCAGAACCAAAATCAAATGCTGCAATTGGAAAAACAAACTGAAAAGTGTAAAGAAATAATACTTCTGGCAAGAATTTCATGGCTAATTTTTAATGCTGAAAATATGTTTTTATATAGATAGCATTCAATACAGAACACCGAACAACATGGTGGCTTAAGATACCATACCACTGCTAACCAACCTGTGTCCAAAAAACTATAAATCAACAGTACTACTTACCTGAAACTCATCAAAGCAAATAAGCCATGACTCTTGACTCATGGCTTCAGCTACAGGTGCAATAGGATCAAATGGTTGTGGTTTTGTGCTTGTAGGGTCTCTAACCACATTTTTCTTAAGTTCATGAATTTGTGAATGGACATCCATCATAAAAGAATGGAAATGAACACGCTTCTTACCATTAACCTGCAAAATAATGTGTGACAGTTAACGAAATCACACAATGGTCACTGGTTATACTTCTAAATTATCCTATTAGTTGCAATAGGCCTACATATGCAAACTGAAAAAACTTAGCTATAAAATTTGAAAGAAAATTGCTAACATATTGATGATAAAAAAACTTAAATAAATTCAGAAGTAACAATAAATAAATAAGAATCTAAGTTGGCTTACCCTAATCACAGAAACACTACATTTACAATAATTTCTAAGGACTCGAGTTCAAGTCGCAGTCTGACCATCCTGATATCAGTTTTGCAATTGTTTCCTGAAACCCCTTCAGAAAAATGTTGGGATTAGTGCCACAGAACACAAAATGATATTGTTCTCTTTCTGTATTCTGACGTTCACTGCAATAATCTCTCGAAGAATATTAGCCCAAATTGTTAAGTTGAGGATAAAATTTAAATCCATTACCGCATGTGGTAGATGGCCAGCTTCAGACTAAGATTCTGCTGCAAGAGAGGATTTCTTCAATTTCTTCCAGAGTTATGACAACTTCCAGTAAATTCTATTATTCAATACCGGATTCCTATTGGTTCAAAATCACAGAGGGGCAATGAATGATGTCATGGAAGTTGGCCAATGATTATAAATTGAATGGTGGAACGAAGGAAAATATAGTATGTACGTAGTATTGGCAACAGCGAAAGACAAAACAGCACTATGGAAAAAAAAGAAGAAGAATAATAGTGTGAGTTTTGGAGCGATAGTAGCGGTCGGTTATACCAGGAGTGAATTAATAAGTAGAATTGAATATCATTATAAACTGAATAAATAAGTACACAAAAAGCATTAAGTAGGTAATAAGAAACTTATTGGATATATGGGGTAATGAGTGTAGTAGTCAAGAGAGAAGAGAAAAGTCGTGTTTATTTATATTGAAAAAATATAATGGTACAGTGTGGAGAGAGAATGTGTGGTTGTGACTATAGTAGTAACCAGGGAAGTGACGGTTCATGTTTCATGATAACGAATAAATTAAAAGGAGGAATGGCAAATTGGTGTAAATTTATAATCTACAAGAGAAATAGTGACAAAACTATTATTGCCATAATGCTGAGAAAAGAAAGTGGTTTTTTATGGCATTTAAATGTTTGTGAAATGCATTTTATGTGAATTTTGTTTGATGTGTTAGGTGAGTGGTGTGTTTTGGGTGTTTCATTTACTTTCGTTAGGTGAATCATGAAAGTTATTAGGTAATGTAAAAATGGCTATTCTCCTGTAGGTTAGTAGTGCAATTTTTTAGTGCTAATCACAAAGCAAAAGATTTGGTGAGCATAGCTCTGCTAGTAAAAAAATTTTCGTGTAAGTATATTAATGAGTAAATTATAGGTGAAGGATATTGTAAAAGAGACTCAAATTATATAAGGTCTAGTTGGTTTTGCAAAAGTGGTATTTCATTTGTATAAAATAAAAATGTTTGTGAATAAATTTTTTTGATATTATGAAATAGAAAATAGGCCCACCCGGTCTAGTCTATTTTGTGATAACAGAAGTTAAATACCATGATGAAAATGCTTTATATTTTAATAGGTATAGTGAAGTAGAAAACAGCCCTACCGGTCTATTCTATTTGGTGATACCAGTATTTAATTTTCTGAAAGTGAGACGTTTCAAAATAATTTTTCTCTGTATCATGTAGTAGAATACCGTCCCAAACAGTCTATTATATTTAGTGATAACGGTATTTAATTTTTTTATAGTGAGATGTTTCAAAATAATATTTCCTTGGTTCCATAAATTGTAACTATTTTCGAAATAATATTTTATCAATATCGTGAATTAAAATACAGTCCTACCCGGTCTATTATATTTTGCGATGTGTGGTATTGCAAAATAGACTAGAGCGGGGGGATTATAGACTAGTTCACAATACTGTAAAATCATAATAGATTATAATAATAAATTACTTGAAAAATAGTGTGTTCATTATTCCTGCCCAAAACCCCCATATTCACATACTTGTCCCAAAAGAAAGTAGAAGTGATGATGTATGCAGTGCCATTTTGGCATCATCATTAATAATATTATGGTATCGTCGACTAGAATACTCCCAAACTTTGTTGGATACAACATGTGTAAAATAATGCAAAAATGTACAAAAACCCACTTAAAAAGAAGTAGTCAAAACAAGATGGTCAGCTGTTACAGCTCTATTGGGAATAGACCTTAAAAATGAAATTTAAATGACAAAAGCTTTACCTTACAGCATTCGAAAAACATATCCATCAACATGGTTTTTCCTCCACCCACCGCACCGTAGATGTACAAACCCTTTGGTGCTTTTAACTTTTTCTGAAACATTTTTGGCCAAAAACTCGTTCTAGGAGAATACTGCTTAACATCATCATACACACGTTGTAAACTTTCGGTGACTTTTCTTTGAAAAGCATCATCCGAAAGTTCGCCAAGCCGTATTTTTTCATTGAGTAATTGGCAGAGCTCAGATGATTGTTTTCTTACAACATGTACGGTTGAATAAAAAATAAATCTATAACGCAAACTACAGAAGTTCGACAACATATTTACAGAAACTAACCTATTTTCTGTTTATAAACATTGTACAGGTGGTATTTTAACATGCGCGGTACACCAATACAACAGGCCAAAAATTCTGCATTCTCAAAAAATATAAAATTAACTTTGTATTATGGATATAATTAAAATAGTAGGATTTATAAATAGGCTAACGAATATTTTCCAGTGTTTTTAAAGAGAGCAGAATCAAGGTTTGGTTCACAATAATTATATTTAAAATAGTTTTATACTACACATCATTATAAAAAAAAGTATACTCCATATCAAAGTTAGATTGAACAGGATTAAAAGTGAGATTATAACAAATTACTTAGTGCTAAAAAATGATATTACTGCCATCCCCCGCGGTCAGGTGGCTGAAACCCGGGCTTGGCTTAGTTGGTAGTGTTTCTGGTGCTAGAATGTTGAAATTATCAATAACGGCACCAGGCTAGCTTTGAACCTAACCAAATGCTGCTGTGTGGGTCGTCCGCCTCAGGAAAGTCCACTAAGCTTGTAGGCTGCAAAATACTATGAGTGAAATAGGCTAGCTATTGAAAAGGTACACACTACCATACCAGCTTGGTGCGCTGATTCCTAGCTATGTAAGAATGCAAACTAGCAAAAAAAAACTTGACAGGAACCATAGGGGCTACACTTCGCACAGGCTGTTAGGCCACATCGATAACCTCCCTTTAGCATGTGCATGCAACGAACACACTGGTGGTGTAAGTCATTGAAGCGAAGGCAACGACTCTAAGGTCGTGGGTCGGTAGCCTGCTGCGCAGCTATTATGAATGTTGGTGTGTTCATCTGCTGCTGTAGTGTATGTACTCGTCCACTGAATATAATCCTAAACATTTTTATTTATTCATTTAATCACTAAGTGTTGAATATTAATTAAAGTAACACAATCACTTGTCTTTCTTATGTAAAATAATATTGTTCATTGTGCAACTATGCCGCAAATGTCAGCCCGAGTAGTTCCTGTGCTCCGCGTACTTCACACGGGAAACGTGGCCCTCGGTGACCCAGAACACCAGTCGCAGCTCGCTCGGCACAGAGGTCGAATGCATCCACGCACAAAGGGGTCTATAACATCTTGCCATCACAGACTAACAAACATAGTGTAAGTTTCCTAATCCTTTTGCATTGGCCCCATGGCTGGCCCCACTTTAGGTGCGGTTTGAAGTAACCCACCGCTGCCATCAGCCAGGGTTTCGGGTGCGATTCCCACGGCGAGTCTAAGGAGCTGTACGTGAAAATTGGGGTGTTTTCCGGGAGGGCGCCAGGCTAGCTCTGTCGGCTGATCAGAACTCCTCAGGGGTTGGCGTGCGGAGGGGGGGGGGGACACTCCCACCATGCGCCAAGGTTACGCCGCTCGTCTCATCTGGGTGGAGACTTGGCGAGGTGTGCATTCCACCAGCAGGAGCCAGTACTGCGGGCTGAGGCCGGGCTAATGGCCTTCGGTCGGTACGACGTCAAACCCCCCCCCTGAAGAAGCCCGGCCTTGCACGCGATCAGGCTCTGCAGCGGTTTGCACCCCTAGCATGTCGTTGACTCCCCATCCTGGCGCCTGGGGTGGCTGAGGCTGGTGGGGCCGGCGCTCTGGACCTGGTGGCTGCGACTGGTGGGGCCACGTGGAGGCGTGATGAGGTAGGTGGTGGTGGTGTGCAGTGTTGTGGTCATGTGGTGGTGTGGTGTGGTGGTATAGTTTTCACAGCATGTCCAGGCGGTTGGGGCTCTGGGCGGTCGCAGGTGGTAGTGTGTATTCACCGGTGGTCGAGTTTCCTCCGTTGTGCCCTCAGGATTGCGGGGGCCGCGGTGGCCCCTCTGAGCCCTCCCGAGATCGTACTCGGCCAGGTACCCCGGGGGCCGCCTGTCCTTGGCGGGTCTCATCACTTGGCGTGTGGGCGGTTTGTCGGGCGCTTCTGGTGGGTCGTGAGGCGTCCAAGTGGTGGTTTTGTTGTGGTCTTCCATCGGTGTTGTACGGTGGTTGCTCGCGTCATGGTTGTTGGATGGCCCGCTAGAGTAAGGTTGCCTCCTTCGTTCGGGTATACCCGAGGTTTCTCCTGCCTCGTCGTCGGGTTCCTCCACGACGTGTGTTGTGCCCTCAGGTAGGGTTGCCGCCTCCTCCTCTGATGCGTGGGCGATCACTGGCCCAGCCGCACAGAGATGTAGTTGTTCTCTGGCGGTGCCGAGTACCACGTCGTCGGGTTCGTTGATGACGGTGGCGGTGTATCCAATAGGCCCTCCGGATCGCTCAGTGAGACGTCGATGATGGTCACCTGTTCGTGGCAGGTCATCTGTCCTGGTTGGCGTGACATCATATCGTGCGTGGGATCTTGTGCATCACTTGGTGTTTCCAGGTCGTCGAGGGCCTCTTCTGTCCTCCTGGTTCGGATGTCGTGGTCATGCTCTCCGGTAGCCGGTTCGGGCTCGTCTGCTACCGGTTGTTCATCGTCGTGCATGTCGTCGTGTGTCTCGTCGTGGTCGGGTTCTTCCGGCATCAGCTCACCCGGTGTCGTGACCAGTCGTAGATCGTCGCGGTGGATCTTCCAGATGCGCCGCCCCCCCGAGTTTGACCAGATATGCGGTCTTGCCCACGCGTCTCTGGACTTTGTAAGGCCCGCTCCAGCGCGGTGCCAATCCGGCACAGTAGTTGCGGGGGGCTGAAGACAGCGGGTGGACCCGGACGTAGACTTGGTCTCCCGCTCGGACTAGGGGTGGCTCCCTTGTGGTCTTGGGGGTGATATTCTGTGAGTAGGTCGTTTGTCGTCGTCATGCGTCTTCATACATGTCTGTCCTGCGCTGGTCGCGTTCCTCTGTCCCTTCTCCATCGTGCAGCGTCCTGTGGGTGGCCCATTCGCCTGGGAGGTGCAGGTTACTCCCTTGCACCATCTCGGCGGGCGTGTGGCCGGTGGCTGCATTCACACGACGGCGGATGCAGAACAGGGCATCGGCGAGGTGTTGGTCCCACTTCGAGTGGTCGTCAGTCAGTCGGAGTCGGAGTTGGATCTTCAAGTCCTGGTTACTGCGCTCGGTGGGGTTGGCTCTGGGATGGTAAGCTGGGGTGGTGTGGTGCTGGATATGCACCTGCGCACACCATTCCTGCCATTGCTTGCTGATGAACTGGCTGCCATTATCGGTCAAGGCCGACTGTGGGTAGCCCCACCGAGGCAGGAACTCCTGCGTCATGAGGTGGATGATCGTGGACGCCCTGGCATTGCTGCACGGATATGCCTCTGTCCACCTTGTGAACATATCCGTCATGACGAGTATGAACCTCTTTCCTCTGGGCGACCTGGGGTAGGGCCCCATCAGGTCGAGTGCGATGGTCTGGAAAGTGTGGGTCGGTTGTCGTGGGTGCTGTTGCTGCTCCCCATCACGTCGGCGTGCCTTGCGGACCTGGCAGACCTCGCACTACTGGACGTACTCCCTCACATCCCGCGCCATGCCGGGCCAATGGTAGTGTTGGGAGACCGCGTGTCGTGTCTGGTCCGTACCGGGGTGTCCTGCCAGGTCGTGGTCATGGTAGAACCTCAAGACGGCCTCGCGTGCCTCGGGAGGCACGTAGGTCTTCCACGACCCAGCCGCTCCAAGCGATCGGTGCATGATCCGGCCATCCTGGTCTCTCCACGTCGGGTGTAGTTCGTCTCCTGCTTGTTGTCGTCGTCGGGTCATTTCAGTTGATTGACGTTGAGCGGTCATGACCCGTTGGTCGACGTCAGTTGCGGTTTCAGGTGGTGGGTAGGTTTGGTTGGTGTCGGTCGTGATCCATAAACAGGTGTTTAGTGGCGAGAGGTGTTCGGTGTTGGGACCGGGCGGCAGCATGTCCTCCCACTCCTCCACGTCGATGACCTCGTGTTGGTCGCTCGGTTGCCACGACAGGGTGTCTGGCAGCTGGTTTTCTCACCCTGGCACGTGCTTCACCATGAAGTCGAAGGACTGGAGGAGTAATGCCCACCATATGAGTTTCCCTTTTCTGCCCTGCATTGTCTGGAGCCAGGTGAGGCAACGGTTGTCGGTCCGGAGAGTAAAGGTCCGGCTCTCGAGGTGCGGCCGGTACTTTTTTACTGCCCAGATCACCGCCAAACACTCCTGCTCATTGCTGTGGTATCTACGCTCAGCAAACCCGAACTTCGCGCTTGCGTACTCCACTACGTGCTCGTCTCCTAGGTGGTCAACTTGAAACAGGACGGTGCCTACCCCTAAGGCGCTGGCATCTGTCTGCAGGATGAGTGGGCGTTCGGAGTCAGTACGTGCAAGGGTGTGGCAGCGAGTGAACGCGCTCTTCACCTCCTCGAACGCGCGTTGCACATCGCTGCCCCAGTGGTAGCGCCTTTGCGGTGACAGCAGGTCAGTGAGAGGTGCGATTACGTGGGAGAAATCGGGTATGTATACCCTCAGCCAATTGATCAGACCAATAAACCTTTGGAGCTGCTTCCTCGTATGTGGAGCCTCCGCGGTCGCGATCTTCTGGAGATGGCCAGTCTGAGGCTGGCTCCCCTCTGGATTGACGCGGTGCCCCAGGAATTAATCCTCCTCGGTAGCCAGGTGGCATTTAGCGGGGTTCGCGGTCAGGTGGTGGGTAGCCAGTCTCTCGAGCACGAGTGCTAGGTGGCGGCAGTGGTCCTCCCATGTCTCCGAGAAGACGATAACGTCGTCTATATACGCGAGGGCGAACTGGCCGAGGTACCCTTCCAGCACCCGCGTCATCATTGTTTGGAATGTCGCTGGTGCACACTTGAGCCCGAAAGGCATGGCTCTGTACTGGAATCGCCTGCCATCAGGGAAGGTGAAGGCGGTTTTCTCCTGGTCTTGGTGTTTGATTGGTACTTGCCAGTACCCCGAATTCATATCTAGCGTGCTGTACACGCTGGCCCTCCCGAGGCCGGATACCGCCATCTCGACGCTGATCTGCGGGGGTGGTGCGCTGATGGTTACGGCATTGAGGGGGCGAAAATCAGTACAAAAATGCAGGGTACCGTCCCTTTTGGGGGCCAGAACGATAAACGCGTTGTAGGGGCTGTTGGAGGGTTCGATCACCCCACTGTGCAGCATTTCAGTGACCTGCTCCCGTATGATCCTCTGCTCCTTGTACTCATAACCCCAGGGTGATTCATAGATGGGTTGGTCGGTGGTCGGGATGGAGTGCTCGGCTACAGTGGTGCAGGACTTTGTTGATGGTGCTACAGAACTCCGGTGGTACATCGTGGTGGAGGTCGTCTAGGGTTATGGTTGGGCCTGATGGACTAGGTGTTCGACCCACCGCATACACAACGAATCTCTCAGTTCGCCCAACATTGATTTTAGCTGGCCCCATCTCCAACACGGCATCGTGTTCTGCCAGCCAGGGTTGCCCTAACACAAGCTCTTCCCCCAAGTCTCCCTCAACAACAGCGGTCACTGGTGTAGTTAGCTCCCGAAGGCTTACCTTTACATCCGCGTGTTCCATCATCCGGCTGGCATGGGTGGTGGTTGCCAGCCTGGTGTGGGCGGAAGGTGCCGGGAGGTACCAGCGAGGGGTGGATGAACACCTGGCTCGCCCCCGTGTCGATGAGGGCGAGGGTCGGGCGTCCATTTACCTCGACGGGCACGCGGAGCAGGTGGTCGCTGGGCTGTGTGAGTTGTCTTATCCTGGGGGTTGTTGTAACTGGATTGGTCCGCCGTGGCCGGGCTGTTGGGCGTGGTGTATGTCGGCGCTGTGAGTGCGTTCGGCGGTTGAGCGTGGTGTGGTGCTGGGGTCGCCGGGTCCTGTCGTGAGTGTCATGGTGGGTTCTGACATTGTTGGTATACCTGGTGGTCTTCGGTAGCGAGGTGTTGTGGTAGGCGGCGCTTGTCGTAGCTCGTCGTGGTTGTCACCGGCGCTCATGTGGCATATGTCGGCACGGTGGATGCACTCGGCGGTTGAGTGTGGTGCGGCACTGGGGTCATCGCGTCCTGTCGTGAGTGTCGTGGTGGGTGGTTCACGCAGTGCTGCCCTTGTCGCGGGTGGGTTTGCCGTGGTCGTGGCATCACCTGGTCCACGTGTCGGTATTGCGGGCGGGGGGCTACATCTGTGTCCCCCCCTAATTCGTTTCCTGTCGGCTTTTGGTCGTGTGAGGTGGTGGGTGGCCGGTAGGCGGGTTGTATCGTGCGCCGGGCGTTTGCCCCCCTAGGACAGTCGCTGTGCCAGTGGTACGTGCCCTGGGAGCATCCTAACCTGCACTGCGGCAGTTGATAACTCGCGCTGGCTTCTGGCCGCATCAGGCCGTCGGTGCGTAGCGTTCTTGGCTCCCTCATGTTGGGGCCCCTCTGTTGTGGTTGGGGTGGTGGTGCCTGGATTGCTAGCAGGTTCCGGCGGTTGGGTGGGCTGCTCCGTTCTCGCTCGGGGCTACGTAAGCTCCTTCCCCACATCCTCTGAACATTTTGCTCCGTCGCCACCGTGAGTTGCACGTATTCCATGACGGTGTTTGAATGGGTGACGCGCATGAACAGCTGGAGCTCGTCCCTCAACAATAGGGTGATGGTGGGGAGTGCTCTGGTGGGCTCTGCGAGTGGTGCTATGTGCTTGAAGAGCTGTAGCTTGTGTGCCACGAAGTTCTCAACGAGTTCGCCGTCTCGCTGTGTGTTCCCGTAGAATTGTGCGGTGCATTGCACCATCGTCGCGCCTGCATCGAACCGTTGGCTGAAGGCCTCCGTGAACTCCTGCCACTCCATATCGAAGCGGCCCCGTAGGCGCCACCATGTCAGGGCGCTTCCCCGCAGCTGTTCGCTGGTCCGCTCGGGCCACTCGTCGATTGGGGTTCCGCTTCGCGTGAGTCGGATTTCGCACTGGTGGAGGTATGCACGAGGGTCCTCGTTAGGTGCACCACTGAATTCGGGTAACCTCGATAAGTATGGGTCGGTTCGCACCGACTCCATGCGCGTGTTGGTGGGTCGCGTTGCTATGTCGTGCCCAATCGGTTGTGCTGTGGTTTGGTGTGGGGGCATGCCATAACACGTGTTTGGCTTGTTCCCGGTGACTGGCACTGTCAGTGTGGGTTGTGGTGGTATTGTATACCCTGTCTCTAATTTTTCCTTCCAAATCTTCTCCCAGTCTATGTTCCACTGCTCGTGGTTCGCTTGGTTGGTTGGTGACGTGGTATTGGTTTGCGTTGCGCATTGGCACGTGCTTTGCCAAGGTAGTGAGCCTGTCAGCAAGTCGGCGGTTCTCGGTTGCTTGCAGTGTGCACATGTCCCGTTGGATGTTTGCTGAAACATAGTTGTGTTGCGACTCTTGGTGCTTTGGACAGCTGTTATCGTTGACGTGCCGCGCGCGCCTTAGCGGGTCCGCGGGCTAGGTGCCCGGACAGCCACACAAAGCGGAAATCGCGATTGGGAGGGCAGGTTGGTTGCGCGTGCCGCTCCAGTGGCCGGGAGAAGGGGGTGGTGCGGACACCCGTGTGAAGGCAGGGGCCGAGAGCGCCCGGACTGCCGCACAAAGCGGAGGACCGAACAGGCTTGGTGGAGGAGGGGGAGTGCGGATAGCAATGCGCAGCGGCGGCCGAGAGCGCCCGGACAGCCGCACATAGCGGAGGTCAAGAATGGTCGCGAAGGAGGAGGGGATGCGGATGGGCGTGCGAAGCGACGGACGAGAGCGCCCGGACAGCCGCACAAAGCGGAGGTGAAAATCGGTCGTTGTGGGGAGGGGATGTCGGGCTGTGGCGTCGCGCTCCGCGTCGCGAAGGACGCGAAGCTGGTGGTTGTGGAGGGGGGGGGGGGGGAGAAGCTCTTATGTCCTCTCGCCTCGACGCGCCGTCTGTCTGAACCTGATCCGTTCTCGCCCGCAAAATGGCAGTTTCGTGCCCGCTTTGTTGTCTGAGTTGGGAATGGCTTGAAGAATTCTGTTTTGAGATTTGTCCTGGTTTGTTTTCTGTTCGGTTTTGCTTGACGGGTGTTTCTCTTGCTAATTTATTTTGCACTATTTGCCACACACAGGGGCGCCATTTGCCATCAGCCGGGGTTTCGGGTGCGATTCCCGCGGCGAGTCTAAGGAGTTGTACGTGAATATTGGGGTGTTTTCCGGGAGGGCGCCAGGCTAGCTCTGTAGTCTAACTGTGAGTGGGTCGATCGGCCCCAGCGTGTCCCCTAGACTCGGTGGCTTGACTTGGAAAGTAGCGACAGCCCGGTTAATCCCTGCACCGTAGAAAAAAAACCGACCCGAAGTCGCGTGGGGAGTTGCGTTGAAAAAGGTATTTGGTGATGACTATAGTTACCAGTCGTGAGGAATCAGTGACAAAACTTGAAGGCTCCCCACGGTACGTGCACGTCCGCTCCAGGCCACGAGCTGATCAGAACTCCTCAGGGGTTGGCGAGCAGAGGGGGGGGGGGGGGGGGGGGGACACTCCCTCCATGCGCCAAGGATACCCCGCTCGTCTCATCTGGGTGGAGACTTGGCGAGGGGTGCGTTCCGCCAGCAGGAGCCAGTACTGCGGGCTGAAGCCGGGCTAATGGCCTTCGGTCGGTACTACGTCACCGCATAATGTAATTCTTTCGTTTTGAGCAAAACGTTTTAGAGACTTACGTGTACCTATTAATTTTAAGCAAAATTGGATATATATATAATCTTTTGGCTGATTACAACAATTTTTAAGTATAGTTTCGCAGCTGGATCAAACATATTTGTTTTCTTTTTAAGATTGGCAGAATGATTATGTAATTTTGATGGAAATGATAATCATACAAACTTTAAATTGTGTGGGAAAACCTTAAATTCAGTTCTGCATATTATGAATATTTGTTTAAAAGGGCTTATACATAATGTTTCTTGTAATATACTTATCTTGCCTTCTCTATAAATATACTGAGACAAATGCCACAGAGGTTTAATCTTTATCTACAGCTCTTATAAATATTTAATTATTTATTACAATGAAGTTAAATAAATTCATAAAAATTTACACGAATAAAAATCCTTGAGTTTGGTTATATAAATGTATTTTGTGTGTGTGTGTGTATATATATATATACACACACACACACACAGCCTTCACCTCATATAACCATAGGGAAAATCAATAAGGGACCACATTTGTTACAGAATAACAAACCTTATGAAATTGTGTTTTATATATACATTTGCTCAGACTTTACAATGACGATATATTATATAAATTTATTAAATTAAATAGTTTTGCTTCATCATGTATTTTACCCAGGAACAAAGTAAAATGTTTAAAAAGAAATTGTTATCTGCTCAAGAATTTACATATAAGAAAATAGTTCTTATCTTGTATTTATAAAAGAGTTATTAACAAAATATTTTTGTTTACTATTTTAATTAATAATTTATGATATACCCTGCAGTTTACACACTAATTACTAGACTAGCAACTGAAACATACAAAGCAGTTTTACATGCTTTGGTTGAAGAAGTGCCAATATTTCAGCCAGCATCTCTAATGAGTGAATTCAAACCTGCTTTGCACTTTTCCTTTACACACATTTTCCCAAACATAGCAATGAAAGGATGTTGGTTGCACTATGTGCAGGTAAAATTTGATGGAATTAGTTTACATTTGAATTTTAATATTTGTGCTTTTAACAGCCAAAAATCAATTCATGCACTGAGATTAGATTCGAGGTGTTAAGTAACTGGTACAGTTCAATAATAGCCTAAGTAAGCGGGGATCGATTATTTGGTGACTTGAATAAAATACTTGTGTATAAACACCCATATTGCATGCAATTATAAAAATATTGTCGGTTAAGGCCAAAGATATGTTATTTATAACAATGAAGTTTTAATGAAACGTATATTGTGGGATTTGACGCAAACTTTCAGCATAGTATGATAATTTGTGACCTCTGAGACTGTAGCAAAGTATTTTGAGGTTCCATTGTCTAAAGCCTTTGGCATAATCCTGACATATGGTTGTGTGAGGAAAAAAACAGGCAAGGTACATTCAAGTTTTATTGTATGGATCAACTGTGTATAGTTTGTCATTGCAAATGTAAAGCATTTTTACCTACTTGTTAAAACAGATGAGCCTTTTTAAAAATTAAATAACCAGAGAAAATATCTGTACATTAACTTAACGTGCTGCTGCTATGGCTTAAGTAACTGTTTCATAGCAGCATAAAGCAATATACCTTGTATTAAAAACTGAATAAACTTAAAATGGGCCTGCTTTCTAACTTGGAAACTTTGAAGCATATTTTTTTCTTCTTCTTTCATTCAAGCCTGTGTGTGTTTGGCTTGATATGTGTAGACTATATGTGCGTATTACACTGCATTGGCACTAGAGCCAGATGGTAAGACACATATTCCTTTTGTTCCAAGGCAATTTTCTGACACTCCCAACAACTGGGAATCTCAAGAACCATCTGCTCTAAAACTGGAGAAAGGTCGTTATTAAAAGATGATAATGCCCTTGCCGTTACTAGTTGCTGATTAAATAATAAATGGGATACAAACTGTGAAATATTATGTACTGGAAAAAAACATAATGGATATTTTCCAAAGAATACTTCAATACATTATAGACTATAGGATTGGTGTAGAAACACCAGTTAATGAATGGCCTTGAGTGGAGGACCAACAATTCCGTTGAGTCTTTTTACATAAAGTTACTAAAGGCTATTGGTGGGCCCAGACTGGAATTTTGGCATTTAATCAGTAAGAAAATTAGTTTGCGTAGTAATTATTTTTAAAATATTATATTTTCTTGATTTGTAAATAATTATAATTTTTGCAGCAGATCTAAGAAAAAAAGATAGCACTTTCCATTGCACACGGCCGAATGTCGAGAGACAGGTGGCAGCCCAAAGAATGCGACATCTGTCATAGGTGCAGCAGGGCGAAAACATCAATCAAATGCAGGGAGAGCTGTCCGCAGATACAATTTCTGTTAAAAGATTCCTCAATCAAGTATTTTGTACCGTTAGTTAATTGGCAGAAAGACTTCTACAGGTAACATCTTCGGCAGCAGCTGTGATGAACGAGGAAGTTACAGGCGTAGACTAAGTCCAAGATGATACACCACCAGATCTGCTTCCTGACATACTGTTTGATAAAGAACTTACTATCACAGATGAGGTGAAGTAATTGAACATTTAAATATCTATATAGAGCTCAAAGATAAAATTCATTATCATAACCTTTAATTTCCTGGTTGAGAGAGCAATAAAGAGTTACATATTATTAAAACCTCGTAACTTTTTTGTTTGCATATTTAGGGATAATATTTTGCCATTATTCATTCCAAAAAATAATATAGCCTATTAGTTAATATTCTGAGTTCAATGTTTATTGCTGATTGGCCACAACAAAATTTCAGTTGATAGTGTTATTAATGAAAAATATAAAAATAACTATTTTAAATTGTGTAGTACATTTACACAAATACATACAGTTAATTTATAATTATTGCTAAAAGAAATAATCCAACCAGCTTTATATTTCGTATTTTAACTTAGTATACTATTCAACTTAAAAAAAAAAATCATTGCAGTCTCAGTGGCAATGTCTTTCTCCTGTAACATACAGGTACATACTTATTCCACATTCAGACAAACTAACACAGTATTATATAAGAATCCACAATACAATTTTGACCAAACTGTATACAGAAGAGACCTGTAGAAATGTTCCTTCTAATATTATTCAACTCATAACATCATTACTTTACAGTCCCGAATTTTATTCATGTGAGAAAGGTATAATACATATCACAAAAAAATTTAAGTGATTTTATTTGTTATGTTGGTGGTTATCATAAAACTAAGTAGTAACCCAACTGATTTGTACCAAAACAAAAATTTATGAAGGGATTTGTAAAGCATACTTTAATTTTTTACTTTAATGTTGTAAAAATTATGTTTCAAAAGAAGCAGAGATCTTTAAACAACAATGAAGTGTAAGTATTTCTACATAAAATGGTTGTGGGAATTGAGGAAAAGATGGATGTATGTATAATATAAATAAATTAAAATAGAGGTCCTAAAAATTTTGTTCTAGTTTATTAAAATTTTTCCTGCATTGAAAATTTTATATTCTGTTCCCCTTGAAAAATAATATCAAAGGGTTCTACCGTACTTAAAGTGGTGGGAGGAAACCTGTGGTACGTTGACAACAAGCCAATATTAATTAATTAATTCATTAATTAATTCATTACTTATATAGATGTAGCATCAGAAAACAATCAATCCCACATGATAAATTTACATATTAACCAAATAAACAGTATTTTTTAAATTGTTTTGTGTTAGCCACAGAAATTTTCATCAGGAAAAAAAAAGCTATACACAGTGGAACCTGTATATAATATTTCCTAAGGAAACAAACAAATTTAAATTATATGTGTGAATACTTTATTACAAAGTTATCCCGCTACAGTAAATGAGGTTTTGCAGTACCTACATGGGTCTGTCTCCTTCAGACTGCAGACACATGGTGGACATCTCTCGGTGGCAACATGGTTAGATATTGTTGTTCAGTGCCAGCTCACTCAGTATGAGAACCCTCCCACAGGGAGGTGAGTCATGGACCATTCGGCCTGTGTGGCTTTCCAAAGGACTTACCCGCACTGGAGAAGCAATGTTATATAGCCTAGCCTGAACTCTAACTTACATGCTGCAGGCCTGTGGACATGCCATTAGCTAGGCTAGACACTATGTGGACACTCACTGGGACAGGATCACGATCAGGGGTAAACAGTACTCACACGTCGGATAGTAGTCACGTCCGGCTTTAATGCAGTGCCCATATGAATTTAAAAGTACAACTGCACAGTGCTCCACCCTCTCCTCGATAAAACTGTAATTTGCATATTTACGATGGCACTTGCTCCTAGTCAGAAACGTTCAGGCCGGCACAAATCTGTACCGGTGCTTTACTTGGAAGAACACTTCTGAGTCGTTCAGTCCTGTAAGTGTGGTACGTGTCCTACAGTGCGAGGTGAAGGACTAAGGAAAAGGTAGGCTACCTACTCAAATAGAACATGACGAGATATGTGTGGAGCTCCAGAAATGAGAAAAGCTGTTAAAAACAATTCTTATAGAACTACCGTATTTACCCGAATATAAGACGACATTTTTTACCATAATTTATAATTCAAAACAAAGGGGTCGCCTTATATTCAGATACATTGATTTTTAGGTAAACATACTTATTATCAGGTCAATGTTTTCAGGTTGTGCAGTAGTTACTGGCTGCACATGTTACGACCGATGTTTTTGGAATGTTCTATAGCACAAGATGGCGCCCATCTTATCAATTATTTTCTTGTACAAAAACATTAATGTAGGTTATACAGTACTTCTTTGCTGTGATTATTTTTTTAAGTTAGACGAACGGTTCCGCGAGTTATGTTATTTACATTTTAAATGCTGATGAAATGTCTGTATATTTTGATATGCCTTCAAATTATACAGTGGATGCTGTTGGAAATAAAACAGTTAATGTGAAGACAAGTGGCAATGAGAAAATGAGGATAACAGTGATGCTTACAGTGTTAGCTGATGGTAGAAAATTGTTCCCTTTTGTCATTCTTAACCGTAAAACTATGCTAAAAGAAAAATTGCCCTCTGGGTAATAGTGAGATGTCAAGAAAAAGGTTGGATGACAAGTGAGTTGATGCATGACTGGTTAAAGGCAGTTTGGGTTAGAAGGCCTGGGGCACTTTTAAAGAAGAAATATGTTAGTGTTAGATGCATTCAAAGGACATTTAACACCATAGGTGAAATCATGTATTAAAGGTATGAACACCGACCTTGTTATTATTCCTGGAGGCATGACTTCAAAGCTGCAGGTATTAGATGTGTGTGTCAACAAACCATTTAAAGACAGCAGTGAAGATGACAACAATGAAGATGATGCATCAGCATAATGATACTCTATAACAGTTTCCAACAGTTACAGTAGCAGCCATTTAGGTATTTATTTCTGTTTGTACATAAACTGTTAACAGTATTTCAAAAGTAGTGGTTGAAATCCTTTGTAAAATTCATATTTTCAATTTTATATCTAATTTTTTGGCATGTGTTTAATACAATAAAAAATTTTTCCTGAAAACATGAGGCTGTAGTTTGGGGGTCGTCTTATATTCGAGGTCGTCTTATATTCGGGTAAATACGGTATGTCATTTACTAATCAGTTAATGTAATGCAATGATGGGAGCTCCATGAGACTAGGTGTGACACAGCCCGTGGTCACACAGGACCCAGGGTTACAAGGACGTGGCTTAGAATCCACGGAAAAGGATGTTGCATCAACAATATTACTAATTTAAATTGGAGATGCTGCCAGTCTGTATTTTTGTGGCTGTAAAAGAACATATAAATTTTACTGGAATATATCACGTCATCTGCCTTGCTGGTTAAAGATTTAAAATACATCTTCAAGACACAACACTGGTGACAGCCGGCCATGACATCACAATGTGCATTCCCACAGCGGCCAACAGCATTGGGACCCGGGATATGCTTGCTGCTCTGCTCAGGGCAGTATTACGTCAGTTGCTCCCTCAGGAAAGCCCGGGTCAAGCCATCTGCGTTCTCATGCCAAGCCATAACATCGGGGTGCCTTCTCTGCAGAGCTCGCTAGCTGTATGGCCGCCTCTCCCATTCGAGGACATCAGGCGGGACTCCCACCACATGCGGCTCACCTCTGTGTTCTCCAGAGCCGCCTGAGAGATAGTCTGCAAGGTGGCGTAGTCTGTCAGCGCCTCAGTGGCTCCACCCACATCAGTAACCCCAAGTCCATCAAGGAGGAACGTGGTGGGGGAGGGGGCACCACCGCCTCTGGCTCACCCAGCTCCAGCACCAGGGGTGGGACCTCGTTTTTAGTCACTTCCGCCTCTGGGGTGCTAGTCATGCCCAGGATCTGTGACTTCATGGTGCGTCCATTCTGGCGTCGCCTTAAAGTAGTGGCTGCAGTGGGACTGCTCGCAGCGTCCAGTAACAGCTCCTGGGCTTCTGGAGGTGGGGAGGTGTTGTACCCGTGTCACCTTCCCATGCTTCTTCCGGGTTGGTGGCCATATCCGGTAGATGTGTTCCTATTGTTACCTTATGGCTGCACCTCCAAGGAGTGGCTGCAAGGCTTGTGACCATGTGCAAGGTCACAAAATGCTTGAAATATTTGGTTTTTATGTTTATACACTAAAATAAACAGTTAAGGACATGATAAATCACATAATTAAACATATCTGAGACTTAGTGGGGGGAAAATAAAAAATGTACCATCAAAAATATTATCAATTCATAGATAGGGTACTGCTGCGAAAATAGTAAACATTCAGAACAATAGACTGAGTAAAGGGTTGAGTGAACTATTTACTTTTCAATATAACCAACAAACTCAGGGGTAAAAACCATAGAGGTTGAAAGCTTAGCAAGTAGAAGAATAAAAGCAGAAGCTTAACCTGAACATTGATTGTTTTGAACATAATATAGAATAGTGAAGAATATGCTTGAAAAATTCAGTTGCTTCTCTATGTCCTGAATTCCCAGAGGATTGTGGTGCAATATGATGGAAGGGGGAGGGGGAGAATTGTGATTGACCCCACGGCATTGTCATGCTTTAAGGATGTTGACGTATAATTACCAGAAAGAATGAATCGGTCGAACAAAGATGAAGACTCCCCACGACATGGCACATCTGCCCCTGGTCGCGGCCTGATGAAGACTGCTGAAACGTTAATGGCGCAAGGGAGGGGGGCAGCGTATTTTTTTATGTTCACACCATAATTAAAAATGTGGAACTATTTTTATTCAAACTGGCTATGTAGAAACCAGGGCTTCAAACATTTTGTTGTACACAAGTGAATGAAAACAGCTCATGTGGAAAGCCTATAATTTTCTGTATCAAATAAACTATCAAGATTTAAACATGACAAGATAAATGATTTGGGCATTTTGGTAATTTCAAAGAGTTATGTATTTTCATAGTACATGTACCTTTTTTTGTCACAGAATATTTGCCATAGATAATTAAGACCAATATGAGAAACAAAGTTGCTATAGTAACATCAGGCAAGATGTACAGTTCATATACATCAGTTATGCACTAGCTGATGCAAGAACTCACAACACAAACATAGACAATATACATTTGTTACAGTCAAACATTGCCTTTGATATCTAAATATGACCATTTGTTATAGCTTAAGTTATAAAGATGTCTTTATTGCAGAAGTTGTGTCATGTATAACTATAACAGTGACATAAAATGGTCAGTAGAAAATACAGTTTCTCTTTATGTCTGTATGGATTTCAAACTCAAAACATTGCACCATGTCCTGTCACTGTATGTAATATCACTGCACTTCTGTTAACATGTGTTATTCTAAAATACTTTCTTTTTGTCTAGTTGACATGACAGAATTTTAATCTTAACTCATTAAGAAAATATAGTTTACACACAATTTTGGTCACTACAATAACATACATAACACATCTGTTCAGAAGTCCCATAACTGGTCAAGATGCAGCAGCTAAAGAGTCACACGAACACCTCTTAAGCAAGCTGGTGCAATTCAAATTTAGGAACTTGTGGGTGGAACAGACTCTTCACTTTTACTTTCAAGTGAAAATGGTGGGATGCGGCAGTCAAAAGTGTATCCATCCTCACGCTCCATACGAAACGTTCCCCTGCAACGATGCAAAATATTTTATTATGAAGAAAGCATAGAAAAGCAGTTATTTCACTACAGAAGGCAAGAAACATTACAAAATACATTAAGCTAATATTCAGCAGAGAATAAAATAATTTATTTTTATATTTTCGGCATTAGCACACAAATTTGACATATTTACATCAATTATTTCAAAATTGTGTATGATTACATGTTCTCATACTTTCATACATACTGGATAAAGTCATTTTACGTAAAATAAAATAAATAAAGGTATTCCGTAGAGATGGGCTGAGACAAAAAAAATTGAGCCGACTGAGCAGTATTTTTAAGTTGACTTGACTCAACGGAATGAGACTCCAGCTTTCTTGAAACTCAATCCATATTTCAAATGTGTAACCAGCATAAAATACGTACTACTATTTTGCAAGCACTTTATAGTGAAACCTAGTGTTTATGATATCTTAAAGTATAATCAAGAACTTAAAACATTTGATACCATATGCTTAAATAAGCATTTTGTATTGAAAAAATATTCCTAAAATGATATTTAAACACTATTACATTTCATTGATTAGGCACAAAACTAACCCAACTGTTCAAACCATTTTACAGTATTTTAAATATATCCAACCTAAACCAACCTAACAATTCAAACAAAATTCACAAGGTTTATTTCAAATGTAACAAACATAAAGTAACTAACAGTTTATTTAGTTACAGATATATTTTATTTTGTGCTTAAGTCAATACTCAACTCAAAAATTCGGAGATTCGTCCATCTCTAGTATTCACGTTTAAAACAAGTCACTAAAATAACAAAAAAATTACATGTACCTAACCACATTAAAATTAAACCAATCTCCTTGGCACCAGAGATGTTAAACAATATCCTAAAACCAAAAGGTTCATAACTGTTAATTAAGCATTTACACAAATGTCACTCACTTCAAATAGAGTAAAGAAGTAGGTGAATTCATGCAATAAAAGTAACCATATGACCAATAAATATTTTAAATTATAAGTCCAAAACTATTAACAGTAGATATACACTTTTGAGGTCTGTGCCACATTTTATAAATTTTAACCATTACAATCAAAGTTGAATGCTTACATGTTGTTAAAAAATATATTACAAAAGGATAAAGATATTAAATGTAAAAAATATGATTGAATATATTACTAACTAGCAGATGGAAAAACACTGCACCTAAAACCAACTCTTTCTTAGAATAATTTATTTTGTAGACTGAGTGGTAGTCTTACAACATTTAGTTCTTGTAATACAGTCAAAAGTGTTTAATCCAGCATGTTTGTTACTATGACCATATTGGATTAACGATTTTGTTGGATTAACAAATGACAATGTACAGTAAATCCCTGTACGGAATTTTCTACTGAAATGAATCCTACAGTATCAATAAACTCTGAGCAAATTAAAAATACAGGCAGTACAGCAATGTGATATGGCAGCCAAAGTCAACAGCTAAAATCCACCTGAAAAATATCTGAACCTAAGTTGTTTGGATAACAGAATGTGCGAAAATATTGAATGTCGGACTGAAGACCACTGTATTTGTTTACAGCATCTGGTGAAAGAAATTTTATGTGGCTTTTGTATCTTAAAATAGTAAAATCAAGAACAATTAACATTTCAGAAACTAACATATTTTCCAAGCTTTTTGAAACTAAGGTACACTAAGTTTAACCTAAATTTTAAAAAAAGTATCAAAAATAGAAAATGGCAAGCAAAGGTGACAATAATTAGCAAACATTAAGTAAAATTGTTTACATTTTCATAACAAATATCCATGCAGTATTAGACTAAAGACCACTTTTATAGGGTATTGTAACAGTGCTCATAATTTATTCTTTACATTAATTAAAATTAAGACAACTTTAACAGTAGGTAACTTCATTTTTCAGTTTTTTTTACTATTCATTAAATTATGAATGGGTGTTTCTTTTTCCAATGTGTGTTACTGCTGAACTTTGTTAAAATTTTCTTATTGGTTATGTTTGATTTCTATGGTATGTTGGAAAAATCAGAGTTAGAAGCAAGAGTTTTCCAGTGAAATGTTTGAAAATCTGTACCCCTTCTTAAGAAAACAAACAGTAAAAATGGTTATGAGCCACACCGTTTTTGCATTGTGTTAATATTAACTACTGTGTACTAAGAGTCACGTAAAAAAATTTGTGTGTTCATATAAACAATTATCATTTAAAATTTGAAAAAAAAAAAAAAACAATTACTCTCATTGGCTTCTCATTAGCAAACGTGTTTAATCAGCTCTGCTTGACTAAAATTTAAGAGCAACATATTGGTACTGGTTTGGAAGCCACTACAATCTTGGAGGTCAAACGGCCTGTTATCATTATTCTGTGCATAAAACTGTACTTTTATGTTCATACCTGTTACACAACCTTGTATAAAAATTAAATAATTTACAAAGAAATGAAAATTAAACAGGTAAGTGGGTGTTCCCTCTGATCTCACTTTACTCACACTCTGAGAAACAGAGTCGTGCAGACCTACAATAAAAGTTTTGACAAAATAAAAATAAAAACTATTTTATTTAATATTTTGATCCACAAAATTTCTCTTTAAAGTCATATTGTACTATTTTTATATTGGAAAATTGGCACTGCTATAGCAAACTTTAGTAAAATGTATCCGCTGAGAACCAAAAGAATATTATAGATGCTATAGACACTATATTCATAATTTTTTTTTAGCATATGTCAGTATTATGGAGATAAAAAAAACCACCTGATTAGATACCTAACAACCAAACAAAAACTTTTCACAATTTCACTTCACCATGAAACAAGCCATGAAAAATGCCCTCATAAGTTCCCATGGGGGAGGGATAAATCACAGGGGTCCACTGCTAATCTTGGGGGTGCGGCGTTTGTCCTAAAATCGTTTGTCCTAAAGCGTTTATCCTAATTTCGTTTGTCCTAAAAATTAGGACAAACGACTTTAGGACAAACGACGTTAGGACAAACGACTTTAGGACAAACGACTTTAGGACAAACGAATTTTAGGACAAACGACGGAACAGCTTCAAAATATTTTTACTCTGAGTTTTAGGACAAACGACTTTAGGACAAACGACTTTAGGACAAACGACTTTAGGACAAACGACTTTTAGGACAAACGACGGTTCCAGTATCGATAAATCCTTACTCTGAGTTTTAGGACAAACGACATTAGGACAAACGACTTTAGGACAAACGACATTAGGATAAACGACTTTAGGACAAACGACATTAGGACAAACGACTTTAGGACAAACGACATTAGGACAAACGACTTTAGGACAAACGACTTTAGGACAAACGACTTTTAGGACAAATGATTTTAGGACAAACGACATTATGAAAAACCAAGTTAGGACAAATGACTTTAGGACAAAAAACTTTGAGTCAAACTATTTTATTTAAAAACCACAGAGCATGTGAGAACTTACAGTAAAAGAAAACGTTTGAAAAAATAATGTTATATACTGGGGAAATACTTTACATTCTATGTAAAAAAAAAATTCAGCGTTTACGATCGTTACAATTTTTAGACATCTAGGAATAAAGACTACGGTTTCAACGACCTAAATCTTTTTTTTTTGCCATCTTGGATCCGCCATATTTAAATAGAGCGCCCCACTCATTATGATGAAATTTTCTTCATGACCGCCATATTGAATTTTTCTGTTCCACTGGAGGCCGCCATCTTGGATGCCGTCGACTTTGTTTCTGTTCTTTGTTCCTAGATAGCGCCAGCAACGCTCTTGATTTTTTTTGTTCTTCTGGAGGCCGCCATCTTGGATACCGTTGACTTTGTTTCTGCTGTTTGTTCCTAGAGAGCGCCAGCCTAGCTCTTTATTTTTATTTTTTTTTTGTTCTTCTGGAGGTCACCATCTTGGATACCAAGGACTTTATTTCTGCTGTTTGTTCATAGAGAGCGCCAGCGTCGCTCTGATTCATCACATAAGGTCGATGTTCCATTACTTACCATAGCTATTATGGTCCTTATCGACATATAAAATTTAAATTTTTTAACAAAATACATTGGAAGCGCTGTGATTCGAATCATTGCAGCTCTGATCTCTAGGTTGAAAAACATACGCCTTTAACCGCACGGCCATCGAGACATTTACCAAACTGAGAATAAAATAAAGTATATATAAAAATAACATGCATATTCGGACTTGTAATTTTTTTGATTTAAAGTAATAATAACACCACCTGTATTAAGACGTAACTGTAACAATTATCGTTACGGTCACAATCTTGAATATCCGTAATTGTTTTGTTAGAAAGACGGGAAAAAATTTAAAAATCATTAAAAAATTAATCAATCGAATTAAATAATAAAAATCTTAAAAAACACCGTTGCAATTTTCGTTAAGGACGCCATCTTGAAAATTCATAATTTTAATGCTAGAGATTCGAAAAAAAAATTACTTATTAGAATACTGATTATTTAGTTCGATTCCTGTCCTTGCTTCGAAACTATTAGAGCAAGAAAAAAACAGATCCTTCCTCCACGAAGCCACCTACAGACTGATCTCCGCCACCAATAGCAAGGTATATATATCGTCATCTGGTATGACGACATGTCCGCCATCTTGTCTTCATCCGCTGGAGACCACCATCTTGTTTTCGTCTGCTAGAGTATGCTGATACTATGTTAGTATAATATTCTGTTCACCATAACTTTGTCCTCAACTGTTGGCATTGAACTTTGACTATGACCTTGAAATTTGACCTTGACAGTGACATTTTACTTTGACCTTGAAATATGATTTTACCTTGACGACCATCATGGATCCGCCATTTCTCGTTCAGTACATGCTACCAGGAGCTACCACCTGCTAGAGGTCATTGCCACCATCTTGTTTTCGTCTGCTGGAGGACACCATCTTGTGCGTGTACTCGTCTTATAGAGTACATTACCACCATACTTGTCTAAGTTTTACCCGCTAGAGTGCAGTAATCATTTATTATTACTGAATTGCCTGCCATCTTGAAATTTGGGCGCCATCTTGGAATCGTGTAATTATTTAGCTAGAAATTCTGGTTAAAATTACAAAATTCATCAAAAAATTCACTCATTAAAGTAATGATTGATTATATCAATTCCTGTTCTTGGTTCGATCCTTGGATGATGCAAAAAAATAATTTTATGGAAAAATTATAATTATAATAAATTATTATCAAAGTACTAAAAGAGACTTAAAATCATCTATTACCATCATCCTTTAAACCATTACGACCGCCATTTTAGATATTTGTATTTATTGACTTATTAGTTCGGGAAAAATTCCAAAATTCACCGAAAAAATCACACATTATTTTACATATTGAATCGAAACTTTCTTCGATCTATGAACGAAGCTGAAAATAAATTTGATTAAAATACCAGAAAAATGCCAGCTTCGAGAAATAAAACACCGCAAGTTCTTTTACAAACATAATTTTTATTACATTATTTCTATCCTACTAAAGGATCACTTGCGAAACCAGCAATCTTATAAACATTAAGCCCTGCATAGACGTGAAACGACAAATTCTTAGCTCCAACAGCTCCAACTGCTCCAAATGCTCTAACAGCTCCAACAGCTCCAGAGGCTCCAAATGCTCCAAATGCTCCAACAGCTTCAAATGCTACAAAGGCTCCAAATGCACCAAATGCTCCAAATGCTCCAACAGCTCCAAATGCTCCACATGCTCCAAATGCTCCAACAGCTCCAAATGCTCCAAATTCTCCAAATGCTCCAAATGCTACAAATGCTCCAACTGCTCCAACAGTTCCAAATGCTCCAACTGATTTCAAGTACATTTTTTTATCGAACTTGACATGATTACATGCATGACTTTATTAATATAGATTTTGGATGTCAGTGGTGACTTTTTTACACCTTTTAGTTATAAATTTATTTAGATATGAGCTTTCGAGAAATGATAAAGTACATTTTTAAAAAATCTTAATTTTTCTTCATGTACACATGCAATTAATGGAAACCATTATTTTATGTAGCCAGCTTCCCTCAGTTCTTTAAGTATGAAGGATATTTCTTTGATGCTCGAAAAGTTTCCTGCACACAGCGAATCATGTAGAAGTCTTAGCCTGTCAACCAATATGTTAGGATCTTCCCATGAGGTATAATCAATCCCTCTGCTACGTTCATCTTCCTTGTATGTTTATAATAAAAATGATTATCCCTGGTGTCTTCTGTTTCAACACCAACCACAAGGTCACTTTCGTCATCGACCAGTGATTATCACAAGCTTGATTAGGATAATTTATTTGGTGCCGGAAATTAGGCATTTCGTCACCTTTTTTTTCTATAATTTTAATATTTTTTTTGGAAATCTTATTTTTTTTTAAATTTATCTGGTTGTTAAGGGGGTGATTTACTCTTTGTTAGGCCGGTGTACGCCACGTGTTTAAACTTTGTGCCAGTGGACCGAAGACCCCTTTCCCAGGGGGCCTATCTGATATTTTTCTGTCAAATGTGGACGTGGGCAGCCCAGTTGAAATTTCTCTCGCCTGCAGTCACGTCCCGAGTTTGTAATTTTATTTCTCTTCATGACAAAAATTGCATAGAGTGGCTTCTGGGCTGCAAGCTGCTACTTCTTAGAGGCCTGCTGAGAATAGCAAGTCTCGTCACGAATGAGTCTCCAGTGGACCTGTGTTCCCACCTTAGTGGCTATTTCTGTCCTCCCTTCCTCTCACTCCACCTCACATTTGTTCTGAGAAATCAAGTCGGGAGCAGTGACCTGACGTGAACTTAGCCAAGACGATGGGTTAATTCAAGGATTTCTCCCTGGTCTTACAGAGACGTCCACGACATCTAGCGGCAGAAAAAGTAATCGGGTGCCTGGTAGCCAGCGTGTATAGCACACCCTCTTGACACCTGGTGGCTAGTCAGCACACCGCCTCAATTAGTTCCACTTTACGCCGCTAGAAAGCGGCACCGCAGCGCCATAAGGCACTATGTTTCTTCTCGCGGCCAATAGAAGTCGATTGTTTGTTGCCTTCTGTACTTGCCAGTATAGAGTGCGTATGTCTGTGTTCTTGTCACGTCCGCCTCGGACTCCTTCGCATGTTTTCGGCCATGAGCCGAACCTTCCCTTCTTTTTTCCTAGGGCCGACCACCCGATTTAATTAGTAGCTTTGACCGTCATCGCCAGGACTCAGTAATCTGACCTCGGCTTCTGACCACGTCTTCTCGGCGTCCTCTGCGCTAAGAGGCTTTTCGCGGGAACAGCGATTTTCGGTTGTATAAAAGATGTAGTCAGTTGCTTAAGGGATGTGATCCCATTTGTACAGTAGCCAGGCAGATGTAGTTTTTAGAAAAAGTCATGTGTAGTTAAAATTTTTATTTTTTTTATTCTTTAAAAATTAGTTTTCCTAATGCACATCCGCGATTTCTCGGTGCGCGTCATCCTGATTTCGGCGCGAGACACCACGGAGGCCCTGTTTCCACACCCTGTTTGGTGAGTAATCCGTTTTTTCCCCCTCCCCATATTCCCATTTGTTGGCCTTTCGCACCGAATGTGTATGACTGTCTGGAAGCAGGTCTAATTCGTTTTGAATTTGACTTGTGTTTCAGACAGGGTCTAAGTTTCTGGGGAGAGAAATTGCTCCCCGCATGATCTTCGGGACTTCCAGCTGATTTCCCCTTTTACAAGAGTTTTCCTCTCGGTCCGACGTCATCCTGGGAAGACCCGGGTGATATGAGCTATATATATTTTCCGCTTGCATGGAAGGAACTAAATTCATTAAAAAGATACCAGCGAGCAGTGCTTTAAATCCTCAAGAACATGTAAAATCAAGAAAACTAATATATATGTAATCGTTGGGAGAATCAAATTTTGGTGCTATACTTGAAATTTTGTTAATGTAATAATTTGTTTGTTAAGGTGTAATATTTATTGTTTTAAATAATGTAGGGGCTCCCCCTTAACTTTGTTAGTTACCAAGATCTTTATTATCATGTCGAAATAATTCTAAAACAAAACCTCTTAATGATAAACCAGGAAAACCTATAGACCAAATTATTTATATAGTGTATTTATTTATCATATACCTTCTTCTACATAACGATCCACGAACTCCCAAGTAACTAGAGTGCAGGGAGTGTAAATTTGGTCTTGTTCACCGCCTCGTGTCCCCTCTGGTAATTAACTTTAATTTTCTTAATATTTTGCCCAGCAGTTTCCAAGGTGTTTTTAATTAATTTAAAATAATATATTTTTCGGGCACGAGGGGCGTTTCAATTTTATTAAGTCATTTCCATCGTTTTGATCTCAAGCCACCATCACTGTCTTCGCTCTTGACCGCTTTAGGTGCTTCAGCACAGTACTCAATTATGTCAGCATCACAAGCTTGATCAGGAAATTAATTTTATTACGTCGTTTCCATCGTTTTGGTCTCAAGCCACCATCATAGTCTTCGCTCTTGCATGATTTAGGTGCTTCAGCACAGTACTCATTCATGTCAGCCTTAGATTTGTCAGCACAGTCATCGATCATGTCAGCCTCAGATGTGTCACCACAATCTTCAATAATGTCAGCTTCAGATGTTTCATCACAGTCTACGGTCTTGTCAGCTGTGGTTCTCCATATTTCACATTTTCATGGAGACGACTAAATATTGATGTAAATATATTTTCATTTCTAATGAGGTTTCTACTTTCTTCGTTTTTTGTTTTTTTTTTGAAATTATTGTCTTGATATATATCAGTGTTTTTAGCATTAGCTTTTTTACATTCTTCATAATCATTATTGTCGTCTAATATTCTGCCTTCGTTCCTCTTCCACGATGTTGGAGCACAGTCTTCGTTATCTTTATTCATCTTAGTTATACAGTTCTTGCAATGTCTATCCAAGTAATATCTTCAACCAAAGGATTTATGACATTGACTGCTATTATATGGTTTTTGACAAGGACCCAAATTAAACTCCTTCTCTCATGTCGTTTAGCATTCTTTCTCAAGGTAAACATCTTGCTGCAGTATCTACAGTGATGTCGTTTTGATACAGCTACAGGCAACGAATCAGGGTACATGTTAGATTCTGCGACTAATGGCAAATGCAAACTAAGAGTTTTAAATTAAAACCATTACTTAAATATAATTTTTTAAATATTTCGTCATCGAGAGTTAAATTATCTCATGCAAAAGTACTGGTTGTAAATAGTTATGCTTTTCAACAACAGATGATGCCACGTGTTGCTGCAGGTAAATAATATTTATTTCTTTTATGCGGGTTGCGGATGTTCACTAACGATCGCAAAAGAAGGATGGCTTTGCTAGACTCCAAGGAGAAGGAAGTTTGTTCATCCAGTTAGTGTTTCTCAGATTTCTCAGGGCATATTATTATTTGACTGAATAATGATTTTTTTAAATTCCAACTGATAAAAATATTGCAAGTGGTGATTTAGTAGCAGAAATTCACTAATTAAATTTAACCTTGAATATAATGACTTGTCTCATTAAAAGTAAAACTCCTTCATGGAGAGATCGGTTTCTCAGAAATAACCAGAAGCACTTGGAGAAACCATAGGAATGATCGCAAGCACACGGAAAAAAACCATCAAAATATTGACAAGAATAATTAGGAGCACATGGAGAAAACCATCATAATATTGACATGGATAATCGGGAGCACACGGAGAAAACCACCACACATTTTCTTTGATAAATTACAAAAAAAAAAATTAAACAAAAATTACGAAATATAAAAAAACTGATTCTGCTAGCTTATGAAATTCTCATTATTGAGAAAAGATAGAGTTCTAGTCCAAGCCAGAATCAGTTTTTGTATATTTTGTAATTTTTGTTTAATTTTATTAATTTTTTTTTTGTAATTTATGAAAGAAAATGTGTGGTGGTTTTCTCTGTGTGCTCCCGATTATCGTTGTCAATATTTTGATGGTGTTCTCCGTGTGCTCCTAATTATTCTTGTCAATATTGTGATGGTTTTTTCCGTGTGCTTGCGATCATTCCTGTGGTTTCTCAAAGGGATTCTGGTTATTTATGAGAAACCAATCTCTCCATGAAGGAGTTTTACTTTTAATGAGACATGTCATTATATTCAAGGTTAAATTTAATAAGTGAATTTCTGCTACTAAATCACCACTTGCAATATTTTTATCAGGTGGAATTTAAAAAAAAAATCATTATTCAGTCAAATAATAATATGCCCTGAGAAATCTGAGAAACACTAACTGGATGAACAAACTTCCTTCTCCTTTGAGTCTAGCAAAGCCATCCTTCTTGTACCCCTTTCTCGGGGTACCGTTTTACAAGGAAATTAAAAGGAAGTTTATATTATAGTTTTCCTTTAGTATAGTTTATTTGAGTATTGGTGTTATCCGTACAGCGGTATTTTTGAAATATTGGTAACGTTTTTCAGCGCTAGTGTCGCCCGGGAGCACCTGGTAACAGTTAGTGAGAATATCATCAATTAATTGTGTTTATTAGTTATATTTATAATGTAGTTATATATTTGTATAAAACTATTTTAATTATTAATGCGACATAGCAAAGTTGGACAAGTGGTGATCGGGGTAAAATGAAACAAATCACGAGCACAGCGCGCATGCGCGCGAGGGAGGCAGACTTTTTCCCCTCCCTTCTTTGAAGGAAGGGAGGGGAGGCAGGCGATCAGCTGTTCTGGACGACGGGCCGGTGTGTGAGGTGGTCCGCGGAAGAGGCCTCGCAAAAAATGACTTTTGCGAGTGTGGGGCCGGCTTGGGCAGCAGAATAACTCGTTGGTATCTGTGTGGAAGAGTAGCTGTAAAGCTCGTCAAGAAGATAGTCGCGGTACTATCGCGGCGGAACGAGGCTCCTTCCGGCTAGTATAGCCGTCAGCACCGACTGGCCTGAGGACCAGTGGGGTTTAGCGAGGATTCGCTAATCCAACGGAGACGACGAGCCGATACGTGAGTGACTTCCCTTGTGATTCCCCTTGTGCAACGGGGTTATGCTGCAAGAGATTGGTGGCAGAAATAATTACGTCAAGCCTGAGAGTGTTATTTTACGTCGGAGGTCTGTTTCTCCCCAGCCACATTTAACAACTTTATGATATGGACACGTGAAGTAAATAATTGAAACTTATGATGAAATTCAAATGGTAGAGACTCGCGTTGAACGTTTCAAGGGTACCCGTCCCCCGAACAACTGAGCACGTCGCGTAACAAGGAAGGTGTTAACTAGCTCGAACTTGGTTTATCAGAGATTTTAAATCACTATAAGGTGTCTATTGTAACTGATGTTAAGTTTAGGGGATTTTTATATTTCCTTATCATGTGCTGGGTATGAATATATATATATATATATAGTATATAGCATCGGGCCCGATTTAGTTAATATGTACCGGCGAATGCTTATATTCTTTTAATGCTTGTAATAGTTTGATTTCAGAGGTTCAGATTAATAAATAATGTTTTGTCGTACTTGCCGCAAAAGTTGTGCTTTCTCAAGCAAATTCCTTTCTTTCGCTGTTTAATTTAAGCCCTGTTTTTTTTATACCCGTGTTGATTGCCGAGAGGTTTGGTGAACTGTGTGCCGTAACCTATTTTTCTGATATGTCGGATGGCGATACACTATACCAGGTAATTCCCGGCACTTGTTCGCGGTTTGCGACTCTCCCTTGGGGCTTACGGGGGCGTCATTCTTTTGCTATCGTTAGTGAACATCCGCATCCCGCATAAAAGAAATAAATTTTATTTACCTGCAGCAACATGTGGCATAATCTGTTGTTGAAAAGAATAACTACTTACAACCAGTACTTTTGCATGAGATAATTTAACTCTCGCTGACGAAATATTTAAAAAATTATATTTAAGTAATGGTTTTAATTTAAAACTCTTAGTTTGTATCTGCCATTAGTCGCAGAATCTAACATGTATCCTGGTTCGTTGCCTGTAGCTGTATCAAAACTACATCGCTGTAGATACTGCAGCAAGGTGTTTACCTTGAGAAAGAATGCTAAACGACATGAGAGAAGGAGTTTAATTTGGGTCCTAGTCAAAAACCATATAATTGCAGTCAGTGTCATAAATCCTTTGGTTGAAGATATTACTTGGATATACATTGCAAGAACTGTATAACTAAGATGAATAAAGATAACGAAGACTGTGTTTCAACATCGTGGAAGAGGAACAAAGGCAGAATATTAAACGACAATAATGATTATGAAGAATGTATAAAAGCTAATGCTAAAAACACTGATATATATCAAGACAATAATTTCAAAAAAAAAAAAAACGAAGAAAGTAGAAACCTCATTAGAAATGAAAATATATTTACATCAATATTTAGTCGTCTCCATGAAAATGTGAAATATGGAGAACCACAGCTGACAAGACCGTAGACTGTGATGAAACATCTGAAGCTGACATTATTGAAAATTGTGGTGACACATCTGAGGCTGACATGATCGATGACTGTGCTGACAAATCTAAGGCTGACATGAATGAGTACTGTGCTGAAGCACCTAAATCATGCAAGAGCGAAGACTATGATGGTGGCTTGAGACCAAAACGATGGAAACGACGTAATAAAATTAATTTCCTGATCAAGCTTGTGATGCTGACATAATTGAGTACTGTGCTGAAGCACCTAAAGCGGTCAAGAGCGAAGACAGTGATGGTGGCTTGAGATCAAAACGATGGAAATGACGTAATAAAATTGTAACGCCCCTCGTGCCCAAAAAATATATTATTTTAAATTAATTAAAAACACCTTGGAAACTGCTGGGCAAAATATTAAGAAAATTAAAGTTAATTACCAGAGGGGACACGAGGCGGTGAACACGACAAAATTTACAGTCCCTTCACTCTAGTAACTTGGGAGTTAGTGGATCGTTATGTAGAAGAAGGTATATGATAAATAAATACACTATATAAATAATTTGGTCTATAGGTTTTCCTGGTTTATCATTAAGAGGTTTTGTATTAGCATTATTTCGACATGATAATAAAGATCTTGGTAATTAACAAAGTTAAGGGGGAGCCCCTACATTATTTAAAACAATAAATATTACACCTTAACAAACAAATTATTACATTAACAAAATTTCAAGTATAGCACCAAAATTTGATTCTCCCAACGATTACATATATATTAGTTTTCTTGATTTTACATGTTCTTGAGGATTTAAAGCACTGCTCGCTGGTATCTTTTTAATGAATTTAGTTCCTTCCATGCAAGCGGAAAATATATATAGCTCATATCACCCGGGTCTTCCCAGGATGACGTCGGACCGAGAGGAAAACTCTTCTAAAGGGGGAAATCAGCTGGAGGTCCCGAAGATCATGCGGGGAGCAATTTCTCTCCCCAGAAACTTGGACCCTGTCTGAAACACAAGTCAAATTCAAAACGAATTAGACCTGCTTCCAGACAGTCATACACAGTCGGCGCGAAATGCCAACAAACGGGAATATGGGGAGGGGGAAAAAACGGATTACTCACCAAACAGGGTGTGGAAACAGGGCCTCCGAGGTGTCTCGCGCCGACATCAGGATGACGTGCACCATGAAATCGCGGATGTGCGTTAGGAAAACTAATTTTTAAAGAATAAAAAAAAAAATAAAAATTTTAACTACACATGACTTTTTCTAAAAACTACATCTGCCTGACTACTGTACAAATGGGATCACATCCCTTAAGCAACTGACTACATCTTTTATGCAACCGAAAATCGCCGTTCCCACGAAAAGCCTCTTAGCGCAGAGGACGCTGAGAAGATGTGGTCAGCAGCCGAGGTCAGAGTACTGAGTCCTGGCGATGACGGTCATGGCTACTAATTAAATCGGGTGGTCGGCCCTAGGAAAAAAGAGGGGGAAGGTTCGGCTCATGGCCGAAAACATGCGAAGGAGTCCGAGGCGGTCGTGACAAGAACACAGACATGCGCACTCTCTACCGGCAAGTACAGAAGGCAACAAACAATCGACTTCTACTGGCCGCGAGAAGAAACATAGTGCCTTATGGCGCTGCGGTGCTGCTTTCTAGCGGCGTAAAGTGGATCTAATTGAGGCGGTGATCTGACTTGCCACCAGGTATCACGAGAGTGTGCTCTACATGCTGGCGACCAGGCCCGCGGTTACTTTTTCTGCCGCTAGATGTGGACGTCTCTGTAAGACCAGGGAGAAAGTCCTTGAATTAGCCCATCGTCAAGGCTAAGTTCATGTCAGGTCTCTGCTCCCGACTTGATTTCTCAGAACAAATGTGAGGTGACGTGAGAGGAAGGGGGGACAGAAATAGCCACTAAGGTGGGAACACAGGTCCACTGGAGACCCATTCGTGACGAGACTTGCTATTCTCAGCAAGCCTCTAAGAAGTAGCAGCTTGCAGCCCAGAAGCCACTCTATGCAATTTTGGTCATGAAGAGAAATAAAATTACAAACTCGGGACGTGACTGCAGGCGAGAGAAATTTCAACTGGGCTGCCCACGTCCACATTTGACAGAAAAATATCAGATAGGCCCCCTGGGAAAGGGGTCTTCGGTCCACTGGCACAAAGTTTAAACACGTGGCGTACACCGGCCTAACAAAGAGTAAATCACCCCCTTAACAACCAGATAAATTAAAAAAAAAATAAGATTTCCAAAAAAAATATTAAAATTATAGAAAAAAAAGGTGACGAAATGCCTAATTTCCGGCACCAAATAAATTATCCTAATCAAGCTTGTGATAATCACTGGTCGATGACGAAAGTGACCTTGTGGTTGGTGTTGAAACAGAAGACACCAGGGATAATCATTTTTATTATAAACATACAAGGAAGATGAACGTAGCAGAGGGATTGATTATACCTCATGGGAAGATCCTAACATATTGGTTGACAGGCTAAGACTTCTACATGGTTCGCTTTGTGCAGGAATCTATTGGAGCATCAAAGAAATATCCTTCATACTTAAAGAACTGAGGGAAGCTAGCTACATAAAATAATGGTTTCTATTAATTGCATGTGTATAAACTTGAAGAAAACTAAGATTTTTTAAAAATGTACTTTATCATTTCTCGAAATCTCATTTCTAAATAAATTTATAACTAAAAGGTGTAAAAAAGTCACCACTGACATCCAAAATGTATACTAATAAAGTAATGCATGTAATCATGTCAAGTTCGATAAAAAAAAGTAATTGAAATCAGTTGGAGCATTCTAGCTGTTGGAGCATTTGAAGCATTTGGAGCTGTTGGAGCATTTGGAGCCTTTGGAGCATTTGGAGATGTTGGAGCAGTTGGAGCATGTGGAGCATTTGGAGCTGTTGGAGCATTTCGAGCATATGGAGCATTTTGAGCTGTTGGAGCATTTGGAGCTGTTGGAGCATTTGGAGCATTTGGTGCATTTGGAGCCTTTGTAACATTTGGAGCTGTTGGAACATTTGGAGCATTTGGAGCTGTTGGAGCAGTTGGAGCTTTAGAGCATTTGGAGGAGTTGGAGCTGTTGGAGCTAAGAATTATTTTTTTTCGCGTCTATGCAGGGCTTAATGTTTATAAGATTGCTGGCTTTCGCAAGTGATCCTTTAGTAGGATATAAATTATGTAATAAATATTATGTTTGTAAAAGTACTTGCGGTGTTTTATTTCTCGAACCTGACAATTTTCTGGTATTTAAATTAAATTTATTTTCAGCTTCGTTCATAGATCAAAGAAAGTTTCGATTCAATATGTAAAATAATGTGTGATTTTTTTCGGTGAATTTTGGAATTTTTCCCGAACTAATAAGTCAATAAATCCAAATATCTAAAATGGCGGTCGTAATGGTTTAAAGGATGATGGTAATAGATGATTTTAAGTCTCTTTTATGACTTTGATAATAATTTATTATAATTATTATTTTTTCCATAAAATTATTTTTTTAATCATCCAAGGATCGAACCAAGAACAGGAATTGATATAATCACTCATTACTTTAATAAGTGAATTTTTTGTTGAATTTTGGATTTTTTTTCCAGAATTTCTAGCTAAATAATTACACGATTCCAAGATGGCACCCAAATATCAAGATGGCAGGCACTTCAGTAATAATAAATGATTACTGCACTCTAGCGGGTAAAACTTAGACAAGTATGATGGTAATGTACTCTATAAGACGAGTACACGCACAAGATGGTGTCCTCCAGCAGACGAAAACAAGATGGTGGCAATGACCTCTAGCAGGTGGTAGCTCCTGGTAGCATGTACTGAACGCAAAATGGTGTTTCCATGATGGTCGTTAAGGTAAAATCAAATTTCAAGGTTCAAGGTCAAATTTCAAGGTCAATGTCAAATTTCAAGGTCAAGGTCAAAGTTCAAGTTTAAGGTCAAATTTCAAGGTCAAGGTTAATGTTCAATGCCAACAGTTGAGGACAAAGTTATGGTGAACATAATTTTATACTAACATGGTATCAGCACACTTTAGCAGACGATAACAAGATGGTTTTCTCCAGCGGATGAAGACAAGATGGCAGACATGTCGTCATACTAGCTGACAATATATATATACCTTGCTATTGGTGGCGGAGATCAATCTGTAGGTGGTTTCTGTGGAGGAAGGATCTGTTTTTTTTTTGCTCTAATAGTTTGGAATCAAGGACAGGAATCGAACTAATTAATCAGTATTCTAATAAGTAATTTTTTTTCTCGAATCTCCAGCATTAAAATTATGTATTTTCAAGATGGCGACCGTAACGAAAATTGCAACGGTGTTTTTTAAGATTTTTATTATTTAATTCGATTGATTAATTTTTTAATGATTTTTAATATTTTTCCCGTTTTTCTAACAAAACCATTACGGATATTCAATATTGTGACCGTAACGATAATTGTTACAGTTACGTCTTAATACAGGTGGTGCTATTATTACTTCAAATCAAAAAAATTACAAGTCCGAATATGCATGTTATTTTTATATATACCTTATTTTATTCTCAGTTTGGTAAATGTCTCGATGGCCGTGCGGTTAAAGGCGTATGTTTTTCAACCTAGAGATCAGAGCTGCAATGGTTCGAATCACAGCGCTTCCAATGTATTTTGTTAAAAAATTTAAATTTAATATGTCGATAAGGACCATAATAGCTATGGTAGGTAATGGAACATCGACCTTATGTGATGAATCAGAGCGATGCTGGCGCTCTCTATGAACAAACAGCAGAAATAAACTCCTTGGTATCCAAGATGGTGACCTCCAGAAGAACAAAAAAAAAAAAATAGCTAGGCTGGCGCTCTCTAGGAACAAACAGCAGAAACAAAGTCAACGGTATCCAAGATGGCGGCCTACAGAAGAACAAAAAAAATCAAGAGCGTTGCTGGCGCTATCTAGGAACAAAGAACAGAAACAAAGTCGACGGCATCCAAGATGGCGGCCTCCAGTGGAACAGAAAAATTCAATATGGCGGTCATGAAGAAAATTTCATCATAATGAGTGGGGCGCTCTATTTAAATATGGCGGATCCAAGATGGCAAAAAAAAAGATTTAGGTCGTTGAAACCGTAGTCTTTATTCCTAGATGTCTAAAAATTGTAACGATCGTAAACGCTGAATTTTTTTTTTACATAGAATGAAAAGTATTTCCCCAGTATATAACATTATTTTTTCAAACGTTTTCTTTTACTGTAAGTTCTCACATGCTCTGTGGTTTTTAAATAAAATAGTTTGACTCAAAGTTTTTTGTCCTAAAGTCATTTGTCCTAACTTGGTTTTTCATAATGTCGTTTGTCCTAAAATCATTTGTCCTAAAAGTCGTTTGTCCTAAAGTCGTTTGTCCTAAAGTCGTTTGTCCTAAAGTCGTTTGTCCTAAAGTCGTTTGTCCTAATGTCGTTTGTCCTAAAGTCGTTTGTCCTAATGTCGTTTGTCCTAAAGTCGTTTATCCTAATGTCGTTTGTCCTAAAGTCGTTTGTCCTAAAGTCGTTTGTCCTAAAGTCATTTGTCCTAAAGTCGTTTGTCCTAATGTCGTTTGTCCTAAAGTCGTTTGTCCTAATGTCGTTTGTCCTAAAGTCGTTTGTCCTAAAACTCAAGAGTAAAAATATTTTGAAGCTGTTCCGTCGTTTGTCTTAAAATTCGTTTGTCCTAAAGTCGTTTGTCCTAAAGTCGTTTGTCCTAACGTCGTTTGTCCTAAAGTCGTTTGTCCTAACGTTGTTTGTCCTAAAGTCGTTTGTCCTAATTTTTAGGACAAACGAAATTAGGATAAACACTTTAGGACAAACGATTTTAGGACAAACGACGTGTACCCCTAATCTTAACTCAACAAATATTAGAGCACTTCATCATTATTAATATGTTCAAACTATAATATGTCATTCAGGAAATCAAATCTTCAGCCTTCTGATTTAAGTAGAAATATTTCATGAATTATTTTGCATATGAAAAATATAATGCATTTTACTTTACTACAGGCCAATGGGTTTTCTTAAACACTGTGAATGTTAATTTTATTAAAATCCTTCTCAATTGCTAAATTATTAACTGTTTATGTAGGTATGTACAGGCCTAGTTCAACATTATTATTTACTGGAGGATAAAAAAATAAAATTTACAAATTCCATACAGGCCTGTATCAAAATTATTTCATGTTTCAGACTTGTGTATGTATTTTCTAATAAATCTTAATTGAATTTCTGAAATTTTTTCCAACTTCACAGTTGAATATTTCTGGTGGCAGTTACTTAAAAAAATCTAAATGCTTATAATCTACTTGTAGTGATGTAACATTTGTTTCCAGCAATGACTAGAAAACTACTGACTAGGGCCAGAGAAGGAAAATTGAAACCCTAATGCATCTTAGGAGTTGCCACAGAGAAAAGTGAATTTAAGTATTAATGCAGAACATAACAAGTTTTCTTCTTAAATTGGCTATAAGAGGAGCAAGTTACATTCAGCTTTGTTTGCATTTGGGCAAAGTGACGTCAAATGCGAGGTCATTAGGCAGAAAACACGCAACACAGGATAGTTGGAAAGGACCTATCTCAGATTTTGTCTGGAGTGATTTCAGACTGGCCAGACTGGGATTAGAAACCATGTTCTCTGGAACGTGAGTCCAGTGTTTTACTACTGCACCACTTTGCTCCATAGTTTTTATTTCCATAGTGTTGTTATTTATAAAGTTATGTAGTAACCAGGAAGCCTCAGAGTATGGGAATACATGTCTATGGCTGAGGAGGTCACATAACAAGAAATATATTTTTCTAAAATTATATTAACACTATGATAATAACTGTAATTTATTGGAAATTCTTGTTTTTCAACGATGATGACATCAAAAGTAGTAGTTAATTATTCAGGTTACCAGGATTGTAAACAGGAACATTATTTGTGATCAATGTAATTTTTAAACTTAGCAAGGCCTGGTACTCATTAAAATTTATAAATTTAATACAAATAAAATTATTACTAAAGCCTTGCCAAGAACAGACTGCTAGTGCAATTTTCAAAATGTCATGCATTTATGCATTGCCATGATAGGAATTTGTAAACTGGTCACAGTAAGCAGTTATTTCACACCAGATGTAATATTTAGCCTGTGAGTTTACATTAATATAATATATCTTATGCAACAGCTAAAAAGTATTGGGCTTAATAAATTTTACTCCACTCTTCATCTCCCCCACTCGGAAAAAAATTTCAAACATTATTGAAGTATAAAAGGCACATACCACATATGGCCGCTTGGTGCCTGCAAGCTGACGTGGCTGCTGTACTGAAATGCTGGAAGATGTGGGGACAATACAGGTTCTTGTCCTACAACTCCTCTTCCTCTAACAGTTTCCAACGTCCCTGATAGGCTGAAAATCCTCCAATGACGCTCACGAAGTTGAATTGTCAGTTCTCCAAGATTTTCCAGCCTTATGCAATACCGCCACTTAAAAAAAAGTTTCATTACAGCAAACAATAATTTTTCATTAATAACAGTAATGTTACAAAGTGAGATAGAAATGTTACGTCCTTAAATAGTTACATGGATTACACACATTTACTCACTATAGGGCTTTACTACAACCAAACAATAATGATATAATGTATATATTAACTAGACATACTCACTGTTTTTCTTACATGTAATTGACTACAACAAACAAAATAAATTATACACATAAATAATAATATGGCTAAGCCACAAATTTCCTTTACCTCAGAACTTACTTTCGTACAGATTTACTATTTATAGATGTAACAACTGGATTGGCTTAAATTTCTCCTCAAAACTTTTGAGGTAGTAACATTAAATAACGCTTCAAATAAAACAAGTATATTGATGTAAAGAATGTACTCACAAAGGTATAATTTTTTATTTTCTACCCAAAACCCAAGTATTTACTTATATTACAAACTAGATTTTCCACAGCACATCTTTCGTATCTTATATATAATAAAAGATCATAGCTCTCACCACATGGCTTTGCTAGGAGTTGGTGACTTCAATGCAATACATAACTTTACACTACATTAAATGAGTTAAGTTCAGCAAAAACATTTAATTTTTGAACACTTGATACAAGCATGAACTATGGTTCATGCTTGTATCAAGTGTTATAAACTATATTATAGCTGGCCATTGGAGAAAATTAAGTGCCCAAATGTATCCCCATCACATTCAATGTTTGCATCTGTGATTTACTTTTTTATCACCATTGAAAACATGGCATACCAGACAACTCTAAGGATATAAAAAACTCACGGTCAGTTGCATGGACCGCTATTTCATAGGTAATCAGGGCATTGAAGTGTCTTTCATGTTGTCTGTGCAGCACTCTATCAGGGTGAATCATCACCTTACAACTTTCATTGGGCATGCTTCCCAGAGCTATTTTAGATTCATTAATACGTAATACTTGCTATTTTTTAATTTGTCTCCCTCTCGAAACCTTGAACGATTCAATAACATCTTTCGGTTTCTTCATCCTTATTACCCATAAAATATTTCTGCAAAAATTGTTGCAGCGTATTTTACACAGGAAACAAAAACTCAATTCTATTACAGACTTTCCCTTGGATAGTAAATGTCTGTAAAAATACTGACATGGCAACAACGTTAATTTTGTGTTGTATCCTGCTATCCAACTGTTCTTTTTAAAAATTAAATAATTAAAGCATTTGGGATGACAAAAATTAGGTATTTTTGGTCAAAAATGTGAATTTTTCACTCTTTAAAAAATACAGAGAACCCCCTTCCAAAATATCAGAATACTGCAACATTGACGTTTTAAATATTAACTTACGTTGCATTCCATAATCATTTGAGTCTGTAAATGAAAAAAAAAAATGAAACGTACACGATTTTTTTAGTTATTGTTTGTGTTTGATCGATCCGCATCATCTGTTGTTGAACAACACATCACAGTTAACAAAGATTTGTATGCTTCTACACATGAATGCCAGCAGCCAGAGACTGAAGGTTACACAATCAATATTTCGGCCGATAACTACACTGAGTTCTGTATGCGGAGTTTTGATTATAACCAGCAACAGTTTGAGTGAGAAGTGCTTCTTCATTACCTATAATTCTATGGAATTTTTGTTCTAGACTTGTGTACGTGAGTTTTATTTACTTTATCTCCTTCAGATTATTGTTACAACTATAAATAATTTTCATCACAGTACATAAGTTTTTATCCAGCATACATTATGAAAAACAACCTGTGCTATTATTGTGATGTAATACCTGGTGGTGTTTATTAAGCCAGTGATTATGGCTTGGCTTTTATAAAAAGTGAGAACTTAGAATGAAATGTTAAGGATCAGTAAATACAGTGAAAAAATCCTGAGGAAAAATGAATGATTCATAAGCAGTGCTTTTTTTTTTTTTTAAATTAAACTAGGTGTTTATAATCATGCCAAATTTAGAGGTTAGGTTTTTCTATTTCTGAACCTTTTTAAGGTTATGTCAAACCTAAAGCAAAGAGAGTAAATGTTGTTTGCATGCAATATAATTTTTGTTGGTTCCCTGAAATACAATGGATGATGGATGTGCTTGTACACACAGCCACCAGTAACAAGATAAATAATTTTTTTACGGTCTAACACCAAGTACTGAAAACTCTACTGATGGATTCGCGTGCAGAAACAGCTGAGATCAAAAATGAGCTTACTCAGATTAATCAAAAATTGACTCCCACGAATGACATGGAAAATTCATATAGTCGAGCTCTCATAAATCCTTCCAACAGCAAACCAGCTGTCCATGTGGAAATCCCGGTTCTCTCGGGTCACCGCAGCCAGTCCCACCAGAACAATAGCCAGAACAGTGACCTACTTTCAACGCAGCGGGATACTCGTGACGTCACGGGGTCTAGTAAAAACATGCCACCTGTGGACAATGACGGCTTTACAGTGATGCAACATAGGCGCAAGGCTAATGGAAACACCGTCGGTAAACAAGATCACGACCGGAAGAAAACGCCAACACAAGTGGGGATAAAGAATGTGTCTACACTTAAAACGGTATCTAAACCAACCTTCAGAAGAACTAAAGCATTATTTGTTACAAGGTTTGATCCATCTGAGAATGAACAGGAAATTACCGATTACATTTCCAATTAACTGAATCTATCCCAAGTGAAGGTAACCAAAATAAGAACAAAATTTAATTCCTATGCATCCTTTCATATTTCTGTTTTGGAGGAAGACTTTCCAAAGATCAATAACATTGTTTTTTGGCCGAGTGGGTGCTTAATTAGCCCTTTCTACGGGAAGTTACACCCAGATCAAATAATTAATGTCTCTGAATCAACGAATCTGACTGAAGTCAGTAAATCCAGCCCACAACCCTTAATTGCGTTTGTGCCTGCATCCACATCTACCTTATCTACATCAGCTCTATTTCATCCCGGGTGTCTGGAGGAACACCTCTACCTTAATATTTCTCCAGCATTCAGTTTCTAAGGAGTGTGTCATTTTTTATCAAAATGTCAGAGGACTAAGAACCAAATCATCAGTCTTTTCTGACAACATTCTTTCGTCTGATTATAAAATAATTTTTTTAACTGAAACCTGGTTCCACGAAACGAGTATAAATTCACATTATTTCTCGGACAAGTATCTTATATTTAGAAAGGATAGAGATTCTCTACTGACATTGAAAAAACATGGTGGTGGTGTTCTAATAGCGGTAAATAAACTTAAATTTGCTTCAGTTGAGCTAATTAATACACTTGATTATCCTGGTGTGGAAGCCTTATGGATTAAAATTAAAAGTAATTCAGCTAAACAAGTTATTATTGGAACTATCTACTTACCGCCTAACACATCGTTAACTACCTATTTATTGTATTTTGAATATCTTGAAGACAAACTTTCGTCCCTTCAAGATGAAATACTGATCCTTGGTGACTTCAATGTTCCTGGTATCGACTGGTCCAATTATAACTTACAAGTGAACACTAATCGTAAGGCACAGAGTCTTCTCAATTTCACTTCTAGCCTCTGCCTTATCCAATACAACACTCAGCCTCCCCCTAATCTTTTAGATTTAATTTTTTCTAACTCATCAAACTGTGAAGTGTCTCAAGCAACTGATCCACTCGTAAAAGAAGGCTTCTATCATCCAGCATTATTTATAAAATTAATTTTAGACTCTTTACCATATAAGTCTAATTCTTTGACTAATTTCAAAAATTATAAAAATGGGGATTATCTTGGTCTCTTTAGTTCCATAAAAAACTTTGATTGGTCTTTATACTATAAATCTACCGATATTAATTTTTTAGTGGATCAAATCTCTAACTGCAAATGTAACAGTATGAATGAATTTATTCCTGTTATTTCTAACAAAGCTACTAAATACCCTTGCTGGTTCTCTAGTGAATTAATATTTAATCTAAAAGCTAAAAACCACTTCCATAAATTACAGAAAAGAAACATGACCTACTATTCCCAATTTTCTTTCTACAGGAAGCAAGTTAAATATCTAATCAAACGTGACAAAACCAATTGAACTCGGCATATTAATAACAAAGTAAGGTCTTACCCTAAAAAGTTCTGGCACTATGTAAAAATAATGAGAAATGGTTACAGTGAAGAGTATTCTCTCAAGGTTAATGATGATGTGTCTTCTGACCTGGTTTTGCTATCTAATACCTTTGCTGAATATTTTTCAAATGTATATTCATTCACCTACTAATCAAAATCATAATGTTAATGCATCAACGTCCCTTTCTAAATCCTTATTTACTATGATGTAACGAATAGGGGTCAGGTAGATGCCTGCTACTTTGACCTTGCGAAAGCATTTGACACTGTTAACCATGATATTTTACTCAGTAAACTTGCTAAATTTGGTTTATGTGGCAATTTTGTAACCTGGTTTTCCGACTACATTCATAATATGTGCTTTTTTGTTTCCATCACCAACAGTTATTCTACATATTTTAAAGTTCCATCTGGGGTCCCGCAGGGTGGTACTCTCTCTCCATTACTTTTCAATATTTTCATAGATGATATTACATTTGTACCTAAACATTCGAGTGGTGTATTGTTTGCCGATGATTTTAAAATTTCCAGAAGTATTAACTCTATCAATGATTGCATGTTACTTGAAATTGATACACATGAAATTAATAATTGGTGCTTATTAAATTTAGTAACTCTTAACACAAGTAAAACAAAAATTATCTCATTCACAAGGAAATATCATCCTGTAAAATACGATTATGTTCTTAACAATAAAATAATCCCAATCACTTCTTCTATTAAAGATTTAGGTATACTACTTGACTCAAAATTATATTTTCACTTGTATGTAAATTACTTAGTTACTAGTTCCAATAGAACATTAGCATTAATCTAATATATTACTTTCTATGCTACAAAAAGTGACTCTCTTCTTTGTCTTTATTTATCACTTGTTAGGTCTAAGTTATAATATTCTTCAATTATTTGGAATTCAATTAATGATTCTGATAGCAATAAATTAGAATCCATTCAGAATAAATTTTATAAATTAATTAAACTTAAAAACTTCTCTCAGCTTACAATAGATTCTCTTTCTGAATGCAGTATCTATCTGGATTATGTATTTATTAAAAACTGTTACTGTTCAAAATTGAATTGAAGGTTCATTCTTGATAATACTGGCATTATAATTCCCCAATTTAACAGCCGTTTAACATCTTCTCTATGTACATATCATAAAAAGAATGATATAATTTTTAGACTTATTTCTAATTTCAATAAAATTGATAATCTTAATCTGTAAAAGTGTAGCTATATAATGTAATTATTTTTTACATAAGCTGTAACATTGCAAAACCCTGCCCTCCAATATAAATAATTTTCTTTTAAACTTATTTTGTATGTGTAAGCAGTAATAAGTCAAATGTTTTTTGAGTGATGTATAAGTTAGGAAACAGTATATTCAGAAATTATGGATACTAGTATATGTTATTTTCACCTGCTATGTTTTTAAGAAGGTATTGATTATTTTATTAGACATTTTCTATCATTAGTAATTTTTATGAAATTATTCACAAATGAGCCGTTGTACTAGATTTTTACCTGTTTAGGCCTACTTTTTCAGGTTTTTTCTCAATAAGTTTAATTTTGTAAAGTAATTCGTATTATAATTATTGATCTTAAATTTTATTAACGTGTTGTAATATAATTATAAATCACGGGACTGTGTCTGGGCTTGTGTGATGGTTAGAAAGAGAGGCATGAGAGGCCTGTAAGTGGGAGTGAGAAAGGAACAGTACTTCCCCGCCAACCGAGATAAAGACGGTAATTCCCCCCCTGTATGGGAACTGAGTGATAACTGCTCTCTCACGGTGTGGGAGAGAGAACGAGAATGGAAATCCCCGATTTCGATGTGAAATTGAAAAGAGACTGATCAGGGGAAGCCCAGAGTTCTGTATGTAAAAGATTTTTTCATGTGTTGTAACTTGTTCTGTAATTGGCTGATATCTGTAGAGTGAATGAAGCGTGCGTGTGATTGGTTGGTGAGGTCATGTGACGTCTACTCCCTGCGTGGAGGAGACGAGTTCATGAGATCACCAGTCGTCTGTCGAACGCTGGACGAGTAGGTCGCGTTCGATGGCTTCTCGCTAAATTATCATGTAATTTACGAAGAGATAATTTCACGTTGGTGGTTGGAGCCAGGCCTATATTTAAATCAACCTAATTTTCTTTTTTTTCGTTTTGGATATAACTTAATTAGAAATTGCGGCCACCTTCGTAGGCATGTTGGCTCGGGGCGGAATTCGTTTTCGCTGGGTGCGGTCCTCTTCGAGGTCGTCCCATTTTCTTGTACTTGCAGTAAAACATTACTGAAGGACTCAATCTACGCGATTATTTTCCGGTAATTTCTCGTCATGCGAGCTACCAGCAGTTTTTCGACGGGCAGATATATGTGTGGAACGAGTGAATGAACTATTTTAAGTGTTTGGATTCGTCGGGACATTCTGTTTAGAAAAATAAAAATAATAAAAAACATCAAAATTTGCAATCGGCGTTCAACTGTTTTATTTTATATATAACGAACCGTTATATTTGGCGCCCGGCCGCGCGGCTTGAATTTGGACACGACCCTGAGATTAAGACGGACATTTTCGGCAATAAACAATAAATATAAACATTCTTAAAACAGTTTGTGACTACGATAACCTGAAATAACGAAAATTTACGATTAATATTGAATAGTTTAGAAGAAAACGGCAAAGTGTTTCCAGAACTATCGGCGCAGCTGAGCGGCGAAGGCGGTTTTTGTCCGCGACGAGAGTCTACGAGCGGCTTCAGCGAGTGAAGTGTTCCGGAGAAACGACGGAAAACGGTAATTCAAGGGACAGAGCGACCCAAGGCACCGTGGGACTTCAGGCCTGTTGCATCGCGGGACTTCGAGATCGTCACTTCGCGGGACGTGGGATGAATCGCCGATGATAGCAAGTGGAAAATTTAAGAAACTGTATTATTTGTATTGGTTTAGAGAATTTAACTTGTATTTGTGTAAAATTTGGTAATTTGTGTATGTCAACATGGATAACGCTAGTACAAACAGCAGCGAATCAGATTTCATGGGTTTTCAGGAAAATGTAGAAAATTCCGAACAGTCAAATCCAAATTTGGAAACAAGTTTAATAGAGCAAGATTTTTCATGTCGACAGGAAAAACCAGTAAACATGGAACATCCTGCCGAACTAGGTCAGGATATGGAATCTCACACGATTAGCAGCCCAGTTGAGGTTATGGGGGGGTCAGAGATGTTACACAGATTAATGGAAATGATCCAAGGAATAAAACAAGACATAGTACAAGGGATGACAGAAAAATTTGAACAAAACAACCAGAAAATGGAACAGGGACAACAGGAAATGACACAGAAAATTGAACAGGGACAGAATGAAACCAACAACAAAATAGATCAGGCAATTCACAAAATTGAGGGAAATTCACAAGAGATTGCGAAGTTAAGGAGCGAAATAGGCACACAGTTGCGACAGGAATTTGGCAGGGTGGAGAACAAATTTGATGACTTTAAAATTAAAATTAATGAACAGATAGCCACGTGTACGAACAAAGTAGATGAATGTGCAAATGAAGCAAATGTAGGAAAATGTGAAAGGGAAATAATAATGTCAAAAGAAAATGTTGAAGTTATTGTGCATGATGTACATGAGCAGGTAAACATTGAGAAAGAATGTGAAAAATTCCTACATGAGGGAAACAGGGAATGTTTGGACAACGTAGTTGAAAAAATTAGTAAATTCAGAGGTAATACACACAGGATCTGGATTTTGTGTAAACAAATGGAAAGAGTGGAGAATGAGATGAAAGCATTCTCAAATACACTTAAGGACGAATTTGATGAGGAAGTATTCAGTGAATTGAGTTTGACAGATTGCGGAGAAATGATAAAGGGGAAATTTTGTCAAAATGTAAACAGTAATGTACGAAGATGTGGGTTGTGTGTATTGAATATTGTACAAACTAAAAATTTTGCCCTGATCCATGTGAGAAAAACTGTGCAACATGGTCAGAGGTTTTGGGTGTGGAAGCATGTGTACAGAACTATCGCCGAGATAGTAAACAGTTTTTTGTTCTGTTCAAAGGCAGAAGAAAGACATGGTAAATGTAAAGGAGTGATGCAAAATCTGGAAACAGTGTGTTTGGACTTGTTTGGCCCACTGCCAAGATGGAAGGGTAGAGTCAAAACCAGTTTTGTGGTGTTTGATGTTTTTTAAATTTTTTGCATTTTTTTTGCCAATTTTTGTAAATGTTTTTCAGATTTTTTATTTTTTGAATTGTATACTTTTAATAATGATTGGTATCTTGTAGAGTTTTTGTATTTTTTTTTGAAGAATAGTTATGGTGTAATGTAGGAATGTACAAAATATTTAGGACAGCAAATTTTTAAGATGAATAATAAGGATTTTAAAGAGAAGGAAGATAAATACATCAAAGTTAATGTGAATATTTTCTGTTGTAATAATAATAATGGTATAAATTCTTTTTTGAGTAGACAGTTATTAAATATTATGTGAAAAAATGCTTTACATTATGAGAATTTCATTGCACTTGGCTAATGTTTTGAAGCGCCCGCCGCGCTTCTGTGACGTCATCACCGTGCCGCAGCCTTCCTTTCCTTCTCCCCTCTTAACCCCTCTCCGCCTCAAGGTGCCAATTTCCCCTTCCCTTTCTTTCCCCCTAGCCTCTCCTCAATTGTAGCGACTGCAACGCCATCTAGCGAATAGTATAAATGAGCGCGTATAACTTTTAATTGTCCATTTCGTGGGTCTCTCTTGGTGGAAGCAGGTCGTCTCTGGCCCGGTCGAGGGGCAGCTCGTCTAGGTAAAATTCTTCAGGAGACGGAGTTAGTGTGTGCACACGATGGCCGTGCGAGTAACGTAAATATTAAATATGCTTGCCAGCCTTGATTTTCATGTAGCCATCCCTTTTGACTTTGACCTTCACTTAATTTATTTTCTGTGTAATATTTTCTTTTGTTTCTTCTTTCTGCTGGAAGCATTTGCTTACTCCCTCCTGCATGTGGTTTTGATTTTAGTTGCTGCGCGACTTGCATTGTCGGCAGTGGACTCTTAACTTATTTCAACGGCATCCAGACCACGCTTTGATTGCTTTTGGTTTAGAAGTAAGCACGTTAAGTGCCCGATGCCGCCCTTGTATTTTTTTTTCATAAGAGCTTTCAGCTCCGTATGACGTAATTTTACGCATCGTTTTGCCTCGATTTTGCCCTCTTTCTTTTCCTCCCAGCTGTACCCCCGACCGGAGCCATTTGGTTAAGGCATACCCCCCGTGATCTAGCATATTTTGTTTGAGCACTTCTCTGTATTACGCTTACCTAGGCTTGGCAGTGAATGTCATCATGACGAGACCCACTGAAAATTGTAGCTGTAACAAACCATGTAACCGATCCCTCGCTTCTCTCTTGGGCTTGCATTTCTGTCCGCGGGACTACGCTCTCTATGAGTAATAGATATTTAATATGTTTTTTTCGAGGAGTGCACAATTAACGTTATATTAGGTGTTGGTTTATTTTGTAGTACATAATTCCTTGCCCCTACACGTGTTTGGACCGCTCGTATAGTCTGTATGTATATTGAGTCAGTTCCTAAAGTTGTTAACAGCAACGTACGTCTTGTGAATCACGTGTGTAATGACATAATGTTCACTATGATTTTGGTCTTCGCTCGCCTCCGGGCCGTAACGTAATGCGTACGCACGTATACTTGAATATTGGTTTCTCTCCTCTCTTATAGTGTGTGGTAACTGAGTCATAATTTCGCACAGAAATTGAGCAAATGTCTATCCCCATTGTCAGAGGCGACTGTTTTATACTGCATGATCCAGGGCATGCCTAGGAAATTCAACTTGTAACGGAGAGAGAGAAAGAATATTAACTTGTTGCTTGTTGCTTGTTGTTTCGTACGACTGTAAGAGATACGCAGTAGTAGTTTGTTTGTTGAATCAGAGTACATTGGGCACAAGGTTCACCCTAGTTTTTTCCATAAGTAAGGACTCAGTAAAGACATAAGGAGTGAAAATCATTGTGAAGGGAATAAACTTCAGTAAATGTATGCTAATTTATATTTGCTACGCACATGCCTCTAGCTGGCATCGAATCCGTTGACAGTGTATGTATATGTGTTAAGTTTGCGAAATTATAACGTTGTTGAGTGCGACTCATGTTCTTTATTTGTATTTATGATTTATCACTTTCTGCTTAACTGTCTTTTCTAGCAAAGACCCCACACACGATTTTCTTGTGCCCCCATACACTTCGCTTGCATGAGTAGGATAATCAGTAGGAGTGTTTGGTGGCGCATGGATGCACCCTGGTGGTATGCTTAACTGGATACCCCCACGCTGCAAAACTGCGCTACTCTGCTCTTTAGGCAGATTATAGTGATAAATCCGTTTGTATTGTTTGTTTCGGTGCACCATGGCCGTCTCCGTGAGCTGGGTTTACCAGTTGCACAAGACCGATTTGGCGCTGCATCTCGAGGAAAATGGTCTGCCCTTGGCGGACACCGATACCGTCGCCGAGATGAGGGCGCGTTTGGTTGACTACCTGCGTAAATCCGCAGGAGCCGCATCTGAAGTCACGACCAGGCAGCCCCCAGCTGATGTGAGTCCTTCCTCGTCCTCATTTAACGTAAAACTTTTTTTTGCCGCCCTTAAAACCATCCCGTTCCTGGGTGGAAGTGATCCCAGGCAGATCTTAGATTTTGTGATTAAGGCTGAGAGCCTGCATAAATTAAATTTAGTTCCACTTGAGGCTTTTCTGAAAGCACTCTTAAGTTAAGTTACGGACATCCATGTACCTCTGTTAAATGAGGCCATTGCTCAGGGTACGAGCTTTGATAAGTTTAAAAAATCACTGGTATGTTCAGTGTGTCCGCCTAGGGTTCTAGATGCCTGTAAGAGGGAGCTAGTGTGGCGCTTCCAAAACCCAGATGAAACCATTATGGAATATGTCACGTCGGTTACCGCGTACGCGGGAGCCTTAGAGCTGGGTACCCCGGAAGAGGAGTTTGTCCAACTTATTTTGGGTAATTTGGCCCCCGTGGTGTGGCAGAACTGCTCGATGCTCGCTCCTCCCACCTCGCTCGCAAGCCTACGGACTTGGGCGGGCGAAGTGGAAAGTCGCCTTGTTTCTCTTGCTAAGTATCAAGCTGAGTTCCCGGCAAAGCGCCCCAGCTCGGTGAAAAATGACTCTCGTTTTGACGGACGTATTTTTACGTCGCAGTCCGCCCCCCCCGTTCTCACTCCCCGTAGCCCGAAACTCCGTGACGTGGCAGACACCTCCACGCCTCGTGTGTTTGACAGCCTGCCTCGCGGCGAGCGTTCTGCCCATTTCACGCCTGGGCCCGAGGCGCGGGCCGCAGCTCGCGCGGCCATGAGTTTACCGCCTGAGGTAACCGCGCCCGTGGGCTCGCGGTCCGCGACCTTGACCCAGTCACGGCAGCTAGTGACCTTGGACACCCGCCGCGGAGCCGGCAGGTGTGCCAATTGTAGCGCCTTTGGACACGTCACGTATGAGTGTACTGTTCCGCGGGTGGAAATAAATCAACGTAGATGTTTTCGGTGTAAGGCAGTGGGACATTATAGGAGCGACTGCACGGGAACTGAGAGACAGCCTCGTGCGGAAAACTAATCTGGACGGGACGGAAAAGAGGTCGTATCCGTCGGCTACTCAAAAAATCCTCTGAACCCACTCATTTACATTTCCTCCCAATTAAAATTCAGAAACATTTATTTCCAGCCTTAGTCGATACCGGTGCTACCCGGTCTGTTATTAGTGAAAAATGTTTCATCACATTAGTGCAGTTGTACCCTCAACTTTCACAACGAGTTGTATCGGATGATTCCGTAAGGAATATCGTTGTCGCTAACGGGCAAGGCATACGCACATGTAAATCTATTATAATTCATTTTAAAATCCATGGATTTTCCTGGAGTTGGCCGTTTGTCGTTGTCCCCGGGATTTTGCCGAATCTAATCCTTGGCTTAGATTTTTTGGGCAAATCACGCTGTCGACTCAGTCCCGCCAACCATGAATTGCAATTTGATTTCGCTCCTGCTGTAAAAATTCGTTTACGTCATGAGGTCCGCGAACCCATAGTTATGAGTTGCAATGATTCCGATAACGCGATGCGCGATCAAGCCATCGCCGCTCTCGTGCGGGAGTTTCCTGACGTGATAACACGTAAGATCGGCAGATGTGACATCTTGCCTTTTCGTTTTCATGTTACCGACGAAGTGCCCGTTTTTGCCAAATATTTGAAGGTTTCTCCCCCTAAGCTGCAGGCCATGCGCGCCATTATCGACAGATTACTCGCTGCCGGCGTCGTTACCCCTTCGACATCCGAGTTTTGCACCCCTACTTTTTTGGTTGCTAAGAAGGGGGGCTCTGAGTGGCGCCTTGTGCATAACTTTAAACCTCTCAACAAGAAGGTAATTCATCCAGTTTGGCCAATACCGACGGTAGAGAGCGCCTTACAACACTTGGGTAAAGCCAAAATATTTTCCATCATCGACCTCAACGACAGTTACCATCAATGCTTGCTTGATCCCGCCTGTAGAAAATACACTGCCTTTTCAACCCCTTTTGGCCACTACGAATTCAACAGAATTCCGATGGGTGTAAGTTTCGGGAGCGAAGCCATGAGCCGTGTTCTGGACCATGTGCTAAGCGACCTTAAATACAAATTTGTTTTTAACTATATCGACGACATAATTGTATATAGTAATTCACTTTCAGAACATCTTGATCACCTTAAGCAAGTCTTGGCACGTCTGAGAAACGCGCATCTTACTGTTAATCCACATAAAATTTCCTTGGCACAAGACTCAGTAAAATTTTTAGGCTATGTAATTTCAGAAGGGAAACTTCACATGGATCCGGATAAGGTCGCCCCCGTGGCTACTTTTCCGCGTCCAAAGACTTTGAAGGGAATTCAAAAATTTCTCGGCATGCTGGGGTATTATGCGCGTTTTATCCCAGATTTTGCCACGATTTGCGCGCCGTTGAATCGGTTGCGAAAGAAAAACGCTGCTTTTGTTTGGGGTGAGGAACAGGAAACGGCCTTTCAATCTCTAAGAAAATGTTTGTGTTCCGCCCCCGTGTTAATTCTCCCCGACTTCAATAAACGTTTTGCCCTGCAGGTTGATGCTTCCTCAGTAGCCCTTGGAGCCGTCCTCGGACACATGGAGAACGGAAAATTGAGACCAATTGCTTTCGCAAGTCGAACCCTCTCAGAGTCAGAGCGCCGCTTGGGCACCTATGAGAAGGAGGCCCTTGCGTGCCTTTTCGGACTCGAAAAATTCGAGTGTTACTTGGATTGTAGAGAGTTCGACCTGTATACAGACAACCAGGCCTTAAGTTGGCTGTGCAATCATCCCTCGCAGCTCGGGAAGCTTGGGCGTTGGATACTGCGGTTGTCAAAATTCCGATTTGTAATCCATCACCTAAGAGGTGCGGAGAACGTTGTGGCCGACAGTTTATCTAGAATGTTCAACCCGGATGATTTTGAAATTGATAACCCTTCCCCCCCGGATGCGGTTGAGTTTATTTCGGTGTGCAAAATCTTCCCCGAATCCTTCATAAACCTGAAAGCCTGCCAGCAGGATGATCCTGCATGTATTCGAATCCGGAACGATTTGCAATGTGGAATGGCCTTACCCTTTGCCGAGAAGGATGGGTTGTTAGTGTATGCTGGCCCGTCAGGACGAGCTCAGAAAGTTGTCGTCCCTGAAAAACTTAAGGGTATGATTATCACATATTTCCATGCCTCACTTGTGGGTGGGCACATGGGAATAGATAAAACGTATCGTAAAATTGCCCAACATTTTTTCTGGCCTGAAATGCGTCAAGACGTGCGCGATTTTGTACGCGCCTGTATTGACTGTCAGCTATCAAAGCCCCCACACAATGCTAAAGTAGGGCTTTACTGTGCCGACGCTCCCGTCGCCCCTTGGCAGGTTCTGCATATTGATATTTTCGGACCGCTGACGCGATCAAAAAAAGGCAACGTATGCTTATTAGTAATTCTAGATATTTTTACTAAATTTGTTGTTTTAACCCCCCTTAAAAACATGAAGGCGTCGTCCATAGTAAAAGTTCTTAAGGAACAGGTGTTTAAAATCTTAGGCCCGCCGTGTATTGTAGTATCAGACAACGCTAAATACTTTCAGTCGAACTTATACAAAAATTTCTTGTTTGAATTCTCCGTAAAGCCGGTGTACAGTTCACCGTATTTTCCACAGGGAAATATGAGTGAGAGAACCAACAAGGTTCTCAAGGGAATTTTCACTTCGTTCTACCGCGCCGACCAGACTCTCTGGGACGCCGATCTTGAACTTTTAAATATTGGTTTGAACGCAGCTCATCACAGTTCTACAGGGCATCCCCCCTCCGTGCCTTTCCTGGGGAGGGAACTTACCTTACCCTTGCTCAACCAGTGGGGGTTGCCACCTGTCGACTCTAGTTTGTCAAGTGTAGAGTTAGATCGTGTCTTGGAAGACGTTACTAAGAATTTAGCTAAGGCTAGGGAAAACGTGGCACGAAATTATGATGCAAAAAGGGCAGCCCATTCATTCGCTGTTGGCGACGTTGTGCTCTGCCGCTCTTACGTATTGCCCTCATTAGCGGCTAGCCTAAACGTCAAACTTTTGCCGCCCTATGACGGGCCGTTTTTGATTACTAAGTTTTTAGCAGCTAACACTGTTCAGTTACAGCTAATGAGCAATAAACGTAAGTGGCGTAAGGCACACGTAACACAGCTAAAGCGTTTCATTCAGTGATTTAATGCAACGTTTTGGCGGCTAGTGGAAACCTTCAGATACTTAAGTTTTTTTTTTTTTTTTTTTTTGGTGTGTGTATTACTACTTTAGGTATGTTTTCTAATTAGATTGTAGAATTGTTAGTAACAGGATACAGTGTTCAGTCGCAGTTCAGTTGATGATTACAGTTTCCTTCAAGCGCGCGCGCCTCCTTTCTACCCCTCCCTTGGGCTGTGCGCGGACAACTCTACGAGAAGCCTGCTACGTCTCTGCTTTGCCGCTGCCCCTCCGCCCCCTACGCCGCCAGCCCTTGACTGCTGCGGGGTGAGGAGACTGTTGGACGGCGTGGAGATCTGGTGACAGACTCTCCGCTGTTCGGACGCCACCGCCGCCGCGGTTCAGCTCTAGAGGTATTCTCGGCCCGCCAGAAGACGTCTGCGGGAAGGATGCTGCGATGTCCGCCACTTAGCGCTGAGTGGCTGAGACGAGGAAAAGCGCCGAGCGCTGCCTGAACCCCTTGCAACCTTGTACCGCCAGAATAGGTCACCTGATACGGCGCTTATCGTTTCTCTCTTTCACTTCAGAAAAAATGGAGGGGGACCTGTCAGCGACACGTCGGACGCGAGTCGCCTGTATTCTACTTGTGCAGCACCAAGGAGATCGCGGTCCCCTGTTGGAGCTGCCACCCGTCGCACCGCTGAAACGAACACGTTGCTGCCCCCTCCAGCGGCACGATCCGGCTAGTTTCAAGTCATTTCTACATCGTCTGAATCAAGGCGTTCGCAAGATACAAGAAGTTGGCTCATGTCACAAACACTGAACTTCAACACGACTTTAAGCTCGGGCTCACAGGGCAGAAGACTTCGTAAGGGGTGGGGGTTGAAGCGCCCGCCGCGCTTCTGTGACGTCATCTCCGTGCCGCAGCCTTCCTTTCCTTCTCCCCTCTTAACCCCTCTCCGCCTCAAGGTGCCAATTTCCCCTTCCCTTTCTTTCCCCCTAGCCTCTCCTCAATTGTAGCGACTGCAACGCCATCTAGCGAATAGTATAAATGAGCGCGTATAACTTTTAATTGTCCATTTCGTGGGTCTCTCTTGGTGGAAGCAGGTCGTCTCTGGCCCGGTCGAGGGGCAGCTCGTCTAGGTAAAATTCTTCAGGAGACGGAGTTAGTGTGTGCACACGATGGCCGTGCGAGTAACGTAAATATTAAATATGCTTGCCAGCCTTGATTTTCATGTAGCCATCCCTTTTGACTTTGACCTTCACTTAATTTATTTTCTGTGTAATATTTTCTTTTGTTTCTTCTTTCTGCTGGAAGCATTTGCTTACTCCCTCCTGCATGTGGTTTTGATTTTAGTTGCTGCGCGACTTGCATTGTCGGCAGTGGACTCTTAACTTATTTCAACGGCATCCAGACCACGCTTTGATTGCTTTTGGTTTAGAAGTAAGCACGTTAAGTGCCCGATGCCGCCCTTGTATTTTTTTTTCATAAGAGCTTTCAGCTCCGTATGACGTAATTTTACGCATCGTTTTGCCTCGATTTTGCCCTCTTTCTTTTCCTCCCAGCTGTACCCCCGACCGGAGCCATTTGGTTTGAGCACTTCTCTGTATTACGCTTACCTAGGCTTGGCAGTGAATGTCATCATGACGAGACCCACTGAAAATTGTAGCTGTAACAAACCATGTAACCGATCCCTCGCTTCTCTCTTGGGCTTGCATTTCTGTCCGCGGGACTACGCTCTCTATGAGTAATAGATATTTAATATGTTTTTTTCGAGGAGTGCACAATTAACGTTATATTAGGTGTTGGTTTATTTTGTAGTACATAATTCCTTGCCCCTACACGTGTTTGGACCGCTCGTATAGTCTGTATGTATATTGAGTCAGTTCCTAAAGTTGTTAACAGCAACGTACGTCTTGTGAATCACGTGTGTAATGACATAATGTTCACTATGATTTTGGTCTTCGCTCGCCTCCGGGCCGTAACGTAATGCGTACGCACGTATACTTGAATATTGGTTTCTCTCCTCTCTTATAGTGTGTGGTAACTGAGTCATAATTTCGCACAGAAATTGAGCAAATGTCTATCCCCATTGTCAGAGGCGACTGTTTTATACTGCATGATCCAGGGCATGCCTAGGAAATTCAACTTGTAACGGAGAGAGAGAAAGAATATTAACTTGTTGCTTGTTGCTTGTTGTTTCGTACGACTGTAAGAGATACGCAGTAGTAGTTTGTTTGTTGAATCAGAGTACATTGGGCACAAGGTTCACCCTAGTTTTTTCCATAAGTAAGGACTCAGTAAAGACATAAGGAGTGAAAATCATTGTGAAGGGAATAAACTTCAGTAAATGTATGCTAATTTATATTTGCTACGCACATGCCTCTAGCTGGCATCGAATCCGTTGACAGTGTATGTATATGTGTTAAGTTTGCGAAATTATAACGTTGTTGAGTGCGACTCATGTTCTTTATTTGTATTTATGATTTATCACTTTCTGCTTAACTGTCTTTTCTAGCAAAGACCCCACACACGATTTTCTTGTGCCCCCATACACTTCGCTTGCATGAGTAGGATAATCAGTAGGAGTGTTTGGTGGCGCATGGATGCACCCTGGTGGTATGCTTAACTGGATACCCCCACGCTGCAGTTTGTTTAATGTTGTGTCATGGGAAGAAGCTAACTGAAATTTATTATGAGTTATTTTTTTTTTTTTGAAAATGATATAGTTTTGAAATGATTTATTTTAAATGAAAATGCAACATATTGGTGATGATAAATGTTTGTTTTGGATTGAATGACAGGGTGTCAATATCCTATATTAAAGGTATGAAATGTAATACTAAACGTTAATGAATAACAGTCGTCGAGTTTTGAAGCTGCAGAAGCAGTTGTGTGTTCATGATGGCCAGAGTTTAGGTGAATTTTTTGTATTGCCCTAAATAAGCAGCAGATGTTTTTTTTTGTGTAATGTGGTTTGTGAGGCAGCTGGGGGGCCAGGAGGTTAATTTTAAATATGTTTCCGGCATGGAGTCCGATGTTTTTTTTTGCAAGGGTGTGTCCCTTCTCCTTGGTCGCTCCCACCCCTCATCAAGGTTAATTTTATGTGCTGTTGTTGCTGAAAGGGGAGATATGTTTTGAAACCTAAGGAAGGGCATTAGTTCATGTAATTAGTTTTTGAAGAATAGAAACATACGTCTGTATCTTAATGAAGTATTTGTCATGCCATGACTATAGAATTGTCAACTTGTTGTTTGTGGAAATTTAAGTAAGATATCTAAAGCTTAAAATTTGATGTGTAATGTCAAGTGCAGTGTATATTTGTGTATAGCTTTGTATAATTTTTTGTTTCTAATTTCATTAATAGGTTAGCCGAGCTGACTAGCAGCTAAAAGGGTTTTAGTTGGGCGCCCCTTACCTTTCGGCTAGCTCAGGAGTTAGGAATGATTGAGAAGGAAGTTGGAGGAAAAAGAACTGTATTTTTTATGTGTGATGATAATGATGTTTTTGTGTATTTTTTATATTATGATTAATAATAATAGAAGATGTAAGTGAATAATGTCAAATGAAAATGCAGTATGTTGATACAGAATTAAGTTTGCGTGTATTTGGTGTAAATGCTAAGAGGTGTAACATTTGAATAAGAAAGTTTGAATATGATAAGTGATGAGGTAGTTTGTTATGAAAAAGTTTTGAAGTTTCAAATAACTAATTTAATGTTTTTTGGAGTTGTATTTGTTGTGGAAAGTTTACTAGGAATCTGTGTGTTAGGAAATTGATGCATCTGTTTAGAAATTATAGTTTATGTGTTATCATGTTGAGCAGACTAAGTATGAGTTTGAAATAAGTTTTATCCAGTGGTTGAAGTTATGATAGAGGTATTGGTAAGATTCTTAAAATGTTAGAAGTTTTTTTTTTTTGCATGGAATTAGGAAAATTTTGTGTCAACAGTTTTGAAGTAATAGTGTTGTCAAGTTTTTGTTAGTGCAGATATGAAGAGTGGAGATATTGGTTGATTTGTGGGTTAAAGTGGTTGTTCCAGGGGATTTGAGGAGTTTATCATGAGCAGCAGAGAATAACAGTAACAGCGGTTTTTTAAGGGATTTTAAAGGAGATAATTTGTTTGGAGGTTATTTGTCGTCGTCGTTGAGGTTGGAAGTTTTTATCGTCGTTGAGAAGTTTTATCGTCGTTAAGGTGGTCATGGAGACGTAATTCCTGGAGTTGAAGATTTGTTGTCGTCGTCGAGGTTTCTGCCGAGTTGTAAGTTTTTGAAGATGTTGAAGTTTTTGTATTTGTCGTCGTTGAGGTAGTTATGGGGGATATTACAGCTGGTGTTGAGGTTCCACGGTTGTAAAAGTAAGTTGTTCAGAGTTTTTTGTTGTTATTGAAGATTCTTCGTTGACCAGGGGGTGTCTGCTTGAAGCTTATAGAGAAACCAGTTTCAAAGTTATTTGTATTTTGCACTGATGAGAAGGAGATAACCGTTTGTGGAGAGTTGTTGACATTTTTGTAGTAAGAGAGATGTTTTAAAAATTTGGCTTTTTAACAAAGAATTGATGTTGTTGCAATTTTTAAGTAACAACATTTTGTATTTCTATATAAACAAGGGTAGTAACGACTAAATACATTTATTTCTAAGGATGTTTTTGTATTTATTTTGTACAAGTTAGTTTTTCACTTTTGTAACTTATCAATTAAATGTAGTGTTAATTTAATTGAAAAGTTGGGGGGGTTATGTAACATTGCAGAACCCTGCCCTCCAATATAAATAATTTTCTTTTAAACTTATTTTGTATGTGTAAGCAGTAATAAGTCAAATGTTTTTTGAGTGATGTATAAGTTAGGAAACAGTATATTCAGAAATTATGGATACTAGTATATGTTATTTTCACCTGCTATGTTTTTAAGAAGGTATTGATTATTTTATTAGACATTTTCTATCATTAGTAATTTTTATGAAATTATTCACAAATGAGCCGTTGTACTAGATTTTTACCTGTTTAGGCCTACTTTTTCAGGTTTTTTCTCAATAAGTTTAATTTTGTAAAGTAATTCGTATTATAATTATTGATCTTAAATTTTATTAACGTGTTGTAATATAATTATAAATCACGGGACTGTGTCTGGGCTTGTGTGATGGTTAGAAAGAGAGGCATGAGAGGCCTGTAAGTGGGAGTGAGAAAGGAACAGTACTTCCCCGCCAACCGAGATAAAGACGGTAATTCCCCCCCTGTATGGGAACTGAGTGATAACTGCTCTCTCACGGTGTGGGAGAGAGAACGAGAATGGAAATCCCCGATTTCGATGTGAAATTGAAAAGAGACTGATCAGGGGAAGCCCAGAGTTCTGTATGTAAAAGATTTTTTCATGTGTTGTAACTTGTTCTGTAATTGGCTGATATCTGTAGAGTGAATGAAGCGTGCGTGTGTTTGGTCGGTGAGGTCATGTGACGTCTACTCCCTGCGTGGAGGAGACGAGTTCATGAGATCACCAGTCGTCTGTCGAACGCTGGACGAGTAGGTCGCGTTCGATGGCTTCTCGCTAAATTATCATGTAATTTACGAAAAGATAATTTCACGTTGGTGGTCGGAGCCAGGCCTATATTTAAATCAACCTAATTTTCTTTTTTTTCGTTTTGGATATAACTTAATTAGAAATTGCGGCCACCTTCGTAGGCATGTTGGCTCGGGGCGGAATTCGTTTTCGCTGGGTGCGGTCCTCTTCGAGGTCGTCCCATTTTCTTGTACTTGCAGTAAAACATTACTGAAGGACTCAATCTACGCGATTATTTTCCGGTAATTTCTCGTCATGCGAGCTACCAGCAGTTTTTCGACGGGCAGATATATGTGTGGAACGAGTGAATGAACTATTTTAAGTGTTTGGATTCGTCGGGACATTCTGTTTAGAAAAATAAAAATAATAAAAAACATCAAAATTTGCAATCGGCGTTCAACTGTTTTATTTTGTATATAACGAACCGTTATAAAGCCTATAATATGTGTTATTTACTTATCAAATTTATTACAATGTCAGCAATTAGTAATTTTATTATAATGTCTATGTTTTGTATTTCTTTCATGTGTTTTATATTTTGATGTTTATCCTTAATAGGTATATTTTAAACTTTATTTGTTTGTTTGTTTGTATTGTTTATATGTTGTCCTTGTATATATATATATATATATATATATATATATATATATATATATATATATATATATATATATATATATATATATATATATATATATATATATATATATATATATATATATGTGTGTCGTGCCCACCGCTAAAGCCTTTGGCTGTTGGTGGGCATGTTACAACATTAATAAATAAATAGTAAATAAATAAATATATCAAATTTTTGCCACAAACAGGAAACTATTAATATAATCACACATGTTTGATATTAGTTTTTTAAATTTTATTGTCACATAGTGTGACTGAAGTAACTACTGATATTTAAAACTGATTTGCATATTTTAAATGCAACATTGTTACAAGTATGAAATTAAAAGACAACATTTAGTGACTTTTTTTTTTTTAGAAACAATCTGATGTTCTGGTTACATTCCAGGCTGGCCTGGCTAAGCAACCCAGAATATTAACAAGTTCATGATATGCTTGAAAAGTTTTGGATGTTATTGTGCAATGACTTTTTCAAGATTATTTTGCAGATTAGACTTTTCACCAAAGTTAAGATGAATTATTAAATTGAGTAGTTTCTCTTCTAATTCTTTTCAAATAAAGAGGTCTGAAAAGTATTGTGTTTTACTATTATTTTTCCAAACACGTCGATCACAACTTACTTTATGTCCAGATGACTTTCCATAAATATTCACTGAAGCTCGTCACTCGATTACAAAAAAAAATTTTACTGACATTCTTCACTTAAATAGTTAAGTGAAGTACCGACTCCGAGAACATGTCCCAGGGGGTGATCACGGTCACCCTGGGACAATGCTGATGCCTGGGGTCAAATTACTAGTTAATTATAGTTCAAAAGAAATACGAAACTCTGGCTGGCGCTGACCAGCAGGCATTAAATTATCTCTTCACACAATCTCATGTGAGCTGCCGATGATGCGACCGCATGCGGCAACAATCGGAGCGACAACTAGTTGCACGTCAAAGTTGCCTTCCCTTACAAAAGGAAGCAACCCCATGGGTCAACCGGCCAATCACAATACAGAACAAGGTACATGACCATATAGGGTATAATATGCTGCTAAAATTGTTCTCTGAAAGTCTGAGTCGTCACATCACACCACTGCATGGTCTGTCCTGATTGGCTGGAGAAAACACGTCCCATGAAAGTTCTAGTCTATTACTGCGCAGCCATGCACCTATGTGCTGGGTTTTCCCAACAACTCACTAACTTGAGGCGTGAAAAATAACTTACTGGCCCCGGAGTGTTGTCCCATTATCTCACCCGTGTCTTTCATTCTTCCTTTATGCTTCTAGAATATTGCAGCATCACTAACCAGAAAATGCTTTAAAACTGCAAAAATGTAATTAATCCACATGTATGCTGATTTCACTAACCAGACAACTTGCAACAGAAAAATAATAATTAAAAAAACACTCGAGTTTATATACAACCACCACAAATAATTATTAAGATTGCCTAACAATGTACATCTTTAAATGTCTACACAGTAAGTGAAACATGACTATAAAAATAATTATGAACCTTTAGCAAATCATATAAGCAACATCACATTCTCAGTTCAAGTGTTATTAGGAGCAGGGGGCAGGAATTATGCTATGCTACATTCCAAGATAACTTTTACAACTGTTTGGTAGCATGCTACACTTAGAAACTTACTTCTGCCATAAAATTTAGTACATATAAATTATGTATGCTTAAATTCTTACCCAAAAAACTGTTGTTGAGTGTGATTCACGACACCCCATGTAGAAAGGAATTACGGTTACACGTATGTTTTCAGTTGTTTCTTTATGAACATCAGACAACTCAAGCCAAGGATGATTTTTCTTTTGCCATGCTCTTAAAGTCTCTTGAGCACCAAATGGTGGATCTGTAAGCACAGAAAGCAATAAAAAACTATATACAAATATATAACAGAGAAATATGTACACCTATCCCTCACTTAGCACGTCTTCAGATTGCACGGATTCATTTAGCGCGATGTTAATTTTACTGCCTGTGTCTTGAATAGCACATCTGTAAATTTCAGTTAGCACGAAATCTCCACAGGCAAAAAAAACAGTCGGGTACCACGTCATGAAGTCTGTTTCAACTTCTGTAAACAGATGTGCAGTGGGATACAGTTAGCCAAACAAGGGGGGAAAAGATGCGCGCGCAGGTCTGACTACGCTATCGGCTGTTGTACAAACATCAGCTATGGCAAGTTAAATTGCAGCTATGGAGTGTAAAGAACCAAATTTTTTTACGTCCGGGCGTATGCCGCCGTGCCATACCATTGTCACCTGGCCACAGACTGGGCCGTGCACTCAGTCTAGCCAGTGGCAGGGAATTCACACAAACAAAAGCAATGTCTGCTCATTCAGCTGCCGGTAACTGTACTTGCTTGAGCACTCATAATGCATCAAGTATTTGAGACAAAACTAGAAGTATTACGGCACGCAGATTGACATGAAGGCCACGCTTATGTTGGTCGCACTTTAGTTTTAAGCAAGTCAACTGTGCACACAATTTTCTTTTAAAAACGTTTTTAAACTTTATAACATTCATCTGTTAGTCTGCGCCGCTGCGGTGTACCGTTTATAAAAAGATAGCCAGCGCTAGTTGGCATCATTCGCGTTTGGCTATGTTGCTTTCCGTATAGAGCCCGCACATGTAGTCGAATATCAATATTGATATCTCGTCTATTGCATGCAACGCGCACTCTCTGTCTTGTGCTGAGTTTACTACATTTTATAGCCCGCACTATTTTGTGGTGTGTACTACGATAGTTATGCGTTAGTTCAGGCTCGCATTTAGGTCACAGATTTTGTTTTTCTATTTAAAGTTGAAGAAAGGTTTTTGTTGCATGACTTAGTTAATTTAAATTTTTTGGCGTGCTTATTTATATACTACTTTTTAAATAAACGTACTTTCCATTAATGGGTTATGTTTTTATGAATAACTTTACCTACCAATTTTTTTTCGCATAAAAATCGCACCCCTACTTTTTAAACTTGATCTCATTATAAATTGTGCGGCGATTATGCAATAAAACACGGTAAGCACTTTAATTTTTGAAAAATTAAAATGTAACTATCCGGACAGTAATATCGGCTTCATTGTCAGTAAGGATGTTTTGGAAAGATACGCGACGTGAGTTGAAGGTCACGCCTGGGCGGGAAAGTCAGCCAGCCGACTGACGATAAAGTATATTCGTTACACGGTGTCGTATTTGTTATACAAAGTGCTATGGGAGGCATATAAAGATTAATGGTGTGACATATTTATAGTTGAGTGTTATTCAACACATTTATGTTACATAAAGTATATTTTCCTAGACAATTTTGGAATACATTAATTAATTAGCCTTGCTATTTATAGAAACGAATGCTTCATAATACGCAATTTTGAATAACATGAGCATTTTTAGGAACGAATTAGTCGTGCTAAGTGAGGGATAGGTGTAATTAGTACCAGTATTGATAAAACATCCAACTTTACAGCTAAAGTTTAAGATATTTCACATTATTTGTATTATTTATTATTGGCTTATAACAACAAAATAGTAATTTTTTTTCAAATAGCAATAATTTACTGGATAACATTATATTCATACTAACCTTTATCTGGATAGTACATAAGAAACTTGTCAAAAAGCTCATGTTGTAATGGTAACTTCTCCGTGGTTGTATACGGAAGGATATCTTCATGCGAGACATAATCAAGCCCAGGAATAGCATACAAACTACGAGAACTGTCTTGATTTCCTAGGAATGTAACGGATTCTGTTTGAGCTCTCTAAGGGGGAAAAAAAATTCATTTTGTAGATATAGTTTCAAAATTATTTTAGTTCAGTAACAAACATTTTTACAGCTAAAACATTGACCCTTACTTAATAGAGAAAGATGTTTTGTGGCTGGATAACGTAGATTCAAATATAAAAATTAAACCAAAATTTTGGCTCGAACCTATACTCTCACTTCTATTAAGTAAATACAGAATAATAACAAAAAAGTTTTTTGTTCATAATTTGCATAGAAAAAAGAAGAAATCCAGAGCTATAAATAAGTGTCCACTGAAATATGTCTGAAGAAAAAAAACATGTTGAGATAAGAGCTACGTTGTAGTGCATCATCCGTTTCTCTGAGCGACTATCACACAACAGTATGCTACCTTTAGCCCTATGTCTCAGAGAATCACAAACATCTCTCAGCACACATGGTAGATCTCCAATTTAATAACATGCATTGTACACACTCTCCTGCAATGCTTGTACGGAGAGTCAAAGGATAAGTATTAATTCCTAACTGAACAGTGCTTAGCCTAGAACATAATACCACAAAGATCTACCATTCAACATATTTTTTTGTATCAAATGTTTATCATAAAATAATTATCTGCAGTTATTGAATTAATAAAATTACAAAAAAAAAAATTATTACGGAAACGTAATGATGGCAGTTTATTTTACACTGTTATGCACAAAGGTTTAGAGCAACAGTACCTCTAAAATTAAAGTGAATTAACTCGATGCTCATAAATTAGAGTGATGCCCATTGTTGGAATTGAACCCATGACCCAGGCCATATGAGTACAAAGCCTCAGAAATCACAGCCACCGAAACCCTTCCTGGAAAATTAGAGTACCCCGAGAAAATCCACTGGCTGATGGTAATGTGTGCTATGTTTCTAAAACAAAATAATCTGGTTGAGATTTGCCAGGACTTCTCAACTCTTTACCCATATAAATGAAATAGTCATCTGGTACTAAGCAAAATGAAAGTAGCTGTACAAATGCCAGGATGACACAGCTGTCTATAGATAATGTGTGTAAAATAGTGCATAGCACATCACACTAGGTGGTAAACATTATGCAGCTGCTTTCTTAACTTTCCAGATCGAAAGAATACTACATAAACTATAGTTTCAGTTTTGACAGAGAGTTAAGAACATTCTGTGAATAGAGGCCAATGTGATGACTGGTTTCTAGCTAAGTGTGTGAAGGCCAGGACTGTCAATATCGCAGTGCCAATTCTAATCTGTGGGTCATACCATGAGGTCACAAGCTTGTACATTGCTCATATAACATTTTTTCTATTAAAGAGAGTTCCAAAAACAAATCATATATTTTATGAAAAATATATCAATTGCATAAATAGAAATAACATTTCTGTGTATTTCAGTGAGAATACTATTGCTAATGAACACTGTCTACTGACAACTCATTCTACATATGTACAAACAAAGATGGCTAATACACAATAAAGTGTAGTTAATAACATTTATTTGTTGAAAGATTATTCAGACGGACCATACGAAACAAAGTCACAGGAGGGAGGAGACGGGGGTAGGATACAACCCAACTCCTCCCCTCCAATATCCTGAAAAAAAAAATCTAAAATCTATTATTCCCACTAACAAAAGGAAAGAATTTGACAGCAAACAGCTGGCAAAGTGGTTTTACCCCCCCCCCCCCCCCCCCCCCAACCAACTCAAGAAATTAAATTCTGTGTATGCTCCTGGGCCAGTTGGGCACATCACTGTTCTAGAAGACTATTAGGACACTTATTTATAATATTTGTTGATTTTAGGTGCAGCCACTATTTTAGTATCTTTCTTTACAAGCAGCCATTGTTCACCCATGGCTGCATTTTAATGTTCCCAACACAAATATATTGTATTTCGTTATTGATTTCTTAGTAGATGATGATCCTCTTCCCTTCTGGCATGGTTGCATGCAATAGGTTACTAGTAGTGAGTACACCACCTATGCTTCATATTATAAAATATTTATCCAGATATCTTTTTAAACCTACCAACTGCATTTAGTCCATTAAAGCCTATAAACCAAATCTAAAGACTTTTTTTTTAAATTAGACCAATCACAGATTCCTAAATAATAACCAATTGTACAAATAATTAATATGCTAGCAAGTTGAATGAAGTGCCTTAAAAATTAAAATACAAAACTATTCAGATGCCATAATTAATGCTAGCCACATGTCAACATTTTTTGAGCGATACAACATAAGAACAAAATATCTACTCCTGAACAAATTTTATTCTGAAAAATACTTACAATATATGGGCAGTCACGAGCATCAATTAGTACTTGATAAAATGTTTGTGTACAGCCTTTGACTTCTTTTCCAACCTGATTAAAGCTACTTTCATCCAAACTGCTAAAAACAAAAAGTTACATAATTATGCAGCTCAAATTATCATTTCCTAAAATTAGACATATCACTCAATATTTTAAAATATTGTCATTGAAAAGGAACATAAAATCATTTCAAGTGACTTTGACAATGAACAAAGCAGAATAGTAGCTGTAATAAGAAATAACTACGGTACACCGGGGTAAATGTAAATCTTTACACGGGGGTTTCGTTTTAGGAGTTGCTACTTCAGCTGTTGCTGCACCTTTGTAATGCTCTTTTGTGTTTGGATGGTAAAAGGAGTGTTTAAGTAGCCCTATTATTTATTAAGTTTTAAGGTAAGTGTATCTTAAATAAGCATGGGGTTCCCCTTACCACAGTTTTGTTTCTACTGGTATGAGTGGTACACAATGTAGGTTACAGTTGCTTCATAGGTTCTATTTAACACTAAATAAATTACTTAAATGACTAGCCATAAAATTAAATTAAATGCATCATTCAAAGTTCAATATCATAATATGAGATACAAATAAATGTGTGTTGCTTGTGCATTTACAACTTGAAACTATGTCATTGGATTTTTATGTTGCAGGCATGGTTCACACATATGTACGGAATAAAGACCCTCCCCTCTATTTGAAATAACAACTCAGAAATGCAGTGGGTGTCTGGTAAAAGGAGGCAAACTGACAGTATACAGGATTTCTAAATTGTATCATACTCTGCCATTGCAATAGTATGGGAAAATCCCAGCATTTGCCTGGAGTGATTGAAAAACCATGAAAAACCAAAAACAGGATAGTCAAATTGAGATACGAACCCAGGTTCTCTGTAATGTGAGTTCAGTCCCTTACCACTATACCACCATGATCCATTTAAACACATTTCCTGTGGTGAGGGTAATAGGTTCAATCCAACCTCTAGCAAGACTCAATATTTATGAGCACCAAATAGGTGTCTTAGTGATTTGGTGCACATCATAGCCTTGGCAGTCCTATCGTTTAAAGGGTGTAGTTTTCTAAATTATTTGGCATGTATAATTTTGTGTTTTTGCCCATCATTAAAATGTAAATCATAAAATAAATATGGCTGATTGTTTATAAATGATTTTATCTAGCCTGTAAGAGTGATTATTTATTAATTTTGCTTCGTAGATACCACACAACAGTTGAACACACTGGGATATAAAACAAATCAATAATCTGTGTGCATAATAAAGTCTTAGTAACATTTTTATGGTATAAATTATAAAATACTTGTGATAATCACTATGAGCTTAATCTAAAAAAAAAATCAGGTCAATTTAATAACAGTCCTATTATTTGTGTTTTATTAAACTAATCTTTTACAGAATAGGAAGGGTGTTCCAATACAACTTAAAGTGCTTTTTATATTACATTTTGTGGTAATAAATTATAAAGCTTTATTTATGACCACATAATTTTGACATTTCTCACTTTGCCTGGTGTTATGATCTGATGTCATCAATTTTCTGGGTTATCTGTGTTTTATAGAAATTGAGTTATTATTTTTTATGAAAGAATATAAGCATTCTAAAAATGCACTCATTTGAGACAGTCAAGATTTTACTTTTTAAATTTTTTTTTCTAAGTTCTTTCTTACAGTAAGATTATATTTTATCATTTGTTACCATACGAATATTAATTTTTCTACTTTTAAAATTTTCTTAACTCCAACTGCACTAACCCAAATTTCAATGGTTTTCAAGACTTTAAAACCATTTTCATATTTTAACTCAAGAGTAAACAAAGAACATGTATTAATGTGGTATAGAGTTTTTAAATGCTCAATTGTTTGCATGTTGTCTTTGACATAAAACATTTTTTGAATTTTGTTTGTAAATCTCTAAATTCCCCCCCCCCCCCCCCCCCAACCCACACACAAAATGTAAAAATAAAAAATAAAAAACAAATATAATATTCACATAAAAAAATTGCAAACAGTTCAAAGCAGCTCAGAGGAGCAAAGAGGTTTTCTCAACCTCAAATACAGTTCTGCTCAGATCTCTGGGAACAATAAGCAGCTTCTAAATAGTTTGTAATTAAAAGTTTCAGCCTAACATTTTTTAATCATTCACTTTGTTTCTGATGCCTTTTAAAAGCAGTTATTAATTTTGCAACAATAGTTATTCTTAACTTGATTCACTAGTGTTCAGAGTAAGTGATAGCTTTCATTTTACTTGATGGATTGCTTCTGTGCTAAACGTTTCCTGTTCTGTAGATAGCAATATAGCATTTAGGTATATCTATTTATTTAGCTTGTTCATAACTTCACTCCCAGTCCACTTTCCCAGAACTGTTCTTCTGAACTGTTAAGTGAAATATCACCAATCCATATGAGGAAATGTAACGGCGCACGCAGCAGTTACGCTTTTTCCAGCGACTTTTTACACCAAAAACCTGACTGTGGCTTGGTGAGTGATCCTTGGATGATGCAGTTAAACCAAGCCCAGGGTGAGTTAATGTGTTAGGCACCCGGGCGGTGGTAGAACATTGAACATTTAACATTGAACTACAAATAGAACAGCCCGTGCTCAGGGTATATATAGGGCCTCCCAACTTGAGTGAAGGAGCTGTATCATGTCACCATGAATCGTCAACCAGTCGTTGAGAGATAGAAGCTAGCAGCCGCTTGCTGGAGTAGGGGTCTCCAGGGAAGACGGCTGGCTCTGACATCAGAGCGGGGGTTGGGGTCACACACCAGCGAGTGTACAAAACAAACTGGCGTGTGGGTGAGTGCTCGGCTCGGGGAATTCACACGCTAGTGAATGCGTACCCTCGGAGACACCCACAGAAGACGCAGCAGGTGTGCCGGTGAGTAGCGACTGGAGCAAGTTGAACTGGCCACCCAAACCACAGCACCACCCAGCCCATGACGTACTCGCTACCCAGAGTGATTATTAGGGCTGTGTCATATACCCACATTATCTATCATGATTTGATGTTTCTGTAATGTATTTACATATTTAATTTTTGCTGAGTGACATGCAGAGAAATGCGTAGCTAAATCTCCAAATAACTCAACAAATTTGTTTTGTTTACCTCTCAACTTTAAATAGGATGAAATATAAAAAAAGAATCATTAATACCACAACATGTAATTTTTTTTAGGTTAATCAAAAAAATTACATAAAAATAATGCATTCAGATTATTTTACTATGTAACACATAAGCAACAAAATAAAAACTGGCTGTTAGTACTAAACTTCACAGAATGGAAGGTCCTTCATTTGGTTTCACATCTTTGTACATATTGCAGCAACACTAAATATGAATGTAACGCAAGCATGAATTAATGGATGGTTGTAATTTATGACAATATTCCAATTTTTTTTTAACTGAGTCCTGTCATAAGCCATATCATGATTGCTCTAGTTCTCTTAACACTATGTAAAAACAATAAATTAGCTTTCTATGATGCAGCACTCATTGGAGATCATAGTTACATACCTATCCCGTTTGTTTGGGACATCTCTGTCATAGACTCTTGCCAACCAAGGAAACAATACCACTCCTCTGTATCCAAATACACGATGTAAAAACAGTTGTCCAGTGTCATACTTTCCTTGTAACTTTGGAGTTTCTAATCGACCAACTTCTGCCAACCTAAAACATACTTTCTTAAAATAATATAGTGTACGGTCCTACATTCCTTCTTAAATGAAAAACACAATATATAAACACAGAAATTTATGCTGCAATTAAAATACAGCATATTAATAACAGCACTGCTAAACACTTGAAGTAACCTGTATAGAAAATGTAAATAATACAGTGAATGCACAATATAAAGCAGAGGTAATTACAACAACTGTCAATATAATATAAACATATTATTTTTGTTTACTTTATACCTCATTGAAAATGAAGTCATTAGAAAAGTCAGTGAAATTGGAGGAAATAATTGGCCATTGCCAACTGTAGGGAACCATTTGAGGACAAGCTCCAAGCTTGGGGAAACCATGGCAAACCAAAATCAGGATTAGTGTACCTATCAGGATTCGATCCTGGATCTTCCAGAATGTGAGTCTGGCGTTTCAACACTGCACAACCTTGCTTACTGTCAGTAGAATATTAATTACCTATTTTGGCAAATAAAATAATTTTTTAATGACGTAAGTAGAGCTCTTTGATCTTGGACAATTTACTGCTATGAAACTTTCAAACAATGCAGTAAGTTGGAAACCAAATAGAACCATTTTTAAGAGTGCATTGTGGTACTGTAATATAATGTTTATAAAGTTGGTTACCTAGGGTAATATTGGTAAACTGTAAGGGTTGTAGCTTTTCCATAAAAAAAAGTTCTAAATTCCAAATGTGTTTTTGAACACTTCAGATGTTCCTCTATTTACCCTGAAAACAGTGTTTAAAAATTCTAACTGGTTTCTGAGAAATTATAGTTTATAGTTTACATTAGGTAGACTATGAAGTGACTCAGGGGCTGCCATTGTGCTTTAGCATAGCTGAAACCGTTTTCCATGACGGATTAGCCTAAATAGGAACAATCAGGGTGGAAAAACAAATTGTCTTGGCCCCGGCCATAACATACTGACAAACATCCCTGTCTTTTTGAAAATAGCCTCAACTATACTATATTCCTAAAGATCTCTGGAGCTTATGTTAAGCCTTTATTTAAACTACTGTGAAAACATGTAAAGTGATGGTTGGCTATATTAAAAATAATGTAAAATCATGTGGATAAATATCTTACGTCGCAGCTTTTCTGCAAAGTACAAATAAAATTACGAAAATACCATCTTTCAACACTAGAGATGTTCCTGTATTTACCCTGAAAACAGCATTAATAAATACATAATAGTATATGAGAAATCATACTTTCAACTTACATTACAATACCTGTGCATGGACGATGCTATCACCATTTATTGGTTACCCATACGGGTTTCTGTGTTTATTTTGGAGATCTTTAGTCAACGGAGGTATTGTTTTATAATTAAAGTATTTAATATGGTGGCGCATTGCAGTTGTAAGGAAATATTAATGTTTATATTTTCTGTTTGTTGGTTGTTTGTCCAAATATCTAAGAATTAAGAAAGTATTTTTTTTTTTACATTTCATATAAAGAATTGTTTTGAATCACGAAGTAATGAACAATTCATAGGTTAAGATTACAGTAGTGACGTAAAAAATAATTTAAAATTGTGTGAATGGTTGGTTGGGTTAGTATAGCTACATTAAAAAAACTGTGAAATCTTGTTACTTTATGTTAGCGACTTTAAAAATTCTTAAAAATATTGTCGACAGTTGGTTGGGTTAGTACCGTCAGTTGGGGTAACATTGGTCCTTTGAGGGTAACTTTGGCCCAAAACAAAAACATGTTAAACCATGTTACAACTCTTTCAAATATTTATAAGATGTGGTGATTCATATGTTACATATGTATCACCACATCTAATAAATATTTGAAAGAGTTGTAACATGGTTTAACATGTTTTTGTCTTGGGCCAAAGTTACCCTCAAAGGGCCAATGTTACCCCAACTGACGGTATTGCTACATTAAAAATACTGTGAAATCATGTGAACGGTTGGTTAGGTCACGATGGCTACATCTTAAATTGGTAATTCCTAAGCAACCATAAAAAATATTTTACAGTATTTTTATTGTAGCTATACTAACCCAACCAGTCGTCAACAATGTTTTAATTAATTTTAATAACTTTATCTAATCGACCATTCACAATATCTGAATAAAGTTCATCAAAACACACACAGAGTATTTTTAATGTGGTAATATTCTTACAGAAGGGCTTTTATGTAAATTAAAAATAAAAATCCCAAATACCTTTTTTGAACTCTAGTGACATTCCCATATTAACCCTGAAAACAACATTTCTATATTCTAACTGGTTTTTGAGAAATTACCATTAATAGGTTTCATTACAATACCTGTGCATTGAAGTGGTCGCTGCAATTTTTTGCATTCCCGTGTGGGTCAGTGTGAGTATGTTTTGGAGAAATCGAGTTAATTTGTGAAAATTGTAGATTAAGTTAAGTTAGCAATTAAAAAAATAATAATAATTCAAAACAATGTGGAGGGTTGGTTAGGTTAATATAGCTGCATTAAAAATACTCTGAAATAATGTGGATGTTTGTTTCGGTCAGGATATCTCCATATTAGAATATTCAAAATATTTTACAGTATTTTCAATGTAGCTATACTAACCCAACCAACCGTCCACAATGTTTTGAAGTATTTTTAATGTAGCTAACCTAATGTGATTGACCATTCTCACGATTTTTAATTTTCCACACCTATTAGAATGTTAGTAACTACAGGACTCAAATACTAATGTAAGTTCAAATATCAGAAAACATGATCACGTAATGCAATTAATTATTCACAAAAACAACCGAAAATGGAAACATTAAAATTTCCCTTATAATTGCAATACAGTCATATCAACTCCTTTGATTATCAAAAGATACCTCTATTTACTAAATTTCTCCTAAACAAACACACAGACCCAAACACAAAAAAATGACTGCAGCCATGTCAATGAACAAACATTGTAATGTAAGCTATAAACTGTGATTTATAAGTATTCAGAATTGCTGTTTTCAGGGTAAATACATATATGTATCTAGTGTTTAAAGAAAGTATATTCAAAATTTAATTTTAACTTTATGTAAAATCCCTTTTTTTAAATATTAATTTAATGTAGATAGCCAAACACAAACAACCGGCCATACTATTTTAACACATTTTAAATGTAGCTTACTTAAGCTGGATTTACACGACTCAATATGCACGCAATTTCCATGCAATCTGCTAGTAGTGCATTGCAGCTCACACAAAAAATTCTCAGAATTTCACACGCGATGCAAGCTACGGCGCAATATCTGAGAATAGATCATGCTCTATATTTTGATGCAAGTTGCGCAGAACAAGCACTGTGATTGGTTGTTCTCTGTAGTAAATTTACGCACGTAGTTGTAAATATAAACAAAAACAAGCACTTTACAAACATGGAATGGACACCCGAGTGTGTTTTGCGGCTCTTGGATGAATATCAAAAATATCCAGTTCTGTACAACACAAAATCACCAAACTACCATAACAAACATTTGCGTGAGAAAGCAATACAAGCTGTGGCCACATCTGTGTCGGAATTACGTGTAAACACGACCACAGAAGATTTAAAAAAACAAGTTTAGAAATCTGCGATCGTGCTTCATTAGATAACATTTCCATCATTGCCAGTGCACAAAGTGCCTTGTGCCTTTGATTATCCATTTGTACAGAAATGTGGCGGGAACAAAACAGATCGCATGTTTATTGCATGGGGAATTTGCGCTGTGTAAATGAGAGATTGCATGCAATAATTGCACAAGAGCTTGCATGCAAGGAGCTGTGTGAGAAGTGAATTGCATAGTGTAAAACCAGCTTTATCTTAACCAATCTTTGACACCATTTGAAAGTATTGCAGCTAATCTAACCCAACTGACCATTCTCACAATATTATAGTAATTTTAAGATATATAAACCAAACCCAAGTTAACCTAAGCACTCTTTCAAATGGTAAACCACATAAGCGACACAACGCCCTACTAAATAATAATTTAAATACATGTCCATGAGGTGAAATAATGCATTTTGCGATTTTTATTTTCATTTTTTCCGAAAAGATCTTCTTCAGAATTATCAACATTACATTTACATGTAACGCCGCCTAATCAACAGTTGAACAGCTTTAGCAAGAGAAAATTACAAAAAATATATATACTGGTTACAAACCTTGTGTATGAAGCATGTTGGATTTTTTCTACCTTATAAAAACGAATGATTTTTTTTAGTACCTTAACACCACTAGCGAGTATTTCTTTCATTATACTCAAAAAATAATTACAGTTTTCAGAATACTGCTAGGAAAATCATTTGTGTGCACGTATCGAAACAGATCATTTAATTTTATACGGTTAAATTATAGGACAGCAAGAAATAGACTAGACCATAAACCAAAATAAACAATATTGACGTCACTAACAAGTTGATAAACTTAGCCACATTGGAAATCTTCGAGCATATATATCATAGAGAGCTTATTCGTCGTTTGTTTGGAAACCGAGATCTCGAACAGCTGATTGTTGGCTACCTGCTGGAAAACTTCCATAAGAACCAATGTAGTGGCGGGCTATCGTGCGGGATTTCTATAGTTTGCTGCGTTTGAGAAAGATAATAGGTTTGGTTTATATTAATAAACGTATTAATTAACCAACGTAGAAATATATTAGTGCTGAAGCTTATCAGAAAGTTTGTAAAATATGGTTTTTTAACTTGAAGACCCAACCCTTGTTTACCCTACTTCAAATGTATTTAATTTAATATGGTTACTTCTTGTGTTGCGTACGGATGTAATGAGAGATTCGAAAAAAGAAGCAGTGTTTCGTTTCACAGGTAAGGTTATGAATAAATAGATTTAGTTTAAGAAAGGATTTGAAACAAAGCTGTTGCGATGTGACGATAGCCGACTTAACATTTTGAAAATTAGGCAAATCCGTATTTATAATATACTTTAGTTAATGTCAGTGTCGAGAATTCTATGAAACAATTATTCTAAAAGACAATTATAAACTGATATTCTCTTATTGTTTTGCAAAAGATATTTGGAATGTGATAAACCTAACCTAAGCGACCTTAAACATGATCAACCATTGGACCATTAAATTACTTATGAACTATTTGAATTATTGCAATGCTATTTTACATAATCATTACAATAGAGGTCAGTAGCTAAGAAAAATGTTTAATCTTATTTCTAATTTCTTTTTATAGGATGACCCCTAGTTTGATTTTTAATGTTTTTTTGTAGGTTTTGTGTCAAACTTATTGTTAACATTGTGAGAGTTTTTAAAATTTACTGTTTTACAGTTTCCCAGTTGATGAGAAAAGAAGAAGTATTTGGACTTTGGCTCTTAAAAGGGTTGATTTATATATGATCTTTTGTTTTGAGTAAAGAGCAGACATTCATAAAACTAAACAGGGTTGATGCATTTGTAAACAAAGATTGTGCAATGATATGGATGCCAATGATGTGACCAAATTCTTGTAATTTATGTCTTTGGACTAAATTTATTTACTACTTATTAGAATGTAAACTCAAGAAATGTAACATACTGTATAAGCCTGTTTACCATAATTATATAGTTTTAAGTTTCATTGAAGCTAAATGTAAAATGATTTTGGAAAAGTATCTGTATGTGTGTGTGAATGTGACATACAATTGTACATGAACTATTGTATTTAATAAAATAGATTTTCTTACTTTTTTTTTTAACTAAAATGGTTTTCAATTTTGATTTATTATTTATTTTAGAACCTGAAACCTCATATATTTAACTGCTGTAATTTAAACATAACTTGTTATTTTTTGTTTACTTTTAATTGTAGGTAATTAGATACCTACTGTAGATACCTACCATATTGTTTTTCAGTTCCTAACTCGGTGGCCAAGGCGGCAGTTCAGCTTGTCGCTCAGCAAGTCAGAATATAATGTCTATATTTAAATGTGTGCTTTAATAAGAATAAATTTGTCATTCCTTCCTCATTATTATTTCATTTCAAGCTAACATCCCTAATAAAGACAAATGAACCTGTCTCCTTTTTTGCCCAACAGTCTGAAATCAAAGAAGGGAGGGATAGAAAAGTAGCAGAATAATGACTGGCAGGAAGAAGATGAAACCAGATCACAAAACCGAAAACTAAGCTTCATAGGTTCAGTATAGTGGACAGATTTTATAACTTTTAAATTTAGTGTGTATAATTTAAAATAAATAATGTTTAAAAATGTATGGCTCTTTGCTTAATAATTCTTTATCTGGCCAAAATCTAGAGAAAATAAGGGTTGTTGCTGGTTTTTCAATAGCAGATGAATACTTAGTTGTGAAAATGTAGTTACATTTAATTTGAGGGCATTAAAAGTCTAGGTCAAACAAGCATTGCTTCTATTTTTTTTAAAATGTGATTTGAGAATTGAAAACCTAACACACTACTTAATATTTACGAAGTGTATTTTTATAAGTTTTCCATTATCCTAAGTTTTTTAATGGCAACATCTTTTAGGGGTTCCATATAACGGCCAAAATTCATATGCAGAGCTTCTATTTACACATTTTTCTCGAAAACCAATGTTTGTTTCAGCACACTATTTTCATATTGGTAACATCTGTCACCATTGTATGCATGTATCTTAAATAACTTATGTAAGTTATAGGCATTATAAACACAATTTTACATTTATTAAGAGCATAAAAATTTTAACCTCTTTATAAAAAATAGTTATTTTATTGTTAATTCAAAGTTATGATCAATACTTTGCCGTCGTCCGGGGTCTCGGGCTCGAGTCCCGGTGTGGCTCCTAGTGGGAAAAGGCGGTTCTTGATCTGTGTTGTCCGGGTGGGCGCCAGACTAGCTCGTTTCTAGTCGTGAATTTGGGGTCGTGGATGTATGTGCCCCTGCGTGGCCCACTAGGGCCGGCGGCGGTGTTGCGTGAGATGATTTTAAATAAGAGACGTGGAGTTGAGGTGGTGGTGTCGTACCTTTTATTCAGAGGAGCGAGTCGTACACGATACAACACTCTACAGAGGTCCCCGGGGGGTTTTTACTTGTTATTCCGTGGCGCCTTATTGTTTGTGTTCCGCGTTACGTGGCCTCGGATGCTGTTATGTCTCAGACGTCTCACTGGGTACGTAGGTAACGTAATTTCGTAACACAAAGGCGGGACACAAAATACACTGAATTAAGGGGGCGCGTACAGGTTACGTGGCACTCGTTACTCGGGTAACGTAAGTTAGCAATACAAAATACGGGATACAAAAATACACTGAATTAAGGTGGTGCGCACAAGTTACGTGGCACTCGTTATTCGGGTAACGTACGTTAGCAATACAAAACACGGGATACAAAAATACACTGGATTAAGGGGGCGCGCACAAGTTACGTGGCACTCGTTACTCGGGTAACGTAAGTTAGCAGTACAAAATACGGGATACAAAAATACACTGAATTAAGGGGCGGGCGATTGGAGACGGCCAATCCCGTATGCAAATGTCTCGGCGCGGGTGTTGTGCCCACTGTGGTGAAACACGCACCGCAATTAAGTTTGTCCAAGTTCCCTTGCGGGTTTGTGGTCAGCGCCGTGCGCGTGACCTAAAACAAAGTTCTGTACGTTGTGGGAGACGGCCCGTGCCGTATGCTGAAGAGCAGTCCCACTGACCAAGTGTGGTGCGGGGTGTCCTTAAGTTGATGCGGCCGGATTAGGTCCTGGACCGTAAAAAGGGACCGGGTACTCACGGAGAGGTTAAGTAATAAAAGGGGTTTGGTTAATTAGTGACTATATTTACCGGACGTTACTTTCAATGTAGACAAAGGATGTTGCCTCTCCGTGGGACGTAGGTCCGCCCCGGTCCATGAGCTGCGCTGAACTGCCGAACTGGCATGGCGTCTGAGGGAGGTTCGGCCTCTCTCGCGCCAGGCGTGACCTCATTACGCTAGACTCCAAACGGGTGTGTCTGGAAGAGATTTTATTGTCGCTAAAATCCTAATTTAATGTTTTAGGAGGAATGGGTACGGTTCTTCTCTTGTCTACTCAGGTTTCCGCGGCTTTGTCTTTGATTGCTGTTCGGGTCGCCTGACTCGGGTGGGCCATGGCCAGGGGTGTGTTCCGTTAGCGGGAGCGTATACTGGCGGGTGCAGGTCGGGCTCTGGGGTGGTCGTCGGCCAGACGACGTCAAACGCCCCCCCCCTGTGAAGCCCGACCTTGCGCCGCTTATGGTCCCGCTAACATGGGGCCACCCCTAGCTCCGGCCGCTCCATCTCGGCGTGGTTCGCGGCTCAGCAGCTGGTTGGCTCCGCGTACTGGACCTGGTGAACGTGGCCGACTGGGCCAACGTGCGCGCCGCCCCGGTTGCCGTCGTGGCAGGCGTGCCGGGGGCGGCGTCGTGGCGCCTGGGCGGGGTCAGCGGCTGATAGGGTCAGCGCACTGGACCTGGTGAACGTGGCCGACTGGGCCAACGTGCGCGCCGCCCCGGTTGCCGTCGTGGCAGGCGTGCCGGGGGCGGCGTTGTGGCGCCTGGGCGGGGTCAGCGGCTGATAGGGTCAGCGCACTGGACCTGGTGAACGTGGCCGACTGGGCCAACGTGCGCGCCGCCCCGGTTGCCGTCGTGGCAGGCGTGCCGGGGGCGGCGTCGTGGCGTCTGGGTGGGGTCAGCGGCTGATAGGGTCAGCGCACTGGACCTGGTGAACGTGGCCGACTGGGCCAACGTGCGCGCCACCCCGGTTGCCGTCGTGGCAGGCGTGCCGGGGGCGGCGTCGTGGCGCCTCCTAGCTCCGGCAACAGCTCCACCCGGGTGGTGCTCGCGGTGGCCGCAGTTGGTAGGGCCCGAGCACCTGTCCCGGGTCGTCCCACGCCGAACATCCGGGGGTTGACTCGTCGAGGTAGCCTTGTGGCTGACAGGCCCTGCGCCCTGTTCCCAGGTCGAAGTCAGCCAGGCGAACTGGAGGTCTGTGGGCCCGTCGGGGTCGTTCTGCGGGCTCGCTGGCGGGTTCGCTTGTCCCCAGTCGATGTCCCGGTCCGCGGAGGTCCTCCTTCGGCGGCGGTTGACAGTTCGTGGACTGGTACGGAGTTTGTTCCCGTTCGGGTATGGCGGCTGATGCTGAGGCGACGATCTCCGGGTCGGTCTCTCCGGGTTGCGTGACGATCGGCGTTGGCCCGTCGTCGTTGCCCGCATCGGATTGACCTATGCTGTGCGACAGCTCGGCGATCTCCACGGCCTCTGCTTCATCGCCCCGTGGGTAGCATTGCGGTGGGGGGCTCTCGTACACCCCGCTTCCCTCCCAGGGTACCACTGCCGTCTCCGGTGCGTTCTCGTGGACCTCTTCTGGTTCGTCTGGCACGTCGTGGGCGGGGTCGCCCCCGGTGTCCCCCGTGGCCATGCTAAGGGCATAATCGTCGAGGTACGTGGGCGGGCGCCGCCACCGCCGTGGTCGTGGCCTCGCCTCGTCGTCTGACGCGGCCTCTGCGGGTGATGTCCCGGGCGTGTATGCAAGTTCGTCGCGGGGCCTGTTGGACGTGGTGTTCGTGAACACTAGGGTGCCGTATGGGCGCGGTTCGGGTCGGCTCCTAGCGGGGGTCGCTTCTGGCGAGTTGTCCTCTTCCTGGACGGCGTCGCTCTCCGGCGTACGGCGTCCGTTGTCGTCCGGAGTGGGGGGTCCTGCGTCCCCGTCTGGGTTCCTCTCCCCAGGCAGGGCGGTGATCCGGATGTCGTCCCTGTGCACCTTTTTCAGGCGCCGTCCCTCCGTGCGGACTAAGTACGTCGTCCTGCCTAGTCGTCGCCGTACTGTGTATGGCCCGCCCCAGCGCGGGGCCAGGCCCGCGCAATAGTTGCGGGGTGCGGCTGAAAGTGGGTGTAGTCGCGCGAACACCTGATCGCCGACCTGCACGGCGGGTGGAGGATGATCTGTGATTGGGGTGATCCGGTTGGCGTACCTCTCCTGCCTACGTCTTGCCTCGTCGTGCAGAGTCACCCGTCGTTGGTCGCGTTCCTCCGTCGTCTCGTCGGGGTGTGGAGTGCCGTGTGTGGCCCATTCTCCCGGTAAGGGCAGGTTGTGGCCCTGTATCATTTCGGCCGGTGTGCGGCCGGTTGCGGCGTTGGTGCGGCGTCGTACACAGAAGAGGGCGTCAGCCACGTGCAGGTCCCACTGCGTGTGGTCTGCCCCCAGCCGGATCCGGAGCTGTGCCTTCAGTTCCTGGTTCCGGCGCTCTGTCGGGTTCGCTCTCGGGTGGTAGGCGGGCGTCGTGTGGTGCTCGATCTGGTGTTCGTCGCACCAGCCCTTCCAATGTCGCCCCAGGAACTGACTGGCGTTGTCCGTCAACACCGACTGGGGGTATCCCCAACGGGATAGGAATTCCCTGGTCAGCAGGCTGATGATGGTAGGTGTGCGCACATTCCCGCGTGGATACGCCTCCGTCCACCGCGTGAAGAGGTCCGTCACGACGAGGAGGAAGCGTTTGCCGCGCGGCGTGCGGGGGTAGGGGCCCATTACGTCTAAGGCTATCGTTTGGAAGGCGGTGGTGGGTTCCCTGGGTCGCTGTTGCTCCTCGCCGTCACGCCGCCTCGCTTTCCTCGCCTGACAGACCTCGCATTCGCGCACGTACGTACGTACGTCGTACGTGACGCGGGGCCAGTGGTAGTGCCGGGTGACTTCTCGTCGTGTCTGATCGGTCCCCGGGTCTCCAGCGAGGTTGTGGTCGTGGAAGAACCGAAGGACCGCTTCTCTGGCTTCCGTCGGGACGTAGGTCCTCCAGTCTTCCTGGTGTCCGGGTGTGTGAGTCTGAATCAGGCCGTCTTGCACGCGCCACGCCTCGTGTCCGGCGGTCGCTTGCTGGCGGCGTCTTGCCGCGTCTATTGACGTTTCCTGTGCTCGACGTACCCGGTCCTGGACGTCGGCCACGGTGTTGGGTGGGTCTTCGTCCCCGTCCGCGTCGGCCGTGATTCGCGCGCATGCCGAGTCGTGCGATGCGTGTCCGTGTGGTGTGTCCGGGGGTAGAATCTCCTCCCAGTCGTCCTCGTCCGTCAGCTCTGTTCGGTCGTCGGGTTCCCGCGACAGTAAGTCGGGGAGCTGGTTCTCCGTGCCGGGAACGTGCTCGACGTCGAAGTCGAACGACTGGAGGAATAGCGCCCATCGTATGAGTTTGCCTTTCCGCCCCTGCATCGTACGCAGCCAGGTGAGGCAGCTGTTGTCCGTCCTCAGTGTGAAGCACTTCCCCTCCAGGTGGGGCCGGTACTTTTTCATGGCCCAGACTACGGCTAGGCACTCTTGCTCGTTGCTGTGATACCGGCGTTCGGCCGGTCCGAGCTTCGCGCTAGCGTAGTCGATGACCTCGCGGACCCCGTTCGGGTCCGTGTGAAAAAGCACCGCGCCCACACCGAGTGCGCTGGCGTCGGTCTGAAGGTAGAGGCGGCGTCCAGGGTCTACTCGTGTGAGGGTGTGACAGCGAGTGAAGGCGGCTTTTATTTCTTCGAAGGCGCGTTGCGCGGGTTCGCCCCAATGGTACCGTGCCCGTGGTGACAGGAGGTCGGTCAGTGGTGCGATGGTACGGGAGAAGTCGGGGATGTACCCCCTGAGCCAGTTCACCAGGCCGATAAACCGTTGGAGTTGCTTTCTCGTCCGCGGTGGTGCCGCTTCAGCGATCTTGCGCAAGTGAACGGGTTGGGGTCGGTTGCCAGCCGCGCTTACTAGGTGGCCCAGGAATTCGACCTCCTGGGTCCCGATATGACACTTGTGGTGTGCGGCCGTGAGATGGTGTGTGGCCAAGCGTTCTAGGACCAGCGCCAGGTGTCTGGCGTGGTCCTCCCACGTCTCGGAGAAGACGATCACGTCGTCGAGGTACGCGATCGCAAACCGGCCCAGGTACCCCTCCAACACTCGGGTCATCATTCCCTGGAACGTGGCCGGTGCGCACTTTAGCCCAAAAGGCATGGCGCGAAATTGAAACTTCTGCCCGTCTGGTATCGTGAACGCGGTTTTCCCCCTGTCTTCCGCCCGTATGGGCACTTGCCAGTACCCAGCCTTCAGGTCGAGCGTACTGAAGACTTTCGCGCGGCCGAGTCCGGCTACGGCGGCGTCGACGCTGATTTGAGGTGGGGGTGAGCTAATCGTGATCGAGTTTAGCGGCCGAAAATCGACGCAGAAGCGTAGCGAACCGTCTTTCTTTGGGGCTAATACGACGCAAGCATTGTAATGACTGTTGGACGGCTCGACTACCCCGTCGCGAAGCATGTCCGCCACTTGCTCCCGGATGGCCCTCTGCTCCCGGAACCCGTAGCCTCTCGGGGCCTCGTGTACTGGGTTGTCGTGGGTGGTCGGGATGTGGTGTTCGGTGATGGTGGTGCGTTTCAGTGGGTCGGCTACCGCGAAGACGTCCTGCCTTTCTGCCAACACGCGTTCCACTGCTGCTCGGTACTCGTGGGGGACGTTGTGGCGGAACTGGTCTAAGGTTACTTTCTCCCCCTGACTCTCGGGGGTAGTGCCTATGGCGTACACCGTGAGCCGCTCGCGGGTGCCAATGTAAACTCGTCTGGGTTTCATTTCGATCACCGCATCTTGTCTCGCTAACCATGGTTGGCCTAGTACTATCCCTTCGTGTAAGTCCTCTACCACTAGGGCGGTTACCGTGATGACGTCGTCCCGAATGCGTACCTCGAGTTCGGCTTGCCCCACTGTCCTTCCCGGTTGCGTGCTGGTTGCTAACCGTAACTCGGCTTGGTGGGGCTGCAGCGCGCCGGGGGGTACCAGGTGGGGGGCCACGAACACGTGGCTCGCGCCCGTGTCTACCAGGGCCGCCGTGGGTTGCCCGTTGACTTCCACTGGGATACGGAGTAGGCCGTCGCGAGGGCGGACTAGCTGGTTTATCTGCGGTGTGGCTGCTTCCGCGGCGGGTGTGGGTTGGCTCGGGTTACTCGGAGGCGCGGGTTTTACCGCCGTGCCCCCGGGTGGGCGTTTCCCGACGTGTTGGTGAAGGGTGGTGTTTGCCAGCGTGGGCAGTCGACATGCCAGTGGCGGGTACCTGCGGGGCAGCCCAACTGGCATCGCGGTAGTGGGGGTTCCTGCTGTGTCGATGACCCATCGGGCCTACCAGGTGGTGGTGCGTCCTCGATGGCTCGTCGCGGGCGGTCGGGTGGGTAGCCCCCTGCTTCCCGGTTCTGGACGCTGGCTATTCTCTGACCCATTGGGCGTCTGGCCAGGTCCCGGTCGGTGTTCGGGGGGTCGTAGTGTCGCAGTCCCCGGATGTTCCGTTCCGTGTCTATGGCTTGTCGGACGTAATCCTCGACTTCCTCTGCGCGGTAACACCGCATGAACGGTTGCAGTTCATTGTGTAGGAGGGTGGTAATGGCTGCGAGCGCGGTGGGTGGCGCGGCGCCGGGTGCTACTCGATTGAACAGTTGCATTTTCTTGGCCAGAAACTGCTCGACGGGTTCGCCGTCGCGTTGGCGTTCGCCATATAACTGTGTCGTGCATTGGACCAGTGCGTGTTCCGTGTCAAATCGGCGGTTGAATGACGTGGCAAACTCCTCCCAGGGCATGCCGAAGCGTCCCCAGATGTTCCACCATTGGCGGGCGGTCCCCTTCAGCTGTTCGCTCGCTCGCCCCGACCATTCATCGGTCGGTATTCCTTACCGTGCCAGTCTAACCTCGCAGTGTGTTAGGAAGTCTCTGGGTACTTCGTGCCCTATTCCGCTGAACTCGGGTAGTGCTAACTTCCCTGTGTAGCACGGGTTGCGTGTATGCATCCCCGTGTTTGGTCCGGTGATTGCGCTTGGTGGTGGGATGTATTTGGGTGCCAGATTGGTCCGGGCACTCGTGAGGCCCATAGTCGGTAGTATGCCTCCCAGTGTGACGTTAGCTTGTGCCTCCGTCTTAAGCGGTGCCCATGACCACGGTAATTGGGTGTGCGTCTCGCCGAGTAACGTCTCGCTCCAGGGCTTGCCCCAGGTCTGTTCGGTGACGTTGTCCCGGGTGTTCGCGCATTGGCATGTCCTGTACCACGGCAGTGATCCCGTCAATAGGTCTATTTCCCTTGGTAATAGGCAACGCGTGCACACGAGGTCTGTAGGTGGTGCCTGCATGTTGAGCTGTATGTTGTACGTTCAAGTTCGCCGTCTGTGACGGGCTGTTCGTAGTCTGGGCGCGTGTTGTAGCGCGCGGGTTTGAGATTGGCGGCGGGCAGGTGCCCGGACAGCCGCACAAAGAGGAGGCGAAAACGGTCCGCGCGGAGTGGGGGTATCGGGATGGTTGCCCGCAGCGGAGAGCGTGAAGTGGGGTGACGAGGTGGGGGTAGGTGCCCGGACAGCCGCACAAAGAGGAGGCGAAAACGGTCCGCGCGGAGTGGGGGTGGTGACGTCGCTCCGTTGCTCGCCTCGCCGTGATGACGTGCGGGGGTGGGGGTGGTTGGAGTGTCCTTTGTCCGCTCGCCTCGTCGCGCCGGTCTGTCTGGCCTTCGACCCTTCCTGTGTCCAAAATGGCCGTTTCGTGTCTCCGCTGTCGCCTGTTGGTGAATTTATTTCGAAAATGTCCAGAAGTGAAAAAAAAAAAAATTTTCACGTTATTTTCTGCCCCACGCAGCGGGCGCCAAATGCCGTCGTCCGGGGTCTCGGGCTCGAGTCCCGGTGTGGCTCCTAGTGGGAAAAGGCGGTTCTTGATCTGTGTTGTCCGGGTGGGCGCCAGACTAGCTCGTTTCTAGTCGTGAATTTGGGGTCGTGGATGTATGTGCCCCTGCGTGGCCCACTAGGGCCGGCGGCGGTGTTGCGTGAGATGATTTTAAATAAGAGACGTGGAGTTGAGGTGGTGGTGTCGTACCTTTTATTCAGAGGAGCGAGTCGTACACGATACAACACTCTACAGAGGTCCCCGGGGGGTTTTTACTTGTTATTCCGTGGTGCCTTATTGTTTGTGTTCCGCGTTACGTGGCCTCGGATGCTGTTATGTCTCAGATGTCTCACTGGGTACGTAGGTAACGTAATTTCGTAACACAAAGGCGGGACATAAAATACACTGAATTAAGGGGGCGCGTACAGGTTACGTGGCACTCGTTACTCGGGTAACGTAAGTTAGCAATACAAAATACGGGATACAAAAATACACTGAATTAAGGTGGTGCGCACAAGTTACGTGGCACTCGTTATTCGGGTAACGTACGTTAGCAATACAAAACACGGGATACAAAAATACACTGGATTAAGGGGGCGCGCACAAGTTACGTGGCACTCGTTACTCGGGTAACGTAAGTTAGCAGTACAAAATACGGGATACAAAAATACACTGAATTAAGGGGCGGGCGATTGGAGACGGCCAATCCCGTATGCAAATGTCTCGGCGCGGGTGTTGTGCCCACTGTGGTGAAACACGCACCGCAATTAAGTTTGTCCAAGTTCCCTTGCGGGTTTGTGGTCAGCGCCGTGCGCGTGACCTTAAACAAAGTTCTGTACGTTGCGGGAGACGGCCCGTGCCGTATGCTGAAGAGCAGTCCCACTGACCAAGTGTGGTGCGGGGTGTCCTTAAGTTGATGCGGCCGGATTAGGTCCTGGACCGTAAAAAGGGACCGGGTACTCACGGAGAGGTTAAGTAATAAAAGGGGTTTGGTTAATTAGTGACTATATTTACCGGACGTTACTTTCAATGTAGACAAAGGATGTTGCCTCTCCGTGGGACGTAGGTCCGCCCCGGTCCATGAGCTGCGCTGAACTGCCGAACTGGCATGGCGTCTGAGGGAGGCTCGGCCTCTCTCGCGCCAGGCATGACCTCATTACGCTAGACTCCAAACGGGTGTGTCTGGAAGAGATTTTATTGTCGCTAAAATCCTAATTTAATGTTTTAGGAGGAATGGGTACGGTTCTTCTCTTGTCTACTCAGGTTTCCGCGGCTTTGTCTTTGATTGCTGTTCGGGTCGCCTGACTCGGGTGGGCCATGGCCAGGGGTGTGTTCCGTTAGCGGGAGCGTATACTGGCGGGTGCAGGTCGGGCTCTGGGGTGGTCGTCGGCCAGACGACGTCAACTTTCAATCTTAAGGACTTAACATGTTTCTCTGCATTGTAATATTCTTATGTCGCGGCTTTTCCGTAATAAAACATTCCAAAATTACTTTTTTCCAGTCACTAACTACATTCCTCTACTTATCCTGAAAACGATGTTTCTAAAATCCTACTAGTTTCTTAGAAATTATCATTTATAGCTTACATTGCAATACCTGAGCATTTTTGCGGCTACCACCATTTTTGCTTTTCCTTGCGAGACTATGTGTGTACATGTTCTGGAGAACATAAAATTATTGTGGATGGTTGGTTTGGTTAGTATAGCTAAATTAAAAATACTGTACAGTATTTTTTTTATAGTTTCTTAGGTATTTATAATTTAAGTAGTAGGTAACTATCCTGATCAAAACAATTATCCACAATATTTGTAAGTATTTTTAATTTAGTTTGAATATTATCTAATTCCTGTCACACAACTCTATAAAAGATGATATGGAGATTTCTCATGCACATTTTTATCCTTTAATGTTGTGGTATTAAATTTTCTTGTGTGAATGACAAACTTCGATGAACTTTGAAACTATTTGGGTCTCGGAATTTTCTGGTGTGAACTGTTTGCACACTGTGGTAATTTCTAAGCAACCATTAAAAATATTTTACTTTATTTTTTAATGTACCCATACTAAACTACATATTTTTAATGTAGCTAACATATTCAAATTGTCCATTATTACATCACAAATTCATGATTATTTACACTGAACATGCACAAACGAAGCCTCAGAACAGACTGTTGTAAACGTTAGCACGCTAGGTTTGCAGATCCCGTGATTCTCCATACATACAAATGTTTACCTGGATCTGAAGCAACAAAAGGCTGTTGCTACATGAATGCACAGATATTGTTATTTAAGTTATAAATTGTGATTTCTCAGAAACCTACAGGAATTTAAAAACACAATGTTTAGGGTAAATAGAAGAATGTCATTACTGTTCAAAAACTGTATTTTCTAAATTCTATTATTTTAGTCGAGCAAAAGTCATCATATAAGAATATTACCCTCTGAATATGCAATTCAAGCTTTCATGTAGGCCTAATACAATTACAACTCTGTCTTGCATGTACATACCCCAAGGTAGGCTACCTGTGCCCCTTAATACACATCTCATTATTTTCATAGGACATGGTGGGGCATTATTCATTTCATTTAAAAATCATACGGCCAATCATTATGGTTACCTTTTTTTATAGTTTGAGGAAACTGTAGAGTAACATTATTATTTTATTTCCACTCAGCATAAATTATCTGAATAAAAATTACTATTTATTAGCTCCGGTAAATATTAAACAAGCTCACTCAAACGACCAAAGCCAATAATGATAGAAATGTAGCTGTCTCGAAAATAATGTTATATATCTTGTATCATTACATTTAGTATATTTATATTTCCAATATTGCCTAGCATTGTGTAGATTTTAATAAAGTTCGTAATAAAATACGAGCTTAAGACTGAATCCATCAAAACGTATTGACAAATACACAAGTGTTGAGGTTAGAGGTACGATACACAACAAAAACACTCCCTTCGGGCACAATAATAACGTGAATTCCGATCAATTCAGACATATTTAATTACTTATTTACTTCTACATTCTTTACTTAACACATTTATTGATATAAACTGCCGTCGTCCGGGGTCTCGGGCTCGAGTCCCGGTGTGGCTCCTAGTGGGAAAAGGCGGTTCTTGATCTGTGTTGTCCGGGTGGGCGCCAGACTAGCTCGTTTCTAGTCGTGAATTTGGGGTCGTGGATGTATGTGCCCCTGCGTGGCCCACTAGGGCCGGTGGCGGTGTTGCGTGAGATGATTTTAAATAAGAGACGTGGAGTTGAGGTGGTGGTGTCGTACCTTTTATTCAGAGGAGCGAGTCGTACACGATACAACACTCTACAGAGGTCCCCGGGGGGTTTTTACTTGTTATTCCGTGGCGCCTTATTGTTTGTGTTCCGCGTTATGTGGCCTCGGATGCTGTTATGTCTCAGACGTCTCACTGGGTACGTAGGTAACGTAATTTCGTAACACAAAGGCGGGACACAAAATACACTGAATTAAGGGGGCGCGTACAGGTTACGTGGCACTCGTTACTCGGGTAACGTAAGTTAGCAATACAAAACACGGGATACAAAAATACACTGGATTAAGGGGGCGCGCACAAGTTACGTGGCACTCGTTACTCGGGTAACGTAAGTTAGCAGTACAAAATACGGGATACAAAAATACACTGACTTAAGGGGCGGGCGATTGGAGACGGCCAATCCCGTATGCAAATGTCTCGGCGCGGGTGGTGTGCCCACTGTGGTGAAACACGCACCGCAATTAAGTTTGTCCAAGTTCCCTTGCGGGTTTGTGGTCAGCGCCGTGCGCGTGACCTTAAACAAAGTTCTGTACGTTGCGGGAGACGGCCCGTGCCGTATGCTGAAGAGCAGCCCCGTTGACCAAGTGTGGTGCGGGGTGTCCTTAAGTTGATGCGGCCGGATTAGGTCCGGGACCGAAAAAAGGGACCGGGTACTCACGGAGAGGTTAAGTAATAAAAGGGGTTTGGTTAATTAGTGGCTATAGTTACCGGACGTTACTTTCAATGTAGACAAAGGATGTTGCCTCTCCGTGGGACGTAGGTCCGCCCCGGTCCATGAGCTGCGCTGAACTGCCGAACTGGCATGGCGTCTGAGGGAGGCTCGGCCTCTCTCGCGCCAGGCGTGACCTCATTACGCTAGACTCCAAACGGGTTTGTCTGGAAGAGATTTTATTGTCGCTAAAATCCTAATTTAATGTTTTAGGAGGAATGGGTACGGTTCTTCTCTTGTCTACTCAGGTTTCCGCGGCTTTGTCTTTGATTGCTGTTCGGGTCGCCTGACTCGGGTGGGCCATGGCCAGGGGTGTGTTCCGTTAGCGGGAGCGTATACTGGCGGGTGCAGGTCGGGCTCTGGGGTGGTCGTCGGCCAGACGACGTCAAAACGAAGCCTACAATCGTCCGTGAATGCAGCAAACACAAAATATCACACATGTTAGTCGACTACTTCATTGTTTCCTATGGCAAAAACCCGTCGCGTAGCCTACAATCAGCTGATTGAGATCCCGGGATCAACAAACAACACAGCAGCTATAGCCAATGAGCTATCTATAAGTATATATGATCGAAGTTGGAAATAGTGGGAAAACACACTTGGATTTAGTTAAGAAATTTTTCTACCAACACAACACATAATTCCACGATCAAAGACAATTGCATAGACCATCAATGTCAATTTTTCGTCTCAAAATATATCTGACAACAATTAGAAATTGATAATATATGGCTTCAACTTTTTTCCATTGGTAATTGGCATAGAAAACCTCAGAACGTTTTTAAATTTTGTCATATTTCCAAAATTTATCTACGATTTCAAATTAAATTGTAAGTTAAAATCTAAATAATATCTTTAAGTACTTCATGGAAAATATTTACATGTGGACGTCGGACTGCCTGTAGCAGTTACAACCGGTCACCACCCGGCCAGTACCAACAATTACCCACTAGCGGAAAACGCCCTCTAATCAGACTGCACCAGTCAGACAAGCAATAGTGTCAACATGCAAATAACTTATTTTTTTTATTTTTTACATTTCGTTCAACTCCAGTCATGGTGTATGATTCATTATCATGTGTGTGTGTATATATATACATTATACACACAGACGTCGTCCGACCGAAGGCCACCCTAAAGCCCGACCTGCAACCGCCAGTATTCAACCCCGCTAACGGAACGCGCCCCTAGCCATGGCCCACCCGAGTCAGGCGAGCCACTAGCAACCAAGGTAGAACCCGGCCCCCTAATAAACAGATCGACATTACAGCCGACCATGTTGCAAAAACAAACACAGAATATTAAACAATATTATGTATAAATTATAAGTTGATTAACGAAAGTGCGACGTAGGAGTGCCCGGGCACTCACGTCTGTAAATACGTCGATACGTGTGTGAGTGTCCCCCTGGCGGCCTTCTGCCTAGATTAGTTAATTAACCATGTGACATAATTATTAAACCCTTGTGTTCATTATTAACCCCCACCAGAGCAGTCCGGCAAGAGACGAACAGTCGCTGGTGTGACGTATATTTAGAGGACATAATTCGTAAACATTCTAACTCCAATTTGTAGAAGGGACGAGTGATGTTAATTTAGCCTTTATAATTAATGTAGGAATTTAGCGCCCTTAAAATCTCTTATTAACGTGTCACATTAGAAACTAACGTAATGAGGTCAACCCTAGCGCGAGGGCCACCGAGCCTCGGCCGGGCGCCATGACATCACGCCAGTACAGCGTGACTCGTGGACCGGGGCGGACGCACGTCCCACAGAGAGACATCATCCATTGTCTGCATTGAACTCACTTCTGGTAATTATAGTCACTACTTCGAAACCTCTTTTTACTTATCTCTCCGTGCGTACCCGGTCCAATTTTCGGTCCAGGACTTAATCCGGCCGCATAACTTTTAAAACCCCCTGCACCACACTTGGTCTGCAGGGTAGTTTCAGCATACGGCACGGGCCGCCTCCCGAAGAACCGAACTTTAACTAAAACCAGTCGCTCCGGCGCTGACACCACCCCGTAAGGGAACTTGAGCGAATTTAGCTGCGGTCCGCGCTCCACTACAGTGGACGCGAAAACCGCCTCGAGACATTGATATACGGGATTGGCCGCCTCCAATCGCCCTCACCCCTCTTTTGAGTAACCAGGCTCAGAACCGCCTAGTGCACCGCTAATACGTAATATTGCCGTCGGCTGCGGTCTCGTGTTCGAGTCCGGGCGCGAGTTCTAGCGGGGTGGCTGGTCTGGTTAACGTTTTATGTTCCGGGAGGGCGCCAGGCTAGCTCGGTGTCTAACCAATTGGGGGGGGGGGGGGGGTCGTGGTTCGTTGCCCCAGCGTGGTCCGCTAGAACCGTCGGCGGTATTGCCTGGGAAATTACCTTAAAGAAGAATGCGTGGGATTGCCGTAGTAGCGACGTGCCTTTATTCAAGGGGTTGACGTCACACCATACAATTACTGAGCACAGACATGCCCCTGAGGGCTACTTGTCCGTTGCGAGGTGCAGGCCGGTACATGTTCAATGTTTCGTGGCACTGGTTACTCGGGTAACAGTATGCAGGCAAAGTACACTTGATGCATGAGAGGCGTGCACAGATGACGTGGCGCAAAGTTACATTAACAAAGTACACTTAATGAAAATTAGGCGCGCACAAACGACGTAGCGCAAAGTTACGTTAACAAAGTACACTTAATGAAAATTAGGCGCGCACAAATGACGTGGCGCAAAGTTACGTTAACAAAGTACACTTAATGAAAATTAGGCGCGCACAATTGACGTGGCACACAGAGTTTGCGGGTGACTGGAGTCGGCCAGTCCCGTAAGCGATTGTTTCTACGCGGGTGCCGTGCCCACTGGGGTGGTACACGCACCGCCACTAAACTTGGCGAAGTTTCCCTTGCGGGTTTGTGGTCAGCGCGAATGGCGCGTGGCCTTAAGAAAAGTTCTGTGGTTTGCGGGAGGCGGCCCGTGCCGTATGCTGAAGAGCGACCCTGCGTACCAGGTATGGTGCGGGGCGTCTTTACGTTTACGCGGTCGGATTAGGTCCTGAACCGTAAAAAACGGACCGGGCACGCACGGAGAGGTGAATAGAAAAAGGTTTGGTTTATGCTAAATGACTATATTTACCGGACGTTACTTGCGATGAAGACAATGGTTGTGGTCTCTCCGTGGGACGTAGGTCCGTCCCGGTCCGCGAGTCGAGTTGAACTGCCGAACTGGCATGGCGTCCGGTGGCGCGTCGGCCCCTGCCGCGCCAAGCTTGACCTCATTACGTTAAAAACTAAATGACTGAGTCTGGAAGAGACTTTAAGGTCGCAAAATTCGTAATTAATTGTTTGAGGGGGAATGGGTGTGGTTCGTCTCTAGTTCACTCGGATTTAGTGTGCTTTATAATAATAATGTCTGGTTTGGCCGTTCGGCTCGGTGGCTCGCTCGACTCGGGTGGGCCACGGCCAGGGGTGCGTTCCGTTAGCGGGAGAGTATACTGGCGGGTGCAGGTCGGGCTTAGGGATGGTCGTCGGTCGGACGACGTCAATATTTAGTAACTTTGTGCGACGCCTTGAATCTAGAACATTTTCTTTTGTAAACTTGTGCGACGCGCCACCGCGTAACATTCAATAAACTTGTGCAACGCACCTTCGCGTAACATTTTTTGTGAACTTGTGCCACGTCTTATTACGTAACTTTCAAACTAACTTTGTGTAATTGTGTAACTTCTGTATTGTGTGACGTCACCCTCTGTACGACGTGGCGTGTAATCAACGGTATTACACCAAACCCACAGTCGCATGAATAAACGACACACGTCATTTGTTGCATCACTTCAGCGTCTGATTAATTAACCATACGACTCCCAACCACCGCCAAGTAGGGTATTCCTCATAACCCACGCAACACCACCGACGGTCCTAGTGGGCCATGCAGGGCAACCGACCCCACGACCCACCTATCGACTAGAAACAGAGCTAGTCTGGCGCCCACCCGGAAACACTACATCGACAACCGCCATTCCCGCTAGGAGCCGCACCGGGACTCGAGCCCGAGACCCCGGACGACGACAACACACACATACACACATATACACACAGATAGGACACCAAAATCCATTGCCTAAAAATAAGTGACTGGCAGTGTACTCTAATGCACTAGGAATATGGTCAGGTAACAGGTGAAACATATTCACAAATTAACCCTTATTTTTGTGTCTTGGAATATCGGCCTTCATGTCTTATCCATTGTTATTCTATTTCCCAAATTACGCACATGCCCAGAGCTAAATTTTTCGTTGAGTTCGTCCTAATGATTGAAGTGCATATGTCGCCATTAACTCATATAATATAATCAATTTTGTGATCATAGGGGGACGTACCAAGTGTGTTGCTGTGCTAAATAAGACTTTAGGATAGCCAAACTATTCTGGAATACATTTTGTACACTTTAATTTGCCACCACACATGGTCATGTGTCCAAAACCTTGGGGTTAACTCAGTGTGGTGGATGCGAATTTCCATGAAAGGGGGTAGGCTAGTCTACAGAGCCAAACACGAGAGAGGGGTGGTTCATCGGCCTCATGTGGTACACTGAGTTCAAGGCTGTGTAGTTCGGGACCTAGTATAATTATTATTGTGGCATGCCCCTGCCCAGCTTAAGATGCCAATGCCTAGCTAGCTTGGACAGTTGAAAACACGACTACAAATAATAAAAACTGTTTGGTCAATAAACTTTAACCACACATATTTGTCGAGTCACTACACAGCCACATTGGCACATTACACACTATGAAACAATGTATTGTTAACACTTGTGACCTGATCCTGTGGCAGTCTCTTGAACCATGTGTCCCATGGACTATGCACGAGATACCATTAAATGGTCAGTCCCAGGGAGTGAGTTTTACAAATCAATAGCTGTGTAGAATGATGCAGGTTGCAGGTGTGTGCGTGACACAATTACCCGTAGATCTCGGATGGAAGGCAGCCAGTGCCATAAGTAAGTAAACCGCGCATGGGAGGGTCACCCTGCGGTTGAGCTGTAACTGAACAATGATTCGGAGCCACGGTGGTAAGTATAGACCAAGGCTCCCACTTAATTACTCACGAAACAGAACGACTCGATCGAAGTGGCAACATTGTAGGCTCTCCCTCGACACAAACCATGTGTGCTCCAGACCATGGCTAAATGCAGACAGCCAGAGATGGGGAAGGGTCGCGAGAGGGGCGGGAACATACTCTCGCGCCTATTCCATGTAAACAAAACTGAAATATTCTTATTCTCATGCTGAGTTGTACAGCATTCATTTATAATTAAATGACATTTAACATTAATTTAACAGGTTTTATGATTTATATAATTATTTATGTTATGAATAATTATTGGCTTTAAGAGTCAAATGAAAGATTGTTCGTCACTTGCTTGGATTATTCCACTTAATATTACATAATTCAACTTACCCCATGAAATAGTGTTGAAAGTGGTACCCACAAATAATGATTGTTGATTTACTATAATGCCCTGAAGAGGACTCACAAACCCTTACAGTTCAGTTCCCACTTTGGAGTTTTTCACCAGATTAAAGTGATATACACTTTCTTATGGGAGGGATTCACTGGGTCCTCCTAACCCTAGTCCATGGGCCTTGCACGGATGCGATGCGAGGGTGGGTGCTGCCAGTGGGGACAGATATTAGTGGGTTGGGGACCAAGATTAGTGATCATAGGAGTTACGATCTCAGGATCGCCCCCTTCGAGAAGTCCGGTCTCACCCTGTGATTGATTCCCCATGGCATAATTGCACCCTCACAGTACCTAAGTGTCACTTCTACCTTCGTCTCACCCATGTTGGCAGTGGCTGCTTTGACATGCATCCTGGTGACAGGTTTTCCCATGATGAGCATCCAGGGGTGGTGTGACCAGATGGTGCACCCTGGATCTCTCATGTGGAGAATGGGTGTACTTGTAGAAATTACAAATTAAATTTTTTATTCATAATTTTGTTGTTTTATTTCTTGAAACTGTCCTTTTAATGGTGATATTAATTGAATTAACTTTATTTTGCAACCATCAAGGATCGAACCATGGAAGAAAATCTAGCGAATCATACTTTACATTGATATGTGTTTTTTGATAATTATTTTGGATTTTTATCCGAATTTCTGGGACAAAATTACGAATTTTCATAATGGCTGCCATATTGGTTTACTGGAGGTCAGAAGATGACATACTTAATCCACTTTTAGGATTTTGAACATTTTTTTATTAAATAAGTAGTTTTTTATCTATATAAAAAAAATTTGTATTGATGAAGTATCGAACCACAGACAGGAGCCAATCGAATCAATCATTATTTTAACATGCCATTTTTTTTATGAATTTTGGAATTTCTTCCGAATTTTCATTTGATAAATTAAAGATTTCCAATGGCAGACAAATGTCAAGATGGCAGATGCCACAGGAATAAATTAATATTGCACAATTGCAGATAAAATAAAGCTAATATGGCCTCTAGCAGATTAAAACTATATGCCGGATCCAAGATGGTGGCCTCCGGCCAACGACAACAAAATTACCGCCATGATGTCATACCAACTGCCATAATATCTGCCTTGGCATTAGGGGTGTGAGGTCAATCTGCCTATCGCTTCCATGGAGGAAGGATCTGTCACCATTTTTAATCGAATGCCCTCGCCGGATTTGAACCTAGTGCCCTTTTATAAATTTTATTTTTAAAATTTTATTAATTAAATTTTTTTTATTGATTTTAAAATTATTTAACGATGTTATAGCTAAAACTTTTGCGAACGCCCTATTAAATAATAATTTAAATACATGTCCATGAGGTGAAATAATGGATTTTGAGATTTTTATTTTCATTTTTTCCGAAAAGCTCTTCTTCAGAATTATCAACATTACATTTCCATGTAATGCCACCTACTTAACAGTTGAACAGCTTCTGCACGAGAAAATTACAAAAAATATATATACTGGTTACAAACCTTGTGTATGAAGCATGTTGAATTTTTTCTACCTTATAAATACGAATGATTTTTTTTTTAGTACTTTAACACCACTAACGAGTATTTCTTTAATTATACTCAAAAAATAATAATGGCAGTTTTCAGAATACTGCTAGGAAAATCATTTGTGTGTACGTATCGAAACAGATCATTTAATTTTATACGTTTAAATTATAGGAGAGCAAGAATAATTGCGAATTTTTCCTGTTAAAATCGGATAAAAATTAAGGGTTTTCAAGATGGTGGCCATAAAAAAATTGCAACGATGGTATCTTTACTTTCAAAATAGCAGCCATAGCATATTATCGTCATGGTCATGACCTAAGAAGCTTAGGGCGGTTTGCTTTTAGGACTATTAAGATTATTTTAGGACATTTCAAGCCTTTGGCAATTTTGAGGAATAAAATGAGAAATTTTCTCTCAAAATAGGAATTTTGCCCTCAAAATAGGGATTTTTTTTTTTTTTTAGATTTGATGGCGGGAATCTTTCCAAAGTACTAGAAATTTTGGTGGATTTTGGCTAATGTTTGGCCAATTTTGAGTCTTGCGCAATTTGTAGAAATATTTGTGGTAAAGGTAATCCAAAATGGCCACCGTGAAGTCAGAATCCAAGAGGGCGGACACCGATCCACACCACACACTTCAACTCCTTTGGCCAGACTGTCACTTACATACATACTACTCAACAAATATTTTGTAGATTATATTTCAAAATATTATAAAATGTGCACAACCAAAAAGGAAATAGTGCCTGTTTCCACCACAAAGATTCTTTAAAATGGCGAAGAATACATGGGCGATTTAAGAGGCAATAAAATATGTGCCACTAATTAGTACAGTATTGGGCACAAAATATTGGAATTTTTAACTAAGAGTTTCTTAAATACTACCTTACATTTCCTTTCTTTTTTAATTTTCCCTACAGATATTTTATTTTAATATTTTCTACAACCCAGTCTGCTCAGTTAGTCTAGTGTTTTCACAGGTCACTGGTTGACACATTTTACACCCAGATATTGCTATAGCAGCAGTGCCTGATAAACTACACTCCTTATTGGTTGCTGGGCAGGGCCACGTGCCAGGTTTTAAAAGCACGGGCACACAGCTGGTCTCCAGTGTTCTGTTTTTAAGGCACATAATATCAGATAAGGGGGTTGCATTTCGGATTACCCCTTTTGTCTCACTTCTAAATGTCAGCTTGGTTCACATGCTGCGTAGTGCTTTTAAGGATGTATCGGCTGACAAAGGATTGCTTGTGCTGCATAATGGCTACAAAATTAGCACTTTGCCTACCCACCCCCCAACATCTACGGTCCCCGTGCGTAGCCTGCTATCTCTCTCCTTCCCAAGGCTTACACTTAGCATACTTATACTGTGCCTTAGCTCCTCCTTATGTCGTCCTGCCATTCCCTGCTATAGTGTTTGAATGTCGGATGGTCGCTGAGGGCTCCAATTAGCATAACATATGAGCCCTGCAAGCCAGTTCACAGCTTTAGCTGAGACTCGACCAGAACATGATGTCGCCACGTGGCTGACAGGGAGCAGAGGTAATCGACAGAGGTCCCTCTGGCTGCTGCAGCAACTGGAGATGCTGATTTAATGTTGGACACACTACTTACGAAATCAGTATAAGGCCATTTCTGGTATGATGGCTTTTATTGACCTAGGGTCATCGTACATGACACTATGTACGGAATGGCTTGTTCTATGCCTAATGCCGGGGCTTGACATGGCATGTGGCTGGGGTTATGCTCATGTAAGCTACCAGCAGCGAATGACTGCAATGTTGACTCTTGAGGGCCTTCTGACCTTTGGTCAAATGTTAATGGTATGGGCATCTGCGACATCCTGCCTCGGGTTGGAAGAGTGTATATCCATAACATCATTATGCAAAGCTGTATCTATGCACATTTACCCAGCACACTTATGTTACACAATGAATATGACAAAAGCCACTCCAGTGTAGACGATGATCCTGTAATAAGCATGATTATCTTAATGACATGCTGCCATAATTATTATTAATGGCATATGGGCCAGAAAAGGGGGGTCCCGAAAGTCCTCGAATCATTTTAATTGCAAATTAAAGTTTATGCACTTATCACGTAACATGAGGGTACGGTACAGGCGAAAGAGAAGTCATCTGTACGACATAAGTTCATATGTGCGCCCTGGCACACAGCAATGCAGAATGTTGAAAAGTTCCTGGCGTGGTCGATGAGTTCAGGTCGGCCAAAGAACAACTGCGGAGCCTGAAGGAAAACAATTCGGAAACTTTATTTATTGCTGCTACCTGCTGGTTGAAGATAAAGGTTGAAGGACTCTGCGGCGCGACACGAAGCTACCCCTGTAGAGGTGTGATGATGAACAAACTCAAGGCTGTGGTTTCCGCGTGCTACCACCAGCCCAATTCCTGCGGAAGTATGCAGTGTGCAAAGGATAGCTCAAGCCGTGCTTTCCTCCTTGTCGTTCTTATCCAGGGAATTTTCATTATTTATTATAGAGCTCAAGCACTGAAGACAATGTCTACCTACTTGTTGGTTATAACAAGAATTAATACATAAAAGTTACAAATATTCCTGAGACATGTGCCCCGCCTCACGTGAGTTTAACCGTTATTTTTTATTAACGTTGTTTATATTCTTATTTATTTATTCTTATTTATGTTATTTATATTCTTTTGGGTAATTAATTTGCACAGAGACGCGGGGGCAAATATTTATTACACTCGTACCACGCATTAGACCCTTTGGCTGGGTTGCAGTACCTGAGTGAGCACAAGTGATGGTTGGCAATGGTCAGTACTTTTTTGGAAGAGTTGGTAGCAAGTGTCGTGTGACGCATAGTGTGAGTGCGCTGCCGGCGGCTGTGACATCAATGACTGACACCGAGACGAGTGTGTGGGCCGGCGCGCAGCAGTTAAGGCTGGGGTGCCATCCGCGACGGGAGTGAATGCCCGGGAGGACGGGAGCGAGTTACTGGACAGCGAGTGTGGTCGCTGAGGACGAGGCGGAAGCAGTCGTGTGCGAGGCGCACGCGACCCAGACGGCATCAAGCACACCCAACGGGCCCTGAGCTGGGGCCTTTGGACAACTGCAAACCACGGGACATTCAAGTAAGGTCGTCGCCATTTGCCCACCCCTCGACTCGTCTTTAACGCACTCCTATGCAACATAACGAGTCGCCTAGATGTTTGAAAAACTGTACTGATTGAGCGTCGCCTCTGTAAGATTTGGTCCGCGATTTAGTGATATTTCTACATTGACTTTAATGTTTGCGGAGTTGATTAGCTGCAAGATTAGCTTTCACGAACAACGTAATTATGAAAACTCATAATTCTAAAGACTGGAAGTTTTGTTTAAATCATATAATTACTCCACTTCAGCTTTTTTCGTTAATAACGAACTCAACCCATTTAACACCGGTTGCTGTGCACGCTTCGTGCGTCACTACGTGTAACCTGCGCACCCAACAAGTAAACTTGCAATAGACAATCAAAGGCATTTCAGACTTTGCATTTCCGTAAAAGAATCTTGGTGCGAGTGCAACCCACGGACTTGGACTCTATCTTTGAACGTACTGTAATATCTTTGTTTTTTGTTTTTTTTTGTGTGACTGTTGTAAATTATTTTGTATTCAGATGTGTAAGATCAGGGGTGTAAAACCACTGCTTTTTATGAAGTCGAGCTTTTTGTTTGAAAATAAATGTATCGCAGTCGGAATCCAAGAACAAGTCATTGAAAGTTGTTTGTACACCCTGTAGGGCCTAACGTTGCGCGAATTATTCTCATAATATTCTCCGCTAATGTTTGTTTTACTCTGCTTGTTTGCGTGGGTGTATACAGCATGTTTAATTGGTCGATTTTTTGTGAGATTACATCTGGTCTACACCCAATATTTAAGTTGAGGCCCACCACGTGGGGTGGTTTAAAGCTTCATTTCCTTGTCTAATGCTGCTCGGGCGACAATCGATATGCCGGAGGGCGACTGACGTTCGTTGCGTTGCACTCGGCTACACTTACTCGCGTTTGGGACGACCGTACCTTATTTATTGGGGCATTCCACCCTTAACTTACCAAATTTAAAAAATGGCTCCAGCTCGACCAACTTCTATTTTGTTTAAATTTGACAGAATGCTTTCAGATGACTTAAAGTAAGCTGTGCAAAAATTTTATGGCTTAACTCAAGTGGTTACATCACCAGAGCATATTGTGTGGATGGCTGTGTACAGCACAGAAGAGATTTTTTTTTCTTAACCTAACTACAACTAAGTGCATTTGGGAGGGGTCCGGGTTAGGGAGGGACCTAAGTGCGTCTCAGGCCGAAGCCTATACGCCTAGTTATGCTGGGATTAATCATGCAGGGAGAGGGTCGCATGCATCGTGTGCTTAGGAGGGGATAGGCCAGCCATGGCAGCGATTGGCGCCATGTCTAACTCCCCTCACTATTAACTCTAGACTAAACTACTAGATAAGTTGGACCCAGGTAAAACCTGCACAGACACAGGGAAAACCCTGGGCACTTTCATGCAGGATGCCAAATTTCATGCATTAATTTCAGTCAGGTTAAATACGGGAGAAAGAAGGATGATTCAGGATGAAGAGTTGGTCAGAGCAGAAAGAATCTACCATGCGGGGTTTGGGCGCTTGGACTTAATGTCCGCATTGTTTGTTGTTCTGCAGTTCTGGATCTTCTGACTAGGGACGCAAGCACCCCTGGTGGTGGCTGGCCACACCGGGCCACCCACTCCGCCTCCAGTAGCACCTAAACTAAAAGAAGAAAATTAGAACACCTTACTTACTAAAGATACACAAACAGAACATGTTTCACTATGTGTACGCTCTGCTAGTGCGGAGTGTAGGCTACATTATTTAAGATATTTTAAAGCTAATAACTTAATATGAATTAAACGATTATATTTTTGGTATTATATTTGATTTTGTTTTTATTATTTTTAATGTTTCTCTCTTAGCCTAATATATTATATTACTTTATGTAGTATCTTAATATCTACGCAATTAACTATAGTGGTAGAACTGCCAACATATATAGTCACAGGCGAATGGGAACAGAGCACTCGTATTATTGTTTTAAATATTCAAAATTTTAAGTAGCCATGGCCTTCGGCAGTGCTACCCATCTGAAAGTCTGAAAGCAGCATTCCACATGTATCGGCATCCCCAGCACTGACAATCCGGGCAAACACGTATCGCAGGACACGACTTCTACCACTAATTTTAAATTATATCGTCGCGACGCACCACAGGCCTACCATGCCCGGCAGCAAGCAGCATGCCACTCGTATCAGGTATCAGCATCCCGAGCTCGATCGGTGTTTACTTTCACTGAATGCGAGGGCAGAGGGCAGGTTCAATGCAGTGCGACACTCTTAGTCGCTACGTTTGGTACCCTAACTATTTATTATTGTAATTAAGTATAAATTAACTTGAAGTTACATTGTGATTCACAAAGAGTATTTTCATTGGCCGGACGTGTCGGCCAACCACAGCGCAGCTACGGGGGCCTGTGAGCCAGGATTGAAATCGGCATTTTATATTTCCGATGCAAATCCGGATCTTTGTCGCCAAGGGAGGAAACAAACGGATTTTCACTTAATTTACATTTATCATAGAATTTCTGAGTAGTTCTAACATAATAATCCTTTAATAATTCGAGTTTTAGCTCCCTATGCATAGCCCTGACGGGACAATACACAGGTGCTTCAGTCGCAATACGAATGCTCTTGTTCTGTATTCTCTGTAGCTTTTTCAGATGGGATTCTGCTGATGTTGCCCACACTGGTGCCGCATAGGTAATAATGGATTTAATTAGCGCGTTACCTATATATGGTTAATCCGTTTTTAACTGAGCTACCTCGTCGTCGACTCATGACTGGATAGTGTGTCATTAATCTCGTGAATGCCGCCTTTCTTTTTGTTTCTATATGATCGCGCCATAGTAATTTACGATCCATATGTACGCCTAAATATTTAACTACGTTTTTGTGCGGTATTTCTGCATTGAATAGGGTTAATTGTGGCCTATTTGCTAGTGACGGGAGATTTTTTCGCGTAAAAAACAATGGCATCGGACTTTGTAGGATTAACTTTAATTCGCCATTTCGTGCACCAATTTTCTAGTGATTTTAACGCGGTTTGAAGCCTTTCTGTTGCAAGATTTAAGTTGCGTGACCTACTAAACAATACTGTAGGTATCGTCGGCGTATAGGCCAAACTGTACTAGGCGATGTTCAGGTTTAGGAATGTCGTGTATGTAAAAGTTAAATAAAACGGGCCCCAGTATGCTACCTTGCGGGACGCCTGCTCTGATTCGTTTCTCGTCTGACAGTGCCCCCTCTGTCGTGACTCTGAACGAGCGATTGGCTAAATACGAGGCTAATAATTTTATATAGCAGTCGGGGAAATCGGCTTGGTATAGTTTATAGATTAAGCTTGCGTGGAAGACTCTATCAAAAGCTTTCTCTACATCTAGAAACGTTGCTACATTATAACTGTTCCATGTAAACGCTGTTACTATGTATTTCTTCCGTCATGCGTACTAGTTGTTGCGTAGTGGAGTGCGCGCTGCGAAATCCGAATTGTTCATTCGGCAATATGTTGCGTTCTTTAATATGAGTATCGAGTCGTTGCAAAATTATGTACTCAGCTACCTTTGACATTATACTTAATAAGCTAATTGGCCGATAGTTTTGTAGCATTGTTTTATTTTTACCAGGCTTATGAAATACAATTACGTTTGCCTGTTTCCATTGTGAAGAGAAATATTTCAATTTAAACATGGCATTTATTAATTCAGCTAAGTACCTACTCTAGAATTTCATCAGGCAGTTTCTTAAGGACAATTGCCTGTATGCCATCTATTCCCGGAGCTTTACGCGGTTTCATACGTTTAATAGCCTGCTTAACTTCCTGCGATTGAGTTAGGTAAGGCTCTGAAGTTATAGGCTGATTTAGTTTTATTCTTTATTCCCTATATATCATTGCATTAAATATTGGGTCGCAGGGCTCGATATTAGGTTTAAAAGCTTCTTCTAATGTGTCCGCGAATGCCTGTGATTTATCTATCGGTGTATAAGCGACTCCAGTGTGGGTTTTTAATGGAGCAATTTTATCCGTCTTGTGGAGGAACCGCTTTGTCATACGCCAGGCGCTACCATCTTGCACCTGGAGCTGGGAGACTTTCGCCTCCCATTGGCTGTCCCTCCACAGAGTTATCTCATCGGAAATTATTCTTTGTAATTCATTAATACGCGCTTTAATGTCACGTTGTGTACGCCTAGTATGTTCGCGCCTCAGTCTACTTTTCTGTGACATTAAGTCCCTTATGTATGCCGGCAGCTCTCCCTGCTTAAACTTAACCTCCTTTTCTGGGATGCACGAGTTTATTGCAGTTTGTATATTTACTGTGAGTTATGTTACTGCTGTTTCAATACTTTCTTTAGTTTCTAGGTTGGCAGCACCGGCTGCGGGCACGTTATCTAATATATGCGTCTGAAAGCCTCGCCAGTCAGTTTTTTTATAGTCTTTGATTTTTCTCGGCGGATTGGTGTCAGTGTCCGCGTCATCGAATATTAAGTGTACTGGGAAGTGGTCAGACGACATTTCATGGACGACTCTGAGTTCGAATCCCGTTTGGACTCTCTTATTTAAAACAATATCTAGTATGTCGGGGTTTTGCCTTAGTGCTCAGCTATCGTGCGTGGGCTCTGAGGGAGCATAAACTTGATAAGTTTTATTAGACTCATGCCGTTGCAGCAGGAAGCCATTGGCTGTGTTGCTCCGACAGTTCCAATCCTTATGCTTGGCATTAATATCGCCAACTGCTAAAAATGCAGGAGCTGAGCCATATAATATGTCCAGCTCATTCAAAGTGAGAGACCTACCCGGCCGTGCATACATGGAAATAAGTACTATGTGTTGTTTGTTGATTTTAATATTTATTGCAACAGTTTCTAATTCATTAAATGCAGGTAAATAAAACTCTGTGTGCCTAATGCTTCTATGGACCACAAAGACCACCCCTCCGCTTCTGGTGTTACGGTCGCGCCTGTAAACATTATAGTTTAATATCGTTAATCTGTCTGTTGGTATTAAGCAAGTCTCATTGATGGCCGCGATTTTAATATTATATTTTAGTAAATGATCTGTAAACTCGATTATTTTGTTTCTAATTCCTCGTGCATTCCAGTAGAGGATGGTACCTAAACTACTGTCTACAGGAATAGTGTTCGCGACAGGACCTAAATTAGGGGTGTGCGGCATTGAAGCTGGCCGCTGGTGTCTGCATGAAGCCCATGGTGGCTTGTATCTTTTCCTCAAGGGACATGGCCGCGTCGCACCAGATGGCCATGAGTTGGCACATCGGCTCAAGGGCCTGGGACAGGTTTGGGTCCTCAATAAATGTTTTGGACTGGCCCACGACCTTTAGAAATGCCTTAGGGTCGAGACCTGGCTTACGAGTGGAGCTGGGCTGCAGCGGAGCAGTTGGCAACACTGCAGGCGCTGACTCGATCTGCATTCTAGTGTCCTCGTGCTCGTGATTCACCCGGGGCGCCACTGGGATTGGCTTCGTGCGTGGTGCGATGGGGGGAGGCGGGGCAGGCTGTTCCTGCCTTGGAGAAGGCTGTTCCTCCGGGCCCCTCTTCCCCTTTCCATTTTTATGTCCCAAATGGTGTTTTTTCGGGGCTCTCTGGGGCTGTGGCTGCCCTCTGGGCCTCCAAGAGTTGGCCACAACAGGGTATTCCAACTCGTACCTGTCGTCCAGCACCGAGTACTGGTTGGGGCTTTGCCACTGTTGAGGAGCAGGGCAGCTGGGGCCGCGCCATACCTGTCTGGGGGGCTGCGGCTGGGGCTGGGGCCAGCTTGTTGTCACTGAAAGTGTGTTTGCGCCGCAGCTGCAGCTCGCTTGTTTTCGCGAATTGCGCGCTTTGACTGCAGCTCCCTTTCCTTGCGTTCCTGCTGCGGGAGATAACGCCAGTTTTCACGCTTGCAAACCTGACACCCTCTGTAGTTGGCGCAGTGCGGGCCGTTGCAGCTCGCGCACTTTGCCTTGTTCCTGTCCCCTCCCTCGGGGCAATTCTCTGTTTTAAGGCCCTTGCTGCACCAGCGGCACACAGGGGATGCTTTGCAGCCTTTCGTGGGATGCCCAAAACTGCATGGGACCTTTCGGGTGGCGGTAGTCCTCGACACGAATGCTGAGGTTACAGAATGTTTTTATGGCGTAAATCCTATCTAAGTTTACGGCCTTCGGGAGATCGACCACAAGTTTATTTATTGGCCGCCTGGTTTGCCTGCTGTATAGGAACCAGTAGTTCTGTTCGGGCAGGCCCATTTTTACGAACTCTGCCTGGATAAAATCTTTGTCAATGCTGCTGTGCACCCGACAAAAGACGAATCTATTAGGGATCTCGTCTGGCTGCAGTAGAACAGAGTGCTGCGCACCTGCCTGCTCTAATGCCTGTACTGCACGATGGTAGTCCTCTATCGTGGCAGTGTGGACCATTAATTGGTCGTGGCCTCGACTTACGCACGTCCATGTCGTATGGAGAGCTGCGTCCAGTGCAGCTTTGATGACCGGGTAGCTGTGGCCTTGGTCTACAAATACAAACAGGGGTTTTACCTGAGGGGCAGGGATTGTGCCTGTATTTGCACTCGCAGTCGGCTTGCTGGCTGAGGCGCCACCCTGTCGCCGCGGTTGTTTACGCGCACAATCAGCGTGCTGGCGCGCAATGGCGGTTTTTTGTAGAGGGGGGGGGGGGGGGACGCAGTCTGTCGCGGTTTTCCCCTGTTTTCACCTCCTTGCTCGAGATAGTGATGAATCCGTCATCGCTTCTCATCTCTGCCTCGTCCTCACTCGGCAAGGGCACATAAATTCCCTCCTGTCATCTCTTTGTACAGTAGACATCCTACCACACACTCGCACCCACTGACCAACAAACCTGAAATTAATCGAGGTTTGCGGCTAGGCTGTAGGGGCAGCTACGCCCCGGGCGTTTTGTGTGCTTACATTCTTAACCTATATTCTCTACTAGCTGCCCGACCCGGCTTCGCATGGCTATACTAATGGAAAAAAATTAAGCCACATCTTCTATTTACAGTAATGGTAAATAAAAAAAAATTCAGTGAAAATTTATTACAATGCTGTATAATGCACCGGAGAGAAAATGAATAGCACCGATGGTTTCCCGACTCGTGCACGCAACGTACAACTGATGTACCCGTACTTCGCTACGGCAGTCTACAGGCAGATCACTCTTGCGCCGCTCATTATACATGCCCCTCCTTGTGGGTACGCCACTGCCGCGCGATGCCCGTTGCTATGGAGACGCAGAAGGCATGAACAATGCAAAATCCTGTTCTCATGCAGACAAAGTACCCACTGTTGCCTGGTTTTAACCACCCATGGGATCTAATTTTCGGAAAATGTCATCCTGCGTAACATAAGGAACATTACTGTGAAGTTTCAAGTCTGTAAAATATATATACTTGAAAAAAAGGGCAATAAAAAAACAAATTAAACACAGAGAGAGGAAAAAAAAACAATAGTTTAGGTTTGCTATTTAAAATGATAAAAAGTATTTAAATACTAATTGAACTCTTATGAGGGTACTGATTGCTTCGTTGTTAATATCACACGGGTGTTTTTTACTTGTATGGGAAAATTAAGAATGATAAGGCATCTAGTGCGTGGCAACAATGTTAATAGGCAATAGGAAAAAAACTTCTAGCGCCTGCGGCATTGTCAACACACACTTTGTACGTGTACTGCATTTTGTATCTAACCCCCTCCAACGCATTTGATTCTAAATTGGACTTTTAGTAAGGATCCCTAATGTAATTGATAATATAGCCTTCCTCGATAAATGTACTATCCAACACAGAAATAATTTTTCAAATCGGAACAGTGGTTCCTGAGATTAGCGCGTTCAAACAAACAAACAAACTGTTCAGCTTTATAATATTAGTATAGATACCACCTCAGGCCTGTGTACAAGTACACAGGCTATACTAGTTCGCGGAGCTCCTCTTCTCACGTCCGTCCGCCGTCTCCTCGCACAGAAGAGATGTATGCATGTTCTGTCAAGTTTGATGTCCTACAGCTGGGCACACAAGCAGGACAACGTGCTGAATTTTGGCATTCTAGATCATCTTTTTGAGTAGAATGCCGAAATGCCTTATTTGAAAAACTGGTTGTAGTTTATTTTTACAGTTGTCTTCTGAAGTTACCGAAAAACCTCAACTTAATTATTTTTTATAATTTTACTTCCTATTTTTAATGTTAAATATATTTTTATTAATGTCATTTTTTTAATATTGACTTAAAATTATGACTAAAAATAAAAAATGTGAAAGTTTAATCTTTTTGGAACAAAAATCTAAAATGTGTACCCTTTAACTTCATTGTGATTAGTTTCATTGGAAAAAGCTAGTTTTAAAATTTATGGATATTTTCATTCCATTGTGGATCATGTACCTAGAGGCCTGCAGAAACACTTTGAAGATGCTATAGATATAATCGTTATTGCTAGATGTGTGTTTAAATTTTAATCTCTGTTCAGCTGCAGACTGACCCATAGTAGATGATTCCATAGAAGGAAGGCTCTAAAGAGTCTGGGTTTCATCTGTGTAAACTAAATTATTTTCTGCTTCTTGTGTGTGGCCTATTTTAACTGGTGTGGGGGAGAGACAGCAAGAAAAGTGAAGGACATGCAGAAAATAGCTTCCCCTTCACTCTGATTTCAGAGGGAATGAGGCAGCTATAATTTGCATGCCCTCGTGAGCTTTACATTTTGGTGGATTGTATACACACAGACTGTATTCCTGATAATCCAACATTTACTTATAATCTGAGCCGTAATTTATAAAACTTGGAAAATCCAATTTCGGTCCAATTTTGTTTTCGATATGCTTTTCTTTTCTTAAAATATGGAGTATTTAGCATTTCTGTATCTAAAATGTTTTATATCTAACCAAATTGAAACACGATCATTCGTCATCTTCGAAAAATACTGTCGATTTTGTTTCACATTTTCTGGGAGAGACATTTCTCCATGTTACTAAATGTAGCTAGTATTCCATTCTCTTATTTTAGTTTTCTAGCTTTTCGTACCATGTTCTCGGAAAGATTAAAATCTTCCATTGTCTGTTTTATGGACCAAGGGACCTATTCTTGACGCTGTCGAAATAATTCCGCTAGCAGTTTCATCCCGATAGACAGATGAATGTATATTCTATAGCGACTATCGGAATTGACATTTCGGGTTGCTGAAAAGTCTCTATGGAAGTGTGGCAACATTGCATTTAGTGTTGACATCACTGGTAAAAGGCCAATTACATTGAGGGAAGGACCATGTCTCTTGAAAATGTGTTAATTTTTTCATTATGTTCATATCTTTTCTCTAGTTCATGGATGTGGAAATTTGTGTTAAATACACAAGTAATAATTTAAAATTAGTTGTAAAGTTACGCCTGAGAAACATATTTAGTGACTTATAAAAAAATATGCAGGGAAAAATATTATTGAACAATGCAATGGTCAACTTTATTTCTTGTGGGAAAAAGTACTACGAAACACAAATATTTACCCAAATGTTTACAGATTCATATGTTTTTTATTATTCAAACAATTATTTTCATTTAAAAAGACACCCTTTTTTAGTCTATAGTTTCTGCTTAATTGGCTCTAACTCGCATAATGTTTTTGTGTATAGTTTGAGTTGAAAATAAATTTTATGAATATTTCTTGGTTCAGCAAATCATTTATGAATGTGTACATTAAAAATTTTATAATCACTTCAAGTTATTACAAAATTATAGCTTTTATGGACAATTTCTTGGCAATTATTTTGGGGAGGGATTTTGAAATTGTAAACAATCTGTGTATTTATTAAGCAATCTTTCAGTAAATATATTTTCTGTCATTATTTATTTAACAATACGTTCTGGGATTTTATTGGTGTTTGGTGTATGTTGTTTTTGATGTTATTTTCTGCATGGCAGGAATGAGGAATGTTGTTTAGATTTTCAAGATAGGGAGGGGTAAAAAGGGTAACCCTTACTTTCACAATCAATTGTAATTAAGCAAAATTAATATATAAATGGACTCATTTAGAGTGCATTTCAATCCCCGAATAGATGTACGTTTTTACGAATAAATGTGCGTTGTGTATATAAGCCTACCACTTTAGTCCTGATCCAATCAAAACATGGCACTTTTTTTTGTTGCAATATTTAGTGTAAAAAATGCATTTCGTTATACGGAAACAATGTAATAGTACTGATCACAAAACACAACAAATATTTATCAAAATTCTATACAGCATTTTTTTTTTGCTATCATAACTAACACACGAAATGTAGCGAATTTTAATGGTTGTACTAGCACTCGTGATGCAATTTTTGAATGCAGTAAATTGTACATATTCTTAAACACATCGCATTATCAGTTTGTATAAGTAATGTTTTTGTTTCCTTTAAGAATAAATTAAATTTCAATCAAATAACGTACGACTCGGCGACAGCCTCCTTACAGTATAACGTCGCGTATTTTTATCTGAATATACATCACATAATATAACGAGGTGAATAAGTTATTGCTGGTTTTAAATGTAGTTAACCTAATATAACTACCCATCCGCACTTTTTTTTTACAAAACTTAAATGTAGCTAACCTAACTTAACCAACCATCCACACAGAGCTTTCATTTTCAACAAATCAAAGTTACAAAGAACAACATACTTTCAAATCTCTATCGGAATTTATTGTGATTCTGCCAGCAAAGGAGGTGCCGGAATAATTCCGACAGTTTGTGACGTCATTCCGATACTTAATTCCACCAGCAAAGGTTCAAGAATAGTGTTTAGCAAATCTCAGTCGGAATCATGTCATTCTGCTAGCGGAATTATTCCGACAGCGTCAAGAATAGGCTCCCAGCTTGCTGGTTCTAAAGTCAGAATTTGGATTTGTTCTTTTGCTATTGTTTGATATCTATCAATTGTTCTGAGATAAGTTGGTTGTAATTTAGGACAATTTGCACGTAGTTTACTTGGACCAGGTTCCATCAAATTGTAATCAAGCTTACATTCAGCAGCTATTTACTATTATTATTTCACGCTAACAACAAACACAAAAACCCTAATACACGCAATATGAAAACTCTACAAACCATCTGGCACCGGGGAAAAGATTACGTATTGAACTAAACTACTTGGCATGCAGCCTTAAACTTAATTAACGCCACGTGGGCGGGACTAATTGTGGACCCCGAAAGTCCTCGGTTCGAATTAACTAAAAAGAGTTCTTTGTTGGGTTTCGCCTAACCGGCAGCCCTGCACGGGCGAAGCTGTGAACGTCTCGGCGACGGAATACTAATCATTGAAGACTGGATCGCAACACGCGCCCAGACAAAGTACAATATTACATAGAATGCACAGAGTCCCTCACGGGCGGGCGTACAGACCGTCCGCGGGGCCGGGTGCACAAGGATTTGCTGTGATGAATGCAGGGAAACAGAGGCTGATGCGCGACTGCCCTGCTTCCAGGGAGACGAAGAACTGCCGAGGCTGTGGACTCGGCTCGCTGCCCCAGCTCGCTTCCCGCGGAAACCTGCCGTGTGCCAAAGAGTAATGAAAGCCTAGACTGTACCAACTTGCAAGGCGCCGTTCAGTCTGGAGATTTCTGGGGTCGTCGCCTCGGGGGATGGACGAGGCTAACACCACTGGGTCGGGGACCCTTGTGACGTAACACGCTGCTTCTTAGTGCTTTCACGCGCCAGCTCTTAGCCAATGGGAGAGGGGTAGTGCTACAGGCATGCGCGGCGATATCGTAACGACTGCTTAGCGACTAGCCTGGAGAGCTAGGAGAGGTTGGATAGGCCTCCACCGGACCACGGGTCTTCTGAGTGATTGAGGAATCCCAGAAGGAAGTGGAAGGTCGGGGTTGTCGCCAGAAGTTCTGTAACCAAGGGTCAGGGTGCAGACAACTGCATGGTTAGCTAAGCTTGATTGCGATTGGAAGGACTGCCTCTCCTTCTGGAAGTCACAGCAGCCACATCCGATCCAAAGCTCTGGTTGGGGCTGTGATTTGTGATCTGGTTGTACACAGCCAGCCCTAATAGGGTGTAAGGGTTATTACAGTGGGATGGGGTTGGCTGGAGTGTGGGGAGCCTAAGGTCGGCTCCTCTCACATAGGAACGCCCCGGCAGGGAAATCTTTCACAGGGAGGATGACCCTAGTGCGCGAATGGTGAACTTAGCTGCAGTCTCTTAAAGAAACTGGTTGTAAAGGCGCACATATCGGGACCCGGGAGTGTCCATCACACGCAGGCGAAGATAGCCCGAATACAAGCTTAGCGACGGAAGGCCTGGCGACCGAGGAGATACCAGCGAGGGTGACCCGCGAGAGAGTCTCAAGAGCCTTTGCGGCAGCCAGTCGGGTGCGCCGGGTGACCATTCGGGACGGAGTTGCGGTGCGGCGTGGATACTGGAGAACAGAGAATAGCAAGCCACTGTCGGGCCAAGCTCCGGTGGCGTAGTGGCACACCCAGTATGCCCCCCTAACAAACCCTGAAATATTTTCCTTCCCCCCCCCCTATTTCCTTATCGTGAGTTTACCAAACTTACTAAAGTATTATTTTACTGCGGTGCTATAGACAATAGGACTTTTTGAAACACAAATAAAATGTACTAAATATTTCAATTCTAAATGTACTAAAATTGTATTATAAAATTGAATTTGGCTCTCCCCTGAATCATTCTGGTTTGCCCTTTGTGGTGTACCTGTTGGAAGTGTTATTAATTTGCAGACCATTGAACTGTGTATTCTTTATTGAATTTAAGATTTATATACTAGTTAATAAATAAACATTATAATTTATTAATTGGGCTACCATTCACGAACCCGTTTTTCCATATCGTAATAATTTGGTAATTCTATAACCAAAAACCTGCACTCTCCTTTTAAGCATAATTATAATGCTAACGGAATTTTAAAGTTATACATGTTTAATTAATATGATATGACTGTAACTCCTACTTACCACTATACTTACATATATTACTATAAACAATTTAAAAGTTATACATATTTTATAAAAAGTTATGCTTATAACCTACTATCCTTGTAAGCAGGGGCGCAACAACTAAATTTCAAAAGGGGGGGGGGGGGGCAATATACCTTTTTATAAAGAATCATCGATCCCCCCTATTGAAGCGGGGTCCTACCCCGGGAAAATTTGTATTTCAAAGTAGTAAATGGTGCTATTTAAGCAGTTTTATTATCTAAGAATTGATTACACAGCACTTTCTTTGCCCCCACTTCAAGGTTTCAGAGGGGGGGGGATACCCTTGCCCCCCCTGTTGTTGCGCCCCTGCTTGTAAGCATACTTATATTACTATAAAAAATTAAAAAAGTTATATGTACTTCATAAACAAGGTATATCTATTTCACACGATGGTGGAGGATGCTCAGCGCTTTCGACACATTTTTCTTGGCGCGCCCTATGCACTAGGCAACGAGTCCTAGCCAATGAAAAGCCAATCCAAGATAGCGCTTCTTAGCGGGGACTCTTGCACTAAATATAGAGCCGCTCTCTGTCTATTAATTTTTGAAATTTAAATGTAGTGCTTTTTAGCAGACGACACGCCATTTAAGATGGCCGACTGAAGTTCCCTCTGGAAGCTTGTGCTAAAATTAAATATGGTACCCTTTGGAAGCTTGTCCTAGGATTGAAAATGGGGGCCTCCGGGAAACTATTTTAAAATTTAAACGTGATTCTCCCGACCGAACATCACTCTAGCAGTATTGCCTTAAAGACGTTAACATTAGTTAGTAACCCTAGACTTGCGTGGCCCTGAGCCGTTTGCTTTTGAAGGGCTCTATTTTGACAAGGGGCCTTATTGGCAAGTAGAAGAGGGGGGAGAGGTATGGAATATCCCCCTCTCCGCCAAACACGGACTCTTTAAAACAACGTTTTTAAGCCAACCTCGAACCTTTCGACAGTTGTTTTGCTAGTTTATATTAAGAAATTAACTTATTTTTTCCTAATAAATTATACTTGGGTTAGTTTTACAAATGCAAATAATCAAATCCCGGTCAGTCACGTCATTAAATCAAGCAATAAATTTTTAAAGTTATCTTAATACTACGAAATTATGAAAACTCAATTGAAAAATAAACGTTTTCACCCGTACTACGAATTGCATGCTAGTAAAAATTGAATGGTTCTTTTTCCTCAATAATGACCTTATTTTCCACCGAAATCTAGACAAACGGGAAAAAGGAAAATGATATGGGCTCGCGCGGGGTTACATGGAGGAATTCATCTGGTCGCTGCTGCAGCTGATTGTTCCACCACACATCCGTCTTCAATGTTTACGATAATTCATTGTGGCTGCGCGCTTATCGGAGGCGTGCCACTGTTCTGTGGCGACGTACCGCAGTTTCGGGGCGCCGTGCGGTGGACGAGGCAAGCCCGTCCGACTGCACAGTGTCAGATGGCTGGGACGCAGCGGGCGGCGAGCGAGCTGGGACCTGCAGCGGCGGGCTGGGGCGGCGGCCTCGCGGCGGGCCTGGCCGCGCTGCTCGTCTCTGCCGCGCTGCTGGCGGTGTGGCTCGAGCTGGCAACCCTGCAGTGGGAGGTGCACACGCTGCGCGGTCGCCTGCAGGTGCTGGAGAACACCTGCCTCCTGCGCGCGCAGCTCGGCGCTCTTTCTCAGGCGGTGAGTGGGCACCATGGCCTCCACGTTCGATCACGGGCCCTGGACCCAGGATCGGAGACGGGCTCCCACCCCCCACGCTACATTATGATTGCATGGTTCTTTCTTACCTACACTCTTTTTAGAATATTATTTAACCTTGAAAATACAGGTTACTATTTTATAAGTCCAAACTAAGCTTTATTTATAAAATTATTTTCCTTTAAAATAACCACAGCGAGTAAGTATATTTATTTCACACACTGAGATAAAAATAAACGGGGCTGGGCCGGGGGTCCACACAGCCCCACCCTTGTGGGGGCCATGGGGGGCACCGTCCTTGACCCTCGCCACAGGACGTTCCTTAGGTCCGTTCTACAATGACACGGAAACATAGACGGATCTCCCAGAACATTTCACTAGGTACCGCGTCTCTGCTCCTTACACAATGCACGGAAAAGTAACATAAGGCAACCACTGATACCTATTTCGAAATATTAATTTGATATAAAAATTTTATGCTTTGATGTTTTAGCACATAATTTACATATATAATAAAAATAAACGACAAAGTAATAATATAACACTAGATATTATTGTGCTTGAAACAATTTTAAACATATTTAGAACGTATACAAACATGGCTACCACCGCAGCCAAATACTCGGATTCTCTTGGTCGCACGGAGCAACGTAAACGAGCTTATCCGTACGGGTCCGTCTCCGTTTACGTAATCCGTCGCTTTTTCCGTGTCATTGTAGAACAGCCTTAAACGTCATGTTATGTGCTTTTCCCAATACTGAAATTTGGTTGGGCTTGATGGCACTCCGCCCTGTTGTGACGCATGTTCAGTGACGCCTAAGGTTACGAAATGTCCAACTATTATCTTAGGGCCGGCAGACTGTCAGCAGCAGGTCAACAAGGGGCACGTGATTCGTAATCTCTTGTGACGTACGTCAATCAGATTTGCACTGGTTGTGGGTTGGCGCATCGAAAGATGTATTTCTTACAGGGTTGTAGTGGTGGCGGAGCGGAGCGGAGCATCCGCTCCGCCACTGCTCTTGAGGCAGGAGCGGAAGCTCCACCACTGTTTTGGTGGGGGGGGGGGGGGGGGGGGAATAATTATATATATGTGATAAACGTTCTAAACAAATGATTGTTGATGTGCGCGCGTGTACTTTTTTTATCTCTTGTCCCGTAATTTACTGTGCTCTTTACTGAATATCTCTATAGATTTATTGATTGCTGTGTTACGATTCGTAACTTACGAATATGTAAAGCTGGCATTGTGCGTGCGCGGTTGCACTTAAACATCGAGTTAAACTTCCTATTATTTTACCGCATTATATACCGAGGCTTCGCTTGCAACGTGCAGCTGGTCGTGGTATTAAAAGAGAAAAACAAAACTGCAAGCAAAAGATCCCACGATCTTTTATTTTGTGCGTGACTTTTTTTCCCCTCCATTTTTAAGGATATTTTTGAGGAGGAGGCAGGAGGTTGGCAGGCACACCATGCGCGTGCGCACTGCGCAGTGAAATGAGTTGACGTAGCTCTGAGTTATTCAGTTACAAGGCAGCTGCAAAACTAAACACCGCATCTGTGCGACACCGACACTGGCTACATTCCTGGTTCAGTTTTGTTTTCTATTCCGTTAATTTGCGCGTATTTGTGTGTGCTGTGCGTTATAGTTTTTTATGGCCATGTTACTAGCAAATAATTTATTGTTTTTAGTCAGTGAACTACCTACACAGCATGAGGAAGACAGTTGTTTTGAAAATTGAACATTATTAGCAATTTATCTACAGTAATAATGGAACAAAAACCGAAACAAAAAACGTTTACCTCTGTCATTTCTCGGGTCACCCCTGTTACTAGTTGTGTTGGTGCTTCAAATATCTCCACTGCTGGTGTTGATACGTGTATCTCAGGCACCTCGGTTCAGTATATTTAACTCAATGACTTGCCTAGAGTTCAGTTAATTATTACGGATCTAACAGATCAGATCAGCTTATATCACTACGTAAAAAAATAATCGAACACAAGCAATCTAATGCTCACCTTATAGCACAGACAATTGTTGAAACATCTCACAAACAATCAATTGAAAATGTTTGTGAATCTATGAGTAAAGCTCAGCATGATCCAACAAAAGCAACATTTTGATCAGCTTATTACATTGCGCAAAATGACCGACCTTACAGTGACCATTTGGGTTTAATTGAACTTCAGAAGCTAAATGGGGTAAAATTTGGTGTTGGTTTACAGTCTCGATATAGTGCTGTTGAAATTATAGAGCATATTTCAAAAGAAATGAAGGAACGGATTATTAGACAAATTAAGGGTGTGTCTGGGAAAATATCAATTATAATTGATGAGTCGACCAGCCTAAGTTCAAAATCTATGTTAATAGTTTATTTGAGATGTGAAATAAGCAAAGAACAACCACCCTCTTGTTTATTTTTAGATCTAGTAGAACTTTCTAATCAAAAGTCTGAGACAATTTTTCAAAGTTTATTAAGCTGTCTTGATAAACACGGGTTTAATAGTGAATACCTCAAACAACATTTGGTAGGATTTACAAGTGACGGTGCTAGTGTTATGCTTGGGAAACACTCTGGAGTAGCTCAGAAATTTCTATCCCAGAATCCAAATATTATAATTTGGCATTGTATGAATCACTGATTTGAGTTAGCATTAGCCGATTCTGTTGATGAAGTAGCAGGTGTGAATCATTTCCACATATTTATGGACAAATTATATACTTTGTACAGTAGGTCCCCAATGAATCAACGCCAATTAGCTGAGTGCGCTGCAGAGCTCGGCCAAGTAATTAATAAAATCGGCCGTATTTTATCAACCAGGTGGGTGGCCAGTTCGTTCCGAACAGTTTCAGCGGTATGGTTTGGATACAGCTCTTTATTCAGCCATTTTTCAAAAGCCAAAGTAGATATGAGTAAATCTTCAACTGAAAGAAGCTTATTGAAGCGATTTTCATCCAAGCAGTTTTTACTTGATTTGGCCATAATGTATGACATTTTAGCAGAACTAGCCATTCTTTCTGAGAATCTACAAAATAGAAATGCTTCTATTGTCTATGCAGACAAACTAATTAAGCGATGCATTTGCTTCATTGAATCTCTCAAAGAGAAGCCTGGCACTCGAATTTTAGAGGCCCAAATTGCGATCAAGAAAGGACAGTTTTGTTCCATATCATTAACCGATAACACGAAAATGACATCCATTAACTAGCAACAACTATTGTCTAGTGTAGCAAATAACCTAAAAAAGAGGCTGTTTACAACCATGTCTAGCCATGAGTCAACGTCAGCGTCATCCGAGACTGTTACAAAGAACGTTCAATATGAAATTCTGTTGAATCAAATAAAAGTTCTTGACTGTGATCAATGGCCAGCCGATTTGCCTGTAGGGTATGGCGAAGAGGATATACAGAATCTTTGTACACGATTCCAACTTAATTCAGCCAAGATAAAAAATGCTTACTGGGATTATCTTGACCATAGTCGCTGTATTCCCAGAGAACTAAATGTGTTAATGAACTGCACAAAACTGATTGCGTGTAGTTCAGCTGAGTACGAAAGGGGGTTCAGTTTGATGAACATCATTGTATCTCCTACCAGAAACAGACTTTTAATACCACATGTATCATCACTAATGTTCATCAAACTGCATGGACCCTCCCTCAAAGACTGGAACCCTGAGCCTTACAGTTCAACGTGGCTGAGATCGCACCGTTCAGCAGATGATACGAGAACCCACGTAGCAAAAAGGCAACACCAAGATACTGAAAAAAATGTTTTTGCTGATTTATTGTAAACAGTGTTGAATACTTAACTTGAATTGCAGACATTTTGTACAATGCCATGTAGCAAGGTTACAGTTTTGTAATATAATGTATGACAATGTCTCTTAATGTACCAATTGTGTCCTTTTTGTGTCTATGTATTGTAAAAACATGTAAGGGTATTATTTGTATTTTCCAAAAAGTGAAATTAATAGACATGAAACCAGCCGATATTTGTTAAATTAATACCTCCATATAAGTTTATGTTAACAAAATCTTTTTGTTATTTCTGCCAGTAAAATTGCTTATATAGCTTCAATTAGCACCTGGAAATTCAAAATTTCCCGGGGGAGGACCCCCGGACCCCACCGCTTTCATTAGCAGGATGGGTGAACCAAAGAGTCTTAAATACAAAGAGCTCCGGCACTGTAAAATTTGGAACTACACCACTGATTTCTTAGTTATTGAGGTAAAGCCCGCAGGTAAAACATACGCAAGTAAAAAATGTTAGTTCATGAAAGCAACGAATATCTACAGTAAATGAATATAAGTAGCCTGAGTATAACATAGCGTATTAAATTTAATATCAGTTGCACGTCGTCCATTTGCCAGAACAGTATTCATTGCAGCATAGAAACAAGTTGGGAGCAGCTGTCGTCACCGTTCAATTATAGCAGGACCTTCAGATTAAAATGAAATTTCTAGAAGGGGTCATTCCATGTCAAATCAACACACCCATTTTTCCTCACCATCTCAGGTTTTGATGAAATTTTGAACAGATGTTACCTCCATACAGACTAACAAAAATATAAAATTTTAGAATGATATATCCATCCGTTTTGAAAATATTGTTTTGTAAATTTTCGAAAAAAAACACTCAAAATCGCACGACAGGCATATTTTAAAATTACCATAACTCTTCTCCAAATTAAGTTAGAAAGGTGAGATAGGTGTCATTTTGCAGCATTGGTTATGACCTTTCATGTGATATGTAACACAATAATGTCTAGGGAAAAAAAATTTCAAAAAAAAATTTTAAAATTTAAATTTAAAATTATGGAAAAAGTGCATTTTTAATTTTTTTCAAAAAATTCTATAATTTTTTTTGTACAAATATTAAATTGTCTACAAAGTTTCAAAGTGGAGAGTTAATGGGTTCATAGTAAAATTAATTGAAAACAAAGGCCCTTTTTGTCAAACCTCAGGTTAAATGTTGGCAGCAAAGGAAAGCATAAAAGAATACAGTAAAATCTTGTAATATACACAAAAAATCAGACAATTATATTCTGTACACTTGAAGTATCTTAAACTGAACAATTTTTTAATTAACTTTTACAGGGAATTTAATTTAAAATGAGAAATACTTTATGCTGAAGTACAATATACTATGCAAGTTTCCCCTGCACAATAATTTAAAATGAGAAATAAATTGAAGAAAGGAAATTAGCATTCACATGTTCGCTTGCAATTTTCAATTACCATACTTGAAAAATTCCTCATTGGTTTTTAAAGTGTCATTTTCAGATAGCACATAAATTCTTCCAGTTGGTGTCACAGGATTTACTGTACATAACACATATGTGAGAGGAATCCATAATACATCTGGTTTCCCTGGATAAGAAAAGGATGGTGATGGTCCAGCAGGGTGGAGAAATGTTACTTTCACTTCATCAATTTCTTCGGTTTTCTCCATAACATAAGCTTGTCATATACAACTGCAGTATAGCCCTTTACGTCTCCTATTTGCGGTTTGTCTAGTGATCTTGTAACAGTTACTTGTGATGAATGTGTAGCTCCAGAAAATATTTTCACAGTAATTTTTGATGTGCTTGAGTCAACAGGTATAAATGCATGATATTGCTGAGTTCCTTGGATGGTAATTGCCTGATTGAAACGATCTTTTAAAAATATTTCTGACTCTATGTAATCCTCTTGTGTAGTGAAAGTGAAATTAATACCAGAAATATTTTCTACTGCCCATTCATAAAGCTGGAAAATCTGGTTTTCGTAGGGCCGTTGCAAGCTAGCTTTAGCTGCTAATCTGTTAACCGTACCTCCAACTCCATCGCAAGGCCCTTTACCGTGAGCAGTGGCAGAAAAATGCCATTCAGCTGATATGTTGAAGTCTTGCTTGTGAAAACACAAATTGATGAAATTTTTCGTATTTTTATATTGGGCAGCAGACCCATCTGAAAAGTAAAAGAACTTATGAGGAACATTTTTAAATCTGTGAAATCTGCTGATGATTTCTGCAGTGTGTCTAAATTGCAACGGTCAACTGAAATCCACTGCCGAAATGTGATCTTTCGTAGCAGGTGCTCTTCAAATGACTTCTCAAGGACGGTCCGTATTGCTGCAGTACCAGGACAATATGTCCAATGTCCAATATTGCAATCTATTGTTGGTGGATTGCATACCATTTTTGGTAGGCAATGTTTGTAGGTTTTGAATTCTCCATTTGTTAAATCACGTAATCTTGCATTTTCAATCATCAATTTGACATTTTGATGGATTGTACATACACACACTGCATGTGTCCCACTAGAACCCGCTAACATACAATGCTTTGGATGAAGCTCTGCAAATTTTGAAAAACCTATTTTAATATTTGGAAATTTATCCTTGAATAAAGTGTATCCCTCTTTCAGATTGCACAACATAAGACTTTTTGATATTTTTGATTTATTTTTATTAGGTTCAGTGACTGTTATGTAGTCTTTAACACCAGACATCGCTCTACTGACTTCATCATTTTCATAAAATAAATGGACAGCTCCAACTACATCTTCTGAGAGGTGTTTGTCTAGTTTGGGGTTAGGACTTTCTAACATTCCTTTTTCAGCCAAGAGTTTTTTTTTTATTGTCGTACCATGTAGTTTGGCGCATCAAACTCTCGCATTATTTTTCTAACTCCCCAATTTGGTGGTAAACAGGTTAATATCATTAACTTCTTGCTCCTACTAGTAGAACTCAAGAAATTGGCTTTGAGGTTTTGCAAAACTGATTCCTCTAAATCTTCACCATCATCCTCAGAGAAATTATCTGGCAACTCAAAAAGTTTCCTTTTGATTGTGGAGTTAATTGTTTTAATTTTTCTGGTTGCATAACTTTTTGATTTGAATTTTTTCCTATTAATGGGAGATTCTCCTAGCCCTTGTAGTGAAATATTTAATGAACCAATCACCTCTGAGGATGCAGAAAAAATGGGATCTTTATCAGAATCTGAACTTGATTCGTTATTCTGGTGAGTAGAAGAAGAAGAAGCAGCAGCAGTTTGTAATGTTGTAATTTCTATTCTACAGCTATCACAAATTTTTGCTCCCTTTGGCAATCCAGAAAACAAACTACACATCCAACTAGTAACATTCCTTAATTTTCTTTTTTCCCTAATGTTGTGATTGCTTTTTTTTAATGGATTAGAACACTGTAACTTCAAAAATGATTCACTGAGGGCCATTTCTTACCGTAAACTGCCCACCTTTTCATAGGGTTTCAGTCACTATCATGATTAACACATTACCTTTTTAAAAATAAATATCAACATTCTCAATTCAAAATGCATAAACTCCACTAATAATATAAATCAAATGGTCAATTTTTATATAGGGGTAGCACTGATACTTGTACTAACAACTTTGATACTACATCATAACAATACAGACTCCTAGCATAAACTAGCTGAAACCACTACTGTACAGTACTCTGAAAGAGCTAGGGGGGAATCCCAGGGCAAAGCAAGGGTATCACAGAGCTAAGGGAATCCCAAGGCAATGCAAGGAGAATCCCAAAGTAAGGGGAATCTCAAAGCTAGGGAAATCCCAAAGCAAATTGAGGGGAATCCCCAGTAGCTGGATGCTTGTCTGAACTAATCTTTGAAATCCTGTATCAGAGACAAGCAAAGTGTAGCACTATAATTAATCACAATTGTGTTATTAGTGATTTTTAATCAATTCTATGTGTTTATACTTTCAACATAACTTATTATAATTATAAAAATGGTTAAATATCATAATTGGGTAAAGTAAAGTATAAATATGGTCACGATTACCAATTAATTTTACTACGAACCCATTGAAATCCTGTATCAGAGACAAGCAAAGTGTAGCACTAGAATTAATCACAATTGTGTTATTAGTGATTTTTAATCAATTCTATGTGTTTATACTTTCAACATAACTTATTATAACTATAAAAATGGTTAAATATCATAATTGGGTAAAGTAAAGTATAAATATGGTCACAATTACCAATTAATTTTACTACGAACCCATTAACTCTCCGCTTTGAAACTTTGTAGACAATTTAATATTTGTACAAAAAATTAAAAATGCACTTTTTCCAAAATTTTAAATTTAAATTTTAAAAATTATTTTGAAAATTATTTTTTTCTAGACATTATTGTGTTACATATCACATGAAAGGCCATACCAAATTCTGCAAAATGACACATGTCTCACCTTTCTAACGTAATTTGGAGAAGAGTTATGGTAATTTTAAAATATGCCTGTCGTGCGTTTTTGAGTGTTTTTTCGAAAATTTACAAAGCAATATTTTCAAAACGGATGGATATATCATTCTAAAATTTTATGTTTTGTTAGTCTGTAAGGAGGTAACATCTGTGCAAAATTTCATCAAAATCTGAGATGGTGAGGTAAAATTTCTTATTAAAAGTGTGTTGATTTGACATGGAATGACCCGAAGAACAAGCACTAATAAGTTATATATATGTATATATGTATGAATATATATGTATGTATCTATATATGGTGTGTGTGTGTGTGTGTACGCGCACATACAGTTAAACCTCAAGAGACCATAATTTTGTCAATTTACAATAACGAGGTTTGTAATAACCAAGCTATTACAAAATTTAATCCCAATTTATATATATAATTTTTGAATAAAATTCAGTTAAGCTTAAAACTTGCACACAAATTTACACCGCATCCAAAGTAATTATTTTAGGTATTGTAAAATAATACAATAATCTGATTGTTACACCTGTGGCTTAAAAAAATATTTTATATTGTATCGAACTTAAAGGGAAATTCAAGACAGAGGTATAAAGTAAAGTTTTAGAAATTACCTACAAAAAAGACATAACTACCATTATTTTGGAAGAATAATATTTATAAGATGTTTCTTCTACCTAAAATTAACCAAAACAATGGCATCACTATTATTTTAATTGAACCTTCACATTGTTTCTTTACAGTAATCTTGGATATTTGTATTAAGGGTGTATGACCCGTTCCAGGTCATGATTTTAGATTTATATTAATCACTGATCAACTTTTAGACATTTTCAATCGTTTAACTTTCACGAAATGAAAAATATATATAGTTGCATACTTTTTGCATAATTAGCTGCCAAAGTTACATTTTTAACCTTTTTGGGTTGTACAAATAACGAGAATTTAATTTATTGCAGAACTGAAACTTTTTAGGATCAACTGCAATGCCACTGCCTACTTCAAGAAATGGTTTGCATTTATATCACAAAAACTCATTTAATGTTTCTTGGCTGTCAAGATCATACAAATTTTGAGAATTGCTAATGTAATTTCTAGGGACTGTGAATGCACTTTGTATTAATGAGAGTTTTGTATTACCATGGTTTTATGAGGTTTCTGTGAGTACCTATCTTACAAAAAAATAATGAGAACTTAACACATTTTGTGGATAGTCTTGGCCTAAAACATTTTCGTGATAGCTCACCATATTTAATGATATCATGCACGACCTCTTTTCGTCTGCACAGACAGCAAGGACTGTCCACATAAGTGCAGCTGTCGGAATAGAGATTGAATTTCTGACTCGTTTTAAATGCCGCGTGTAGGGCCAGTAAAATTTACCGAGAGACTAGATATGCTTTCAAACTAAAGTAAGGAAAATTCTAAGCTAAACTTTGAATAGTTATCAAATGAGGAAATAGAAGTTTAAAATCGGGACCAGCTATAATATTTTCGCTTAGACCCAATGTACATTAAATAAATGTAAATGAAATATAACTACTTAGGCTCTAAAGTAAAACTTATACTTTGCAAAGAAGTTAGTAATTGCAGGTATGACACTGTAAACATGCTCTACGTATGTAAGTAGAACATATATATCTTAATGGGTGCACTTATTAGTAGCTATATTAAAAAGCAAATCATTTGTGCATCCATAATCAGTACTATTTTATAGTAATATACTGGACCTGGATTTCAAGAAGGAAGGAAATAACGCTTGAAAACGTGTTCGTATCATTTTATTCTTATGGATTTAATATAAATAGTTTTGATTTTAGAGAACGTAGGCTATATAAAAAAGTTTAATATGAATTAAATAATGGTAGTAAGTTCTACTTTAAAAAGGTTAAAAAAAAAATTACATCACATGCTTGCAAAATACGGTTGTTATTGCAGTAAGTTAGGTAAGAATGATTACAGTTTGAGTTTGGTTTGCCAGACTCACCATGGAATAACTAACTTGAATGTTTGCGGAAATCAGCATTCAAAAATCCCGCCAAGAAATAATGTGCTTCATGAAAAAGTCTCCTGGGGAAACATTTTTTTTCTTTTCGTCTCTCTAAGCCTGTATTCATTTAGTTTTATTTATAGCTTTTTGAGTTAGCAAACTATCGACGGCCAATGTAAATCCAATTATTCTATACACATATGAATTAATTAAGCTCGTAAATTATGTTTATGAGTAGGGGCATGCAGATTTCGCGAAAATATTTCGAGACTAGCTGAAAGTTAAAACACTGTATCATCGTCTGTGTTTCGTGTTGGGTGAGTTTCTCCCAGATACATATCGATTGTAACAACACCAATCACAGTGATTCCGTGCGGAAGTAAACGTGTCCTGAGTGGCTCAGTCAAATAAGGCAACGACTTCTCTTGCAGACGGTCGCCAATCACAAGGAAGAAACCACAGTTGCGGGTATACCTTGTTGCAATCTAATAGGCGTTCGGATATTTTCGCGAAAAATGCCTGCCCCTATTTATGAGTTATTTTAATTATTTAATGAAAACTGTCCATTACGTTTGTTTGAATATTTGTGTTGAATTCACTAAGTCGAACTTAGCACTAATAAAGGCCCCGAATATAAAGCCAGAAATTTGTTAAGGCAGAGTTGTTCCTGAAAAAAATATTCATAATTTTTAAAAATGATTTTGTACTGTGAAACGAAAACTTAAAGCGCAGTTACATCTAAGTTCTCTTGAAAGGAAAGAGCTACGTGGCTCTATCTGTCGTGCTGATCAACTAGAATTGTCGGAATTATGCTGTAAGCACGAGTTCTCTTTAACCGTCGTTATTTCCTCTGATTTAATATAGCCCTTTATCACTGCAGGTCGGAGGGCAAGTGGGGCACCAGCTTGGAAAGTCACGAGGAAAAACGTAACAAGTCTTTCAGGAAAAGCGATACTTTTCTTTTTGTTATTTTCTTCGAAAATGATTATATGTATCCATCGTCTCAAAATGTTCAAAACCGTCAGATATTCAAGTATAAACGTGTTATTGTTCATCTCACGAATGAGATGGTAAATTTACAACAGTTTAATATTAGTCATTCCACGCAAATCAAATTGCTCCATTAAATTAAATAAAAAAACTTTGTTTTTAAAAGAACTAGGTGAGCCAACCACTTACCAGTATTTTTCTTAAAAACTATGAAAGAATATTCATGTGCAAAACTAAAATGTCGATAAAGTTACTTGTCAGTGATACACACACACACACACACACACACACACACACATATATATATATATGTATATATGTATATATATATATATATATATATATATATATAGAGAGAGAGAGAGAGAGAGAGAGAGAGAGTAATAATAAAAGTGACGAGGCGTTGGATTGTACGATTGTCCCTAGACGTAAAATAAAATGGAGGAAACGGAACTAAGTACCCCAAGGAAATCTATATGCCAGCGGCAACACGCAAAATTTTTCCAAATAGGCCTAAGCGGAAACCTAATTTAAGATCTCTAGGCATCGCACCTGAATTGCCACGGTGGAAGTTACGTGTTATTGCATCACCGTGGCGTCACTATATTCCAGTGAAATATTGGGCATTATTATTTCGACATTCTTCGAAAAAAAAATTTATCAAACTTAAAATTTTTTCATTACATACTGAAGAATTTTGTTAAAATTATAAGGAGATATTCTAGTGGAAATCTAAGCTTTAATTGAAGCGTTCAAGTAGGTATAGAACCTATATTTTGTCCGACTCCAGGTTCAAGGTTGTGAAGTCAGTCCAGCATCTTGGATTTTGACGTCACAGCGGCCATCTTGGATGACCGTGACCTTGAGATATGACTGTAAGATGATTCCTAGGGTGTACTACGATATTTACCCAACGACCCTTAAAAATTTTTACTAAAAAATGTTAATAATTTACTTTTAAAAAAATGTATTTTATACATCATGGACTTTGGAGATCTGGGATAAATCATGTCAAGGGAAATTTAATATATATTTTAAAATCATTCATCCACACTATCTACCAGGAAACTGACCCTAACCACTTGACCAATAACTATATATTATTTCGAAATTATGACGTCATGGCGGCCAAATTGGATCCGCTATTTTGTTTTCTCTGCTAGAGTGTTCACCCGCTATATTGGTATAATTTTTACTCACTTGAGTGCAATAATATCAATCACTAGATCATCAGTTCTATCATCCATCATCTCGCGGCAATCTTGTTGAACATCTTGGCCGCCATCATGAAAATCTTTGACTTACAACTCAAAAAAAATCCTCACACAGTCACAAAAGTTCCTTATTTTGAGGGGAAAATTCCCGTTTTAAAAGAAAATTTCCCGCTTTAATCCACAAAATTGTTGGAGATATATTTTTCGTCAGGGAGGGGCAATTTTGTCAAAGAGGGCCAATTTTACTCAAATTTATCCCATTTTCCTTAGAGGTCTCGTCTGCGGTCATGACCATGACCAACAACTTGAATGTCTTAAATTTTGAACTTAAAATTTTCGAAGAATTTACAAAAATAATAAAAAATAAAAAATACCAAAATTTTGATTACTTAATCGATTGCGGTTCTCAGATCAATCTCCGGTAAGAGTAAACATGTCATTTGTGTATAAAAATTAAAAAAAATATATATTTTAACTTCTTAAAAATTAATATAATAAATGTAATTTGTACGCCATTGACTTTGGAGACTTGTATTCAATACCGCCGAGGTCAGTTAAAAAAGGTTCAACATCCTTCCACAATATTTACTAGGCAACTGACACCCACCACTTTGACCAAAGATGTGTGTGTGTGTGTATATATACACACACACACACACACACACCTCTCGTCAGTGTAATTTCATGGCAGCCAGCTTGTATCCGCCATTTTGTTTTCGTCTGCTAGAGTGAGTGCTCCTGCCATATTGGTTTATTAATTGGCTTCTAGAGTACAGTTGTGTCAATCATGACTGTCGTATTGCCCGTCATATTGTCGACCACATTTAGGAACACTTTATTGAAAATCTTTAATTATTTAGCAAGAAATTAAGAAATAATTACAAAAATTTTTAAAAATTACTAATTAATATATGGATTAATTCTATCCATTTCCATTCTCGGTCCGGTCGCAGGCAGTACAGAGTTAATTATATTGACTCATTAGTAGAGACCCGTGAAATTCGCGGGTTCATTTCGTGTTATGCTAAAATTCAAATAATTATACCTAAGTTTTGCTTCTGTCATTGGTTCACTGTTAATCTGGAGGACTGAGGGCCAATTAGAGACCCTCACTCATAGAAGTGTCGAATCACAGGCCACCCAGTCGAGACGACTCACAAGTCAGCAGCCAATTAACAGTTGGCATTTGCCCGAGTGTGTAGAGGATATTTGAGTCTATCCTGGAGGTCATTGAACCCGCGAATTTTACGGGTCTCTACTCATTAGGCAACAGTCTAGGTTTCAGGTACAATAAATAAAAAAAATATCAATATCACATGAAAGAGCTGGACAGAGGAGAAAGGTGGTGGCACACATACCAAGCGCTAGTCACTCATGTGGTGAGGCAGGGACGTTGCCATACAAAGGTTTGTGGAGTCCGGATCCCTCCCTTACAGGATTTGAGAGAAAAATACACAAGCGAAGACAGGATAAGAAAATGATAGCAACCTTGCTGCAGACATTATGTTTGAAGGATTTTTGTAGTTACTGGGCAAAGAATAACGTATTTCCTCTCCATTATAGCCTGACGTGCCTCATGCACAGAAGCGGCAGGAACTGTGTTTTCATGTAGTTCTTTATTTAATGCCGGTTCGCACCCGTGTGATTGTAAATATTTATTTCACGCAAAATTGACATGTCTTTCGTGTATTTACTAACATTAATTAATATGTATTTATGACTTATTTTAAATCACCAAACGTTTGTTTTAAGAACCAAGTATTGAAATAATTAAATATGAACCAAAAACACAATTTCTCAGTTCACTTTTCGCAAGCGAAATCATTACTTAAAATTCTAAGTGTGAACGTTGGCTTTCTAAAGGTCTAATATTCCTAGGAATTTTAATGTAACAGTCAAATTTCTTTTAAATTTCAATCAAAAAGAAGACCTAATTATTCAAAACTTTATAATGGTTCCCGGAACCCCTCCTTCACAAAATCCTTGGGTGGGGGTCGTGTTTCGATTCCTACCTCAAGCATAACAGCAACTTTGTTCTCGAATCGTTAAGATATATTTTTTTACAAATACATATGAAAATAAAAGTAAACACGCATAACTAGTCAAAGTGCCTAATTTCAAGATTGTTGATCTCAAAGTCAAAAAATTCTCAATGCTAAAGCCACATGCTGGCCAAACAAGGCCTGCCTAGCTTCGGGCAGGGAGACTTTGACCCGCGCTCCAGTGTTGCAAGATTGCAGATACGTCGTGGCGACCAGCTGTCCACGTAGAAACCTTTTTGGAATGTTAACCCGTTACATGTAAAATACTTGTTGGAATATCTTGAAAGTATGAAAACCGGAATGAGAATTAAAAACTAGCCATCAAAGACATTACTTGCGACCGAAAAAAATCGTATGGCCTATTCCAGAGTCGAACCTATGCCATATGCCACAAAAAGGCGTTGCTACGAAAATTAGAAACAACAAATGGAGCAAGACTCCTCATGGTCTAACACACGTGATGCTCGAGCTCAATATGCCGAAGTCCCAAGTGTTATAATTCAAGTGCAAACACATATTAAATTTTTATTGAGATTTTGACGTGATTACTCTTATAAATTTACTAACGCCAGTTGCACGCACGAAAAATTGTCACGTTCCGCCTGAGCCGAGCGTGCAAGAACCGGCCAACCACCGTGCGAGAAAATCTTCTATAATATCAAACAGGTTAAGGCGGGCTTTTTAACTAAATATTCGTGATTATATTTAAACAAATTATTTAAATTAAATTTGCGAAAACTGTAAATAATATTTGAAAATTAATAAGTATGCAATTTTTCATCAATGTTTTCTTATGACGTTATCACGTAAAATTATCGTCCGTAAACCGACTTTACAGACAACACCCCTTTTTTTCATATTTATTTAGATAGCCTTATTAATCACTCTCACTGCCAAACAAGGACTCTAAACCAGATACCTGTCCTGCTAAATAATTATGTTAATGCCACTATACCTACCATGGTGTAAATATACGGTGCTCCTTATGACTTCTGGAGTGCCAAAAACATACATAAAGTCAAAGCATATTCAAATCAAGAGAAAACAAAAAATTAGATTTAAAAAATAATAAAATAAAAAAAAATACAAGATAATTTCTGTCAGCTCGTAACCTTCTCCTTTGTTCGGCAAGAATAGAGTCTAGCACAAGCCAGAATTTTTTTTAGTATTGTTATTTTTTAAATATAATTTTTTGTGATTCACAAGACTTGATTTAGCAAAACGTGCATTGTTTTTCTGTGTGCTCCCAGTTATTACTGTCAATTTTTTATTGGTTTTCTCCAAGTGCTCCTGATTATTCATGCCAATATTTAATTGTTTTTCTTCGTGTGATCCTGATTATTCTTGACGAGACTTCTGCTGATATTCTCCAAGAGCTTCTGGTAATTCCTGAGAAAACAATCCCTGCGCATGTAATTTTTTTTTTCGTAAGAGGACATACAATTTTATTCAAAGTTTCGTTCAGTTACCAAATCAGCACTTACAATAATATTTTAAGGAGGATTTCAATCAAACCGATTAATTTCCAGACAATTACCTTACCTTAAACAACTGAGAAACACTATGAGGTGGATTCCAAACAAACAAAAAAGATTTATTACTCGGTCGATTACAATGCCTTGAGACAGTTGAAAAACACTGACATGCAAAGCGAATTTCCTTCTCCTTGATGTCTAGCGAAGCCTTCCTTCTCTTGCGACTGTGAGAGTGCATACTGCATCCCACATAAAAAAAAAATAATATTTATCTCAACAGAACATGTGACGACATGATGAATTAACTCTCGCTGTCAAATGAAGCTATTTTAGACAGTTGGAGCCTTGAAAAACTTGTAGCCTCGTAGCCTTGTAGCCTCATAGACTCTTAGCCTCATAGCTCAATTTCCTCGTAGCCATGTAGCTTTGTAGCCAAGTAGCCATGCAGCCTCGCAGCAATGTAGCTTCGTAGCCAAGTAGCCTCATATCCATGCCTTCGTAACCAAGTACCTTTGTAGCCTCGTAGAATTTTAGCCTTGTAACCTAATATTCTTGTAGTCTTGTAGTCTTGTAGCCTTGCAGCCATGAAGCCTCGTAGCCATGTAGTTTCATAGATATGTAGCTTCGTAGCCGAGTGGCCTTGTAGCCATGTAGCTTCGTATCAAGTAGACAAATGTCGCTGGAGCACTTAGGCCAAAGACAGTTGGAGATGTATCCTATTATATCCTGCGACCGATCTTATCCTACTGATGGGATCGTATTCTACCAAGTTGAATGTTCGTTTCAATGTACATCCATTCCGTTAAATGTGCTTCCTTTCTTCAGTGTGGTTCTAATTGTGCTTCATTGATTGAATGTGCTTCTAAATGTGCTGTCTTTTTTGATTGTGCTTCCAAATTAGCTTCCTTTTTGTTGAATGTGCTCCTTTTTTAAAATGTGGTTTTGACTTGCATATTATTCAGCGGCCGCGGGTTTATAAGCAGACCATACGACAGGAATTTTAGTCCACCTATGGTTGAGGTAGATACAGTGCTTAGTGGCTAGTTTGACTCATCTGATACTACAGTACAGAATCATTGCTTTCGAAGTAGTGTATAGAATACGTGGTAGGTAGCGCGGTCAACCCTCTAGCTGTTTCTCAGGTTAACTTTAAAGCGTACAGATAACACTAATGACTGTCATAGTTGCAATCACAAATCACTGCATAGATCGCGCACTAGTAGAAACAAATGTTTCCAAAAATGTGTTAAAGGGAGCAGAATAGTATTCTTATTACGACAATTTGTAAAAAAAAAAAATTGTAGTTGTTCATTATGGCACTTTTCCTCCTGTTTTGACGGAGTCCATAATGAAAAACTGCTATAACTTAAAAGAACAAAAGGGAATTATGCCAAAATTTCTTATATATTCTACGGAATAAGGAAAACGGCCGTACTTGTAAAATCGTAATGTAACTAGTTTCATAGAATTTACATTTTTCCACACTGGAATAATTAAAATAATTGTAGATCATTATTTAAAGAGTGAAAATACAACGCAAATATTCAAGGGTTTTCTTATGCAATGTCTTCATTATTAGGGTGATAGAACACAAAAAGCTCATATATTAAATAATTTAAAATCTACAAAATGTATTTTTAAGATGCTGAAATGTAATGAAAATATTTTTGTGTAGTGTATAAGGCAACATAGAATGTTGGTGGGCTTTGCACAGGCTTGCAGTCTTTCAAAATTAAACTCTGCTAAAATTGAAGTATTTTTTATATTAGTAAATAAAAAATTTTAATATGCGTAGCATATTATTCTGCTGTTAGATCAAATTGGAATTCAGTTTTTTTGTGCCTTACAGCACCTATAAACGAATTATGACACACGCCATGCACTGATACATATCAATAATTTTGCGACAAAACACGAAACAACACACACTGATAGATATGGTACATGCTACCTTCTTAGGTTTCCATAAAAATCTTTAACAGAAACTAAAATAGTGTATACAAAATAAATATGTAGATTACAAAAGTTTAAAATAACTTTTTGCTTACGTTTTTTACCAATGAATATTTCTAGATTATTCAAAAAGAGTTATAATTTTTTACACATTTTATAGTTACTAATGATTTTAAAAGTGTCACTAATTCTTTTATTGCAAGTTGGAATTCTTAATCCAAACCGTGATATTATGTCTGAACCAACAAAAATTGTATCAAAATGTAATTATACTAACAACTGCATTACTAATTAAACCTCTAATAAACATAAAATGCAAATAGTTCTTATAGGAATGTAGAATATTCCAAATAATTTAATTACCTGAAATTTTTAAATATTAATTTAAAAACTTTTTTCTGCATACTAGTTGATGCAGAGAAAGTTATAAATTTAATAAGACCTAAATATCTTTTTGTGTTGCAAATAGTATTATCTACATGTTAGTGAGAAAAAAAGCTTGGCATCCAATATAACTCGGTCTTAAAAGAGGACACCACTTTTAATGTCATTACTAACTATGGGATAGTTCTGATTAATTGAATTAGTTTTTTTTTACTAAATGCTATAGTAATTCAGAGACGTTTGTTAACTTGAAAAACAGATCTGGACAGCTAAAATATATTGCTTAATTGTTTCACAAACATATTTCCATATTATATTATTTTTTTTAATCAGAATATTTTCTTGATCAATTCTGATTACAGTTGAAACATTTATTAAATATTTAAGAGTAGTTGATATAAACTACTACATTGCGGAACACCTAATACCATGAAATTGCATTTACAAATTTGACTGAAAAGCTCTAATTGTAAGATAATTAAAACAAATATATACCATCTAAAACTGCCTAAAACTGATAATTTTTTCTCCATAAGTTTGTGTTGGAAAGTATCAAAGGCTTTGCTCATGTTGAAATAAATATAATCTTTTATTTATGCCTGGATGTTATACTGATACACACGCACATTGATTGAAAACTATGTGGTTTTTCAGAAATAAAATATTTTTTCGGCGAAAACTTCTAAAATACTACATAACAAAAGTGTTGGTCAACAGTTTGTGACTAAAATTTAACTGTCAATAATACTTCAAGAAAATATAAGAAATATATACTGATCATCGGTGTACAACCACTCACTGACACTTAATTTAAATATTCTGTAAAAAGAAAAAAAATTAATGTTTGTTTGAGATTTATTTATAACATGGTGGAATGATAATGCTACAGTTACTAAAACCCAAAAAAAAATATATATTTTTTTGCAAAACTCCGTTCCCCCGGAGAAACCCCCGGAATGGCCACCGCATGGGGAGCCCAAGAAAAGAAACGGGCTCCCCATTTGGAAGCCACCTGGCAGGTTTTTTTCTGTTCCACCCACCGTTTCTTTTGGTAGCCTGACTTGTTACAAGGGATTGTATTCCTACCAGAGAAAATGCCACCATTTTGTCTGGGCAATCCGCCTTGGAGGAGCCGGGGCGCGAACCCGGATCCTACAAGTCACAAGGCAGGCGCTCTACCCCAGAACCAGAGTGGTAGAGCGGATACTTGCAGTCTTCTTAACACTGACATGATGTTATTCCACGAGTTTACTGTAGTTTCGTGTGTCATTAACACGTGCAGTACGTGCAGTAAATTCTAACCTCGGTAACGAACAAATTTATGTGTTCTTATGTTGTTCGTTCAGCATGAATTATATAATTTCATAACAGTGAAATATAATTTTTATGACTAGTGTGGTAATTTTTTGTTACTTTCCTGCAAACAAACTTACAATCCCGCTGTACAATAATTATATAGAAATATAGACTAGTAAAAACATATGTAAGAGCTTGCACTGCCGATGGTAAAGTTATTTTGAAATAAATGTTAGATATTAAAAGAGTGTGTTTAGTTAAAATCTGCGTGTGCTTTCAAGCATGCAGTTATTGTATAATCATTTTATTTGATTGGGTTTTAAAACCACAGACAAGTTAACTTTTTTATATTACTTTTTGCATTCTTTTGTTTTACAGTACTTAATATTCGTAGCTAATAATGGAAAGCTATTCAAACAACTGTTTACAAATAGGTGTTTTCAAAATCTTAAATTATGTACTAAATCTATGATAGTGTTGAGATGTCAAATTAAAAGTTACATTTCATACTGACATCGCGCGAATTTCAGGTATTGATATTATTTGAATACAACTACACATTATTCGAACTTGCAGTACTCCTGAGTACAGAATTCTTGGAAATAGCTTACCTCAGGGTTAAACAGGTGCATAAATCAGAGTTTAGCAGGAGCATAAATGTTTTATTTCATACAATGAAACATCAGAAACTTTAATTAAATCATCGGGATTATTAAACATAAACTTCTTTAAGTACACAACCACAGAAAGTTTTTTTTCTAATATTTGTGCACGTCGCAGTCACATCGCTATTTTATTATTTGTAATTTTAATTGTAACAAGTTGGAATACGATGTTTTAAATATTTTGGTTGTGTAATAGTATAAAACATGTATTATGATTTAACTGTTACAGAATCAAAAATTCATTTAATGGTTGTGTATGTTTATTTCAGTCCAAAAAAATATTTTGTACAAGAGATTTCACTTTTCTTATAATTTTGTTGTTTAAATTTACTTTGTTCGAACCTTTCCGTCAGTTTAACAACTTAAGTAAATTTCACCATGATTTTAAATAATACATAAGTACATACTACACTTGATATTTTGAGATTATTACGAAAACGAAATGTAATTTTATATTAAATCCTTTTTTTTTGGCAAACTTACTGGTTTCAAATACCAAATAAAACAATCATTTTTTCTTTTAATGGTTCTTGCAATATATATAGTTTAGGACATACACCATTGCTGACTACAATGTATGTCATAAGGAACCTCAATAACAGTAAATAAAGACGAAAAATACTTTGGACAACTCACAGAATTGAATTTTCAGTTTATTTACAACATATTCTATTGGAAACCAGTTGACAAGGAATTGTTTGCAGTACTAAAATAAATATTTATAACTTTGTACATATCAAATATTGTTTACCGGGGTGTAAATGAGTATTTCTTACAAAAATTAACTAATATTTTTATACTTTAATTGATGTGTTTATTCGGCATATTTTTTTATATATACCATGGAAAAGATAATCGATCGAAAATTCAACAATTTGGCTTTATTTTGTTTTGCCGTGCTTAATATGCGCAATTAATACTGGAAAGCTATTCAAACAACTGTTTGGAAATAACTTTAAATATTGGAGGTACTGGGGCAACACAAAGCATAAATGGTAACATTATTTTATAGTGATACAGTAAGATAATTAACAAAAATGTAAGTTTATATGAATATTTCTGTTCTTTTTACAAAGAAAATTTACGGTGCACAACGGCAAACAGAATAACTCAATGACGACACATAACAGATAAAAACTGAAAAGAAAAAAAAAACAGCAGAGACGCACAGTTGAACCCAGCGATGTGAATAAACAGTGACGATAGCACAAACGAACACCGAAGCAACAGTTGTACGAAATAAACAGATATTTTGAAAACCACAATGATGATAGCGCAGACTAACACAGTATATTATTCCTAAGAGAACAGTTGCGACGTTTCGGGAAAGAAATCTATTCCCTTCTTAAGGAACGAACAGAGTAGGGTTTGTCATGACATACAGTTTAATGAGTAATGGCGTATGTCCAAAACTACATCTTGAATTAATTTACCTATTATTTATAATGTCAGTTGAAATTTTATTTAATGAACCACACTGATTGTTTGAAATTCACATCTATATTGACTTTCTTTAAACAGATATGTGTTTTGTTTGTTGTATGTGTATATTTGTTAACACTTATGTTAACAAGGCACAGGTAGTAGTGCAGACAAGCTTACTCAAAAGATGAACCTGTTTCTGTCGGGATTTGAACCTGTGTTCTCTGGAATATGAATCTAGTGTCTTTCGACTCGCTCCATAAACTTCGAAAGTGTATCTTTTCTCATCTTCAGATTGCGTTGTATTGATGCCCCATGCTACAGGCGTGAATGTACGATCATTGCATAACAGTACAAATACATAGTTTCAGACCAGAGTATTCTATGTAGGTTATCATCACATGTCTTGAAAAATTATTGACATCTAATATTATAAATACAACTACTATATATTTTTTTAAATAACAATCACTAAAATTTTAATTCACGTGTTTTGAGTATATGGTGTACTAGTGCGTGTAACTACATGTGATTTTGTTTACACATTTACCATGGGTGTGGCCAGTATTTGTGGAAGGAGAGGGCAGAAGCCAGTCTCCTCCGGAAACTCTTTTACAAAGATAATGCTTGAAAATACATTTTTAGGCTAGTTGACGATCCAAAAAGTTCCTTTTGAAATTCCTGCCATTGTAATTTTTGTAAAATAATATCTTTGTCTAAATAAATCTGGCAACCCCCTCCCCGTTTTATTTACTACGCTATTAACACTTATTGTTACAGAAACAGGTTCATCTTTTGAGTAAGCTTGTCTGCACTAATTCCTGTGCCTTGTTAACATAAGTGTTAACAAATATACACATACAACAAATCTGTTTAAATAAAGCCAGTATCCGTAAATTTAAAAAACAGTGTAGTTCATTGAATAAAATTTTTTAACCGACAAACAACATTTTAATAAATAGGTAAATTAATTCATGATGTAAGTAGTATACAAATGAGCATACTGGCACACGGGTTCTGGGTGTGGTGCCGGTGCCGGTGTCCGCCATCTTGGATTGTGACGTCACGGCGGTCATCTTGGAGGAGTGTAACGGGACATAGCGTAACGGGACAAGTTTGACCTTGACCTTTGACCCTCAAAATTTGCCAAAATTGGGCAAAAATTGCCCAAAATTCCTCAAAAATCGCCAAAATTTCCATTACTGTGGAAAAAAATTCCGCCAAAAAATCTCAAAAAATTCCTCAATTCAAAAATTAGGATTTCGAAAATCCTCAAAAGTCATTTTGTCTTAGAAAGAACCCAAATTCCTAAAAGAGGCTTAAGCATCCTTGTTTACAGCCTCCGATAAGCCTCTTACGTCATCTAGGATTATGACTGCCATCTTGGATTATGTCGTCACCGTTGCAGTTTCCGTTACGTCCGCCATCTTTAACTTTTTTATTTATTAACCGATTTTAATGAATTTTTTTTAAAAATTATAAAAAAATTCAAATAATAAAATTTTAATAAAAACATTTAAAAAATAAACTTTTACGACACGGAGTTCGGAGTCCTCGGTTCGAACCCGGTGAGGGCAAAAAAAAAATGGCGACCGATCCTTCCCTCACAGTGACTGCTGGCATACTGACTCCCACCACTTTTTTTTCATAGCATATATATATCATCCGGCAGTATGACGTCATGTACGCCATCTTGAAATTTGGACGCCATCTTGAAAATCTTTATTTATTATCCGATTTTAATGAAAAAAATTCCAAAATTCATCAAAAAATTAACGTATTTGAATTCTGTTTGATTATATCGATGTACGTCCTTGGTTCGATTCCCGGCGAGAGTAAACGGTCGATCCTTCCTCCATGAAAGCTACCTAGACTGATCTACCACCACCAGTACCAAGGTATATATCATCAACTGGTATGACATCATGTCCGCCATCTTGTATTCATCCGCTGGAGACCACCATATTGTTTTCGTCTGCTAGAGTGTGCCGATACCATGTAGTATAATTATCTGGTCACTATACTTGTGTCCTCAACTGTTGACATTGAACATTGACCTTGAACTTTGACCTTGACCTTGAAATTTGACCTTGACCTTGAACTTTGATCTTTGACCTTGAAATTTGGCCTTGACCTTGAAATTTGACTTTGTCCTGGAAATTTGACATTGTCCTTGTCGACCATCATGGATCCGACATTTTATGTTCAGTACATGCTACCAGAGGATACCACCTGCTGGAGTACACCATCTTGTATGTGTACTTGTATTATAGAGTACATTTCCATCTGGATAATTTTATTCTAACCCGCTACAGTGCAGTAATCATTTATTACCGAGGTGCCCCTGCCATCTTCAAATTCGACCGCCATCTTGAAATCATGTAATAATGTAGCTAGAAAAGCGGGAAAAAATCCAAAATTCATTAAATAAATCACTCATTAACTTACATATTGATTCGATGGATTCCCGTCTTTGGTTCGATACCCGATCGATGCAATAATGTTTAATTTTATGTAAAAAAATAATTGCCATAAACCATGTTCAAAATTCATTAAATAAATTTTAATCTATATACTGATTGATTAGATCGACTAAGGTCCTTGACACGATCCTGGACGAAGCTAAAATAAATTTAATTAAAATACCAGAAAAGTGTAAGGTTCGAGGAATAAAACACCTAAAAGTCTTTTACAAACATAATATTTATTACACAATTTCTATCCTACTACAGAATCACTTGCGAAAGCCAGCAATCTTATAAACATTTAGCCCTGCATAGACGTACAACGACTACTTCTTAGCTCCAAATGGCTCCAAATGCTCCAAACGGCCTCCAAATGGCTCCAAATGCTCCAACAGCCTCCAAATGCTTAACACAGTTCCAAATGGCTCCAAATGCTCCAAACGGCCCTTCAAATGCTTGACAGCTCCAAATGTTTCCAGCAGCTCCAAATGCTCCAAATGCTTGACAGCTCCAAATGCTTCAAAAGGCTCCAAATGCTCCAAATGCTCCAAACGGCCTCCAAATGGCTCCAACAGCTCCAACAGCCTCCAAATGCTTGACAGCTCCAAATGCTTCAAAAGGCTCCAAATGCTCCAAATGACTCCAAAAGGCTCCAAATGCTCCAACAGCCTCCAATGCATAACACAGCTCCAAATGGCTCCAAATGTTCCAAACGGCCTCCAAATGGCTCCAACAGCCTCCAAATGCTTAACACAGCTCTAAATGGCTCCAACAGCCTCCAAATGCTTAACACAGCTCTAAATGGCGCCAAATGCTCCAAACGGCCTCCAAATGCTTGACAGCTCCAAATGTCTCCAGCAGCTCCAAATGCTCCAACAGCCTCCAAATGCTTTACACAGCTCCAAATGGCTCCAAATGCTTGGCAGCTCCAAATGCTTCAAAAGGCTCCAAATGCTCCAAACGGCTCCCGCAGCTCCAAATGCTCCAACAGCTCCAAAAAAAAGGCTCCAAATGCTCCAACAGCCTCAAAATGCTTTACACAGCTCCAAATGGCTCCAAATGCTCCAAACGGCCTCCAAATGGCTCCAACAGCTCCAACAGCCTCCAAATGCTTGACAGCTCCAAAATGCTTCAAAAGGCTCCAATTGCTCCAAGAGCTCCATCTTCAATTGGTTCTAACTGATTCCTATTACTTTTATCGAACTTGGCATGATTACTAACATGTCTTTATCAGTATACATTTTGACTGGCAGTGGTAACGTTTTTTACACCTTTAAGTTATAAGTTTTATTTAGAAATCAGATTTCGATAAATGATAGCTTCCATCTGGAAAGAAAATATATTAATTTATCTTGAAGTTTATACACATACATTTAATTTAATCCATTATTGTATGTAGCCAGCTTCCCTCAGTTCTTTGAGTATGAAGGATATTTCTTTAATGTTCGAATAGTTTCCTGCACAAAGCGATCCATGTAGTAGTCGTAGCCTGTTAACCAATATGTTAGGATCTTCCCATGAGGTATAATCAATCTCTTCTGCTGCCTTCATCACCCTTGCATGTTTATAATAAATATTATCTCTGGTGTCTATCGTTTTAACACCAACCACAAGGTCACTTTCGTCATCTTGCCAGTGATTATCACAAGCTTGATCAGGATAATTTATTTTATTACGTCGTTTCCATCGTTTTGGTCTCAAACCACCATCACAGTCTTCGCTCTTGCATGCTTTTGGTGCTTCAGTACAGTACAGTACTCAATCATGTCAGCCTCAGATGTGTCACCACAATCTTCAATCATGCCAGCTTCTGATGTGTCACCACAGTCTTCAATCATGTCAGCACCACAAACTTGATCAGGATAATTTATTTTATTACGTCGTTTCCATCGTTTTGGTCTCAGACTGCCATCACAGTCTTCGATCTTGCCTGCTTTAGGTGTTTCAGTACAGTACTCAATCATGTCAGCCTCAGATGTGTCACCACAATCTTCAATCATGCCAGCCTCAGATGATTCATCAAAGTCTTCGACCTTGTAAGCTTCAGGTGGTTCTCCATCTTTCACATTTTCATGGAGACGACTAGATATTGGAGTAAATATATTTTCATTTCTAATGTGGTTACAACTTCCTTCGTTTGTTTTAAATTTTAAATTATTATCTTGATCTAGATCAGTAATTTTAGCATTAGCTTTTTCGCCTTCGTTCCTCTTCCGCGATGTTGTAGCCCAGTCTTCGTTATCTTTATTCATCTTAATTGTACAGGTCTTGTAATGTCTATCCAAGTAATATCTTCTACCAAAGGATTTCTGACACTGACTGCAATGAAATGGTTTTTGACAAGGACCCAAATTACACTCGCTTCTCTCATGTCGTTTAGCATTCTTTCTCAAGGTAAACACCTTGCTACAGTATCTACAGTGATGACGTTTTGATACAGCAACAAATCCCGTTTCAGGATTCATATTAGTTATTGAGACTAATGCCAGATGCAAACTAAGAGTTTTAAATTAGATATATTACTTAAATAGAATTTTTTAATTATTTCATCAGCGAGAATTAATTTATCTCATTCAAAGGTACTTGTTGCAAGTAGTTCTGCTTTTCAACAACAGATGCCGCCACATGTTACTTGCAGGTAAATAATATCTAGTTCTTTTATGCGGGATGCGGGATGCTCACTAACGATCGCAAAAGAAGGATGGCTTCGCTAGACTCCAAGGAGAAGGAAGTTCGTCCATCCTGTTAGTGCTTCTTAGATTTCTCAGAGATTATTTGACTGAGTAATGATATATTTTTTTTTTTTTTAAATTTCCACCTGATAAAAATATTACAAGTGCTGATTTATTGGCAGAATTTCAATAATTAAATGCAACCTTGAATAAAAAATGACATGACTCATTAAGTAAAAAATTCTTCATGCAGAGATCAATTCCTCATCAGTAACCAGAAGCACTCGGAGAAAACCATCAGATGTCTAGTCAGGAATAATCAGAAGCACCCAGAGAAAACCATCAAAATATTGTCAAGAATAATCAGGAGCACACGGTGAAAACTACCATAATATTGTCAAGAATAAACGGGAGCACACGGAGAAATCCACCATAATATTGACAAGAATAATCAGGAGCACACGGAGAAAACCACCGCAAGTTTTCTTTGATATCATAAATTTTCAGGGAAAAAAATAATAAAAAATAAAAATTAATTAATGAAAAATTAAAAAAAAATAAAATAAAAAAAATACATAAATATATTCTGGCTTGTACTAGAACTCTATCTTTGTTCAACAATGAGAAGTTCACAAGCTAGCAGAATATATTTATGTATTTTTTTATTTTATTTTTTTTAAATTTTTCATTAATTTATTTTTATTTTTTATTTTTTTTTCCCCTGAAATTTTATGATATCAAAGAAAACTTGCGGTGGTTTTCTCCGTGTGCTCCTGATTATTCTTGTCAATATTATGGTGGATTTCTCCGTGTGCTCCCGTTTATTCTTGACAATATTATGGTAGTTTTCACCGTGTGCTCCTGATTATTCTTGACAATATTTTGATGGTTTTCTCTGGGTGCTTCTGATTATTCCTGACTAGACATCTGATGGTTTTCTCCGAGTGCTTCTGGTTACTGATGAGGAATTGATCTCTGCATGAAGAATTTTTTACTTAATGAGTCATGTCATTTTTTATTCAAGGTTGCATTTAATTATTGAAATTCTGCCAATAAATCAGCACTTGTAATATTTTTATCAGGTGGAAATTTAAAAAAAAAAAAATGTATCATTACTCAGTCAAATAATCTCTGAGAAATCTAAGAAGCACTAACAGGATGGACGAACTTCCTTCTCCTTGGAGTCTAGCGAAGCCATCCTTCTTTTGCGATCGTTAGTGAGCATCCCGCATCCCGCATAAAAGAACTAGATATTATTTACCTGCAAGTAACATGTGGCGGCATCTGTTGTTGAAAAGCAGAACTACTTGCAACAAGTACCTTTGAATGAGATAAATTAATTCTCGCTGATGAAATAATTAAAAAATTCTATTTAAGTAATATATCTAATTTAAAACTCTTAGTTTGCATCTGGCATTAGTCTCAATAACTAATATGAATCCTGAAACGGGATTTGTTGCTGTATCAAAACGTCATCACTGTAGATACTGTAGCAAGGTGTTTACCTTGAGAAAGAATGCTAAACGACATGAGAGAAGCGAGTGTAATTTGGGTCCTTGTCAAAAACCATTTCATTGCAGTCAGTGTCAGAAATCCTTTGGTAGAAGATATTACTTGGATAGACATTACAAGACCTGTACAATTAAGATGAATAAAGATAACGAAGACTGGGCTACAACATCGCGGAAGAGGAACGAAGGCAAAAAAGCTAATGCTAAAATTACTGATCTAGATCAAGATAATAATTTAAAATTTAAAACAAACGAAGTAAGTTGTAACCACATTAGAAATGAAAATATATTTACTCCAATATCTAGTCGTCTCCATGAAAATGTGAAAGATGGAGAACCACCTGAAGCTTACAAGGTCGAAGACTTTGATGAATCATCTGAGGCTGGCATGATTGAAGATTGTGGTGACACATCTGAGGCTGACATGATTGAGTACTGTACTGAAACACCTAAAGCAGGCAAGATCGAAGACTGTGATGGCAGTCTGAGACCAAAACGATGGAAACGACGTAATAAAATAAATTATCCTGATCAAGTTTGTGGTGCTGACATGATTGAAGACTGTGGTGACACATCAGAAGCTGGCATGATTGAAGATTGTGGTGACACATCTGAGGCTGACATGATTGAGTACTGTACTGAAGCACCAAAAGCATGCAAGAGCGAAGACTGTGATGGTGGTTTGAGACCAAAACGATGGAAACGACGTAATAAAATAAATTATCCTGATCAAGCTTGTGATAATCACTGGCAAGATGACGAAAGTGACCTTGTGGTTGGTGTTAAAACGATAGACACCAGAGATAATATTTATTATAAACATGCAAGGATGATGAAGGCAGCAGAAGAGATTGATTATACCTCATGGGAAGATCCTAACATATTGGTTAACAGGCTACGACTACTACATGGATCGCTTTGTGCAGGAAACTATTCGAACATTAAAGAAATATCCTTCATACTCAAAGAACTGAGGGAAGCTGGCTACATACAATAATGGATTAAATTAAATGTATGTGTATAAACTTGAAGATAAATTAATATATTTTCTTTCCAGATGGAAGCTATCATTTATCGAAATCTGATTTCTAAATAAAACTTATAACTTAAAGGTGTAAAAAACGTTACCACTGCCAGTCAAAATGTATACTGATAAAGACATGTTAGTAATCATGCCAAGTTCGATAAAAGTAATAGGAATCAGTAAGAACCAATTGAAGATGGAGCTCTTGGAGCAATTGGAGCCTTTTGAAGCATTTGGAGCTGTCAAGCATTTGGAGGCTGTTGGAGCTGTTGGAGCCATTTGGAGGCCGTTTGGAGCATTTGGAGCATTTGGAGCCTTTTGAAGCATTTGGAGCTGCCAAGCATTTGGAGCCATTTGGAGCTGTGTAAAGCATTTTGAGGCTGTTGGAGCATTTGGAGCCTTTTTTTGGAGCTGTTGGAGCATTTGGAGCTGCTGGAGCCGTTTGGAGCATTTGGAGCCTTTTGAAGCATTTGGAGCTGCCAAGCATTTGGAGCCATTTGGAGCTGTGTAAAGCATTTGGAGGCTGTTGGAGCATTTGGAGCCTTTTTTTGGAGCTGTTGGAGCATTTGGAGCTGCTGGAGACATTTGGAGCTGTCAAGCATTTGGAGGCCGTTTGGAGCATTTGGAGGCCGTTTGGAGCATTTGGAGCCATTTGGATCTGTGTTATGCATTTGGAGCTGTCAAGCATTTGGAGCCATTTGGAGCTGTGTTAAGCATTTGGAGGCTGTTGGAGCATTTGGAGCCTTTTTTGGAGCTGTTGGAGCATTTGGAGCTGCTGGAGACATTTGGAGCTGTCAAGCATTTGGAGGCCGTTTGGAGCATTTGGAGCCATTTAGAGCTGTGTTAAGCATTTGGAGGCTGTTGGAGCCATTTGGAGGCCGTTTGGAACATTTGGAGCCATTTGGAGCTGTGTTATGCATTGGAGGCTGTTGGAGCATTTGGAGCCTTTTGGAGTCATTTGGAGCATTTGGAGCCTTTTGAAGCATTTGGAGCTGTCAAGCATTTGGAGGCTGTTGGAGCTGTTGGAGCCATTTGGAGGCCGTTTGGAGCATTTGGAGCATTTGGAGCCTTTTGAAGCATTTGGAGCTGTCAAGCATTTGGAGCATTTGGAGCTGCTGGAAACATTTGGAGCTGTCAAGCATTTGAAGGGCCGTTTGGAGCATTTGGAGCCATTTGGAACTGTGTTAAGCATTTGGAGGCTGTTGGAGCATTTGGAGCCATTTGGAGGCCGTTTGGAGCATTTGGAGCCATTTGGAGCTAAGAAGTAGTCGTTGTACGTCTATGCAGGGCTAAATGTTTATAAGATTGCTGGCTTTCGCAAGTGATTCTGTAGTAGGATAGAAATTGTGTAATAAATATTATGTTTGTAAAAGACTTTTAGGTGTTTTATTCCTCGAACCTTACACTTTTCTGGTATTTTAATTAAATTTATTTTAGCTTCGTCCAGGATCGTGTCAAGGACCTTAGTCGATCTAATCAATCAGTATATAGATTAAAATTTATTTAATGAATTTTGAACATGGTTTATGGCAATTATTTTTTTACATAAAATTAAACATTATTGCATCGATCGGGTATCGAACCAAAGACGGGAATCCATCGAATCAATATGTAAGTTAATGAGTGATTTATTTAATGAATTTTGGATTTTTTCCCGCTTTTCTAGCTACATTATTACATGATTTCAAGATGGCGGTCGAATTTGAAGATGGCAGGGGCACCTCGGTAATAAATGATTACTGCACTGTAGCGGGTTAGAATAAAATTATCCAGATGGAAATGTACTCTATAATACAAGTACACATACAAGATGGTGTACTCCAGCAGGTGGTATCCTCTGGTAGCATGTACTGAACATAAAATGTCGGATCCATGATGGTCGACAAGGACAATGTCAAATTTCCAGGACAAAGTCAAATTTCAAGGTCAAGGCCAAATTTCAAGGTCAAGGTTAATGTTCAAGGTCAAGGTCAAAGTTCAAGGTCAAGGTCAAAGTTCAAGGTCAAGGTCAAATTTCAAGGTCAAGGTCAAATTTCAAGGTCAAGGTCAAAGTTCAAGGTCAATGTTCAATGTCAACAGTTGAGGACACATGTATAGTGACCAGATAATTATACTACATGGTATCGGCACACTCTAGCAGACGAAAACAATATGGTGGTCTCCAGCGGATGAAGACAAGATGGCGGACATGATGTCATACCAGTTGATGATATAAACCTTGGAACTGGTGGTGGTAGATCAGTCTAGGTAGCTTTCATGGAGGAAGGATCGAACGTTTACTCTCGCCGGGAATCGAACCAAGGACGTACATCGATATAATCAAACAGATTTCAAATACGTTAATTTTTTGATGAATTTTGGAATTTTTTTCATTAAAATCGGATAATAAATAAAGATTTTCAAGATGGCGTCCAAATTTCAAGATGGCGTACATGACGTCATACTGCCGGATGATATATATATGCTATGAAAAAAAAAGTGGTGGGAGTCAGTATGCCAGCAGTCACTGTGAGGGAAGGATCGGTCGCCATTTTTTTTTGCCCTCACCGGGTTCGAACCGAGGACTCCGAACTCCGTGTCGTAAAAGTTTATTTTTTAAATGTTTTTTTATTAAAATTTTATTATTTGAATTTTTTTATAATTTTTAAAAAAAAATTCATTAAAATCGGATAATAAATAAAAAAGTTAAAGATGGTGGACGTAACGGAAACTGCAACGGTGACGACATAATCCAAGATGGCAGTCATAATCCTAGATGATGTAAGAGGCTTATCGGAGGCTGTAAACAAGGATGCTTAAGCCTCTTTTAGGAATTTGGGTTCTTTCTAAGACAAAATGACTTTTGATGATTTTCGAAATCCTAATTTTTGAATTGAGGAATTTTTTGAGATTTTTTGGCGGAATTTTTTTCCACAGTAATGGAAATTTTGGCGATTTTTGAGGAATTTTGGGCATTTTTTGCCCAATTTTGGCAAATTTTGAGGGTCAAAGGTCAAGGTCAAACTTGTCCCGTTACGCTATGTCCCGTTACACTCCTCCAAGATGACCGCCGTGACGTCACAATCCAAGATGGCGGACACCGGCACCGGCACCACACCCAGAACCCGTGTGCCAGTATGCCCATTTGTATACTACTGATGTAGTTTCGGACATACACTATTACTCATTAAACTGTATGTCATGAGAAATCTCAGTCTGTTTCTGCCTTAAGAAGGGAATAGATCTCTCTCCCGAAACGTCGCAACTGTGGTTTTCAAAATATCATCTGTTTCTTACGGTGTTCGTCTGTGCTGTCGTCGCTGTTTTGTAACATCGCTGGGTTCACCTGTGCGTCTCAGTATATCAGTTGTTTTTTTCTTCAATTTTTATCTGTTAAATTGTATCGTTGGGTTATTCTGTTTGCCGTTGTGCACCGTAAATTTTCTTTGTAAATGGAACAGAAATATTAATATAAACTTAGATATTTGTTAGTTTGTACATTTACATGAAAATAACTGTATCACTACAAAATAGTGGTATCATTAATGTTTTGTGTTGCCCCAGTACCTCCAATATTTAAAAGTTATTTGTAAACCCTTGTTTGAATAGCTTTCCAGTATTAACTGCGCATATTAAGCATGGCAAAACAAAAGAAAGCCAAATTGTTGAATATTTGATCGATTATCTTTTCCATGGTAAAAAAAAATTTGCCGAATGTACACAATTGAAGCATAAAATTATTAGCCAATTTTTGTAAGAAAAACTCAGTTATACCTTGATAAACCATATTTCAGATGTGCAAAAATAACCAAAGCTATGTGGTGTACAAAGTTATAATATCTTTCTTTTAGTATTGCAAACTATTCCTTGTCAATTTTTTTCCAATAGAATCTTTTGTAAAAGTACAAAAAATTCAATTCTGTGAGTTGTCCAAAGTATTTTTCATCATTATTTACTGTTCTTGTTGCTAATGTCTTATCGTTGTTAGCCCACTGTTGCCGTCTGTGCTGTAATAAATTTTTTACCAATTCTTTCTACGTAATTTTCTATGTTTTAAATGTTTTGATGTTCCTTGAGTTTCGCTTGTTTTCTGTATGTTTGCGCATTTATCTTTCTTGTCTGTTATTGAGGTTTCTTATGAAATACATTTTATTCAGCAATGGTGTATTTCCTTAATTATATATATATAATTAATCTCCCCAATTGCAAGAAACAATTAAAAAAAAAACTAAAGTATTTATTTGGTATTTGAAACCCATACGTTTGCAAAAAAAATGTATATAAAATAAGTGTTATTTCGTAATAATCTGAAAATATCAAGTGTAGTATGTATGGAGAATTTAATTTCATAACGAAATTATTATATCTACTTAAGTTGTTGGACTGAAGGAAAGGTTCGAACATAATAATTTAAAACAACATTATAAGATAAGTGAAATTTCTGGTTGTAAGATATGTTTTGTACAAAATAATTTTTTGGACGAAAATAAACATACACAGCCGTTAAATAAACTTTTGATACTGCAACAGTTAAAACATAATACATGTTTTTATACTATTACACGTATAAATATAACACATCCAAAATAAAAACACCTAATTCCAAATTTTGTTACAATTAAAATTACAAATAATTAAATAGCGATGTCACTGCTATGTGCACAAATATTTTTAAAAAAAATTTCTGTAGTTGTGTACTGAAAGAAGTTCATGTTTAATAATCCCGATGATTTAATTATGTTTCTGAGGGTTTCATTGTATGAAATAAAACATTTATGCTAACCCTGATGTAAGCTATTACCAAGAATTCTGTACTCAGAAGTACTGTAAGTTCCAATAAAATATAGTTGTATTCAAATAATGTGATTATTCCTCAATAAGGAAGTAAATCTCACAAAACTAGTGTCATCTAAATTCTTAGTCTTCAGAAACTGATCGATTTAAGGTCAGTACTATCATTACGGTATCTTTTAATTTGACATCTCCAACACTATCATTGATTTAGTACTTAATTTAAGATTTTGAAAACACCTATTTGTAAACAGTTGTTTGAATAGCTTTTCATTATTAGCTACGAATATGAAGTACGGTAAAACAAAAGAAAGCAAAAAGTAATATAAAAAAGTTAATTTCTTCTGTGACTTTAAAACCAAATAAATAAAATGTTTATACAATAACTTCATGCTTGTAAGCACACGCATATTTTAACTAAACACACTCTTTTAATATCTAACATTTATTTAAAAATAACTTTACCATCGACATCTTACATATGTTTTTACTAGTCTATATTTCTATGTAATTATTTTGCAGCGGGATTGTAAGTTTTTTTGCAGGAAAGTAACTAAAACATTGCCAGACTAGTTATACAAATTATATTTCACTGTTATGAAATTACATAATTCATGCTGAACGAACAACATATGAACACATAAATTTGTTCGTTACCGAGGTTAGATGTTACTGCACGTGTTAATGACACACGAAACTACAGTAAACTCGTGGAATAACATCATGTCAGTGTTAAGAAGACTGCAAGTACCCGCTCTACCACTCTGGTTCTGGGGTAGAGCGCCTGCCTTGTGACTTGTAGGACCCGGGTTCGCGCCCCGGCTCCTCCAAGGCGGATTGCCCAGACAAAATGGCGGCATTTTCTCTGGTAGGAATACAATCCCTTGTAACAAGTCAGGCTACCAAAGAAACGGTGGGTGGAACAGAAAAAAACCTACCAGGTGGCTTCCAAATGGGGAGCCCGTTTCTTTTCTTGGGCTCCCCATGCGGTGGCCATTCCGGGGGTTTCTCCGGGGGAACGGAGTTTTGCAAAAATATTTTTTTCTAGTTCTGTAGCGTTTTAGTTTTTAGAAACTGTAGCATTATCATTTCAACATGTTATATATAAAGCTCAAACAAACAGTAAAAAAAAAAATTGTTTTTGTACATAAATATTTGAATTAAATGTATATCAGTCAGTCAGTCAGTTGTTGAATAACGATGTTGTGTGTTCAACTATTTATCGGTATATATTTTATTGAAGTATTATTGACAGTTAAATTTTAGTCACAAACTATTGACCAATACCTCTGTTATGTAGTATTTTAGACGTTTTTGACGATATTTCTTGGCACATTAATTTTATTCCTAAAAATATTTTTTCTGAAATACCACGTAGCTTTCAATCAGGAAGATCGTATTTAACAAACACAGTATTATGTGTATGTATATATATATATATGTTTGAATTATCTTACTAATCGACGCTTTGCAGTCAAATTTGCCAATTCAATTTCAATTTCATGATATATGGTGTTCCGCAAAATAATAGTTTATCTCAACTACTCTTTAATATTTAAAAAAAAATATATTTTATTTATTTCAACATGACCAAAGCCTTTTGTTCTTTCCAACCAAATATTATTATTAAAAAAAATATCGATTTTAGGCCTGGTCAAACAATGCGCGGTAAATATTTGTTTTAATTATCTTACAAATAGACGCTTTGCAGTCAAATTTCCAAATGCAATTTCATTGTATTAGATGTTCCGCAAAGTAGTAGTTTATCTCGACTACTCTTTAATATTTAAGAAATGATATTCCAACTGTAATCGGAATTGATCAAGGAAATATGCTCAAGAAAACAAAAAGGAAATATGTTTGTGAAACTATTAAGCAAGATATTTCAGCTGTCCATATCTGGTTTTCAAGTTAACAAACGTCTCTGAATTACGATAGCATTTATTGTATAACATTTAGTAAAAAAATTAATTCTATTAATTAGGATTATCACATAGTAATAAATGACATTATACGTGGTGTCCACTTTTAATACCTTCGAGTTATAGTGGATGCCAAGCTTTTAATTTTCACGTAGATAATACTATTAGTTGCACTTGAAGATCTGAGGTCTTATTAAATTTATAACTTTCTCTGCATCAATACCTGATTGTATACTTTGTTCTTCAAATTGATCAGCTATGAAGTAGAATATTGTGTCGTAATTTGGAATTAAATAACTAATTTTGATTGTAATAGAATTATAAGTATACAGAAAAAATTCTTAAAATAATATTTTAAAATTTCAGGCTTTTAAATTCCTTTTAAATATGCTACATTCCTATATAAATTTAATTTGCATGTTCTATTTACTAGACGTTCAATCAGTGATACATATACGTTTTATTACCATTTTTGATGCATCAGACATAATATCTCGGTTTGGATTAAGAATTTCAACTTGCAGTTATAGAATTAGTGATACTTTTAAAACCATTAGTAACTACAAAATTTGTAAAAAATTATAACTCGTTTTGAATAATCTAGAAACATTCATTGGTAAAAAAACTTTTATAATCTGCATATTTATTTTGTATACTCCATTTTAGTTTCTGTTTAAGATTTTTTTGAAGATCCATTTGTAATAGGTGGGGGCCTATTAGGGATTGAAGGAAGACCAGAGCCTGGCTAGGACTGCGGATTACGTGATTGGAGCAGTTGGGTAATCAAGGTAAAAGGTGTCAGGTACACAGACATTTTATTCAAATTCAATATTAATTCAAAATTAATATAACGTCAACATTTCTGACAATGTTGAATACAAAAAGCATGAACAACTTCAATATTAATTCATAATTAATATTACGTTAATATTCAGATACAGTTACGTTTAACCAATGCAAAGTTAAATACAAAAAGCAAGAACAAATTCAATATTAATTCGTAGTTAATATTACGTTAATATTCAGATACAGTTACGTTTAACCAATGCAAAGTTAAATACAAAAAGCAAGAACAAATTAAATATTAATTCATAGTTAATATTACGTTAATATTCAGATACAGTTACGTTTAACCAATGCAAAGTTAAATACAAAAAGCAAGAACAAATTCAATACACAATAAATGTTACGTTAACATTTCTGACAAAACGAGTTAGTTGACAATTATAATTTGCAAGGGTAAGCCGGCTACACAGTGAACGATCCAATCAACGATCGTCAAAAAGGGACATAATTTCCACGTATGAAGTTATATTACAAAAAAATTACATTTACAAAATTACTTCAAAGTGCAGGTACACGGAAGAAAGAAGTTTCATTATTCTTTAAAAAGCATTAACAAACAAATACGTGCGACGACGTCTCAGGGGGAGACAGTTACAAACAGAAAAACGCAAGTTAAGTTAAATTTAAATTTAAAGCAGAAATCCAAACATTTTTTGATGGTGGCGGCCGAAAAGGAATTTAGACAGAACAAATTTAAACATAACTGATTCTACATTAGGGTGAGGGCCACCGCCTCACTGACGACTCGATTCAACTTACATTTCTCCCCTGAGGTCGCACACGCACGAAGACTAAGTCGAAGCTCTCGGACTACATGCTAGTGAAATTAACAACTGGTCAGCTACTGCTGACAACCAAGCCTCACAAAGGCTACCAGTAGAAGAAGACCCTCAACGCCGTTTCTTCATATGCTCGGCCGGGAGCGTGTGACAGCGATACCAGGAACTCTTACGTTCCCATAACTCGCTATGTGGTTGCCAATATAAATATTGCGACCCCGTCACTTTATTCGAATCATTAGAAACGACGGCGGGGCGCGAAGTGTGCGAGTTTAAGATTAATAGTGGCTCACGGGCCTGAAGGTAGTTAAGTAGCTGTCGCTGTGGTGCTTGACTCTAATTTATTTAGTGTAGATGTCAGGCGGGGGGAAGGTCACCCTTTCCCCCTCAGTTAGTTGGCTAACTGATGTATGGAAGTGTCGTGATGTCTGTATTTAGAGGCTTGTAAAGTATTGTGTCAAAGTGGCCTAGTTAATCTCGTTGTGTGAGTGTAGTGTTAAGCTCCAAGGTCGCACGCGACAGCACAGTGACCCCCCAACAGGTATGTGCCCGGCCAGTCACCGAGGAGGCATAAAATCGTGAATCGTGTAGAGTTCCGCTGTGGGAAAGAGGTTTGTTAAGGCAGGCAACCGCGCGGGATTCTGTCAGTTCGCTCCCGCAGACAGCCAGTGCCCCGCGCGATTGCGCAGCCCCCGAAGCTGACTGTTGCTCCAGTCCCTCACCGAATCACTCGTTCAGGTTTCTCTCTCCATCAGCCGACGCGCCGGGACCTTTCATGCACGGCGCGAGGTTCCGAGGGTACTACTCCTCTTTCCCCCCTGCCGACGATGTGCAGCTTTAGAAGTGTGTGTAACGCCGCGACTCGTCGATTACTGCTGCATCACCGGCAGTGCCAACACTCCAGGCCCAGCGCGCCGTCCGACTTGAAGTTCCGCCGTCACTCGATCCTCGGCGAGTCACCAGAGCAACCGCCCCTCCCGCCAGATGGTCCACGAGTTGGTATTTATGTATTTCCAACAAATCCAGCTGCTCATCACAGCTGGACCCCTGTATTCGCCACCGACAGGACGCGTTCGATTGCAGTTGGTCGCTGCCTCTCGGCACTTGCCATGCACACAAAATGGTTCACGCACTTTCCGCGCTGTCAGAGGCAATGAACCTCCAGGCAGAGCAGTCAGCTTGTTCCCCAGTGATGTGTACACCACGAGAGCTACCGAGCGAAGACCCTCAACATGTCTGCAGCTGGTTTTATAAACTCGCGCCGCAGCGCGCGCATGCGCATATTGAAAGGGTGGGGGAAACGAGTACAAATTGAACAAACACTAGGAGGGGGGGAAAAGGAGGGAGATTGATGAGGGGAGCGAAGTGCCGGAGGCCCGCGATGACGCGCGCATTTCACATAATTTTTTATGTAAGGCACGGCAAACGAAAAGCATAATAATATGCTACGCATAGTAAAAAATTTTAATTCCCTATTTTTGAAAGACTGCAAGGTTGTGCAAAGCCCACCAAAATTCCATGTAAGAGCCTATGTTTTCCCTCGAGTGCCTGTACTGCTTGCCCTGTGCCAACAAACTACACTACACAAAAATATTTCCCTCGCATTTCATCCTCTTAAAAACGCATTTTGTAGACTTTAAATAATTTAATATGGACATTAAAAATCTTAATATCTGAGTTTTTTTGTGTTCTCTCACCCTAAAAATGAAAGCAATACATAAGAAAACCCTTGAATATTTGCGTTGGATTTGCACTCATTAAATAATGATCTACAATTACTTCAAGTATTCCAGTGTGCAAAAATGTAAATTCTATGAAGCTAGTTACACTACGATTTTGGCCGTTTTCCTTATTCCGTAGAATGTATAAGAAATTTTGACAGAATTCTCCTTCGTGCATGGAAAACTACCATATCTATTTTTTTTTTTTAACGTAGTAATAAGAATACAGTGCTGCTCCCTATACACAATTTTTGGAAACATTTCTTTCTTCTCGTCCGCGATCTGGACGTTAGGTATTTGTAATTGCAAGTATCACCATGAGAAGCGCTATCTGTAAGCTTAAACAGCTAGAGGGTTGACAGCGCTACCTACCGAGTATTCTATACACTACTTCGAGGGCAATGCCGTTGTAATCTTTCCATAGAGTTTATACGAAAATATGGCAGAATTCCGTCTCGTCCTTTGAACGTATGACAGAGTTCCGTTATTGGTATACTTTACAGCCTTTTTCGGAGAGGCCAGGTGGAATACTGACATGGTAGTCTTCCGCGCCTCCATCTAGACTGATCGTGTGTGGGGGCCTTGGTAGACCGTGGTAGAGTGAGCCTGCAGGATGACCTTGAGGCAGCAATAAACAAGGAAAATAAATAATCTTGCAGTTATGTGCCACCAAGGCCTTCGTATCGGCCAATGAACCCTTAAAACGGCCTTATTATCTATAGAACAGATGAGTCTAGCCTCAAGCGAAAAGAATCCGCGAAATTACCATGACTCAACCGGGGGCTTATTATAGGATTACAGTTACAATAAATGAGCCGTTACTTATAGGTAGGGACAAGATTTTATGGTTTTAAGTTTAGGTCAATTTCATTTTTTATTCAAACTGGAGATTTCTGGGTTAATGTTTTTTTTTTTAATTTTTATACATATTTTATTATTTAACAAATATTAAACTAAAATATTTTTAAATACTTATTTCACCTAAATATTCTCATTTTGATTGACACATATTGCACTTATATAATAAAAGCATTTCTAAATTTCTAATAAGCATGTCTAGAAAAAACTTACTCAGAAAAATAACAAATACCATAGGCATATTTTTGAGTGTTTGAAAAATGAGCCAACGTGATTAATGTAAACTATATAACTAATAAGAGATGCAAGATCAAACAACATATTAATTAGTTTATTCATTTTGGTAGAAATGTCTTACATTCATTCAAAAATTTACGATTGTAAAAGATAAAACTTTTGTGTTTTAAGTGGCATTTCGGTGCTGAATGGTACTATATTAACATGCTTTGCGGTGTTATTTCGATTTTATCGCAATTCACCATATAATCTTGCCCTTACTTATAGATTGTCGTTCATTCTTAACCCTTTCGTATTCTCCGTTTTTCCGTGTCGTCGTTTTGTCAAAAATCATTAAATCTATCGTTTCATAAAAAGTGGTATAATTTACCTAAAATAATAAATCGTATTTCTACTTCATAAGTAGGATTAACCTAATTTTGATATTTTTTATGTAACATTTCCACTGCGTCGTTCACCCTGTAGTCCCAAAAGAGGAAAGGAACCTGACATAGCGATGTCGCGCTGAACTGGACGAATGTAACGATAAAGTCGCAATATGCCACCCAGATAGATAGGGAAGGAGTGCAACAGCCCTGTCTCGCTGGGAGTGTGTTTGCGTCTGTGTCTGTGTCGCTCGGAACAGCGGCGACCCGAGTTGCAGCGAGCGTGACCTTCGGAGTGGGTTAACGATTGTGGAGTGCGTCGTTCAAAGGTTGGACGGGCCTGCCCGCAGCGACTGTGGAGTGAGCTGGCGCGATGAACTTCCCAGTGCGCACGTGCTTGCTCCACGCTGGCCAGTCTGCATCACTGGCTTCGTTGTTATCAGGCTTATAAACCGAACGTCTCTGAACCACAATGCCTTCATCGTTGATATTTCAAACAGTCGAGACAGTCTCCGAACTGCCGGACCAAAAGTATCGTTAAAATCAATCACAAGCAAGAAGACCAACGGATGGAACATGTTTTCCGCTTACTAAAGGACCAATCCCTGAAAAATGTTTTTTCAAGGCCAACAGCTTTTGAATCAGGAAATATTCAGATCTGGCACATTTAACGAAACGAAACACATTCACCAAAAGAAATAACACGCAATTGACACACAATGAACACACAGTACACATGCAATGGACACGCAATACACATATTATACACGTAATGGACATGCAATACACACACAGGACATGCAATAGATACACATACAGGACATGCAATGGACACACAATACACTGGTTGGAACAGGGCCGTAACTAGGTGGTGGGGGGGGGGGGGGGGGGCAAGCGGGGCATACGCCCCGGGCGCAAAGCTGTGGGGGCGCCGAAATCGCTTGCATTGTAATTCCTACTACAACTGGTAACTGGTAAAAAGTTTTTTAACTTTCATGCCAGGAATGTCTAATCTGATTTACAATATAACGTCTCAACATATTTAATGAACAAGTCTAGTGATTATACGGACTACTTTATGGACATAGTGGGTTCATGCATGGAAGGTACAGTAGCACAGAAACTGTTACATGTAGGTATGGAAAATGCTTAAATAGCACCATTTTTTCGTGGGAGGGCCCCCGGACCCCCCGCTTTATTGGTGTGGTATGTGCAAAAAAAGAGGGAGGGGTGGGCATGAATCCATTCATGCCCCGGGTGCCAGAGACTCTAGTTGCGGCCCTGGGTTGGAAGGTATTCTAAGTATCGAAAAATTATACCTTAATGCTATGCACAGCAACAACCTATTTATTTAGTTGGACAGATATATTTTATATAATCGTTTCTAGTAGAGAGAATGATTAATAAACTCCACAAAAGGTAATGGGAAAAAGAATTTAAAATTTATTTTAAACTTAAGTTACTCGTATCACTAACCGAGAATGAGGATGGGATTCGATCGTGTGAATCATTATTTTAACTAGTAATATTTCTAATATTTTTTTTGGAATTTTTATCGAATTTCTAGGTTAATTATTACGAATTTCCAAATTGGCGGCCAATTCATCATTGGCTTACAGGAGGCTGGTATATGAGGAATTTAACCATCTTTTAGGATTTTTCGCCATTGTTTTGAATTGAATTAACTTTTTTTTTTTACCTAGAATAAACTTTTTTGGAACGAGCAAGAATCAAACCAAGCACCGTAATCAATCATTATTTTAATAAGTGATTTTTTTATGAATTTTGGAATTTTCCCCTAATTTCTAGCTTAATAATACAGATATCCCTAGACGGCGACCAAGACGACTGACAAGATGGCGGTGCCCTGGAAATAAATAATTAAAGTACTCTAGCTGGTAAAAATTAAACTAACATGGTGGCAGCGCACTCTGGCAGACGATGTGTGTACTGCATGCCACTAGCGCTCCTGGTAGCAAGTAATGAAAACAATATGTCGGCTCCAAAATGACCGCCTCCAGCAGACGAAAACAAGATGGCGTACTTGACGTCATACACGCTGGCGATATATCTACCTTGGCATTAGTGGTGGGAGGTCAGTCGATGGCTTCTGTGGAGGAAGGTTCCGTCGCCATTTTTTTTTTGCTGTAGCTGAGTTCGAACCAAGGACTCAGAGCTCCATGACATAAATGCGTTTATAAAATTAAAATTGCATTATAAATGTATTTAAATATTTTTTTATTTAATGAAAAAAATTGTTCACGAATCTCTAGCTAAATAATTACTGAATTTCAAGATGGCGGACGAGACGTGACAATTCAAAATGGTGGAAATTCTATAATAAAATATAGCGTGTTTGACGTAGGTAAGATTTTTTATTAAAATTTATTTCAATTGTAATTAAGAACTTTTAAAATATTTTTATTAATAAATTACATGTGTAATCTCGCCGGAAATTCGAACCGAGGACCGGGGTGGATTGAGTAACAAAACATTGAAGTGACCAATTTGTTTTATGTATATTTTTGAGAATTGTTTCGGAATTTTTGGTTAAAAATTAAAGAATCTCAAGTTTACTGTCAAAGTCAAGGTCATGCCCTCAGCGGCTTAGGGAGGCTTGCCCATTGGGAATTTAAGCCGCTATGAGGAATTCTGGTTTTTTCTAAGGCAAAATAAAAGTCTTTTGAGACATTTCGAATTTATAATTTTTGATTTTTTGAGTAATAAAATTGGATATTTCTCTCAAAATGGGAATTTTTTCTCTCAAAATAGGGAATTGTTTTATGAATTTTGAGGAATTTTGAGTCAATTTGTGGCCATTTTGGGGGATTTGACACCAAGATGACGGCCGTTACGTCATCGGAGATGTAGGTTCCAAGGCAGCAGACACCGCCACCACCACCACACCCAGAACCCAGTTTCAGGACCAAAATTTATATACTACTTTTAAAATTATTTATGTTTACAAAATCATCCTGGTCATCGCGTCAATTCTGCGAAATACAATAAAAAAATATCTGGTCATTCTGTGATCTCTAATATGATCTTTGATTGGGAAAAGTGTAATTTTGCAAAGGCGCATAAGAATGTTCCGGCTGGACCTTCCTTCGCCTGCCTGCGTACCTGCCTGCCACTCCTCCCTGCAGCCCGAGCAACGCACGAGGCTGTAGGTCGCAGGGGAATGGAATACGTGTTCCTGCTGCTTGCATAGAACGTTTTTGACGTGACAACGTCTAATAAATCGATGAACGCCTGCTGCACGCACGAAAAAGGATGACTCTTTGTCCCATTACGCTCATTGTACGCTTGTGCCGCATCTATCTCTCTTCCACTCGATTGGAACAACCATCGATTTGACTTTTTCGAGGCACATTAAACTTGAAACACTCCCATTCGTTTCCTACTTTTCCTATCATCGTCCTATCCTTAACAGAATAACACCGATTGGAAGAAGTTAAATAGCAAACATGTATAAAAGTTATGGTTAAAATAATCTGTTCGTTAAAGTAATAAACATATTTGAATTAATTAGTGCAAATAAAAGAAAATTTATCAATTAAATGGTAGATTTCATTTCTTCTTTGTATCCATACAAAATTGCGATAATCCAATAAAATTGTTTTGTTATGACAATGTTTTGTTATGACGTTGTCATGTTAAACTATCGTACGTAAACCAACTTTACAGACAACCAATTTTTTAATATTTTTCATTGCTTTATACTATAATGTAAAACTTATACGGGTTTAAAGATCGCAGGCTTTCGCGGCCATTTTCTGGAGTTGCTTGGTTTCTAAGTTGTAGCCGCGTCGAAGGCAAATATATCAACCGACGTTTCGGTCGGCTTTGCAGGGAGCAGTTACCTAGTATCTACTACCTGGTGATGGCGACTGCAACGTCGACCGAAACGTCGATGATATCTTTGCCTTCGGCGCGGCTACAACCCAGAAGCCAGGCAAATCTTGTGCAGGTATAATTTATGCACCCAAATGACAGTCGAATTGCAATATCGCCCAAGTGCGCGATGAAACAGCGATGAGAACTCTTATTTGATGTAAAATGATCACACCAATTTCTTCATTAAAGAAATAATGCAACTTCCTTTTCATATCATCACCGGCGTAGGCCTATTTTAATTTTCTTAAAAATATTGCGTCCCGAAATCTATCCACAAAATAAATATTACCATTTAGATTCATATGAATTCATTGATTTTCAATTATTTTTTTTATAACTTCACAGTAACCAAAACGAACGCATTTTGCCATTTGCTACGCCTAGCAATTATGGTGACATCAACAGATATGTAACAATGTCACAAACTTTTCAGTCTGTAGGAAAAGTATTGTTTCCTTACAGTGGATCGAGAATGTATACAACCCTTTCCAAGTACAACTACTTTGAAAAATACATCACGCAATGAAATAATTTTTATGTTTAATTTTTATTATTTTTTGTTTATGTTTATGTTTACAACGGTAAAACAATTAATGTGAATACAACGTAACCTAATAAATTTGCATTTTATTTCCCTTGGTGTAACCATTTAATTGTAAACTAGTTTTTCAATTGATGTAAGATGGGCGGGCGTACGTTGAATATTTTAAAGTACGCTAACAAAAATGTTTAACACTAAAATGTTTAACACTAATCAATTATTCAAGCACACGGATTTCAGACACATTAATATTTGTTTTAGAAACAATAACAATTAAAAACTAATGGTGATACTCGTTTTAATATAAAAGTTTGAACGCATACAGCGCCTCAAATATGTTGAGTAAGTTTGTGGCATGCTTGGTTGTAATTTGTTTATATTTGGTAAATCTAAGAATATTAAAGTAGCCAAACACCATTTATACATAGTAAAATGCTTACAACCGCGAACTATTCAACGTAAATTTTGTCATAAAAGAAAGCTATTTGTTCTTATATCCAGTAAATAAATATTTTAGAATTCGTCGTATTCACTAATTACTGAAATGTTTTATGCATAACTGTTTCTAAATTAGTAAAAAGGAGAGAGTGATGTACATAATTTAGACGCTTATCTTATAGTTGATTTTTGGTTACTAGTAAGAAACTGTTTTGAGAATTGGATTTTCAATTAATAGTTAGCTTTTAGGTGTAAGGTAATACAATTAAAACATGACATCGCTTAGTTGATAATAATGATGATATTACTTTTTTATTTATATTTGCATACATTGGTTTATGTCATGTCATTAGTATATGCCAATTATTAGGACCTACAGTACAAATTAATTTTATTGCAAGATATGTTTATTAGATCTAAATGTTATTAATAAACTTTAATTGGTTTACAGGTACGTTATGAAGAACGCATTATATATCGTAGTGGCAACGAAGAGGTGATCGTCTCTTTTCCAGAGGATGAAACGCCGACACCAACGAACGAAGCAGTTAAAATAAATACTCCTGCTCGAATGAATGACTACAACAGAGATAGAGATGGTCATACAGGCAACGGTCGCCATAGAAGAGAAACAGTGTCCGGCACCTGGAACCCAAATTTGCCAGATTTACAAGAAAGTGGGAATTCGCCTCGGAATCCGACGGATAGAGAAAAAACGTCCGACGATCGTAATTTACATATGCTTCTCTCAAGAGATGTTTCTTTAACACCACCAGCCAATCATACAACTTCGGCTGTGATTCTACCAGACAGTGCATCGATAGCTCCACTGAGAAAAAATAACAGAGCTCGCAATCGCAAGAAACATACCCACAGGTAAGAATGCTCACAGTCACGTAATTTAATTTTACATATAATACTTGTCAAGAAACTTCTCTAATATTTTTCGATCATTATTCAGAAAATTTCCACACCTTCGCAGTGATCATACTGAGGCAACTTCAAAACATTCCTACCGACAAATTAATAGTTACTAGTCACACCACTCTGAATACACACACACACACACATACTATATATATATATATATATATATATATATGTATGTATATATATCGTGTGTCTGTTTATATTTGGTTAGTATTATTCGCAAATAACTGACTTCACGTTTTAGATGTATAATCGTAAAAACAATTAGTTACCTATACTGTTTATACTGTTTACGCGTGTGTATGCAAGTTGTTGAACCATTTCCATGTATATTATAAGTATATAAGAGAGATAGTTGTACACAAGCGATATGTTAAATGGTTTTGTAATTTGTAGAGATACTCATTTATTAAAAAAAGCTTACCCTTTTAAAAAAATTCGTCCTGATTCTTTAAGTAGAAAAGATAAACTTTGGAAAGCGAAGCTCACTTAAAGTGCGTAAATTCCTAATAGTCAAACAACCAATGTAGTGCAACGTTTTGGAGTAGGGCACTCGATTATATCACGGTAACAAAAGGTGCAATGTACTTTTAAATGAAGTAACGTGCTGGAGGGTTTACGTGAAGGACGATTTACAAACTAAATGTCCCTGAACACACCCATGCCCAAGGAAGTATTCGAAATCGCGACACCCGAGGTAGAAATGCAAACAGATATTAGCTGCACAGTTAGATTTTGTACATGTTAAAAGTAACCTCCACGTATTCAGCTGACTGGTGACTTTCTCCATTTAACACTGTGATATATGCCAGCACCGCTGTCAACCAATGCCAAGTGCAAACAGGTAAACACAGTACAAAGAAAACTCGGAACAGTCGTTGGGGGTGACTGGTTAAATACATATCGTAAAGGGTAGGGAGAGTCAAGAGATTTCTTGCGTATTTTTCAGCACTGCTCATAGATATAACGTGTAACAAACTTCTTTTAATACCTGTGTTTGATAATTTTGTATGAGTTTATTTTGTTTTCATAAATTAAAATCAATGGCTTTGTGAGGGGCGGGAGTTATTTTAATTTGTTCTTTTTAGGCACATTTTCTTACGTGCAAGGACATAGCCATTACTATTATATCATTTTGTATGATACATTTTTTGCAATGAGTTTTAAAAGCAAATTGTCACACTTAATCTCAAGATACAGTAGATTTTTATAAGTTCAACGTTTCCACATAGAAATTTAAGTAATGATTTTTCTTGAGAAAATAAAACGGAACGTTTTGTGATTTGGTTTTTATTTAATTGTTTTTAATCATTTTTTCTTAAATCAATTTTTTCGCTAAAAAAAGTCATAAATACATTTATATTTACATTATTAAATACATAAAACACGCATGAAAGATATGCTTACAGCTAATACGTGTGTAAACTGGAATTACACATAGACATATTGCAAACAATTACCGTTACTTCTGTGTAAAGACATGTTGGGCAAGATGTGGGAGGAAATGCATTTATTGTAGCCCACCATAAGGATTACATTAATTCTTCCAAATAAAACTCTATTAAAGTTATGTAGATATGTTGCTGTAATTTTCTTATTCTGTCTTCACTAGTTTTTGACGTGATAACGTCTTATAAATCTATGAACGCCGGCTGCACGCACGAAAAAGCATGACTCATTGTCACGTTCTGCCTGAGCCGAGCGTGCAAGAACCGGCCAACCACCGTGCGAGAAAATCTTCTATAATATCAAACAGGTTAAGGCGGGCTTTTTAACTAATTGTTCGTGATTATATTTAAACAAATTATTTAAATTAGATTTGCAAAAAACTGTAAATAATATTTGAAAATTAAAAAATTATGCAATTTTTCATCAATGTTTTCTTATGACGTTATCACGTATAATATTATCGTCCGTAAACCGACTTTACAGACAACTCCCTTTTTTTTTTTTTTAATTTTCTGACACAGCCTATTTAACTATTGATTATATGCACAGAATGATTGAAATTAACCCCCCCCCTTTTTTTTCTTCTATTGAAGTCCTTGAAGGGCGGGAACCTCACGGATATTGTCCCGGCTACTTGTTGAGTTTTTTCAACTTGTGTCTGATTGTGTCTATGCTTCCGTAGAAGTGAGACTGCAGTTGCGTCCGCGACGGGGAGCCAGCCAGACCCAACTGAAGCAGCAGCGACCACCAGGCATTCTCGTGTCGCGGGAAGTGACTCTGGATTGATGAGGTCCATGGGAAAATCATCTGCATTGCGAAGTCAACCGACTCGTGAGGTATAAATTTCTTTTTTTTTTTTTTTCAATGTATATTACCAGATTACCCGCCTGAATCCTCAGAACTCGTTTTTTTTTTTTTTTTTTAAGTGAGCTTTACATTTAAAAAAAATGGGTGCGTGTACTTAGGTACGCGCGTGAGAAGTTATACTTATTTGGCATCATTAAAAAATAGTTTTTAATTGCATGCAAATAATTCTCCATGGTAGCGTTATTCTCCATGGTAGCGTTAAATGTTTAACGCAACCTTGTTGGAGGACGCATTAGAAGTATAACTTCAATAAATCTTTTTCTAAGTACCTACTCATTTTAAGTCTATATTTGTATTTATTAGGCATAATTTCATAGACTCCACAAATATGATAAATAAAAGTATGGTAGCGTTATTCTCCATGGTAGCGTTAAACGTTTAACGCAACCTTGTTGGAAGTCGCATTAGAAGTATAACTTCAAAATTATTTTTGATTTTAGACCCAAGAACATTTTTTGTAGAAATTTGGCCTGCCAAACGTGTTGTTCTGACAGCAAAATTATTTTCATTTTTCCAACAGTTTGAAATTATTAAGAAATATTTAATATAACTCGAAAATGTATATTTTGTTCTTCGCGTAAGTAAACACGCTTGGCAATAATGCTTATGATTTTCTTTCATTTCATTCCATGGGCGAGGTACTTCGTTTCCACGAGTTGATCACATGTAACCATTAAATCGATAGGGATCAAAAAAACATAACTTCCACATTAAATTTTACGGGAATTTCTATAACACAAATAAATACACTATCTCAGTGGACACCAGTTAAATCGTTAAGCGTTTTACTACATTTGTTGTGTTGCTGCCAAACTGTACGCCACGAGTGTACACCTGGCAGTTTAAACATTCATTAATTTGTAAAATCGCGCAGAGAAATTTTGTCCCGAAAGTTCTATTAAAATAAGGTTCAGTTAAGTACAGATAAGTTTAGCAAGATGAATTAAAAAAAAAAAAAAGACTGTCACAAAAAGATTCTTTCAGTGTATAGAGGTGCTTTTAGATTAGCCTTTAACATCCAATGAATAAAAATGTTGTTTTATCAAAATTATGTAAATATAAGTTTGTTTTGGATTGTATACCATGCACGTTTTTGCAAGTACACAACAAAAATATAAATGTAAATTTGCATATAATTCTTTAGTAGCTAAATGATTTAATATTTTTGAAATACAGGTGTAATGGGTAACATACGACGTGTTTCAAATTTCCTTTCAGAATAAGAATTTTACAAATGACTAAATTAATGTAAATTATCCAGGTTCAGCAACAAGCTAGGCAGTAAAAAAAAATTTTTGACAGCTGCAAAGAATCCTCAGCTTAATAAAATTTAAATATATGCTAAGACTTGTTTTATGTAACTCCTTATTGTTAAAAGTACATTTTATTTACAGTTTGTTAATAATTTTTATTCAGTTACAATAAATGTAATTAATAAAACACTGAAAATAAAGTTTTTTTACAATTAAAAGTTACTTTCACTTATTGTCATTTCTAAAAAGGATACTTTCATTGTTTATCCAAGTGTGTGGAAGCAAAGATTTCTAATAAACATATTTTCTTGACAACATTACATAATCTTAATGACATGGTATCGTCACAGAAAATAAATATTTGGTTAATATAGAGAATAAAATACATCAAAATAAAACTGACAACATTATGCATTGAATACTGATTTCTGTAAAACTAAATAAATAATATTCAAATAAGTTTTTCAATTTAAAAAAATACTTTAAATTATCAGAAACCAGTGTTAAAAAAAATTCTGACTAAAGAATACTTAAATTTGAATGTCAACGATTCTCACTCGTGGAATCTAACAGAGTCTAAGATAGTTGATATGTAAATGGGGTGGATGGTTACCTTCTACAATAAAGAACCTTCATGGGTGTTGGTTTAGCTGCCATGAATAGGGTTCAACAAACAAAACAAAAATGTCGCTTTTCTTTTTAACATGTTCTCAAAATCACGATGTTATGTTCTTGATATTACAACAGTGTATATGAAAATGTTGTGCTTGGATGTATGACCAAACTGCAGTTTCTGTACGGTACATTACGAAACACGTTACAAATGATTTTAGCACTAACTTCAGTTGAAATATTTAGTTTAAAAAGTTATGGGATACGAAAAGCTGTTTGTAGTTTACTTTACTATGAGTTTTCTCGTACTTAGCCATTAGTAGGGGCATGCAGATTTCGCGAAAAGTTTTCGAGACTCGTTGAAAGTTAAAACATTGTAGCACCGTCTGTGTTTCGTGATTGAGTGAGTTTCTCCCAGGTACACGTCGATTGTAACAACACCAATCACAGTGATTCAGTGCGGAAGTAAACGCGTCCTGAGTGGCTCGGTCAAACAAGGCAACGACTTCTCTCACAGACGGCCGCCAATCACAAGTAAGAAACCACAGGTGCGGGTATACCTTGTTGCAGTCTAATAGGCGTTCGGATCTTTTCGCGAAAAGTGCCTGCCTCTAGCCATTAGTTATTTGTGGTCCTCAATGGCCCGAAGAATGAAGTTAGGCCGACCTACGCAGTTGGATGCACGCCGATTTTCGGTGCGAGGGATCCTGGGTTCGAGTCCCGGGTGGGGCACGGATGTAAGTTTGTGTCATCCTGTTTTGGTCGCAAATGTGCCAAAGGAAACTAAATCGTCAGATGAAACAAACGCATGGCAAAAAGCGACCGTGATCGCCCACGTGCAACGCTCGTGAGGCGAGGTCGTGGGTTCGATCCCAGCACCCCGGCATCACTCGAATGTGTGAGCGCCAGTTCGGTTATCCAGTGGTTCGAGCCCACCGCATTCAGTCTCTGTGCGTAACTGTGTGACGTAAAACCTAGAAACAAATAGTCATTTGTGATAGTAAACTTTGTTTGAGTTTGGAACAATTTTTTGACGTGACAACGTCTAATAAATCGATGAACGCCGGCTGCACGCATGAAAAAGTGTCCCGTTACGCTCATTGTACGCTGGCGCCGCATCTATCTTCCACTCGATTGGAACAACCATCGATATGACTTTTTCGAGGCACATTAAACTTGAAACACTCCCATTCGTTTCCTACTTTTCCTATCATCGTCCTATCAACAGAATAACACAGACTGGAAGAAGTTAAATAGCAAACATGTATAAAAGTTATAGTTAAAATAATCTGTTCGTTAAAGTAATAAACATATTTGAATTAATGAGTGCAAATAAAAGTAAATTTATCAATTAAATTGTAGATTTCATTTCACTCCTTCTTTGTATCCATACAAAATAGTGATAATTCAATAAAAATGATTCAATTTTATTCATAAAAGTATGCAATCATTTCATCAATGTTTTGTTATGACGTTGTCACGTTAAACTATCGTCCGTAAACCGACTTTACAGACAACCAATTTTTGTTGTTGTTATTAAAGTTTATTAGATAATACATATTACATTTAAATTTTAATAATAATTTTTTTTTAAATAAAACCTGGAGTTATTATTATTATTATTTACCATTACAGATCATCATTTTTTCTACAGAGGAGATTGTTTTCTGCTAGGAATCCCGCACTATCTCAGGGCCTCTGGTGCATCCATTTACCAGGACTCGTCGCAGGCGACCGAAGAACGAAGCGAGAAGGGCCGCTGTTGAGTTTGTGAGTGACGAAGCTGAACGGCCCACGGAAGCAGACCTCTTCGTGGCCGCCCACTACCACGGAGACACTTCTCGCTACTCGTCTGCTCACCAGCACTACGCTGGTGGGTACACTTACTACACTTACCGCCAGCATACCAATAAAACACAGTGTTGCCATTTTGGACGTGAATACGTCTTTAAAATTGCTTCCATAGTGGGAGGCAATTCAAAAAAACGAATGATAACAAAATCGGGGGATAGAGTTTGGTGTTGCAGCTACATATCTATCATCTTCATCCAAAATTTAATTACACCACTGGATAGCTAAAGGATCAAATAATTCGTTACGCCGAGTGAGGACTGTGACGCATCGCGCGCGGCGGAGGGGGAAGCGCCGCCATTTTGAGGTCATTTTTCTGCATTTCGAGATTTTCATTTCGTACAACTTTTGACTCCGAGAAGCTACGACGTTCGTTTGTATTTCAATCATCAGCTCTCGTCAAAATAGATTGGTTGCACATTTAAAACATTAGTGTAAAATAGTTACAGTAAATATATATGGTGTTAAAATAAAAATAAAAAACTCTGATGTCGCTGTGTTAGGCGAAACATCCGGCATACAGACGATACAAATAACTGGTTAAATAACGAAGGGACACATAATAGACAACGGGTTTTAGTTAAGTGGCTATTTTAATTTTTCCTTTTTTGCATGTAAAGTGTATATGAACGCTGGAAATTCGAACTGACCTTTTTAAATGTTATTTAATTAATTTGCTTTTTGTTTAGGTAATGGGCGATTAAGACATCCAGATGGACGTTTTCGAGACTGGACACCAATTTCCTGGATGAATACACTAAGGATGCACAATCATGTTTCTCTTACAAATGAAGGGGTTGTAAATGTGCGCTCCAGTGGCTTGTACTTTCTGTATGCACAGGTTGGTCAAATGTATTATTTTTTAATTTACTTGATTGATATAACTAAATATAAACCAGTTATTTTAGCGTATTTAGTCACTACACCAATATCTGAATTCAGCCGTTTTCTAACAGATAATTTTATGAATGGAAATTATATTTAATATGATATGAGTCTCAACTTTGTTTTCCTCATTAATACTTTCGGTCACTCCTTAGCACATGGCTCCTTATTTATCTTACAGTTTCTTTTAGAGAGAGAGAACAGTTTTGTTATAGTACAACATATTTTAAATGGGATAGTGTGCTTTTGACGAATTCACAAAGTTCGTTTATGACAAGAGTTTCTCTTTTGGCCACGCACAGCCATTTGCAGTTACTATTTCAAAAATTCTCGTCTCTGATTATTACAAATATTTTTATTTTTTTAATGCTAGAGCAACAAAATTATGTAACTTAAATTTATGTGTTTTTTTACGTAAAACATGAGATAATTATAAATACTTACATTTCCTTCTAACAGGCAGAATTAATATTTCATTTTTTTTATCAAATAGTTAGGCCCTTACTTTGTTTAATCGAAAATGCTTGCTTGAACTCATGCAGGGCGCCATTAGGGCCGGGGAAGTGAGTGTGGTGTGAGAGGGGGAGGGGAACGTATGTTGGATTCTTCGGAGGAGCACGAACCACCCCTTGAAGGACTGACATGGAGGTGTTGAGGAGTGGGAGGGTGGGACAGGGTGGGTGGACTGTGTCTTCTCACAACACCAGATAGTTGAAAGCAAGCTTAATTTTTATACTAACAGCGATTTATATTAGTCAAGAGTGTGTTTTAGATTGCACTTTTATGAGTGCAGACTTCAAAAGCACTTCTCGGTGTAGTGTGGAGATTTCGTCGCCTGAGAATTGTAGTGTTCTATGTCCATTGAAGTCGGAACTGAGATATAAGCATTTGAAAGTTCAAACAACTATGAATATCATGACATAGAACAAAATAATATTGGTCTTAAATTAAGAACAAACAGTTTTATGTGCGTAGACGTGTGTGGATATAGAACAAATGAATACTAATATTAATTTCGTGTCCATAGCATAAAAAACCGAAAAAGTGTACATAGAACACTCCAATACTCAGGCGGCGATTTGTGTGACTATACTCTCATACCTAACTTAGCAGTTAAAATGGACACTTTTCGAGACATAAATTTGGATAAGGGGAATTTCGTACCACATGAAGTAAGGCAATGTTACCTGGAACACTCTCGCCAGGTTCAACCGTCATTATTTTCAGCAGTGAGTAGAACCACACAGGTGTAGACATGTATATCCTCACCTGAACAGAAATAGAGTGGTGAAGACACCAAGACCTTCGCTGAACACATTAGGAGGACTTTAGGCGAACTCTCAAAACAGAATTTCACCATTTCAGAGGGAGTAGTACATGAATGTTCCTCCGGGGATTAGTTTATGGTTCGGGATTGTAGAGACAGTCAAAAACCGACCGCCATCTGCGGTCACGGCGGGCAACTTGAATTGTGAAGTCACCGTTGCATTTTACGTTGCGGTAACCATTTTGACACTGACCTTTGACATCGATATTTACCTTGACTTTTTACTTTGAACTTTTACTTTGACCTTGACATTTTACCTTGACCTACACCTTCGAATTTGACCAGGACCTTTAACCTCAGTCATCATCTCAAATTTCACCATCCTAACATCGAGTACCCCACTCCCCGAACATTGTACATTTCATTATAGTAAAATCTACCGCCATATTGAATTCTAACTTCACGTCCGCCATCTTGTATTAAGACTTCACATACACGTTTTTCGATACTGACGACACAGCCACCATCTTGTTTTCGTCTGTTGGAGGTCGCCATTATAAATTACATCATTTCCACCATCTTTTTTTTGTTCTGCTGAAGGTCGCTATCTTGGATACCGCCATCTTGGTTTCTGCTGTTTGTTCCTAGATAGTGCCAGCACTGCTCTGTCTAATGCACATACGGTCGATGTTCCATACTTACCAATGTTGTTATGGTCCTTATCGACATATTGAATTAATTTTTTTATACTAAATACATTGAAAGAGAGGTAATTCAAACCATGACAGCTCGGACCTCTGGGATGGAAACCATACACCTTTGACCGCACGGCCATCGAGACATTTAGAAAACTGATAATTTAATAAGGTGTATAAAAATAACATATATTCTGACATAATTTTTTTGCATCACATGTCGCAGGCCAAACCGCCATCTATTTTTTCAATACTTGCTACCAGGAGTGCTAGTGTCACATAGTGCACGTGTCGTTTTCTAGTGGTCGCTGCCGCCATCTTGTATTCAATACTCGATACTAGGAGCACTAGTGTCACATAGTACACACATTGTTCGCTAGAAGACAAAGACATCCTATTAGGTTAAATTTTTACTCGCTAAAGTGCAGAAGTATTTATTACCATGGCGTCCGCCATCTTATAGGTCATCAGAGCAGCTATCTTGAAAATCTGTAATTAGTAACTTGGAAATTCGGAAAATTTCTAAAAATCATAAAAAATGCCTATTAATGTAATGATTGTTTCTATTGATTTGTAGTCATACATAAACCAAATTATTTCATAGTTTAATGGATTTTTTACTGTACTCTTTTGCAAATAATTCCAATATATATTTTTATATTTCTGAAATAATATAATAATTATTTTTATTTTAAAATTATATTATTTAGGACATTTATAAAATACTTACTGAACACACGAAAACTGGGCTGTACCCTATTTCACTGGAATAACTTGGTGATTCTTTGGCTTTTTTTTTTTTTTCATCATTGCATTTAGTTCAGATTCGGAAGTGATTTTGAACAGAGTAACTGAACACAAAGTGTCGCATGCCGCGTCGAGAAAGTACTTGTGTTGCTGGATGAGTTGCGCTAGACTCAGGCTGTTTGCTTAGTCAGACAACACTGCGACACAAACTGTATTGTCGACACAGCTATTGCGGGCCTCGTGGTCCGTGTGCCAGAGACGAGCATCGAACCAAGGGCCCGCGAAGAGTTCCAGGCCGCGGAGTGCCGCCCACTGCCTCTTGTTGCGAAATAGAGGTTATGTGTGGATGTCTGTGGAAAGGATGATACTGGGTTACTTCTAAGGTGTTGTTAAAATTTGTTTCTTTGGCGGGATCGCGGGAGAGACTCGAACCCACGTGCTGCTGGGGCCAGTGCGATGAATAAAGAAGTGGGAGGAACTAAATTAGTGAGATTTGGAAAAACAGGTTTGAATCCCAGTGTGAGCTGTTTCAGTCGTACTGCCTGCCCTGTGCTCTAATTGCCAGAGCTTTTCATCAGCATTGGAAGATTATTTTTTTTTTACCTCGGCCAGGGACAGAAAAAAAGGGGGTTGTCTGTAAAGTCAGTCTACGGACGATAATTTTACGTGATAACGTCATAAGAAAACATTGATGAAAAATTACATACTTTTTAATTTTCAAATATTATTTACAGTTTTTGCAAATTTAATTTAAATAATTTGTTTAAATATAATCACGAAAAATTAGTTAGAAATAAACTCAAATCAAATCAATGTCAATACATTGTTAATTTGAAATGAAGAAATTGGACAAATAAATAAATTTAAGTAAAGATGTCTTTAATTCATTGCTTACACACAGTGGCGTAGCAAGCGGGTGGCAGGGATGCCCCCCCCTAGGGGCGCTGGAGCAGTGCGGGGGGGGGGGGGGGGCATCCCTGACGGATTCACGGTTACTGAACCCTCCCCCCCCCCCCCTTCTCTTTTAAACCAAGAGGAGGCGCCATTTTCAAGTCTGTCTAGGGGCGCCAGTCACCTTAGCTACGCCACTGCTTATACATGCCCTAAATCCACGCCCCGCCACTGTATTTTTGTATTTTGAAGTAAGGAAATGAAATAAAATTAAATGAAATGTACTTAAAAAAAAATTGGTTGTCTGTAAAGTCGGTTTATGGACGACAGTTTAAAGTGACGTCATAACAAAACATTGATGAAATTATTGCATACTTTTATGAATAAAATTGAATCATTTTTATTGAATTATCACTATTTTGTATGGATACAAAGAAGGAGTGAAATGAAATCTACAATTTAATTGATAAATGTACTTTTATTTGCACTCATTAATTCAAATATGTTTATTACTTTAACGAAGAGATTATTTTAACTATAACTTTTATACATGTTTACTATTTAACTTCTTCCAATCTGTGTTATTCTGTTAAGGATAGGACGATGATAGGAAAAGTAGGAAACGAATGGGAGTGTTTCAAGTTTAATGTGCCTCGAAAAAGTCAAATCGATGGTTGTTCCAATCGAGTGGAAGAGAGATAGATGCGGCGCAAGCGTACAATGAGCGTAACGGGACAAAGCTTAACGGGACAATGTGCGTAATGGGACGATGATTCATCCTTTTTCGTGCGTGCAGCCGGCTTTCATCGATTTATTAGACGTTGTCACGTCAAAAATGCGTTTCGATTTCATGTTTAAGTTCTATAATATGTTGTATGCATTTTAAATTTTTCGTTATCTTCTGAAATATGTAATTGCTAATGATTGTTTTCTTTTTTATAGATTTACTACGCTGATGTGCATGATACAAATGGCTTCAGACTATACAGAAACAACAGTCCGATTCTTCACTGCACAACCCATTCATCGGCCACAGATCACAGCGTGAAAGCAAATACTTGCTTCACGGCTACTCTGGAATATCTTCACGAAAATGACGAGATATATGTCTCAGATGTAGAAGGCTTAAGATACTCATTGTTTGAGCCTGCGAAAAGTTTTTTTGGGTTTTTTAAAGTGAACGACCACGTGTAAACTAAGGCAAACTTTTGTGTTACAATTTTGATTATAGTAATTATTGTATGTTACAAATATAGTTATGGAACATATTGTTCGCAAAATAAAAATTACATTATTATTTATAAACGGCCTTTATTTTTCTAAAATTATTGTGAGAAATAAAACGTCAAATGGTTTAAAATAAGTGTCTTGGTTTGAAAACTTTTTTGTGGTCCATATTTTTTAACATCTTCAGATATTCATGCAAAAATACAATACATTGAAAATAGAAGTACAAAATAGAGAAAATATTTCAGATAGGCTTTGACAGTGATGATTTAGGATTACATAGTTTCGACTTGGAGCAAGGTGGATGTATTAAACATCTGTAGTGGACACATGTTTGGGGAAGTGAAGCTGGGTGGGGCAGAACAAAGGGATGGAAGTGGAAAATAAGCGCGCACTTTGTAGTAACCGAAGGCCACTTGGCCTCCATAAATTCCGTATCATGCGCCGAGCGTGAGTCAAAATTGTCTTTTACTGCAAAACATGTTGGGACTTAATCCAAATGATGTAAATTTCCTCATTCTTTTCTTTATTATTTAAAATGTTTTTCTTTTTTAGTGTCAGATAAATAAGTGTTGTAAAGTTAAGTCGTAATAAAATGTTGTATGGTGTTAAAAGAATATTAAAAAAAATCAAATCGTTAATATAATATTCTAAACGACATTTAAATTTAAAAAAAAAATCAATTGCTATAAGAAAATGTATACATAGATTTTAAAAAAATTCAGTATATGCAGTAACAAGTGTGTTTGTTTTCAAACATTTTCTTTTAATTAAAGAGACACTTTTGTTGAAAGCATTAAATTTTAATGTTTTTTATAAAGTATGTATATATTTAAATGTAGTAAATGTATAGGTCACTTACTGCATTGCAACTTCGTATAAAACACAAAATGCCAGCTGTATCTGCCATGAGTAGTAAATAAATGGGGCTCCATATTGGATTTGTGACCTTACGGCTGTCATCTTGGATGACATTTGCTAGAAAATTACCTGAAATTACTCCAAATCCCCCAAAATTATTAAACATTTTCTTTTGAGGCTAAGCAGGGGCGCAACAACTAAATTTTCAAAAGGGGGGGGGGGGGGCAATATACCTTTTTATATAGAATCATCGATCCCCCCTATTGAAGCGGGGGGTCCGGGGGTCCTCCCCCGGGAAAATTTGTATTTCAAGGTGGAAAATGGTGCTATTTAAGCAGTTTTATTATCTAAAAATTGATTACACAGCTAGTGGAAATAACATATCCGACTTGTACAGCACTTTCTTTGCCCCCGTCTGCCCCCACTTCAAGGTTTCAGAAGGGGGGGGGGGGGTAAAATACCCTTGCCCCCCCCCCCCCCTGTTGTTGCGCCCCTGCTGCTAAGGTATGGGCTCAATAACTAGAACAAGTGGGACGTCATGACAGACAACTTGGATGACACTGTGGTGGATTCTCTTGTCAGCTAGATTGTGCTACCGCCATACTGTTTTGTTTTTTACCTGCTATAGTGCACATCAGCTATCTTAGTGTCCACCGTCTAGTAGGCCATTTTGGTCGCCATCTTGAAATTCTATAACAATTATGAACCAAATGTTTTGGTAAAAATTCTAGAATTGTTAAACATATTACTAATTATTATATTGATTTAATCAATTAGTGTAATTGGTTCCTTTGTCTCCATCACAGGAGAGGGAAGACAGCAATGACATTTACAGAGTTTTATCAAATTTAGCGTATATGTTTCACCTGGCACATATAGATTCCTCCAGTCACATAACTCCCATTTTTATATGGCCCACAATATTGTCGGCTGTGTGTACTGCCTTCTCCGTGCAGGAGGGGTTGGCTTTAAAAAAAAATCCTTTCAGTAGGTAACTCTACCCTGATGATGGCGACTGCAATGTCGACCGAATTATCGGTGATATATTCGCCTTGGACGCGGCTACAACCCAGAAACCAAGCTACTTTAATTTTGTTGTTTATTTCTTGAACCTGCCACTTTTATGGTAAAATCTAAGTGATATTAAATCATATTAATTTTTTTTGCATCGACCAAGGATTGAACCAAGGACAAGAATCGATTGAATCAATCAGTAAATTAGTTATTGACATTTTTGACGATTTTTGGAATTTTTTTCCGAATTTCAAGGTTAATAATTCAGAATTTCAAGATTGAGGCCAACATGGCTGACAAGATGGGGAATGCTATTGTGGTAAATACTATTGCAATCTAGCGGGTGAAAAATAAGCTAATATGAACGGGCAGCGATATTTGACAGACGAAAAAATATGATGGATCCAAGATGGCCACCATAACATACTGGCTGACATAATATATGCCTTGATATTAGTGAAAAGGGGGGGGGGGGGGGGGGGGCAGTTTGCTGGTAGCCTCTGTGGAGAAAGGATTACTTTTTTTCCCTCGTTGGGTTCGAACCAAGGTCTCCATGACATATAATTGTATTTTAATTAAAATTTTATTAAAATTGTTAATAAATATATTTTATAAAATTTTTTATACTTTGTATAATTTTCAAGATGGTAGACATGACAATTCAAATGGAGGCCATAAAATTATCCTAATTGTAATGGTCATGACCTCATTGGCTTAGGGTGGCTTGTCGATAGGGAATTTAAGCTGCTTTGGGGATGTTTCAAGTTTCTGACTTTTTTGGGGAATAAAATGTAAAATTTTCCCTCAAAAAGGCAATTTTTACCCTGCAAAAGGAAATTTTTTAATATTTCAGATTTTTTTTTAAATATTTTTGGCGGGAATTATTTTATAAAAAGTGGAAATTTTGGCGATTTTTTGACCAATTTCATCAAATTTTGAGTCATTTTCGGAAGTTTTTGAAAGAATTTAAAGGTCAAGATCAAAGGTCAAGATCATCCAAGATTTCCGCTATGATATCATGATACAATATGGCGGACATCGGCTCCAGTATACACACCTAGCACCCAGTCCCAGGACACACATTTAATTCTGTACTACTGTAATAAATTCACAACATTCCCAAAACAAAATTAATACACTAACTCTTGTTAATTAAATTATTTCCGAATAACGGAACTTTAGAAACTTTGGTGCGAGAGAACGCTGAGGCCTCCCCTCGTGCCAAGAGCAAACGCCAGCACCGAGCGACTCGCGGACCGGGGCGGACGTGCTTCCCACGGGGAGTCTTCATCTTTTGTCTCCACTGAAATTCACTACTGGTAACTATAGTCATTAATTGAAATCTTTTTCGTTGCTTAAACTCCCCGTGCGTACCCGGTCCTTTTTACGGTGTAGGGCCTAACCCAGCTGCTTAAATATCAACTCCCCGCACAAAGCATTACGCGGGGCAGTTCAGCATATGGCACGGGCCGACTCCCACCACCAATGACTTTTGGATAATCGTCGAGTGCACAGGCACTGGCAACAACGACGTATAAGACTTGTAATTAATTTAATTGCGATCCGCGGTCCACACAGGTGGACCCGGGTATCGCCGCTTTGCAATTTTCGGGATTGGCTGCCTCCAATTGAACTCCCCCTCAACCTCGACTGGCGTGAGGGTTTAAGATTAGTGACGGCGCGTCAGAGCGCCCAGTGTCAATTTAGTGTGATTTCGTAGGGTAATTCAATGTGCATTGTGTGAATGTAAACTGCAAGTGTAACTGTTCGAACCAATTAAACGTCCACTCCACACACTCCGTGCGCGACGTGTTTACGACAGTGCAAAACCGAATCTGTGTATGTTATTGTGTGAGTCTCCCTAACCCAGCCAGGAATCAGCGTGTTATGCTGTACAGGACCCATCACGTGTTAATAGCCAGGGATCCCTCCAGCCACAACCACCGCCGACGGTCCTAGCAGGCCACGCAGGGGCACTTGCACCCAACGACCCAACTTTTGGTTAGACACAGAGCTAGCCTGGCGCCCTCCCGGATACACTTTCATTAAAAACCAGCCTTCCCGCTAGGAACCACGCCCGGTCTCGAACACGAGAACCCGGACGATGGCAATAGTTTGTGACTGAAAGCGGTCCCAAAATCCACCATTGTAAGTCTTTAAGAGTTCCCCAAAATTCGCTGTCGTAGGTCTTTACGAGGTTGTCAAAATAATACACCTCCTGGCAATGCGGTTCCACTCCCAAACGTACTCGCCTCGGAATATTGCAGTAAAGTCCCAACGAGTTGCTCCTCCGAGTTGTCGATGTCTTCTCCCAGGGTGCCACACAGAGGTCGATGTCTCGTCTATTACAGGAATGACTTCTGCATCAAGTCGTCAGTGATTGGAACTACACTCTCTGCCGCGAACTCGTTGATGATGGACTCGCCTGCTCCTGGCACTCCCAATAAGTAGCAGAACCATTTTGCCATTCGCAAGTACTGCAACTCGGTGACCGGCGATACAAGTTGCCACATCGGTCCTTCAAACAGCACCTCCATCTGGTTTCGCAAGACTCATAACATCAAGTCTTGAAACTAAAAATTGTCCTCTCGCGACTTCTACTCGCGGTCTGTGACTCTACACCAAGATGTAAATGTAACTGGATACGAACGCCATATTTCTTTGTTGTCTGTACATCCATTGTCTGCTGCCACACCATACAGGGTGGTGGCAGCAGGCAGCTTGTTGACAGTGTAGCTCGCGAGGTGTTCCAGCAGCATGAAAGTCTTCGGCATCATCTGCTGGACTCCTCTTCCTTCTCCCTTGCTGAGGGGGTGTTTATATACCCTTTTAGACAGCTTAGGTAACTTCACCTAAACATCCAGATGAGCCTGGACAGCCGCCTTCGATAAGCACTATTTTCGCTTCCGACCATTGGGTGGGAGTTCCAAGGTTTGTCGAAGTTCCCCGACCCCCGACGAGGCAGCGGCTGTAACAACAAAATAGCGCGCGCGCTCTGTGCATAGTGGGACAGTATCCATTCTGCAGGGGCTCACATTTATGTTCGGGTACATGGATACCTATAACAAAGGTGGAAAGCAGTTCCAGCAGCCATAGCGAATGTAACATAACAGGCTCTGTTCCCAGTAAAGTTTGTATTGTTGTTGCGACCATTTCTAGAAGTAAATGTTAACTTTTTGTATTGTCTTGCGTTGGGAACAACCTAATACCTTGCCGGCTATAAAATCTCCTGATATTTGTTTTTCACTGTGGCCCCATGGAATTGCCTTCCCATGGCTTGGCGTTTTTCCTTTTGTGCTTAGCCATGTTTTGAGTAACCTCTCTGATCATGCTTTCTTTTTGCAACGTGCCAAGTTAAACTTGTAATGGTGCAACAGCCCCCCCCCCCCCCTCCCTTTTTGACTGTAGTATTTGTCGTCTTGCAAGTATGAGATGTTTTTCTAACGTAATTTCTTCTAAATAATTTTGAATAATTGGCAATTGCGCCAAAGCCCAACCGACCAGGCAACTATGAATGCGCAGACCCACGACGCTGTGTTAAACGTTTGAAAGGCCTTTCCAAACGTTTTCAGGATTAATTAACATGTTTTAACGAGCCATTTTATATTTGCAGCACCTGTGTGTGGTTGTAACTTACCTAGCTATGAAACTAAATCGCTCAAATTATAATGTATAATTTCTGGAGTATCAGAGCTAGCAAGCACAATTGTGTAGAAATACATATATATGTGTACTAATGAAATGCTTGGGAGCTTGCATTGCTCGTTACATGACACTATATATACCTGCTTCTTATAAAGTTTGTTATTTGTTTTGTGATTGCCTTATAAAGAAGTTAAAGTTAATATATTAATTGTGTATACTATTTGCATATACATTGCTACATTGCTTGATACACATTGTTAAACGAAATAAATATCTATAACAACTTTGTTAAGTATGAAATTTGCCTGTGTTCTGATTCAACACAACGTCAGAAGCTTCTGTGTGTTCCATCCAGCTGGAATAATTCAATTTAGTTTTGTGTGTTCGGGCGCAAGTTTGTAAGGTGGTGTGTCTCGTACCCACCTCCCTGCAAATGCAAGCTTTAAGACAAGGAGAGCTGGACTGGAGTCCTACCATGGAGGAAATGCCAGTAACACCACTAATGAAGGAGATATTATCAGGGTACTGAAGAAGCAACTGAAAGATACTCTGGGGTTCCAGGTCCGAAGAGCAGGAGGATGCCCGCAGTGCTTTGCATGTAAAGAACTAGTAAACATTCAGTGAGACTGCCCATCATGCAGTAAGACATCACAGCAAGACAGTGACGAATACAGAAAAATCTCAAGGGGGGGCGCAGGTCTACCTCTTCCACACACTCCCTTGTTACGTCACCTTGGTTGCTTGGATGCAGCCAGAGATCTTTTTCCAAGCTTAATCCGTTTCATTTACGTCTGGCCCGAATATTTGCTGTTGTTGGTGCATAATTGTGTGTTATATGTAGTTAAAATGGTCAATTGTGCAGTATACAAATGTCAAAATCACTACAGAAAAACTAAAGATTCTAGTCACATGCAAAGCTCAATAAAACTTTATTCAAACTGTTTCCAAGACATGAAGTCGTTAAAGGTAAGTGTATGAATGTGTATTGTATAACATCGGCGGCCGGGTGCGCGCCCTCCCCTTGCCAAGAACCATGCTTGGTGCTGGGCTGTCCTAGTCAAGGAGGGGGGGGGGGGGGCGCGCCCCCTGCGCCCCTTCTATGAATCCGCCACTGCAGCAAGAAGAGCAACAGGGGAACGAGCAGTAGCTGGCGTTAGGTGGCACATGCCATCTCCATGGGAAATTGTAGGCCCTAGGGTTTTTCCTGTATACTTAGTTCAGATAGGCCATGCCATTCTGTTGCTTAATGGGTGGATCAATGGCAGACACTGTTTACTTACTGTTGACACAGGGGCATCGACATCTATAGTTCGCACATACATGGTAAGTAGAGAACAGTTGTGGAAAGCACCCATCCCATACAGACTCAAAACAGCCAGTTATGACAGGCACACAGCAGTATGTATGCACTCTAACCAGTAATGAGATTGTGCATTGGCTGTAGAGTAATAAATTGGCTTCTGCTCTACAAAAGCCCTTATCCGACCAGTAATTACATACACAACCCCAGTGTAGGCTACTTTAGCCAAAACACACCTATTGAAACTGCAGCGAATATAGAAAAGATGTATTCGCATTGCCATAGATGGCCCCAGATACTGCCCAGTAGAGGCACTACATCGTGAGACGAACACAAATCCTTACATAATTTTTATGTCTGAACCACAAAAAAAATTTATGATGATGCGAAACAAATCAAATCCCATTTGTTTCATCTCTAGGTTATTGTGATCCCGACAAGATAACGAAAACTAAACGCCCTAAAATGGTGCTTGCGCACCATTCACCATAATGCTCTGTGGTTGGCTGAGTCCTGAGCCCAATCACAGTGTAGCAGCTTCCGATACCGACCCCATTCCTGGCATTGCAGATGGTCGAGATAACTCTGTCCTAAGCTTGCCGTCGTTCGGGTTCTTGTGTTCGAGATCCGGCGTAGTTCCTAGTGAGAAGGCTGGTGTTTTACTGAAAATGTGTCCGGGAGGGCGCCAGGCTAACCACGAGGTGGGTCGTTGGATACGAATGCCCCTGCGTGGCCCGCTAGGAACGGCGGCGGTGGTCGTGGTGTGAGGGATCCCTGGTTATTGAAACACTACTGGCCCTACACAGCATAGCATGCTGATCTATAACTGGATTGGGGAAGTTCACAAAATAACATACACGAGTCCGGTTTGCACTGTTGTATACACGTCGCGCATGGAGTGTGCGGAGTGGATGTTTAATTGAAATCGGCAGTTACACTTGCATTTACAGTTACACTATGCACACTAATTTTCCCTACACAAATTACACTAGGTTGACACTGGATGCTCTGACGCGCCGTCACTAATATTAAGTCCTCACGTCAGTCGAGGTTGAGGGGGGTAGTTCCATTGGAGTCGGCCAATCCCGTAAATTGCGAACGGCGACGTCCGGGCCCACCTGTGTGGACCGCGGCTCGCTGTGAAATTCGTTAAAAGTCTTTAAGTCGCTGTGGCCGGTGCCTGTGCACTTCGGCGATTAACCAAAAGTCTGTGCTTGCGGGAGTCGGCCCGTGCCGTATGCTGCACTGCCCCGCATGAAGCGTGGTGCGGGGAGTTTACGTTTAATCTGTTGGGATAGGCCCTACACCGTAAAAGGACCGGGCGCACATGGGGAGTTAATTAAAAAAAGGTTTTGGTACATGACTATAATTACCAGGAGTGAAATCGGTGAAGACAAAGGTTGAAGGCTCCCTGTGGGACACACGTCCGTCCCGGTCTGCGAGTCGCTCGGTACTGGCGCGTGGGGAGGTCTCAGCATCCGCTCGCGCCAAAGTTTCTAAAGTTCCGTTATTTGGAAATTATTAACTTAATAAGAGATTGAAAGTGGCTCTAACTTCACACATTAAATAATAAAAATTAACCTAATACACAGATATGTTTTAGGAATTGGTTTTAACAAGTTTACATTAATTAAGTTTGAATAATGCGAGTCACACTGGAGACTGTTCGTTACTTGTTGACTGCTCCAGTGGCGAATGATATACAAAAATTGGGGAGGTTATAATTACGTCACACACTACTTTATTTAATTTAGGCTGAAGGCTGCAAGTGGAACACTCACAAATTTATTAATAAAAATTCACACGTGAGTGACCCGGGCACTCATACGTCGCACTTCCCCTCTACAGTGTTTTTAATTAAAAGTGATGTTAACATTAAATTCTGTTTAATTTATAATGTACAGGAACCGCGGTGGCTGGTTCATTAGGGCGTGGTTTTTAATGCTACCTTTTGTTCCGGCGCTCGCCTGACTCGGGTGGGCCATGACTAGGGGTGCATTCCGTTAGCGGGGTCGGATACTGGCGGTTGCAGGTCGGGCTTTAGGGTGGCTTTGGGTCGGACGACGTCAAGCTTTAACAATGAGCTGGGCAGTGCAAGCTTATATCTGAAATCAAATATACTGTGCACTTAATACAAGTATGCTGTCAGGTCATGAACTTAGATTAAGCTATCCTTCAGCCCTCACAACACCATAGAAAACAAATGCATAGAAGTTGAGGCTTGGGCCCCATGATTAAGGACTGGAAAATTTCGCTAACCGGCTAACTGCCTACTTGCGACAGGTCAAACTGTAGTTCTATCCTTTCCTGAGTGTGTTCCGATGATCCAACTTGTGGGTAGACATTATAAATTAATTAAATCGCAGCTCCTGAAATGTAAATGCTGAGTCTAGGGTTTTGTAATGATAGATTGGATAATTTTGCAAACTGTCAACAGTATTTTACTGGTGACAGGCGACCTGTTGCTCTATCACTTCTGTATTTATATCTGATATGCCAGTTCACGAATAATTCATTTAATTTAATTAATACAATAATTGTTTTCTTATATGCACTCAACACCATCTTTTTTCCTAGTCTCGATCACACTTGCAGACTGGCAGCCCGAAGTGCGACGACTACTGTTGACATCAACCCAAGTCTCTCCCCGGCTCCTTCAGGCCATTATGCCTCGTCAGCGCCCTCTGTTGCATAATGGTGCAACGAGAGTGTGGTGCAGTGCGGCGTGTGTGTTTTTCTTTCAGGGATTCGACTTTTATTTTATTGTGTATTTTTGGTTATTGTAAATAATTTTCGTTTGAATTTGTATATAATTTTTATAATACTATTGTTCACCGGGCGCCTAGGCCGTGGTTTTCCTCCTGTGGCCAATCCGCGTATTCCCTGGGCTCGCGGAGGAGGGGGAAGATGCGGGCGCTCGGGCGCGTCGGGCAGGGTGGAAGAGTCAGTCGTCATCCTAGCACGAGAGGCAGCGGTCGCGGGAGAGACGTCGCTCCACTCTGGTGGGACAGTCAGTCGTCATCCTGGCATGAGAGGCAGCGGTCGCGGGAGAGACTTCGCTTCCGCTCTGGTGGTGAGAGAGTCGAGCTGGGACAGGAATTGACAGTGCGTGACGTCAATGGTAGTAGTGAGCAGTGCTGTGCGGGAGTTAGGCATAGTTTCAGTCGCATTTTAGAAACAGACATTCCTCGTTTAAGTTTTAATGCGAGTCTCGTGAGTCGTGAACTATTGAGTTAAAAGCTAGCCGTCGCTACCATAGTTTTCATACATGTTTTCCCAGACTCTGTTCGTATAGTTTGTCAGTCATCGGGTTGGATGGGAGACATTGTATATAAGTACTTGTTTGTTTTAATTCTAGAGGCTATGTCAGTGGAGTATTTACCGGAATAGGGACATGCGGATTTTGTGGCTTTTTTCTATCATTTTTTCCTTAAGCCACATCAGCCGTGTCTAGCGTCGCCTCTAGTAAGACAGTGTCTATATCGGCATGGGCGGGTCGTCCCGTATTTAACACAGCAGAAGCGCGTGGAACCGGACAACGCCCTATCGAGATTGCCACAAGCAGGTCCGCTGTAGCCCCATGTAAAGTGTCTACATTGATGTGTATAAAGGACCCGGAAACCTTATTTGAGCTTGTTATTTTGTCGTAGCCACGGATATCACCCCCGTGATTTTAGCTGGTTAACTCCTATTCTTGGGTCGGGGTTCAGGCCTTGTGGCTGGGGGAAATTATCACTACCCGTGCTACAATGAAAGTTCGTCAATTTGTGATATAACGTTTTACTTAGTCTTTCACACCGTCCCTCTACATGGGCTGCGCGCGGAGTGAAGCTCGGCTACACGTGTTTCGGTGGGCAGGCCCCAAGTCTGGGCTGCCCCCGTGGTCTCGCGATACGTTCGTACGAAGAACTTATTATGCCCCTCCTGAATGATAGCGTGAAACAAAGTCAGTCTGATTGCCAGCGCCGGAGATGTGAAGTCCGTCTCGTTGCGGTACGCCCGTGTCCGCCGATACGCGCAATGTCTGATTTCGCGGAAACAAGAAAAACACTTATATACAATTTAACTATTTACAATAACGATAAACCGCGTAACCCGCGTGGTCGTGCAGTCTCGATTCCCCTTGACACGATCTAACCCATCGGTGCTCTTGGCTCTGCGTCTCACCATGCGACCGCCTCGTCCAGCCGCCAGATGCCAACTCCGTCGTTGCCCTGCGACTCTCGTCCCTTGACACGTCTATCCTCTCCGGCCGCCAGACTCCGACTCCCGCCTCCTGCTGCGCGTCTCACTCTCCGTCCGACCTGCCCCCACTCCGCGACACGTGCAGCGCTCGGAGAGATTCCGGGTGTTGGCCTCGGCTTCGTCGCCCGGTGACAGCAATTAAAATAAATGTCACATAATATTTATAAAAACATATAACAATAATGAAATTACAAAAATTACGGAAAAATACTACATAAAAATAACACATGACCCATTATTAAATATAAAAGTACGTTCTTAAAATATAAACTAAGGTGTCACACTGCACAGGCAGGGGTGGTTCAGGAGTTGGCGCAGCATAACGGACTTTATGAGCAGAGGAGACACTTGGGTCGACGTCAATTTTTGGTGAGACTAGATCCCTCGGCCACGCGGCACGAACCCCTTCTATCGGACCCCTGAGTATCCGGCAACATTGTAATAACCCTAGGGACTTGTCACACATGACAACACTGTCACCTACCACCAGGGGTGCATGTGCCACTAGTCCCAATCCAGATGTGCACAAACAGAAATGCAGACTGCAAGGCCCAAGCATCCGACCCTAGCATGGTGGAAACCTTTCTTCCCCTGACCAACTCTTCTTCCTGGACCGACCTTATTGTCCTGTATTGAACCTGCCAGCTAAATGCATCCAATACTCAACCCCACACGAATGAGCCCAGAGTTTTCCATGTGTCTATGCAGTTTTTACCTGGGCCCAGCTTAACTAGTTATAGTGACTAGAGTTTAAGATAGAAAAGTTAGTCATAGCATAAAAAGCTGCCATGGCTGGTCAATCCTCGAACAAGCACACAATGCATGCTACCCTTTCGGCATAACTGAAACCCATAATGATTAGGTATAAGGGTTTCAGCCTGAGATGCACCTAGAGTCTTTCCTAACTCAGACCCCTCCCAAGCAAAAAACATTGAGTTTTAGTTAGGTTAAGAAAAACTTGCCATGCCAGTGTTTCCTACAACAGAGAAATATGGATAAATAAAACCCTAACAGTAATATTGGGTCTTATAACTGCTTCTTGCAACTTATTTCCCCTCCTCTATCTTAGTTTCCTGCTAGCGACCATTTGGGAATCAATGGCATCTGACTTCCTGCTAGCGACTCTTTGGAGACTGCAGGTATCCACCTTCCTGCTAGCGACTCTTTGGAGACTGTGGGTATCCTCCTTCCTGTAAGTGAATCTTTGGAGAGAGCAGGCATCCGCCTTTCTGCTAGCGAGCCTTCTGAACCTGCGGGAAGCCTACATTTCACAAAGGGTTGAGGACCAACCCGAACATGCCCGAAGACTTCACCTTCGGCCAACTTCGTGAGTTTGTTTTTATTTTCATAACAGCACGACCATGTTGGTGGATATCAAAAACACTTATTAATAATAATTGTGAGGTTAAGTGTTTAATTCATAGAAAGAAAGTGCATATTTAGTAATAATCTTAAGATTATTATTCACTGTTATATTACAAGTATTCGTTATGTTCAGGATCTTTCAACGCACTAAATTAAAACAGCAAGCATCATGTACCTCGGGATCAAGTGAAAAACTTGGATATGAGATACTGAACTTTAACTAACTTTCAGATTTGCGTGTAAATTAAGAGATATGTATCATCATTTAGTTCATATTTTCTTTCTACAGGTTCTAAAGTTTAGCCTAGGTTGACGTAATTTTTTTCGTATCACGTGTCCAAATTGATCTTTTGGTTTTGTGGTACAAGATGCTTGCTGTTTTAATTTGTTACGTCGAAAGAGTATGGACATAACAAATACTAGAACATCACAAGACAAACAAATTATCTCAGGTGTTGTGAAATAATTTCTTTTGTAACTGTTTTACATTCATATATAAATTGTAATAACACAAGTTAGTATGCCCATGTTCTTTCAATGTACCAAATCAAAACATCAAGCAAAATGTACCACAGGAACAATGTATACAAGATCATGCCTTCTGGATCAAGGGATGAATTTGAATATGTTATACGGAATGTTTACCAATTTCACTTTCGGGACAAGTATGTATCACAATATCATTATCACATTAATGATGACATTAACATGGCACATTTATGTCATTACCATTTCTGCATTATTATGTGACTAGCATGATTATATGGGGGTTTTAGTTTGGGAGTATTCTAATGCTTGTTTTGCACAAAATATGTTTGTGTATTAAACTAGCTTTCTGGTAACGTATTTTATGCTATGGCCATGCTTATTCTAGATTTAGAACATACCTACTACAGTATATATTTTACCTGTGGTATCATATTCTATACTTAAGAACAAGCCCTACCTGTACTAGTATAATAGAACACCATACTGAAGATATATTACATTTCATTATTATTTCTCAAGATATATATCTGATGTAACAGAAGCATATGAATGTCCTCCATCCAAAAGTTTTTTTCCCAGTGTTTGTACTTTAAGAACGTACAGGTATGTGTGAATGCACAGGTATTATAATGTAAGCTTTAAACTTTGATTACTTGCTAACCTGTAGAAATTTAAAGTCTGTTTTCAGGATAAATTCAGGGCTATGACTAGTGTCAAAAAAAGTTTTTGTCTAATTTTTTTTTAGTTTGTGGAAAAGCCACAACGTAAGATTATTACCCTACTCTCTCCTAACAGCAAATAAAATGCACAGAGTAATTGTATTGTTTTGCGGCTTTTAAATGAATAAAGAAAAAATTCTGAAAAACTTTTTCTCACATCCTGACATGTATCGAAATATTTCCCAAGAGAATGTTGAGGTACTTTAAGTTGTTTATCGTTTTTAAAACTGCACAAGATTTTATTAAGTTTGTTTTAATCAACAAAAGTAAGAAGAGTAAAAATTATAACTTTTTTTTTTACTTCCTGATATGTTTTTCAGTCATTACCCAAGAGAGCAATACTTGCAGCAAGAAACACATAACTCCATATGTGACAAAATCTGATTATGAGGCCCTTGTTTTTATTGAAGCAAGCTTTTTGCAAGCACAGCAGGGACTCTCACATGGCGGCACTTGCGATATCGCAATCATGAATGTTAAAACTATAAAACTATTGGTAGACTGCTTGATGTAACACAGTGCTGTCTTACAAAATGATTCCAAAGCATTTCAGGAAGCAAAAGGAATTTTGTAATTTTTATTTTCTTGTTTGCAAAAAATCTGATAAACTGTAAAATTACAATGAACACAAAACACTACTACTTAATTACTATAACATTTTATAAAATCATAAAAATAAACCACCTACTTTTCTGGCTGCTTGTCTTAAGTTTACACAAAAAATATTTACTGTTCTGCCATTAATCTCACTTAGTGTTGCAGCATACAGTATCGCAAAATGCAGTCACTACTACAATCACCACACGTTTATATTCTATACATCTACCTGAGAAACATTAAGAGCTAAGTGCTGTTAACTTTTGTTACCATTTGTATTTATAAGCAGTAGTAGTTTTTTTTTTTTTAATTAATGTGTGTAGGTGCTAATTTTGCCATTGCATTAAATCACCCAAACACTCTTTGTGATGTAGGTATACGATATTTCCAATTTTTTATGTAACTGAATGTTTGACAAATATTAAAAACAAAAAAAAAAAAAATTGAAAGCTGTGAATACATGAAGAACAGTATACATTTAAATAAGATAGGCCTACCAAAACTATTGAGCTTATCAAATTATACATATACTTACCAAATGAAATGTGTTGACCATCTGGTGTGTATCATGTTGCCATGAATATTATTTTTCTGCTATATAGTTGACGCCGCCGTCAGTGCTCCCTCTGAGAGCACAGGCCGTTATGTGTCCTCAACACCTGATAAGTGCCGCGCCCCGAACGCGCCCGCGCGCGCAACGTAGTGCAGTGCCCCGAACGGCGTGACGTCAGTCACGGCCTCCTACGTGTGCAAAGCGCCCGGCCGGGTGTGGCACTGCGCAAGGGTATTGTTTCTCAAGCATTTCATAATATAAACAAAAACTAAGAAATCTAAACCATTCAATAATTAATGTTAATTAAATGATCATATGTTAAAAGGGTATAATTCACAAAACTGGCCGAAGTCACCTTCCCGCGCTCCGCAGTTTTCCCGCGGAATTTTCCCCCTCCCTGGCCCCGGCGGCCAGGGAGGTTAGTCAGTCGCCATCCAGCACTCGCCCGGGCCGGCAGCCCACGCACGGGGAGCCTTCAATTTTTGCACCAACGCCATATAACTGCAATAGGTAAATATAGTCCAAACGTTTTATATCAGCTCCCCGGTCGGCCCAAATCGGCCGTTAGCAGTCACGCGCGGTCTTTTAATAACATGTGTATCCCATCAGGGATTTTTATATTTTACGTATGCAATTAGGTGACCCGTCGTGGCACCTGCGCCTCACGCTTTCACGTCCCACCACGGGACATAGTTCTTTGCCCACGCAGGGCGGCACTGCGCCGAACGCGACCAAAACTTTCGGACGAGTATTCACCTGGGACGTGCCACGGCCACGTGTGTGATATCGCTCCAGATCCCACCGTGTCCGTACCCAGCTTAACGTGGCCATCGCCACCCCGCGGACTATCCGCTCATGCATATTCTCCTGTGCGGGACTAATCGCAGTAATTCAGTGTAACGTGTTTTAGTAAGTAACTTATTCTCCTATGCGGACCAATCGCAGTAATTCAGTGTAACGTGTTTTAATAAGTGGCTTATTCTCCTGTGCGGGACTAATCGCAGAAACTTAGTGTAACGTGTTTTAATAAGCCAATCATTCTCTTGTGCGGACTAACCACAGTAATTTAGTGTCATGTGTCCCCTTAATTAAGTCGTGGGACCGTTCGTCCTCACTCGTCACGCCACGTCCGTATACTCTCGCAGTGACCCTAGCAGGTCCAGGTGCGCGGAGCTTAGGTCGACGGTGAAGCGGCCAGTCACGTGAACGTGTGACCTGTAGAGTGTACTCCGCAATAAATCACCAAAGGAACTCGTGTGTTTCATTAATAAGGCGTCCTGGGAGGCCATAACAGCCCGGGGAGTCCTTTGTCGCCGCATCCCTGCCTACCGCCACGAGGCCAGGAACCCCCCTTTGAGATTCAAAATTAACTTACCAGCTTAAATTTACGTAAATTCAGATTAGGCAACGGGGACGGCGTCATAGTTTCTGTTAAATACTATGTATTACTTTATTGCTCTACAGTTTCTGTTATGGACTTTGTCTCCAGATTGCCATTTATATGACTTATTCTCTACATTCTCAGTACTTGTAATTGTTTCTGTTTGTTGCAGGTATGTAAGGAAATTAGAAAATGAGCTGAAACATTAAACTCTTTGGACACTCCATAGAAAGGAAGAATTATTTTCTGTTTAATGCTGGCATGTGAAGACATTAGAACATTTTCTTGTAGATTAAATTCTTTGGACATTCAATGAAAATGAATTATTTTGTGAATTTTTGTTATAATAGTGCTTTTTTTATTTCACTTAGAATTTTATTTCATTGCCGGTTAATTGATAGTAACTAAGAAAGTGAAATAATTTTTTTTTTTTTGGAGAAATAAAGAGTATTTTTTACAACCTTATATTTCATGATTGTCTATCTTCAAAACTTACCAAACTTGGGTGATTCATATGGAAAAAATAATGCTGTCATTTAAAGGAAAGAAAAGTGTAAAGATTTTTGCTGAACGTTCATAATAAATAATTTTACCTTTTGACATGTCAGTTATCTTTAAAACACATTGTTGTTATTAGTATGTACAAGAAAGAAAGTGCAAGATTTTATGCCTTTAAAATATTAGTGTTTAAATATTCAATGTGTCTTCGTTTTTTTCATTCCACAGCACATTAATGAATTTTTTTTATAAAGTGAACATATAAATTTAAATGTAACATGTAACCTTTTATGTGGTATCGCTTTCAAGATACATTCACCCACTGTGTTGGTACATATCAAGTAAACCAACGAACAATTAGGAAAGCTACAATGATAGGGTTTTTTATACAGGAATGTTACGGATAAAATAATACAATGGAAAGAGATTACTGTGGACACAAAAAAAATTTAATATTTATGTTTGTTTTTTTCATAAAAAAAATATTCTTTAGTGACAATCTATGCTGCAAATGTCTCATACATTACTGAATTTCTATACTGAGCATTACCAACACAGAGCTTACACAGTAATATTTCCTCTTTACATTATACCATCAGGTGACACTACAAAGTCTCATAACATGCTATTGTTTTAAACAACCTCAGTATGTACCTTTATGGACAATTACTTTTATGGTGAGAAACATAATGTAGTAATTTGTGCATAAAATAATTGTTTATATAATTTACTTAATAGTCATGCAGTATAGCTGCACAGTATGAACCTCACAAATATAATGAAACCAGTTTTTAGTGAATGACCACAATATTAACTCTCAGCATTTTCACACACATGTCTTGAAATATTGTGGTAAATGTTTTATAGACTTTCTCACCTCTAAATCTTTTTTCTCTCGTTACCCACACATCCCTGGGTCATCTTTGCGGAGCCGGGCTTATCCCAACCGCCTTAGATTTAACCCTGCCACGTGACCACGCCGCAGGGTCGACAATTATGGAACTCGCTGACTCCAGAGGTAAGCGTTTTAATTTAATGTAGCCGTGCATATGTCTGCTGGCCCAAACAAAGACATTAAAGCACTTGTAGATTCACGGCTCGTAGAGCCTGTTCGAGTCGTAATTCAAAAACTTACGGGTATGGCCGACTCCATGCAAATCCCCAATAAGACTGCTGTTAGATGTAACGTAAGCACATAATGAAGCAATCAGAAACTTTTGTCAGGGTAAAGTATAAGGTATAACGCATAGTGTAACACTGCAATGCATAGCATGCCAATAAATGCGAGAACAAATTGACAGTGATTTCCAGTGCCCCCTTACCTAAGTTAGGCATCAGCCAACCATGCTGCCTGAGGAGTGTGATACTACTTCTCTAGTTAGTAATTCAACCACTGCCACGATCCTAATGAACAAAGCTGGGGCCGACGACCCACCAAACAGCTGCATAAGTTAGCCTGGCACCCTCCCGGAAAGAAAATAAAAATTTTAAGCTGTAAATATATAAAGGTGATTTTGAATTTTCCATGAAAAACAATTGAAACATGCTATAGATACAACACTAAATATAATTATCCTGAAACATGTTGAATTCAGTTAAGTTCTGTTACATAGTTTAACAGTGACGAGATTCTGCAAGATAGGAATAGCCTCTGTCCTTAAGTATGGGCGGTGGGCCTTCACTAATCAAAATTCCCGCGCGTCTTGTTAAAAGAAAAACAAAGTCCCGAAGTTGGCCGAAGGTGAAGTCTTCGGGCATGTTCGGGTTGGTCCTCAACCCTTTGTGAAATGTAGGCTTCCCCTGAACCTGCGGGCATTATCACCACCTCCCCATTGCCGGTTTGCTTAGCCCTGATATTCTTGTCAAAGATACCACCTTCGTCCCTGACTGACACCTGAGACATTCAAAGTTTTTTTTTTTTTAGTTAATGTAATGTTTCAAAATTATTAAACAGGAAATTTTTTGTCTTTATATTTTCTTTGTTAGAAGCCTAACAAGTTACTATAATGGTTAACATTAGTTGAGTTCCTAAAGATAGATAGTAATGCTGAATGTGTATAGCAAGCTTTTACACAAACGCACATCAGTAGTCAAAAGATTGTTCGCAATGGGCATTTGCAATCAAATTCACACAAGTCTGGAACAGGTAGGATTAATGACAATCAGTGGAAGATTACCAAGTCTAATGAACTTATGCAAATTAGGCAAAAGTATAAGGTAAATTAAATGCGATTTTCTGTGGCAGGTCCAGTATAATGCACATATTTGACAACAGTCATTGTTGTGCGATTCTCCAGACTGCTGCAAAAAAACTGCATCAGTTGCTGAACACTTAGGCTGGGTCTTCAAATTAAGCAGCGATTGCAATTTCGCAACAATGCAACACACCGCCAATGTAAGAAAATCACAGTCATTTGTAAAGCATCAATTAGCAATATTTTACCAAACCTTATAATTGAAAAACAATATAAAACAAATAGATATTTGATATAAATCTGAAAAAAATATTTTTTTAATAATTTGATTTAAAAGTGTAATTTACTTTCACAGTGTGTAAGTTTAACTAGTGCAAATGTTATATACTATTAAACAGAACATCGTAGGCTTCTTTGAAACAATAAAGCTTATGTGTGGAGTCCACTCGCGACAAAAGTGAAATTTCTTGCTTATTAGGTATAGATACTGACGCCGTCCGGCCGAAGGCCACCCCAAAGCCCGACCTGTAACCGCCAGTATCCGACCCCGCTAACGGAACGCACCTCTAGCCATGGCCCACCCGAGTCAGGCGAGCACCGGAACAACAGGTAGAATCAATGACCGTGCCCTAATTAACCAACCACCTCGAACCCAGTTAATTATAAATCAAACACAATTTAATAATACAGTCACTTTTTATTAAAAACCATGTTCAAGGGAAGTGCGACGTAGGAGTGCCCGGGTCACTCACATGGGAATTTAAGTCAATACATTTGTGAGTGTTCCCCTTGCAGCCTTCTGCCTAAATTAATTAGAGTTTTGTGTAAAGTAAATATGACCTCCCCGTTTTTGGTGTATCATTTGTCACCGGAGAAGTCAACAAGTAACGAACAGTCTCTGGTGTGACTCGTTTTATTTAAACATAATTTATGTAAACATGTTAAATCTAATTATTAGAGAATATCTGCAAACTAGGTTAATTTTTATTATTTAATCTATGAAGTTAGAGCTACTTTCAATCTCTTGTTAATTTAATAATTTCCGAATAACGGAACTTTAGAAACTTTGGCGCGAGAGAACGCCGAGCCCTTCCCTCGCACCAAGGGCAAACGCCAGTACCGAGCGACTCGCGGACCAGGGCGGACCTGCTTCCCACGGGGAGTCCTCATCTTTTGTCTTCACCAAAATTCACTGCTGGTAATTATAGTCATTTTTCAAAAACCTTTTGTGCTTAAACTCCCCGTGCGCACCCGATCCTTTTTACGGTGTAGGGCCTAACCCAGCAGCTTAAATGTAAACTCCCCGCACAACGCATTACGCGGGGCAGTGCAGCATACGGCACGGGCCGACTCCCGCCACCAAAGACTTTTGGATAATCGCCGAGTGCACAGGCACCGGCAACAACGACATAAAGACTTGCATAAATTTAATAGCGAGCCGTGGTCCACACAGGTGGCTCCGAGTATCGCCATTTTGCAATTATGGGATTGGCCGCCTCCAATCGACCTCCCCCCTCAACCTCGAGTGGCGTGAGGATATAAGATTAGTGACGGCGCATCAGAGCACCCAGTGTCAATTTAGTGTAATTTTTGTAGGGAAATTTTATGTGCATTGTGTAATTGTAAAACTGCAAGTGTAACTACTCGTTTAATTAAACGTCTACTCCGCACACTCCGTGCGCGACGTGTATACAACAGTGCAAAACCGAAACCCGTGTATGTTATTGTGTGAACTTCCCTAACCCAGTCAGGAATCATCGTGTTATGCTGTGTAGGGCCCGTAATGTATCAGTAGCCAGGGACTCCTATAACAATGTCCACAGCTGCCGGTCCTAGCAGGCCATGCAGGAGCATTCGCACCCTATGACCCAACTCGTGGTTAGACACAGAGCTAGCCTGGCGCCCTCCCGGACACACTTTCGTTAAAAAGCCAGCCTTCTCGCTAGGAACCACACCACATCTCGAACACGAGAACCCGGACGATGGCAATACAAATAAATTATTAGTATTTTTTTTTTAATTGAGCAAGAGATAATAGTTGAGAATAGTAACGATGTAGATATAATCTCAAAAAAAAATAACTGAGTAGACAAACACAAGAACTATTACGAGAATTCCATAGCATCACAGCTGCATCATTTCTAACTCTCCCCTGCCATTTCCCCTTGCGGCCTTTACAACTAGTATATAGCATTCTGCGCTAGGTACCTATCCCCCTCCTTTGCCGTTTTCCCATTCGACCACTAGTGCATGCCTTGGAGTGGCATCGCTTCTGACACACTCTCCTCTTATACCAGTTCCCCCGCCACGTACCTAACTATTACACTAATGCGATCGGTATTTTCGCAATGCTCGAAAATTGTAGCCCCTTCAACAAAGAAATTTCATTTCAAAAGTTTGCATTTTCGGAACATTTCTCTTTCAATAAAGCTGTCTGAAATGCAAGAAAAAATGCAAGAAAGTTGGGCGTAGAATAATACTTGTGTTGCATTATTGTAACTTACGTAGTTTATAAACATGTTGACGACGTTAGGGCCGTTCCCGTGGTTCGGAGTCGCTGCCCAGCTGCTCCGGTAGAGAGGGTACGTGCCACGTGGCAAGGGAACTACCCTAACTTAGGTGGAATAAAAGAGTTTTCTACGTTAAGGTGTGTTTAATGCCCACGTCACACACTGTACATGGGCTGTCACGGCTCCCCTCTGTGACAGTCCATCAGGGCGAGGCCCGGCTCCACGCACCTTGAGCGCGACACGACACTACCAGTGACCTGACTGGCGGTGACACGACAGTGACGCGACTGACAGTGGCGTGGATGACGGTGACGTGACTGGCAGTGATGCGATTGACGATGACACGAAAGACTGACGTAACTGCCGACGCGAACGACGGTGACGTGACTTTCGCGTCCGCGCTCTCTCATGCCACTTGGCGACTGACTCGACCCACGCTCCGCGACGTCTCAGCGGCCTCCCCCCTTGCCGCGTGCACATGAATCTCCCCTCTTTCCTTCGTGTGCGAGTGCGTGGAGCCACATGGTCACAGGCGGGGAGACGCGACTCAGTCGCCCGGGAAACACATTTTATCCGTTTTGAACTCAACACAATATCAACACAACAAGACAAATAGATATTCACACCCTTACATAATTACATAAACAAAACCTGTTACACTTTTGCGCACGGGCGCCGGCGCACACGCAAGCCTGAAGCAGCGACGGGCAATAATGGCCTCAGCGAGCCGGAGGAGCACTTGGGACGACGTCAATGTACTCTGAAATGTTGTTGCTGATCATTTTTTCATTTTGCGATCTTTCATTCTTGTGTAAATTATAAAATTGGCCTTAAACACTATAGTAAAATAATCAAGCGAAATGAAACCATACATTAAAAGAAAATAACTTCTGATGTAAAATTAAATGTTTGTTAAAATGGTTAAAATAATTAAAAAGAAGTATCACATTATTTTATTTCTTGGTAATTTTTTTTAGTTTGAATTAACTTTGAAGTAGGTATTCAGTATTCATAAGATTAAATTTGACGCCAACTGCCGGTGCTCCCTCTGGTCCGCAAAGGTTGTTATGTCACAACAAAACTTACTCGTAAGTGCATCGAACACGCCCGAGCGTGATGTCCGCCGAGTGTGTAAAGGTGCGCTGCGACGAACACCAAGGCGACGACAGCTACCCGGCCGGACGTGACAATGCGCCAAATTAAATATATAATTATTCTGTTAAAACAAAAACAACCAAATTAACAACATGACGTGTCCCAGCAACAGCATCCGGTGCTGGAATGGCTTCAGGTGGGGTGTGATGTCCTCAGTCGTCACTGTTGAACAGCTCCCGTAGTCGGCTGTCCGCAGGGCAGAGAGGGGCTGCGGCTGGTCCTCTTGCTGGGCAGGGATAAAGGAAAAGGTGGGTGGGAAAGGCCCTAGGGTTTAATCCTTAAATGCCGCTCCAGGAGAGAAGTCCTAGAGCGTAATCCTCGAAAGGCTGCTCCAGGGGAAGAGGAATGCTAGAGCGTAATCCCAAGGGCCGCTGCAGCATACGATTCCAGAGCGTAATCCCGAAGGCCTCTCCGGAAGAAGGGGCGAGGGGGAGGGTGGAGGTGGTTGGGGCGGGGGGGGGGGGGGGGGAGAGAGAGCGAGAGAGCGCGAGAGAGCGAGAGAAATTATTATTATTTTTTTTTTTTTTTCCTAACCTAAATTAAATCTAAGTGTGTTGGGGAGGGTTCCGGGTTAGGGAGGGAGACTAAGTGCGTCTCAGGCCGAAGCCCATACGCTCTAATCATGCAGGGTATTAGCCATGCAGGAGGGGTAGCATGCATCATGTGCTAGGAGGGGATTGGCCAGCCATGGCAGCGATTGGCGCCATGACTAACTCCCCTCACTGACTATTCTAAGTTAAAACTAGATAAGTGAAGCCTGCTCCTTCCCTGAGTAATGACACAATGAATACCACTTATTTGCATTCTGCAGCAGGTGCCATCTATCGGCGCCGGGTGCATCACCATTTTACAGGATACGAGCTTAGTCATAGAGATTTAGGTAAATAATATCCTGTGGTGTCGGGGCAGCCATGTTTGTTTCAGGGATGAGCATGTAGCACTCGCACAAGGTGGCCGAGGCCAAATGCAGGACACAACAAACAATTAAAAGAGAATTAATTCAAGGGAAATTATGTCCAATTGTTCAATAATCATATATTGTGAAATATGTCATTTAAGTCCAAAACTGGTCGGAGCTTTTTTCCCGCGCTTCACGTGTCTCGGCGCGAGGCCGCGGGGCGGTCTCGCGCCAGTTACCATCGGGAGCTCGCAGGGGTCGGTCGCTCCGCGCACGCAGAGCCTTCAGATTTCGCGCCTCATACAAGTCTCAGCAATAGTGTACGTTCTTCAAATCCTTTTACCAGCTCTGCGCCGACCCCACTCAGTCGTACGTCATTTCGTGCGACTTGTTAACTAATCATTTTATCCCAATAGGGAATTTTGCATTTATTACGTAATTTTCATGTCCAGAGTTTAAGGACAGTGTAAATGAGTTATGCAGTTTTCCGGCTTCGAAGCCAAGTAATCATTATCGTCTAAGACTCCTAGCCAGCCTTGTGTGTCAAGTTCTAACTCGTTAATCTACATATCTATCTTTCATCTAATTTAAATGTGTAACTTCTAACATGTAATCTAACCACGTCATAACTGTTTAATAAGTGACTGTAACTTGTATGTTTTCATCTAACCGGGCCTACGTACTTTTCGGGACTTTAATGTTTTGCAACAGGTTAGATTGCAACTAACTTTAGAACATTCATTCGTATGTGCTGTTTTACATAATAACGTCAATCTCTGTATAAGCTGTTGCAGCATAGCAACTCCGCGACTATCCGCCGCATCTTTCACGCCGATAACGGCCACAGCATAAGTTCGCATATACCTTTTGCCATCTATCCTGGTCGCGCGCATCGTCTACGCACAGAGACTCGCGTGCCGCGATGGTCAGACAACAGACGCGGCCAGTACTTGGACCAGTATGTGTAACGGTTCTTAATAAAGTGCAGTGTCGTGTTGCCGTCCGCCGCGGTCTCGTGTTCGAGGTCGGGCGCAGGTCCTAGCGGGGTGGCTGGCTTTCTTAGAGATTGCTGTTCCGGGAGGGCGCCAGGCTATCTCGGTGTCTAACCGTGTGATGGTCGTGGGTTCGTTGCCCCAGCGTGGTACGCTAGAACCGTCGGCGGTGATGGAATTTGTTTCCTGATTAGGTTGGGTTGTATAGGTTAATTTACATACACTGTTCTGGTTGTTCTACGGGTCGCACGTCGCGCACGGGAGGTGCGGGGTGGACGTTTTATTGTTCACGATTTACACTGGTTCATTACATTGGGCGCGAGGTCTACTCGGCGGTACATGACTGCCAATGAGGCGTCGGAACACGTAGAATTTTTGATTACACTATTATTACAATTACACTTGACAAAACGGCACTCTGTGGTGCTTTTACGTACACGATTACACTGCACACGTTATCTGAGAGGGACACCTGCGTGACTCTACGTGTGTTTACTTATTAAGTCCTCACGCCAGTCGCAGTTGAGGGAGAGCGTTCGATTAGCATCGGCTAATCTCGTAATCGGTAACTTGCGATGCGCGGGCCCACCTGTGTGGACCGCGGCTCGCTACTAAATTAAAAACACGTTTAAGCTTGGATGTAGCCTGTGCCTGTGCACTGGGCGATTAACTAAAGTTCTGGGGTGGCGGGAGACGGCCCGTACTGTATACTGCACGGCCCCACGTAATGCTTTTTGTGGGGCGTGTTAAATTGACGCGGCTGGGTTAGGCCCTACACCGGAAAAGGACCGGGCGCACACGGGGAGTATTTAAAAAAAGGTTTTGGTTGTAACTATAATTACCAGATGGACGTTCGGTGAAACAAAGAAATGCTGGCTCCCCGTGGGACATGCGTCCGTCCCGGTCCGCGAGTCGCGCTGTACTGGCGTCTGGCCCTGGCGCGAGGGGAGGGGTGAGCTCCCTGTCGCGCCAGAGTTTCTAAAGTTCCGTTATTCGTAAAAAATCACAGTAATAATAAAAAGCAAGTAGCTCTAAATTCATACAATAAAACTTAATGATTAACTTAATATCTATATATGTTTTAGAATTGACATTTAATAAGTTTGTCTAAAATAAGTTTGAATATTAGAGTCAAGCTGGAGACTGTCTGTTTCTTGATAACTACTCCAGTGGCGAATGATAATGCTAATTTGGGGCGGTTTGCGTTACGTCACACATTTCACTACTGAATTTAGGCTGAAGGCCGCAAGGGTTGCACTCACAGCTTGACGCCGACCGCCGGTGCTCCCTCTGGTTCGCACAGGCCGTTATGCCACAACGACACTTACTCTTAAGTGTGCCGAACACGCCCGAGCGTGATGTCCGCCGAGTGTGTGAAAGTGCGCCACGACGAACACCTAAGCGACGTCAGCGCCCGGCCTGGTGTGGCAATGCGCCTAACTAATTATATATAATTATTTGTCAAGTTAAAACAACTAAATTAATAACAATTTAAAAGAGGATTCATGTAAGGGAAATTATGTCTAATTGTTTTATAAGCATATATTTTGTAACTTGTCTTTAAGTCCAAAACTGGCCGGGTCGGTTTTCCCGCGTTTCACGTGGTTAGGCGCGAGGCCGCAGGGCGGTCTGGCGCTCAGTTACCGTTTGGAGCTCGAAGGGGTCGGGCGCTCCGCGAACGTCGGGTCATCAACTCTAGCATCTCTTCAACATTTCAGCAATAGTGTAAGTTTTCGGAAACCTTTTAATTAACTCGGCGCCGACCCCAACCCAGTCGCACAATATTTCGTGCGGCTCTTAATTAATTTAAATTCTTCCCACCAGGGAACTTTACTTTTCATACGTAATCCATGTCCAGTTTAAGGACCGCGTAGTAGTGGTACGCAGTTTTCGGCTAATGAGCCAATTAATAGTTATCGTCGTAGATCCTCAGTAATAAGTGTTGAGAATAGCACTGACTAACTTTCGTCTTGTAACTTTCTCCGTTTTTATAGTGCAAAGTGTAATGTGTATTTAAGTGACTAACTTTTATGTGTAAGGAACTTTTACGTGTACGTCTTCAGTCGGCGTGCCCACGTAATTTCAGAGACGTTAATTTTCGTAGCAGGTTAGACTGCAAACTATCCTGAACATAGGATCTTTTCTACGTATTTACGTGCCAGCCTAAGTTGTGGCATTCGCCATTCATTTACATGCTAAACCATACATAGAGACGTGAAGCCACTGTTTCAGCTTGTCAATATAACTTTGCAATCTTTCTTGGTCGCGCGAACCGTCATGTTTAGAGATACGCGTGTCATAGCGGTCCGACAACGGACGCGGCCAGTCTCGGGGCGTATGAGTGTATTGATACTGAATAAAGTGCAGTGTCCTGTAAACCGTTTTCCATTCATTTACGAGGTGTCCTGGGTGGCCTAAACAGCCCAGGTAATTTCTGAACGTAATTTTCCAACTCCGAGACGCGCTCCTGCCTGCAGCCACGAGGCCGAACCCTCGTTAAAAACCCTGAGATATTTTACAACATTAAAAATTATTTAAAAGCTAAAACAGGCAGCGGGAGTGGCGTCAAGCTATTTTAGTAGAAAGCTACACGTGAGTGACCCGGGCACTCCTACGTCGCACTCTATTAATTAGGGGCTTTTGTTTGTTTCTGATTACTTTATTATTGTGTGGGTAATTTTGTAGGCACAGGGAGTGCGTTGCATGTGTAATTAAAATGGTTCGCTATTTTCTACCTTGGGCTGCGGTCCGCTCACTTGACTCAGGTGGGCCATGGCTAGGGGTGCTTTCCGTTAGCGGAGCCGAGTACTGGCGGGTGCAGGTCGGGCTTTGGGGTGGCCTTCGGCCGTACGATGTCAGTGTCAATCAGTTTACCATTTATTTATAAGGCATCCTGGGTGGCCTGAACAGCCCGGGTAGATTCTAAACCGCGACGTGCTCCTGCCTGCAGCCACGAGGCCGAACCCCCGTTAATGCCCCTGAGATCACTTTTCAAATTAACAATTACTTAAAAAACTTAGACAGGCAGCGGGAGTGGCGTCAAATTCCCTGAATTTAATATAAAAAATTGATTACCTATTGTCCTAAATAGACAATACTAAACATCTTCAAAATGCATTAAAAAATATAAGCTACAGAAACTAGGACTTTCACTCTTTAAAAAATAGCACCTTGCCTTTGATAAAAATGGTTTCTATTCTGTTACGTAAAAAAATGTGATGCATTATACTTACCTCATTCACTGTGAAATTTTCGTGTAAAAGGCCTTGTTACACTGCGAAATATTTGTTTCCAATATATTTGACAATATGTTTGGAGGAGTTACATTGAATGAAAAATAATTTACATTTTTCTCCATTAAATATTTTTGGAAAGATAACTTCAAATATGTTTTTAATCATGTCCCACCACTAACGTTTATCTGAAACTTTTCAATTTTTTTTTCTTAATTTTGAATTTAAACGATACATCACTATTCTGGATGGAATTTTTGAACTTGTTAATTTATTTTTGCATTATTAATTTCGTTGAATATGAATAAATTTAAATCACAAAAATATTCTTTACTAAATGAAATAAAATGACGCCACTCCCGCTGCCTGGTTTTAGCTTTTTAATTAATTATTAGTATTGTAAAAGATCTCAGGGTTTTAACGGGGGTTCGGCCTCGTGGCTGCAGGCAGGAGTGCGTCTCGGAGTTTGAAAATTACGTGCAGAAATTACCTGGGCTGTTTAGGCCACCCAGGACGCCTTGAAAATAATTAATAAACAGATTATCAGAACACTGCACTTTATTCAACGTCGATACACTGGATGGTCCTTTTACTGGCCGCGTCCGTTGTCGTACCGCTGTGACACACGTAAACGCCGGCGAATAATACGCGCGACCAGGATAGATTGCAAAGTGGATCGACAGGTTGAAGCTGTGGCTACGTGTCTCTGAGTCAGATTTAGCATACAGTCACGGAGTTGTGGACGCGACAAATTATACAGAAAAGTTAACTAATAGCGGAGTCCCCGTGATTAGGGTGGTTTGCAGTCTAGCTTGCGACAAAATTACAGACTCGAAAAGTTATGCAATCACGTCAGTGAGCGACGTACGCGTAAAGTCTCAATGCGTGGCAAGATGGTCACTTAAAACACATGTTACTAATTACACTAAAACATGATGAAAGTTACAATATGAAAGTTATTCAGTCTTTCACAAGATTCTCGACGATAACAATTAATTGGCTACTGGAGCCGAAAACTGCGTGCCAATATTACGCGGTCCTTAAACTGAACATGGCCTTACGTATTACGTTAAAAATCCCTAAAGGGAATTAAATATTAAGTTAAGTGTCGCACGAAGTATCGTGCGACTTAAGTGGGGTCGGCGCCGAGCTAATTGAAAGGTTTGTAGAAACTTACACTATTGCTGAAATGTTGATGAGAAACTAGAAGTGCTGGCCCGACGTTCGCGAAGCGTCCGACCCCTATGAGCCCCCGATCCAGACTGCGCGCGAGACCGCCCGGCGGCCTCGCGCCTAAACGCGTGGAACGCGGGAAAACCGACCCGACCAGTTTTGGACTTAGAAACAAATTACACAACATATGCTTATAAGACAATTAGACATAATTACCCTTACATGAACCCTTCTTTTAAATTGTTATTAATTTGGTTGTTCTAATTAACAAAATAATCAAGAGTTTAATTAGGCGCATTGCCACACCCGGCCGGGCGCTGTCGTCGTCGCGGCGTTCGTTGCGGTGCACTTTCTTACACTTTGTGAAGATCACGCTCGGGCGTGTTCGTCGCACTTCGGAGCCAGTGTTGTTGTGGCATCACGACCTTTGCGGACCAGAGGGAGCACCGGCGGTTGGCGTCAAAATTTTCAAAGACCTTTTAAATTTACAGACATAATTTCATTTCTACAAATAAAATATTTTCGCATACGAATTATTATGAACGTTATTTAGTTATTTAATCTTTATTACCTTTTGAACTTTGACAGTGTTGACTGTTGTAATTTTTGTTTTTGGAAAAAGTAGGATTTTACTCTACAGCGTCTTACAAATAATGTAGTTCATTTTTACTTAATGTATTATGGCTTTTTTTAAAGTTATGAATCTAAAATTAAAAACTAAAATCTGAAAGTTTGTTATTTAATAGGTTCTTGTATTCGAGTGTGCATACTTCTTCTATGGCGTTAAAAGTCATTTAGTATGTTTTTGTAGTGGTCTAGTGAGTTGTGGGCGTGGATGTAGGAAAATGTGTTTATAAAATTTTGGAGTTTGGAAATGAATTGTGAATTTATTTACTCAGGGCGTGAACAGTGATGTTGTAATTATTACTATACCAGAAAATACGCACGTTTTAAGTACGTAAAACAAGTTTTAATCGGCGGACTTTAGATTGAAGTGAAACTTGTTTGTATGATTTATACGTTTTTACAGAAGATGAAGTTTTCAAGCCATCTAAAAAGACGTGCAACATTGAAATGTTATTAACTTTGTATTATATGTTTGACGAAAGTCAACAAATAATATTGGATTTTGGACGACTCTTACAGCCATGAACAATTGTGGCTATTGAAAACTAAACCTGTGATTAGTGACGGCTTCTGATGCAGTTTTCTGTACGAGTCCAGGATAACCCCTACTCTCTTCTTTGCTAATAATGAAAGCAATAATGGTAACGAATCAATTTTTTAAACAATTTTTTTTATTGATTTCATCTTGTCCTGCAAACACATAAATTACAATAAGTAGCTTTATTTATATTTCTGTAGTTACACATTTTCAGTGTCTGCTACTTTATAATTATATTTGTGTTCTTTTAGTGACACATAATGCAATTGCTACATTTCTATTATTAGAAATGAAGTTGCATAGTTTTTGTAGAGACATAAGCTGTTTTTATTTATAGTTTGTCATGGGTTGAAGTGGGGTTTAGGGGCTCTTGAGGAAATAATCATGATAATAGTATTTTTGAAGTAGACTCATTAATCTGTTGTGTTCGTCAGTCATCTGTCTGTACGTCATTTGTCCGTCAACAAGCTGAGTGATTCACAATTTTGTAATAAGATGCTGCTAACTGAGTAGAAGACTTAAATTTTAGAGAAAATTTATCTCGTTAAGTTTGACAATAGTTTACGTTAAGCACTTATAAATCATTAAAGTAAGTATTTTTGCTCTAATATTTATTTAATTGTATTTCTGCACTATCACATGTTATTTATTACACTTTTGTGTGTCTTAATGTTTGTTTCGAACATAAAACTTTAAAATGTGTTCTAATGCAAGATAAAAAAAATGAAGAAGCTAAGCAAATAAACTTAAAAAAAAAAAAAAAAGGCAATGCCTTTCAGAAAATTTTGGGGTTGTAAATCCATCCGTCCATCGAAAGTTGAAGATTGGTAAGGTTTTGATGGAGTGCTGAATTAGGTAAATATTTACTTGGGCGGTATTTGCGAAAATAAATGTTAAAAATCCGAAAATACCTTTATTATATGCTCTTCAAATTCCTCTCTTCATTAAAAGCGGCGGAGATTAGAAATTCCAAATACTTTAGGAGATATCGAATTTTTAAATTTCAGCACAAAACCAGCGCATTCCTGTGGCGTGCGTGCACCATTGTTTCTTGTTTACGTACGAGTATCTATTTTTTTATTGGATAATGATGTCACGTGATTGTTCGTGATAGGCCAGAATTCAAATGAACTAATACGTGATTATTTAGTTCAATTATTGTTTAAAATGGTGTTTAATTACCGCCTCCAACTTAGGTGAGTTTTTAACGTTTCTAATTTTAAAGTCTTATTTGTTATTTTGATATTGTTGCGCAAGTAATAAGTAACAAAAAAATTTACGTGAGTTGTTACTGTACATCCTTTGTTACGGGTTTGTTAGGTAAGGTCAGTTACATTATAAATAATTTAAAACTAAAGAATAATTAAAATTAATTCACATTATTTTTAATATCACCTTAGTTTGAAAGTATTTATAATGTAACTGACCTGACCTAATCGACCATTTTAGTTTACTGTTCACCCTCTGTCCGGGTTTGTTTGGTCAGGTCAGTTACATTATAAATATTTTAAAACTAAACAGCCATTAAAATTAATTCACAAAATAATTTTTAATGTCGGCTTAGTTTGAAAGTATTAATAATGTAACTGACCTGACCTAATCAACCATTTTATTAATTACGCATTCACGATTCACGTATTCACGAACACACGGCAAAATAACAAAAATGGCGTCGCTCGAATGGTTCCACAGGTCTTGTATTGCAAAATTAAAAAATTCGATATCTCCTAAAGTATTTGGAATTTCTTATATCTGCCGCTTTTAATGAAAAGAGGAAGTTGAAGAGCATATGATAAAGGTATTTTCGGATTTTTAATATTTATTTTCGCAAATACCGCTCAACTACATATGATGAAATTTAAAAATTCGATATCTCCTAAAGTATTTGGAATTTCTTACCTCCGCCACTTTTAATGAAAAGAGGAAGTTGAAGAGCATAAAATAAAGGTATTTTCGGTTTTTTAACATTTTTTTTCGGAAATACCGCCCAAGTAAATATTTACCCTGGATTAAAATTTCCAGGCCATCAGATTGGCTGCAGGTCATGTGATTACCAGACATACGGGAGATGGAGGGATGTGACTGATTATTGTGAGTCCTGGTTTACATGTTGCTTGATTATCCTGCAAAGGCTTTTTTTTTTAATTTCAGACTGGATTATTTGTAACTTTGTACTGTAGAGGGGGCCAGGCAAATTGTAGGGTAAAAAATCTTAATAAACAAAAAAATATACATGGGAAAAAAAATGCTTTCAATTCACTCTGATGTAAACCCTTTACATGATGAAAGATAATGAGTTCTGGCTTTTGGGATATAAAGTGAATACTAACTTAAGTGTAAGTTTGGATACTTATTTGTTATCTTCCCACCAACTACTGACCAAATCGATCTTCACATCAACCAAATTGATTGTGATACATCAATATTGATTCAATGATTTTATAATCATTATGAATCTATAATGTAGAGGTTAATTTTACAAATCCAAAAATGTTAATCTTTTATTATTAAAATGCTTTAATGTAAATTAAAACTAGCAAATGGGTTTTTTCCTCATAGCTGTGTTTGCCACATGAATTCGGCTAATTAAGATGTCAGAATTTTTTTTTTTGTTTCTCTTCTCATTTTGTTGTCCCATTTCGTGGAGCCCCACAATCTTTCAATTGTTTGAGTGTGTTGTAGCATTGCCAATCCATAAAGTTGTAACTATGATGCACAGTATAATGTGTACAACCCTCATGCCAAATGTTTTTGTATGCACTCCAACAATCACTTACAATTATAGAGCCAGGTCAAATAACATGTGTTAAAAACATTCATTAGTCTTGCGGCAAATTCCGCCAAAATTTTGGGATACAAGGTTTTATCAATTTTTGACGCAGAGGCCATTTCCTCCGATTTTATTTTCTTCTTGTTGCATTCGCCACACGCAAACAACATGCATATAATTTCTGTAGTCAACGAAAGCCTCAATACACATGTTCAACTCTTTTTACAAAAGTATGCATTTATCAGTTCTTTTGACCAACAATTTATAAACAATACAATCGTTCCCAATGATAATTTAGATCCCTCCAGCCAGTTTTCTTTCTGATCACCAACTTCACAACATTTCATTGTGCATCTCCATTTTATGACTTTTCCATAGTGTCAAAAAAAACACTGCTTGTTTTTCATCTGTAATAAGTCTACACAAGTTTTTAAAATTAAAAATTTTACTAATTTTCACTGAAATACGGAAGCAAACAACAACTCACATTCAGAACTGCAGATGGCAATGTTATCAATAAAAACCACAATAATCAAATGGGAGGGAGTATCGATATGCCGAAGTATCAATATATATATTTCAGGTGGGAATATTACATGTTGGTTAGGTTATGTCAGTTACATTAATAATGCATAAAACCAATGTACAAATATTTGAGTTCTAAAAAATTTATGTAACCAAACTTTCACTGTTATTTTTTCAGATTATTTCCCGGAGACCACTACTCTCACATAGGTGATTTGGTGACTGTGTTTTATTTAAAAAAAAACCCTCCTAAAATGGTATTTTAACACTGCAGATATTCTTTTATTTGCCCTGAAACATTTTCAAATTTTTACTAGGGTATGAGAAACTCTCAAGTAGGCAGGGACAGAATCAAGGTAAATTGTGGGGTAAAATCCATTAAAAATGAGGAAAATATTCATTGGAAAATTATAAAAATTGCTGTTAAAAAGATTAACCGGATGTCCGGACTAGCGGGGTCCGGATTAGCGAGACTCTACTGTACTACTCGTACTTGGCATTTATCATGCACAGGAAAAGAAACTTTAGGAAACCCCTAGTATTTTTTTTTGTCTAGACACTTTTATTTTATGTTTTGCTTTATACTTTTTACTTAAAAATGTACTTTTATGACATATTTTTCCCTAAATTTATCAAATCCAAATTAGTATTTTAGAGTTTTGCCAGTTATTGTATATTGTGCTAATGAATCTTATATTTTTTGGTACTTTATTGTAATTTTTATCAGTAGCAAAATTTTAATGATAATAATTGATTTTTAACCCTAAAGTAGATAAATGTATAGTTAAATATGCTTATGTTCCTCGTGATATAAGTAACTTTGCCCCTTACTGAAACCAAATTGTTCTACTGTACTGGTGGGTGTAATTTACAACTTCTGCACATGGATGCTAAACATTATACACACACTTGGGGGGGGGGGGGGATTGTAAAAGGTGCAGAATGTGCTATTAGTCTGGAGTTAACGAATTTGAATACCAGGTTTCTATGTAGCATATTCACTTAGGTTATGCATACAAAATAATGTGGTTTTGCAAATAATTAAGTTATGTAAAGCTAGACTATTTAGAGGGAAATGACATGTACAACAAATTAAAATTAAAAAAAATGGTATAAATTCATGCAAAATTAATTTTTATAAACTTTTTGAAAATTAAATTTAAACTTATTTTTGTGTCTTATAATTATCAGTTATTGGATAAGGTTTAATAAATATTATAATTATAGTTATTTTAATATATTTATCCAAATAATTCCTTTTATAAGCTCTCGTGTGTTCTGGTGGTAATATTTACATACACCCGTTGTACTTTCTGCTCCCACAACCTTCCCCCCCCCTCCCTTTACCCATTGCATCATTGGTTGCAGAATTTTCGAAAGGAACAACCCACGAGAGCAAAGCCACTGTATTTGCTAGTGTTAAAATATCAAGAATGTGTTTATTAATTACTTTTATATTATTTAATTGTGTCAACAATAAGAAGTTATTTGTTAATTTTCCATTTTTGACTGCATGGTATTGTATACATTTGAAACTTTTCTCAATTAATATTTTAAACAAACCAAAACCCAACATAGTGGTAAGAAAGTGGCTAAACAGTTATGACCATTGTTTTAGGAGTTACCAGAGATGAAACATGGATGTTGCAGCCTGTACTTATTTATGAAGAAAATGCTGTGCATCTAGATGATAAACAACTGTCACCATATTGAATTACGTAAGTGTAACTATAAAATCAGGATGGTTTTTAAATGTCTTTCTGTACAGTTAACAACTTTTAAAGTATATTTTTTTTACAAATATTTAAACACCAGTACATTTTATAATGCCACTAGACATACTAACAATGACTACACCTAGAAATACTGGTACCAGGACACTAAAATCTAGGCCTACTTTAGATGACTCAAAGAACATAGTTTAGCTTATATTTTGAGGGCAGTACAAGAAGTAGAGATCTAAAAATCAGTTGTGGATGGTGCCACCATGTAAGCAACATCAAGTATGTGTATATTTTTGTTGTGTTGTTAAATGAGATTGTAGCCATCTTTGTAGGACAGGAACTGCCATGCTACTTCAACACTAATCCAAAGTTGATTGTTTACTTGTGAAGGCATGTGGCAAATCAATCTCAGGACAATTATGATTTAGGGCCTATAAATTTTATTTGGGTAACTTGTAGAGTAAACATGCAGGCGAAGAAAGAAACTAAAAATTTGAATTGCATAGAACTAGTAATTTTTATGCCAAGACAGTTGAAACCTGTAAAAAATCCCTGATGTAAATCCGGCTAGTCAGTTTGTTATTACCATCATGGCTCACCATGTTAAAGCAAGACTTGTCGGAAACAAAGGGCTTGCTAGTGTGTGTGTCCGGGTCACCATTGCAGTAGAGATGCCAGTAACCGAGGGTTGATGAAGTAGCAACAGTGGGTGGTGAGAAGACACTCCTCTCAGAGGGAGAAGGCATCTCACACTGCAATTGGACATCCTGCAACTTGTTACCCTAAATACCCTAATGTAATAAAATATAACAGATTTGATTTAAATTAGGTATTTAGTCATAGGCCCTATAATAATAAATTATTTGATTTTCTAGGACAAAATCCAGATAATTTTCAGAAAATTGGAACCATTTATCGTGTTTCAGTCGAATACGGTGGTTCCAACTCTTTACTTAACCTATCAGCCTAGAATTTTATGTTTAGTCATTTTTATTTATTTACTACTCAAGGACAAATATTGTATGATACCTTTCAGACACCTGTAATAGTTATGGGAATTGCTGTAGTGACAGTAATTTGAAGGGAATATGTTACTTATACTCTAGCCTGCTATAACCATGACTTATTTTTTTTGGGGGTGCTTTTTTTTCTAACTTTATACACTATTAATATGAATACATAAGGGTTTATTAGTAGCTTTTGCCATATAAAAGTTTCAAATTAAATTTTAAAATTATTAATTAGAAGTTGCAAAAAATGGTCCAAAAGTTACTTTCAACAAATGAAAAATCATGAATTAAAATACACCTAATTAAATCGTGAAAGCTTTTGTTGCTAAGATTTTTGTGTTTTTTACTATCACCAAAAACTATTTGTTGAAATTTTTTCTTCTTCTCCCCTTTAAGTATTTAAATGTGTTTAATATCAGTTTCCAAAATTTGTGAAATAATAAAGAAAGAAATAAAACTAGGCTAGCTCTGGGAATATTAGAGGTTTGATTTTCAATTGGATTATTACATTTCAAAATATTGATCTGTGAATGAGTACACTTATCTGACAGTTATTAAAGTAATTCAGCTTACACTGTTTTCATGGCAATAGAAGTGTATTGCTACGCCACAGATGTTTACAACAGTCAACAACTGCTCAGAATGTTATCTTATATTATGTGCTAACAATTATGTAATTATAAGCCAAACAGATTAAATTGAAGTAGAAAGCATGAAGCAATTATGCCATTAAGAAGTTAATTGTTTGTAGAAGTTAAACATTTGTAATTTCCTAAATTCGAAATGCTTGAAACTTTGCTCTTGCAAAATTCAACTGCTGCATGCAATTAAGCTGAATGAGAAACAAAAGTACATGTGTGGAAATTGGTTTTTTTTCTGAATTAATTCAGCCACCTATTCAAAGCTTTGCTTTTGTTTTTTTCGTGGATGCAAACATTGCCATTTTCGTTGCACCGTGACAACCATTTTCAGTTTGGCACAAACTGAGCCTTCTGTTCAATGCTCTACATCCTGCTACGAGCCACCACATAAAGCAGAGTTAACATGTTAGTCTTATGCATTTATTCTAGTATGTAAATAACATTCCTGTTAGTTTTCATCTAACATGAAATAACTACACTTAAGAAATCATTGTTTTCAATTTGTATGCAAGGTAAAACAATATTTATTTTCCTAGCAAATGTTTTCCATCCAAATGCAAAAGGAATATAAAAATAAGTAGAGTTTTGTTTTTATTTTTATAAAACAAACTTGCTTGTACTAAAAATACTTAGAATTTATGACAGGTAACACTTAATACATCCTTACAGGTATATGATATTGCATACTTGTCCATGTTACACACATTTTAAGTTAAACTGCAATACTATATTTCCTGCACAATTTTTTTTTTTATGTCCGGTAAACTACATCACCTGTTGTATAATTCAGCAAAATAATGCATGAAATTTATTTTGATGAATGACAGTTTTGAAACTCAAAATTTTATTTTTATTGACTTACTTTACCTATGTGCCTGCCACTAAAATAAATGTTGGCAAAGTATATGTTTATTGATAAAACAAAACATATATAATTAAGTTAACCATAAAAACTATAACTAAGAAATTGAAAAACTTATAAAATACCAACATGATTTAACATATGAGATATTTAAATGGAATTTAAAAAAAAAATTACTTAATGACAATATTTATAAAGGAGAGAAAGAAATTTAGAAATCTACCTAATGCATTATTTAAACCATAGTAGAGCATGTTTTGTGATATAATATTTTATAAAAATTAACCAAAGACATAAATTACCCTAAATATACAAATATATTTTCTAATAATAATTTACTCATTTTCATGCACATTCAACCACAAATTACTTACACCACGCCTTAACCTGATAATGGGAGTTTAGTAATTACCTGAATAATATTTTCTTAATTATTGAAAGTGAATTTAGAAGCTGATTAACTCGGGTAGTTCATTCCATGTATGTACAGTAGCCACCAAAATAATTTTGTGTATGCAGCTGACTTGTGTTAAACAATTTTTCTGAGAATGTGTCTATCACATTTTTTTTGTTAAAAATGCAAATTTTTCTATTTTTAAAAAATTTTGAGAATTCACTGCAAAAAACTCAGAATACTTTGAAAGTGACCAACTTCTTCGATTTACATAATAATTTGGGTCCGAGAATTGCAAGAAAATCATGAAAAATCAGCTTGCATGATATTTTCAACTATTGTTTCGGTTTTATCAGTCTGTATCATCTGTTGTTAAAAAAAACCATCACCAATTTGCTTCAATAATAAAATACGTGAATGCAAGCAGCCAGACGCTGAAAGTTACACAATCAATAGTTTGGTAAATATTTTGTGTTCTGTATGCATTTTTTTTTACTAGCTACTGTTATGTGTGAGAAATATTATTTCTCTGTTTTTATGGTTCTACAATTTTCATTTTTGTTTTATGTACATGATGTTTGTTTACGTGTTTAAGATTTTTGTTATAATGGGAAGCAACCTGAACAATTATGTCAATCTATTTTGTGCTGGTCTTCAAGTCTGTGATCATGACTCTAGTTTTGAAAGATGTGTAAACTCATGATAATGATAATGATAACTCATGTTAATGATAATTAAATAAATGGAAAATATCCTGAGGTAAATGAGTGATTCACTAAGCAGTATTGTTTTTTTTTATTTTCTTAGATGTTTATGATCCTGCCAACTTCAGTGGTTAGGAAATTTAACATATGAACCAGCAACCTTTTTTTAGATTAGTTCAACCCTTAGGTAAAGGTCACATGTTTTGTTTGCCTGCATGTATCTTAATTGTGTGCTGGTTCCCTGAAATACAATAGATAGAGGTTGTAGTTGTATACCAAGCCTCCAATTAACAAGGTAAATAAATAATTTTTAACTGAATAACACACTACAAAATTTAAAATAGACTTCAATATTTAGTTACTTCTCATACAGTTATTCATACATTTTACCAAATAAAATCCACAGTAGATCTCTTTGCATTCTTTAGCATAATGTACAGTTTGTCATATTTATTGGATTATTGTAACTGTCGATACAATTGTGTTGAGCAGTGCAGTACTTAGTACTGCTGGTACTAGCTATAAGCTGTAGTGCTGTGTAAATTAAATAATACTATTAATAGTTTCAAAAGAGAAATGTAAATGTTTGGGCAAAAATTGATGTAAATGTGCAAAATAACAAGATAAATAAGTTAAGAATAACACCACTTTGTGCCATTGAATAAAAACACTATAATGCATGTGTCTACTATTAACACTGTGTAGATATTAGATCCTGAATAATTTATAATAGTTATACATCCATCTTAAGTATTTAATATAAAAAAAGCCCAACAAATTTTATTCAAAATTCATTTCATCTAGTGCATCTTTTAACATGTGCCCCCCTTCCCCCTGCATAGATCTGCTTCTGGACTCTATTGTAATGTATGCATGCACTAAGTAAAGTTAAACTGTTATAGTGCTAGAAACATAAAAATTATGCTCTTAACACAAAATCTCTTTCTTTTTATATAAACAATAATAAATAGATTTCAGTTTCCACCAATTAAAACAGAGAATTTTTTTGTAAGATGACATCTTTTCCTGGTATGCTGTCAACCTAACTGCTATTTTGCCTGACAGTGAACATATGCATTCATTCCCATATTATGAGCAGTGTTTTTTTTTTGGTGATGATTTATTGTAAAAGGGTTTGGATAGGCATTAATGTATTGTATTAAGGTTTGAATGAATACTTTGCATTTCATTTAAATACATCATCACTCGTTACTTTTATATTTTAGGTTACACTTTAGCATACATGAGGTTGGAAGCAATTGGCCATCTTGTATATACTGTGGAATGACGTTCAGATGAAAATTGCTATGTCCAACAACAATCAGTTGGTGGATTCATGTTTGTAAGTACCTGCCTATTCACTTGCAACTAAGAGTTTGTAATGTTATATTATATGTATACTTCAGGATAAATGTTCTGAAACACTTCAGAATGATTACCATATTCACCCGAATGCTAGATGAGGTTTTTTTGCAAGCTTAGAGCGTAAAAAATTCACATTTCTCTTGTTTTAGGTAGTCGTAATAAGATTCATATTGTTGATATTTTTTCCTTGCTTGCCACTTAAGTTAATGTTACGCTATATCATAGACCATTTATTTCAGTAACATCAACAATAACTGTGGAAAGATTAAATAAAGTAAACATTACAATAGTTAAAAAAACTATTAAATAAGCATAAAGAACATTAACATAATACATGATATGAGGTGGAAATGAGATGAAAAGAAAATATGAATCCATGTGGTGCTTTCTACAGTTATTTTAAAGAATTGTTTTTGCTGTGTATCTTTATATCCATGACAGTGAAAAAATTGCTAGTGAAAATACAGAAATGACTAGTTTTTTTGTAGGAAGAAATTTACAGATTTTCAACCACATTAATGTAAGTGTATTGTTTAGGTAGATAAAAAAAAATAGTAGAAGCAACATTCCTAGAGATGCATATGCATTGTATGTAGTGTTAATGTTAATATGGTGGATTATAAAAGTGAGGTTAAAAATGTCAACAGTATTCACTAGGCTTCAGTTTAAATGTTTTGGTTTTAATTTATTTACACATTAAAACTTTGATTGTTACTTAAATTAGTAAGTCCCACAAAAATATTTAATTTAATTTTCATATCATGAGACTTAAAAATAATTTACTCCTGATTAAAGAGTGAAATTTAGGCCTCATCTTTCATTCAAGTAGCCTTGCATTTGGATAGATACATTAATTATTTAATAATGTATATTGTTTTATTTTTTGAAGTAATTATAGCTCCTGTGAACTATGGGAAAATTGAGGAAACTGACATTCCATACTAACTTCATAACCAACAGAAAGAGTAACTTATCCATAATTTTTTAAAATTGGTTTATCTTGGATGTTATTGATATCATTAAATGTTATATGCAACGGAAATTCCCGTATGAATTATTCGTAACCAAAATAGATAAAAATGATATTAACATATGTATGGATATGTCTGGACATTGTGAAACACATTGAAAAACTCAGGTGTCATACGTTGTTTTTGAATCGGTAGAATTTATTTGATATAGTGATATATTTGTTGGAAAATTTTGTCAAATACTGGTGCTTAAATGTGCAAGTAGTGCACCCACTTCATTGATATTATTTTTATAATGAGTCTAATAATAAATGTAGTTATTTTATCATAGATGGCCTTGCATTTTTAGAAAATTTGTAAATAGAGTTTTCACCAACTTGTTATATCCTGAGTGGCAGTAAAAATATGTTTTCCTTAATACTGACATTCCAAAGTGCACCAACTCTTGTTTCCAGTATTTTAATAGCACAGTTAAAATTATATTAGCATTCTGATTCTGTACACAGAGTTTGTTTGTTTATTGTTTTTTTTTTTTTTAAAGTTTGATGGCAATGGTGATGTGTATTTGGTGTATGAATTTGAGTGGATGTCTTTCATATTACCCAACAGAAGTCAACAAATGGCAGGATAACATGTTACAGTAAATTAATTTGGCTGCAGTATGCAGAATGAATTTTAATTCATCTTCTACCTGAAAATGTAAACTTAACAAGCGATAAGTAAAAACAAAACTTTTACAGTGTTAGTCTTAGTAATTATGCAAGCACTATCTTTCATCAGGAGCTATCATCTGGCTGATATAGAGGGGAGGAGAAGTGTGTCTGTTCACTGGTGCTGAGAATAGCAAATGGAAAAATTTTAAAAAATTCCAGTCTGATTCTGTATTTAATTCATACAGTTTGGCTTTATGTCAAAGGAAAAAAAAATTGTACTCTATGTAATAAAATGAAAATTGTCGGGGAAAAGTGTTGTTGGAAAAAATGTCTCTACCTTGCAAGTGTTGTATACCTAAAGTAACACTTAGAGGGTACCATATTGAAGTTATTTTTACAGTTCAATTTGATTGTTACAAAATAACATAACATAAAATAGCATATTAAAAATCTTTCAAATGTGACTAATTTGAGCTTTTTAACACCAACTGTTCCCATGTGACAATTATTTTTGAGAATCAGAAAAAAGCAGAATTTTAAGTTTTTTTTGCTAGTTTTAAAAAAAAATACTTACTTAAAAAATCTAAAAAAAATTAATTCTTCATTTACTTCATATATGTAAGATATAAACCAAAAATCATTGATTTCTAAGAGGGTCCAGTAAAATTTTAACTAAGAGTACTGATTTTACATTGAAAGGGTCGGGGTAGTATTTATTAACTTACTGCTTTTAATAAAGTTATTATATTTGTTCATCAGTATCCTGCTAGATTTATCTCATTAATGTTAACTAAGCATATCTCTAGGTACTGAATTGTAGTAACTTAAGTTTTTAGTCACAATTCTAATAAATGAATGTTACAAGTGTCGGAATACAGCTCTGAAAGAATAGCCCAGTTAATTAACTAGAGTTTTATTTATTAACTACTATATAATTTTTGTTCTGAATTACAATCTAAATGACTGGCCACAATTTAATCCCACTTTCATAAGTCCACTTTTTTACTCTCCCCTCACTGCTGGCCCTCGGCTTGTCAGTGGCTGTCTCCACTGTTCTTCTCTCATCATGCGCTTCGGTCCCAACACCCTGCTTCGCACTACTCGTCCGCTGTGCCGCGTCATTTTCCCCGATGCTCCGACCTTTGTGTACGAAGCCGTCGCTTGTCGCCCGCTATTGCTCCCCAAGGTATCACTCAAACCTTTTCACTTCACTGTCAGCTCGCAGGTCGGTCTCCCCTTCCTCCCCTTTTACACCTCTCAAGTCCTGCCCTCGAAGCTGCAACAACAATGGAATCATAGTTACGCCACTTCATGCAGTGGTGCCCTGGGAATGTGCTGAATCCTCTGAAGAAACAGAGAGGCCCCGGATTCCTTGGGAAGGCATTTAGGGAGGGGAGGGGGTGTGTAGAAAACTGCAGCTAATACAGGGTCTGTGTAGATGTAGGAGCAGGGGGAGTGGGAGGGATGGGCACTACCTCCTCTTTAGGAAGTCCTCAGGCTGGCGCGCCGGCCTGGCTAGCCAGCCATGTCTCTAACAGCCTTATAACATTAATTGTCACTTAATGTTGTGTGTTTTTTAAAAAAATAACTATTCAACAAACCACACTATGAGACAGACAGTGTGTTCTGTCAGAAAAGTACTGAATTACTCCAGGTAAATTAATTTCTTCTATTTTAAAACTCTTCTGGAACAGAAAAATAGAGTTGTTGGGTTAGGTGGAACATAGATAAGTGAGTGACGGGTAAAGACAGCAATAATGATGTCAATCAAGTGTTAGACTTACTTGTAATTTGGATAAAAGGTCTATTTGATTTTACTGTAAAGTGAATTTAACTTGTGGCAACTTGATTCATCTGAATAAAGAACTGAAAAATCTAAAATGATTTATTTTTTGGGTAGTATGTAGATGTCTATATTAAAATTTTTATCAAGAACATTGCACTAAAAGACTTACTTCAATTAGCATACCAGATTAATGGACACAAAGTGACTTAATGTTCTTTACTGGACATACTTTGAATCAGGCTGGTGAATCGACGGATAGAGCAGCGACAAGAACATAGCATCACCCACATGGAGATTACTCAGAGGTATAGCAGTCCTGTACAAGATTGTTAAAATGCATGTTGGATGTTTTTGCAGTGTCATTTTCTTGTATTTTCATCTTAGTTGTGAGAAGTAGGTAAGAAAAAGCTGTACTGTATTTAGCATGTAATGGAGCTAGAGAAATTGTGTGTAGAAGGTTACTACTTTTTTGTCTTCAAGTATGTTTATTTAATGGCTATAATCATTTTTGCCTACTCTATTGTGCTGTCTTATGTAGAAAGATGTTACATAATTTGTCCTGAAATGTTTGATTTCTTTATTTGTCTGTTGAAATTTTGCTAGTGTTTGCTAATGTATGGTGTTATAGAACTGTTGATATTTAATATTTTTGGTAGAAGAAGAATTTATAAAAAAATATATTGTTAATAGTGATTGAATACTTTGTAGACTAGAACTGTGTGTGTCATCCTCTTCTGATTAAAGCACATCTCATTTTTAGTTTGCAGTGCAGGGAAATGGTGTGCACTGTTGCCTGATCACTACTGAGTGGCAGTGTTCAGGAGACATGCTTCTTTGTTATTTTATTAATGCACGAACATGAATTTTTTTTAAGTATACAATTTTATTGTAAGATATATTTTTAGAAAGCTTAATTTGATAATGTATTTTCAAAACCATATAAGTGTGTGTTCTGTTCATACTCATATAAATACAAATATATTTTTCACAAATACATGTGAGTCAACTCAATAAAAATTATTCAAAATAATATTAATAAATTTTACTAATGTTAAAATTATATAACTTATTTGTAAGAGAAATAAAACATGTAAAATAATATTGGATTGCTACCACCGGTCAAAAGTGACACATCTTCCATAACAAGACAAAATCTGACAGGGATTCATTGCTGTTCACGTGAGATAAAAATACATTTAAAATAGGAATGAGTGAGGTAGCACAATGGATTGTTGGCCTTTCGCTCAGCAGGTCCCATGCTCACATTCCGGCTCATCCATTTTGGTTTTTGTATTTTAGTCTTTTACGATTTCTTCACCAAATTGATGCGCAAGTCCGTTGTTGATGAGAAAAAGTAAAACTAAATAAATTAAAAATAACTGCTATTTTAGCAAAAAAAAAAAACTAATGTGATTTTAATTTTTTTCAAATATTTTGCTTTAGTTTCATATTATTGTTTTTTCCCCCAGTTGTGATGATAAGGATCTTTTGGAACTAACTTTTGTCATTGAAGGTTCATATGTCTTAAAAAAAAACATTCTGGACATAATCTGTGATTTATTTGACAAACAAGCTCTATTTTGTGAAGTAGCTTTTTAAGCCTTACTTATATCAGTGTTGAATTAATATGTTACATCAAGTGGTACTTGACAAAGTACTACTTGTGTGTCCCATTTTGGAAGTAGCTGTATTAAATGCAGTTGTTAATTGGTAGGGGTTGTTATGTTTTAATATTGGGCAAATCATTTGTTAAAGGCTTGTGAGGGGGCATGTAGACCCAGCAAGTACTCTCAAACTCAGGGCCGTGATGTCAAGGGTGTGTAGCAAGAATCGGACTCCCTAGTCATTAATCACATGGAGAACCATCTATTCTTAGCGACGGACATGGTTCTTAAATCAACACGAGATAAGTTAAGTGGGCTCTTAGAGGCATCCTACATGCTTAAGTTTCAAAGGTGAATTCATCATGTGGTTGCTTCAGACAAAGTCATGTAATTGCAAAGAAGTCGTTTTATTTAATCCTCACTACATATTCTTCCTTCACATCATTTAAGCATTTTAAAAGCTGTGTGGCACAAATCGAGTTAAAGCGAGGCTTAGTCCATCACAGGGGCTGAGCAAGCAAGTTCGTTCAGCTAGCAAAAAAAAAGTATTATAAAATAAAGAAATTTATAATGTATGCGATACCAGATGGAACCAGGTAAATGCTGCAGGAGTTGAAGACTTCGGAGTGCGGGGAGGATCTCAGTTAACCCGGGCAATGGCTAAGAAAGACTAGGCCGGCAGGAAGTTATCCATCCACTAAACTAAACGCTACTGGCAAAAAGATACTTATCATTTCACCTACGTTAAGTTACAAGTTGTTTAAAACTATATTAATCGTTATAGTTATTGTAAAAAGTATTATAATATTTAAAATAGGCCGGCTTAAGCAATGTTTGGCTCTGCTCTGCTAGGAAGTGTTTGGATACTCGAATTGATTATTTGTATGATCGATAAAAGAAAGCCAGTTTTGATGTTTCTATGCTGTTTACTGAAATGCACTTGGGGCAAAGTAAAGAAGTTTGCAAATAATATGACTATGTGGCATTGATGCTACATCCTTGACTCCCCCCTTTTCTCTTTGTGTTGACTGGAACGGATTAGAAAAACAGCACACGGTAAAGGGTTGATGGAGAGAGAGAGGGTGATGAAAGGGTGCATCGGGCTCTCAGGTGCTCCTCATCTCTTGGAGCGAGCCTTGCAGCAGTAACGAGAACCTGGTGTGTTTAAAAGCCATTTTAAGAAATGTATTAAGCTTTTAACCATTGTAAACCTTTTACACACCTTTTGCAGTATGTAGAATGTAATAAAATATCTTTGCTCTAGTTAAAAAGAAATCATCTGTAATGTAATTTTCAAACCAATGTAACAACTAACTTTCTTAATGAGTACAGTAGAATAGTTGGTGCCGGCTAGCAAAGCATGAATGCTAATGTGACGTTTGCACTAATCCAGGGTGTTCACATTCTGGAAAGTCAGTGAAAAATAAAGAAAATTGAAATTAGTCATGAAAAGTCAGGAATTTACTTTAAATCCTGAAAAAATCCTGGAAATTCCCCGGTGATAGTAATTTCATTTGACGAAACATGTAGCACGGTAATACGACGCAGAGGAACTCGTGGCTGGACAGGTACAAGAAAATGCGTGAAACTCATTTGCTAGCTGGAACATGGCTGAAACCGACACAACGTTTAAAAATATCAAGCGAAGCGGCTGATGGCTTTGGAGTGTGGCGAGCATCATACCTCGGGAGGCGATCTCAGGAGATGAGACTGGTCAAGGTGTCATGACCACAAGGAAACATCCGACCGCTGAGCTAGAATGACCATTGGGTCAATTCCAAAAGAAACCCTTTAGTAAATTTTTTAAATTTAAAACACTGGCCCTCTTATAATAATATTGTTTGCATGTTGAGTTAATTAGATTTAAAATATAAATAAAACATATTTTGGAACTCGGTGCATTCTGAAATCCCACATGTGTAACACTGCTCCACCCTTATTGTTTATATGCTAGAAAGAGAAACATATACACTTGGGGTTGTGAATAAAAAAAAGCAGTTGGCAATATTAAATGAAGGTTATATTTAAATAAAAGAATTACGGGAACGTGACACTGGCTTTGCATCACATTTACGTTACATGCACACACATGGTGGGAGATTGAAACACTTTGGGGTGGGGTGGAAGGGTGGTAATTGGCGGATCACATCAAGCTCATAGGTGGACACACTTCATGTTCAAAAAATTACATCTTGACTTGGATGTGTAATACAAATTCTACTTGAAGTATATTCAAGAATCTATAATTTCAAGTTTGAACATCCCTAAACTGACACAGGTTCTATATTTGAGCAACTCGACCAGAATCTAAGAAAATTCCTCGCCAAACTGGGAATGTGAAAAAAGCAGCAGCTGCCTAATAGTTTGTAAGTGCAGAGCAAACAAATTCTACAAAAATTCTAGGTCTTTACAAACTGTTATAAAAATAACAATATAATTGTGATGGAGTATATTTTATGTAGAATTGGCATTTAACCTATACTCCTGTTCAGGTAGTGTTATTATAGACAGCTCTGGGTGTTTGAGTTTAGTTTTTACAATCTGAAGACTGGTAAAGCTACATTTTTTTTTGTGAGACACTCAAGGAACCGAATGAAGCTGGCTGTTTCCTCTATTAACACTTCAGAGAAAATATCCCTTATGGTGTTGAAAAACTACGTATTGTTTACCAGTTGCTGTGGTAGCCAAAATAAAAACAATTTTGTTTGTTTTATGGGCCACAAAATAATCTGGAAAATGTAAAAGTATTTTCCAGTTAGAGGCCATTTATTTTTTCCATGCAATAAGCCTTTGGCACTGCAAAAAGCCTAATAGAATAATGGATAGGATCTAAAATCATAATGAAAATAATGATCGTGTCATTGCCAGCAAAACTTTCAGTAGTGTTAAAGTGAAGACTGAAGACATTGATTATAAAAGTTGGTGGCCAGTGTACCATTAGACAATAGTACTGTCAGTAAGGTCTGTATCGAAAATTCCTAAAGATCAAAAACTTTCATTTCACGTTTCCGAGGAATGATGTTTGAGTATAGGGCAGATAAACTAGGGTTTTTGCAAGCATACAAGTGGATTGATGGGATATTAATGGAAGAATTTTCATTGACATAGCCTGCTGTTGCATGCAAGCAACTACCTGCATGTCAGACTTAACAATGGGAAAATTACCCATTAATCACAAAAAATGGCAGCCGTTCGAAAACTAATTCTGTATGTTCCAGACGAGAAGCAAGAATTTTATAAAATGTTTTTTTTTTTTCGTGGCCCTTTTCTGAAAAAGATCACGTAGAGAGAGAGAGAGAGTTTTAGCTCTGTAATATGTTATAATGTTTTTTATTCTTTAATTTCTTCAACAATTACCCCTCTATTAGTTGGCGTGTGTTTATACTTTCACATTAAGATTTTATTGGTGTATAAGCATATAATCTTTAAAAATTGTCTCATAAAAATAAATTAGTATGAAAAAGTGAATATAATATAAGTGCAATGGAAAAGAAAACATCTCCATTATGATGATGCTCTTCTCATCCTTGACTGGATGATATTTTTAAGTATATAAAATTAGTTATTTCACAGATAGTGTTCATAAATTAGATGGTAACTAAAAAAGGATTCGGTAAAACCTTTTGCCTTTTAGAATTATTTTTTTTTATCTCCAGACAAATTTAATCTGAATTAGATAAGGACTTTTTCGAACAGACTGATACAACTATAAATTCAATGAAATTAATATAAACTCACATAAATTCAGTGTAAATACATTTATATAGTAGAAGCGGGCACATCATCATCCCCATCTAGCAGGGGCAAACTTAAACTACTCAGCAACACCTTCGTGTGTATTTAGATTGCCTACGTATACATTGTCATCTTTTAAGTGATGTTAAACTGAACTAAATGTAAGGGGAATGGTATTTAGACATAATACATTTGTTTTAAGGCATAAGAAAGACCATAACTCTTAATTTTTCTAAAACGTTTGTCATGAATTTATATTTTGTGCACTTTTTTCGCTCTCACCGCAATCCAACAAAATAATATAATAAACTATAATAATATATAATATATAAAATATAATAAACTAATAAAAAACTATAATAAACACAGTAATAACTTACCACCTGATACAATGCCTTTCAAATAGTGAGCTCATAAGTTTACATATTGTTTCATTGGCCACAATGCCTGTCAATATCTAATGAAGTAATGTGAAACCGACCATGTGTGTTTTTTTTACGTACACAAACTTAGGATTTTTTAAATTCATATTGGTGTTTTTTATTTATGTCTCTAAATTTATTTCTAAGCATAATTTTATAATAATAATTGACTTGTGAGAATATTGCTGCACTGTTAATATGAGTCTGAAATATTTGAAATTAATGTAATTAGTTTGTATTAGACATTTTTTTTTACTATTTACAGGGGTTGATGAATTGTTGCTACTCATAGTTTTCTTATGTTCGTGACTGCTGTACTATCACTAAATAATTTTGTTTGTATTGCTCATTCAATACAAGTTTAGGATGCTGTGAATTAACAGTGTGTCATTTGTTTTCCAGAAGAGTTCTCCAGGAAAAAGCTGCAGATATGCCTAAATATATGTAAGTTTCATTCACAGTGAATTTTTATGATTATTAAAATTTTACGTGTAAAGTATTTTTTGATCATGATGATTTAGTTATTAATTGTCTTTTAACAAACACATTTATTTTTTGTCAGTGGGCAGCCAGAATTGCAGCAGACAAGTTCCTATTCAGTTGATGTATCCTATCACCCTACTAATGGACAATCTGAAAACCACTCTCCCAACTCTTCTCGTCTGTCAATGCACAGTGGAGAAGCAGCTGGTCTTATTCCACGGTCACAGAAGCAGCAAACCACACAGCAGGTAAATTGTTTGTGAATTTTCATGTGTTTGTGATTTACTGTTTGTTTTGTGAAATGTAGTACAATTTTCATTATTTAGGTGAGTCAGTTTTTGGGCCAGTATAAACATATGTACTTGCAAAACAAATTTTACTAACTGTTCCTTAGCTTCTGGGTGAAGGCCACACCTATGGAAACAATGGAGTGTTTGATGTTTCTGCATGCTTTTCAAGGATGATTGTTAATTACAATAGAGTTTAATGCAGTAAAAATTTTCACAACTAGAATAATATAAGTTCCCACTTAGCCAAAGGTGTGTGTGTGTGTGTATATATATGTACACACACATACAAATAACACACAGAGACACAAAATTATATTTCTTTAAATTGGCTTAATGAACTTTAACTATTAGTTTTTGTTTCATGATTGAATAAAGTTCATCTTTGCTTATGCCACTAAGGGTCTAAGGCCCCTGATATACAAGCATATAAATCATGGTGGGCAACACGCGGCGGGTATCACGTTGGATCACACCTCACTGTCAGATGGCGCAAAGTAAATTAGCATGTTTACCACGGGTTTTACAGCATTGTCTGCAGATAGATCGGCTGGAACTTAACATGTTGTGCGTATAGAAACCTGTAGTTAAAATAAATGAGCGGTTTGCTCACTGGCATAAAATTCATGTGCGACTTAAATATTGTATGGGCATGGGTGTCACTAGAGGCGGTATTCCAAGACATTTGGGTAAGGTAGCAAATAAGCATTACCATGTTGGGACACAACCATAACCTAACTCGCAGACCTTTTTCCACAACTTGTCCAAACCAAATTCCAGTAAGGGAACAGATTGGCAGCCGTTTTAATAAACGGCGCAGTGCGGGAGGCTAGAAACAGTTGCACATTGCAGAACGAGTACGCTACTTGACGTGTGTATATACATTATTGTGTTTGTTTACTTTTACATTAGAATAATGGAAGACAACAAAAACTAGTTTGCTTTACTCTTGATGAATAGTTTCATTCAAATTATCATCAACATTTAGTTACACGGTTTTTGCAACCGAAAATTTTTTACTGCATAGAGGATATAAAATTAATTATTTGTATACACAAATACATACTATCATTTATATTATGTTTATATGTTTTATTTTTATATCAAGTAGAAACTAAGGGCTGCAGCTCTACCTTATATGAACTAACAAAAACAATAAACCAAAACATGTATTAGAAATGGTTATAACAATTACTCAAATAACATTTAATTTTTTATATGAATTATATAGTTTATAGTGCAATAATACATTTTATAAAAAAAGTTAAAAATAACTCCCCACTGTCAGGTTTTGAACTTGGTACTGGTTTTGAACTGCGGTCCTTGCTTGCACTTTACCACTCTGCTTTGGAGAGACAACAAAAAGAAGAAACTATGTTATTCTAACTTTTCCAAGTATTTTTTAAGCTGTGATTATTTATTGTTATGACCATTAAAGTGTAAAAAATGTGTTCCAGGATAGTTTAGCCATCATAATGTTTAATTTGCCACTCCAATACGCTAGGTAGGTTCCCTGATGTTCACGAAAGTGAATATATACGAGATAATGGTGCCAGACGTGGGTCTGCCATCTGGACAAATCACTGAAAAAGCGAGCTCTGCGCATGAGCAGAAGTGTGGACAACAGATACGTGTTGGTCAGGACACCAAAATCCGTTCCCAGAAAATAAGTGATTGGCCGTGTTCTGTCTAAGGGTGTGGCAATGGTAATCTGCACATGGAATGTGGTTAGGGTACAGATGTAGCATATTCAACATCTAAACCCTTAGTTTTGTGTCTTGGAATACCGACCTAGGACTTATTTCAAAGGGTGAGTGGGAATATGAATTTCAAATAAATAAACACGGAGCTTCATAGCTTATGTAAATATACTATTCTCTGTTCACTCTTAGCTGAGTTTTGAAATAAACAAACACCGTCGTATCACTGCGCCGCGTCAGCAAGTGATAGGCTGAATTCATCTTGCGCGCCAAGCACTAGTTGCAACACACACACACTTCAGTACAGTTGGTGCTAATAAAATAACGGAGAAGTAATATAACAGGAAGCACCGTAGCTCTTTTTTCAGCGTAGGTGGTTCATTTGTGAAGAAAAAACCATGCACTTTACAACTAATAGCCGTCTTCACAAAATCATCACAAGTTTTGATAACAGGATACTTACGTTTCCTTTTCTTCCCGGGAGATGTCAATGTCCCAGTATCCTGTAATTCTTTCCTTGCACGAAGAACACTGCTCTTCGAAACACCCGTAAATTCTGTAGCTAAACTCGCGATATCGTTCACACGACAATCCGGATATTTGTCTGAAAATGTTTTAAAAACATTCAACACAATAGTTTTCTGTGCACTTTTCAAAGGCTTTCCCACACGGCGTCTGCTACCATAATTGTAAGTAAATACTTGCTGACACATTAAACTGTATTGGATATTAATGGTGAAATGCTATAATACTATATAACAACAATTGTTATACAAAGGGCAGTGTAAAAATACTTACAAATGGTACGTAACCAAGGGACTATTTCTTGCGCACGAATAATGTGCGCGGCGGCCGGCAGCCAATGAAAATGTTTGTTTACAAGAGGCTTTGTTTATTCCAAAACTCAGGTAAGAGTGAACGGAGAATATCTACTTATTTACTTAATCTTTAAAATATTCCAAAATATAATATTGTAACAATTAGAATAACACAATTTAAGAAATGAATTATTTTCAAAAATCTAATGAAAATAATGAATAACCATGTTACTTCTTCCTAATGAAGGTGCTGAGATTGTGACTTAACATTGCAAACTATCATTGGAAGTGTAAGTTTCATAATTGCCATTGGATTTACTAACTATGCAGTTGATTACTTATGGTGATTATTTTCAGTGCACAATGTATCATTGTGAAAGTATGGTGACCAATGTTTTAATAAAATGAACTGGGCTGGATACACCCACCAATGATCAAGGCTTTTCTTTTCCGCAGTCTTTTCAGTCTAGTTTACACCATAGTATCTCGCCTGTTCGTTTATTTTGATGGCTCAACGGGTTGTCGCCGCGTGTTGTTTACCAAGTTTTCTATACTCATCCATTACAGGCCTAACTTCCGTCTTACGAATATTCAGGGGGGGGGGGAAATTGTCTGGGAAAACAGGGAAAAAGCCCAGAATCTCAAAACTTTTTATTTGTTAGACACCATGTTACCTTAACCACAGAGTTTTACACACATAAAAGATATTCTCACATGTTTAAATACATGTTCAATATAATACATTTAATATTTTACTGTAAATCAATTGGATTTGTTTACAAATACGTGCATCAATCTAAAATGGCTACTTATTAACCAAAAATCCATTAAAACACATGTTAACATCTCACAAAAAGTCAATCGATTAGTATATTTTTTAATTCATTCTTTCATAGGATTATATGCTCTTTGACAACAAAGATTTTGACTAGTAGAATAATTAGTAGTGTGTGCTGAGATTTTCACAAATGTTGAAATTTTAATGTTGTCTAAGAATTTGCATGTACAACTGAGAAAAAGCATAACTGGCTAGTAAAATTAGCCATTAAAAATCCAACTTTAGAAACAAGGTTGGAAAATAGGTAGAGTAGACCCAAGATGAAGCAAATCTTTTAATCTTTTAGGTGCAAACTATACTCTTTATAAGGTTCATTAAATGTTCTATAATGTCAATTTAATTTCTATTTTCAGTAATCACCAAAAATGTTTTTACATACATTTTCCACTGCATTGTTTTTAGTTCTGAAGTAAGGAGGGTAATGACAGTCATAACAAATACCATTGAAACTTTTTATAGATTTTTCAGTGAATCAATTTTATTTAGATTGGAGTATAAACCTTATTTCATTCTTTTTAACAACTAACCAAGCAGCAAAAAATTGTTATATTTTAGCAGACATAAAAGCACAAAATAAAACTTGTCCATCATCACTTATTCGGTCTTAGACTGTACAGTTAAATTAGTTCCCAGATTTTTAACTCATTTGACAATATCCTAAAAGAGGATCCACTGGTGAAGTACACAATACTAGAATGAAGAAAATTACCTACCAATTACAGAGGTCAGAGTAAACCTTAGATTAATGATGAAACCATAGAAAATTACTATAAAATATACAAAATAAATTAAGTAAGCACAGCAAACACAGGTCCACTTAAAATCACTTGTAATGTACTTTTTCATTCTTTGAGTAATGCCGTTTTACTGAAAATTTAATACTGTTTTTCCTATTTTGCACTGAATTTTGCTATATTTTTATTATTTATTATTATTATTATTATTATTAAAATTTGTGACATGCACACCAACAGCCGAAGCTTTAGAGGTGTGCACAGAACAAGTAATACAAACACGACACATACAAACGAATAAATACAACATAAACAGGATAATAAAAGACGACACATACAAGCGAATAAATACAACCTACACAGGAAAATAAAGGACGACACAATAACAAACAAAACAAAACAAAACAGCAACTGAGATAATTTTAACTAATTGATCTAAAATTGGAAGAATAAACAGGATTATAAAATTACTCAGAATATTAGAGTAATCATAAAAATTAAAATTTGAAGTTTTTAATAAAATTTTCATATTTATTGAAATTTGAGATAAGTCTGTAAATTAAATCATTATTATTGTGTAAGGAACATAATAGGGATCGAAGGCGGCTTTTGAACTGCGGGACTCGAATACCAGAGTTATCAAGTAAGTATAAGCAATTAATTTTTGAACTATAGCACTTAAACACAAACAGGGCATCCAGATGGATGCGACGATTTGAAAGAGATTCTAATTTGGGTAATTGATGGTGTCTAGAACTAATTATTTTGAAAAATTTATTTTGTATGGATTCAATTTTGTCACTGTCGGTGGTGTTAATACTGTTCCAGATAACTGAGCAATATTCGAGTTTACTTCTAACTAAGGACAAATAAAGAGTAAGAATGGATTCAATATTAGATGCATAGTAAGTTATATAATTTATTAAATATAAGGTTCTACGGGAAAAGGATACTAAAGAATTAACATGTTGATGAAAGAATAGTTTGGAATCAAGAATAACACCAAGATCTTTTATACTAAGAGATTTGGAAATTTTTGAGTTGTCAAGAAAATAATCATATTTAACTGGATGAATTTTCCTTGTGAAAGAAATAATTTTTGTTTTATCTTTGTTAAGTGAAACTAAATTCATTTTGCACCAATTATCAATTTCAGTAATATCAGATTGAAGAAGCAGACAGTCATTTAAGGAGGAAATTTCTCTGGATATTTTAAGATCATCAGCAAACAGAAAACCAGTAGTATGATGAAGAACTTTAAAAATATCATTGATATAAATATTGAATAATAAGGGAGATAAAGTACCCCCTTGAGGCACACCAGAAGTAGCATGATATAAAGTAGAAGTTTTTTTATTAAGTGAAACAAAGAAACATCTATCTTTAAGGTAACTAGTAAACCAGGTTATATAATTATTACAGAGACCGAAGTTAGAAAGTTTAGCTAGTAAAATGGAGTGATTGACAGTATCAAAGGCTTTAGCCAGATCAAAATAACATGCATCAACCTGCCCCCTTGTTGTAACTTTATTGTATATAGGATTAATAAATGAGAGAAGATTAGTAGAAGTTGTCATACTATTTCTAAAGCCATGCTGATTAGGAGCTAATCTGTTGTTTATTGGAAAGTTAATATGTTTAAATATTATTTTTTCAAAGATTTTAGTAAAGCCATTTAATAATGATATAGGCCTATAATTAAATACACTGAGTTTACTACCCTTTTTATGTATGGGAATAACCTTAGCTATTTTCCATTTAGTGGGAAATACTTGTGATTTTAGACTTGTATTAAATAGATGCAACAATAGAGGCATTAGAATAAAAGAGCAGCCTTTAATAATGAAATTTGGTATACCGTCAGGACCAGTAGACATAGTTGGTTTTAATGATTTAATTCCCCATAAGACCTGGCTTTCTGATAAGAATGATACAGGAATTGAATCGTGAATAATATCGGGATCAATGATACGAGGGTGGTTGGTGGATGGTACATATACACTAGCAAAGTACTTAGCAAAGACATTAGAAAGAATACCAGGATCATTACAGATATCACCATTGACATTAAGAGAATGGGATTCACTATAACCATTTTTCATAACATTGACATATCTCCAGAATTTTTTAGGGTTATTCTTAACCTTATTATTGATACTACGATTCCAATTAGTTTTATCACGCTTAATAAGATTTTTAACTAGTGCTCTATATTTAGAGAAAAGAAGGTAATACTGAGTATTATTGTTTCTTTTATAGAGTTTATGAAAGTGTTTTTTAGATTTTAAGGCATGAATTAATTCACCAGAGAACCAATAAGGATGTTTAGAGGCCTTACGTGTGGATAATGGAATGTGAGTATTGATTTTATCACAGATACAAGATGTAAGTTGATCTACAATAGCATCTACATCAGTGGTGTTATAATATTCATCCCAATTGTGGGTTTTTAGAGAGTTATAAAGGCTTAAGTAATCACCAGCTTTGTAGTTTCTGAAAATAGAATCTGGAGTAAAATTGTGTGAGGTCGCCTCAATAAGTAGTTTAATAAGTAGGGTAGGATGATAGATATCCTCTTTGACCAGAGATTCAACAGCTTTTTCAACCACACAATGGGATAGATTAGAAATACAAAGATCTAGAAGATTATTGGAAGATTGTATTAGGTTGTGCTGAAATAAATCCAAATTAGATATGAAATCAAGCAGGCACTGAGCCTTGGATCTGACATGTGCACGGGCAATATTGAGATAGTGATTTCCTTTCCAATCTATCCCAGGTACATTGAAGTCACCTAAGATAATCACATTATCATGAGAATTAACGAGTTTTTGTTCAAGAGCTTCAAAATACAATGTGAATAGATTAGGTGATGTAGTTGGAGGAAGATAAATATTACCCAATGTTAAGTACTTATTAAAGGCAATTTTAATATTAATCCATACGGCTTCTACTCCACGATAGTCATATAATTGAATTTGCTGAACAGAAGGGAATTTATGTTTGTTCACTGCGATCAACACTCCGCCACCACGTTCCATTGATGAGAGTAGCGGATCCCTATCAGTTCTAAAAATAGAATAATTATCGGTGAAATAATGAGCATTGATACATCTTTCGTTGAACCAAGTTTCTGTTAGACAGATTATGTCATACTGAGTATTAATAAGATTATCAAAGAATTCAACTGATTTTGTTCTAAGTCCTCTAACATTCTGATATGCAATTTCCCATTCATTAAGAATTGGGCATTCACTGGGAAGTGAGTAGGAAGCACTCCTCCAGGCCCTGGCATAGAAGTTGCTGGCATAAAAGGTGACGATGTACTGCAGGAACTTGGAGGTAATTGGGTAGAATTACCGAGAGCTTCAGGAGATGAATTAGTACTAACAATTTGGTCTTGATGCAGTTTTCCAAAGAAAGGACTGATTAAACAGCCACTGGGCCAAAAAACAATATTATTAATTCTACTAAAATCTTCTTCCAGAACAGATACATGGAAGGAGGCGTAAGAATTATGCTTTGTCCGGAGCTTGGCCACTTTGACTTGCTTGAGATTTAGTTCGTTGGAAATATAATCTACGACTTCTTGTTCCGTGACAGACGGCTCAAAACGCGTGACAAAGAGAGCTTTTGTTTTTTTGTAAATAGGTTTAGCAATTGTTTTTAATGTGGAAACATTCCTGATGCCAATTTGCAAGGGATTTTTCTTACGATCCGTGTTAGATAATTTTCTATCGGAGTTTTCATTATTCGTGGACTTGCGTGAATGTTGTACTACGGTGAAGCCGTCTTCGTCGACGAGCTGTTTACCGTTTTTCCTGATGACGTCGTTGGAGACACGCTGAGTTGTAAGTGGGTCACTGGTGCGCGCACTGTTGCCAGATACACCGGATGACTCGACACAAGCAGGTTTCTTGTTTGAGGAGACTTTTTTAACTACTTGACTGTATGAATTAACAGAATCAGTCTTAGAAGATAAGATCTGTTTAATCTGTTGCAGTTCATTTTTTATCTCTGCAGTTTCACTACGAGAGTCGATAAGAAGGGTTTTTAACACCATATTCTCGCTTTTTAACTCTTCAAATTTCATACTGAGGGATTTCACGGCCGAGATTAAGTCTTCCATGGTGGGATCCAGAAGTTTTACCGTCCAAGCTTCATTAGAAGATTTTTGCTTCGATGAACTTTCACTTGCTTTTTCAGATATTCCCGGCGAATTAGAAATCACTTTTTTAGTAGGCGATCTGAACATTTTAGTAACCGTGTCTGGAACTAATTCAATGATCGAATCATTATTATCGGGTAATGAAAACCCATGAAAGTCGGAAAGATTAAGCAGCGATGAATCAATTATGAGTCGAACTTAACGATAGTGAAGAAATAATAGCACATTAAAGCCGGGGAGCGCGCGCGCACGTCCGTCGGCTATGAACGCTCAGCCGTAATTTTAGCACAGATATGAGTAGTTTTGTTGACCTTTTTTGTGATTCCTGGTAATGCCATATATTACGTGCAAGTTTTCCTTGTTATTGTTATATGTATGACCCTTTACTTGCCATTCAAAGTGAGGGAAAATTAAATTTTTAGGTCGTAAATATAGAATATTCTCTGAATGGTATCCAGTATTTGCAACATGAATAAGCCCCACCAGAGTTAAGAAATGTTTTTTTCAAATATAGCTTAGTAGGAAGTCAATTATTTCTAAGAATTTACTAACTAAGTTTATCAGAAGTTGTATTAGAAATTTCTTTATATGGTTTAATAATGTGTTTATAGCATTTATTTTTGTTGTTGTTTAAATTGCAATATATATGTGCACAATTTTAAATGTTCAGACTTTTTTGGTCTAGTGTTATACTGGTTTTATGTGATTTTAATTTTTATGTAACCGTAGTATATAGAGGTAAGATTATATGGTGAATATAGATAATAAATAAATCAAAGAAAAATTGAAATCAATGCACTCCCTAACACCAGAACACATTAAAATGTAAGGCAAAACTCAAAATGCAGCAAAATTCATCTGTAATACCTAATTTTGTCTATTATAATGTAAGGTTCAAATCATAAATCTTTACTTAAGTTTTTTTTATACCTAAATGATTTAAGTACTGTAAGGATTTGGCCTTTTAACATTGCATAGTGATTTTTATTAATTTTAATAGTATTGTAATAATAAGACAGTTACAAAACATAACAATTTGAAACAATGTTGGCACCAGAAACAAACTTTAACTACACGGTCAATCAAATATTTTTCTGTTGCTAAAAATGGTGTGTGTTTAGTAGTTCCGATAACATAATTTCTGGTTTTGATACTTGAAATTCAATATATACCATAATTGAAGTAATTTTATTAATTGATGCACAATAATAGTGACATACAAAAATTAAAATTATACCAGTTAAACTTATCAAAATATAAATCTTGGCTCTAGATCAGGCCTTCTTAGTTAAATTTACCTTTGGACCACTTGCATTAATTTTACAATTACCTAGGTTCTGGGGAGCCAAAAGAAAAGAAAGAAAAATAAGGCAAAATATCACAATTTTTACATAACCTTCACAAAGGCATGGATTTGATTCAATTGACGTTTGAGTAATTTTCTTTGAACTATTGTCCTCTCTTTATCATTTTGATGTAGGGCCAGCAGAAATTTGTCTGAAAACGTTTGCTATAGACATAGCATGAAATATTTTAAGCTCTACTTTTTATTTTCTTATTTATAACTATATCCTGAACGAAGGAATATCAGAGAAGAATATTAAATGTTGTTTTGGTAGCAATTCTTTTTGTTTACTCTCATAAATATAGTGTTATTTTATGTACACATTTTAAGTGTCTTACCATTAATAGTTGAAGCAGTTGATCAACGTAGTTGTGCTTGATATGTACTTATTATTACATGTGTTTTAAGTTTTAATGATAGTGTTGAAATACACTAATTTTAATGACAAAATTTTCTTTCTTATATGCTGTCTCTGTCAAAGACCTATGTGTAATACAGTTTTTAATTCTTTAGGTGACGACACTGACGAAAGTTGTTCATGAAGTTCACCATGTGGGTCCTGATGGACAGTCAGTCGACTATGTTGGTGTCCCGTACACCGGAGTGCTTCCAACATCTACAGCCGCTGCAAACTATCCACAAACACAATTTCCCAACTATGAGTTAATGCCTGGTCAGGAACCTTATCCTTCTATAGACCCAGGTAACAATATCAGGCTTAGTTTTAATTATTAATATAAAAGTGGCTTGAGCACAAATATATTGGCTCCTTCGAAAATATGGTATGCTGTATACTGAGTTAAAATTTTTTAGAATGATTCTCGTATGTGATGTTACCACAGTGTTTTCGTCTTTCAGTTGGCACTTGTATGCTATACAGTCAGCAACGTTACTTTATCTTAAAATACATTTCCTCGCACTACAGATGTTTGCCATCTATTCTGAGAGTTGTTTTGTAATTTCTTTCTGAAAAGAACATTTTTAAAACATTCTAACCACGTGGCATACTAATATGCCAGATCAAGAATAAATTGTTTGCTTAGTTTGCTAGTCCAAAGGCCACTGAAATAGTTTCAGGTGGGAGCATTTTTAAGTAAATTCAGCTTTTTAAATACATTAGTCATTTTTTATTTAAAGTACAATGTACATGGTAAAGCTTGATTATTTGAGTTTAACCACTGTAGTCTATATTCAACTACTTGGATTCCTCTTTCAGTACAGTGAAAGATTACGGAACTAAACAAAATTTGCTATAGAAACCTTTGAAAGTAATAGTGGGAAAAGATAATAATTTGATTATTCTCACCAGATCAAAACTGAACTAACGATGTAAAACAATATAATTTGGAAATGCTTCACAGGTTTATTTGGGCTTTTTTTTTTTTTATATAGATATGAAACACTTAGTGCTCAGACAACATTAGAAAAGTACTAGCCATGGTTCATTAGGCACACACTTTATGTTTCACTGCCTCTGCAAAACATTTTTCAGTCTACCAAGTACTGTGTTAACTTGTGTAGAAGGCAACCTCGATTATAGTGACAGTAAACCAAAGACACACTCAAAAAGTGCAGAAGTGACCAATGCATAGTTTCTGTTTGCATAGTGCTCATTAATTTCACATGTCAGGGTATTTCCTATGCAGCTTTGAGATGATTTTAAAAAGCAAAGGAAACACAATTTATATTAACAGAATCTGAATATGGGAGGTGGGTATGGGCTAAAAATAAATGAATTTAGTTCAAAATGACACATGTCAATATTTATTGCTAAATGAATAAGTTTAATTAAAAGATAGTACAACACTGAAAAGAACATGAAAGCCTGTTCCACTACTAGCTTCCCCTGCTGCTTTTATGTTCTCTCTGCTGCTATGGTTTCATAATACTCAGAGAGAAATTGCAGTACTGTGCAGTTCAGGTAATCTGAGCATTAAGTGAATTATTTCAGTGAAGGTGTTAAAAACATAGAACTACAGTAGAACCCCTGTCATACACTTTTCAACGGAGGGCACAAAAATGGTGTATGATGCGGGAAAGTGTATGAAAAGGGAATGGCAAAAATAATTTTTTTTTTCAATCTAGCATACAAGCACAATGTCAGATTAAACTTAAATACATAATGTGTAAATAATTGCATTATATGAAAGATATGAATTCATAATTATATATACATATAATAAAACCACCAGAAATGTAAAATACAGTCCATAATCAAGTAAAGCTGACATGAGAAACAGTGGCCTTACAAAATGTTATGAAGTCCTTTCTTGGAGGGCAGGAAAAGTCACCAAGCCTAAATTAGAAATTAAAAAAATTAGTCTATTGTAAAAAGAAAATCAGAAATTTATGCTTGTTTGTTTCTTTTTACAAACAACTTTATGCAACAGAACAATTTTCAATAATATTTTTAACTTGAGAAACGTAAAATACAAAACACTCCGATCGTAAGAAAACAATAACAAACGGGTATATTCAGTTCAAAGATTAATGAATGCACAAAATATGAAATCCGTGCCTTGGTAAAGCGCGTGCACCATTTTCATAATCATTGCTAGTGTGCGCCACTAGTCTCGCTTGGTGCTGGCCATAGATGCTACTAGCGAAGTGCACAGTCTTCCTGATACTATCAATATCTATGGTGGGATAAAGTTATTTTCTTACGTTTGCAAATGTAAACAATGAACGTTTTTCAAAATAAAAGCATTAAAACGTAGTTTATCAGGAGGAATATAACAAAAAAATTTGTGAATTTTGGGCTTTTACGCTTCGTAAAAACGTATGAAACGGGAAATTAATGATTTTATAAGTGTATGTTCCGGGAAAGTAAACCATTGTAAACATAGTACTTTCGGCGGGACCAAAATTAATCGGCGTATGACACGGGAAAATGTATGAAACGGGAACGTATCATCGAGGTTCTACTGTATGTACTCATCTGTTGTTAGCTAAAAAAGGTGTAAGACAGGGTATGTTTACACTTAATTTTGGCAGTTTTGTCAGGGATGACTGCCAGAAGTCAATTCCAAAATGCTTCGATTAACTGGAAGTCTGGAATGCATTATAAAAAAATTACCATATCCCCTCTCCTCTTCCACAATTCTACCCAATGCTAGTTCCAATGTTCTTTGTTCAAACTTCTGTAATGGCACTGTAGGTTAATGTAATTAATTTGGGTAACCCTGTGTCTTGTAAATTTTATTTTTCAAAGAATCTCCTGAGTTGCTTATAAATTATTGTAATTAAAACATTTATTAATCCCATTTAGTTTCTGCAAGCTAGTGTTGATTGCTTGGGTATTTCCGGTGATTCACTTTTGGAAGCTTTATAAATGTTTATGATATTTATAGTTTAGATTATTAGTATGTACTGCTTGACCTTTGCTTGCAAAATGTTCTTAATGTAGTAATTGTTTTGTTTCATGTATCTGTAAGAAAGTCGAAGCATCCTTTCAGAATTGTGAATATTTTCAGCTTTTCGGTACCAAGAGGCATATCGTGCAGGCTATCAAGACTACGAACAGTATCCGTATACAAATCCTTCGTACACTGGGACTTTCCCAGTGTACGGAGACACTGTCAACTATGTAGATCAGCCAAACTATGCTGGAAGACCTGCAACTCCTCCTAGTCCTAGTGAACGTAGTGATTCTCCACCACTACAATCCGCTTTGCAACATGGTGAGATAGTGGTAGATTAATAATAAGCCTACAAGTTTGTTTCCTAAATGTGGCTATACTGTAGTAACAATTTTCTTCTTCTTTAACTATTTTGTTAATTAAGTTATTTGATGTTTCTAAAATTAGCATTTAACGATAACTCATATTTGGTATTCTGCTTTTTTTGTGGTTAACCTGATTAGCTTAAGAGAATCATGTATGTTGTGAGGATTACAATTTTAAGGTAAATTATTGCTTTACTTTGGAGCACTGTTGGATCTGAAAAGGTTACGACCCAGACAGTTTTGTATACAACCGTTTACTTTAATATAATATTTTACATATTTCCAACTTTGTCACACTCAGAATAATGTTAAAAAAAACCTGATGTAACTCTATACTCTTGTATCTGTAGACCAACTACCATCTTTGTCCACTGTCACAATTGCCCTAGAAACCAATTGCTCAGTCTCTTCAACTGTGTTTGGTTGCCAGAGACTAACCTTGCAGTAATTCAGTTTAAAAAGGAATTTATTTTTGGAATTCAGCCTCTTTCTGGGAAGGAGGGTCCACATTATGATACAATAATATACAATTACAAAAGAAAGATAATGATTTATTAAAAAACATTTTTTATAGTTTTTAAAATTTTTGCTGTTTTTTGCTGTCCCCCCCCACCCCCAAATTCGTAAAGGAGGGTAGCTCACCCTCCTCCCCTGTAAATGCCTTTGGAAAGGACACATATGGGCATTTTGCCTACACTATCCCTGGTGTTATGTTATTGTCCGACACAGCCTCCAAACTCAAAAATTAACATTTGTATTGCTTCTGCATTAGCCAGAAGCTTCATCTGAATAAAAAGATATTCTGTGATGATTTTAAATTAATAGAGCTATCCCTACAAAATTTTAATCCGAAAACAGTTTTGTTTTAACATGGAATTTGAAAGTTGAATCTACATTGGTATGTACATAATATTGTATTGCTAACATTATACCTACCTGTATGCCAAATCATTAACAACTGCCACATGAAGATTGCTACATTTATTAAAACACAATGTTTTTGGGTTAGCATTCTTTCTTTAAATTGCAATTAGAATAAAAATGTGCAAATTTTATTTTTCTATTCATTAATACTATAAAATGTTTTTCTGGTGTCATAAACTTAACTCATATATTTAACAGAAACATCTGCATAAATCTTTGTTATGTCAATATTCCACTGAGGAAAATTCATATTTTGTGGAATTTATTAGGAGAAAATCATACATCATGCTGCTAAAATGTTAAATCCAGCTATATGAAATACTCTTATCTACAACCAACTCCAGTATGCTATTGGCATTGTTATCTGTGCATGTGAATTGGGTAGAAACTGTTTAGACCATCAGAATTTAACATTCACAGTGCAGTAATTCGTATTTGCCATACCACACATAACCTCATTGTAAAAGAAGTTTTGAAAAGCAGGATTATTCACTATTAAATGTTATTAGGGTGGCCACCAACCTTGAATTTCGGGAAAATGCTGGAAAAACGCATAAAGTTTCATCGTCCAGAAAAAACCTGGAATTATGCTTGAATTATTTGTTGTTGCTGTGAATTTTTTTCATCACTCACATCCAGGTTATCTTGAACCTCAATTTTTGATGATATTAGAATAAATTTTAATATTACAAAAAAAAAATTAATATTTTTAAGTTTGATAGTTGGTGACAGTTTTATTTTGCAGTGGTTTAGTCAACTGGTTATTTTAATGACCATGACCAAATGACTATTGGTGACTTGATTACCAAACAATTTTATGCTTTTATAGATCTTGCACATTCACGTCGAGATGATGTGTTACAATGTAGAGTGAATTATGATTTTTAAAACATACTTAGGGAACCCAATTTTGTTGAGAAACTTACTAGACAATTTTACCTTTTATAAAATATTAGTGTTTTTCTATTTACTAATTTTTATTTTATTTTTGTGCATGATGATCATGTTGAGACTTTTCATCTTCTCTCTTTTGTATTGATAGTGTTACATTACAGTTTTTCTTGGGAAAAGTAATTTATTTCTAATTAATAATTGTCAATTGCTTACTTAAATGACTCTTGATAGCAGGTGAATGAAAAAAATAAAAATCTCCCCATCCCTCCTACATTTATGAGTTAAAACCTTGTTTTTCCTGCCTAAAATGGTTATAGGATAGTTCTTGGATGTGATACTACGCACTGCTACACTTTCTGAAATTTGATTGGACGTGACATCATTCCGGTGTGCTGTGACATTATGGTCGAGATGGTCAATTTCTTTCCTTGGGGTCGTCATATGGCTGGCAGCATGCCAGCAGGGCACGTGTGATTCACAGTTTTTTTTTGTGACGACATAAATAACGTATGACAAAACAAATGTCTAGGCAATGTGCAAAGGGGCAACAAACACAATTTGGGGTCACTGATAATATTGTTACGATTTACCTGCGGGGGTTCGTAAAGGATAGCCCAATTAATAGATTTTATTTCACACACACAGTTTTATTGATGGCCACTACTTATGTCTTACAAATAATCTTCTAAATTGGCAAATAATTAATTACACTTAAATAAATGTCAATTCCCCAGTTACTCGTTCCGCACACCTCTCTGGGCCACACCTTTGGCGCAACTCTCGCTGCAGCACCCCTCGTGGGTCTCCGCCGCGGGACTCCGTCGCCACACTCTGCCGCTGCCGACGCACTTCCTCTTCGCCGAGGATCCGCTCGACTCCGCCGCGCCCGCGACTCTATCGCCCGGAAACTCCACCGCGGGAAAGCTCCCGACTCCACTGAACTCTCTCACTGCCTGCCCTGGAACCTTCGTCCAAGGACTTCGCCACTCTGCCGCACCCGCGGTACTATCGCCCGGAAACTCCGCTGCGGGAGAACTCCCCACTGAACTCCTCTCGAAGGTCGGCCCAACCTCCTTATATAGCCCTTGGGTTCCCGTCCAGAACAATCGGGCATGTCTCCGAGATATCGCGCGACCTTCGCCGTCGAAATGCCCAGAAACGCGTCGTGAGTCCTCGAAGGACGCGGCGGCTGCTCAAAGAACGCCGATAAACGCAACAAGCATCGGGTTCCCACAAAACGCGCCGATAATGATGTCTAAGTCCTTTTATTCCGCAGTGCGGCCTCTTTTAAGTAACTCGATCTGAGGCAGGTGCGCGCTGCGACGGTCAGGATGTTGCGAGACAGTATGACACAAGATACCAGGGAGAGGATGCGGGTGGAAGGGGGGCGCAGACAGGCCGAACGAGCACGGCGATGCCAAGCACTGCAGCCAAGCGCGATCGTAACATTGCCCCCTCCTTAAACCTGTTCGTCCCGAACAGGTAATGCATCTCCTCCTGGAGGTCCCCATGCTACTCGAAGTTTAGGCCTCCTGCCTTTCCTCCATCGCGGGCTGTACAGTCTCACCAGATAACCCTCTCTATCATTAGATGTAGCTTCTCTTGTCACCCGGCGACACTTCTGCGTCGCAGATGCCCCATGTCGTTCAGCCAGCTGCCCGAGACGGGCTGACCGATGCCTTGGACGGACCCGATACTCTTGAGTGCATTGCTTATTGCCTTCCAACATATTCCTTGTTTCTTCCCTTTTTCTCTCCATTTCTTCTCTCGCAGCTACTTGTTCGCACAGCATTTCTTCCCGGCTCTTCTTCGTCTCTTCTTGGTTACTCGTGCCCTCTTGGTTCTTCTGTGTCTCACCTGGACTGCACTTAGTTTCTACTTGTACCCTCTTCATGACTCCTTGTGTTTTCATTTTCTCTTCTCGGTCTTTCTTCCCCTGTTTTTGGTCTTTCTTCACCTCTTCTTGGTCTTCCTGAATCTCTTCTTGGTCTTTCTTCGTTTCTTCTTTGCACTTCTCTATCTTTTCTTGACTCTCTTCTCGGCTTTTCTTCAGCTTTTCTTGGCATTTTCCTCTCTCTCTTTCGTTTATCTTCATTTCTTCTTTTTCAATGTTCCTTACTTTGTAACTCATCTTCACTACTTCTGTTCTTTTCTTCAGCTCTTCTTTCATCTTCATGTCCTGGCTAATTTCCTCTTCGCTGTTCTCTTCGCTGTTCCCCTCTAGGCTGGTCTCCTCTTCGCTGGTCTCCTCTTCGCTGGTCTCCTCTTCGCTGGTCTTCTCTTCACTGGTCTTCTCTTCACTGGTCTTCTCTTCGCTGGTCTTCTCTTCGCTGGTCTTCTCTTCGCTGGTCTTCTCTTCGCTGGTCTTCTCATTGCTGGTCTTCTCTTGGCTGGTCTTCTCTTGGCTGGTCTTCTCTTCGCTGGTCTTCTCTTTGCTGGTCTTCTCTTGGCTGGTCTCCTCTTGGCTGGTCTCCTCTTCACTGGTCTTCTCTTGGCTGGTCTTCTCTTGGCTGGTCTCCTCTTCGCTGGTCTTCTCTTGGCTGGTCTTCTCTTGGCTGGTCTCCTCTTGGCTGTTCTTCTTTTGGCTGTTCTCTTCCAGGTTTATCTTCATTTCGGTCTTCTTTTCATTCTTCATTTCTTCCTGGCCATTATTCATTTCATTCTGATCCTTCTTCATTTCCTCTAGGCTATTGTTTGACCCTCTCTTTGTTTCTTCATGATGGTCTTTACCCACATTATTTTCACTCTTCACTTCTTTCGCAGAGTTCTTCATACTGGTTCTCCATGCCCTCATGTCATTCACCATTTCTTCCAGGAGAACCCTTATCTTCCTGATATCTTCTACATTTAACTCTTCAGCAGCCATCTCTCTCTAAAGAATTTATTAATTAAACAACCTAAATAATATTTTTTCTAATACTGTTCTTAATTTTAAATGACCTAGCCGAACCTTCTTATTAAACTAACAATATCTCTATTACATTCAAAACTAACACTGACTACAGTATACTCATACTAACTCTAGAAAATTTCAAATTCACTAAAGTTCTAAACACTAACTATATTCTCGTAAACTAAATTCTATCCTTAACTTTTAATCTAATACTGTAACTGAATCCTAAATCTATTAATTAGGGCTATCCCACTTCTGACACCAAAATGTTACGATTTACCTGCGGGGGTTCGTAAAGGATAGCCCAATTAATAGATTATATTTCACACACACAGTTTTATTGATGGCCACTACTTATGTCTTACAAATAATCTTCTAAATTGGCAAATAATTAATTACACTTAAATAAATGTCAATTTCCCAGTTACTCGTTCCGCACACCTCTCTGGGCCACACCTTTGGCGCAACTCTCGCCGCAGCACCCCTCGTGGGTCTCCGCCGCGGGACTCCGTCGCCACACTCTGCCGCTGCCGACGCACTTCCTCTTCGCCGAGGATCCGCTCGACTCCGCCGCGCCCGCGACTCTATCGCCCGGAAACTCCACCGCGGGAAAGCTCCCGACTCCACTGAACTCTCTCACTGCCTGCCCTGGAACCTTCGTCCAAGGACTTCGCCACTTGGCCGCACCCGCGGCACTATCGCCCGGAAACTCTGCTGCGGGAGAACTCCCCACTGAACTCCTCTCGAAGGTCGGCCCAACCTCCTTATATAGCCCTTGGGTTCCCGTCCAGAACAATCGGGCATGTCTCCGAGATATCGCGCGACCTTCGCCGTCGAAATGCCCAGAAACGCGTCGTGAGTCCTCGAAGGACGCGGCGGCTGCTCAAAGAACGCCGATAAACGCAACAAGCATCGGGTTCCCACAAAACGCGCCGATAATGATGTCTAAGTCCTTTTATTCCGCAGTGCGGCCTCTTTTAAGTAACTCGATCTGAGGCAGGTGCGCGCTGCGACGGTCAGGATGTTGCGAGACAGTATGACACGAGATACCTGGGAGAGGATGCGGGTGGAAGGGGGGCGCAGACAGGCCGAACGAGCACGGCGATGCCAAGCACTGCAGCCAAGCGCGATCGTAACAATATATTCTAAGGAATAAAAAAACGTTAATACAATAAATATATTGTTTAGTTGAAACAAGCTTACTCACAAACTTTGGCTCAATGAAAATATGTTTGTGAAATAATGATAGGTACTGTAGCCTATGTGCTCCTGATGTGAAATGGCAACAGTAGCAAATGAGACACTAGGCATACAGGTACGAGTTATTTATTGGTGCTGCCAAGCATAAAACTGAAGCTTACACTGTGGAGGGTAACATGCTAAGAACAACTGCCTTCCTCCTGGACATCAGGATGTGTGATCTCCTCTGCTTCAGAGGCTGATCACACAGTAAAACTGACTGAATAATGGATTTCTCCCCCCTTTGGTTTGTTAACCCAGCCCTCTTAGTGTGAGCCCTACCGGCCTGGGGCCCCCACGGGCGTGTATAAGGAATATGCCGTATACGCGAAACTGGAGAGGTGTTAGAGATCCAGCTATGTCCAGAGACTGAGGCTACCCATCCCAGCTTAAACACCACCTTCAACCCCGCCTCACTCAGCTAACCAGACTATTGGCTGCGACCTAAGCCCTTGGACGTTATCAGCATTGCTGGCGCCTACCCCGTTTTACCACATCACACTGTGTCCCCTCAATCACCCAGTGAACCCGTGGTCCGGTGGAGGCCTATCCAACCTCTACTAGCTGTCCGGGCTAGCACCGAAGCTGTGTCGTCGCTCACAACGTCGACCCCTCATCGGGCTATAGAACCCTTGGAGGCTGATCACAGAGTCCGAACACCCCGCAAATGGTTTTTTCAAATATATTCAATTAATTTCAAAGTTGATTACGAACTGTTACTTAGCAAAATACCTCCGCCGGGGCTCTGATAAAAAATTGGAGCAAAAATGGTTAAGTAAAAGCTATGCAGTCAAATTGGGCCAACAGTACAATTCAAAACATTGCAAAATGATTTCCACTGATAATTTATTCTGCTACCGTAAACATACAACTGTTCGTACTCAAAGCATATCAACTTATGTACTGGATTTTTCACTCACAATTGTACTATTACTAATTGACTTTCCCAATATGATTATAAAAATATGAAATATCAAAAAAAAAATGCCCTAAACAATTCTCATATACATTTTTAGAATTGATAACTAACTTTATTACTACGTAATTGGCTTGATGCCAAGATATTAAAATAATTTTGCATGAATAAATTCAGATACACCAATAACATTCCTAAAAACTAAATAACAATATGTTAACTAAGAGAGATACTATTATTAAAAAAATTTCTTATTCAACTTTCTTAAAACAGTTTATAAAAAATCTTAAAGTGACAAGTTTGTTTGGAGCCCCTTAAAATGTATTTTCTCCAAAGGCAAGTTTAACCACTGACCTTGTAAACAGTATATTACTAGAAATGATGACAGTTTTTGTCTTTAACGAGTATAATCACAATCGTTGCAAAAGCTGTCCAAAACTGGGAGCTTGCTAAGTTATCGTGGTTTCTCTTACATAGTCGAGCAAGAGTGTTCATAGCCACATTAATAATTCCGGCTGACCAACACCATAGAACATTTGGAGCGACAGTATTTACAGTACGTTGCGTCGTATTTGCGGTATGGAAACTCGCAAAATTGAGCTTCATCATCGTCACCAATAATGAACTATTTAAAATGCAAGCCATCTGTTTCACATCCTGCAAGGCTAAGCATATGTGCTCCCAAGCATTCGCTGCCTAAACACATAAACTTGCTGACCACATGTCCCTGCTCGCATGGCGGCCGGTAAAGAGATTCCACCAGCTGACCGCTTAGCTCTCCTTAAGGCGGCCCAACCCCATCGCGTACGCGCTGTCATCACGGGCCAGTCTGCTGAGTCGTTCTCGCACGCAGCAAAATGACCTCCGAAACCCGCGTGCGTACCAGCTCCCAAGTCTACCATAGCGCGAGCCATCATAGGTGCCGCCACAGTTCACAAATACCTTTTTAGCGCAGTCCACACTAGGAACTGCAGAAACTTTGCAAATACACTTTAATCGCGCTCCATCCTAGGCACCGTCCACTCAAGTGCGGGTCCCACTTAAGTTAAATTTGCCAAAAGTTAAGATCAGCATTTTTCTTTTAAAACATCTTTAACACTTAGCTTACAAACAATGCTTACTTTACACTTAAAATAAATCACTAAACTAAATTATATCATTTAAAAAACAATAAAATCTAAAAACATAAATGATTAAATTAATTTTACGAAGATGAACGTACATTCATAATAAGGCCAAGAACTTGGCCACAAGGGACACTGGAAAAGAACCGTCCTTGTCTGCTCGTAGGACCTGGAAATCTGAGCCAACTGAACCCCTGTGAGAGTGCGTGCATGAAACTGCTCATCTTAAACTCTTGTTGCCTGCTCTTGCAGTGTTCTAGTGCTTTACATTGCCGGGCTCAGCCAGGCTGGTGTGGCGGCACAGATACTTTTTGAATCTTAGTTAAAAATATCTTCAAATAACTGATCTATTAATTGCTCCTTATGAAATTGCCCTCGTGTTCCTCCGGACTCAAAGTTTAAACTTGAGTTATTTAATTTAATTCAATTCTTAAGGATGATTGACCAACAGTTTGGTGCATCATAAATTTACTTAAAACTACACTTTGCTACAAAGGAAGAGAGGCTTGCTTATCTCATGGTAATAAGTTCACATGGTGCCTATTTTTCACACAGGGTCGTACACCTCATCAAAAGCCCAATCGCAAAGATCTGTAACGAGCAGTGAGAATCCTCCAAAGCCACGCCACTCGTGTAACCTACTTAGATTGCGTGAATGCAGAAATTTACCAACTGCCTCTGCCTCCTGCATACCACATTGTTATGCAGTTCAGCACAACAACCTGCTCTCTTACCCTCTCTCTCCCATGTGTGGTCGAAAACACTGACTGACATACATCAATTTCTGTTGTTGGCCACACAAAAGCCTAAAAGTCAACGTGAACATTCAGAACTTTAAATAGCCTACATTAGTTCAAAACTTTTGTGATATCCCGTTTATCAAATTTATCAAATTTTAAGATAACTTACTAATATTAAGAAAAAACAAAACAAATCTTAATCAAATGTAAACCTCTAAAAATATTTCCATAACTTTATATCACCATTTTGCAGTGTAATGGCATTAAATTAATATGAGATTTATTTTATGTAGAAAAACTATATTTGTATACTATAGCTATATTGTACTATATTTTTCTTTTCATCATAATTTGTAGAATAAAAATTTAATTATCTCCTGTTTGTGACAATGTGTATGACTTGCTAGCATAAAATTAAGCATTTTCAGCTAAAATATGTAAAGATTAAGGCATAAAGTTAAGTACATAAAGTACATAAATTAATAATTTCATTATTATTTCAGATTACCTGAGAAAGGGTGGCACATTTCCTCAGCCAGGGTATGAAGAGCTGGATCAGTCCCTGATACCACCTCACCAGGATCACTATAGAATAACACCATCACCAGGTGGACCTGGAGATCGTTATGGTAAGTATGTGTTGTGCTTAGTTCATTATAATTTTTGGGGACCGCCTGTTGAAATTCATGCATGGTATGTGCCACACTGCTTCAAAGAAAGGTTTATGATATAATGAACTACAGGAGGAAGCATCAAGAATTGTAGTGCATTGTGTCACACAATATTTATGTATATTATATTGTTGTCACAACATGCCTTAAAATTGAAACTTCACATATAGATGGATAGGAAATTTGTAGGCTACACAAATATTTGAAACACATGCTAAAAATTAACACACTAATACTTTTGGAAATGTCTATACAAATTATCACAATTATTATTGTATTAGATTTTTAAAGAGAAAACTATGTCTTTCCAGTATAAGGAAAAATGCAGCACCGTAGCATCACTTCACTAATGCTTGCCTGACAGTGAGGAGTGGGGTACTCAACATTTTTCCTTCCCCTTTCCACCATCAAGTGCCCCACTTCCTGAGCATTGCACTTTTTGTTACACTTTCTATGAGTCATTGCCTTTACTTATCTTACTATATGTAAAAAAAAGTTTCACTTCAATAATTATGACCATATGTGTATACCCTTTCCTTTTTTGTACAGCTTTCATGAAAATATTGTGCAAAATCTAAAATAGCAAACATTTCCTGCAACTCAAAAATTACTCTTAAATATACTGATATATGTAGTGGGTAACTCTCCAGTAATAAATTTAATAATGCCCAACTACAAAGAAAAACTTTATTTTCACCACCTTTTTCACAGCTTCTTCCAATTCACCGTTACAAGCCTCCCTCTACCTCCAAAGGCAAAGTTACATATCCTTCCACGGTCAATATTTGCACTTACTTCAACCAAACATACACTTCAAAGTAACATAAGTTTAACAAAAAAATATACAAGATTTTAAACCACAAATTCATATACTTTACCATTATTTAACAGCTTAAAATAACTTCTGGCAACCTATAAAGAAATAGTTCTGGCACAATATGGCGGCAGCCTACAGCGATTTTTTCTCAAATAAAGTGAAACGTCTCTTGGCCAATCACAGCTAACTAGGTCACACCACAACACTTTCAAACACCTCTTGGCGCCAGCTGGACGACCCTTCCTTACGCCTTCTTCCCAAAACCCGGCTTGAACTTAAATTTATAAATCATCTCTGCCAGAAATCACCAACAGAAACAAAGGAGTTATAGAAAAACATTTAAGGAATGCAGAGACAAATATTTCAACACGAAACATAACACAAGAATAAATATTTTTTATCTTCTCAAAACCCCACGTTAAAGAATCAATGTTAGGGTAGGTCAGGGCCTAACCTCCTTACAATATACTCATAAATATAATTATGCTTAAAATATTATTATAGTTTTTATGATTTACAACATGTTTCTGTGTATGTTTTTTTTAATTAACATATCAATTAGCAACCTTTATTAATAATAAATAAAATTCTATATAAAACAAATAAATATGTTTGTCTGCTATCTCGCAAACAATTTTGTGTCTCTGCAGTAAATACCTAAATAGTTAGAATGTATTTTTTTCCCCATTTTCCTTCATGTCCGAGAGTCTAGTACTTTGAGGCATTAAGTCCCAAAAATTCACTATGTAAACTGATACCTGATTTTTATTTATGTTTAGCATCATTTTTTTTGTAGGGGGGGGTTTTATGAAATATCCTTTAAAGCCTTGTCTGATAAACAACTGATTAATATCTACTACCCTGATTTATTGATTTTGTAGTCTTACCACTATAGTATTTTTGTAGTAAATGAAGACTATATTTACTTGATTAAATGACCTGGGATTTAATTTGATTTAATTTACCTTAAAAGATTCATAGTAATGGAAATAAGTTACTGAATTATAGTGGGTCTTATTCTCTTACACTTCTGCCTTTCCCTTCTCTGTTTGATGTTCATGATTTGTTATCTTGATAAAGTTATTTTTACACTTTTACAATAATCTGTATGAAATAATTTTTCAGTTTATTAATTAATAAATTTTTCACTTAGGTAAACTTTTATTCCTTAATTTAGATATGTATTCTCTTAGTATTATAAATATATTAGGCCGTGTCAGGTAATTGTCTTGTGACATTTCGGCAGTCATTGCAGCTGCCACCATCAGGTAGACTTAGGTCAGACTTAGTCAGACTAAGTGAGATGTCGCAAGAAAATTACCTTACACAGCCTACGCCCAGAAGCCAAAAAAATGCAGACAATGGCCGTAAAAGCCTGCAATCTTTATAAATATATAATTAGAGACCCGTAAAATTCGCGGGTTCATTTCGTGTTATGCTAAAATTCAAATTATTATACCTTAGTGCTGCTTCTGTCATTGGTTCACTGTTAATCTGGAGGACTGAGGGCCAATTAGAGACCCTCGCTCATAGAAGTGTCGAATCACAGGCCACGCAGTCGAGACGACTCACAAGTCAGCAGCCAATGAACAGTTGGCATTTGCCCGAGTGTGTAGAGTATATTGGTGTCTATCCTGGAGGTCATTGAACCCGCGAATTTGTCGGGTCTCTATATATAATATTATTAACCCTTTATTACCTGTGTTGCAGTTGATGAGAAGCTGGTTTACGGCTATGCACCACCCTCTCCGTATAGTGCTGCGGTGCCAGCTGCTTACGGGGGAGGGGTTCCCGATCCAAGAACATACGATGAAAACTGTCCGTCTCCTAGAGCAATATTTGAAGATGGAGAGGAGTTGCGGAAGCATCTCGCAATGCATCCCTCTATTCCCTCTCCATCTGTCGATGAAGAGCAAAGAGGTGAGAGTTGCTTTCATCTGTTTTTATTTCATCTTGGTACAGGACAGTTTGTGGGTTAGTGTTAAATCTGCCTGATAGCACAAGTCTCATACTTGAGTGTTTCTTTTCTTCCTGCAGCTTTACAGCCTTACACTCTTTACAAGTTTTTTCCATCATTATTTCATGCTAATCCTATCTTCTGTTATCCTTCCATGGTTCCCCTCAAGTTAACATAAAATACATACACACAAAAACCAGCTCTCATACTTGTTATCGAGTTAAGATTTGATTTTTTTCAACATAGCATTCTTATGCATTTAGCAGAGTAGAGTGATATTTTTAATTATGTCTCTTGCTTGTTAGTATCCACAGCACTTAATAAAGAAAAACCAGATGATAAAAAACCCTTCCATGAATAGGGGAAAGTATATTTGTTTGGATTAATGCACATATATCTCCCAGTTGACCTGAGGTAAGTACATGTACGATGGACATACTTATTTAAAGGCAGAAGTGTTGAATTTGAAGCTGCTTACTGGGCATTCATGTAGCCTGCAGAGACAATGCCAGCCTGCAAGGTCCCGGAATGCAATTTCACATATTTACAGAAATTGTCAGAAGGTACAGACCAGCCAAGAAATTCTCTTCAAACTTGTTATGTTGTATATGAGAAAATATATTGTACTTTTAAATTTCTGCTAGTTTTAAGTTTCTGCTATTCACATTTTGCTTGTTAATAAATTATCAATGACATGAAACAATTCGGTCTACTTATAAGAAGTCTTGTTAGTTATACTGCGAATTTGAGTAGGTGGGTATTTCTCATAAAATCCTGAAATTTGAGTTTGGATTAAGCGAAGAAAACATTTTTATAGCAGTAATTCAAAGTTTAACTGTATGAGATGTATTTAAGAGTAATAGTCTTCCATATTTTTGTTTATAACTTTTAAAAGAATTTTTATATATATATATATATATATATATATATATATATATATATATATATATATATATATAATGAGGGAATGATTTTTAAATATAATTTATAATGAAATACAAAAATATGTATTAAAATATAAAAATGTGTATTATAATTAATTCTACATGGATACTTAGCTTTCAGTCTCACATAACTTTTAGTGTACTTTTTGCTTAAATTCACTGCATTTTTCACTTTTTTTTCCAAATTTGCAATCTTTGCAGACAAAGTAGCTTGCCGCCTTTGCATTTGATGCATTGCTAGTGGCTAAAGACTCGTTCTTTCCTGCAAAGATGCTGTATAACTTTGTGGAGGTGTGTTATCACATATTCTTTGTAAATTTTGCTGTACTATGCCTTTTTTGTTCCTATACTCTTTACTATTTTTTTTTCCATTGTTTACATTTTTGTTTCGCTTCTCTGGCCCTCATAGTATTGATTGATTTTACCTGACCCATTCGCTCTTTTTTTTTTAATATTTTATCCTTTCCTTTTCCCGCAGTTTTTCCAAGACTCAGCATTACTTTCCATTTGTTCTTGCTTTCTCCTGTCATATTCTTTCTTTTTTAATTTCTTTTATTCGTTACCTCACTTCTTTTGTCGTGCCATTTTTCATCACACAAAATACTTGTATATAATTAAAATTTGTGTAGTACAAGTTGAAACAAAACAGTAAAGAAGTCCAAAAACACACTTTTCTATATAGGTGGTTATTATAATTCTGTATAAATAATTCCCTCACACAATCGTCATTCCCTCACTTTTACGAATAATGAGGGAATGGCAGTGAGGGAATGATGAATTCAGACAAAAGCTACAGAACTCAGATGCATAACCTCAATTTTATTTAGCATTTTAAACAGTGCATTCTACTCCCCGAAATGCATTGAATAGAAATAAAACATGTATATATACTAACCTTATCTTTTATATATGTACAGTGAGGTAATGATGCAGAGAAATGTAATTTGTAGATAATTTCAACTAAATGTTTTCTTACACAAACTCACTGCAATGTTGGAAATAAATTTCAGTATTGACATAATAATAGTATTGCCAGGTTTTGAAAACTTAAGGTTGCGTTCACAGATGTTCGGTACAATCCGAAAATGAATATTCGTAACACGGTGAGTGAATGATTTTATTTTGAAGGACATATATTTAAAATCCGTTTATGATTCATGTATTTGTCTCAGCGTAGTAAAAGTTTGGACATACAATAATCACCATATTGACATAATAGTGTTGCCAGGATTTTAAAACTTAAGGTTGCGTTCACAGATATCATTCAGTATGATCGTAAATCGAATGTTCGTAACATGGTGAGGGAATGATTTTTATTTTGAAGGACATATATTTAAAATGCTTTTATGATTCATGTATTTTTTGTAGCGTAATAAAAGTTGTGACATACAATGAACACTATCTTCCGAATAGTTTAGCAATATTTAATTAATAAGAATATTATTATATTTGAGAAATGCAGTTTTTCTATCAATTTAATCGGACTGGTGAGGGAATGATCTTCACGACATTAAATTGACCATAACTTTTTTTATGTAATGATGTCTCTTTTTTGAACAATAGTAGTATAGATATCTTACGTTTAGATAAAAATATTACATCGATAATTAATGCATGTGACTCAGCACTAATAATTCAGGACTTATATTTCAGAATTTTATGAGAAATACCCAGGTATGCTGCAGGATGAGATTGTGTCCTGAGTAGGCCTGTGTGAATATTCAAATTTTCGAATATCAAAACAAATAGTTTATTATTCGTATTTGATTCTATTTCAAATACTAACACTTCGAGAAAAAAACTAATATTCAGTCGTTTATGAATACAGGTGTGCTGGATCTCGAAAGTCTGGAATATTTTCGGGATCACAGAAGATTTTTTCATGAGGCGGGGACAAAATTTCCACGGGATTTTCATAATGTTTTAGGGTTATTTTAGTGGAGTTTTTTTTTCTACATCTGGCCACATAAATTTTGAGAAGACTAATATAGTAAAGCTGGATTTAACACAGTAATACGGAACCATTACTAACAATTGTCAGCTAAAGTATTTTACCAAGAAGAAGTCCTGAAGGTCGTTAAGCTTACTGCTAATGATAAATACGGGCCGGATCAGAGGGTAGAAACACTGCATGCCAGCTCTGTGATTAGTTGCGTTCAGAACAGGGTGGCGAAGAGATAAAACTTGTAGATCTCATGGAAAACATGTGGTCGCATACTCACAGCAAGACTCCTAAAGCCCAACAACCTATGGAAATGTTTTTCTGGCGGATAATACACAATGAACGACCACCAGGCCCACGCTCTCTACCCTAGCATAGTGACAGCTCAGGCAATCATCTTAATTTCGCACCCCCCCCCCCCCCTTCTCTCTCTCCCCAAATGACCGCCAGGCCCACATTCACTCCTAGCATAGTGACAGCTCAGGCAATTATCGTGTTGTCGTCGTCCCCCCCTTGTAGCTAGCTTGTAAAGGTGGTTGTCCTTTTAACTAAACGTGAAGGGAGGCCAGAACCTGGCATGGACTGGGGTTTACGTGAATGGAGCAGATTAGGTATGCAAGGTAAATGGTATCAGGTACACAGACATTTTATTCAAACATCAAATCATAACATTAGGTTACTGATGAGGTTAAGTGAATACAATTTAGGCAAGGCTTAATACAGAAATCAAAAACAATGATTTTAGACAAAACGGGCTTGTTAACAACAAGCTTCGAAGGTAAGCCGGCTACACCGTAAGTGATCCCATCATACAACGCGCAGTTGACGCGAAGCAAAAACAGTGCCAAGTATGCAGTTAAATTCAGACATTTTACGTTTTACAAACTACTGCAAGGTGCAGTTACAATTAAACAATTAAAGAAAGAAGTTACATTATTTACGTTTTACAAAACTACTGCGAAGTGTAGTTACAATTAAAGAAAGACGTTACATTATTTACGTTTTACAAAACTACTGCGAAGTGCAGTTACAATTAAACAATTAAAGAAAGAAGTTACATTAATAAGAAATAATCAAATACGTGCGATGACGTCTCAGGGGGAGACAGTTACCAATAATAACGAAGTTGACAGTGAAGTTACGTTAATGCATTAATCCAAACTAAACAATTTTCAAGGTGGCGGCCGAAAAGGAATTTAGACAGACCAATTCAAGAATAAATGACTCTACATTAAGGTAAGGGCCACTGCCTCACGCGCAACTCAAACCAACTTACATTTTCCCCTGAGGTCGCACACCCACGTAGTTCAAACTGAACCTAACGGACTGCATGCTAGTAGATTACAACAGATCAGCTACTGCTGACAACCGAGCCTGACTAAAACCAGAAGCAAGAAAGAGGCTCCTGACATGGTTGCAGCTGAATTTATAAGATCGCGCCGCAGCGCGCGCATGCGCCAATCAAGGAGGGGGGGTTGAACGAGTAGACATAGAACAACCACTAAGAGGGGGGGGGAGAAGGAGGAGGTGAGCGGAGTGCCGGAGGCCGATGCGGCGCGCGCAGTTCAAACCGCTACATGCTCAATCCATTGTTCTGGTTATTTCATACTAGGTGCTTATAATAAGAATAAATTATATGATCACAAGTAACTGAAACTGAACTATGTATTCAAAGTTACTATGGCAATTAAATTAGATAAATAAAACGATTAATACATTTTTGCTAAAAGTATTATTTGTATTATTCAATAATCTGTTGTTAAAGAAACTTTAAAGTTCCGCGAGTGATGAGATTTCGACCACGTCAAAAACATTACCACTTCATTTGAAATCGCATGCTCTACCGTCGCGCTACCGGGACAATTACCATATTTTGTGGAGATTAAATATTATCAATTAAATATTTTTTTTTCCGTTCTGTTTAAATTGGTATTAATGATTAGTGTAATTCAGTCAGTGAAGACAATTGGTAGCTCATTGCAGTCTTCAGAATGAAGAATTGGCTAAGATGAATGCAAGGTGCATGTAAGGTGTTCTTGTTTTGTTTTATAAATAGTAAGAAATTTGTCAGGAAAAAATGAGAATGTGTTCCCTGAAAGGTTTTCATTCCTTTACACTTCTATGTATGTGGCAATATTATTAACAATCTATCCAATAGGTAAACAAATAAATGTAGCTTCAAACATTTAGAAGCATGATAGACATCATGCACTATATTTAGCATTTTAAACACACAACATATAATTAAAGTTATTTCACTACACTTGAGAAACAGTAGCAGAAAGGATCACATGCATAATTGAAAACACAGTTTATTGACATTTTAAAAATGCATCAAACAATTTATTTTTTCATCTTGCTTACAAAAATTGAAAGTAACCTTAGCAATAGCAGTTGCAATGATTTATAAATCAATAGTCACAGTCAATCTACCATCTTGTTCACACAGAAGTAACGTATTTGCTGTATTAATGAGAAAACAGGCATTGTGATTGTTGTGACTAGAAAACAAAATAAATCAAAGTAAAAAATTCATGGGTTTGTGAAGAAATTTTCTGTAAATATGCTTGTAAATTCCCCCACTCCCCCCCTACCCCAAAAAAATTCTAATATATTTTAAGTGCATGCCACAAGTAACCAAAATGGGTGTGACTAACTAGGGTGTTAAGTGTAAATATTGTATATTTTTTTACTATTTTGTGAGAAAGATTCTTTTTTTGTTAATTTTGCAGCTAAAATTTATTGGATTTTGTATAATTTCACAGAATTTAATGCTAAATTAATATTATTTTCTCTTTTATAATGAAATCACAAAATTAAGGCCTTCATAAAAAAAATTACAATTTTTCCTTTGCAAAATTGATAAGTTTTTGAATTTTAAAACCTTAAACTATTCTGAATCCTGTTTTGTATCTTTTGGGAATTTTTTTCCATTCTCGAAATTTTCTTGAGCTAAAATTTCCTATCCCGCCCAGCTGTAGTTATAGTAAACACTAATCAGTTATCCTTGGAAAATAAAATATAATAAACACTGCCTGCTTGTATCCACAATGCAATTTAGTGTTCGTTATAAAGAAACTGTGTATATATACCCACCTATCATGTACTAGAAGTGTTGACTCTGATTAGTCATAAGAATACATATCTCAATCTGCTTTACAACATTTAGTCATACAAGTAAAATTATTAATGGCAACAGTTACAATAACAAATGTGGTAAATTAGGCCATTAAATGTCATTTGATTTCAGGAATGCGGTGGCGTGATCCTAACCTCACAGAAGTAATTGGATTCCTAAATAACCCAAACAATGTTATAAAGGCCAATGCAGCAGCATATTTGCAGCACTTGTGTTACATGGATGATCCAAACAAACAGAAAACAAGGTCCCTTGGTGGAATTCCACCCCTAGTCTCGCTTCTCAGTCATGAAACTCCTGATGTGTATCGAAATGCTTGTGGGGCATTAAGGTAACTATTTATTAAGTAGAAATTTTTAAACTTGATGGTTGTGGATAGCTTTTAATAACAGTATAAGATGCTACTAAATACTAACATATATACCGTTAGTTGAATACATCACCTCTTTTGCCTGTAATAAATTTCATTAATTATGTTTTCAGTTTCTCTACCCTGTTTCTAAAAAAGGAAAAAAGAATGTTTGATACAGTTTTCATTAATATCTGAAACCAGTTAATTTTATATTACTTAAAAAATGTTTAGTCAATGTGTTGTTTTCAGGCTCTCCTTTTCTGTGTGTTTAGTTGATTGCTAAGACTTAAATTTAAATTTTAAATTTTTATACATATTAACATGTTATTTAAAACAAATGTGTTTTTATTTTCAGATTGTAATAATTTGACTTAATAAAATCCATTTTTCTGTTCTTAATATCATCTTTGTATTTTGATCCTAACTTCTTTATTCTCCTTCTTTGCACAGTTGTAAAATGTAAAATTCAAAACAAATGTAATGTTTGTAATATTAGTTGATTTTGTGAAGTGCAGTGGTACAACTTGTGTTTAAATTTTATAAGTGCTTTTCTTTTTAATTTAATTTAATTATAAAGTACACAAAGTGCACATTTGGTTTGGGTCATATACCTTATGATTACTTGCTGCTTTGGTTTATTCTTTGATCACATATGGAAGTAGTTACAGTAAAATCTCAGTATAACAAACTTGAAGAGACTGATTTTGGGTGTGTTCTTTATATTGGGGTTACTTTATGAGGTGAATTCAAACATAAAAAGTGAAATGTACTACAAAAATAAATAGGTGTATAGTTAATAGAGTGGAATTTGCGATGCTAAGGGCCGCTGCATAGTCAGGTGTATAAAGTCTATGCCAAATCTTTGTAAGTTTATCAAATGAAGAAATACTTTTCTGTGCCTCAAGTCACGACTCTGCAAGCCGGCCTAAATATTTTGTCTAGGTCATCCTTTTTGCCTCTCTGATCAACAGCATACAAAATTTCAGTTTCATGGTCAAATATATTGCTTTCCGTTTTTTTTATCCTTATATGGAAATGAAAAATACATCACAGAAAGTTAAGTCTCTTCATAAACTGTTGCACATGGTTTTGTCCAACCATAACCAAATTTGTAAGTAAAAAAATTTAATCCATCAAAACTAATCTCCAAAAGGGAAAATATGTTAGGTAACATTTATTTTACCACAATTTGGAAAAAAAAACTATTAAACTACTGCGAATTTTAGTTAAGTAACACTTCCCAGAATCTTAATTGCATATCTGCATTCATTAAAAACGATCGTGCATCTTCACAGGACACAGATGTAAAGTTGTGTAAGTGGGATATGTGAGAAATATTCTAGGCGATGTTCAGAACATCAATTAATCGAAGTGCATTTTTTTGTTAGCTAATATTTGTACAATATGTTTAACTTCACTATCTTCAAAGTATGTTTCAGTACGTCAATAGTTGTATGGTCATTCAATCGTAATATGGCAGCAGTATTTGTTTATTTGCTGAAACATAATGTATTTACGAAGCAAATAAAAAAAATTACGATTCTACAGAGAAACGTTTTGAAGATTTTTGCATATTTCCTGTGCTGTAGCAAGTTTTTTTTGGTGGAACTGTAAAAAAATACTTCATTATTTAGAGGTACAAATACATAAAGTTCTAAGCATTTTGGCGGGACCTAACAGCTCCATCATCATAACAAGGATTTTGTTATAAAAGAGTTTGTTGTACGAGGTTTTACTGTATTTATGTAGCAACCTAGAAGGAATTGCATCTCTTATGCAAAGTCACCAACATGTTATCCCTTCTTTTGTTCCTGCACCAATCCCATGCTTGCATTGGTCATGGTGGTAACCTAGTTTGAGAACCGTATCATTTTTTGGTTTTGAGGGAGGAGCAACAAAGAAAACACAAGAATCGTGTTGGTAATTAGCAGACCAAAAACATAATCATCTTAGAGTGACTGAAATGCCAAATATTTTCAGATGTAATCGGAAAAGAGAGAACTTGATTGCTTTTTATTATCATATTTTGGGTGGGATATCTTTTTCTATTTCTATTTCTCCTATGAAATAACTGATAGATTATTTATACCTGGTATAAAATATTACTTATAAATTGATTTAGTCCATGGAACAATATTGTTTTTTAATAGAAAAATTAGTTCCCACAAATGATTAATTTTGGCAGTGTAGAGTTGTCAAACTGTGACCATAGACTTTTAATTTTAAACTATTTACTACACTTATGAGCTACTACTAACATGGCATCTCACTTCTGCAGAACATAATCAGGAAGAACTCTTCATGAGTTCCTGACTAATCCCTCTGACTGTTATTGGTCACCGCTTCTACACCAATTCACTCTTCTCCACCCTCCCTGCATCATGTCTATCTATCCATCCAACGGAAAATTTGGGCAATGCAGCTCTCTATAGATGCTCGGGAAAAATTGGAAAATAATTTGTGACACTCCACTCTGCTGCCATTTTACTGACCACCGGCATGGCCCGTTGCTTAGTTCCTCTGGGTGATGTCATAGTCAACAGCCAATGGTAGCCACCATTTCAGTATCATGAGCATTCTTCCTTCGCGGCAGCTGTCCGTTCGCTGTGGGAAGACTATTAAAAGAGGGGTGCTGCTCTAAGCCTTGTGAACTGGATGTGAATTTGCTTGTGGCACAACATGCATAGGCAGGAAACCTTCCAGTAGACTGCACCAAATCTTGAGATGCCAGCAGGAAAAACCAGAATGGGACTTGGACAGCCTCCACTGAAAATAGTCTCTTGCTTATTTACCATTGTCAGTAACAAATTTATTGGCTGCAGAATTATTGACTGTGAAGGGTAGGCTACTTAGAATTATCATGTAAATGTAATAACACAGAGAAGATGATTTTATCTTAAATAGCTTAACTTGACTTATTACAAACCATGAACTATCTTATTAGGGAAAATAGTTCTTTAACATGTAGAGCCATAAGACTGTGGATAGAAAAGTCAGTGTTTAGGTAGTCATGATTAAATCTGAAATGGTCCTTTCCATGTTACTTCAATAATTAAAATTTAATAATTAGTGGTAACTAAAATTTTTGAAGGAAAAAAAAAATTATGTGTTTGCCTTGATTCTCTTAATGTAGGTATTATATGGCAGTTTGTTCCTTGTGATAAAAATTTTGTTTAGAAACTACACTGTATTGGAAATCATCTAGCTGTGTAAGAGGTAGGAGCTGTTGATTAAAATGGAAATTTCTACAAGTGTTAGCATCTGGGTTAAATTTGCGGCAGGTTTTTTTTTGTAATTTGACAGTACAGTGAAACTTAAGATAAAAAAGCACTTCTATACAAAGAAAGTTTTCAGGTCTGTGAAATAAAATTGAATTGTGTGCAAATTAAATTATTCTAGTTAGTTTTGTTCCTATGTTCTTTGAATGGCACTTGCAATGGGGAAGATTGATTCAAGATGTTTTTTGGACATTACGCAATGGTGTATGTCCAAAAAAATTAAATATTTTTTCGGTTGTGTATACCTAATGTTACTCTGTTTTTTTTTTACTGTAAGAATTCTTGTTTTATTTTTTGTTGCCATGTTACATCATATTGAATTGATCAATTTTTAACATGTTATTTCCCAGTTTGTACAAATAGTATGTAATCTCATATGCATGTACTTTTAATTACAGAAATCTGTCTTACGGGAGACAAAATGATGAAAATAAGAGAGCCATCAAAAATGCTGGAGGGATCCCATCGTTGATAAGTCTGTTACGAAAGTCAGCAGATGCAGAAGTTAAAGAACTTGTTACAGGAGTACTTTGGAACCTGTCATCTTGTGAGGTATTTTAATGTAGACCTTTTTTTTTTCTGTTTTTGATATGTGTCAGAATGAATAATACTTACATAATAGACATTTGCTATTGTGTTTGAGGATTTATTATAATTGTAATCTTAGAAATTTTTTTTAAAGGACTTGAAGAGGTCCATTATAGATGATGGTTTACAAGTCATTGTAAACAATATAATAATTCCACATTCAGGCTGGGATCCTAACTCTGCTGGGGAAACATGTTGGACGACAATATTTCGAAATGCATCGGGTGTTTTGCGGTAAGTACTAGTACTGGTCACTGTGTGTGAATTGACAATAACTTTATAGTTAAATTTTGTTAAATGCAAAAAGTTTTTTTTTGTTTTTTACCATACTATGTACAGTGACAATTAACTACATTGGTAATGTTGATATTTGGCCAGAAAATGTGTGTGCAGTTATTTGTTTTATATGTGTAGATATTCTGAAAAATTATTTATTATTAGCAATCAGGATTGCATCTTAAAAAGTACAATGAATATGTGTGTGTAAGTGTAACATACTTCAGTTCTTCTGGATTATTAGCTTTTCAGCTAGTTTCAATTCTTTAAAACTGCATAAAAATTGAAGAAATGTTTTCAAAAATTTTAAAAAGTATGCAAGCTGAAAGCTATTTTGGCATTGCATTGTCAATACTCTTTTACTGGTATGCCTCTAGTGAAAAAAAAAGAAGTTACCAAAACCTGTTAAAAACGGCAGTTATTTGCATTCATGAACTGAAACTTCAAAGCAGGGATTTCATATGGGGTGGATTCTATTGTGTTACTGTGATAATTTTTTTCTTTTAATAAATAGTGCTGTTGCCACTTTGAATGTTAAAGGAAAATGCATTTCCTGAATGTCCCAGTCTTGTCATGTAGTCACAGCCAAATAGCCAAATGTGCCTCCACAAACACACCCATAGCTTGGTAGGCCTTTTTAAAGCTGATTTTTATATCAATATTTTCATTATCAACTACCGCGTTGCGTTCATGTTCTTGTGTGGGGTAGCAGCTCAAAGATGAAGAATCTGTATTCCATTCATCATTTGGTAGACATGCTCGATATACTCTAAGTTTGTCGCATACAGCTTACTTTTTATTTTGCCAACAATGGATATCATTTTTGCTTTTCTATTCAGGAGCTGTCTAAACTAATGAAATAAGTTGTATATATTAATAAATAGTATATTCTTATTTGGTTTCCCAAACATTGTTAATGGAGCAGTTTATGCTGGTGATAAACAGATTGTTATTTCAGAAATTCGTAATTTAGCTATTAAGATTTCATCCACATAAACACCCTATAAATTAAAATAATCTTATATTTGTGTCAGTTTTTTTTGGCTTGCCAAAATGTTTGCAACAGTAAAACTAATTCTTCAGTTAGAGAGGAAAATTTAAGAACAGTGCTCATTTATAATCGTTAACTGTGTGTTACGTGTATTGGTTGTTTCTTCAATATTTTGACCTTTTAGAACAATAGGCCTTTTTAGTTATATCAAGCTTCTGCAGAGTATTTATTAGTGTGTTAAACACTGGCACTTGTGGTTTGAAAGCCAGAAGTTTATGAACTGTTATAACATTAGCTATGTTACTTAATGTATACAGTGACTGAAGTGGGGTAAGTATTTTTTTATGAAAGTAGTCTTAGTTACATTATTTATTCTTGTTGACCTTTATCATTATTTTGCTTTTTCTCTAATAAGCGTTTTCTCATTTTTTTTTCCACATTGCGCATTAGAAACTGCTGATTATTATTGGTTCATAGGTCACCATCACCATTGTAATAGCATCTACATTCTCATTAGGATTATATTTCCTATTTCCTACTGTTGACACTTTGTGGTCATTGGCTTTTCAATGCTACTGTACACTTTCTGTCATTTTGATATTTTGCAGTGCTAACATTAACCACAGTCCAATTGTATGATGAGTTTAGCTGTTTTATAGTTAATATGTTTCTTATTCTCTCTCTGTGCCACTCAGTTTGTCTTAATTACCAGTACATTTTAATTTTAAAATCCTGTAATACAGAGAATTTTTTTTATTATTGCCCATAAATGATTTTTAAAAACTCAACACACGTTCACATGACTAAACGTTGAGCAATTTAAGATACAGAGCTGCCAACCATTACGGATTTTCCGTATTTGTTACGGATTTAACACGGAATTACGGAACATAGCTGGTTTATTACGGAAACGAGGCTTTGTGCTGCATGATAACAGAAAAAATTCCGTTCCTGGCGTGCGTGTTTCGTGAACGCAGTTGGAATACATCACGTGGTTGCGCAAATAACGGAACTAGTAAGTGTGCGCATGTACTGTCGAAATAAGTAGATTAATTCTAGTGTTTTGAAATAATAATGTGATTGTATTACGTCGGTTGTACGATACAACTAGTACATATTCTCGGAATTTTTGTTTGTTGGCTACTTACATCACGATAATGTTTGTACGGTACTTTGGCTAACCTGTGTTGTTTTAATTTATTTCTTGAATGCCATTTTTTTCATCAAAGTGTTTCTGTTGTGTCTACAGACGTGAAATTTTTTTATGTTTTTCGATAGTGTTGTGTTCTTCAGTGCCGGTTGTAGAAATGAAGCGTGTGACAGAACAAAAGTGTTTCTGGGGGAAAAAAAAGAACGCAATTCTTCAGAACTTTTGACCTAACTATTCAAAAGAATGGCCATGCTTGTTGTTTTCAAATGTTTCGGAACGCCATGCGTTTTGTAATGTATGCGCGCATGACTTTTCGATTGCACATGGTGGAAGGGATGACTGTAGACGGCACATTCAATCAAAGAAACATGCGGAACATTTTATAGCCATGACGAGCAATAAATCTATATCGTCGTTTTTTCGCTACATCTGAAGAAACAAAAGTAACGAACGCAGAGTTATTGTTTACAATTTATTTTATTTGTCTTCTGTTATTTGTTTACAAGACAGTTCTTATCCAACCAGGATAAAAGAAGCAAATAAAAAGACAGTTGGTCATAAGTTCAACTTCGAATACTTTGAATTGAATATTCAAAATTTCCAGTAAAATTATTGACATTTCTTACATATTCAGATGATTGTATTGTTCAAATAGTTGTTTTTTTATTCATTAATTTTAATTGTATTCATATACATAGGCCTATATTTTTAATTTTTTTTTATATTATTTTCCTTGTTTTATCTTGTGTGTGTCATAATTCCCCAGGAAAAATTTATTGTGCATTGTTACACGTACTTTTTTCATGTAATTGTCAATACTTTTGGGTGTGATTTGAGGTTGGCAGCTTTGCATATCTGTAAAATTATTACCTGATATTGGTTGACATTAGACTGCAGGACTCCTATGGGCGTTTTATAGAGGTAATTACTATAAGATATTATGATAAACAACTGTTACAAAAAGACTCTTAGAAAAAAATTAAAATTGATGTTCATAAGAACCAAAAACAGCAACATATCATTAATAAAAATGGTACTGAAATTTCCATTCTGTGCTTTGAGATCATGGCAGAAATACATTATGTCTGTAAAAGCATGGTAGTATCTGCCATAATGTGAAAAATTGCTCTGAACAGGTCCTGCACTCTTGTGTAGTGAAGTGAGTAGTGGCCAAACTTGGTTCATCTCACAGAAGAATCAGGCGATAGGTTGAAACCATTGTTTTCGGTCATAAACGTTTATATTCATGATTAATGTTAAAACCTGTCTTCCTTCAAAAGTAAAAAGCTCAGAGTGTTCCTCGCATTTCCTTGGTGTACAACCACATGAAAGTTCAACTAGTCAATAATGGCCACATTATTTGCTTTTAATAAAGTACCTAATAATAGTTTGTATTTCATATTTTCTGTAAACACATGAAAATGGCTAGGGAATTTTGCTGTTATTTATAGAGGATACCTAAAACTAACACGTCACCTCACATTATACATTGATTTATTTTTATAATGTACTTGAAGGGTTAAAAAAAATTTAACACTGTCTTATAGAGTGGTACAGTAAGTCCTCTGTTTACGTCGTACCGATTTACGTCGTTTCGGATAAACGTCGCTAATGTTTGAGTACTCATGTTTCAATTTAAGTTGTCGCCGATTCACAATAACGTCGTTTACAATGACCGTAAATCTTTATTTTAACCAAAACACCGTATATAATTCGTTTATAATTCTTTGTTTCCTTCGGTAGTTAATTTATGCTATGTAGCGTAAGCTACACGTTCACCGCCTTATCTTATCATACATCATGAGGGACGCTTCCTGCTCTCCGCTGCTCTCCGCGCGGTGATGCAATACTACCAGCCCGCCCGCTCGGCCACCCACGTATCTCACACGTAGAAGTGTTATCTACTTCCCGCAACGACACAGCATTTTCTCCTACCCCTTTTCGTCCAACTCCTTGGCACTTCAGTAGAGGTGTAAAAGTAACTAAAAAAAGTGTATCCGTATGTATTCGTTACTATAACAATTAGTACTCGTTACTATTGTATCGTTACTCGTTACTTCTGATACCGCATAACATGCTATGTTATGTAACAGCAACGAATCGAGTCGTATTTCGTAAGCGTACAGTATGACGTCGCGTAAATAATAATAAATCGAATATAAACAATTAAAAGTATTTGATAATTAACAGCTTTTAATAACCAAGAAACAATAAAATCTCATTAGAGCAGCTTTATTATAATATCTCTTTTAAGATAAGAACAAAAAACGTGAAAATACGCGATAATAAAAAACAAAAACATACATATTTATAATTTGTAAAAAAATACTTTCTTACGTTGTTTCTGTTCCAATCTCAAACTTTGTCTACACACACAATACCTTTAATAAACAGTAAAAAACTTGGACGACGAATTTCCAAATTATACTTTTCTTAATAAACAAACATCGTTCTTTGTAACGAATAAGCGCGCGCATGCGTAAAACATACGAAAAATGCGAGTAACGAAATGCATTCGTGTGTAACGTTTCGTTACTCGTTACTAGATGCCGCACCCGTTACTCAGTAACGAATACATACGGTTTGCTACAGCTCTACACTTCAGTCGCTATGATATCATTGAGTTGACCGGAGTTTTAAACGTGCCGTTGTTAACTTTATCGTGATTAAATGCGTTTGTAGTAGGCCTACAGTATCAGCTCACTGCAATTTATGATTTTTTCTTCATAAGATGTCTTCCAAACGACTATATATCTGTTTTTATATTTCAATCAATAAAGGTAATAAAGCAGCTGGTTAAATAACCATTCTATAAAGCTGAGAAGTACTAGTTGGACTTGTTTCCCACGCTGTCGGTTGTAATTTGCTTATAAAATTGCCCGTTGTCATGTCTGTATGCCAGCGCTTCCGGCCGACCTTGGGCCGTGGCCGGCCGGTGGCATGAAACATGGCTCATTTTGCGTCCAGTGGCGTCTCGTCAGGGCAAGCAAGGCAAGCAGTGCTTGCCCAGGCAGTTTCCAGACATTGTATTTTTTAAATAAATATTTTATTCAGAATAGTATTTTACTTTGGCTTGTGCCGTTAGGTGTATGTATTTTTTACACTATCTTCTTGGGACCCAGTACTGTGCGCCGTGCGCTATAAGAAAAGAACTCGTTGACACACAAAACATGCTGTTTTAGAAGCGTTGCTAGGTTTAGAAGCGCTGGTAGGACCGCTTTCAGCAGGAAGGCTGCCGCAGTAGTTTCCTTTCGGAAGGGGGGGTGGCATGGTACAAAGGTTCAGGGAGGGGATTGGCTGTAAAAACACGTGGTAGAAGCTACGAAGGTAGCGCTTTCTTGCCGAACTGAAGCGAACATGGCTGAAGCAGATGGTGGAATTCTTCCGCCGACTGCTTCGGCTATGTCCGCTAGAGTTCGGCAGGGCAGGTGGCGAGGTCACGTTTCAGTCGGCGGTCGTCTCTCGGGAAGCGCGCATCTCTCTCGCGGGCTGTTGGCTGGCAGTGCATGGAGGATTTGTGGGCGTACGGGAGGCGGCCTAGCAGTGCCAACTGCTACTGACCGCGTCCCGCGGGTGGCGGATATGGTATCCCAGCTCGAGAGTTGCAATCTCTCTGGGGTGAATGTGAATAACCAATAGCAGTCCGCAGACCAATGGCCGGCCTGTGGAGTCGTTATTACGGCTATCGGGGTGAAAGGTAGCCTGAATGCAGCTCGGCGCGTGGCAGAAAGCAGTTCCGTCGGCGAAGGCACCGCAGGGGAGCTCGATGTGCCCTGGATGCGAAGTGTAGACGAACTGCGGGCTGGAAATTGCGGAGCTGTGAACTGCCGCGCGCGCAACGGAACTGAACAGCATCGTAACTCTGAAGGAAGAGATGGCGGCGCCCTGTTGGAGCCAGTGGTAGCCTGGGCGGCGCGACCTTCAACCGTCCCGGGATTTTGGAGGACAAGAGGGTCCGACTCGCAAGATACTTAATTCGCCTGAACGACTTACCCCCACCCTGGCTTGAAAGGTTGTTGGCTGTTGACTGGAAGATGGAAGATGAAGATGGCACAATGTCAGGCTGCCTTTCGCCCCGTGCGCCCGCAGTTCGAGCCGGTTTACTGGCTCGTCTGCCCACATCTGGTTTAACTGTGGCTGCCTGGACAGCTGGGCTGGGCTGACGAGTGAAGTCGCCCGCCCCTGGTTAATAATAACCCAGGAGTACCCAACATTTAAATGCGGGTCGCAAGGCCCAAGCACCCAACTCCAGCATGGTTGATTTTTCAGCCCCTCCAACTCTTCTTACCTGGACCCTTCTTCCCTCTTGTCCAGTAGTTACCTGCTTGCTTAATGCATGTTAATTGATCCCCGCATGGTTAAAAACCCGCATGGTAGAGTGTAGGCTATAGGCTTCGGCCTGAGACACACTTAGGTCCTCCCCTAACCTGAACCCTCCCCTTACACACTTAGAATAATTTAGGCTAGGAAAAAAAATCGTGGCGTTTCAGGAATGATTGACGTGCCAGTTTCTTGGTACACGTACCAGTTAACAGAGTTTCTGATCACGTATGAAGATAATTTCTTTTGTGTTGGTACGAAAAATACCAAGATTTAATTTTTACTATTCTAGTACATTTTTATGAGGTTCTTCTCTTTATTTTAAGTACTTTGCCATGTGTTGTCTGTTTATATATTTTGTACCAGATATTGATGATACTACACTCCCACTTAGTATATAAGTAATGTAGAGTAGGTATTTTACTATCAGAATAATGTAAGTCAAACATTATTTTTTTTTTAAATAATTTATTTTTAAAAAAAAATGTCAATTTGTCTACCTGTGGAATAGTCAATGTTCAGTTAAGAAAACTACTTAAATAGCACCATTTTGTACCTTGAAATCCATATTTTCTCGGGGGAGGGCCCCCGGACCCCCCCCCCCCCCCCCATCTAGTTTTGATGTGAACTTAGTTGTGGCTTCCCCTCATGTAAACCTCACGCCTCGCCACTGTTTGCGTCGTTTCTATTTACGTCGCGGTTTTCAGGAACGTAACCCCGACGTAAACCGAGGACTTACTGTACCTTATTGAGGCATTTATTGAAATTGTTGATATGTTACAACTGGTTGGTTTACATATATTTCAAACATGCAAATGTTAAATACAGTGTGTGTGTGTGTGTGTGTTTTTGTGTGTGTATGTGTTTTTGTGTGTGTATGTGTTTTTGTGTGTGTGTTCATGCATGTGTGCGTGCATGCGTGTGTGCGTGCGTGTGTTTAAAAGTGACGTAAATATGGAAAATTTTCAGTAAAATTATATGAGAGGAAACAAACTATTCATTTATAATTGTGTCATCGGAGCAATATTGAAACTTTTTGCCAAGTAACATTTCTTCTTAAAGTAGTCGATAGCTTCAAGGACTTCCAATTTTGTGGCAGTATTAATAGTGACATGTTTTTTTGCTCATGATCGCAGAGTCCTTCAAGGAATACGTAAAAAAAATACACATTCTTTATTTATATATTTTTGAGAACTCATTTATGTTTTAAAGCACTGGATAATAGTCAATCTTTTTTTTTTAAATAGACTGTCATTTGGTTACTTTAAGGTTAGTTTCAGTAAATAAAAAAAGAAAAAAAATGTTTGTTAACATCACAGAGTCTGACCTCTTGAAACTGTAGTACAGTGAAGATTATCAAAACAGTAAATGAATATTCTCTGTAATTTATCTTTCTTGGAAGACATAATGAAGACATTTTAAAATTTAAAAAGTGCTTTGAGAAGTTTTTACATAGTTTGTAATCTAGAACTCATAGTTAAAAGAAAATCAGATAGAATAAAAACCTTTGAAACCAAGATGGCATCTTTTGGTTCCTAACTCTCCCTCCATAACTGCCTGTTGCAGTCTATGCCTATGTTGTTGGTAACCCTAATTTTAAGTGGAAAAAAAATCTCAGTAAATCTTGTAAACAAGCTGAATGTTTATAGTTTCTTTGTAAATGAGTAAGAAAATTCAACAGTTATGTCTATCTGTTAAAAAACTTTGTTAAATATTTCTTATGTGACATAAATTTGTTCGTTATGTAATAATATGCACATTGATTTATGTTTACACATAAAGGGACCAACATTTTTATACACTATGTTAAATTGTTAGTGTAAAAGGGGGGAGAAGGCATTATAAAGGGAATTCATTGTAACTAATTGTAAAAAGTATAAACTTATGAAATTTTATAAATCATTTATATTAATGGTTTCAGTGAAAGACTTGTGCACCTGCTCAAATTGTCATTCTTAATATGGGTTTGTTGTTTTAAATGTCATATAGTTAGGATTTTATACAAACATAATATTACTGTTTTAGTGTTACTATGTACATGTAGCTGTAGTTTACTTAATAGATAGTTAATATAGCCCCATATATGCCAGATTGTAATGTAGCAAATAAGTTTCGTTAGGTCATAAAGATCTGCTAAAAAAATTTAATCAGTAAAAATAATTATTTTTTTCTCAATTTTCAGACACCCTTACCAAGTATGACTTGTATTGTAGCATAGCATTTTTTGTACTTCATATGTTATTTACAAGATATCTTTTATGTTTTTGCACTAGTGGTGTAGGTTCATAGCCATACTAAAGAAATATGGGGAAAATTTTGAACATGTTATGTTGGCTGTCTTGCAGGTTAAATTTATTTTCCTTTTTTTTTAATATCTTTTTGTACAGCTGACACTATTTAATTTTTTAGACTACACCATGGATGAAACACAGTTTTACAGAAGTCTCATTTTGTGTTTTCATGAGGCTTTTAAATCGGTGATGGGTTGAATCCTATTTTTCTGAAATCCAAAACTTGAAATATATTCTAGAATAATGCCTTGGATTCACCCCGCATCTGATTTTAAGTCTCAAGCACAAGGAATAAAATAATACAATATGAAAAACACACAGAAACTTGTTTAGAGAAACATTCAACAATTCATATTTTTACTGAAATAATGTGTGTACGTATTTACACATTCAGAATCTAAACAATTTCTTTGTTTGTCACAAAAATGTTCCCTATAGCTGGGCTGCATGCTATCTCAGAGCCTTGCTTATTGAGGCAATATTGGATTGTATCAAACATTATTTACAATGTTTGATTGTATGCAACAATGTGTCATCTCTAGTGCTATGCCTCATTTGCACAACATTCTTGGAAGGATATATACATATATATTATAGCATTTAGAAATAGGAACAGAAAAATACTAAGTGAGATACAGCAAACAAAAACTGTAAGAGAGGTAAAGATATGGTTTTAATTGCTCGATTATGCACAAAGATTTGTGGGAATGGGGCTTTCAAGGTAATTATGTAGACTGAACCATGTGGCTACCATCTCATTTCTCATAAATTTAAGTTATTTTTTAGAGGATTGGGAATAAATCTGCAACCTTTGAAACCTGAGTGAGATACGTTTGCAATCTCGATCACTTAGAATCCCAGATAGAAACTGATAACGTGACAGCGACAGAAAAAAAAAGCCATATAAATTGTGAAATGTAATTTGGATACCCAACATTTATGTAGTGTAAACTTCTTTTGAGTTGGAGCAAGGTGAGGCAAAAGCAAAGAAAATAGGGAGAAGAAAATTTATTACTATATTTAATATTATGTTGTCTGCCACTGCTGCATGTATATATACTTTGGCTTGCTTGTTTGAAAGTTAAGAGTTTTATCAGGGATCACTCAGCATCTCTCTGCATTTTATGAAGAAAAAATAATTGCTGTGAATTGCTGTACAAATGAAATAAGTTTCCAGTTTATTTGAGCTCTCATTAACTTTTTTGATAACAATTTTTACATTTTAATGTTTATGATCCTTTCTTTTAGGAATGTCAGTTCTGCTGGAGAATATGCAAGAAAAAAGCTTAGGGAGTGTGAAGGTTTGGTGGACTCACTGTTGTATGTGGTAAGATCTGCCATTGACAAATCCAATATCGGCAACAAGAGTGTGGAAAACTGTGTGTGTGTGCTGAGAAATTTATCATATAGGTGTCAAGAGGTTGAAGACCCTAACTATGACAAACATCCACTACCTACTCAGAGCAGAATGGCAGCACAACCAAAAGGTATGTTTGCAATACAATTAAGTACTCATTTTTTTTATTGTGTGAATTAATGTGTTATGTCCATCAAAACCAAGGCATTTTAAATGACAGCTATGATTTTTAAATAATATTTAAATAGACATGTTTGAATTAACATTATACATTTGGTTTGTATATAAGCATGTGTACACATGTGTGTACATACATTTAGCACGTAAATTTGAAAATGTTTGGGAGAAATTTTGAATGTCACTTTGGTAGTGTTGCAATAAAAAAGAATTGCAAACATTGTAGGCTATATAAATATTTTTAAACGTTTGCCCTTCATTTATTTCTGGCTTGACACTGTAAAGGTATTTTAAACTTGTGTACTTTTCATGAATTTTTTATACTGGTCTTAGGTTTGGTTTCACAATGTCTATTTTTGCTGTAAATAAGTTCTGCTTAAAAATTAAGTCCAGGAAAGCATTTTTTTAATGTATGGTTAGCTATAACCATTGATTAATTTTCTTATAGTAAATTATTATTTTTCTCAAGAATTTTTTCATTACTAGGCTAATCAAAACATTCTAACATTCTAAACAAACATGGTGTCATTCTCGACATAGTTGATGTTGCACTTTTTTGAATTAAGTTTTGTTTGGGATTAACTTCTTGTCGACTGTGAAGTTATTAGACGATAAACACTGAACATGGATGGTGAAATAGAAACTGGTGATGGTCTCCATAGTGAGGAACCATCCCAACACATGCCTGGAGTGATTTTGGAAAACCATGAAAAACCGAAAACAGGACGACCAAACTGAAGCCAGGCCCTCGCTGTGCCACCTTGCTCTATTTGAGGTTATGTTGTGTATTTGCTCAATATCACTGGTACTTGATTCATTTGAGGTTATATTTCAATATGCAATAGTTGTAAAATTGTACTTTAGTAGGATTAAAAGTTTGTTCAAATTGACTGTAATTTTAATAAAACTATGTAATTTACCACAGAAAGATAACATTCTTTAACTGAAACTTACTTTAGGTATGCAGTGACTTAACACTCATTTTAGAAGATTTTGAAAATTAAATGACCTACAAATATGTGATAACGATTTTTTTATAATCTTCTGGCAAATATTACTGTTTTGACTCTTCTGGTAAAATTGAATGGCTAGAAGAATCAATATATTTTTTAATAATATACTATTAATTGCATATTAAACCATGAAGAAAATATTTTGAACTATTTTTATATGTTAAATTATATTTTCAAATCTTATAAGTGTTGGTTTGGTTTTCAGAAACTTTTGTTTCAACAGTCCAACAACTTTTACTTATTTTAAAATTGGTCACCTGATGTTGTAATTTAATTTTTGGTGGTAACCCAAAACTTGTCCTAAACATCTGTATACTCTATTTACTCACTCTTTTCATGCATAATGTTAGTAATGAAATACGTTTTGGTTTTTAGGATATACCTAAAGAGAATTAAACTTACTGAACATTAAAAAGGTATTTCCATTACCATTTTCATTGTACAGTAGAACCTCGCATATCCGACCATGACGGGACCAGGCCATGGTCGGAACGGCCAAAAGGTCGGATATCGGGAGGAGCAAAAAAAAAACTACTTTCTCAGATGGAAAAACAGCTATATCGTACTGTATGTAATACAACTTTATTGTAAAGTATGTACTTATAAAAATGTTGCTGTATATATTTCAAACATTTACTGTTTTTAAATTAAATGAGATCAATAAAATCTAAGCATACCTTATTTAAAGAATTCATTAATGGACTTTTGTTTTAATTTTGTCAATATTGACTTTGCAGAAGTGTCCCTCCACTTTTTTGCCCACAATACGTCCATTGGGTTTGCATTTGGATGTTGCTCAATGTATTTCAGCGCAACTTCGAAGGCGTCCTTAGCAGCAGAATGACTCACTACGTTGTCACCGGTGGTTTCGTCTTCATCCGAGTCGATATCTTCTTTCACAGCTTTGTTCTGCACAACAGCGATAATTTCGTCATCATTTAGTTCTTCATTGGTGTCTTCCGAAACATCAGCTTCAACAAACCACTCTTCTACATCATTCATCTGGAGATCATGCTGAAACACTTGTAAATTTTGTAATACTTCTGTGTTGTCTGTCTCAACTTGTGCTTCTGTCTCAGGTTCTTCTTGTTTCAATGATGGCCAAATCTTTTTCCAAGCCTTCTGAAGGGTAGTTTGATTAATTTCGTCCCAGGCTGCAGCAACGGTGTAGATTGCGTCTTTTATGTTGAAACGTTTCATCGCCTCAAAAAGGTTACCTCCTTCTGTTTTGTCCAGCAGAGAGCCGACATATTTTCTTCTGTATCTTCTCTTTAACAACTCGATGACGCCCTGATCCATAGGTTGTATTAAAGGTGTAACATGGGGCGGTAAAAATAAAGCCTTGATGTTTCCTTTATTTAATTCACATTCAGAGGGGTGACTAGGAGCGTTATCTAACAGCAAAACAGCACGAGCAGGTAAGTTTTTAGACTTTAAATGTTTTTTTACTGCGGGGACAAATTCGCCAAAAAACCACTCCTTAAATAAATCGCCATCCATCCAAGCAGATGATTGATTCCGATAGAAAACTGGAAGTGTTGCCATGTTTAGATTTTTGAATGCTCTTGGTTTCTTAGATTTTCCTATGACGAACAGCGGCATTTTGTGGCTTCCCGTGGCATTGCTACAATTTGCAATTGTGAGCCTGTCTTTAGCCAGCTTTGTTCCTAACACAGGTTCATTTTTAGCAGCTAGAGTGGTTTTTGGAAGCATTTTGTAATTTAGGCCTGTTTCATCTACATTGTACACTTGTTCGGGTACAAGTTTCTGTTCTGTGACCAACTTCTCAAATGTTGCTACAAATTCTGTAGCAGCATTATCATCAGCTGAGAGTTTTTCCCCCGCAATAATAAGATGTCGTATGCCATGACGCAACTTCCATTTACGTAGCCACCCTTCGCTAGCGCTAAATATTTCTAGATCACCTCCCAGCTTTTCATGCAATTTTATGGCTTTTTCCTTTACGATGGGGCCTGACAATGGTATTCCCTTGCGCCTTTCCTGACAAAACCAAACCCATAATGCTTCATCGACAAGTTCAAGTTTTGGTTTTTTCAACATTTTTCTACTTTTTAAGGCATCTTCTGTCTCAACTGTTGTTGAGTACGTTTCCAGATCTTTACTGTTTTTTTTCCAATCTTTTATCGTAGTCACCCCTACACCCAACTCAGAAGCTAATTTAATAACAGACTCTCCATGGTCCAATCGTTGTAAAATCTCAAGTTTTTGTTGCAGAGAAACACAAACACGTTTACGTTTTTGAGTTGCCAATGTCACACACGTAAAGCACTACGTATTGCACACTTTAAATTCTGTAGTCGTGAATAAATAATGGGGAAAAACACAAACAGTATTGACGTTAACAAACACAGAACTGTACAAGATTATAGTCAGAGCACATTACACATCAAGATTCACGGCTGAACTGACAGTTTTTGATACGAAAACAAAGCATATCGTAGATGAGTCACTCCTTCAAGCCTAACAGGCTCACCAACCGGAAGCGCGTGTGAATCACCGACAGTCAGACACTAGGTCGGATATCGGGAGGAGTCGGTTGTGGGAATGTCGGATATGCGAGGTTCTACTGTATTATGAATATCCGTATTGTATCAACTAAATAAAAAAATGCATTTCTAAAGGAACAAAGTTTATACAACATACTTTTTACATAAGGATTTGTTGATGGAACTTTCTGCTGTTAACCGTCAATATAAAGAATAGTGTCAACGGCCAATCACAACATGAAACATCATTTGATTGTCAGCAGAACTGAATAAACAAAAGCAAATTGTGCCAGGACGCAAGTTTAATTCACATTCGGATGTGACAACATTATTAGGTAGTTTCCTTCATTTTTTTAGGTGTAACTAATGACTTTGTATTTCTCAATGTCTGATGTAATATAAGAATTCAGGGTTGTACTTTCTTTCCAAAACATCCAACTGTGCCCTTACTTTGTATAGTGGAACATGATCAGCTTCTCCATTTTTTTTTGCTTTTGTGCTGTCATTGTTATTCAGATGAAACAATGACAACAATGACAACAACAAAAACAATCATACTGTAAGAAATTTGGACAAAAACACCACTGGAAAAATTGGTCATTTGTCCAGTGATGCCTGATGTCTGGTCTGGCAGCTATGAATATGTGCAACAAAATGGTATAAAACGTTTTTATTTTTCTGTTGGTTGCTGTATTCCATTGCCGTAATCTTTATTTGGGAGAAAGTATACCTTCAGAGTGAAGCTTTTAAAATTTGTTTTGGGCATGCAAATTGGTTTGTATTGTCATATTTTTTTAGGATATCGCTATCCACAAAGTACTCAAGAGTCTAGCTCATCACAAGATTCATCCAATAAAATATCTGGTTTAGAACCTCTTGACACCTGTGAAAACCCTAATGTCACTCATCCTATTTTCCTTGCTGGGCTCTCATCCCGAGACATACTAAGTAAAGGTGTAATATTGTCACTGTCGGTTTCCAGATCTGAATCACTGCTGTCTATAAAATAAAACAAAAAATAAATGAGAGAAAATGTAAAATAAAGAAGTTTCATAGAACATCGTGGTTGTAAGATTGTTTTGTAGGTACATAAAAAGTAAAAAAATTGGAATCTAAAAATAAAATAAAAAACTGAAAAATTGCTTAACAGAGTCTGTATTTAAATAAAATCTGGAACTTCACCAGAGTCATCCAAATCTATATTTTTTTGTCAGTGATACAACCATCAATTCATCAAAAAACTACATCCTGACTTTGCAGCGATTCAGGCTAAATCACAGGACTGTTACTGTTTACTCCAACGTAAAAACTGCACGAAAATTGTCATCCATACTTGTGTAGAGAGGGTTTCAGGAGTGAAATTCCACTTCTCCCGTTTACTTTTGTTATATAGCTGTGCTTTCTTTTTATGCAAGTACAAGCGAAATGTTTCAAATACAACATAAGTTGCCGCTGCATCCTATCATTAACTAAACTTGATAAACATCATCATCGCTGAAAATATCTATTCAGTTTTTGAACAAGTCTGTCGATCCTTAGTGAAATGGTTATGGATACAATAAGTAGTGTGTGAGAATCGGGTTCAAGACTCGATGCAATGCACTAACCCCTGTCATACCATTGTAATGTACTTACTGCGAAAAATATGAAAAATCATGAAAACCAGAGGATTGACTTCACATATTATTTATTTTACTTAGCAATTATTTCTTAACATCTTTCAAATAACACTGTATGTTAGTAATAATGTAGACTTACAGTAGCCGAAAAGTTTGTTTAAGAAATGGCTGTAATTTAAACATAGGAGCAGAAAGCCTTTACACAGCAGAATTTACATTGTTAAAACATTGTTTGATTATCAAGTACATCTAGCATAAACAAAACTGTGATGGCTTGTAAATGTCCAAAAAGGAAACATTGAAATTTATGCAGGAAGGCCAAAAGGCTTATCTTAAACAGTGTTTACAGAGTGTATTCATAGCACAATCATAAGTTACACAAGGTATATAAGAAAAAACAAATGCTTACATTATCTAGTAATAATTATTAAATGTCTTATGCTGATATACTATAAAAGAGGAAAAAAAAAGCAGAAAAAGGTTAATTTTGCAAAACAGAATACTTAGTGCACAGACCTGTTTTACTTCTAATCGGAAGCACATTACTTCATATTTAGGACACAAAAAGCAGCTAGCTAAAGCGTATTTCAAGGAAAACTGCTACTCACTTTGCAATTGCGTACGCCCATGATTCAATTACCATCCTGTACGAGCTTACACACAATTCTTTCTTTTTTTAAGGTAAATGAATAAGCATAAACCATGAATAAATAAACAGACAAAAACTTGAGAAACACAACCAATTTCATGACGTGTAACCATGACCTTGATAGCTTATCTACAGTTGGATACCGTTGCGAATCAACAGTCAGAAAAACATTTAAATGGAACACTAAGCCCTCGTGCAGCTATGTTTGGTAAGCGACAAAATACACAAACTTGCTCCAGAAAACATTAATCATGCCTATAAAACTTGCAACATTGGCCACGTGACCCTGCAATGCTTTCTATGAGCATGGCAAACAGCTAATCTAATATAGTCACAGTACATACAACAATACACTTCCAAACCCTAAAATGAGAAAATGCAAAATTTTACTGTGGAACCAAAGGCAAACTAAAACTGAATGCCTGAACTGAACATGCTGCATGCCACAGTCAGAGTAAAATCCTCAAAAAGGTTACCAAATGAGAATTTACAAAGAGCTCTGCCTAAACTGAATTAGAAAAAAAACAGGAAAAGAGAATCAAGTAAATATTCCAAACTTAAGTGAACGTATGCCGCCCTCATGCCACAGCAAAACAACTATAAAATAATATAGAATATAGTATAAATATTCCTACATCACTCCTAACAGCTACGATTAAGAAAAACCCACACGCAGACTGCGCTAGCACAGAAGGAGTGACCCTCGACTTCGGGTGTAATTAATCCTAACTTATTGTTGATAACAAACAAGGTCTGGAAGCATGTGCTGGCCTATGTAAAAGAAACACAGTAGTGTGCAGAAAAACCAGAGCCAGACCAGAGTTAGTGACAAATAAATTTAGCTTTAATTTCTACTGCAGAGTTAGTGTGTACCTTATACTAACTGGCTTGGTCTATTATGCTGTTTTAAGAGAACATACAGTACAGAAATAAAATTCTTTAGTGGTAATCCACTGGGAGAGGTAATTATGCAAGTGACAACAACCAAATGTTTAGATTTGATCCCTGGTTTATTATATTATTACTATTATTACCACTTTTTCTTGCAACAGTTTTACAGCAAGCACAATATGTGAGTTTAAATAAATTTGACGGAAAGATCGCCATGAGTTGGCGATAAAAGTACACTTGACATTACACACAGGAATTACGAAGTGTAATTTACAGAAAGCTGGTATGGTAATATTTAATTAAGCTGTCAGCCGGCTGCAGTGACATTAAGTCTTTACTTTTATAATATTAACTTAACCAATACATAGGTGCTATAATATCCTATTATTTAGTTTCCCTAGTTTTTCTTATAAAATTGTTTCTGTGCCGGCTGTGAAATTTATGATGGATAAACCGCGTAGTGAAGGCCGACCAACCCGGCAGCGACACCAAGATGAGGGTCAGAAAGGCTAAAATAAAAAAAAATAAACAAAGCTTATCACTTACCATTTGGTGGGTAGTGATGAATATAAGATGAAGTTAGCACGGCCGAGGCAGGCACGCGGGACAGAAATGAAGTACTCCTGCGGACTGGCTTTGTTAAATCACTACAAGACAGAAAAGCAAACAAGACAACAAGAGAATAGTATTCCCATGCGAAAGCGACTATATCTCGCCACAGGCAGTGATCTGTCTGTATCTCGGCGCAGCCACGAATTCCGAGTCATGGGGGGGAGAGTCTGCGACTAGCTCGTTTGCGCACTGGAAGGTAACAGCCATGAGCCAGTTGGTGCTCGTATAGTTAAGGTGCAAGGAGATGGGAGGAGATAGTAGCTTCTGATTGGCCATGGGTCCTTAGATAGTAGGGACCCACAAATAAAATGAGACCTGAGCTGCACCGCCCAATGGTTCCCAAGACTGCAGGCAGATGGCGCACATGACCGGCCGATAGCCGATGGCTCTGGCTACAGACACTACCTGGCGGGAAGGGAAGAACTATCTCTGTCTTAGTACTACAGATGATCGACAGGTTTCGTATGAGAGACACTAGCAGCGCGCTAGGGGGCATGGATTTGTTCCACTGGCAGGGGAACTGGATTTAGAGACAGTTAACGGGTCAATGCTCCGAACACCTAGTTCTAGGAACACCAGTGAAAAACAGGGTGGGCAAGAGAGTGTGGGAGGAAGAGCTGGCATAGTGGGAACTTGACAAACTTAGCCTCTTCAATGTGCTCTGTTGGTGGCGAAAAGGATCTCCAGGCCTGACCAGAGTTGCCTAGTTCAGACGACATCTTAGGAGGCTGGTGCTCCAGTAGGGGCTGATGGGAGCATTAACTCCGAGAAGGAATCTCGCCCGGAGTCACGGTGAGGGAGAGGAATCGCATCCAAGCCGTGATCAGGAGCGAAGAGAAAAGGATTAGCCATGCTGAATTAACGTGTGACTGCTGGATCGTCAGCGCATGACGCTGGGAATATCGACGCACACTGGTCAGGGAAAGTTTGAGTGAGAGGGTACAGTTGGAAAAAAGAAAAAGAAATTAGTTCGATAAATCAGATAAACTAAAATAACATAAAAATTAAGTAAAACCAAAAAATTGTGTCAAGAGAAGCTGATTTCCGGCACAAGGGGAGTTGTTAGCTTAGTAACTCACCGGTTGAGTATAAACAATGAGAGGGAAATGGGAGATACTCGGACGGGAGATACTCACTGAGGCAAGGCCCTGCCGTCGGCCCACTAGGAAGTCCTAGTATAGTGGTGGTTTATGCTGACCCCGGTCACCACTCTGTTAAAGTTCATTGCTGTGGGCCTGTGACTGTTCAGCAATACTCCTAAATAAAAACAAGCCAACAGATGTGTTTCTAGAAACTAGTGAATTGCTCTTGTGTCAAATTCATTTTGGCAGCTGAGGAATTGGATAATTTTTTGTGTGTAGTAACCAGCAAAGTTGATATTCCTAGATGTAATGTGCCACAAAACAGTGTACTCATCTGACTTTTACATGTCAATATTCAACTGATTCTCACTATGGGTACAGTGCCAAAGACATGTATGTACGTATCATATTTTGAAATTATCAATATTGTTTGTGTGGAAATAGACTGTAAGTTAAATAAACCAGTTTTCCACACTTATTAAATCTTAGAAAATTTAATAATAATATCACCTGAAAACATCACTGACAAGATATCTAAACTTATTTGTGGGAAAAAAAAATCTCCTCTCAGATGAAATGCAGAAATTAAAAAATTTTCTGGACTTATTCCAGAAATGTAAGTTTCAATGAAATTCAACAGTTTGACTTGATTGTTACCAGAGGCCAGTAATTTGTTTGCACATTCAGAAGAACTCGTGACTGTTACTGTTGACACCTACAACTTGAGCATCTTCTGAAAGAATTTTTTCAATGCGCAAATGAACCAAAATGTTATTTAGGAAGTACAATGCAATAGGAGAGATTTAACTATTTGTATCCTTTATGCTTCATGCAAACAATGATCCCTTTTACAAACTAAGTATAGAAGAAATATTGAATGAATTAATGAGTTACATGTAGAGAAAAACCATTTTTTAATTTTTTTTAAATATAATGCATTGTTTGCATAAAAGTGCTTTTAGGTAATCAAGATTATGTTCATAACTCTATTTTTGAGTGTTCCATATGTGTCTCATTCTTTTGACAAAGTTTGTGTGGACAATTTATTTGTAGCATGTTAATTTATATATTTTAAAATGTACTTCAATCCATAAAACATTAAAAAGCCACATATTATTTAAAATTGAATTGTAATTCCATCTTGCTTTCAAATAAATAGATAAAGTATTGAAATTATTTTACTGTTAGTTTATCATATTATCTTAGGATAAGTACAACCAAAACTAATTATATTGTTTTATAAGTAATTGAAACCATTTATACATTCTTTGAATGATTCTTGCACAGAGGAAGATTGATTCACAACATTATGTTGTATATACTAGCAATGTATGTCGAACATAATGTGTTTAATCAAATACCATTTATTTTATTTGTTACATATACTTTCAGTGTATTTTTAGGATTAAAAAAAATGTTTTTTTAAATGTTTTTTTTTCTGCTAAGTGTTTCTATTGTTTTTTTTTAAAAATGTATTTAAATCTTATCATTGGTCAAATCTTTCATTTCAGTATACAAGTTTGTCAAATTAAACTCATAAATTAGTATTCAAATTAATTTACTAAATAATTTTATTTGAGGTGCTTTCAAGTTATCTTACATGTTCTGCCCTTGCATGTTCAGAATTTCATAATTAAATACAAAGAAAAAAAAGTTATTAAATTCACTGTTTTTAATGCTGCCTTTTATAGAGTGAAGTCCTACTTTACTGAAATATTTATTAACTTCAAGTTATTAATTTTTCAGAGAGATGAATTCCCTAATCATCTAATGGAGGCTCCATTGTGGCAATATGTTCCTTTAAGTTCTTGGTTATGATGTAATCTTTCCCCCTCACCCTTAAATTCATAAACGTTCCTAGGCCCATGTATATATTGTATCTGCAATGAATAGTGGTGGTGGCAATTGACAAGGCAAGTAGTTGACATTAGTAATATGTATTTTCCTACCTTTGATACGTATTTGATTTTCTTTTTATATAGGAACAGGTAGTTCAAATGGTGACTAGGCAGGCAAATATTTTATTACTAAATTTTTGTTTGCTATAGGAAATTCTCTTCAATGTCAGAAAGTGTGAAACACTATACTTTCATCGTTAGGTGAAAAGCAAAGCTATTTCTTTCATTTAATATATATGTTGCTATTTTTACATTCATAGCTATTCATTTCTGCTGGTTATGTAAATACCTGAGTTGTTGGTTTTGTTATGAATCTAAAATTCTAATTAGTGTGAAATATGTGCTTTAGGTGAAAAGAACTTTGTAGTTCATTTATATATATTTTTTAAGTAAATGATGATGGTTCTTGAGTTATTATGTATTTTATGTATTAGTTTTTGCTAAATTGCTGTCAGCATTCAGATAAATAGTTAATTCCCTGACCTCATATAAATTGTCACTTTCTTTGATTATTACATATGTTGATGTTAACCATTTTCTCATTCATATGTCTTTTGTAGCATACAGTCTTTGCCAAGGTAAGCAATTCAAATTAATTTTTTCATGACATTAATTTACAGCGAGCATTTTAGCCACAATGTGTAACTTCAGCTATTTATTTTGCTTGTATAAAGAATAAGAAAAAATTAAAATGCAATAAGATATGCAGTGACAGAGTTGATAACTAAACTTCCATGTCAGAATTTGCATGTTACACAATTGCCTAAATTGTTTGTTAACTTTGTAGCTGTACTATCTTCATAATTATGGTTGCTTGGTAAATATAGTGTAAATTAATTTCCTATGGCTGCTTTAGTTAATGTATGTGTTTTCCTTTAAACGTTATTATTTTATATTTATTCATACTGTGTTGTTCCGTCCAGATGTTTTAAACTTTTTAACATTGGCATAAACTAAATAATTAATTAACTAGAATTTATTTTATAGAGTAGTATGTTCTTGCAAATTGAGAATTATTTCAATTACTTTATATTATAATTGATATGTAGAAAATGCATGTGAATGTAAAATGATGTTACCTGCCCATAATGTTTTTAAATTGTTTAGAAGATTCTGTACCATAACACAGTTATTTGATGTGCATTGGGAAATATTAAGTAAATGTGAATCAGTTCCCCAGACAAATATATTAGGTATATCTTTGAGTTCACCTGTTATATAAATTTACTTACTTAACTTGGTCAGTTTGAAAACTGCAGAAAACATGTTGCCTTTGATGATCAAAATCAAAGCACGGTCACATTGTACAACTGTACCCATGCTTAAGCCACAGCCTTCAGCACAAGCCACATCTGTCATTTTATCACTAATTGTATTGATGCTCTCCCTTAGTACTTCATTTTTCCTACATCCATAAATTTTATTTTAATTTTTCCTCCATACTTTTAACAAAATGGATATATTACTACCATTGAGGATAGCTTAAACTATTACATTCATATTTTTGTGTAATTTTTTTTAATTATTACCATTTTACTGTGAGACAATCCAGACCTCCTAGGTCACAATTGGTTTGGATTGCACCTACATAAAAACTTGAAGTATTTTGCTGGGTGCCGAGATTAAGTTCCATAGAATATTACTTTTTGGGGTTAAGTGTGTTTACTTTGAAATATTATGCATAAATGAAATAATTTACAACTAACATTTATAGGTTTATTTTTCCTTTATTAAACGCTGAATATAGCTGCCATTTTCAAGCAGTGCCTAAATCCAGCGGTCACTTTAACTTTTGGTACGAAGGGTTGATAGGCTTGTTGGTATGGGCACCGATTTACCAAAAATGCTATGCTCCTGCCTGGGTCAAAAACTTTTAATTGCAAAACTGTCCGAAAGTCTCAGCACGGTCCGGACCACAGGCATGAATTTCTTCTCAACACTACATAGTTATTTAATTTGTTGAGCCCCCACTCAAAACTTCTTCTCTTGCAGGTGCCTATTTAATGACTAACATGGCGATAATTCCTTACAATTAACGTGGTGTGGAAACGAGTGTTCATGCATTAATGTGAACCCATCTCCAACAAAACCCGCAAATGGGACCACATGCTCTTGTAGGATCTCTGTGATGTATCGATGAGCAGTCAGCGAGCGCCACCAGTCCGGAAAACGCACACAAGCTCGGTCTGGCCGTCAATGGACATGCCGCCCCAGAAGATGCATGAGCCACCTCCAAATTTCACTGTCTCCTCAATACAGACTTGTGCAAACCATTTGCCCTGCCTTCAGTATACTCTCCTTTGCCTGTCGTTGCAGAATAGACACACCCAGGTTTCATTCGTGAAAAGCACAGTCCTCCATTGGTCGAGAGTCCAATTAACATGCTCACGGGCGAACCACAACCGTTACCTGCGATGCTTTGCTGTGAATTTCGGGCTCATAGCAGGTCTACTAACTATAGAGAGGCTTACCATTGTCCTGAGAGCTGCGTAGAGCTGCTTTTGCAACTAAACAGCATTGGAGAACTGACTGCGCAAAGACGTCGGATGTGCAGCAGTGTCTTCCTGATCTTCACCTCCGGATGAAGCCACTATTCTCTTCAAACCGTTGGAAAACCCGTTTCAGTTAGATGTATTAGCTCAGGGAAATTTAATCTTGAAACTTATTTTCAAAGATGTGCAATGTTCGTGACGCTGAGTGTATATTGTTTCCATGAACATAACAGGACATATACATCCTGTATATATTAAAAATAAAACATAATAGTAAAAGTATCCTGTAATACTTTTTATCATTTATAAAATAATGGTAAATTAAAAAAAAATATGCTAGAATGCTGGCATTCAAAGTAAGATAATCCTATAATTAACATCAAAAGCAAGAGATAGCCCAGCATTTATCATACTGTAGAGACTCAAGAAATCAATTCTTAAATTTTTTCAACACCATGTTGAATGAAAGAATATTGTGATACAATTTTTACTGTTACATCTTAAATGTTGAATCAGTTCATTAAGATTAAGATTTGTTTGTAGGAAGTATTTACAACCAGATGTAAGTCATTTAAGCAAAAACAAATATACAAACATATTCTGAGTGTCATAGTATTTAAGTGTTTTACAGTGTTTCAGGGTTATTTTTTGGTAATGGAAAAGAAGTGTAACTTCTAACACGTTTACATAAGTAAACTCATTATTTTTTTATATTGTGCATGACTTTTGTATTTTTATTGAATCTAGTTTATTTGCATATCTAAATCAATCTGGGTTATTTGGAGGTTTTTGCAACATTGTTTTAGAATGTAAATATAAATTGGATATGTTTGCATACAATTTGAAACAGTATATCTGTGCAGCACATCTCACCCAAAATTCTATGGAACAGTTACTCTACAGTTAGCAGAAATCATAATACAGTTACACCACTTTCTTGAAATAATGTTCTTTGTTTACTGCTATTAAATTAATTGCGATATGTTTTTTAGTAGACCAGTTAGATGTCCTATTGTGTTCATGTTCATCTGTGCTGTTGTTGTGTTGCCAGAATATTTGTTTAGTTTCATTGTTGGGTTTGCCTGTGCATCACTGTTGTCATTGTGTTTCCAGATTATCTGTTTAGCTGGGTCCCTATGTTTGTTGCTGTGTGGTCCAATGTGGTTGTTTGTCTGTATTCACTGTTCTTTTTGCAACTGTCTCGTCGTCAGCTCTCTGTGTTCGTCTGTGCTGTGATATTTTTCTAATTTCTTCTACAGAATTCTGTGTGCTTTCTACATTCAGCATTTTACTTAGGCTGATTTTGGCTTGTTTTATGTGTGTTTGTGTATTATTTTTTCTGCGTCCATTCTTCAGATCTTCTTTATAACATGCAGTGTAAACCAGCAATGGCATATGTTCAAAATATTATTTTTAATCAATCTTCCCCATGTCAAGAGTCATTCAAAGAATGCATTTATAACTAAATATTGTGAAAAATTGTTAAAACCAAAAGCCAGTTCATGAAGGTACTCATAGTAAAAACATGGAATTTAGTATGGCAAAATTCTAGAAAAAAACTTGTATTGCACTACAATTAGCTGTGAAAATATAATAGATTGATGTGAAAACAGACAGAGAATGAAACTTTTTAAAATTACTTTCGAAAGTAACATTTAAGTTAGTTTCATGTATTGTTTTTCATGTGTAAGCTTCTGTTGTGGACAGAATACACTTTCGTAAAGAATTTTAATAGATCTAAGTGTTTTACATTTCCTTGGAAATAAATTGAACATAATTTTCACAGATTAGGAATATTTTAAAAAAATTAAGGTATTTTTTATGCTGAATTGGCAGCCAAATAACAAATATATTGTCGAGAACTAGAAAAAAAATATCTATAGTAGAAACATATTGCACTTAAGTTTTGACCCGGAATAAATTTGGTTATTCATACTACTAGACTGTATTTACAAGTTGTATATTACCAAAACATTGTAGACTAAGTTTTACAACTTAGTATTACTTTACTGCAAGTGATAATATCTGCTTACTCCAGTAGTCCACGCCAAAATGACAATAATAGTTTAGCGGGCAAGTACCATGACATCATACACTTGCAGCTAATAGAAAGTTGTTTTTAGTGTTTTTGGCACTGTTGACAAAAGTGACATTTTTACACATAATATATTGTAAACTTAAGTTCTCACAGATATAACATTTTTGTAAGCTTGTATTTTTTAAAGCAAATATTTAAATGACATTGGCTAGAATTAATCAGATTTCATATCTTCTCACATGTTATCCAAGATTTTGAATGTTAAATTAAAACATTAAAATTATATATATTAGACTCCTTATTATCTGGGGCAATGACTGGCAAATGGTCCATGGATAACCAAAAAATGTAGTTACAGCAATGTAAAAAAAAAAACTGTTAAAATTTTATTTATCCTGACTATATATAGACAAATCCTGTAATACTCACCCCTCGAAGTAACTCCTTAATTCATTCTAGAAGTCCTTATTAAAACAGCGCTAATCAAAAAAAAATTCTCCATAAGACAGTATGTTAATGAAAAATAGTTCATTTTCCAATCAGTTCAAGTGTGCTTGCTGAGTACCATTTTAATGAAGACACTACTCCTGTTAAAATTGATTTTCAGTACTAATATATGTCTAAATACTTGTGGAGTACATTTAAATAAACATTGAATAACATTTTGTGATTAAGAAATGTAAATTAAATTTAAAAAATTCATGTAACTCAGTGTTTAATAACAGGGTATAACAGCTAACATTCCTAAGTAAGTGATACCTACATTTCTGATTCACAAAATAATAATGTTTATAATATAGGAAATATATTTCAGTTCTAATAAGAATTTAAAAAAAATAAAGTTAATGTTTTCTATTATTAGAAATATTATTTAACCTGTTTATATGAATCCCAACACTGTTGTTTAATAAATGTGTTTCTACCATGATTTGCCACTACCGCATGCTAGTAGGCGCGAGGTAAACTAGCCCTGAAAGCTTCTAGCTTTTCTCTCTAGAAATGCTGCTGAGTGCTAACATGATGGATGGTGGAATGCAGAATTTAAACGTTGGCTCGGGCATCGTCGGAATTGAATACACAATGAAGAAAGCAAATACCTATTAAGGAAAAATCTAAATTTTGTTTGTTGATTTGTCACATTACTAATTTGTGGCATTACTAATTAATTGCATTGTATTTAATGTTACACAAGTGTCGTTGCCATTGTGCGCACGGAAATAAAAAATTAAAAAGCTAAACATTGTTTATGGTTTAATGGAAGTGCAATATACCATGGTTGATCCCCAAACCGGATAACCCAAACCCGTATAATCAGAAGTCTACTGTAGTATATTTACATTCAGAAACAAGGCCTACTAACTAAACTAAATTTTATGTGAAACATACATAGTCAACGTTCCAGTAACAGACACTTCCTAAAAACGGATATCTCCTAATAGCGGATGGATATTTAATTCCCCGGAATACTGATAACACTCTTATAAAGCTGACAACTTTGTTTAACTGAAATTCTGAAAAGCAGTCTTGGACAACAACATTGCACATTGTTTCCTTTTTAATTCTCGCAATAACATACACATTTCACTATAGTATTATGACGATTCCAATTAAAATGATTATAATTGTTGTTCATTTACATTTACGTAAATTGTAAATGTGTGTATTAATCTTAATGATGTCGTGAATGTTTGGCTCTGGCAACATAAATACACAACCATTATAGTCACAATTAAGCTAGTGCTGTCATGTGGGTTCTTTATGTGCATTAATTAGTGCTACCAACCCTATGAACACAGTGAATTAATAATCTCTTCGTTGCTTTTATGTCTACGTGCATGTTTTACCAATCAAATGTTACAAAATTATGTGTTTCATTGTTTCATTATTTTACATAATGTGAATAACCTCGGAGGGAATGAACAGTGTCTCAGAAATTAAAACATCTAACACTTCAAGAAAAAATTTATGTGATTAATGGGCACAAAAAAGAAAAACTTTTTTTTTTTCTTGAATTAAAATAATAAATAATAATATTTGATGTTTGTATAAAGAAGGATAAGCTAAATGATAGCCAATCAGCTAAGGAAATTTATCCAAATTACTATAGTTAGAAAATAGTCTGTAGCAAATATCATTTGTTTTGTTAAGAGTGCATAACATAGACTTTAGTCGACTATCAAATTGTGGAACTCTGTGTGTCCAGTGTTATTGAGAATGTATTTACAGTCGATTAAAGAGTTATAACAGTTTTTAACGAAAAGAGAATCGGGAAGAGCTCTACGATCAGATAAAGGAACAAAATTGTGAGTAGATGAGAATTTTCAATTTGAAAGTTTCACAGTTTTAGTTTGAACGGATTCAATTTTAACAGAATCAGAGGAGTTGATTGAATTCCAAATTATTGAACACTATTCTAATTTATACACTGTAACACTCCTCGTGCCTCAAAATAGAATTATTTGGAATTAATTAAAAGAGCCTTGGAAACAAGCTGGAAAAAAAAATACGTTAAAGGAAATGATTTACCAGAGGCGACACGAGGTGGGAACAAACACAATTTAGGAACTTCCTGTAACAAGCAAAGGGGAAGTTGGAGGATCGTTATAATCAATAAAATAAAAACTACACGATTAACTTGATCTATAGTTTCCCTGTTTTATTTGCCCTGATGAATATCATGTTTCAATTATTTTAACATACATACAAAAGATTTAACAATTTTCCAAGATTAACAAAAGGAACACGAAATTGGGGCTGGCCAGCGCTTACTTAAACTAATTTACATTCTTAGTTAGAAATATAAACATTTGCATTATGAGTGGATGGATCCGATGATTACATTGATAATTAGTTCTATTCGTTTTACATTTTCTTGAGAAAAACACTGGTCGCTGGTGGGTTGGTCATCCGGTTGAGATAGTTCGTTGCTAGGTAAAGGGGAAATGTTGAAATTACATTACCACCCGGGGTCTTCAAACAATCACGTCGGGTAGTAGAAGCGTTTCTTCGAATGTGACCCACGGAACAGAAAAGGGGGGGGGGGGGGGGTGGTCACGAGATGAGACCAATCAATCTCTCCCCGTCATCGAACCCTGTCTGCAACAGTCCAAATCAAAACTGATTAGAACTGGTATACAGGCAGTCTATGGGGCAGAAAATGCCCGGAAAAAAAATTTAAAGGGAAAAAGGAGGGTTCGCGAATTATCACTCACCAAAACAGGGGAGTTGCCCAGCACGCTGCAGTCGTGGAGTCAGCCAGGCTCGGGAGCTCGCGAATTGCGCGGCAGGACGCGGATGATTTCTTCATAATAATAAATTTCAAAGAGAAAAATTTCTAAGGCAAATAACTAAACTATGCAGACAGACTAATCTACTAAAATGGACTTGAGGGATAGCATCCCTTATACAAGGCGACTACATATTCGTTAACGGTCGGATGAAATCTAGCCGATTCGCGATGGAGGTCTGTCTGCAGCCGCGACGCGAGTTGATCTGTCGCGCGGTAAACGGCGTCTCGTAATTAAAAAGTGCCCACCTGCTCTAACAGGTGGAAGGGGGGGGTGTCTGGCCCGCCGAAAAATACCGAACTTGCCCGAACGCGGGCGGAGAAAAAACTCTAGCAGGAGTCTTGAAGTTGGCCACACTGGGCGACCGTAGAGAACTCTGTCGGAGGCGGCTGAGTTGAAAGGAATCGACTCGCGCCGGGCGTCCATATAACTCAAGGGAGAGCGGTGCTGCTCTCTGGTGCCCTAGAGGGTAGGCAAGCGGAGAAGTTCGCGACTTGACTGCTAGGAATCGCTTGTGATCAGTTTTGGCGCACTCGCTTTGCGAAGAGACCTTGGAAACGGTCACCGGTGTCCAGGGGGTTACGACCGGTCATTGGTCTTACTTGGAACTGCGAAGAGGGGGAGGTGGGGTAAAATGCAACGCTGATGGGAAACTACGCCCCGTCGTGGCTACAGAGGGGCGAATATAACACTACGACGTGATGAAAAAGGCGAATCTCAGCTCGTCTCTGCGAACTGGTCGCCTGCAAGCTACAGCCTTGCCATGCAGTTAGGGTCACGAAGGGAAATAATATTACAGGCTTGAGGCGTGATTGAAGACGGGGGAAATATTAGCCAGAATGCTAGCCTAGCATGAGGCTGGGAAAGAAAATCAGCTTGCCTCTGAGAACAGAGGCTGAGGGCCTGGCCGTAAAGAAAATAAGATGAGAGAAAAAAAAATAATAATATTTCCAAAATATTTCAGATTACAAAATTTTTAAATAAAACGTGCCTAAATACTTAATACACGGCACATACTTCCCCCCTGAAAGACGGAGTCAGGGTGGCCCACTTGAGCCACCAAAAAAACTTGGGTTCCAGAAACTTACCCTGTACCAGGATCTACTGTAGTAAACTACTTACATATAAAAAAAATATCTTGATCAAATCGAAGGTATATTATAATTAATTAATTAACACTTAACGATGAATGAAGTAATGAGGAAAGTTGATCTCAGATGTTGGGAATGGTGTCACGTGACAAAACTCTAAAAATGGGCACTGTGAGGCGGGCCGAAAAGCACTGAGGCCGAAACAAGGGAAATGCGTCCTTGAGCACTCAGTGATATATGGGGATTGGAACCCCTGTAAATGGGTATGGTAACCCGTAACTTACAAAATATATTTGGGAATAGAACCCCTGTACAATTGTCTTTCCATAAAAGGCCGAAGGCATTGGGACTTAGCCCTGCACAATCAGGCCATGGAGAAGACGGTCAAATTTGCTGCTTCCCCGAAGGTAAAACAGATCCTCAGTCCCAGAGTGACACAGGGCCTAAGGGTAAGATTCCCTTGGCGGGTTTTTAAATTATTGGGGTTGGAACCCTAAAAGATCAACAATCCGTATGAATGAATGAATTTAAAAAAAATTAAATATTCGACAAATTTAGAAATTTTAGCGCATACAACTCTGATGTTCAATATAACTAACTAATATTTATTATTTAAAAGTTTTCTGCAAACAATACAATAAATTAACGACTCTTCGCACTCAAATTTAAATTATTTAAAGAAAGGTAAAATGCAATAAACCAACAATTATAAATCAAAAAGGGATATAAATTATCATGGAGCGGTTAGATCTTCCATGACTGCTGATAGGTTTCACACTGCCTGAGAGGGGGTTTGAACATAGGCCGTCCAAAGGTGAGTGCTGGGGATCTAACCCAGTAACACTCTATGGTCATAGGATTTTTCTCCTAGAGGACCGAGTCTCGGCTCGTTGGCTCGTAGGACCCTTCTTTTGCGCTGCTCGTTGGCTAGCTTGACCTAGCTCCTATTTTAGAAAAACACATAAAAGAAACCAGTTTGCCGTCTGGAAGTCACGTAGCTCTTACTTAAATAAACCATATCATCAATAACGATGTAAAATAAATACAGCTTTGGGGTAGAATGCAAAGGAAACAAAAAAAAAATGGCTAGATGTGACAGCTTCTGTGCTCAGAATCTATGTACGTCGCTGTACATCACATGTACGTACAAGGAAAATAAAGAAATAATCACATAAAAGTTTTAACGCTAAATCAATTTAAAACAAACTACAAACATTATGCTTGCTTAATTTACGAATTATGATTATTAAAAAAAAATTGAACTTAATCAAAAATTAAATAGATAAAATCGTCGAACAAAATTCATGAAGATTAAAAAAGAACTGTCAGAGAAGTATTACTAAGTTAAAAAAAATAAAACAATTTACGGCAAGCAGCTTGTTCAAGACTGAACTTACGTATGGAAAAATTAAAAATTAAAGTATCTTAAATTACATAGAGTGGGCTAGCCTCGAGACAGGATGCTTAAACGTACCCAAATTAATTTAGTGGACCTCTCGTTGGAGGTTGAAAGGATTTCACCACTCTCGGTGATTACTATAAACATTACAATGAGGCTAGTCACTTCGTAGGTACTTAATTTCGGGAAATACGTATTTTAATATGCTTGATTATATTATTATTATTTTATCACTATATTATGTTTTCAAGTATTATTACTTTAATAATGTAAGACGTGAAATTCTTATAAGGCAAATGTCTTTCAGTATAGTTTGAAATCATTATTATGATGGGGGGGAGCCCTTGATATGTAAATTAAAATCTATATTTAAATATTATGTGCGTGTTTATTAGTAATGGCGTTAGTAGCCTAAAAAAGTACTCTTAACTTATAGTTATTTGTTCATATGTAAACTTAATAATTAAATTTAAACACATTTAGCTGACTACTGCGGGACAACAGTGGAAAACTATAAACTTATTTGACTCTCAGTCATAAAGTAACTACGGCGGGCGGAGATAAACAGAGCCCGGCGTCACGACAAAGACGTCAGCTGTGGTCACCCCTCGAAGATAAGCGGGCGGGTGAGCCCGCTCGAAGAAGGAGGGGGGGGGGGGTGGGGAGGAAAACAAACATGACAGCTCCCATGTCGCTGTCGGGAAAAGGATGTGAGCGGAACAGTTGCTCACGTAAAAATTTGCTATGGTCCAGGATTAATTGGACAAAAACAAAAAAAATATACGTCGCGGACATTCGTCTCGCGCTACTGGGACAGTAAGGTTCCAGGTGAGATTACAGTTGGACACCCCTACGAAGGTCGTACAGGGCGGTGAACTGAACTCGACGCCACGGACGTGCGCCGTGAGAGATAAGCAGCCTGTAGGGACGGGGGAGGGGTGTCTGTGTCTGCGCCGCGGCAGGGACAACAGCTGTGGCCTGCTGTAAGACGTCTCGCGCGCTACGCGCTAGCCTAAGTCCACACGGGAATTTAAAACTCAATATAAATTTTAAAAATTTAACTCATTATAACTAGGGGGTGTACCAGCGATCAGTTTACAATATTATTACAAAATTATTATTATCAAAAATTAATTAAAAAAAAAATTTTGTACTTTTAATTTTAGTTTAGGTATGCTTATATTTTTCAGGTATGCCTATAGACCAAGGTAACCATGCTCTGCTACCAAGTTGTAACACCCCTCGTGCCTCAAAATAGAATTATTTGGAATTAATTAAAAGAGCCTTGGAAACAAGCTGAAAAAAAAATACGTTAAAGGAAATGATTTACCAGAGGCGACACGAGGTGGGAACAAACACAATTTAGGAACTTCCTGTAACAAGCAAAGGGGAAGTTGGAGGATCGTTATAATCAATAAAATAAAAACTACACGATTAACTTGATCTATAGTTTCCCTGTTTTATTTGCCCTGATGAATATCATGTTTCAATTATTTTAACATACATACAAAAGATTTAACAATTTTCCAAGATTAACAAAAGGAACACGAAATTGGGGCTGGCCAGCGCTTACTTAAACTAATTTACATTCTTAGTTAGAAATATAAACATTTGCATTATGAGTGGATGGATCCGATGATTACATTGATAATTAGTTCTATTCGTTTTACATTTTCTTGAGAAAAACACTGGTCGCTGGTGGGTTGGTCATCCGGTTGAGATAGTTCGTTGCTAGGTAAAGGGGAAATGTTGAAATTACATTACCACCCGGGGTCTTCAAACAATCACGTCGGGTAGTAGAAGCGTTTCTTCGAATGTGACCCACGGAACAGAAAAGGGGGGGGGGGGGGGGGGGGGGGGTCACGAGATGAGACCAATCAATCTCTCCCCGTCATCGAACCCTGTCTGCAACAGTCCAAATCAAAACTGATTAGAACTGGTATACAGGCAGTCTATGGGGCAGAAAATGCCCGGAAAAAAAATTTAAAGGGAAAAAGGAGGGTTCGCGAATTATCACTCACCAAAACAGGGGAGTTGCCCAGCACGCTGCAGTCGTGGAGTCAGCCAGGCTTGGGAGCTCGCGAATTGCGCGACAGGACGCGGATGATTTCTTCATAATAATAAATTTCAAAGAGAAAAATTTCTAAGGCAAATAACTAAACTATGCAGACAGACTAATCTACTAAAATGGACTTGAGGGATAGCATCCCTTATACAAGGCGACTACATATTCGTTAACGGTCGGATGAAATCTAGCCGATTCGCGATGGAGGTCTGTCTGCAGCCGCGACGCGAGTTGATCTGTCGCGCGGTAAACGGCGTCTCGTAATTAAAAAGTGCCCACCTGCTCTAACAGGTGGAAGGGGGGGGGGGGGTGTCTGGCCCGCCAAAAAATACCGAACTTGCCCGAACGCGGGCGGAGAAAAAACTCTAGCAGGAGTCTTGAAGTTGGCCACACTGGGCGACCGTAGAGAACTCTGTCGGAGGCGGCTGAGTTGAAAGGAATCGACTCGCGCCGGGCGTCCATATAACTCAAGGGAGAGCGGTGCTGCTCTCTGGTGCCCTAGAGGGTAGGCAAGCGGAGAAGTTCGCGACTTGACTGCTAGGAATCGCTTGTGATCAGTTTTGGCGCACTCGCTTTGCGAAGAGACCTTGGAAACGGTCACCGGTGTCCAGGGGGTTACGACCGGTCATTGGTCTTACTTGGAACTGCGAAGAGGGGGAGGTGGGGTAAAATGCAACGCTGATGGGAAACTACGCCCCGTCGTGGCTACAGAGGGGCGAATATAACACTACGACGTGATGAAAAAGGCGAATCTCAGCTCGTCTCTGCGAACTGGTCGCCTGCAAGCTACAGCCTTGCCATGCAGTTAGGGTCACGAAGGGAAATAATATTACAGGCTTGAGGCGTGACTGAAGGCGGGGGAAATATTAGCCAGAATGCTAGCCTAGCATGAGGCTGGGAAAGAAAATCAGCTCGCCTCTGAGAACAGAGGCTGAGGGCCTGGCCGTAAAGAAAATAAGATGAGAGAAAAAAAAATAATAATATTTCCAAAATATTTCAGATTACAAAATTTTTAAATAAAACGTGCCTAAATACTTAATACACGGCACAACACACATTAATTAGCTAAGCAAAACAATAAAACGAATATCTCACTCTTTAGGTAAAATATAATCAAAATGACTAATTATTACTTACAAGTTTTTTAGCATAACCAAAATACCTTAAATGCCTTAGCATAATATAAGAAATGTGAGTATAAATTAATTATGAAACCATATGAAAACATCAGCAATATAACACATTCTTAATTAAAGTGTAAATTACTAGCAGAGACAGACTACAATGAGTAAAAAATTTTATATAAAAATAACCTGGTTTGCTCTGGTAGGTTTACTAGTAACAGCCTATTCTTTCATGCTAGAAAAGCACCTATATATTACAACAAAAATCTATTAAACCTTACAAAAACATTTCAAAATTGATAGTTCTAGATTTTATAAGTTTTTGTGTTATGGGTCCCTAATTTAGAAAAATGTAATGAATAATAAAAAAAAATAATGACTTTTAAGTATGCTACCGCAATGCTATGCATTTTTAAAGTGAAACTTCTTTATGGCTAGTAGGGTAAGTAAAGATAAGAGTAATGAAAAATGAAAAGTGCAATGTTCAGGAGTTTGGTGGATTGTTTGCTACAATGTGAGCTGTGGGCTTCCAATGCGAACTTCTGTTATGCTCTTTATTGAAGGCATATTTATTTACCACGTTTTAGCTATCAATTTAATTGCTGAAAACACATGGTAGCAGCAGACCTCGATGGCATTTTTACAATATAGTACATTTGTGCACTTGCATCCTTGCATATTTGCACCCTTGCATATTTGCACACTTAGATATTTGTGCATTTGCATACTTCCTCACTCGCATACTATTTCACTGGCATACTTCTGCACCCTGATACTTTTATAAATTCTTATTTGCTTACATACCTGTACACTCACCTGTATGCTCGTATACTTGCATACTTGTGCACGTGTTTCAAATATTTGTGTATGTACTCTACAAATGTCCTAATCCTTTATCTGTTAATTACAGTTCAAGCTTGGCCTGCTAGACAACCTGACAGTAACTTTCATTAAACACTTGATGCACAAGTAAATACAGCAATTAAAGATTTTTTTTTATTTTTTTTCAAAGTCAGAGGTTTTGCCATCAAAAGTTAGGATGAGCTATTAGTTAAAATATACAACTTTTGTAAGTCTAGTTAATAAGAGCTTTTCTACTATTTTCTGGTTTTATTCTTCACCAAAAGATGACTGCCAACTTACATACCAAGTACAGATAAATTTTTATTACGTACCAACTTTGCCGCTCGATAAAAAAAATAGCAAACGTCTGTTTAGTTCCTCGGCTAATCTTTTAGCTGGGTACGAAAATTGCAAGACATTCTCATCTCATGGACAATCACCGTTGCTCCTGGCCTATGCTGATACCTTTGGTCAAACTTCCTAGTTACCAGACCAAAAACAAAAGCATTAGGTCAAAACAATTACGTCTCGGCCCTTACACACACACGTAATATTGTCCGCCTCATAATTCACTTCAGTTTTTGTTGGTGAGCTGCCGACAACGCAATCTGCTGGTACTAAGATCGAGCGACACTGCCTGGTCAACACCTTTCATTACAAAAGTGAAGAAAGAGTGAAGCAGCCCTGGGGGCCAACTGACCAATCACAACAAACATAACCTTATTTGGTAAGGAACCATACCCTTTAGTTTCAAGGTCAGCTTCACAAGGCTTGATATTCAATAGAGAAATTAAAAAAAAAAATGCATAGCTCATCCTGATTGGTTATATAAATATTTTATTGTGAATGTTCGTCCACACTGCTGCGTAGTCATGCACAAACGTGCAAGGTTTTCCCTATTACAAACGCTCCAAACTGCGAGCCACTTACAAATACAAACTTGCTAAAAGACAAACAATGATTAATGTCGCAACTGTGCCACTGCCAGCACATCTGCGGAATTTCATAATATCACAGTGGCACCAGTGAAATAGTCTTGGTTTCCATACAAATTTTTAAGTCTAATACTTGTGCTGAAAATAAGTGAAATACAGTGGATTATAATTTAAAAAATCATACAAAATTTATACTACAAAATTTATACTACCCTATCCAAAAAAATTTGAAATAATAGTTTGAGGTTTTTTTTTTTTTTTTTTTAAAGAAAACAAAATAACATATAACCTTCAAAAGAATATTTGCAGTAGTAGCCTAGCCTGCTATTCCATTTACAGTATGGTCAATTTTCTGGAGTTAGTGGTTATGCAATGTTACACTGTGACGTTTAACTTCTAAAATGCATGTTCACCATCAACCAATTTTTAAATATTTTATTTGCCTTTTGTGAATTATATATATATTTATTTTTTCAGGGGTTCACAACTTTTATATATATATATATATATATATATATATATATATATATATATATATATATATATATATATATATATATATAGAGAGAGAGAGAGAGAGAGAGAGAGAGAGAGAGAGAGAGAGAGAGAGAGAGAGACACCAAATTATTTTTTGATTTAAATAAATATCCCTGGATGATGACATATTGTGATTCAAACACATATTAACAAGGAAGTGTATCCATTACAACTAAAATAAGTTAGAAACTACTAAAATAATTTATCTTATCATAAAACTGTTTCATGCTGTGCTGTAGACTAGAATTAAATACTAGAATAATATGATAAATGGCTAGTTTATGAAATACTTAAATCAGGGAATGGTATTCAATTTTTAAAAATAACAAAAATCTTTAAACTTGGCAAATATGTATAAAGGATGCAGCCAACCATGAAGTTTTGTCATTTAAATCACTTTGGTACATGTAAATAATGTGTCATTACTTTAAACCAAATGAACTTTAGTTGAATGGAAACTGGTTGTAAAATGAAATAAAAAATGCCTTTGTTTAGCATTATTTTTATTTTGGTTTCCCATTTGATAAATGTAATGAATTCAATGTGGGGAAAAATATTAAATTTTTTTTTTCATTGAGCCAGTATTCTCAACTTACGAACAAATTTACCTGTTTATTGAAGCAAAATGTATGTATGTATGTAACTACATCAAGTTTTTATGCAATAATGAGGGGTATTCACAAATCTCTGATTGTAATATTGAAAGGTTTTTGTTTTGTTGCATCTCTTGCTTGCAAATCAAAGTACAACCAACTCATAACCTAAATCTAACATTATCAATTAATTTTAAAGGAACATGGAGTGGTGGCACAGGTGGCACAGTGGGTAGGCACTGAATTCACACATCAGAGGACCCAGGTTCGAAACCCGGACTGGCCATCCTGATTTCAGTTTTCCATGGTTTTCCTGAATCACTCCAGGAAAATGGTGAAATGTTTCCTTAAAATAGGTGATGACCGATTCCTTTCCCAATATCCCTTGTCTTTTGCCTTGGCCAGACTGGTAAGCGAGCCATATGTGAGCACAAATCACTTAGCATATCGCAGGCGACAGTGTAGCCACGCTGCAAGCGACAATAGTACACAACTACAGCGTTTATTCTTGTAAGTCTGCATTATGGTGTCAAGGAGATGTCTTTTTTTTTGTGAGGATTATGAGTACATATTGTTTAGAAGGAAGCAACATTGTGTTCATCCTACCAACAGTGCGAGACAAACTTATGGATGATTTCACCAACAGTATCCTCATTTGAGAAGATATCCTGACACATTTTATGAATACGTGAGAATGTCAGTAAGGACACTCATTAAATTTTTCAAAGTATTTTAGATCCGATCACAAGATTTAAAAAAAAAAGTTTGATGAAGATTATACGAGATCCAATATGGCGGCTGACTCTTCAACCCTCAGCCCCTTCGGAACGGAGCCTCATTTTTTTTCTGTCATGTAAAGTGTAAACCTTGGATGCATCCCGGGGGGCAAGAGGGGCTTATTATGAACCGTTATCTAGTTCAATTGTTAATTATGTGTTGGCTATGCCATCTTTGCAAGGTGCTTCAACAGGCAAAAATATTAGATAGCTTTTATTGACAGAACTTTATTTACATGTGCCTTTACAAAATTGTGTAGCCTTTTGTTCTGACAATGCAGCAGATATGGTTGAACTTAAGAAAGGCGTGGTTCCTATCTTAAAAGAAAAACAGATAAATTTAGGGTTTTAATTTTTTTAATGTGTACTTTAAATAGCTCTTTAGGTACTTAGTAGTTTTTATACTGATTGAATGCATTAAACTATTGATGTGTTTAGAATAATGCTGGACTTATGGTGCATGTTTCAGTAACACTGATTGAATCATCGTGTGCTTTCATGTATTTTTTAAGTGATGCTCATTTTTCTTTATTCATAAATGAGCGTGTTAATGTAATTTTCTTTGGTACTTTTTTTTTCCTTAGCCCTTTGATTGAACAAGTATGTGTGGTGGTTTGCCAGTTGTGTTATTGTTTGCCAGTTGTGTTATAGTTAGAGAGAGACAGGGAGTTTGGGTAGCTGTGAGAAAGAACTCTGTGCTGTTTATCATGCGCCAGTATTGACTGCTATTTTTTCTGGTTAAAAATGATGTCACCAGACTTTGTTATGTTTTATTGTGATTTTTGCCAGAAAAACCTTGTTGCGAGGGGAATTGTCATACCCCCAGACCAACTCAGCTAGCTCAAATATTCAGCCTGGAGTGTACGTTCATAAATACTTGCATAAACCATTTGAACCCCGAAAAATCATGTTAGTTCCAAAGAAATGTTACCTCTTCACAGATTCCAAACAAACACGTTGACTGTTGGCATGTATTGAAGGATGAATGTTGAAATACCATTTGTAATTATGACCCATGGTTGCACACAAACTCACGGTACAGGCTAAAGGACTCGGTCCTTGGAACAAAGACGAAGTTCACTCAGTCCTTGTAGTGGGCTTAATATCTGCAATTGTGGTCAAAAAATTCTAGTTACAATTTGAAACAATGAAAAAGAAGGTTGATTATAAAAGGTAACGCCCGGATTACAGCTGCTAAATTCTCTCTTAATACACATTAATATATTATTTGCGAGCCACCGCCCTACACACAACCTATCGGTAACTCGTTCAGACGCTGACGAGGCTACGTGCAAATGCATTCCACCCGAAGGAAGTGCCAATCACAGCACATCCCTCACAAATACTTATTAGTATACAAATTTCTGAACCCTTGCAACGAGGCTTTCTGGCATAAATCACAACAAGAAAAAATCACAAATTCTAGTGACACACATTTTTAACCAATAAAAAAAATACCCGGAAAAAATAGCAGCCAGAGTACCAAGTAAACTTACTTTAACACGCACATTTACAAACAAAGAAAAAACAAGCAACACTTAAAAAATACATGATAGCTCATGCAAATTTAAATACACAAAAAAACTCGTAAAAATAATGCCTAGGGGCTTATTCATCATAAAGCAAGCAAATTGTCAGAAAAACTTAAAAAGCATAAAAAAATGTAAGTAATGATCATAAAACATATGGCCATCTCACAGATACGTCTTAAAATTGATAAAAAGCTGTTATTTAAACAATATTGGAAAACCTAACCAGTGTACTGAACGTGATGAGACTCCATAATAAATTGTTAATTTACCAGTGGGGAGGGCAGTAACTTGAGCTATTACAAGCTGCAAGCTCTTATTGATAAATAAGATCTCTAATCTGTAGGTTCAGAAAAATGTAGAAACAAAAATATATACTTTATGGATTTCTTAAATGTTACTGTAAATTGCATGTAAAGTGTGTTTTTCTCTCTTTCAGGAGACAATTTAGGCTGTTTTGGGGCCAGTAAGAAGAAGAAAGAGTGTCAACATCCTGTTCAGCCTAAAGAAGTTTCAAATACTTCCCGAAGTATAAGTAACAGAACAGAACCCATCAAGGGCATGGAATTGCTGTGGCAACCTGAGGTGACATAAAAATTTTTTTGGTTACGATTTTAAATTTTGGTTTTTATCACTATTTACATTTCTTTACCAATAAATGAGAAAAATTAATAATAATATATTCCTTAAACCATTGGCAAACATATAGCACAGGAAAGCTAATCATGTTCATAAAATATATTTTTTTATCATAAAATAAGGTTTACTTTGTATAGATTTATTTAGTTGCATCTTCTACCCTGTGATTTAAGATGGTATATTAAAATAACTGTAAATAGGTTATTAGTGGCTGCTATTGCAAAAGTGACATGCTCATGTGATAATGCAAGAGACAAATTTTCATGCCCAAAACACATAAACTCATATTAATTTATGAGAAATATTTTGATTTTAAGTGGTACAGAACTCCAACTCTGAAGGTTCCTTAGAATTTCTATTCATACTGAGTAATATTAAAATTAAAATAAGGTTACTTTAAAAATTATTTGAATTATTTTATTATTTTATAAAGTTAGGGAAATAAAACTGTGAAATTTTATCTAAGTAAACAACAATTAACCTAAGGGTTTTTTTCCCCTCATTATTTTAATGGACAAAATTGTTTCATTTTGTGAAAACATAAGAAATAATTAAATTTGATGTATATATGAAAATTCATTTTCTGCAAGTTGAAACTAATCTAGAGTTAGAAGAATTATTGGAGACTGATTCATCATAAAGTTAAATTTACTTTTAATTATTCAAGTGATAATTATTTTACATATTTATAAAATTATGATTAAATTTGGCATCTGAATACATTTTGGACTAATACTATGTTCAAGCTTCTTTTATGGTGAATTACATTCTTCCAAACTCAGTTTCTTTTTTCTTTTTGTATTATTTATCCTTTACACCTGACAATATATTTAAAAAAAAACGTTTTCTAGTTGTGGGTTATAAAAGAGAGTATGCCAATAAATATTTTTTTGACATTTAGTATTTATGACAAACTTAATGTTTGTCATTATTGGTAGTTAATAAAAAAAATTGCCTGCCAAGGATAATTTCACCATAAATTAATCTCTGTAGGTATTAATCTCTTAGATTTTAAACAGAGCTTAACAACTCTTAAGCATCATTTAATAACAGATTACATTTCACCAAATATTTACTCACATTTAAGATAGACTTTAAACAAACAATTTCGGTCGTTTCACTTCTTAACTGTTGTTTAGCACACACCAAAATGGCCACACAATAATGTCAGCTGATACTTGAAGAGAAAAACAAGACACATAAATAACCTCACATTTTTAAGGAAGAAAAATTAGTTTAATATGATGGTGATGAGAATGATTTAAATGCTTGTTTTTAACTAATTAAAGAATGTCTTAAAGGAAAATGAACTTCTGCTTGTGTTTCCATCAAACAAATGTCGCAAATATATATAAATATTATTTTATGTGGTAGTTTTAAAATAAATAAGTTAATATTCTAATTTTTAATAAAAAACTTCAGTTTTTGGATATGATAAAATAGTTACATATTACCATGAACACTTTTTAACGTTGCTATCTCTATTTCCATTTGATTGGTTAGTCAATTATTAATCAGTATTACAAGGACCGTTTCTATTTCACAAAGATTAATACAAAATGCTTGAACAATTTTATGAGTTAAATATTTTTTGAAAACAGATTTTACAATTTAACCTAAACAAGAAAGTTGGAAGTAGTTCTAAAGAATTTGAATGAAGTTAATCTTTGTTTAACTGCTCGAAGTTAGTGAAACACAATAATTGTGTGGTGAAGTGAAAAAGCTTAACAGTAGTTTAAAAATATTAGCTAACTTTAAACTACTCTTAGTAGAACATTTAATGACAGAGTGGTGAAATTGGACCCTAGTGAACTAATTATGTGTCATGAAGTAGGTTCTGGCTATCTGTTCAGAATACACATTTTCTAGCTTTTATTGTCATGAGGGAATTTTATCCACAATGTGTTATTTAGTTATATTTTCTCTTTTACAGGTGGTTCAGTCTTACTTACAGTTGTTGCAAAGCTGTTCAAACCCAGAAACGCTAGAAGCTGCGGCAGGAGCTCTGCAGAATCTGGCAGCTTGTTATTGGCAGCCGAGTATAGAAATCCGCGCAGCTGTTCGAAAGGAAAAGGGCCTTCCAATTTTGGTGGAATTATTGAGGATGGAAGTGGATCGTGTAGTATGTGCTGTTGCAACTGCATTGAGGAACTTGGCTATTGATCAACGCAACAAAGAGTTGATTGGTAAGTCAGTTGATAACTATGTAACACAGATTTAGTGCATTGCTTCACAAAGTAGCAATGTAAGGCTTAAACGGAAGCAAATAACTCATTAAAAATGTTCAAATTCTGGGTTAAGGGATGAGGGAAATATGGGTTGGGTGGGGTTTGTGTGTGTGTGTGTGTGTGCACACATGTGCATGCGTGTGAGTGTGAATGTGTGTGTGTGATGTTGGGGTGTAAAGTGACAGGGGATAGACAGCAGAAGGTTAAAATAGATTGGTGGTAGAGGTATGGATGGAAAGGGTGCTAGGAACAAATAATATGTAGGTGATGGTTATTGTAGGTAGGTGAAGAATAACTGCCTGAAGATTGTACATATCTTTCTTAATCATGTTGTATAGTTGTGCGTAATAATGTCACACAATTTTCCTGGATTTGTAAACATAATGAATCAAATACAAGTACAATTTTTTTATATTAACACTGTTGGTTAGGAAGCAAGATGGTACATTGATACGATACTTAACTTATGTTCTAGAGGATACATGCTCAAATCCCTGGTCCAGTCATTCTGAATTTGGTTGGCAATGGTTTTTCCAAACCATCCAGGGAAATGCTGGGATGGTTCATACCCATAGTCCTCGGCCGATTCCTACCCAGATTTCCGTGATTTGTGTACTTACGTGTCTCCATCACAAATGACCTTACTGCCTGCAAAAATTAAAACAATATAAGTGAAAAAATAATGATGTGTTCAACTACAGTAGTTCATTATTATTTTATCTTGTCCTGTGTATTTTATTTCCAGGTAAATATGCTATGAGAGATTTGGTACAGAAATTACCATCTGGTAATCCCCAGCATGACCAAGGAACATCTGATGACACTATTGCTGCTGTGTTAGCAACATTAAATGAAGTTATTAAAAAGAATGCAGAATTTTCAAGGTTGGTGTCATTTTTATTTCAACTTTTAAGTGGTTTCATATAAGGTTTATATTAACACTCTCATTACTTAGTTTCAGCAGCTTTATCATATATGTCATTTTAAATTTCAATGAAAAACTCATTGATCACAGTTCTTTGTGAATTTTTTAAAATGTTTTGGTAGTTTTTTATTACAGTCAGTATATCTGAAGTGTTATTGTGTGCATTAATGATTTATAGTACACCCGCCCCTCGAAGTAACAGTGTTCAGTTTTCACAAACTCTAACACCAATAAATTATGACATGATTTGAAGTAGTGAGGTCATAGATTGGGTAGTGCTTTTATCATTTACATGAATTTTTCTTACCGCAATGGAAATGGTAGTTGTGTTGCATTAAATACAATGCAAAGAATTATAATATGATTAATCAACAAACTATATTTTCCTCTTTCCTTAAGAGCTTCTCACTTTCCTCATTGCTTATTTACTAGCCCATTTAATAAAGTTCCGTGGTTTATATTTCGCAGAAATATGTTGTACGCACTAGTGTTCTGTCAGTGTTTATATTACACCAACTTGCTTGTCAACAGAAGCTGTGGTAGAAAAAGCCAGAAGCTTTCAGGGCTAGTTTACTTCCCACATAGCAGGATGCGCTAGTTGTCAAATCATGGCAGACACAAATTAAGTAAACAACAGAGTCTGGAGTTATGTTAACAGGTTAAATAGTCTTTCTAATAATAGAAAACATTAAGTTTTATGCCTTTTAAAATCTCATTAGTATAACTGAGATATATCTCCTATATTAATAATATTATTATTTTGTTACTTATAAATGTTAGCACCTACTTAATGTTATGCCCAAGCCCTGTTATGTAAAAAATGATGTCCATGAATTTGTTTATACAATAATTTAATTTTAGGTGGTTTAATATCTATATGTTATTCAAATGTTTATTTAAATGTACTCCAAATGCATGAAGACACATATTTGTACTGTAAACTGATTTTAATGGGAGTAGTGTCTTGATTAAAGTGGTAGTCAGCAAGCACACTTACCTGATTAGAAAAAAAATATTATTTTGATTAACATAAACTTCAAAGAAAAAAACATATTATATTGGCACACTTTTGATTAGTGCTCTGTTTTCCTCGAACAAATTTTGGTGATACTTCAAGGAGCATGTGTATATAATTTTGTTAGTTTCATGTTCCCTTTATGTATACTCAAACTTTTTGATGTAATTTAAGTAACAATGGCATTTTTATGACTTACATAGTTTTTGTATGATGTGAAAGTACCCTAAAAAAAAATCTAAAAATTTCAAGTAATTTCTTTAGTACCATTTTGATAAAAAAATCAGTTTAATGACCTGGAAAAATCGTAAGACCTTTACACTAATGATGTCTATTACTCTACAAATATCTATTAATATTACTCAATGAGCAAATTTTTGGTAAAGGAATATAATTTGTTTTATTTTATTTTATTTATGTGTGTGTACAAAGTACAAATATAACAAGCAATATAATTTAATGTTTTTTTAGGACTATTTGTTTCAAATTGCTTGCATTGATGGTTATTATATTTTATATCATTGTTTATGTGAAGTGGCTGCCATCTGGTGGAAACATTTTCTACTAGTGAGAGCAGTATAAACAATGGTTTTGTCTTAAGCTATTAGACCTAACATAAGGGATTGTGTTAGAGACTTGAATGCAGTCAGGTGCCACAATATGATGAGGTACATGGACCTGGTCAGACCTTACCTTGGTTGTGATGCCCACGTCGCTGTGTGGTATGTTCCAATGTCAAAATATCATCTGCATGTAAAAAGTATAATAAATTTACACACACTTAGTACAACCTCTTGTAATAAAACTGTCTTCTAATAATTGTTGTGTCCTGCTCTCACCCTCCATTTTGTGGCACTCTGGAGGAGCTAAAACTGCAAGTAATAAAATTTAATTTTATCATGTGGGCATCATCATTTCAGTGTTAGAAGTGCATTAACAGAAATAAAATGTATGTGGTGTATACATGAGCATTTTTTTTTACGAACATTAAATTTATGTAATTAATATTACGAACTTTGTATAATTTTCATTCTAATTTAAATACTGTGTGATTTTTTTATATATACACACACACACACACACACACACACATATATATATAAACATGATCTTTACCGGCCAAGAAAGTCATGTAAGTCATGAAAAAGTAAGAAAATTAGAGGACTGGTGAGGAAAAACATGGAAAAATCCCAAAATAAAGAATGCTAGAAGTCACGAAACTTTGATTTCCAGCAACCTTTTGCTAGTTTGCAGTTTTTTTATTTAATACCTCACTTCAGTTTATAGTCGTACATAATATACGAATAGTTGGTAGATGTCCACCTTAAATCGTGTTGAAATCATCTCTGCAAATCGTGTATCTATTTCAAATTGGGTTTAATTTTGCTATTGTTCATAATAAATCATATTTGATATAAAAAGTTGTAAGAAAATTTTGTTGAAAGGTCCTGTAAAAGTCCTCAAATTGATTTGCCATGTATTTGTTGAGACCCTGTATTAATGCTTACTATAAATTTATTTTTACAAATATTTGACATTTTTCAAACTATACTAACATATATGATTTTCTTGTAGTCATTGAAAACCATTTTGTCATAAAATCATTATATTGTTTTAGGTCTTTACTTGAAGCTGGCGGTGTTGAACGGTTAATGAACATAACGAGACAGCGGCAAAGGTACACACCTAGAGTGCTCAAGTTTGCCGGTCAAGTGCTGTATACAATGTGGCAACACCAAGAACTGAGAGAAGTTTATAAGAAACATGGTTGGAAAGAACAAGATTTTGTTACAAAAACCGTAGCAGCACGGAATGCTGGCCTTAACTCTCCCAACAATGTCAATAACACATTGAATCGTCCAATGGCTAGTCAAGGAGGCACTCGATATGAAGACAGGACAATGCAGCGCCCTGCAAATGCAAACAGTGCGTCAAGGACCCCTGGCCAACCAGTCTTTCAGCATGTAAGTAGAATAATGCTTTAATTTTTAATTATTATAGCCTTGAGATACTTGATGACTCTTGCTCATAAGCTTCATCTGTAATGATCAGAATAAACACGAATGCTAACACTAAATGTTTGTTGTAGGTAAAGAAAAGGGTCATACATATTTCATATATCATTTTCAAATTTTATTTATGTACAGTCAAACCTCTATCTATCAAACTCGCATGTATCAATTGTCCGTGTTATTGTATACTTTCTACGGTCCCGGCAAAATTGCCATACAACCAAGGTTAAAAAAGTCCACTTGTACCGATGTTCGAATTATCGTTTTGTCCGCATTGATCGTACAAAATATGTGGTCCCGTCACTATAAATTATAATAGATGATTGTTTAACCATAAAGATTTTGCAGAAATAACCATTTCTTAGACAGAAACGGTCATAAAAACAGTAACGATTGTACGTATACAGAAGTAAGTAAAAATCACCTTATATCTGCAGCCAAGTAATGGCGCACGTAAACATGAAGAAAAGACAAATGAACAACAACTTACGAAGAAATATGGATGTTGTACCATAAGTACAGTACAAACCCAATTGTTATCTTACGATAATTACCATAAAAAGAACTAAAGATTCTTTGTAGATACCATAATACTACAGAAGCACGATAGCTACCACATTTGCACTATAGTTACCGTAACAACCGAGATGTATATTTACCGTGATGGTAATGTATTTATTTATGACATATTAAAATTAAAGAACATTATTGAAAAAAAAAAAAAGTATGTTAAATTTTTATATGTACGGTTGGCACATGCTGCGAAGAAATAATGCGATCTGAAAGAATGCAGTACTACTACGAAAAGTGAAAAGGGTACTCGTGGATTTTTAGGTTATGGCAGTCTCTCTGGTTTTTTCAGTAATATCGGCAGAAAATTAACAAGTGTATTGGAAGTCGGCAGAAATGCTGATTCGACTAAATATTAGCAAAATCGGCTTCTTCAGTACAGCTCTACATTTGATGACATGAGTAAACATATTTCATACTTCAGGATATTGAAAAAGACTTTAATTTCCATGTAGGTTTATTGTGCGTATGTTTTTTTGCAAGTGTAAATTGAATTAAGTAAAATGCTTCCATTTTTATTTTTTTTCAACTGATTAAACTTTAATGACAAGTAACTGATATATTTCTGACACTAATTTTGAGGTTCAAATATTTTTTTCAAAATCTAAGAGTGAAGTTCACATCTATTGAATGTCCGCATTGAATTTTTTTGTTGGTCCCCTGAAAAAGATAGATAGAGGTTTGACTGTATTAGAGACTAGTAGTTAAGATGTGGAGGACAGGTGTCTAGCTAATGTTTTTGGTGCTGCCCGATTTTGAACTTTGTCATAGACCAGTCTTCGGCTAATTTATCACAACTTTGATTTGATATACTTAATTCTGTTTTATTTAAAAATCAACATTTTGTTTTTAACAAAACTAAAAAAAATTATTCAGAATTAACATTAGAAAAAAAATTTATCCACTTTTTTTAACCGAGGAAAATTCTCTATGGTCAGGTGTACAGTAGAACCCTGTTATAATGTTCCTGCATATAATGTTTTCCTGCTTATAATGTCATATTTTTAAAGTTCCAATATTTCCCCCATAAGGACAATGTATTTATTTCCTGCATATAACGTTCATAAATAGTGTAATTTCCTGCTTATAATGTTTGCTTTCTAACATTCAATAAATGGGGAAAAAATGTTTTAAAACCAAATTATTCCAACACTTACGATAAAAAGTTTCCTTTATGTATGTTTATGTTTACAATCACTGCCATACAATACATGAAGTTTGTTAAAATACAATTTTATGCAATATACAGAAGGTACACAATGTTCATAGTTACATGTCAGTTGGCACCCTTAGTCAACTCTTCTCTTCCTTGCCATTCCAGTGGATATTCAGATGCACGTACATAGTCCTACGATATTTAAGTTGCCAACCATTTAGCAAGGGCATAACTAAAAGTGTTTTCTATTGCTTACAAATAATTTTTTTTTTCATTCATACGTAGGAATCCCAAAATTATACATTTTCAGGTGGCGAAGGAGTAGACGTTCTCACTCTTAATGTTGTCATCATGAATCGTGAGACAATTTTACAAAAAATGTGGCAGTGTATCTTTAAAGACAAACAAAATTTAACCAGGGAACAAGACGAAGTTGAAAAATTGTTGGCTTGTTTCAGAAAATTCATGTATCAAGTATACTATCTTTGGTTTTAACATTAAAGTTGTTTACATAGCTTGGTGAGTCCATTGGTACAAAGCTCTAACATTGTTAAGTGCTAAATTGAGATTTCCTGCTTATAATGTTTTTTTCTTGTGCTCCCTTGAAAAACCTTATAACAGGGTTCTACTGTATTAAGATTTCACGCTCATTTGCTTAGGAGGTAATGTGATTTGAACGCCAGCACAAGTCTCTCTCACAGCCATAAGTCTTGGTGCAAGGAATATGGAGCTTAATGTAATTTTTCTTCCTATGAAAATCTGAATGTTGGCTCAAATTTCTGAACATAGAGGCCGTTGAACTCAAACCCTTCACACCTATGAGTATTTTACTATAAATAATTTTTTATTGCTTAATTTAGTTTAAATTTTGAATTATTTAACTATACATTGAAAAAGTATTTCAACTGGTTCAACATAGCATTTTCAAAGAAGGTAAGAAAAAAATTGTTTTATTTATTTGAAGAAATATTTATTTATTTAATTATTTGTCATTGTTTCATTGTATTTACGTATTTAGCATGCCTTGTCCAGAAAATTTTACTAAATTGTTTTTTAGCAATTAAGATGATGTTTTTTTATTTAATGTAAGTCAAATTTGCTATAGCATATTTTTTGTAACACTGGCCACATAGAAAGTGTACTTGCTACATGATTAATCTTCTTGCTCATCTAAATTAATGTAAGAGTAATGGTTGAGGCATTAAAATGTTTATAATGGGATGTGTTTTATAGGATATTTAGTTGTTTTCTTGATTCATGTTTCCATTTCAAACTAGTCTTCTACCAATAAATATTATATTTGATTAACAACACTGCTACTTTTTCACTAGAAAAATATCACCTTGCACATAATTTACTAGTCATGTTTCATATCATCAAAAATAATTTTTATTTAAAACTAGCTCATGTACCTGTGCGTTGCAACGGAAGGCTACAGGTAGAACACTCTCGCACTGCTCTTTATGCATGAATGGGCCAAAATATCCATAGTGCTTTTACAGTGATTATGTACATAGTTATCTTATTAAAACCTTTTATTTAGACTTTGTGATCAGTCAGTGAGTGACTACCACGCTACTCAAGTCCACCTCTGTCCCTTCTCATAGGTATGCACTTCACCTTCTCGTGAGCCCCCACTGCCTGTCCTTGTCGGTCCACCACTGCCCATCCTCTGTATACCACTGCCCATCCTGGTAGGTACACCACTGCCCGTTATCGTGTGTCTGTCACTGCCGCACTACATTATTTTGCCTCTGCCCTTTTCCATGGGTACGCCACTACTTGTCCTTGTGGGTCTGCTACTGTCCCTCCTCATGTGTAAGCCTTTGTTCTTCCTCGTGGGTACTCACTGCCATGCCTCTTATGTCCACCTCTGCCTCATTTCATGCCTATGCCACTGCTCTTCCTTGTGGGTCTGCCACTACACCTTCTCGTGTGTATACCACTGCCTGTCCTCGTGGGTATGCCACTGCCCTTCCTTGTGGGTATGCCACTGCCCCTCCTCGTAGGTCCACCATTGCCCATCCTTTTAGGTCCACCACTGCCCATCCTTTTAGGTCCACCACTGTCCTGTCCTCTTTGGTATGCCACTACCCGTCCTTGTTGGTACGCCATTGCCCGTCCTTAGTATGCCACTGCCTATCTTTGTTGGTATGCCACTGCCCATCCTCGTTGGTATGCCACTGCCCATCCTCATTTGTACGTCACTGCACGTCCGCGTAGGTCCATCACTACACCTCCTTGTGGGTCCGCCACTGCCTGTCCTTGAGGGTCTACCTTTACTCCTCCTCGTAGGTACGCCACTGCCCCACCTGATGGGTCTGCCCCTTCTGCACTCAGAATAAATAACATCCGTATTGAAGTGTTAATAACCATCTTATGAAACATAACATATATTTACTTTAAGAAAAACGGGAATAATTATAAATCAAAATATTTTATCTGGACTTTAACACTGTAAGGTTTTAAGAACATTATCTATTTGTAGTACACTTTTGTCTTTATAAAGGCAGAATGAACACATTGACAATATAACAAAAACCACAGAGAAAGTATTCAAATTTAGATGGTTTTATTCCCAACCTAAATCACAACTGCAATTTTAACAGCCACACGACTGCTGTAGAGAAAGTAATACACTGTTAAAAATTATGCATATTAAATTATACAATCGAAACAAAAATGGCAACGATGCAACAGCCAAGAATCTTACAATTGTTTCTCTACTTGAAGACTCGCACTGAGTATTGAGGGGCAATAATTGAATTTAAAAAAATACATTCTTTTTTAAAAAATCACTTTGAGTTGCAAACGGATGCCCTCCTAAAGAATCTGTGTACCAAATTTCACAGCTTTAGGCCTCTCCATCTTTGCGCTATGTGAAAGACAAACTGACTACCTCTCTCCTTTTTTATATAGGTTTAAATAGAGTAACTTATTTTGTTGTCACAAATCTGCACAACACTACTTCCTGGTGCTTATGGAGCGAGACTAGACACTGTGTCGTCATACCGGCTTGGTTTTCTCTCCCGTTGTGTACATTTTGGGTTGGTTAGTTTAGTATTAAATCACTGTTATTTGTCTATCCTAGATAAGGTTAGCTCTAATTAGGGACGAGATTTTAGTTGACTTTCAAGAAAACCAAAATAAACTGAAAAACATGTCAGTGCACCATATAAATTGAAATGCAAGGTAGTACTTCACATAGCTATGAAATGTGTACCAAAATTTTGCTTTGTTTGGTCTTGCATCTCTAATTCATTTTTACATTATTAATATTGGTTAAATTTTTTTTCAAATTCACAAATTCCTGCAGACTTTTGTTTTATTGTTGCGAAGAGTTCGGTCCTACATATACTTAATAAAAATTCATATACATCATTTAAAATTATACTATTATAATTACATAGCTACTAAGAAATATTTTAATGTTATGTTTAATGTTCTCTCTTATATGAATAAACAATTTTTAAAAAATAATGCCAAAAAATTTGTTTTAAAATTGAAATTGACTTTAAAATAAAACAATAATTTATTTTCTATAACTGTGATATGGTAAACAGGTACTGAATATGGGTGTGATCTCTATGCGAGCACTTTAAAATGCTTATTTGCACAGATTTTCAATAATATGTTGCAGGCTTCAACCTCAATCCACAAAGAAGATTGAAGTAAAATATTTAAAAAAATTTTCTATGCAGAAACTGTTGTACTCAAATTTATTTTTATGACCTAGTTTTTCAGAAGAAAGGTTAAAAAATAAGTGTAGTAAACAACAACAAAAATATTCATTGTTCCTATGAACATAATTACTTCAATTCATTTTCAAATCGTCAGTAACTATTCCAGTTTTGATGTGGCTATCTTTTGATAGCTGTGTATTTTTTTATTAGATAGGGCTGTTGTTTATATGTAAAGCACTCGTCTTTCCTTCGACATCTCGCCATAACACCAAAGAATTTTCAAGAAAATGTAATTTTCATAATTTTAAAATCAGTCACTTCTATTGCAATTTCTGTTGCAGGCTTTAAATTGATACAATATTTGTTATTGTTTATGCTCAAACCGACTTGAACAAACCAAACATGATATGTCAGACTCCATTACTTAATGTTACTTTTGATAATATTTAATCCCTCACAACTGCATTGATTCTCTGCCAACTATCACAATCAACCGCTCTATCTGAAGTCAGGTGTTATTTACTCCACAGGTATCAATATTCTCCATTTATGCCAAATATTAACAAACTAATTACCTAGTTATTTGGTGATTTTTAACATGTATAACAAATTTTACAACATTGTTTCTTTAAAAACAGATGTTTTACAGGATAAGCATTGATTTAATTACTTTGCAGTGCCAGCCAAACTGTTGTGGGACCTAGAGTGGCTTGCACTGTACATTAACTTCTACATAAAAACTTGACAATACTGGACACAGCAAAATAAAACATGATAATTTGACAACAGAAACAATAAAAGCAATAGGGGAACAAGGGACACTCTACCCCTAACACAGATTAAGTAACATAAAATAAACATAAAAGAGAACTTGCAGAGCTTAAAATCAGTTAATGAGTGATATTATCGATAAAACATATAATACAAGTTTTAAGTTAACTAATGTCTTTAATGGAAGGAAATTTTTTTTATTAAAATTAAAATATGTGAATTATTTATTGAAATGATTGGTTTCTCTGTATGCTATGTCATTTACTTAGCTTTTTGATGAAAGTACATACTGTTTCTTAAAAAAGCAAGTTTGGGGTTTTAATGCCATTTGACGTTGAGTTTAATTTTGCTTCATAACATTTATATATAAATAATGCATCTAATATTTCTCTTCTATGTTCTAGTCTAGGTAAATTAACTATATGTGTTAGCAAATTTATTTTTTATAATGTAATTTAATGATATTTAATTGTATCTTCTCTAATTTATATTGCCAGTGATCGATAATGAATTCCATGTAACGGATCTGTATCCCACTCTTGAGCAAAAGAGTGGGAAATAAAGGGTAAATATGGCATTGGCATTTGATGACATTGAAGTTATCAATTAAACTTAAGCAATCAATTTAGCTTTAATAATGTTTATGTTTATTTTGTAAATATGAACATTATTTTTAATTGTCCAGGTAAATAAAATGCAGAAAGTTTTATTTTAATTAGTTGCTATCAAGTTTAGTTTATATCACTTTGCATGAGTTTACAGTCTTTATTATCATCATCTCCATGGTAATTTTAAGATAATCTGTAAATAGAAAAATATCAGTGTTACTAATCTTAATATCATTATTATTAAAAAAAAGCCAATAATAAAGGTAATAGTATACCACCTTGTAGGACACGTCATGAAGCACTAAAGGCATTTGTGAAAGTTCCAATTATAAATACTTTGACATTTCTATTTGTTAAATAACTCTTGAACCATTTGTGTGTTGATAACCGAGTACAAGATAGTTTCAATAACAATGGTTGATAATTGACTATATCAAACGCTTTAGAAAGATTCGAATAGCAGGAGCCTACTTGACCTTTCGATAACGCCAGAGGCGGCTCCAGGGCTGGCAATCATCTGGGGCTCCACACTAGAACTTTCCATTTTTTTATTCCTTGTTTGTTCATTTTTATGTCGAGAATATGGATGCTAATGGGAAAAGGAAGAATCAAGTTGTTACTACTAGCATGTAATTTTGAGTGCTTTTCAGTACCTTTTAATTTCAACTGTGTTTTCATGATTTTTGTATTTGAAATCTTTAAAGATTTTACTGTGTCATATAATCACAAGATTTCATGAGAATTTTTTAACATCTTTTTTTTTTTTTTATTTGGGAAGAACATTGTTTACTAACCATCGTCAAAATTTAAGTTCCAAATAGACTTGAAAAAAAAAATGTATTTTTCAAATTTCCAGGGAAGGGCTATTCCACCTCACCACAAATTAGGTTTAAAAAATTAGTAAAATTAGTCACTGTTGTGCTTTCTTTTAAGAAATTATGTTGATTGTTCAAGCGTTAAAGTGAAAAATAAGTTGTTTGTGAATTATTCTCTCTCTTCAAAATTTAGAAAAACCACATAATAAGGTTATTGATTGCTAATTAGTAGTGTGCGGAGAAGATAATATAGTGAAATCTGATAACACCGAAATAACATCGAAAAGCATGCCGTTACACCATTAAACACTGAAATGCTAGTTAATACACCAAATAGACTGGGTCTTCAGGAAAGAGGGGGGGGGGGGGGGGGGGGAAATCCCCGGTTACATTTCAAGACTTTCTAATGTGTGGATTTACCCTGATAGCAGGGAAAAAATGACATGTCTGAAAACATTAAGTTACGTGATATGCTCATATCACATTTATATTCATGGTCACGGTAACTTTGTAGAAGCAAATCTGCATGGAAGAAAGTTATAACAGACTGCAAGGAGAGAGAAAAAAAAATACACCAATAAGATATTTTGTTTCATTTTAGATGGAGTGGAGGCTTGGTTATCGCTTAGCGACGGAATGTTAAAAACCTGATAAAACACTGAAAAATCTACTGACTATGACAGGTGGATGTTGTAGAGGAAGATGTTATTTCAAGCGAGACAGCTTCTGTTGCAGCCAGTAACTCAGATTTATTTACACCCCTTAATTTGTTTACCGTGTTCATGTTTTAGCATGTAATAGTGGGCACAACACACACATACAGTTGGCAAAGCCTAATTGTGTTATAACTATTTTTTCTATCCAGTTGTCTCCAGTTTGCTTGGAATATTAATTAAATGACACGCAAGTCCAAATATTCTATATATCACGTAAGAAATAGTGGTGTGTATTGCTGAACATGCAGCTGATAAATAGGGTAGCTTAAAAAAAAATTTGTTACATGACGTATCAAATATACATTAAGTAAAATTTTTGTTCAGAGTTAGAAATATGAAAGCAGATTAGTTAAGTTCATTGATATAAGCCACTTTTTTATTTTATCTATCTATTCAAAAATGCAAGTCACATAAAATGCAATGTGCTAAATTTTTCCAGGAAATTATAGAATATAGACATAAATGAGGTGCTCAAAAGCAGAAAGGAAAACATCAAAAAGAAGAAAAGGCTAACAAAGGTCAGACAAATTTATTTAATATTGGGTTTGTTTCATCTATCGCAGATGATAAACAAAGTATGGAAGAAAATAATTTATTTGAAATTCCTCATTGTTCTCAAGATTCACAAGAAAAATTTCTAATTCTATGCTGCAGCCTCTAACATTGCTCAACAAATTAACAAAACTCAATATTGCTAATTTATTTTGGAATGTGTGTGTTGCATTGCACATATTCTGCATACTTCCTGTTTCTGTTTTCAAGCAGGAAGATCTTTCAGTGTGCTTAGCAGAATAAAGAATTGCCTAGGTTCAACAATGGTTCAATAAAGACTTACTGATCTAGGAACATTATGCGTTGAATCAAGGCTTGCGCGCACATTGAATTTTAATTTGATTATTGAAACGTTCACTGATATGAAAGCATGAAAAATTAATTTTAAAAGATTATTGATTTTTTAAGTGGTTCGGTATTAAGTATTTTATATTTTAAGTTTTTCAGTATTATGTAAATTGTAAAGATTTAAAAATAAATATTTTTTGAAAATTTGTTATTCAGCGAAACATAAAATTTTTTTGTAAAATGCTGTTAAATATCACTTAGTGTTGTCCTATTTATACAGTATTAATACTCTTAAAAAATTGCAGTATTTTTATTTTTTTTTCAATAGTAAAGGGGTTTCATGAGTTGTGTATTAAGTAGTAGGGAGGGTGCCTGGCAAAATTATTTGTCTCCGGGCACTTAATTTGTCACAACGACCCTGCATATAAAACTGTAATGCACCTAAAATCATGAATGTTAAGCAGCATTTAACTGAAACTTAATTCAAATTTTAAAAAAATTTATCTTTTAATGTTTTAAATTCAATGAATGCCATTTATAATGGCATGAAGTTTAAAGTAAAATATATAGATCAGAAAAATTAATTTACTTTGATCCTGCATCTCTAATACAATCACTTTTTAACTACAAATGCTCTTGTTACAATATAATCTGTTGTAGACAAACAAGTTATAAATTATTTTACTGTAATAAATTTAGAATGTCAAGAATACACTATTTTGTTGAATAAGTATTAAAAACACTGATTTTTTTTTAAATTAAAAACAGTTTCACCAAAATCCTCTGTTTTTCAAAACAAAGTTGAGCTAAAAATAAAACCATAAATTATAAGTCACAACAGAGTTTACTGCCTTTCTTGTGATTTGAAATTAGTTTTCATTGTTTTTAGAAAGAGATGTTGTTTTATAAGAAAAATTATGTTTTTTAACAGTACAGAATCCCACCTTCCCAACTTAAATAAATACAATTTTACCATACGTTTAACTATATTTTTGTAATAGCTGTAGAAACAGCTGATTAGAAAAGTTCAAGACCATGATGCCCTAGTATGATGGATATATATTTCATTTTTGAAAGTTTTGAATTCTTTTTAGGGATACTTGGGTATTTTATTTTCTAGAAAGCATTTGGTTATTTTTACATGTTCTAAGTCTAGTGACTAATTTACAATTTGCAAAAAAGTGGTTTTCAGTTTTTATTTTTTAACATATTGTGTTTATTCAATAAATTTCATGTTTGGAATCACTTGTAAACTAGAGTATTGTTTCAGTTAAAGAAAGAAACAAAGAAAGAAAGTTAAAGGCAGGTGCATGACACCATGATGCTAAACTTGTAAACACTTTTAGATAACAGAGATATTCTATCCTGTTCTGTATGTATTTTTATGTTGAGAGAAAATGGCAGGTGTAAGTGTAATGTTGCAGTATGAAATATTATGTAGTATAAATTTCTCTGGAGATTATTTTTCCAGCCAATCAGGTGCAACTATGCAGTTACGTAATTCTTTTAGTACAGAAATGTATTGTAAGAAGTGTTTGTGATTGGCTGTTTAGTTAAAGCTGTGTCTTGATTGGTCAGTGAGACCACGTGACTGAATACTCGCGGCAAGGATGTACATACATAGTGGTATCATCTGAACAGTTTCTGCTTGGATGTTTAAAAGATAAGTTGCACTGATCGGTGGCTCAATAAATAATCAAGGAATGTAGTTTCTGAACAAATTTAACATATACGATCCAGGCCGTGCCAGTTATGTTAACCTTGTGTTTGGGTCGTTATGCAGCATTTTTTGACTTAAATTGTTGGCATCAGCCTGTGACAGGGCAATCATGAACTTTTCTGTCCTACCAAAGACATTGTTTTTTCATTGTCACTGGATTTATCAGCGAGTTATTTTTTTTTATTATTGGTTTAATGAATTGTTTCGGTTTTTCAGCATCGTCAAATCATCATATCTGGTATTTCGGACAGGAAAATATTTTTGGACTGTTGTAGTGTGGCCACCAAATGGAGAAAACTGCAAAAAAAAAAAGGGTGGGGGGAAAAGTCAGGAATTTCAAAGGACCTAGGAAAATAGGGAAACTGTCTGGAATTTTACTTCTTTCCTGGGAAAATGCTGCATGTGAAATTTGCACAATTTTTATATTAGACATATATCACAGCATCTGAAAATAATCAGGAGCAAACCTGTACAGTTTCATGTTGGCAGTGACTGGAGTGTTCCCAGACATGTCATGTTTCTCCTCTTCTCATAGACTCAGTACATCACTACTTGGGAAAGAGGGGGAAGGGAACTGCACTCTGGGGAGCATCAACAGGCAAAGACATGTTCAAAACTGCCGCCGCTGTGCGCTCGCTGTTTGCTGGTTGCAGCACTAGTCCGTTTATTTGATTGCCACACCTCGTATGTGCCTGATGCTGATTACCACTATCTCATAAAATTGGGGTAATTTGGTACATCTCTTATATGAATGGAACAGAATAATGGATGAAGCGACTCTATCATAGACTTACTAGCCTTGTTTTATTCCACATCTTTATAAAGAACTGTTCTTTAGCGAATAAACAAATTTCAGTCCTTTTCAGTTGTGTTATACAGATATTTTACTATCTTACGATGTATATTAATGCTTTGGTTTTTAATTTCCAGGAAAATGCCATGGTTGATTCCATTCCTGAGTTTCTGTCATTGTTTTCATTGTATTTATCCATTTTAAATCACTTATGTGTAAACGAGATGTGAAACCCAAATAACATACATAATTTTGTGTGTTCATTCAGATCACCAGCATAAATGAATGCCAGTGTGTAATTTTTCTAGCAAAATTATATTATCTTCAAAGGAATTATTTTTGAGTTTTATTCACATTTAAATTAAAGTGATCTCATCCTGAACCTTATAAATAAACAATCTTTTTATTTTTAAAGGGATATACTGCTGGAAATATCAATATATTTGTGTTTTTTTTTCCAAAGGGCAAAATTTAGAGGATTATTGAATAGTGAGATGCATTTTGGTGTTTTTTTTACAAATTAATAGTTATGGAAAGTGAAATATTAGATTGTTGAAGTGATTTAAGTGAGGTGAAATTTTGTTGTATACAGGTTTGACCTGACCAATTGCAAAATAAGGGTTTTTGTTGTATGAGGGTTTTCTTAATATTAGTACAACTGTAATTTTTTTTAACTGTTAAGTAATTTTTACTTATTTAGTAAGTTTCGTGATTTTTTTATTTTGAATCTTTCAATAAATATATAATTGAAATAACTGTGTGATATCACGCTTTGATTATTTAGAAATTGATACCAGAATTTACATTTATATTTAAAGTTCAGTTTTTTTTAATAGATTTCTGTGTTATTGATTCTATTTTTATTAATGTGGTTTATTTGCCAATATGGTGAAATATTTAATAAATAAGACTTTATACTGTGTTTCAATACTATTTTCACCAAAATTGTATTTTTTATTTTAATACAAACTGTGTTTATAAAATAAAATAATTTCAACTATTAGTGTATCATTCAGATTTCGAGTCCATGACAGAATCATTAATGTATAAATGAGTTGCACTTTCAATTGGGAAAAATGATTATTTGTACATCCACTTGGTTTGGAACATTTTGTCACAAACTACATGGATACTAACCGAATAAACTCTCATGAATATGATAAATGTGTTTGAATTCTACTTTATTTGAAGGTTTCACTAGAATTTCAATGTTATATAGTGTATTGACACACATTTCAGTATTATTTTGGTGTTATTACAACTGTTAGTAAAATATTGTCGTAATCATGTGTCACGAATCAGGCCAATTACTTATTTTATGATGTATGATGTTCATGCGCTGTGTTTAGAGGTAATAGATTGTTTGTATCTTGTGGTTTTTAGGGAGATGAGATTCCAATGGCAGATATGTCGTACACTGATGGAAGCACGCATGGTCCTGCATCAGGATGTGTGCGCAACTACCCTCCTACCTCTGTAAGTGCAGCTTTCTCCTAGGTACAGAAACTTTTCATTATATTGAAATAATAACAACTTGTTGTTTCATCTTAACCCTTAGCAATTTAATTGATCTGGTGCACAAGTATGTAATTAGTTATCATGATTTGACAGTCATATATAAGCCCAGCTTTTCACCATAGCTCTGTTGTCATCCTTTGGCCTTCCACTGAAACCATGCCTTTTTAGGGGGTTGGTATCCTCAAAGAGGAATTAAGTTTTTGACTGCAGTTAGCTAAGGAAAACACTACATCACTTTATTCTTCCATTAATTCCTTCACTACGTTTCTGCAACATACAAAAGTTGCTATGATCTTTTCTTCTCAACAGTAAAATCAATATCACTAACACATATTGTGGCAATGCTGCCTTCTGAAATGAGAACAAGGTAATCATTGTGATCTACTTGTTGATTGTGGATGATCCTGCAATGTTAGTCTGGGGGTTATATGGGTGAACCTTGTGCTTTGTGATAAAAGCTTAAAGTAAAAAGATTTTTCATACAGTCAAATTGTTCATGTACTGCCATTCAAACCTAAACTATCCAGCTTTAATTTCAATGCTGTTGTTACCACTCACCACCTCCAGCTAACTCAAAATTAGGCGATGAGTGGAAGATACAAGTTATGTAGCAGGTCACGAAGAAATTATTACTCAATGTTCGATGGATTACCTGTTTTTTTTTATTCATGTGAAAATGACACTATATTCCGAACAGAATAAATAAAAATTAAATATACCTAAAAAAAAAATATATAAAACACTGAGCCATTGCCCGGTTATGGCCTGCTCAGCCCGCCGCCCGAACAACAACCGCTCAGCCCGGTGCTCGAACAATGACTGAATTTTACAGCCTTCCTTCCCTTTGTGCGGGCAGTGTTCTGGGCTCGCTGGCGTCATTTTCAGCCAATCACGGAGCATGGCAACAGAGGCTCAACGAAATGCTTACTTCTGTTCCCACGATGCAGCGATTTTGTATCCTTCTCGCACTCCTGTGACCGTGACTCACACGCCTAGCGTGTGAAACAAAGCCTCGGTCGTGGAAATAACGAAAGAAAATCACGTCAGCACGCCTTCCCACACAAAGAAGCCAGCAAAAAAAATACTAGATAAAATAAACTTATGAATTTTAAAAATATAAACAATAAACCTGGAGAATTACATTTACAATAACTTTTAAAAGGAAAAAAACTTTACACTATGTCAACAATGTGGCCTGTGAATTTTTTTTAGCTGTATATTTATTTTAGAATGTTTTTATGTAAATTTGACACAAATGTTTATATGAATTTATTTTTATATATCATTAATACTATTAATGTATTTTAATGTGTCTGTCGAGTGGTTGAGGATTATTTATTTTCATTATGGAAAAAATGATTTAATTAGTCCTGTTTTGATTAACACTGTTATTTTTCTGGAAAATATATATATGTTGTGTGTGTGTGTGTGTGTGTGTGTGTGTGTGTGTGTGTGTATGTATGTATATATATATCTGGGGCATATCCAACCTTGTTTTGTCACTGTGAAAAAAATACGATCTGAGTGACATAAGTGGAAAGTTGTATGCAAAGTCAGTTTTTAGTGACTTTTTATGGAGAAAGTTTTATTTTAAATATTATATATATATATATATACATGTTAGTAGATATAAATCTTGACACTAAAATCATGTCACACAAGAGTAAATAAATAAGATCACCCCAGGTTTAAAACAAAACCATAAATACATAGCTATGTGCAACCTGATGTGTAAATATAATTAGTGATGAATGGTGACTGCAGTTAGATAATGGGGAGATAAGTGAGATAAGCCAGTACAGACTGCTGACAGCTAGATCATCACTACTGTCATGGGGAAGAAAGGGGAACATGTTGAACAAAGAAGTGCATTGAGCTGAGAAGTTACATGTAGATCTGCTTACTAAGCAAGAATAGGCAGTAGTAGTTTTACAAGTCTTTCTAAACCACCTCTTGTGTAGTTTTATCTTTTTTATTTTAATTTTGTTTTGTTTCATGTATCATGGTGTATCAATTACAGGTAGTTAACAATACAATACCGTTACTTGGTCACTGTGAGCTAGAAAATAAATTTATCATTTTTCATTTATATGTCTTTCATTTGTGCCGGAATTTCTTGAAAACTATCTTATTTTACAGTTCTACACGTGCCATAGATAAACCTCAAAGTGGAAAATTTTCCCACTGATATTTGACAGTTACTGTAATTTTGAGCACTGTCTCTTTGCATTTATGTCTGATTGACTGTAAGTATCAGACATTTTCATGTTCACAATCATAGTAATGTGTTATGCCACCATTGGTTTTGACTATGTCATGTGTTTGTGCAGGGCTCAATGGCAAACAATTCATACCTCACACAATTTTTACAGCATATTCCAAATAGCGGTACCGTTATTCACCTGTTTGGAATGTCCCATGGTCCAGCACCAGCAACTTCAGCCAACTAAGCAAACTTAAACAAACCTATAATTTTTAGCTAAGGTCGAAAACACTTAACGTGGTTCATGAGTGCTCAAAAGAGTACATACAAGCCTTTAAATTTTAGAATAAAAATTTATATAAGTGGCTTGTTTTTTTATCTTGATAAATAGTATTTGCTGCCAAACACAATCTTAAGATATATTTGCTCTACAATTTAGCATTTAGCGATTGCACAAGATACCACCCAATAATCCAGCATTTTCAGTAATTTGGCACCTGCAAAGTCCAAAACTTGCCGGATTATCGGAACTCTACTGCTGTGCATGTCTACAATACTGTCATGGTGAAAAAGCTCTAAACCAGTGTTTCCTCCAACATTTATATTTCATGTATTACTTGTGATTTTATTATTTATACCAATACCACCTTAAGTTGTAATGGCTGAGAAGTAATTTTGAAAGCATCATAAAACTTTAACAAATATTCATATTTAATAACTAATGAAGTTAAAAATATTATATTTTTAAATTGTGAGATGATTTATGTTATAGTGTATGTTATAATTTAGATGCCTAAGCTTACTTCATTTGAAACCAGTTAATTTATGTCAGTTTGAGATTTTTTCCAGCTTTTTTTGTTGCATACCTAAAGTTAAAAAAATGATACTATATGCAGTTTTCAGCTCATATTCTGGTCTGTTAGGTCACTGGTCCTATCTCCAATCAAGCATTCACACAGTATGACCTCATACCTTGTTGGTCTCCAGAGGATGTACATTCCATATGTAATATTATTTATCGTAGCACTGTGGCCACTGAATGCATCTATTACTGAATTACACTTATTTGCAGTGTATTTGTTCTTTAGTAATTTATTCAATAATTTTTAAAGACAACTTCAAGGTGTTTCACTGTTTCTATCCAGTAATGTAAACACTGCAGAGCAATGGCAGTTCCTTGAAATAATAGTAATGTGTATTTGTTTATTTAATTTATTACCATTTTTTATAACATGATGAGACCAAAACCTTTGTGCACACTTGTACTTACAAAAAAACTGTGTAACGGATGCAACAAACTAAACTATTTTAGAACTATTAGTAAGGAAATTAGAAAACTTTCATGAAATTGTTTCTATTTAACATATGTCATTGAAATTTGGATGACACGTGCTTGACTGTTAGCATTCTCAAACTATACTTTGTGTTTGTTTCAGCTAGCCAAACCAGGAGAACCGCTATATGCACAAGTGAACCGTGAAAAGAAAAAGAACCGACAGTATGAAGCAGGGGGTCAATATGACGAACATATCCTACCTGGTCCTGGAGACATCTGGGGCTATGAAGAGCCTAGCAAAGGTGTGGTTGATGGTCTTGGAACAGCACCACAGGGGGGTGATTCTTGGGTGTGAAATCATTCTTAGTAAATGGATGCTCATTAATTTGAACAAACTTTACTTTTTTTTCTATGTTCGGTAGAGTAAAAAACTAAGACTGATGATTCTGAAGAACTGTACAAACAAGGAGTGTGTGAAGTGAGTGTTTTACAATGAACCATGTGTGTATCGTGGATATTACACTGTGTATTTAGTGTTATGTGCTGCGTTGGGTGAAATTACCCACAGCAAACACTGTGATTGTGCCATCCAAAGACGATTAAGTTCTCCAAACTCTTAACTTCTGTGCTAATCACTACAATGACTTATTTGGTGTTGGTATTATTATAAACATTCCATCTATGTATTGGTTAAATCATTTCATGTCAGATTGACACTATTGTTCACATCTCAGCCTCATTCAGTTAAATATTTGTGTGCAAGTGGTCTCTTTGAATAAACATTTTTACAAAATTTAACACATTACTTCGAAGTAATCCTTAATTGAGAGTTATCTCACATACAAAGGCAACTCTCCATGTAGTCACAATGGTAATGACATATCATTGTATGTACACACAACTTGTAGTTAACTCAGATTATTATTTTCAGTTTTTAGCCCTTTAGTTATGGTATCTACAAATTCTGTTTGTCATGAAAATCCTCTGTTGCCACTGTTGTTTGCCTTTTTCTGGGGTGCTCGCCTCGTGCCGTCTCAGTGTCTTAGTTCACTGTCTTTTGCCCTGTCCTGTATAAGCATTTTGCATGCATGGTCTCTGCATTTGCCATACTGCCTCGTGTTTCATCGTGCTGGATTGCAGCTTTATCATACTACGTGCATGCATACTGAGAAATTATTGGCATTGTTTGTCTTATGCTTTCATGTTTTACTTTTGGTAAGTTAACTAACGTTAGAATCTCACCAATATTTGTACACTGGCCAAGCAACCACAAACTCAAAACAAGCAAGATCTGTTTTTTTTCTATAGATAAGTTGCTGACATGTAGTTAAGTCCTGAATTATTATCACGTCATTGCGAATTTCTATGAAGTCTTGTAAACTCTTGATTTTTCCTTTAATGGGGGTATAAGCATCTAGACAAGTTTGCATTGTTCACTATCATATTTTTCATCAGATCTTTAACATGATTTCCAGGTCAAGTGAAAAGCACTCTGAATCTGTGTTTTGAAATATTATTGAAAGTTAATCTCCATTATGTGGTCAGAGAGAAGTAATGATGAAAGGTTGAAGCTTGAATACAAAATACAACAAAAAATTTTATCACCAATGTTTGATTCATAAGGTTCTATATTCATTTTAATGTTTTGTTGGGTCATCAGTATGTGTTATTACACATGAATAATTTGTAAATAGACTTTCATTAATAAAATACATGGTATCTTTACAGTAAAAGTACTTAATTAGACATAATGAAATCCATATGCATGCAGCATTGACAAGGTTTTGTTGGGAACTCTAAGCCACCTAAGGCTAGTAAAAATTTGTGATTATAAAATGAACCATAATATTGTAGGTTAGCTTTTAAATAGAACCAGATGGTGAAATGAAAACATTGGAAACATTTAGGAAAATAATTATGCTTAAAATATAGTACTCAATGCATCCTATATACCATGAAAATCATGTGTTGTAATTGTGAATTAAAAAATTTAGTACTGTTGCATGTACTATATAAAGGTGGTTCCTTGCAATTTTTTTAACTGGAGGTCTACAGACATTAAAATGTTGTCTAAATAACTTGTGCCACAGCTTAAAGCATGTTTCAGTTTTTTTAATAATCATTTCAATCATCAAATAGATTATATTTTGAATTGGAATGATTGTGAAATATTTCATTGTCAGTAGAAAGTTTAATGTATGTAGAAATTTTCACCAGAAACTAGTTTGGAGGCAAACCCATATGGATTAAATGTATCATTTGGCATTTAATTTCAGTTTTTATATATTTTTCATGAATAGTATGTTGAGAAATTTTTTTTTCTCGATAAATTAAACAAGTTTACAGAAATGCTGGAAAAGTGTATTCAACACTCTTTGGGAAGGTGTATGGTATAAAAATGCTGATTTTCAGTTTAATGATTAAAAGTATTGTTTAGCGTACATCCATAATTTCATTGCAACAAACTTTAAAAGAACACATTGCCATTCAGTCAGTTTGATTCTGGTTATATCTATAAGTAATTAATTAAATACTCATGTAAAAGTTTACTGCCAATATCATCTTCACCACCATTGAATACCATTTTTTCACAACATTTGATTAAAAATGCCTCTGAATCATACAGTTAGTTAAGTGTGTAATTTAGTGTTTATGCGGCTTCTAACAATTTTAATTTCATGATGCAGTTGTAGTTGCCCACTTGTTATATGTGCCTCTTCCTCTGACATGAATGCATAGTGTTTACTGTACAGAATTATAAAAATTAATAAACCTTTTTTTATTGCTGTGAATGATTGTAAGGTTGTTGTATATAATTAAAAAATTTATTTTGATGTAAGTTGTGATCAAAGTGTCTCGTTCCCTGTCAGATTTATGGAGGCCAACTTTGAAAACAGATTGATCTGGTCATTAAAAATGTTAACATTTCAAAGACAATCCTGCTCATGTGATGAAACAAGGGATTGTTCAAGCCTGCTCAGGTTATTATTTAAAGTTTTTAAATATTTTTATTTTTCAGTGCCATCGTCATATTTTATCTACTATTCTTTTGTATTGGTGCCTTTTTTATGTATGCTTGCTCTATGAAGCTATCAACTTGATGTAATTGAAGGATTACACTTGTGGACAGCGCATCATTGCAAACTTATTATACAAACCACTCAAATTGCTTTTCTTAACACAGCTTTGAGTTAAAGCTTTTTCGACTTTTTTCCAGCTGCAAATTCCACCAACATTACATATCTTAATGTAATTAAATGAGACAAACTGGGGATAAGATTATTTTTGTTGGGAATTAGTGGTTATCATTTATTTTAATGCATCATAATTAATTGTCAGCATAATTGTTTGATAAAAAAAAACACCAACCTATAATGAAGTGTGTGCTAGCCTTAATAAAATGGCAAAATTACTTACCTGCAAATACATGTTGGAAAATATTCAGTAATTTACATTGTATATGTTTAAGTATATTATGTGTTTGTATAAAATAATTTTAATAAACTAAAAAGTCTTATGTTTTATAATTTGGATAACTTATCCATTTGGATAAAAATAAGTTTTTCAGGCTGGAAAAAAAGTGTATTCGTATAGTTCAAAATATATGTATTATTCATTTTGTAACAACTTACAGAATTTTATTTAAGATATTTATGTTTGTCAGCATTTTGCATATGCTTTATCTTATCTCAGAAAATTTTTATTTCAGTGGCATTTTCAGTTTTATTCACATGCAAAATCCTAAAATATAAAATTAGTTTTGTGAAAAAGTAATTATATATAAAAGTGCTTTGTTCCGATATGTTTTGAGTGTGATATATGGAAATTTGACATGGAATGACCATATTGTACTTCATTATGTTCAGAGCCAAAAGCAAATATGTCTAATGTTTAACTTTATTGGTTACTGTTTTAATCATGTTCAAATGACTGACTTTATATTTCCACTGAAGGTGCTTATTTACTCTGTTTTCATTAGGTGTAAATAAAATTGGTTCAAATTTAATATCTTATAATTATCAATGTAAAAGATATTACTTGTGTTTTAAGATTTTTTTGATGTATCTTACCTGTTAGTAACAGATTAAGTCTGTCTTCTTGATAAACACTCAGGTACTTGATTCATATCATACTGCTTGTACAAGAAAGTGAATCACATTATTTTTGCATGCTCACTGTTTTTCACCAACTATAACAGGCTTATAAAGGACAAAATTATCTTGTTCACTGACAGATAATTCATTTCATTGTTTGTTAGATGTTAACAGTTTATATTTTAAATATGAAAAAAGTTACGTTAGATTGCTGTGGATTCATAGAACGTATGTAAATATTATTGTAAGAAATAGACATGAGGATGTTCGACCTGCTTGGACTGTGTGTATTATTAAGGCTAGGTGATTAAAACTGTGTAATCAACTGTTTATGATTCATGTTCACCATTTAAAATTTTTAAGTACCCGTATGTGTATCGAGATACAGACTTAAACTTTAAGTGTAGCTGCTTTTTCTTTCTGTGTTATTTATAATATTATTGATAATATAGCGATGTTTACCCATAAAGTCACTTGTGCAGGAAAAAAATTTATTCCATTTCAGATTTTGAAATAGAAAAATTCCAGTGCAACTAAAATTACTGGAGAGTTATGTGAATTTGAATGGTTGTTCGTATAATCAGGCAGCTGTGCCATTTTTGTATTCACTGTTTATTTATTTTATCAAATTGAAATTGTGAAGTAATTGTTTTAGTTATCTTATTTCTTCACATGATAGAAAGCAGCATGAAATTTATTTTAGTTGAATTTTAAGTATGTGTATATATATATAGTGTGGTGAGAATAAAGAATAAGTATTTGCATGGTCTCTTAAATACCTACACATACAATGTTTTGTTACTGTGGTGACCAGTGTTTATAATAAAGTTGTCAATAATGTTGAGTAGTATATATTAAGATGTTGGGATTGTGCCAGATGTTTGGTACCCTATGTTTTCATAAACACAGTTAATTTAGAGATCTATTAAACACTGTCTTAAATGTTCAAACTGGTCACACTTATGTCTTATGCTTTATAATTTATAAGAGGGTTTTAAATAAACATTAGAATGCCTAAACAAATTTTCCATAAGAATGTTGAGTTTTTTTTAATATGATGTGTACTTTGATTGTTTATCACATGATAATAAATATGTTCAGTACATGCAATGGTGTCCAAATAATGTTTGTTTAAGATGGTATGACTGTTTTTATATTTGTTTTTATTTATTTTGCTATTAATTTTGTTTTGGAATGTGATTCATCAACTACATATTGATAGTAATTAAAATTATTTGGTATTCATTTTCATGTATTCTATTTTTTGCTTTGTTTTATTATTTTTTTTATAGTCAAAGAAACAACGAATATTAGTGGCCATTTTTTTTTCTCAATTGATTGGTAGAAAGTTGTAAAACAGGATATCTTGTTCTATCAAATAATTAGTAAAAGGGGTTATACTCGGGGGGGGGGGGGGGGGGGGGGGGGGGGAATATTATAATCTTTGTTATAAACAAATTTATGCACTGTTGTCACACAGTAATAGCTAAAGTGATGCACAATTTTACTAAAACATTTGCAAAATGCTGGAGTCTTCATAACAAAAAGGCTCTACAGCTATAAGATGGCTGAAGGTGTTTTATTCTTGTTTTCTATTTTAACATGTCAAATAGTCGTGACTTTTTAATAAAAAAAAAAACTGGATTGTACAATTTCAACAACCCTGAATAGTTTTTGTGTTATGTTGTTTCAGTCAAAGCTTGTTAGCATTTTCACAAATTAATTTTGTTTATTGCTTAGTATGCCAGTATTTATTACTTTGTGTTTCTTAAATTAATTTTCATACAAATTTTGTATTACAAACTAAGTTGAAATTCGCAAACTTTAGGTATTGTTAGTATTCACAAAACATTTTTATATACTTCAGCACAGCTAATAATACTGTAGAGATTTTTTTATAACATTCTCTACTTCACTGATTTATTCCCCCCTTGAACACCAGAAAAGCAGTCCATGTACTGCAGTGTCAATTGTTTTTCTTATGAAATGTAAAGTAGAATGTGATAGTATAGTGTACAAAAGTGCAAAACTTTGCATGACCATTGTCAGCCAATAGATTGAAACCAGTTGTGAAACAAGATTCTTTTTTGTGGTTTTCTTTCCTAGTCTCTTTTTTTTTTTTTTTTTTTTTTTTTAATTAGATTTGCTTCACTCCTGACCATTTCCATTTGTTATGGTTTAAGCAACATTGCATATTTTGCTTCACAAGTCAAGTTCAAGTCAAACCGTTACAAATGTATTATTTGTTGTAAATTTTTAATGTAGTGCCTTTTTTTTATTGTGGTTCAGTGCAGCACCATGATCAAAAATATAGTTCCAAATGCATATACAGTTAAACTTCATTATTACAAACCTGAAGGGACCATAATTTTAGCACTTTGTAATAACTAGGGTTTGTATTAACAAAACTATTGGGATATCATGACAAAAAAAATTGATTGAACTTTAAATGCCTATATTTACAATTATAAAGAAAATAATACACACTGTTGGTAGTATAAGCTTGCTTCACTACATGCATGACAATATGTAAACACTGAAGAAAACAAACACAATGCAACACTTACAGAATAGATCATAATACAAACTTCAATAAACTTGCATTCATGACACATTTTCTATTCAAACATTTGGTTTAAAAAAAGCATCAATTCTGGTTTGCACTATCTTTTTCTTATATGCATTGTTTACCACATTTAACTTTTGTCGTATCTACTGCTGCCGACTTCCTACACATAGTTTTGCCAACAAGATTGTTGCGATCTTTAAACCGTTGTAGCCAACCATTGCTGAACTTGAAGTCTGAAATTCCTAACCTCAATGCTAGTTAGTCTGCCTTCTTCTGAAATTGGCAAGTTTGCTGCACGCATTTCTTAAAACCACTGCAACAAGGTAGCTTCCATTTCTTGATGTTTTGGGCCTCTCATTCTTTTTCTTGTTGATAATCTGCACGAACTCGCAAAAGCCTATTCAATCTTTTCACAATTTTTTAGTATTGTCGACAACGACAATTGCGGGATGTTAAATTCTCTCGCAATTTCAGTTTTCGTTCTCTCTCCATTGTCTACTTCTTCAATAATTTTAACTTTAACTTGCAATGTAAGTTCGTTGCGTTTACGTTTCGCAGTCATATTACAAAACAACTAACCCTCAAAATTGAGGTTAAGATACACGTGCGTGAACAATGGAAAATATCAGAACTTTTTTCCATAGAATGTTTAAACTTCTACGTATGTACACTTCCGACGACTAATATTAATAAGGTATAGAGTTCTTTTCTTTTTGTTTTCCGTTTACAACATGGCATCTTTTCTAGTTTAGTTACTAACATCGCCACTAAGAGTTGAACTTTTCATCTTGTTTTTCGACCATTTTGCGCTGTTGGATACATACGTGTGTCTTTGGAGAAATGTTTGTTTACATGATGGTTATGAAGACGATTTACTTTAGACTTCGGCGGTGAAATTCGTATTAACCGTTTACTTATACACGTTAACAGCTACTTGAGGGATCAAAACAACTTCGTAATTCATATTAACCGTATTTCGTATTAAAAGTACTGAATAACATAGGAAATCATACTTTATTTTCCGGGTCTGTGAAAGTACTTCGCATAAACGGGAATTTCGTACTAAGCGGATTCGTATTAATGAGGTTTCACTGTATTTGTATTAGTTCTCTAACATACTGCAGTCTAGAATAATAATACACTCAGTTTTAATCTCTAGCCAAGATGATAAATTCCAGTTTATTGTTGGTTTTTATTTTATTTATATGATAGTACAAAATATTTTTTTTAAACTTATGATGAATCTTTTAAAGTAACTAAAAAGTTTGGTTTTCTAAAATGTTTTGTTACTTTTGTACAATATTTCTATAGTTACATTTCATTTATAAGAAAACTATCCAGTAACATGAAATTCCATTGTCTATGTTTAAGATGTTATTTTTCACGTTAACATTGTCATTAATAATATGAAAAGAATCTTTGTAGTTCGCACTAAAATCAAACTATAAAAATTTTAAATAATAGTGTAAACAGAAATAAAGCCATTATATTATTTTTTATTAACTGGAGTTTGCACTCTATACAAGGGGTGTGCGAAGACCTTTTTTTTTTTAAATTAGAATCAAAGACTAAGATCTAAGTCTAAATCAACGGCGTAGTCTAAGTCGAATATCGCTTAAATATTTTGCTACTTTAAGATAATCCATAGATACGATTTTGAATGCTTGAGTTGGTGCATATAACACACAATGTGTAGGAAACATTTAGCAAGCTATCAAACTGGCACTGCTTGTAAAAAAAAACGTATATAAAAAGCAAGATTAACTGTTGAAATACATTTTAAATGTCAACATACTACAATTATTCCATATAGCTAAGCATCTTTTTAAATATCTTGAAAACAGGCTGATGAGCAAATTCTGAAATACTACGTCAATAATCTTGTTTTTTCTGATAAAGTTATAATTAATCAACACCCAGTAAACATAAATGTCTTAAAATTTGTTATTTGTCATCAAATGTACAATTGTGTATAAATATTAAGTTTGTTAATTTTATAAGAAACTCTACCTTCCAAATTCTAAACATTACTGAACCCTGCCAAAAATGTCTCACCTCATCTTGAACACCGTGTATGTAAGTAGATGGTTTTTTTCCCCATAATGCTTGCATACTTGTGTGAAAGGAGTCAACAATTTTTTTTTTATTTTACTTTCTGAGTCAACCCTTTTTTGTTAGGTAGGTGGAAGAAATAATTGCCTGAGCTATTAAAAGATAAACATCGCTGCAACAGTCGCTTGGCAAGGAGGGTGGGGGCAGGTGAGCATCCAGTGGTCGTCACTGCTGGCACTTTGTATTATCTACCTGAAACAAAATGCTGACAGTTGTAATCCATTTTTAATGGCTCTTGAGTGGTTCTTCAGGTAAATATTGCGGTTATGACATTACAGATGTTACTTATGCCCCAAACACTGGTGTTGAATTTACCTTTCAACTAGAGCTGGGCCGATCACCTATTTTGCCGATCATGCCGATGCCGATCATCTGCTGCCGATCTTGCCGATCTTCTGAGCCGATTAGAGCCTTTCAAGTACCTCTGATTACACGTTGCTTTTGACGGATTACTATAAACGGTGAAATATTCCCAGACAAAACTACTTTTCATTGACATGATTACTTAAAAATCACGACATAATAAATTTCATGGACTAGCGATTATACAGGTAAGCCCGGAAGGTCTTGTCAAGCTACTCAGACACCAGCGTGCAGCTGGGTTAAGGCCAAGGTCATGTGACGTAACATCTCCCGAGGCTTACTGCGCCTTGGCAGCAGATGGGTAAAAATAGTAAACTCCCCATTATTCGTGTTCATTGGGACCCGCCGATGCCCGGATAATTGAAATTCTGTAAAAATAAATAAATAAATAAACCCGGATAATCGGTTAACGGTAAGGGCCGCTTTCGAATTGTTGTCTCGGCTTAAAAAAATACGGCACTGCCTAGCCATTAGTTCACGGTCATTTACAACAGCCGAAGAGAGAAAGATAAGATCGTGCTGACCTTGTACACATAAATTTTGGGTAGCTCCCCACCCCCCTCCTCCCCTTCGACCAGCCGAATGCCAGCCAGACACGTCACTCGCCAGGCGCCTGCCGTGCGTTGGCAGGCGGAAAGTAACTCGGCAGCACGTCAAACAACATTCAAACAAACGGGAGACGGGAAGCAGAAGTCAGAACATCCCCCTCAAGTTTAAAGAGTGACAAATGTGACAGCTGAAAAGGAGGGGGGGGGGGGGGGGCGACGGCGACACAAAGGGTCAGTACAGACAGCGTTGCAGAGTTTGGCGGCCCACGCGATGGCTTGCAGTGTTTGCCGGCCGCCGGCCAGCGTGACGTTAATTTTAAGCGCTGACAATTTTAGCTTCTTTTTTTTTTCTGCACTTTTAAATCGTCCCGGATTATCCGATTCCCGTATTAGCGCGTCACAGATTAACGAGGTTCTACTGTGGGAAACAAAACTCTTCATCAACCAGGTTTTTTATACAAAAAAAAAGTTAAGCTCTATTTTCCGCTAAACAGTATAAGAATATTAATTTCGCTAAACAAAACTTTCAATAGGCCATATTTAGCGAGAAAAAACTAAATAGATGAATTCCCGAAGAGTAGTTGTTTACTAACCACGAGACTACTAGCGCCATTAATCCTACGAATTCCGTCGCGCGACGTGCGTCACTCTAATCTCTGGCGTCATATAACCAACCTAAACAACAGTCGCCACTCGCCATTCCGGTAATATTAACCGTAAATGGTAAACAAATACATAGTTTTCGGTTCGTAAATGATAAATAACTTTACAAATAGTATAATGGAAAATTATTTTACCGAAAGTACCGTAAATATACGTGGAAATTGATACTTAGGTATGTAACTGTTCAATGTTTATAAAACTTACGGTATTTGTTTACTTTATTGGTATATTTTTTTTCGTGTGTGGTTAGTTTTAAATTATTAAATCCTATTATTTTTCGATGAGTAATCAAATTTTCTTCCCGATAAGTACTGTAAACAAACATGGAAAGTTGTTAGGTATAGGTAATTATTCAATGTTATAAGTTTGCAGTAGGAGACCAATGATCGGCTCAAATAATCGGCTACGTTTTGCCAATCATTATGATCGGCAAAATTAACAAAATCGGCCGATTATTACGATCGGGGATCGGCATCGGCCCAGCTCTACTTTCAACGCATTCTGCTCTAAGAAAAAAATCTTCAGAATCTAAGTTTTTTAATTTTCTCAAAGACTAAGAATTTTAATCTTTGATTCGACTTTGACTTTTTGAAGCTTCGCACACCCCATACTTTATACACGTCAAAAAATTCATGTTAACTTCAACATGTTGTGGGATTGATACATAATAATTAGAAAGACTCAATTTTAGGTGCATTGTTTCAACTGATCACATGTATTTTTTTAGTGGCTCTGTAATTTATCTGTAAATGACTCAAGTGTGACAGGACGATTCTTCTTTTCTCTATTTAAACACACTACAATAGTTGTATCAACCTATAAACATTTCAGAGATACACATCATTAATGTTATGACTTTTTTTTTTATGAAAGTTCACTCATTGTAATTGTCCTACATGGAATGGCACCAATAAAAACATCAGAGATTCATGATACAATAGAATGTGGTTTTTTTACATTATAAGAAAGCTCAGAATTTTGCTTTAAAAAAAGTGTTATTTTTGGTAGATAAAAAATATAATATTTGGAAGTTTTAATAGCATACATTTGTTATCCCGGAAAGGTTTCTATCGCATCTGCTGCTGCCCGCAGATTCAGCCCTTTCACCATTTCCGGTCTCATACATACAATGCGGCAGAGTTTGACCCGGCAGCGCCCTCTTTAGTAGAGAGGTGCTATGACCAGAGGTTGGGGTGAGCAGTCCCAACATAGTCACCACAATCCTCCCTCAACAGCGGTGCCACGTGGAGGCAGAGGGTTGCCACTTGGTGTGGAGAGGCTATATAATCGCGTCACACACCCGTTCCGTGGACTTGAATGGCTCATGTCTCGGATACTAGAACCGGCAGCAGTTCCGACACCTCAGACGACAATCACCTTCCTATCAGCCATGGATACCTTAGAGCAGGCAGAGGAGACCTCGGGGTTACCTGAATCTCCTCACCGACTACAAGGCTAAAGGGGAAACCTCGCCGTGCAGTTTACAGCCCGTTTTTATGCCCGGGTACAGGCTCTCCAGCCCACAGCCAGAAAGGCCAAGTCCACTCCCGCCAGGGGCTTTTCAAGTGATATTAGAAAACCCAAACTGTACCTTCTGTAATATTTCTGAGCAAGATAATGTGTGTGTTTTTTTTATATGTGCAGACTGCTGCATAATTACCAGGTTTGAGGACTGTGGTATGATAGAGATAGGCTAATTGTAACTAATCAAAGAAACTTAACTTTAAAGTTATATTAAATGTAACATTGATGATATGAACATTAGATGTACCAGTAGCCAGAAGCATTTACGAGACATCCTCAGTGAATACATGTTCAAACATTTGTAAAAAAAAATTTAATGGGGCTCAGACATCACAGAATCATTCCAGTTGTAGAGAGCTAACCTTTACCAAGCCATGAAGAAACAGTCCTTAAATAGGGCTGTGAAAACTGCAGGGTGACATTTCTGCTGCAGCAGCATTTGGACAAGGTTGTCCAAAATTGAGCCTCCAATTCACCTCTTCTCTTGAACTTAATTGACGTGAAAAACAAATATATTGTTAGTGTGGATAGGTTTACTCATGCTGCTAACCACCGTTCCCAAGAAATTGTAGAAACTAGCCAGTGGAAGTAAAAGGGAAAAGAAATTAAGATTGAGTATAAAAACATGTGTCCTTCAAAGTTTTCACACATCTAAATCTGTTAGAACTTAAAGCTTTGTTTGTGTATGGTACGACACATTGGTTGTTGAAGGAACATTACTAATAATACAGAATTAGTCTGTATACCGACAAACTTGGCCGCAGGTTCATCACGAAAGTATAAGTTGAAACAATTTATATGCCTTATGATCTAAAGTAGGGGTCTCCAAACATTTTAGCCTAAGGGCCAAACTGGCCACTGACTCCTCCACTAAGTCCCAAGGGCCAAGACC